>NC_080797.1:53861284-55078784 GCF_028018385.1 Neofelis nebulosa | reverse complement strand
CTCTCTCTCTCTCTCTACCTCTACCTCACTTGCTCTCTCTCTCTCTCTCTCAAAAATAAATAGAGGCGCCTGGGTGGCTCAGTCAGTTGGGTGTATGACTTCGGCTCAGGTCATGATCTCACGCTCGGTTCGTGGGTTCAAGCCCCGCGTTGGACTCTATGCTGAGAGCTCAGAGCCTGGAGGCTGCTTTGGGTTCTGTGTCTCCCTCGTTTTCTGCCCCTCACCCACTCGCACTCTGTCTCTCTCTCTCTCTCAAAAATAAATAAACATTAAAAAAAAATTTTTTTAATAAAAAAACTTAAAAAAAAAAAAAAAAGATGAGCTCAGTCCCCTCCACTTAGTATCCACAAGGCCTGGTCATTTCCCTTTTTGTCCAAATGTCATGGGCATGATGACATAAATAATAGAAGCTTGTAAGGGTCTGCTATTTCATGCCCCCCCCAAGGTAGAAGACCATAGGTTCTTAGCTCTACAAACTGTAGGCTGTAGGTGGCAGATTTCTCAGAATGCCTCATTGAGTGGTAAGGCAGACCTGATGGATGTGATACTAACCTGCTGGAAGAGTGTCACGCTAGCCTGCCAAAGGCAGCAACCAGTGTGCTTGGGGAACTGGTAAGATAGATCCTTAAGGGGCTGAGACAGTTTGTACAGTCATAAACTTCTGAGTCAAGGTGCCATTGGATATTTCCAGTAACTTTCAGATTTACTTCCCCTATTCCACCATTCCTGTTTCTACGTAATGTCTCTAATACATTAGGTGGTGGATAGGCTGGAAGGACCTAGCGTTGTAAGGTAACACTGATGTAGACCAGAGCCAGCTAGTCCTCACTCCATCCCCCAGACTTGAGGTATACACAGAGAAATCAGGATTTTCAATTTATAGCCTGTCCTAATTGTCTGTGGAGGTAAGGCATGTACCAATGACTGTGAGAAATGGGATTATAGATTCGTTCAGGAGTTGATATGTGACATTTTAAAGCTTCTGCGTGGGGTGCCCAGGTGGCTCAGTCAGTTAAGTGTTCAACTTCAGCTCAAGTCATGATCTTGCAGTTCGAGATCTTGAGTTCAAGCCCTGCATTGGGCTCTGCGCTGACAGCTCAGAGCCTGGAGCCTGTTTTCGATTCTGTGTCTCCCTGTCTCTTTGCCCCTCTCCTGTTCATGCTCTGGTCTCTCAAAAATAAGTAAACATTAAAAAAATAAATAAAAGATAAAACTTGTGCTTTAGGGAGGGGGGGATGCCATAATCTCATCTCCCTTACCAAGATCAGGCCCCTGTTTCCACTGAATCTGCCAGGAAAAAAGAAATTATATGATGGTGTGGCTGGGGCTATATATGTTAGGTCTGTAGGGCCCTAATTCTAATCTTGTTTTTGAGACTTGATGCAAGTCCTCTGGATCTCAGTTTGCAAACACATATTTTTATGTATTTGTGCAATATGAAATGTGAAGTCGTTGCTCACTCTGTTATGTGCAACATCAGAGCTCCTCCCACAAGCTTGTAGAACTGGGGACCTGCACTGTACATTCTCCATATGCACCCATGACTTTGTGACATGCAACATGAAAGAGTTACAGAGACTCAAGAAGGGAAGAAGAGAGGGGCACCTGTCTGGCTCAGTCGGTGGAGCAGGTGACTCTTGGTCTTGGGGTCATGAGTTTGAGCCTCACATTGAGTGTAGAGATTACTTAAAAAAATAGTAAATGAATATTTTTTTGAAAAAAGGAGAGATTACTTAGCTCTTGCTGTGAGGCAGCATTGTAACTTCACATAATTTAAAGAGCATGGACACTAAAGCCCAATTGCCTGGGTTTAATTCCTGGTTCTGCCACCTACTAGCTTGTGTGACCTTGGGCAATTTTCTTAGCTTTTCTGGGTCACAGTTGTATTAACTGTAAAATGAGGATAATAATAGTACCTATTTACCAGGTCTTATGAGGATTAAATGAGTTAATATAGGTAAGTCACTGACACTGTTGTAGTGTTCCCTAAGCTGAATTTAGGGTTCTTTCTCATTGCAACACATTGTCCAGACCCTGGAAAGGAAATTTAAACACAACATCTTTCTGATCCTTTGAAGGCAAAAATTCCTTTAAGAAAATGTTAAATGTCCATCCTCGCCATGGCAGTTCATTCATGTATTGACTTTCCCAATAGATGTTATCTAAAGACAATCACTGCACTTTGGAAAGCCATTAACGTCAGAGGCACCCTATTGGGTCCTGATAGGGCAGTATATGTGTCAGTCATCTGTCTACAGTAGTCCCTAAGGACTTGTTGATACAATAGCCCATAATCACTCTAAGGATCAGACCAGCAATTTGCATTTTTAAAAGTCCCTAACTACCTATTTTCACAATAGACAGTCCCTGTACTCTGGAAGCTCCAGATGGGATCGCTCTCCTTTTAAAGAGGGCATTTGAGCTTCCTTTCTGAGTAAGCCTCGCTTTAGCATTATGAATGAGTTCTCAGAAAGGATTGCTATGGGCACATCTTCTTAGTTTTCAAACCCTATTCCCCTGGACCCCAATACCCACACACAAAATATGGGCAAACCCGCCCCCATTTTGTTTTTTCATTTGATGTTCCTCGGGTTTGGTAGAAAACTGTACCAGGTATGTTGGACTCCATCAGTGAGTCATGATCTGCCCTCAGCCTGATCCCCAGCTGTCTGGTTTAGAGATCTTGCAGGGTAGAATTTCCCTTCAGAGCTCCATTAGAGAAGTTGCCTCTGACTAAGAGAGCCCTGTGTGGGTACAGTGGCTTGGAAACTAATGACTTGGGAGAACCTAAAACAAGTATCAGTACTGAACTTCTAGATGGAGTGAGTGCTCTGAGGCCCTGCCTAGGGCATTAAATACAGACTCAGGAATTATTATGTTTGACAACCTATTATAAATGCTCAAACTTTCTGAAGTTAACAAAACTTTTAGGTTAAAAAAAAGGCAAACAAAAACTTTTCATCATTCCGCTCCCTGCATTTACTAGGTAAATAACTGGACTTTCTTCTGTTTGGGCCTCAATTTCCTTTTTATAAAATACATTTCCCACCCTAAGGTGAAGACCAGAGGATCTCTTAATCTTAAATTCTCTTGAATTTTTAGTATTCCGTTATGCTATATCTATTGATTTGTAGCCAGGGAACCATGTTAGGCTGGACCAGAGAGAGAATAGATTGGGAAGGAGGGTAGGTAGGGTCTAAAAGTTGCTACAGGGGCGCCTGGGTGGCTCAGTTGGTTAAGTGTCTGACTCTTGGTTTCATTTCAGGTCATGATCTAACAGTTTGTGAATTCAAGCTCTGCATCAGGCTCCGTGCTGACAGTGTGGAGTCTGCTTGGGAATCTCTGTCTCCCTCTCTCTCTGCCCCTCCCCGACTCACACAGTCTCTGTCTCTCTCAAAATAAATAAATAAACTTAAAAATATAAACAAAATAAAACAGTTGCTACATATTAGGGTGTTATATACTAGTGAGATTACATGTTAGTGATATATGAAGTTATTACATTGTAACAAGATTAGGAATAGGAGTTGTAAAGAATAATAATTAAAAACTTTGTTAATCTCATTTCTTATCCATATTACAGAAAAATAAATGCGATGTGGTAGTGGTGGTGTTAATGATAACTATTGATGACAGCAAGTAGCCATAGAATTATAATTATCGGGAGTGGAAGATCCTCAAAGGTCCAACCACTCAACCATTGTTCAAATTTCCTCTGTAACATGTTACTGCCTAACATTCATTCAGTTATGCTTGAAAACCTCAACTGAAGGGGAGCTCAGTACTTTATGAGCCAATTCCTTTCATCTGTATGAAGTTCACATTTAGCTACAGCCTGTTCGATTGTACAGACCAATTCCTCTTAAAAAGTAGTGTTCAGGGGCGCCTGGGTGGCGCAGTCGGTTAAGCGTCCGACTTCAGCCAGGTCACGATCTCGCAGTCTGTGAGTTCGAGCCCCGCGTCGGGCTCTGGGCTGATGGCTCGGAGCCTGGAGCCTGTTTCCGATTCTGTGTCTCCCTCTCTCTCTGCCCCTCCCCCGTTCATGCTCTGTCTCTCTCTGTCCCAAAAATAAATAAAAAACGTTGAAAAAAAAAAAAAAAAGTAGTGTTCAGAATTAACAAAGCAACTCCCAGTATTATGGTGTAACCTGTATGGAATTGAATGGAACCAAAATCTTTCCCATGTACTTTGTTTTCAGAATCTGGCTTTGTCTTAACAGATTAAAGATGCAAATGCTATCCAAAGATAGAAAGGAAACTGGATTCAGAAATAACATTCTTGCCAGCCAAAACGGGAAATAAGTAGCAATTATAAGAGAACAGCTAAAATGTACACCAGTTGGAAGTACTCTGTAGGTTAGGGGTCTGCTGCAAGGTGTCATACAAGGTTTTGAGAGCCTTATTATCTCCTGCTTCTCCACCACCTGACTTATTGGCCCTCTACACAGTTGGAGGTTCTTGGGTGTTGTGTATTCTTTTTTTTTTTTTTTTTACGTTTACTTATTTATTTTGAGAGAGGGTGGGGGGGGGGTGCAGAAGAGACTCCCAAGCAGGCTCTATACTGTCAGCACGGAGCCCGATTTGGGGCTCAAACTCACAAACTATGAGATCATGGCCTGAGCCAAAGTTGGTGCTTAACCAACAGCGGCCCAGGTGCCCCTTGGGTTCTGTATATTTAGGTAAAACTGTATTTAGTTAAAACTCATTGGGTCCACAGTTAGGTAATACTTATTTCAGAAATCAGTGAAGATGACTGTAGACTGAGATACTCTAAAGCTCTAAGGGCACACAACCAAATCTAAAATGCTAGAATTTATTACCTCTCACCTCAGCAATCTCTGGCTCACTTTCTACGTGTAGCCCTTTGTCATCTCTCTACCCTGTCTCTGGAGTGATCTGTTTCAACTTCTAGCATTGTGCTGCTTCCTGAGTATAAGAGTGAAGAAATGCCTCTATCTCACAGATTCTGTGCCATGCAGGGTCTCTGCACTTTCTGCCTCTAATAAAACATTGTCCCTAAACTCAAGCTGAGTGCCTTCTTAGGACTGTTAACAGGATCCCTTAAATGGAGCAGTTCAGCTGTTTCATTTTCCAGTCATTCCTATGTTACACCTTCTTACGCTGGATTTTCTTCACCTTTCTCTCTTTCTACAAATGTTTATAGCTCTGTCTTTGCAAATTAGCGTTCACTGGAAGCTTTGCCTATTCCGTTTACCCTTATCTTCTCCCCTTAACCTTTCTTCTCCCCAGCCCAAGCCTGAAACCCAAGGAAATTAGCTTCTCACCTCTGCTCCCCCGTAAAAAAAAAAAAGAAAAGAAAAAAAAAAAAAACCCAACCCATAGTCCTCCAACAGTGTCTTTTTCTTGGATTTGCAGTCAGCAGCCATCTCCAATAACCATCAGGCTGTCAGCTTTGCAGCTCCCCACTACCTCCCACCTCCCCCATCACTCACCAGAGGAAAAAGAGAGCCAGAGCAAGAGCTTGAAATATATCATGCAATAGTGTATCATGAATTTGTTGTGAATCACAGCAGTGAAGCAGGTTTATTTATTTCTGAGACCTTAAATCAATACAAAGTAGGTCTCTTAGTTCTGAAGCTGGGATGGAGTGTGAAAAAATGAGCCCATTGTACTCTTAAAACTTTGGGGAAAGGAGATGACAGCTATATAATTCCATTTACCAGGCACTAGGGGCTTTAATGTGAAGGTGACAGGGAGCTCTTTGTGCATTTAGAGCACCATATCTTCTAAATAAAAGATCTGTAGACTTGATAGTGGAGCATAGCTCCAAGTTTAATAATCTCCAAGCATTAGACCGAACCAATATGTTCCCAAGTCAGAGAGTTCCCCCCTAAACACTCATAAATTAAAAGTGCAAGAGCTGCACACATTGGTAGATTAGGAATGCAAGGACTCCAGCCTTTCCTAGGAGAAAGACAGACCTGGGCTCAGGCTGTGTGCAGACTGCTGTGTGAATATGATAAAGATTCAGGAAACGAGACTGTTTAGAAACCTGGCTCCTGGCTGTTCATCATTCCAGATGTCCCCTGTGCTGGATCCAAATCTAGCTATGTTCCCTCTCAGAGTAGCCACCTTCACATAGTCTAATCAGCTAATGTACACAGTCAGGAGTGTTGAATTATGAAAGGAGAATCTTTAAGAGCTGTTTAGATTGAACTACAGATTACCATGCCAGCTTCAAGTTCTTCTGGTTGATTCCTGACTGGTTCCTAATTTTAATAATGTCTCAGTGTCTGGAATTTAAGCCTTTCAAAATCGCATGCACATAAGAGAAATTGAGAAATCAGTGTTATTAAGGAAAAGAATCCACCCAAATTTCACTAACAGCATAAGATGCAAATAGAAGTGAGGACCACTGGAACATATAATCAAGTTTTGAATATCTTCATTTTCTATCTGACCCATTGATAAAATATGCCTTTTCTCAACAGATGAAGCAGGGTTATGCAGCTCAGTAGAGCAACCCTAATATAATATGACTTTATATTAGATAGAGTTGCTAGCTTAATTCTAGCTCAGGTAAGGAATTTTGAAATAAAAACCCAATGTTTGCACTAGGGAAAACTAAAAGGATGGGACAATTGAAAAACATTTTGCTTAAGAAAGCTGCTACACATTATAACACTAATGTGGAAGATTTCTTTTGCGTATGTTAGTTCGACTTGCTGAAAATATAAATCAAAGCTGAGTTTTTGTAGAGCACCAAGAATTATGGCAGTTCATATGCATTTATTGCATGCCTGTTATGTATAAAGTTCTATCCTTATGCTGTGGTTATGATTTCTGCTTTCATGGAGCTTCAAATTTAGACTTGAAAAACAGTAACAGGCTTTTCATGTGACCTAAAGGTAAAAAGTAAGGGGTGCCTGGGTGGCTCAGTCGGTTGGGCGTCCGACTTTGGCTCAGGTCATGATCTCACGGTTCAAGGGTTTGAGCCCCGCATCGGGCTCTGTGCTGACGGCTCGGAACCTGGAGCCTGTTTCCGATTCTGTGTCTCCCTCTCTCTCTGCCTCTCCCTTGCTTATGCTCTGACTCTCTCTCTCTCAAAAATGAATAAACATTAAAATTTTTTTTAAGTAAAAAAAAAAAAAAAGTAAAATTGCTGCCCACCAGATGTAAATGAGAAAACAAAACAAACAAACCCAGGCTGCCCAAGGGCGCCTGAGTGGCTCAGTTGGTTAAGCATCCCAACTCTTGATATTGGCTCGGTTCATGGAATCCAGCCCCACATTAGGCCCTGCACTGACAGCATGGAACCTGCTTGGGATTCTCTCTCTCCCTGTCTTTCTCTCTCAAAAATATATAAACCTTAAAAAAAAGAAAAAGGCTGCCAAGATGAACTGTTAAGTGCTACTCCACAAGAACCCAGACCCCAGCGAGCACCAGACTCTTTGCCTAACCACTGGTGGGCACAGACAGTCACACAGCCCTCTGTCTTTCCACACCAACCTCACATCTTCTGTCCTTGTCAGAAAACCATTGGGATTTTTTTTTTTAATTTCCATCTTTTGAAAACATATGATAGAAGATTGTTATTCAGGGGATGCCTGGGTGGCTCAGTCAGTTAAGCTTCTGACTTCGGCTTAGGTCATGATCTCACAGTTCACAGGTTTGAGCCCCACGTCGTGCTCTGTGCCGCCAGCTCAGAACCTGGAGCCTGCTTCGGATTCTGTGTCTCCCTCTCTCTCTGTCCCTCCCCTGCTTGTGCTCTGTCTCTGTCTCTCTCTCTCTCAAAAATAAACATAAAAAATTTTCGAATGGCTTAAATTTAATTAATTTTAAGAAATTTGAACAGAAATTTCAGCAAAAAAGATAGGAGGATGGTAAAAGAGCACATGAAAGGATGCTTATTGTTAGTCATTAGAGAAATGCAAATTAAAAACCACAATTAGGCACCACTAAAATAAAGGAAAAAAATTCTTTTGATAAAATTTTTAACTGACAATACTAAGTATTGGTGAGAGTGCAGAACAACTGGAACTCTTATACATATTAGTAAAAATGTGAAATAGTACAGCCACTTTGAAAAAGTTTACTCCAGCCATAAACAAGAATGAGAACTTACCATTTACAACAACATGGATGGACCCAGAAGGTATAATGCTAAGTGAAATAAGCCAGTCAGAGAAAGACAAATACCATGTGGTTTCACTCATATTTAAGAAACAAAACAAAGGAACAAAGGAAAAAAGAGTTAAAAACCAGACTCTTAATACAGAAAACAAAATGGTGGTTGCCAGAGGGGAGGTAGAAGGGGGGATGGGTGAAATAGGTGAAGAAGATTGAAAGTACACTTATCTAGATGAGCACTGAGTATTATGTACAATTGCTTCATTATCTTGTATACCTGAAACTAATACAACAATGTGTGTTAATTATACTTCAATAAAAAAAATAAAGTTTAGCATTCTTTTTTTAAAAAATAAGCATTTACAGGGGCACCTGGGTGGCTCAGTCGGTTGAGGGTCCGACTTCGGCTCAAGTCATGATCTCACAGTTCGTGGGTTCAAGCCCCGCATCAGGCTCTGTGCTGACAGCTCAGAGCCTGGAGCCTGCTTCAGATTCTGTGTCTCCTTCTCTCTCTGCCCCTCCCCCGCTCACGCTTTGTCTCACTGTTTCTCAAAAATAAATAAATGTAAAAAAAAATTTTTTTTTAAATAAAAAATAAACATAGGCATTTACCGTATAATGTAACAATCCTATTCCTGGGTATTACCCAAGAGAAATGAAAATATATATCCACACAAAAACCTGTCCACGAATGTCTGTAGCAGCTTTATTCATAATTTCCCCAAATTGGAAACTACCCACCTGTCCACCAAGAGGCAAACAGATGAGCAAGTTGTGGTACTTCCATAAAATGGAATACTACTCAGCAGTTGAAAGGAACTACTGACACCTACATCAGCATGAATGAATCTCAGATGTGTTAAACTAACTGAAAGAAACTAGACTCCAAATAGTATGTAGTATATGACTCCATTTGTAGAACATCCTAGAAATGGCAAAACTGTTGAGGCAGAAAGCCGGGGGGAAGGGAATGGATTATAAAGGAGATAAGAGAAAAATTTTTTTTTTAATTCAAGTGTACTTGACATATAATATCTACTGGTTTCAGGTATATAAAGTAAGTGCTTCAACAGTTGTATACTACATTATGAAATGATAACTACCATACAACTAGCTACCGTCAGTTACCATACAGAGTTGTTACCATATTGTTAACTATATTCTCTATATTGCACATTACGTTCCGATGATTTATTTATTTTGTAACTGGAAATTTGTACCCTATTTTGTCCACCCCCCACCACACACACACACACACTCATCCCTCTGGCAACCACCATTCTGTTTTCTGAGTCTGTGGCCTGTTCATTTGTTTTTTAGATTCCACCTGTAAATAAAATGGTATTTGTCTTTCTCAGATTTATTTCAGTTAGCATAATAACTTTTAGGTCCATCCATATCATCACAATTGGCAAGACTTTTTTTATGGCTGAGTAATATTCTGTGATACCCACATGCCACACATCTCCACTATCCATTCATCTATTGATAGACACTTAGGCTGCTTCCATACCTTGGCTATTGTAAATAATGCTGCAGTGAACATAGAAGAGCATGTATCTTTTCGAATTAGTGTTTTCATTTTGTTTGGTTAAATACCCAGAAGTGGAATTGCTGGGTCATATGGTAATTCTGTTTTTAATTTTTTCTTTTAATTTTTAAAAAGTAATCTCTACACCCAATACAGTGCTCACACCCACAACCCTGAAATCAAGAGTTGCACACTCTACCTACTGAGCTAGCCAGGTGCCCCATTTTTAATTTTAGGAGAACTTCCATACTGTTTTACACAGTAGCTGCACTGGTTTGTATTCCCACCACCAGTGCACTAGCGTTCCCTTTTTTTCTCATCATTGTCCAACACTTGTCTTATTTTTTTGGTACTAGCCATTCTGACAGATGTGGGATGATAATCTTATTGTGGTTTTGGTTTGCATTTCTCTGATGATTAGTGATGTTGAGGATCTTTTCACGTGCCTGTTGGCCACCTGTATGTCTTCTTTGGAGAAATGTCTATTCAGGTCCTTTGTCTATGTTTTAATTGGATTGTTCATTTTTGTGATACTGAATTGTGTGCATTCTTTATATATTTTGGATATTAACCCCTTATTGAATATATCATTTACAAATATCTTCTCCCATTCATTAGATTGCCTTTTCGTGTTGTTGATGGTTTGCTTCACTATGTAGTATCTTTTTGGTTTGATGAAGTCCCATTGGTTTATTTTTGCTTTTATTGCCCTTGCCTAAAGAGACCAATCCAAAAAACATAATGCTAAGGCATGTCAAAAAACTTACTCCCTATGTCTTCTTCTCCAGGGTTTATGCTTTCTGGTCTTACATTTGAGTCTTTAAGCCAATTTGAGTATTTTTTTGTATATGGTATAAGAAAATAGTCCAGTTTTATTCTTTTGCATGTAGTTGTCAAGTTTTTCCAGCACTGTTTATTAAAGAGACTGTCTTTTCCTTATTGTATATTCTTGCACCCTTTGTTGAAAATTAATTGTGTAAGTATGGATTTATTTCTAGACCCTCTCTTCTGTTCCATTGATCTATAGGTCTGTTTTTGTGCCAATACCATAATCTTTTGATTACTTATAGCTTTGTAGTATAATTTGAAATCAGGAAATGTGATACCTCCAGCTTTGTTCTTCTTTCTCAAGATTGCTTTGGCTATTTGGATCTTTTGTGGTTCCATAGAAATTTTAGGATTATGTGTTCTAGTTCTGTGAAAAATGCCATTTTGATAGAGTATTTTGATGGAGAGTCCATTGACTCTTTCTTTAGGTAGTGGGGACATTTTAACAACATTAATTCTTCCAGTCCGTGAGTATAGAATATCTTTCCACTTATTTGTGTCTTATTCACTTTCTTTCATCAATGTTTCATAGTTTTCAGAGTACAAGTCTTTCACCTCCTTGGTTAAATTTAGTTCTGGGCATTTTACTCTTTTTGTTGCACTTGCTTAAGTGGGATGGTTTTCTTAATTTCTCTTTCTGCTGCTTCATTATTAGTCTATAGAAATGCAACAGATTTATGCATATTAATTTTATACCCTGGAACTTTACTAAATTCATTTATTAGTTCTAATAGTTTTTTTTTTTTTTAATGTTTATTTATTTTTGAGAGAGAGCAGAGAGCAAGCATGAGCGAGCGGGGAGGGGCAGAGAGGTTAGACAGAGAATCCTAAGCAGGCTCCAGGTTCTGAGCTGTCAGCAAAGAGCCTGACATGGATCTTGAACTCACAAGCCACGAGATCATGACCTGAGCTGAAGTCAGATGCCCAACCAACTGAGCCACCCAGGTACCCCAGTTCTAATAGTTTTTTTGGTGGAGTCTTTGGGATTTTCTGTAAATAGTATCACATCATCTGCAAATCATGACAGTTTTATTTCTTTTCTAACTTAGATGCCTTTTATTTCTTTTTCTTGTCTGATTGTTGTGACTAAGACTTCCTATATTATGTTGAATAAAAGTGGTCATGGGGGCGCCTGGGTGGCTCAGTCGGTTAAGCGTCCAACTTCAGCCCAGGTCATGACCTCACAGTTCGTGAGTTCAAGCCCTGTGTCGGGCTCTGTGCTGACAGCTCAGAGCCTGGAGCCTGCTTCAGATTCTGCGTCTCCCTCTCTCTCTGCCCCTCCCTAGCTTGCTCTCTCTCTCTCTCTCTTTCTCTCAAAACATAAATAAAGCATTAAAACGTTTGGGCACCACCTTATCTTGTTCCTGACCTTAGAGAAAAAGCTTTCAGCTTTTCATTGTTGGCTTATGGTATTAGCTGTTGCTTTGTCATCTATGCCTTTTATTATGTTGAGGTATGTTCCCTGTCTACCCTTTTTTTTGTTGAGAATTTTTATCATAAATGGACATTGAGTTTTTGCGAAATGCTTTTCTGCATCTGTTGAGACCATATAATTTTTTTTAATGTATATTTATTTATTTTGAGCGAGAGAGAGAGAGCTCCAGCAGGGGAGGGGCAGAGAGAGAGGGAGAGAGAGAATCCCAATCAGTCTCCACACTGTCAGCCCAGAGCCTGACACGGGGCTCAAACTCACAAACTGTGAGATCATGACCTGAGCTAAAATCAAGAGTCAGACATTTAACTGACTGAGCTACTCAGGAGCCCCTGATCATGTGATTTTTATACTTCTTTTTGTTAATGTGGGGTATCACATTCATTCATTTGCAGGTATTGAACTATCCTTCCACATATATTATCCTTTTAACGTATTATTGAATTCAGTTTGCTAATCGTTTTTTTGAGGATTTTTTGCATTTATGTTCATCAGGGATATTGGTCTGTAAATTTTTTTGTGGGGCTTTGTGGTTTTGTTACCAGGGTAATGCTGGCCTCATAGAATGAGTTCATTTTCAATTATTTTATTTTATTTTATTTTATTTTATTTTATTTTATTTTATTTTATTTTATTTTATTTAACTT
The DNA here is from genome assembly GCF_028018385.1 of Neofelis nebulosa. NCBI lineage: Eukaryota > Metazoa > Chordata > Mammalia > Carnivora > Felidae > Neofelis > Neofelis nebulosa. The sequence goes on along the minus strand of NC_080797.1, from coordinate 55,066,256 downwards.
TACATCCAAGTTAGTTAGCATATAGTACAACAATGATTTCAGGAGTAGATTCCTTAATGTCCCTTACCCATTTAGCCCATCCCTCCTCCCCACACCCCCTCCAGTAACCCTCTGTTCTCCACTTTTAAGACTGTCTTGGGGCGCCTGGGTGGCGCAGTCGGTTAAGCGTCCGACTTCAGCCAGGTCACGATCTCGCGGTCCATGAGTTCGAGCCCCGCGTCAGGCTCTGGGCTGATGGCTCGGAGCCTGGAGCCTGTTTCCGATTCTGTGTCTCCCTCTCTCTCTGCCCCTCCCCCGTTCATGCTCTGTCTTTCTCTGTCCCAAAAATAAATTAAAAACGTTGAAAAAAAAAAATTTAAAAAAAAAAAAAAAAAAAAGACTGTCTTATGTTTTGTCCCCCTCCCTGTTTTTATATTATTTTTGCTTCCCTTGTGTTCATCTGTTTTGTATTTTAAGGTCGTCATAGAAGTGAAGTCATATGATATTTGTCTTTCTCTGACTGACTAATTTCGCTTAGCATAATACCCTCTAGTTCCATCCACGTAGTTGAAAATGGCAAGATCTCATTATTTTTGATTGCTGAGTAATACTCCATTGTATATATATATATACCACATCTTCTTTATCCATTCATCTGTTAATGGACATTTGGACTCTTTCCATACTTTGGCTATTGTTGGTAGTGCTGCTATAAACATTGGGGTGCATGTGCCCCTTTGAAACAGTACACCTGTATCCCTTGGATAAATACATAGTAGTGCCATTGCTGGGTTGTAGGGTAGTTCTATTTTTAATTTTTTCAGGAACCTCCATACTGTTTTCCAGAGTGACTGCACCAGTTTACATTCCCACCAACAGTATAAAAGAGATCCTCTGTCTCCACATCCTCTCCCACATCTGTTGTTGCCTATGTTGTGAACGTTTGCAGTTCTGACAGGTGTGAGGTGGTATTTCATTGTGGTTTTGATTTGTATTTCCCTGCTGATCAGTGAGGTTGAACATTTTTTTCATGTGTCGGTTGGCCATCTGGATATCTTCTTTGGAGAAGTGCCTGTTCATGTCTTTTGCCCATTTCTTCACTAGATTATTTGTTTTTTGGGTGTTGAGTTTGATAAGTTCTTTATAGATTTTGGATACTAACCCTTTATCTGATATGTCATTTGCAAATATCTTCTCCCATTCTGTCAGTTGCCTTTTAGATTTGCTGATTATTTCCTGCACTGTGCAGAAGCTTTTTATTTTGATGAGGTCCCAGTAGTTCATTTTTGCTTTTGTTTCCCTTGCCTCCAGAGTCATGTTGAGTAAGAAGTTGCTGCGGCCAAGATCAAAGAGGTTTTTGCCTGCCTTGAGGATTTTGATGGCTTCCTGTCTTACATTTAGGTCTTTCATCCATTTTGAATTTCTTTTTGTGTATGGTGTAAGAAAGTGGTCCAGGTTCATTTTTCTGCATGTCGCTGTCCAGTTTTCCCAGCACCACTTGCTGAAGAGACTGTCTTTATTCCATTGAATATTCTTTCCTGATTTGTCAAAGATTAGTTAGCCATACGTTTGTGGGTCCGTTTCTAGGTGCTGTATTCTGTTGCATTGATCTGAGTGTCTTAACTCTTCTTTAAATGTTTGGTAGATTTCACCTGTGAAGCCATCTCGTCCTGGACTTTGTTGGGAGTGTTTTGATTACTGGTTGAATTTAATTAATAGGGTTTGGCCTGTTCAGATTTTTTTTTTTTTTAAGTTTATTTACTTAGCACAAGTGAGAGTGTACCTCAGCAGGGGAGGGGCAGAGAGAATCCCAAGCAGGCTCTGTGCTGTCCATGTAGAGCCTGTCACGGGGGTTGATCTCACAAACCAATACTAAGAGTCAGTTTTGGTTGTAACTTCTCTTTCATTTTCATTTTTATTTGGGCCCTCTCTCTTTTTTTCTTGTTGAGTCTGGCTAACAGTTTATCAATTTTGTTTATCTTTTCTAAGAACCAGCTCTTAGTTTCATTGATCACTTGTGTTGTCTTTTTAGTCTATTTCATTTATTTCCACTCTGATCTTTATTATTTGCCTTCTTTTCACCAATCTTAGGCTTTGTTTGTCCTTTCTAGTTTCAGTAGGTGAAAGATTAGGTTGTTTATCTGAGATTTTTTTGTTTACTGTAGTTAGGCCTTCATTATTATGAACTTCTCTCCTTAGAACTGCTTTTGCTCTATCCTGTAGATTTTTGAACATTGTGTTTCCATTTTCATTTGTTTTCAGTAGCATGATGTTTATCCTCCACATGTTTCTGTTTTTTCCAGTTTTCTTCTTGTAATTGATTTCTAGTTGGTACCATCATGGTCAGAAAAGATGCTTGGTGTGATTTCAGTCTTTTTAAATTTATTGACACTTGTTTTGTGGCCTTACATGTGATCTGTCTTGGAGGATGTTCCATATGAATTTCAAAAGAGTGTGTATTCTGCTGATTTTGTACGTGTATATATATATCCATCCATCCATCTGTCCATCTATCCATCTGGTATAATGTATCATTCAAAGCCACTGTTTCTTTGTTGATTTTCTGTTTGGGTGATCTATCCATTGATGTAAGTGGGATATTACAGTTCCCTGCTATTATTGTATTACTGTCAATTTCTCCCTATATATCTGTTAATATTTGTTTTGTGTATTTTTGTGCCCTTGTGTTGGGTGTATAGATATTTGAAATTGTTATATCCTCTTGTTGGATTGATGTAATGCCCTTCTTTGTTTCTTCTTACAATCTTTGTTTTAATATAATACTTGTCTAATATAAGTATTACTACCCCAGCTTTCTTTTATTTCCAGTTGCAGGGAATACCTTTTTCTGTCCTTTTTACTTTCAATCTATGTGTGTATTTAGATCTGAAGTGAGTCTCTTATAGGCAGCATATAGGTAGTCTTGTTGTTGTTGTTTTTTTTATGTTTATTTTGAGAAAGAGCACATGGGTCAGGGAGGGGGCAGAGAGAGAGAGAGGGAGAGAGGGAGGGACAGAGAGGGAGAGAGAGAGAATCCCAAACAGGCTCCATGCCCAGCACAGAGTCCAACATGGGACTCGATCCCACAACCATGAGATCACAACCTAAGCTGAAATCAAGAGTTGGACATTTAACTGACTGAGCCACCCACGTGCCCTGGTGGTCATTTTTTTATTCATTCAACCACCGTATGTCTTTTGATTAGAGTATTTAGTAGATTTACGTTTCAAGTAATTATTGAGAGACATGTACTTATTGCCATTTTGTTGATTGTTTTCTGGTTGTATCTCTTGACTAATTACTGTAGATCTAGACGATTTTACTACTTTTGTCTTTTAACCTTCATACTAACTATGTAAGTAGTTGATCCACTACCTTTACCGTATGTTTACCTTTACCGGTTAGATTTTTTTTTTCTTACATAATTTTCTTCTTTCTAGTTATGGCCTTTTCTTTTCCATTTAAAGAAGTCCCTTGGCACCTGGGTGGCTCAGTTGGTTAAGTGTCCGACTCTTGATCTCGGCTTAGGTTTTGGTCTCAGGATTGTGAGTTCAGGTCCCACATTGAGCTCCATGCTGGGCATGAAGCCTATTTAAAAAACAAAAACAAAAAAATAAAAATAAAACAGTCCCTTTAAAATTTCTTGTAAGACTGGTTTGGTGGTGATGAACTCCTTTACCTTTTGCTTGTCTGGGAAACTCCTTTATTTCTCCTCCTATTCTGAGTGATAGCCTTGCTGAGTGGACTATTCTTGATTATAAGTCCTTTCCTTTCACACTTTGAATATATCATGCCACTCCCTCTGCCCTGCAAAGTTTATGCTAAAAAATCACCTCATAGTCTTATGGGAGTTCCCTTGTACTTAACTGGTTGTTTTTCTCTTGCTTCCCATAAGATTCCCTCTTTATTGACATTTTGATTATAACATGTCTTGATGTGAGTCTCTTTGGGTTCATCTTATTTGGTGTTTCCTGGACTTGGATGTCTGCTTCCTTCCCCAGGCTAGGGAAGTTTTCAGCCATTATTTCTTCAAATAGGTTTTCTGTCCCTTTCTTCTCCTTCTGGGACCTCTATAATGTGAATGTTAGTATGCTTGATGTTGTCCCAGAAGTCCCTAAACTACCTTTATTTTTTTTTCTTTCTGCTGTTCTAGTTGTATGTTTTCCACTACTGTCTTCCAAATCACTGATCCATTCTTCTGCATTATCTAATCTGTTGCTGATTCATCCTCTTGTGTATTTTTCATTTAAGTTATTGTATTCTTTACTTCTCATTTGTTCTTTTTTCTGTTTTTTATCTCTCTGTTAAAGTTTTTACTATGTTCTTCCATTCTTTTCCTGAGTTTAATGAGCATCTTTATGATCATTACTCTGAACTCTTAATTTGGTAGATTGCTTATCTCCATTTCATTTAGTTCTTCTTCTGAGATTTTGTCTTACTCTTTCATTTGGAACTTGTTCTTTTGTCTCCTCATTTTCCTTAACTCTCTGTTTGTTTTTATGTATAGGTAGATCAGTTTTATCTCCCGGTCTTGAAGAAGTGGCTTTATGTAGAGGGTGTCCTGTGGGGCCAGTAGCACAAAACCACCCTGATCACTCAGTCCAAGTACCTGCGCCCTCCTCCCCACCCCAGGGTTTCCCATGTGGGCTACACACACCTTCCTGTTGAGGCTGGGCCACAGTTAGTGCAGACTTGCTGGTGCGTGAGGCTGGCCCCTTGGAACAGGGGCCGCTGGAGGAGAGGGGCTCTGGTGTTGGCAGAGACTACCCCCTGGGTGTGACAGTGGAGGGGGGAGCCACTTGGGAAGGACTCTGCCAGGGTAGGTGGATGGGGGCTGGGGAGTCCGCAGGGCAATGCTGGGGTGTGGTGAGTAGTGCTAGCACAGGAGATGGAGAGTGTCAGAACTGTCTCTCACCACCACCAGGCCAACTAGGTAGAAGAGGGGTGAAGAAAATGATGCCTGCCAATGCTTCCTTCCCTGGAGAATGTTCCAACAGATATCTGCCCCTCTAGCACATGCCCTAAAATTAGTGACTCTCTTAGAAGTCTCAGTTTCCTGCTGCTCTCTGGTACATAAGCCCTACTGGTTTCCAAAGCCACATGTTATGGAGGCTCTGCTTCCTGGTGTAGGTCCCTTGAGCTGGGGAGCCCATGTGGGACTTGGACCCCTCATTCCTCAGGAAAGGCCTGTACAGTGGAGATATCCCTCCCACTTGTGGGTCACCACACCAGGGGTGTAGGTCCTGACTAGACCACATCTTGCCCTGCCTACCCATCTTGGTGTGGCTTTTTCTGTATATTCTTAGTTGTGTAAAATCTTTTCTGCCAGTCTTCACTTCATTTTCAGAGATAGTTGTTCTATATGTAGTTGTAGTTCTGGTTTGTCCGTGGAAGGAGGTGAACTCAGGATCTTCCTACTCCACCATCTTGATCCCACCCCCTTGAGGGAAATTTTGGGGTGATTTTGATGGTGGTTACGTATGTATTTGTCAAAATTCATAGAATTCTGTTCCTGAAAGTGGATGATTTTTCTATATATAAATTATACTTCAATAAACTAGACTTTTCAAAAATTTCTGTATTTGGAAGTAATTTATTGTCAGTATCCTCCAGGCTGTAGCTAAATGAGCAGTTGATGGATTCCTAAGATAAGTGATTTCTTTTTTTGGCAGTCAGTTTTCACTCTGGAAGCCTATGTTTTGGTCATACTTTTCTCATACTTTTGACAAGTAAACTGTTGTGTGGCTCTTCTTACCCCCATTACACTGAAAATGCGTTTCTGTTCTTCACACAGTCCACCTTCAAATCCTTGTCATCCTTCTGCCATTTAACTCATTCCTCTGTTTTCCTCTCCCCTGCATAAGCAGAGGTCTTCCAGTGTTTTGGGTGGCCTGTATCTCGGCCTCTTTTTGGCCAAATACCTTCTCCCTCCTCTCGTTGCACAGTCCTTTTACTCCAATTTACCCATCCACAGACCTGATCACTTCATAATATTGCTGTTTGTAGAGCGGTTTTTAGTCTTGCAGTGGATGGTCTTTAATCTAGCTGTGGCTCAGGTCAGAGGCTTTCCCATCCTGTGCTGGCAGTAGGTCACTGTGCCCCTTCTCTACCCCAACTCTGGTCTACCAGCTGCCAACCAGCACTCCAGTTTGCCAGTGACAAGCGCCAGTGAAGAGGGGAGAAGTTGTAACCCTGAGTCTGTGTATTAAGAGGCTATATTTTGGGAACCCCCAGATATTCTTGGTCGCAAAGGCACCAGTTCTGTCTCCCTAGAGATTTAATTCCATTCACCCTTGGATATAGTCCTAGAGAAACATTTGCACAGTAATATGTACTGCACCACTTAAAATTGTTAATTGGAGATTGAATTACTTGTCAGCTTTTAAAAATGTAGTCCTCTCAGGTCAGAGAGGAGGGTGTTAGCAGCATGAGTAGATGAGCTATTGCATTTTTTTTCTTTCCCTTCCTCTTTTCTCCCCCTCCCTTTTCCTCTCTCTCATTCTTCCACCTTTCTTTTGTCTCTGTTTTACCACTTGTTTCCTGCTCCCTCTTATTTTCATTCATATTTATCTCTCCACCTTAGCCAAACCTTTATCAATAACCTGACAGATCACAGAGTGACTTTAATATCTAGAATCATGCATAAAGTCCAGTGATGATTGCTTGGGAAATGTACAGAACTCCTCAGATCCTCTTGAGAATGGAAATACCCTAATGAGAAGGAGGATTGCAGCAAGGACTCAGTTTGTGTAGCCTAAATTCTTAGATGCAAGAGGAATTATGTACTTCCTTCTTCTTTAAATAGAAGATTGCCCTGGACCAAGAATTGTTTAAAGGAGGAAAGATTGGCTAAAGGGGTTCAGAAAACAGCAAATTTCATTTTTTATTCCATTGATATGCATCATTCTTATTCACATCTTCAGCACATGATTGCAAATATTTGCCTATATGTCTAAAGGCCCCCATCATAATGTATATATCAGGACAAGGGCAGGTTTCTAAAAATTGAGCTGAGTTGCATCTATGAAACTTGGAAATCTCAATGCCTGTGCTGACAAATATCCTGACAAGTAAATACTATACTCATTCAGTATTACATAGTGATTTCATTTGCACAAAACCTCACAATGCTCTGCCACTTCAGTCAAACGTCTAGAGCACTGGGGAAAGGAAGAATGTGTTTATCTTGATCTCCAAAAAGGGATTTAAGGGAGAGAGCAGGCTGTATATTAGACTGTTTTCATTGCCTGTCAGCTATGGTAAACCTGAGCTGTCTGCGGTGTCTCTAGATAAGCAGCAACAGCAGCAGAGGCCTTAGCATGTATGTATGACTGCATTCATTTGTACTTCTTATGTATCTCAAAATTTCTAAAGGCTGTGTAGCATCTTTGGTGGAGCCTTTAACAATTGTGTCTCTGCTGATCACTGGCTTTTATGCAGTGCCCTTAATTCTCAGGTCTGCCAGCTTCAGTGAATGAAGTGTGGGATGAGGCTTAAGTTTATATTGAGTGGGTGAAGATCCTCTTTCCTCTCAGAGTCAGCCCTTGTTTAGTTCTGTTGGTGTGGGCACTCTTCAGCAGGGGACCCTGAGGTGGTGCCTGTTCCTAATATTTTATGGTACTTCTTCTCCTCCTAAACTTGGGGGGCAGCAAAATGAGGCCTTGGGAGCCACCTCTGTTTGAATGGCTCCTCCTGTGTTTAAATATGGTTATTGATGCTTGTTGGAAAGAGAAATTAAAAATTTGTATCACGCAGTAGAAAATGTGAGAAAAGTAATTTGGGAAATGGAAAATGGCCAGCAGCTTGATTTGTATAGAAATGTGTATGTCAGAGCTGGAAAACTAATGAATGAAGCTCACCTACTTTGTGAAGATACTATGTTGGTGAGGGTTGTTTGCCCCAGATTTTTCTGTGAAATATTGCTCGGGCAACACCGAATAATAAAACAGTGGTACTGTCTATGTGGACTCATTTCTTTGCCTCCCTAGATACTGATCAGGGTTTGCATAACTGTTCCAGCATGATCATTTCAGAGTTAGGCAGAATGGATTTTGTCCTACCCCAGATTCTGCTGCTTTGGTTGGAGCTTTTGTTGTGAAGTATTCTAAAATCATTAAAACCACTTGAGTCAGCAACGACCCCTATAAATCAGGAGCTATTGTGTGCGCCCTCATTCTACTGGTGCATGCTCCAAACATACGGTCATTGAAGATGAACTGGAGGGGACTGCTTTCTCTTCACCGATTGTTAAGTAGCTATGATTGTTAGCATTTGTTTGTGATTAGTGAAGCAGGTTTCCTTTCTGTGTGTCCTTCCCTCCCCACCCCCATCTCTTAAGATAAGGCCAGTCACAGCCATTTGGATGCTCTGTTAGTCTATCCTTTAATTTTTCCCTTTAATTACCAAAGTAAATGAATTTTCTCTCACGACAAACATTTCTTTAGTCCAGAAATAGTGTCCTTGGTTATGGTAAGCCCTGGTTAGGTTTCTTTCTGAATTCATAGGAGAAGTGTACAAATACTGCCTTTGAGAACAATGCCAAAGCATCAGAAGCTGCGTATTACTTGTAAAGGGAAGATGTGCTAAGTGATTAAATTCTTGCTCCTTCCAAGTTTGTCTCCCATTAATTTATACGAATATGGAGTAGAATGGGCAAGTGGCAGAGCCTCTGAGATGAGCCCAGTCCTGGATGCTCTTCCCTTTTGAAATGAGGGACAAAGATGTGTGAGGAAGGTGAATTTGAACCACTGAGCAACTCTTGGTCTGCTTTGGTCCCTTTTTCCAAGATTGTTTCTTCATCAGTTCACCACAAATTTGGGAGGAGTTTGAGGCTCTAAGCAGATGGACATTATCAAGTACTAGTACTGTTTCCTATGAAAGAAAACCATGTTTCTGAGTATAAAATGGCCCCAGCTGTCTTCCAGGCAGCAAGGAGTTCTTGGCGCCTGACATAGATTGTGAATATCAGATACTCAGGGTCAGTGCAGTGTCTCCTTTTTATTTCTTTTCCCCCTTTCCAATTTTATTTTAATAATTAAAAATACTGCTGATCACACTGAATGACTTCTGGCAGAAAGGCGGTCTGTCCCAGAAGGACCAGTTGTGGGCCATCGGGTTTATGACGTCCATAAAACCAGAGCCACATCAGAGCATGGCCTCCCTGAGTGACAGGATTTTTGCTCCCACCAGGGTCCCCCATCAACTGACTGCTTTGGATATTTGTTTTGGGTTGGTTTTTTGTTCTGTTTTATTTCCTGATGCATGTGTGACTGTACATGTGTGCACACATTTAAAGATATAAATGAAACAGGTATGTAATGCCCTCTGCCTGTTAGAAAGACTAAAGCCATCAAAATAACAAACGGCGTGTATTTGCTAGAATGTCAAAGTTATGAGTTTATTTTGTAATGATGTGCTCCTGCCTTCATGAGGTAAACTGGCCGTGGCGGAGGTGTTATTAGTAATATGGACTCAGTGGAGCAGAAAGCCGAGTGACCGAGAGATCAGTGTATCAGTCAGAGAGAGGGCAAATGGAAAGAGACAGCAGGAGAATGAGAAAGGAGCCACAGTGCCTGGGCTGAGATTAAAGACGGAGGAGGAGGGGAGCCCAGTGGTCAGATATGGTCTCCCCTGTTCCTGGGGCTCCTTCAGAGGAGTCGCTGGCATGTTGTTCAGCCCGGGGCTGTCTGCAAACACTGGTTCTCTGCACTTCCTTACCAAGGAAGGTGGTAATCTGAGAACAATTTTGCTTTCCATATTCCTTTCAGAGAGCCTCTTCGTCCTTCCTAGCTGAAGTTAAATGGGTCTGAGGCCAGCTGGGCCATACTGAGGGGATTACTTTGGTCACCAACTTCCTCATCCTTTGCAACGTCTTGATGTAGGGGCTGACCCAGCATGGAAGGGACCATCTCAAAGCTCCTAACAAGGGGCAAAATGGGAATATACAGGTAGAATTTGCTGGTCTTTCATTTGTTAGATTCTTCCCAGAGTCTAAAAATGAGTAAAAGTTATTACTAAGGAAGAAAAATTTGTGTTGTTATTTTCTGAAGGAGGAGGGGAGAGGGAAAAGAAAAGGTAAAATACAGTAAGCGCTCTAGAACTGTTTAGAGCTCTCCAGGGCTACCCTAGATGACTGGCAATTACTACCCACTCGGCAGTTTGCAGTAGTCAGTGATCAGGCTGCCCGGCTTCCATTGCTGGGTCAGAAAACCTCCCTCCCTGAAAGAAATTATTAACCAGTCTTCGAGGGAAAAAGAAACCCTACAATTTCCAAGTCCACTCATATTTTTTTCTTCCTTTTCTTCTTCTTTGAGGAAAACTTTGTGGTTTCCAGTTGCAGGTACCTTTCAACCTCACACGGGTTAAACTCCTTCAGGGATACACCAGGGATTGAGGCCTTGTGTACTCCCTGGAACATTGGAGGAGAAAGACAGAGGAGAGGCGGGCTTGGGTATAAATCACTGCCCTCCACCCAGCACACTAAGAGGACTTTAGACTCAAGTGTTTGTGTGTGGGTCATGGGTCGCTTCCGGATTTTGCCAGCTTTAGGGCTGTGTGTGGGGACCAACTTCAAAATTCAAATGTAAGGGGAAAAGTAAGCCTTTAAAAAAAATTAGGAACCTAAACCTCATAGCGTTTAACTGAGACTTGTCATAAAATCTTTGACATAAAGATTGTCAAAAGGCAGGCATGTTACCTCTTTGTGTAGACGTGTAGCAATTCCTCTGGCCTGCTCACAGTGAGGTAGCCTGCACTTCAGGGTCCCAGCCTCACCCACCAGCATGGCTCTAGCTGAGTCTGCTACACCTATCTGTGGCAGCTAGGAGAGAGAGAGGGTTGCTGGTTTTTAAATTGCAACAATGTATGTGATTGTTCAAAAGACTTTTTGATTTTTCTAAGCTCTCTTTTTTTTTTTTTAATTTTTTTTTTTTTTAACGTTTATTTAACATTGACAGAGAGAGACAGGGCATGAGCAGGGGAGGGGCAGAGAGAGGGGGAGACGCAGAATCCGAAGCAGGCTCCAGGCTCTGAGCTGTCAGCACAGAGCCCGACACGGGGCTCGAACTCACAAACTGCAAGATCATGACCTGAGCCAAAGTCGGAGGCTCAACCGACTGAGCCACCCAGGCGCCCCAAGCTCTCTCTTTAAGACGAAGGAACCACAGAAGCTGGAATCTGTGTCTTGTGGAGAAAAGAACCCATTTTAGTGAGAATCGCAAAATAGACTTTGCCTTTATTTCTGTCAAGATGAATGTGTTTTCTCTTGCTTATTTCTCTAGGTCCTTGGGCGGGAAGTATACACCTCCAATAACCAGCTTGGGGGCATCCAGATCATGCACAACAATGGGGTGACCCACAGCATCGTTTGTGATGACTTTGAAGGGGTTTTCACTGTCCTACACTGGCTGTCTTACATGCCTAAGGTGAGCCCTTTGTACCCAGCATTGACAAAGCCCACAGAACCAGGCCTCTCCACCAAGGATTACAGGGCCTCTGTGTTTGAGGTCTCCTCCTTATGGGGGAGAAATTGTTTTATGAAATATTCCTCTGGAAGTTGTTGGTTTCTCTTTTCCTTGCAGGTGTCTTTGGGTTTCTACCTTAAAATGCCTTTGGATTTCATTGGTATAGGCCCCTTTCTGATGTTTTCCAGTCACAGAAGCCTTCATGGCCTGTCTGAGCTCAGATCCCAGCATACCAAGGCCTCTTCCTCACTGTGGGTTTTCTCCTTTGCAATAGCCATCCATCCCCCTGGGAAGCTTCCCCTAAAGCATGGAAACACTGAAATCAAGAGTCAGAATGTACCACATTTTGCCAGTCTCCTACATGATACTTGAGACCTGTGCATGTGGTCAGGGCTTGGCATACAGTTGGGATGCCTCTCAGTGATGACTGGGACAGATAGGTGTGATTCCGTATGTGGTCCCTACTGCCTTTGTAATGATTGTGGCTGAGCTGGTACTACAGGCCTATTGTTCACTGATTGCTATGCTCTTTCCTCCCCACTGCCTTTCAGAATGTGCACAGTTTAGTACCTCTCCTGAACTCCAAGGATCCTATAGATAGAATCATCGAATTTGTTCCTACGAAGGCCCCCTATGATCCTCGATGGATGCTAGCAGGCCGTCCTCACCCAAGTATGTATTTTTTGAGGGTCCTGTGGTACCCTGGCCCTCAGACTATCGGTCTTCCTTTTATTCACTAACCAATTCCTGCACAACAGTACATGACAAAACAGAGCTACTTTAGTAGTCTGGAAATAAGACACATCTTTAAAACAGCTCTCCAAAGATTAAGGTGGAAAACCCTTCCAGAACAAATGAGAAACAAAGGAAATTAGATGTACAAGTCAGTCTCTGAGTCATAAGCAATACAGTCACTAATACATTTCTTCTGTTAATTCTGTTATTAAAGCACTTATTACTTAATGGGTTCAAAGACTTTAAATCTAAGCAATAAAGGCATAGAATCTTCGACCATCTAATCTCTGTAAACAAAGATTAATCAGATCAGTTTTAGAAAAGATATTTGACCTTCAGTGTAGAACATGACTACACTCTTGTCAGCACACTATTTCTGAGCATTCAGCCTGCCTGTGCCCTTTTTTCTTATGATATTGGTAATAGTTGGGACTTGCTGTAGTTATTCATGTAAGATTACTTTGTAAGGTCATTATTCATGAAGAGATTGTCCAGAACTCTTGACTTCATAAATATATTGAGTGAGAACAAGCCCTCCCTCCATGTTTATCTCATATAGCCCTGTCTTGTGGCTGATTTTACCTATCTTCAAAACAAAAAAACAGAAAAACAGTGGTGTCTCCGTGTAAGGTGAATGTACATTCTCACTTGCCAGTTCATTAGGCTGCTTTAACAAACCTTACTTCTCAGGTGGTTCTTTTGTGAGGCCCCAAATCCCCCTACTACATTTTGAATCTGTTTTTTTCAGGTTATTTGAGAAAGTGTTCTTCTTTGCATGTTTATGGCAACTATTTCAAAGAAAGCCTTATTATCTAAAAGAAGAATGGAATGCAGAAGATAATTCATTAAATTTAAGAGTCATTTTGATTTTGTTGAAAGAAAAGAAGAGGTCTGTGTAAGGAAGACTTACTAAACCTCTGTGGGTACCCACTGTGAGCTAGGTGGGACTGCAAAGCACTTTCATATACATTATCTTCTTTAGGCTTTCTACTTCTCAGAGATAAAAAAAAAAAAGATCACCACTTTAAAAGCTCAGAGAAGTTAAGTGATTTGTGCAAGGTCACACAGCTATTACTTAGGAATTGGAACTTAATCTGCAGTCCAACTATAGATAGTATAGAAAAATCACCAGAGGAATTTCAATTTCAATTTTTACCTGTTGTCTTCAGTACCTTTTCTTACTTTTCATAAAATGAAATCATTTTTCCTACATAGCCAGAAAAAATCACCTTAGTAATCTCCCTACCTCTCATATGTGTACCATGATTATGATAAGAACTATGAACCTAAGATCTTGTCAGCCTTAAAATCCAGAACTTTCCTGGGGGAATTCAGAACAAGAGTCAGTGAGTCTTCTCCTGGGAATCATGAGGGTGGTGGCAGGGCGGGGGGTGGGGAGGGGCATCTTAGTTGACTTATAAGTTCTACATCTGAACTGAACACAACCTGCTCTTTAAGGTTTCGGGGTGGGGGTGAAGTGAAGTCCACCTACACCAGCCATGGCCCACCAATGACCCCCCCCTCCCCTAGTCAAAATACAAGGTGGGAAATTTTTTAAAAAAGAAAGTCTTTCCATTTTGATGAATTTTATAGTTCCAAATCATTATTATTGAAGTAAGAATCATAAAATGATCCAAGCATACAAAGTTAAAATTTCAGTATCCTGATACACTTAGAAGTTTGATTTAGAACTTTCATCAAAATTTGAGCCCTCTTTCATGGGGTGGACAGATGTGTGTGTATGTAGGTGGGCATTATCCTGGCCATTATTAATGAGATCCACAGAATAAAATGAAATTTGTGATAAACTAAGTTTTCTGTTTTTTGGATAATATTTTTTCATCGTCTCCCTAGTAATTCATCCTGCTGTCTGTGTGCAGCTAACACTCGCTCCCAAATCGAGTGACTTCAGATTTTAATTTAGTGGAAGCGTTAAAGAAAGCAGATGATTCCCTGTGATAAGTTAAAGCAGATATCTTCTAGGTGAAAAGTTAAAGTCATTTATTAGAGGAGATAGTGCTGTGATATTCTTCAAACTGACGCCCAACACGAGACCAGAATCTAAACGATCGGCTTTGGGCTCACGATAGAGAGATAATTTTGAAATGGATGATCACATTTTACACTGGGGCCATAGAGGCAAGGAATGTAGAACACAGTAATTACAAATTTAGTCTTGATAAAACACTCTCCATCCTGTTTAAGTCAGCAGAGGTTAGCTTGCTCGGATCTCCACTTTTAATTGGTTTTGGACTTGGGTTTTTAGGGGGCGGAGGGCCATGTTCAAATTAGAAGGATCACTGAGAAACCGTGAGCTGAGGGGCAAGCTAGGAAACTGTTATTTGCAGAAGATTTTATGGGGCCTTGGTCAAACACGGATACCTGTGGAACAAAAGTTTTTTTCTTAACCTGAGATGTCAAAAGTTACGTGTCTTGCCAGTAAGGAAATTCTATGTGCAAGGGTGGTTAATGACATTAAGTGTATGCATCTTAACCGTTACATTTTTGCTACGTGTCAAGAGTATGTGGGCATGGCCCTTCCTTAGAGAAAGATTATAGTTTGTCAGCTGTAAGTAAAGGGGATGTATCTTGCTGCTTTTCTAGCAAGGAAGCCATTCCCCTTTTCCTTTCCCCACATTTGGGTCCTCATCTGATCATTAATACTTATCATTGGCTGTCTTCAGCTTTCCATTACAAAAAAGTCAGTGGAATCAAACAAAATTGTAAGCTAAGTTTTAAAATAGAAATAGACATTTTGAAAACACTTTAATGACTTGGCTGCCTTTTGACAAATGTTTGTGGTGTTTTGAAAAAAGCCAAGTTATTTATTTAAAAGCATGCAAACTCTCTGCTAGCTGAACCCCATCGTTTAACAATAAATGATGCTTTTGCTGATAAATGATTCTTTTTATGCAGACTAGCAAATGAAATAGGAGATGATGTCTGAAGGCAGATGAACATTCAACTGCCTAATGCGTGCATCTATTATAATATGGTTAAAAACAGCAACAAACTCCCCAAAATAATCCCCCAAATCCAACCTTAAATTTGCCAGTTCCAGTGCATTTTCAGTGGATTGATGATCTTTATTCTCCCTTTGTTCTCTTTCTTTCCCTTCTGTAGCCCAGAAAGGTCAGTGGTTGAGTGGATTCTTTGACTATGGATCTTTCTCTGAAATCATGCAACCCTGGGCACAGACTGTGGTGGTTGGCAGAGCCAGGTAAGAGCCCTTTTGTTTTGGAAGCTCTTCTTCCTCCCAACTAAAACCAAGAGAGGAAAGGGCCATAGCTATATAGGTTTGTTTTGTTTTGTTTTACCAATAATGCTCTCTTTGTCTAAACTTTCGAAGAATATTGGATTATAGTCATGCCCAACCAAGGCAGCATAACTGAAGTGCTGGTTCCCAGTAGTCATTTACTGTGTCACTCCAATGATGCGTTTAATCTGAAGTCTGGTTTTGACACTTCCTTTTTATAATGCTGAAAGAAAAGCTCTCTGAGGGCTGTAAAGCCCAAATACAATAGCCATAGCCCACCAATGACCTTCCCCTTCCCCAAAGACCATTTTCTTTCAGAGGCAGGTGACAAATGAATCAGACTCATCTACCTTTCCACGTAACCCAAAAGATCTATGTAACCTAGAAGAAGTCCCTTCCTGGCAGTGAGATTATTTAAGTAACAAACGTACTATATTGGTTTATCATCAGATTTGAATTGCAAAAAAATAAAATAAATAAAATAAAGAAGTTTGCCTGAAATAGGAATTAGTAAAATAAACTGGGATAGATTGCTGGACTACCTATATTTTTCAAATGGGAAATTGAAGTTTCTATTAAATTTTAATACCCCCTCTAAGAAGTGCTTCACTCAACAGCAAGCTCTGCACGAAATCATCTGTAGCGCTCGCTATAACGAGCACCTGCCAAGGCTGATCCTAATCTCGTTCTGCACTGCGGAGACATGCTGCCCCAGGGACCCACATCTGGAACTCACCTTCCTCTCAGGGGCAATCAGTTTTCCTTATCTTGGTGAAAAGTGGCACCTGCTCAAGACTCTCAAACATGCCACATTGGGTTGAGATTTAGATTCTAGCCTTGAAAATAATTCTAGGCTTCATGGTTCTCTCAGTACAGCAGGTCAGCACGTCTTATGCTGCCAATGACAAGGAGCCATCAGATGGCAGATCCAACAGACAGGGTCTTCCACTGTGACTCTGAATAAGAGTCAGGCCTGGAGTTAGCCTAGACTGAAACTCACAGGGGCTAGCTCCCATTTTCTCTCACGTCTCAGGTCTTCTACCTCACCACGGGCCTCCGGGTCCCAGTGAGAACTATTCTTTGTGCCTGGTAAAATTCCATGGGGGGGTGGGGATACACTGGAGATAGAACCCTCCTACCAGAGTCTATTGGTTTGTTATGGAGGGTCCTTATATCACAGACCAACTTTTTTGAAAATTTGTCTGTTACCTATTCTGCTTCAGTTTTTTGTCTGTAAAAATCATGACAGATTTTAAGCCTCAGAAAGTGAAACCTTTGTTTAGGTCTTTAAGATCCTCCCATGGGAAACAGGAAAATGCTTTACACTTATGATTGGAAGAATAAGGATTGTTCTGTGAGCAAGATCAGTCAAGCTTGGCTTTAGTTAGCTCTGCCATTGTTTATTGCAACACCCACTCTGACTTCTTCCTTTCTTTCCATCTGAGTTCTGGGCTTCTTACTCCAAACACATACACATGCTCACAAGTATATAAAACACAAATGGAGCTAGCTTCTTTCAAAAGCAATGGTATTTCAAGAAATAAATATAAATGTATTCTTCTGGGATTGTTACTGTAAGTGCTGCCAAAACTCATCTTTGGTATGTATGTTTGGAATATGTGTGCTATTGGCTGTAAATTGTCTTTTATTATTCCATGGCACCTTGTCCAGGGACACACTATAAAACAAGATGTAGCATCTTCATGTGCTAGCCTGATAAAATTTATATGAAGTATAATAGAAAACAGAAGTTGTTCTGAGCTGTTTTCAAGTTCAATAAATAACTGTAATACTCGGATAAAGATGTTCTTTATTAGGTCACATGGGCCCTAATATATAAGTTATAAGTTACCGATTTAGGGTGGCTTTTGCAATTACAAGTTTCCAGTTGGATTGTTAATCATTGTGAACAGAAATATTTCTAAACCCTCCTGTGTACCTCCTGCTCGTTGTCTGGTTGTCTAGAGGGCTTTTGATTCTGATTCAATGCAGGCAAGTGACAAGGGGGTGGGTGGTCCCCACTCAGGCCCCTGTCAGGCCTCTTGTGATGACAAGAATCCATTTCCAGTAGCCAGTGTAAGACTATCCTTCATGGAAAAGTTTGTTATGGAGATGCTGTGGGGAATGAGAGACTATAACCCATCCCAGCCCTAGCCCCAAGGAATGCAGCTGAGAAAGTGCAGCCTGAATCACATTTTCCAGAGTAAGCACTCACGCCGTACCTTACAGCAACCACCATCCCCCTCTTCTCTTTCTTCCTGATTTTTATCAGGAAATCTTTCTGAGGACCAAGTTAGGAGGGTATCATGGAGCATAGATGCAGAGCCTTTTCCTGGAGAGTTTTTTAAAATTAACATATGTTGGAGATTAAATGTATACTTTTAATATAGATCACCTATTTCACCAAGATTACTACTGCAAGCTATCCCTGTTCCCCGGCTCTCTTCCAATGAAATAGAAAGCTAAGGGCTTATTTAACCACCTCTGCACCCTTGGCACTGCTTTTCATCTTTCATCATCTCCATAAACACCTACACATTTCCCATTCATATACCCAGTGTAAGACCGACTATACTCTCAAATAATCTTATCCAGAACCACAGTATTAGTACTCCATAGAAATGACAGCTCTATTCCAGCAATGCCAGCTTAAATTCTCGGGTGCCTCCTACCTTTCAGACCTTTTCTCTCTGTCTTCACCAAAGCAATGCTCTACAGTGATCTGAGAAATTTCATTTGGCATCCATAGAGATAGGTGTGTGCATGTGTGCATATATGCGCACACACACATCTAGACTGTTGAGTGTAACTCCTGAGGCTCCCCTAGTACAACCCTTGGTTTGAATTTATCATGTGGAGAATAGAAGTGATTCTGAGGGGAGGCTCCCCTGGATTTATAAAAATGTATAGTATTTATCAAATCCAGTCTCAGATTTCACCCCTAGAAGCATCAGATTTCCCTCTGTTCTCTGTATTTGCAGTCTCCAGTGCCCCCACCGTGATGTTGTGATGTGGGGCTGGAAAATAAATGACTAGCTGTACTGTTTACATATATCAGATTCTTATTTGGGTCATTTTTTATCAGGCTAGGAGGAATACCTGTAGGAGTAGTTGCTGTAGAAACCCGAACAGTGGAACTAAGTATCCCAGCCGACCCTGCAAACCTGGATTCTGAAGCCAAGGTAGGTGACCTCAGGTACCCTGTGCTACTGTGCTTGGAGCTGGATTTCCCTTCTGCAGAGCTTGTGGATATATCAGGGGCATTGCACACCACCAATTTGGGAGGGAATGGTAGTCAGCATCCTTGAGTAATTTCAGACCATCATGTGCTCACTTTTAAGGTGACTCTAAATGGACTGCAATCTACCTGAAAAATTACTTGGGCCTTTACAATGGTCTTGTTGATGCTAGAAAACAGTCTAGATTCATTGCAGCTGAGGGCTCTTTGGTCCCAGATTCTCTGAACACACACATGGGTAAGAAGTCTGCCCTAACGCCAGAGGTGAACACTGCCACCCATCTACTTTTTTTAAAGGGTAGATTACATTCTGATAAGATCCAGAAAATGAGGGTGGGGGAAACTAGGGACGAGGTTACTCAGCAGTGTCACGTCAAATGTTTGCTGATCAACTCCAGTATGGAGAAAGCTGTACTAAGCACAGAAGCGAGAGGAATGTAGACTATGTACCGTTAGCTTGCTTTGAGGACTGGTGTAGTTGAGCCATGTACAGTTGCTTTCTGGAAACCTAGAATGAGGATTCCCAAGACTGCATTCATCCATTAGAAGCAGTAAAGTTTCCTTCTTCCGACTGAGGAGTGGTAGTGTACTCAGGACTTAAAAAGAGGAGAATTTGACAAAGTCAAAGATCCAGGATCCTATCTTCTTTTTTTTTTTTTTTTTTTTAATTTTTTTTTTTGTTTTAACGTTTATTTATTTTTTTGGGACAGAGAGAGACAGAGCATGAACAGGGGAGGGGCAGAGAGAGAGGGAGACACAGAATCGGAAGCAGGCTCCAGGCTCTGAACCATCAGCCCAGAGCCTGATGCGGGGCTCGAACTCACGGACCGCAAGATCGTGACCTGAGCTGAAGTCGGACACTTAACCGACTAAGCCACCCAGGCGCCCCTCTTCTTTTTTACTTCAAAGATGATCCTTTTTTTTTTTTTTTTTTTGAGTTTTATTTATTTATTTTGAGAGAGAGCGAGAGACCGATCACGTGATTGGGGGAGGGGCAGAGAGAGAGGTAGAGAGAGAATACCAAGCAGGCTCCACACTGTCAACACAGAGCCTGATGTGGAGCTCAAACCCACGAAAATTGTAAGATCATGACCCAAGCTGAAATCAAGAGTCGGACACTTAACCAGCTGAGCCACCCAGGAACCCCAAAAGACGATCCTCTTGATGAACAACAGTTTTTGTGTATTTGGTTTGGTTGAGTTTTTAAAGTAAACCAGTAAAACTTTGTTCACCTTGGAGAGACGTCCCCTCAAGCTCCATTGTAATTGTGTCTTCCTCTTTGACTTTCCCCAATAGATAATCCAGCAGGCTGGCCAGGTTTGGTTTCCAGATTCTGCGTTTAAGACCTATCAGGCTATCAAGGACTTCAACCGCGAAGGGCTGCCTCTGATGGTCTTTGCCAACTGGAGAGGCTTCTCCGGTGGGATGAAAGGTGATTGGCTTGGCTCTGGGCTGGAGGGGCATAAACTGATCCCCAGAACCTCACAGCACAGAGGAGGGTTTATGCTGGGCAGAGCCAATGGATTTCCTGACAACCATCACCCTAGGCTTTTGGGGGATCATACTTCCTCTGAAATCTATCTTCTGAGTTGCAGCTTGAGTGGGAAAATTCTGGATGTTTTACAATTCCATACAAAATTTCAGAACCGTCTACTAGTGTTCTCTCTAGACAGGCTGCTGTTGTGGATTTAGCTTTCCCGGATGAATGATGACTGTTCTGATGGTCCTGGGGAAATGTGATTGTGCTAGTCTCTGTCCCTCTTTTCTGAGCACTTTTTGTTGATGTTATGCTCTAACACTCTATAATGACCAGGGTGGATACTGAAATTAGCCTTCACCAGAAGAAAATGAACAAATTCTGTACCAGAGCCTGTTCTTTCTGGTAATTTGTGGTGTATTTCATTCTTATCCAACAACAGCCCTGGGCCTATGGCTCCAGCATATTAGAACATTATTATACAGGCTCTGTTCTGTGCCATGGGAATCGCTTAGTGATCTCAGCAGCTAGTATCACCATTTACTGAGAATCCTCCCTGTGCACAGCTACTGTGGATTGTTCAGGAGAGCCAAAGGTAACACCTTCTACCTCTTACAGCAGCGAAGCCATCTCTCCAGTGGCCAGAGATTCATGGCCATGCTGAGGCCAGAGACTACATACCAGGAGGGGATGAGTACACTGATGAGTGTAACTTCATTCATGGGGGGAAGAGTCTGGGTTCTGTAGCAGTAGAATGAGTGAGGGGAACGGAAGGAGGGAGGGGTTGGCAATGCTGGAGTAGAGTGGTCAGAGATTCGGACATATCAAATGCGAAAGAATGAACCCGGAAATAGCTTAGCACAGGAGCATCTTTGGCTCTGAGGGAGGAAAAACCTGAGTAAGTTAGCCCTTTTATAGGTTATCAGCTGTGTATGGAGAGAGATTAGAGCTTTGTGCCAACAACTTTCCCTTCACCTGGCTAGGAAAAGCCCTGTACAGCCAGACTTCCCTGGCAACGTATAGAAGACTAGTGTGGTTTTTCTTTTCTTTTTTTTTTCAGTTGTAAAGTTTCCCTTTGCCCATATTTGCTGGAAATCTACCACATTTTGCACTTTTCTTGGGGGAGACTTGGACTATACATTCAAATTAATGTTTTTATACTTTGATAGACTCTCAGGTGAATTTTGTGACAAAGATAATAAATCAGTGGAAATGCCGTGAGATACTGAAAGTGTAGGTTCAACAAGTCAATCCTGGACATTGTTATTGAGTTCCTACGTGCAAGGAACTATGCTAGCTGCTTCTGAGAAAACAAAACTGAATCAGAGACACTGCCTCAAGGAGTCGAGAAAAATGTCTCAGGCAAAATGATAAAGCCACAAAGTATAAACAAAATACTACAGTGTTCAAAAGAGTATGATACTATGCTGAAGTGTTTTTCTCTGGGGGAGGAGCCTGAGACTCCTTTCATTCCTTTATATGAGGTTTATTTAGCATCCAGCTTCACTTTATCCCACATTTCTTGGCTATACAATTTGCATTAAGACTTAGAGGAGAGAATGCAATGCCGGTACTCCTTAGTTCTCTCTCTTCCCGAGGGCCACTGAGAATTCACTCTTCCTGACCTTCCTTAGGAGTACGTCAGCCTGGCTCTTTTGTCCTAAGGAGTTCAGAGTTCAACAGCTTACTGCTTGTAGGAAAAGCTTCAGTTCTACTGCATGTGGCTCAGGCCCAGGTTGGCTGCCAGCCCTGTAACAATAAAAGCAACAACAATTAGGAGTCATTGAGCTCCTTTCGCCAGAAACCGTGCTAACCATTTTATGTGCACTGTCTTACATAATCGTCACAACAAGCACTTCCGAGGGGTAGGCTGTAGTATTTATCTGCCTTTTACATAAATTGAGACTTAGGTTAAGTAAATTTCCCAAGATCATTTAGCTGAAGAATGACAGAGCTGGGAGAGGAACACAGATCTGTCTGACTTCCTCCAGCACAGTTGGCTGAGTTTAGAGCCTAGGACCAAACCAGGTCTACCAGAACATCCCCTGGAATAGATTGTGTAGGTTCCTGAGAAAGTTCTTAGCCACGTGCCTGTCTTCTGCTTTGATGTTGTCCTTGGTCACTGTGATAAGAAACTCCAAGTGGTCAGATAGGAGTTACTTTTTTTCATATTGCAGGAAAGTACATATAACATAATGTTTATCATTTTAACCATCTGTAAGTGTACTATTCAGTGGCATTAAATATATTCACATGTTATGTAACAATCAGCACTAAATATACCCCAAACCTTTTCATTATCCTTGACACAAATTCTGTACCCATTAAACAATAACTTCCCCCATCCGCCTCTCCCCCCTGCCTCTGGTCAAAAATGAGTTACTGGCCTGATACAGGCCAGGGCCCGTTCTGTCTTCAGAGTTTTGGTGCTGCTGTATCCATTATCACTTAAGATAAATAAGCTTTGGGGAAGATAGAGATCAGTGTAAATGTAGGAAGGGGAAGAACATTGCCTTTCATATTTACATACAGGTCAGGATGTTTTCTACATATTATCTCATGTAAAGGGACCTAAGCTGAGAGTCATTCCATATCCCTTGGGGAGATGTTTGCAGTTTTGGTTTCAATACTGGCTGGGGATTATGCAGGGAGGGAAAATAAACAATTATGCCATCCCTCAGTGCACACAAACACACAGCCAGGAGCCGACTGCACTGTGGGTAAAATGACTCCAAAATTGTGTGTAATGAGTAGGAAAAGATTAGAGACAGCTCTTGCTATGCTGAAAATTGACATTAGTGGAGAGAAAAAAAAACTCTTTACTAGTCAGCCTAGGAGGTCTAATTCGAGCAGTAAAAATATAAATAAATAAATAAAAGTATGTCAAGATGGTATTGGTGCTTTTTTTCCAATGAGTTCTATCTGGCCGGAAGGCTATTCAGCATAATGCAAAATTAAATTATAAAAACTGGCTGAATATTTAGATGGAAGAGCCATTTGGAAGCAGTTTATTTAGGCGAACCGGCAATGACCCACAACAGGGAGACATCAAGCGTGAAATTTACTAGAAATTAGCACCAGGGTCCCAGCCTCAGCATGAATAGCTTGATAGGATGCAAATCCCAGTGATATTAAGCTGCCTCACTGCTGGTGCTACAGGGTCACTCTCAGTTGGCTTTTCATGTTATACTTATTATTTTTTCCTGGGACAGGTTATAAATAACAATAAAAAAACATTTATTGAAAACTTTAACCGGAATGAAAGTCTATTTTAAAGTCTCTGATTACTTGGATGTTGAAAGACTGTGTCAGCCGGCCATAATGAACTGACATTATGTGTATGCAGCTTGTGTATGCCTAATGTTTACCTTCAGCTTCTAACAGATAATCTCGCCCCAAGCCAATAAGATCTGTTCCAGTTTCAAGAGTATGGGGCACTGTGGAAACACCCTACCACCCTGCTCCCTTGTTTGGTACATGTGGCTGCCACAGTTTATCCATGTTGTATAACAATGAAGGCCCTGGGCAGGGTTGGTGCTTGGTTGCTGAGAACGCACCAGAAAGGCTCTGTGATTGTATGCAGATGTGCTTTGCTCACAGTGCTTAGAAAGTACCAAGCCCCCGCCTCTCCACTGAAGAACCTATCAGTATTGTCCATTCTTAGTTGCTTTTCCCATGGCCTGAGAATTGACAGTCAGCATATGCATAGCTTTACAATTCCCTAGACTGATTTCTCACCTAAAGCCTTGGGAATACACTCTCCCCTGCTACACTTGGCTGTACTTTTGCTCTGTCTCAAATAGGAAGAGATTTCACACAAGTATGTATCAGACTATGGCCACATGCTTCAGCGTGCCCTTCAGAATGTACGGTTTGGGGCTGCTGTGGTTCAGTGGGAGCGTGTTGTTTGTAGAGTTTGTTTTGTGTGTGTCAGTTTATATTTTAATAGCCTTTTGTTGTTTTTTGGGTGTTCTGATGGTTGGATTGTGAGTTTGTTGGTGTTCCAGGTTAGATGGAGGCATTGTTTTTGGTCCTGAGCCTGTCAGCTTTAATGAAGCCTGGGGCCCCTTTTCTACTCCCAGTCATGGGGCCTGAAGGTAATTTCTTGGCAGTCAGATCCAAGCCCTTCACATAGCTGTATAGTGTCATCAATACAATTTCTTACTTTTCTGAACATACAAAAAGTCCAGGCAAAATTTAAAAATATTCAGTCATTTTATTTCAGTCTCTTTTCTGGTTTTTATTTTACTCAGCCATTGTATCAGATGCTAGAAAGCAGCCTTGGGCTCCCGCTCTTTCCTTCCAGTAAGAATGAGGTCACAGAAAGTGGACTTCAAGAATCAAAAAGATCTGGGTTCGAGTCTCATACTCTGCCACTCATTCACTTATTTAACTAAGCCTCAGTTTACTCACGTATAACTTGGGTTAGAAGAACATGGTTTTCTGATAATTAAGTGATTCATTTGTGTGTGTGTATGAAATCATGCTGCCTGATATGCAGTAAACTAGCCATGATGATGAAAAAGAGGGACTAAAGTTCATTTCAGAAAGTAAAACATGCACACTCAGCTTCATCCCAAACTACTTGCATATATGAACTTGAGGGTATCTTTTTAAATGTTTTTTTAAATTATGTTTTATTTTTGAGAGAGAGAAAGAGACAGAGACAGAGTGTGAGCACGGGAGGGGCAGAATCCAAAGCAGGCTCTAGGTTCCAAGCTGTCAGCACAGAGCCCAGTGCGGGGCTCAAACTCACGAACTGTGAGATCATGACCTGAGCCGAAGTCAGATGCTCAATCGACTGAGCCACCCAGGCATCCCATATGAACTTGAGTTTAAAAAATTAAATAAATGGGCGTGCATTTTAAATAAAGTCCTTTCAAGGGGCTGGGTCTGTTAATCATAGATAGTACAGACAGATTTTGATGTGGGTGTATCTTTAAGAAACAGAAGTGAGTGAGAAGGCTGGACACTGTCTTCGTTTACTTCTAACTTACTTTTTCCTCTTTCTTTTGTGTGCTTTTTTTCTATTGTTTTACTTTCTCCTTCTATCCATGTCTTCCATTTCTTCTCTGTGCATGACACCACTGAGGGCTACTCCTTTCTGTTACTTGTTCTGAGGCTGAGACTACTCTTGGCAGCACTGAAAAATGTACTGCTAATTACACAATTATTTTATTATGTAGCACTGGTTGAAATATCCACTAAAGAATTAATTTAGTTAAAATAATTTGAACTGAGCAATTATTTTCATAACCACAGAATTAGCGTAAAGCGCTTAAAGTCCTTTATTCCCTGCTCTTCATACAGCAGTTGTGTAATTAGCAGTAAATTTTTTTGGTCTTTGCTTTCCTCCCAAAGGGATAAATGTCTTTGCTCTGATCATATATACAGAGTATATGACCATACACATTCCTTATAGGGTAGGGAGTTTTTCCCGGAGCAACTTCTAAATTTCTAGAGTTTCTGAAGTCTTCACAGAGCAGCCAGGTTGGGCAATGGAGAGAGGCATATACTTTGCAGTTAACTGTGCTCACTGATGGTTTGTATAGAGAGAGCCATTTTTACTTTGGAGAAGGTGGCAGTTTAATTTGCCAGTAACTACAATGAAAGCAATTTCTATTTGGATTTGCTCTTAACTTTCTGAAAAATGCTTTTTTGCTCTGGATTTCCAGAATTGATTTATTCCAAATTGAGATCCTTGCTTTGATAGGAAAGTTTGAACTCAGTTGAACCTGTTATTTGGTGTTTAGAAAGGATCCATTGAGGTTCTGCTGAAGTGCTCATTAAACATCTGGAATCATAAACCTAAGACTTTAGACATGCACAGACTTCAGTGAGCTGGGAAATGGGAAGAAGTCCATAAATTGTTGGGAAATAAATAATAACTGATCCTACTTTCCAAGGACTCTATTTATGCACCAGGGTTCCTTTTCTTCAGGTTGCTCCTAGCCTTGTGGGGGATTACAAAGTGTACTCTTTAGCAAAATGAAGAGGTAGCTCTTCTTTTTGTGTGGCTGTGTGATGTTTCCAGTAAATACGTATGCATTTTAAATGTTTTCTCATATTGATGCCCTGGTAAAAATGGAACTGTTAAAGAATTAACTTGTTTTTCTTTCTCATTATGTTCTTTCCGAAGTGTGTATGTGCTCACCCATTCATTCAGCAGATACTTACTCTGAGCACTAACTATGTTCCAGGCACTGGACAAGACACTGGGGATACCAAGAGCAAAGATGCCATTTTGAAGATTAAAAATTTTGAAGGCTCCATTTCCATTAGCTATACATTTTAAGAGCTTATCATATTCTAAGTATCATGAAGAGACTTGAAAAGAGCTTGAATAGTTCCTTCCTTCAGAAAACTTAATGTAGTGAAAGAGATCACATATTGACATGAAAAATACTCAGTGTCTGTAGAGCAAGTGTGAATTAATATAATGAAACCAGAATCTGGCAATTCAGAAAGGCTATAAAATGGATATGCAATCCATAGGGCTTGCACACTGTCTTGTGAAAGACAGTGCACTTCTCTTGTGTTTTTGAAGATCCTGTAGAGTCTTGTATAGCATTACAGGTGGAAATCCCCATCCTTTCAATTTTCAGGGTGGCCAGACAGGACCTAGGGTGGCTGAACCCCCAGACCTGTCACCTCTGATCTGAGCAGCCTCCTCATGGAGGCACAGCTCACGATATAAATATTGTTTTCTGTGTATACCATGATGTGAACGATGTTTGGAAGCATTGTTTCATGATTTCTGATTTGTCTCCTCTATAGATATGTACGACCAGGTGCTGAAGTTTGGTGCTTACATCGTGGATAGCTTACGGGAGTGCTCCCAGCCTGTGCTGGTTTACATTCCTCCTCAAGCTGAGCTCCGGGGTGGCTCCTGGGTTGTGATTGACCCCACCATCAACCCCCGGCACATGGAGATGTATGCTGACCGAGAAAGCAGGTAGCATTTCTTCTTTTTTTCCATTCACTGCCTCTGAAGGTCCTCTAGCTGTTGGTTTCCTCCTGGAGAACATTATAACCAGAGAACTTTATTTGAATCTCTATTTCCAGAGGGTTACAAGGTCAGAAAAATAGATTTCCTAAATAGTGTCTGCTGGGATGAGAAAGAAAGGAGGTGGGGGTCAGGCTTTCCCAGTGTGGTCCCCCACCCCAGATCCTTTTACCAAGAAGTCCTCTATCCCACATATCCCCAGACTCAGAGAGATTGTCTCCTCTGTTTGTGTTTCAGATAGGCCTATTACTCTCTCTTTCTTAGATATGGGGCAGATGGAACTGAAAGCAAGTTGGTGTAGAAGGACTAAATTGTTAGTCTGGAGTTCTGAAGCCTTAACTGACTGGCGAGCAACTTGAAGCAGTTTTACTCTTCCTGAACTGCTTGTCTGTGGAACAAGCTGGTCGTCACTGAGGTGTACCATAGCACCTGCCTTCTGTGATTCCAAACCGAAGCTGCTCCCTCAGAGTCCAGTGTCGCACTCCGGCACTCTAGGACACTTGGAGAACAGTGTTTACAGCATCCAAAGGACTGCAAAAGAAAAAGTCCCAGACCTTTGTCAAGAGGTGGTCCTTGAAACGACTTAAGTAAAACGGACCACATCCAGCTTCCTTTCACAATCAGTTTTCAGCCCTTTCCAAAATAGGGAAATTTCACATTGTATTTCTTTGACATTTTCCGTGCCACTTCCTGCATCTGATCATTTTACTTGAATACCTGCTTCTCTGTTTCTGCAAAAATTTTAGCCTCCTGCTTCAAATGCTGCTTGGGAGAGTCCAGTAGTTTTATCAAATCACTCAGCTAGCAGTCTACACCCAGGGATTTATTATTTTTAAATCCAAATCTAGCCCCTGATCTGATACCAGATCACAGACAGTTCCTCTGCAGACTGTGGAGCAAGACCACCGGGTTTCAGATGCAGCTCTGTCACTTGTTAGGCTCGGACAAGTCTCTTAACGCCCTGTACCTTAGTTTCCTCATCTGTAAAATGGGAGATAATAGTAACTTCCCTCATAGAGGGTGTAGACTGGGTATAGGACTGCTGTGAAGATTCATGTGTAAGCACTTGGAACAGTGCCATGTATGTACTAAGTAGTAGCTGTAATTTTTTTCAATCGAAAAGCTTTTTTTTTTTTTAAGTTGTATAGGGTAACGTTCCTAGTAATAGAACAAAATTAGTATGCACTAGTAATAACCCTGAGACCTCTCCATAGCAGTAGGCAGAATGTTTTCTTTCCTGCTTGGCCCAGCCCAGTGTGTCATCCTGCCAGCAGACTAACAGCTGTGCGTGGGACCGATCAGCATCGACCTCTCATCGCACAGCCTAAGTGCTGGAGGCTGGTCCCCTGCCACGGTGCCTACATCATCTTTTTTTTTTCTTCCCCCTCCTGGAAAATAATGTGATTCCTGCTACCCTTATCGGCTGTAGATGGTGGAATCTATATTCCTCTTTTGAGATGGAAGTAGACTGGTGTGGTAATGAGAATTATTTTAATTGCTTTTTGCCAGGCTTTTCTCACAGCCCACTTAGACACTTTTTGATGCCTGCCTCTCCCTGGGGTTACTCCTGTGAGCCATGGGTGGCCAAAACCATAATGAAGCTATTTCCTGGTCTGCAAATCGTAACCAGCCTCTTTCAGTTGTCTCCTTCCTTTAAAGTGCCTCTATTTCTGTTTTGTTTTCTTTCTCTCTGATCCAGGGGATCAGTTCTGGAGCCAGAAGGGACAGTAGAAATCAAATTCCGCAGAAAAGATCTGGTGAAAACCATGCGTCGGGTGGACCCAGTCTACATTCGCTTGGCTGAACGATTGGGTATGTCTGCTTGTCCTCCTGGCAAATCAATGAGCCATTCAGCTGATTTGTAATGAGTGCATTCATAGGCCAAGGGAGGAGGCACTGAAGCATTTGATCAAATTCATGATAATCTTTATTTACTGTCCTCTATATGGTAAGAGCCCTGGTAGAATGAAATAGTGTATGTAATAGGAGGGAAAGTAGGACCTAAAAAAGCAAAAGTCACCCAAGTTTTCTTCTGATATTTTCTTATAATTCACACAGTCCATCTTTCTGGTCTTGTGGATGATATCCTCGTAAAGAACAATTAGCTGGAAGTTGCTGTTGGGGGGCAGGCTAATCAGGCAGAGAATATGCTTAAAAGTCCTCAAAAGTCTTAAGAGTTCTGTTTCTGGTTGTCTCTTTGGACATTTCTGAGGAATGTGAGTCGATGTCATGGGACAGAGAAGCTGGAGACCTACCCAGGTGGAGTTCCAGGGCCATCTCGAGCTAGAGAAACACAAGTAAAGACTACGCACAGCCCTGGGAACATTTGTGCGCACTACTCTGTTGCTCATTTGTTTTTGGAGCTTTGGAAGGGCTGCAGCTTGCACATAGGACTAAACTGTGGGAGCCCTGTGTCAAGTCCAGAGACTGAAATGCATTTCAGGTTCTTCTAAAGCACTGATTATCTGCCTAGACCTCCCATCAAGCCCCTCACTAGGTTAGTGAAGATAAATGCTTGGAGTCCTTTTGTTAGTTTGTTTTGGTTTTGTTTTTCTAGGAACAGAGTGATTGTCTTTAAAAGGTAATGAAATCCGTGAATGGAAGGCATAAAAAGGAGAGGTGCTAGTTCATTTATGTTTCAAATAGTAATTTAATTAATAAAGTACCATTTGTGGACCCTTTATATGCTCACTATCTAGAGACACAAAAACTTCTGAGTGTTTGCCTGCACTCTAGAAGACCGCACATCCTGGCAGTTTGGAGCCCTGAGCCAGGTTGCCTGCCAGACACAGTGACTTGGGTTATAATAAACCCTGTGTGCCTCCCATTGTTTGCCATTAGGTAACAACCACCAATAAGTCTAACCCATCTCAGCCTGATCTCTTTATGGGAAGTGCACACATACAACAAGAATTGGCAAAGCTGTTTCTAAAATCTATTGCCAACCAGAATTGTTGAGGTGGTTTTTTTCTGTCTCTTCTCCAAACAGGATAATTACTTCTGACCAACCCCATACACTTTAATTAAAGTAACTGCAGCTCAAGAGCAAGTTCCTCACAACTGTATATAGTGAGAGCTCTAAAAGCTTCAGCCACTGATAAGCATCTCACTTAGATGGCTCATAATTGCTCCCAGCATCAGGCAGTCGTTCTGCTGTTTTTACCACTAATTCTGTACAAAGGCAGCAATGCCACAATTGCAGGACACAGTGAATTGCATAATTTTCTCTCTCTCTCTCTCTCTCTCTTTTTTTTTCTTTTTTTCTTCTTCTTCTTTTTTTTTTTTTTTTTTCCTTTTTTCTTTTTTGCTGGTTTTCTTTCTGGCCAATTTAAAATTTGTCAAAGTCGGTCTTCTTCTGGATCACTGCCCTTTGATATTTCGCGCACTCCATTTGCCACAAACAAGCCGCAGGGCCGCAGTTCATGCTGACTCTAGCAGAAGCAGAGAGAGCTCCATTTATCTTACACTGCCTGCTGAATTCCTACTCATTAACTGGGGGTTCACTGCCTCTTTTTAACCCCCCAATGGCTGTTATCATCCCTTCAGAGTAACTGGGTGGTAGGAAGAGGGATCCTCTCTGACATCTGTTTGCAGAGCAACCGGATGGTGAGGGGTGTGGGGCCAAAGCTTCTTTCTCTTGAAGGAAAGTGATATCGCTCCCACCTTCATCCAGCACCTTTTAACTTTTGAAATACAGGAAGGGGAGAGGGAGGAGATTTCCAAGTAATGGCCATTTAATCATTTGTTACAAATCATCTCATTATCAATTTCCTCTCTGCATTGAAGAAAACCATATTTATTTAACCTTGACCAAAATGGCATTGGAGAAAGAATCCTTAGTCTGCTAAATGTGAAGCAGCTCTGGCCCAGGGCAGGTCAGGAACATGAGAGTAGGTCTAAAATAAAAATAGTCATGTATAAGCCTCAGGTTGCTTGTAGGTAAATTGTTTCACTTCTCTGAACATTAGTTTCTTCATCTAGAAAGTGGGGATAATGCCCCAACCTAGCCACTGTGAAGATCAGATGAATGTGCATTCACTTTGAATCTGTGAAGCATTTTTCAAACATAGGGTTTGGCATCATTTCCTGCCTTAATTATCAGAAGAAGGAGACAGCCATGTTTGCTATCTCTGTGGCATAGGTCTACTTCTGTAGCAAGTGGTATAGGAAAGGAAATACGAAAGAAGTAGAAAAAGTGGTCTTGTCCCTTAAGCGATTTAAGTTTTTCAGGGAGATCATACATACCCAGGTGTATTTGTGAGGTCACAGGCCAGCAAAGATGTAACAGAACATGCCATGAACTCCACTCCTTTCGGGTTCACGTAGACTTTTGGCTCTTTTTCTCTATGCCTAGAATCAAAAACTGACAAAATACTTTCACACAAAGTGGGTGCAAATGACCTCATTTTCCAGATTGAGAGATTAAGGCAAAAAGAAGACTTTAATAAATCATCCAAGATACAAAATAAACGTATATCAGCACCCAGAATGGAATTCTGGTTCCCACTGTTCTGCATTTCTCAGGATTTCCTCAGCTGAATACTGAGCGTGATCAAAATTAAACAGGAATTCTTTCCCTTTGTTATCTAAAGCCAATTCCACTGAGAAAAATCTGATTTAGGAGAAAGCCTGTAGAGGTGGATGTTACCTTATGTTCCCAATCTCTTCCCAGATTCGCCTCTGCACTGGGGAGCACACTGTCAGATCACTTAGAGCACAACTGATTTGACTGTGTTCAAAAACATAATTACTATTTATTCTCTAAGGATAATGAGTAATATTTAATTTCTGAACAGCTAACTTTGTCTGTTTCATATTTTTTATTTTTAAAAATTGACCTTTCATCATTTTATATACTTTGGGTAGAAGGTGGTGAATTCCTGGTTTGTAGTTCTGTGATTATCATAGCGTATGAAAATAGTACATACGTTGGTTCCCGGTGGAGGTAAAGAGAGAAAGAAATGTGATATAAACCCAAATACCAGAGTCTGGAGTCTCAGAACAGGCTTGGTAGAGTCCATGCAGGAAGGATAACTATACTACCAGCCTGGTTGCCTTATGGAAATTTGCTTCCTTCTCTGGAAATAGAGCCCCAGCCTCCATGGCCTCTTTGTGTCTCTCTGACATCCTTCTACCTCCTCGGAGAGCTAGGACCAGGGAGTGGTGTGGGATAGGATGGTCTTCCTAGCCTGGCCTCTTGACACCGGAACCTAAGATTTTCTCCTGGATCCTTACCCTTACAAATCAATTGAGAGAGACAGTCCAAGTGTGAAGCAGTCATATGTTCCCCACTGCCCTCTCCCTCAACACAAATAGTCTCTAGGCAAAGGAGCCACTTAGTGCAACTTTATCCTGCTCCAGGCTCACATTTTGAATGTGGCCCTGTTCCCGGGCAGCCTGCCAGGCAGCACCTTGGTGGTGCCCACACAGCACGCCCTGAGAGTGCCGGTCTGACACAGGCAGAGGCCACTCCAGCTGAGCACTGCAGCTGGCCTGCCCCTGGCCCTTACACCAGCATACCTTCTGCCCAGGGCACCCCAGGTGCAGAGGGAGTACTAGGGCTTGCACATGTCTGTAGACATCTTCCAGAATGCCTTCCCCCCAAGCCTTCTCTTTTAGCAGCCAGATGACAAGAAAAGGACACTTCCTTGGGTTAAGGGGATTCAGGGGTTAAGCTGGTCTTCTGGCAGGAGTGATCGAAGTATCTGAGCTGTGTGTGCTTTTCCATCTCTTGTGTCCATCTTCAAGATGTTGTAAGCTGAAAAGAGCTGGAATTGCTTGTATGGGTCAGAAAGCAGCATCCTTACCTGGAAAGTTGAAAAGGAAAGAAGTTCTGATACCAGTGCCTGGGATGTGGCCACTTGCCCTATCATCTGTGGTACACATGGAGCATCCTCACTGGCACCGTGGCCATTCAAGCACTGGTCTCTGGTAGGCAGGCCCACGAGGAGAGATTATGGCATGGTGCCTCTTCCCTTAGTTAGCAGCCGCTTACAACCCACTTCATCACACTGATTCAGGAGCATTTTGGTTTGATGCAATTTGGTTCAATAGTGACAGCATTTTCTGGGAAGGAGAAGGAGTTGTTTTGATCTGATCTATTAATCTGATTGTATTTATAAAAGCACTTGGGCTTGCGTCTTCCTAGGAAACAGTGATTTACAGTTCTGTCAGGCAGAGAGACCAGGCTGGCATTTTGTTGGACTGAACCTAAGCTTCTGCCTGCCTGCAGGCTGTTGTCAGAATATGTCTGAGAGGCACTGTTCCCACCTGGTCCTAGCTGACCCAGAGCCCTGTCCCTGGTAGATTCAGGGGAGCAACAAAGGAAAGGAAAACTGTAAAGACTTTGAGACTTACTGCCACGAGAATTCAGAGAATTCTGTGCGGCTTCCTGACTCTTTTGTGTGGACTGTTTGCATGGGGGGCACGGGGGACAGGGCTGCAGGGGGGAATAATAGATTCTTTTATTCCTATTTGGAAATCTCTGGGTTTACTATAATGATTTTTAAAAATATGAACAGCAGAGCACTAACACCATTGCAAGGAACCTAGGGTTAAACATCCCTGAGAGGATCGCTATTAAAATCAATATGCAAATGCAGCTGTATTTAGATAGGTATGGCCCCCTTTGAAGAAAAGCAGATATATGAAAATGGGATTTTAAAAAAACTAGATACATTGGGAGAAATTATTCCCATTACAAAAGGATTATTTGCTTTACCAAAGGATTCACTGCAGGGTTCCTTCTAAATAGCTCCCTTAAGGCATTTAAAACAGGATCTGATTTACGCAGTTTTTCAAGAATGCTTTTGTGTAAAGAAAGGCACACCTGTGATGGATACAGAAGTAGTTTTGCAAGGTTTTTTTTTTTTTCCCCCACCCTATCTTACTATCTTTATAGAGAAATTTCTTTCAACATTGAAAATGTGATTACACAGATGTTTGTACTTCTGAATCTTAATAAGATTCCGGTCTTTTTTATGCTGATTTTTCAGTCTCAAGGTTGAGGTACGGGTGTGTGTTCTTATATCTGAGATATTCTGGAGCTGAGTGAGGGAGGGTGGTCTAGTCCTTTTCTTTAGTTTCATAAGTATTTAACCAATCAAAGCAAATTGCTTTCTTAGGAGAGGAAGAAGGGCCCATAAAAGTTGAAATTGGGTTTAAATTTACATAAAGCTTCTTAGTATAACTAAAAAATAAAAAAAAAACACTTTAATATCACATTCTTTTATAAAACATTTTCCTTTTTTGCCAGCTTAGGGTTGTTGTTACATAAACGAGAAACTGAGCACAGAAAAGAGATTTCTGCAAGGTCACCTAGTGCCTTTAGCTGAGCAGAGAATTTTCAGCCTACCAGTCTGATTTTCATTCTAAGCTTTGAAGGTCTCACCCCTCCCCCCAAATCCTACACCATAAGATGTGATCTGCTCGTCCATAGGGTAAGGCTCACCTCCTCCTGCCCTCCTTCAGTGTCATGGCTGGGTAAAAAAACACCTCCTGCTGCAGAAATCAGCTGTCTCCTCAGAAGCTTCTCTTCAGTTTTGACCCCATGGAGGAGAGATGTGGCTTTTCATTATGTCCTGGCCCCAGGAACACCTGACAGGCTGCTGCCCTGTGGGCACTTGTGGGTCAGTTTAACTTGTTTCATTTAAAGGGCATTGGCTCTATATCGCTTCTCAGCCTTTTGGCTAAGATCAAGTATAGTATCTGTTCCTATCAGTTTAATATCTGATATGTCCTCTATCCGAGGACAATATATTAAATGGATTTTTGGAATTAGGAGATGGAATAGAAGCTTGCTCCATCCACCCCACTCGTCGATCTGGTATTGCGATACTTCCAGGACTGTGCACCTGCTTTGGGGGAAATTTTAAAAATAAAAACTAAATTTAAAAAGAGCATGGGCTCTGAAGCCAGACTACTATCTAAGCCTGAATCCCAGCTCCATGGTTTCCTAGCTTTGCAGCCTTGGGCAAGTTACTTCACTTTTTTGTGCCTCCATTTCTTCATCTGTAAGGTAGCCATCTTTTAGGGTATTTGCAAGGATTAAATGAGATGAAAAGTACTTAAACAATGCTAGCACATAGTAACATCTCAGTAGCGTTAGCTCTTCTTACTGGATCAGAATAGTAGAGACTAGTAGTACTCTTCTGTATTTAGTTCTTTACATTGAAATATTTTTTAACTCTTATAGTTATCCAACCTTATGGTGGATTTTTAGGATTTCATGGGGACTTTTAATTTTGGGAAGAAAGAGACGAGAGTAACCTACCTTTCTTCTCCCATTTCAGCCTTTCCCTAAAGTAGGATTCTAGAAAAGAATGACTTTCCTCCCTGTAGCATATTCTTAAACACATTCACATACGCACACAACGACTTGCTTTCCTAAAAACCCTGAGGCCCTGCAATCTGGCTAGAAAAGAAAGAAAACCATTCCAAGATATTTAATTGTACAGGGAGCTTACAGGATTGATCGAGAGCTTAGCTTTTTACAATAGTCCAGTGAATAAGAAATGCTCCTGACAAACGATCAATGATAGGATAATCACTCTTTATCCCCCTCCTCATTCTTACCTTCTTTCTTTCAGGAGAACAGGGTTCAGAAGTCAAAAATCTTTATAGACGCCGCTTTTAAATTAAGCAGAAAATAGACATTGACATATTTGTTAATCTCCCCTAAATCATTACTAGGGCTGGCTGCTTTGCTGTACAAGGAGAGAGGGGCCCTCCATGTGCTACACAAGGGTCTAACTAGCTTAAAAGCAGCCTTTTATTTTTAGAAAATAAAATGTAGCAAACCTTTTCTCCCCCCCACCCCCACTTAAGGCACACAAGTCCTTGACTTTCTCATGTGCATTTTAAAGTACATACATCCTCTACTTCTGTCTTTTCCTTGCTTTGATGCTTTTTTGAGCTAGGTCTTGAACTGCAATCAGAGGCATTACTAAAGGAATCAAACAAGGCAACCTTTGGGGGAATGTTCTGTGATCTTCCTAGTCTCAGGAGGGCCAGAGCATTGCAGGTGTTTATTTCATTATTCTTTTAAAGCTCTGGAATAGCTTGACTGGGTAGACAAGACCTTTATTAGTTCAGGAGCCAGCCTTCTCTGTCCCTCCAGCTTGGTAAAGCCAAGGCCTTGTTTCCAGAATGCTGTGCTCCAAGCCTGGAAGTCCTCTGCCTCTGTATGCAGTGCTGAGCTGTGTGCTCTTAACACTTTTCTAACACAGTGAAACAAACTCTTCAGCTAATTGCAATTCTGTCGCCACTGGTATCATTTCATGTGGAAGAACACAAGCTTTGAAGGTAGCCAGACCCAAGTGTAAATCCTGACTTTGCTACTTAAGAGCTAGATACCACTGGACAAATACCTTTACATTTCAGAGCTTTGGTTTTCTCATTTGTAAAATAGATGCCCTGTCTATAAGGTTGGGTTGTTTTAAGGATTAGAGATGATGTATATGAAGCAACTTGGAAAGCACTCAGCGACATTAAGGCCTGCCGCTTGGCAGCAGTGTTAACAGCTAACCAGACCTAGGTCTGAATTGTGCATGGTGAGTTATGAGCTATGTGATCCTGAAAGCATTAAGTGTGGTGCCTGGCACATAGTAACTGCGCAGTAAATGTATGTATATGGTACAGACATGCACATATATGTACATGTACAGATATATACATATAAAAGCACAGTGTTGGTTGTTTAGCCAGATGGAGGATGTTCTGAGGGTCTAGAACTTCTCATTCATTCCATATCCACAGTCCTACCATCCTTTACCCCACCCACACCTCCCCAGCAGGGCTGTGATTTTACCTGCTGTTATGTTAGTTCTTGATCTCACAATAACACAAGGAGCTACCCTTAAATCTTAGGGCTGCCAGAAGGTTTCAGGAACCCTGGCGTTGGAGCATAAGTGGCCCCAGTACCCAGGAGAGGGAAGTAGATGCTGAGGGTGCTCAGGACTGTGACTATTTGCCATCCAGTACAGAAGTATTGTACAACTGTAGTCCCCCTGTACAACCAGTCTCCTGCCTTGAATCACTGTGCCTGAACTATCTCTATAGCACAAGAGTAAATGACTTGCTCCCCCAAGCTAGACTTATGTTTGATTAAGGAGTAAAGTATACAGTCAAGTGACTCACAGAGGATGCCAAGCACTTGCCCTTAATGAGAAGTGTGCATAATTTATAAGTCATGGGCAGGTTTAGACTGAAGAGTAGAAAACAGGGAAGGTGGCGTTTGAAATAGAAAGGCTTAGTGCCTTTCAGGTCCCATGTCCCAGAAGCCATCTACATGAACTTTTAAACACTCCCCAACAGTATCAAAAGGACAAGTTCTTGGATCACTGTAATGAACAAGTCTAGAGTCAGCACTTTCTTAGATGATGTAGAGACCACTGCTTACTCGTAGAGTGAAGTAGACATTTCTATTTCACCCTGGCAACCAAGGAACCAGGTCTGGGCTCATATAAAAACTTTACTTTGGGTGTTCTAAAATTGTGCAACCAAATCCACATAACACTGTGTTCATATCAACTTGAATGTGGGTGAGTAGAATGTAAAGAAAGTTGGAGGATGGATATTTAGTAATGCTGTGGACGCCTTGGGGTATAAAGAAATGGTTCAACAAACATGCCTGATTCAGGAGGTAATCTCATAAACAGATGTTTGAAATGTAACATGGTAAATTTTATGATCAATGTTTACGAAAAATATTACGATAAAGTTTTAAAAAAAAAATCTTAGGCCTGCCCAGGAAACCGTTTTAGATCTGCAGAGCAGAAATTATTGAAGAAATTGTCTTGGTCTCAGCTATGGAATGGAACTTCATCTTTATCAGCCAGGAGCCTGCCATCTTCGTTTAGCCTTTTCTGAAATTAAAGAGATTCTGCTACTGATGCACTTACTTGTCCTCTGCCCCAAGTAAACAAGAAGAGACAAGGTAACATAGTGCCCCAAATCTTGGGGGCCACACTGCTGCACCTGAGACCTGGCTCTGCCCCTTCCTAGTTTTGAGACCTTGGTGAGTTATATAAACTCTCAGTGCCTCAGTTTGCTCACCTGTAAGATGAGGATAGTAAGAATACCAACTTTAAGGTGGTTGTAAGGGTTAAGTGAGTTCATAGATACAAAGCACTTAGAACAGTGCCCAATGCCCTGTAAATAGTAACTTTGATTTCTGATTTTAGGCATTGGGGAGCCAAGAAAAACATTTTTTTTAAGCTTGGCTTATATTTTAATTTTCCATTTGATAAATTTTACAGAACAGTTACTAGAATAGTACAAAGGACTTCTGATACCTTTTTCTCAGATTCTCCTTGTTAACATCTTGTCCCATTTGCTTTATCATTTCTGTGTGCTCATGTACATGTACTTGCTTGCCCACCCTCTACACACACACACACACACACACACACACTTTCTGTGAACCATTTGACAGTAAGCTGTAGATATCATGCTCCTTTATCCATAAATATTTACTGTGTGTTTCTAAGAACACAGACTTTCTCTTATATAACCCAAGACATTTATCTACATCAGGAACTATAACATTGATACAGTACTACTATCTGATTCATGATTCATATCAAGAGTTTACCAATTGTCCCAATAATGTCTTATACAGACTTTGTTGTTGTTTAGATCAGAGATCTAACCCTAGGCCACACACTGATATCTGTTTTCAAGCATTTAGTCTGTTTTATTGTATGTATGTATATGTGTATGTATGTATTTGAGAGAGAGAGAGAGAGAGTGGGTGTGAGTGGGGGGGAATGGCAGAAAGAGAGAGAGAGAGAGAGAGAGAGAGAGAGATAATCCCGAGCAGGCTCCATGCCCAGCACAGAGCCTGAGGTGGGGCTC
Source organism: Neofelis nebulosa (assembly GCF_028018385.1). NCBI lineage: Eukaryota > Metazoa > Chordata > Mammalia > Carnivora > Felidae > Neofelis > Neofelis nebulosa. The sequence goes on along the minus strand of NC_080797.1, from coordinate 55,027,247 downwards.
TGTCTCACAACCCTGAGATCATGACCTGAGCTAAAATCAAGAGCTGGATGCCCAACCAACTGAGCTACCCAGGCGCTCATAGTCTGTTTTAATCTTGAATAGTTCTTTGGTTTTACCTTTCATCATCTTGAATTTTTTGAAGACTATAGGCTTGGGGTGGGGGTGGGAGGGGTTGTTTTGTTTTTTAAGTAATCTCCACACCTAACTTGAAAGGCTCAAACTCACAAACCCTGAGATCAAGAGTCACCTCCACTGATCAAGCCAGCCAGGCCCCCCAGGCCACTTTTTTATAGCATGTTCCTCAATCTGGGTTGGTCTTACCTTTCCCTACGGTTAAATTCAGATAATACATTTTTGGCAAGAATATTGCAGAAGTGTTATTTATGATCTTCTCAGAACATCTTCTTAGGAGGCATGTGTCATTTTGTCCAATTCTTGGTGATGGTAATTTTGACTACTTGTTTAAGGTTTTCACTAATAGTAATTTGTGGAGAGATACTTTGAGGCTATGTAAATATCCTGTTCCTTATCAAACCCTCACCCACTAGTTTTAGTATCCATTGATAATTCTTGGCAGAATTGATTGTTGTGATGGCAGCAAGATGATGATTTTTCTAAATTTTTTTTTTTTTCAACATTTTTAATTTATTTTTGGGACAGAGAGAGACAGAGCATGAACGGGGGAGGGGCAGAGAGAGAGGGAGACACAGAATCGGAAACAGGCTCCAGGCTCCGAGCCATCAGCCCAGAGCCTGACGCGGGGCTCGAACTCACGGACCGCGAGATCGTGACCTGGCTGAAGTCGGACGCTCAACCGACTGCGCCACCCAGGCGCCCCAAGATGATGATTTTTCTAATTCCATCATTCCTTCTGTGTCCATTAATTATTATTCTGTTGGAGGAGAGGAGAACTTTCCCTTCTCTCCCCCCCCCCAATCTACTTATTTATATCAGGATGCACTCACAGACTTTGATTTCATTCTGTAAATATTCTGGTAACTAACATCATCATGTTGTTTATGATAAATTTGGTGCTCAGACTGCCCCAGATTTGGCCAGTGGGAACACCTTCAAACTGGCTCCTATGCCCTTTTAACAAGTCTCCATCATTTCTTGAGTGCTTCCTTGATTTTTGTGACAGCATGTTCCAGGCTCATCTTAAGTTTTTCCTGCCCCATCCCTAGAATCAACCATTCCTCCAAGGAGTCTTGGTTCCTCTTACTAGAGAAGAAAAATGTTTGCTTCCCTGTAAAAATTACCGTCATCAATGTTACTACTGAGACAGTCTCATCTCAGAAGAAACCAGTTGGCTCTCCTCCCATGGACTGTCTAGGCAGATCCACCCTAGAATGGATGGGCCTTCGTCTCATCCCACAGTCCTGCTCTCTGCCTGGTGCAGAAAGAAGGCTGCTGAAGTGTTAGGGCCCGATTGTGATAGGTCAGTGATTCCCCTCTGTGTGAGAGCCCAAGAAGAGATAGACTTCAGCTCTCTTCCTCATGGTTTTCAAGTAGTGATGGGCTTTAAAAAAAAAAAAAAAAAAAGAGGTGGAGGTGGGCATCTAAAAATCTCATAAAAATGAAACTAGGTACTATAGCTACATCCCTGTTCTATTAACATGTGTTTATGTATAGTACTTATGGCTCACTCAGCAGCCCAAGGCTGTTTATGGCATATGATTCATAGTGGCATAAAAAGCAAGGCCTGTTCCCAGACAGACATGCTTGAAATAGAACTTTCTCTTCTGCAACCCATCACATGTGGTCATGTATTTATTTGTCAGCTTTGGTGACAAAGCACTTCAGGTTGTCCCCAACACCAGGGGCTGTTACCTATTGCTCCTTCAGGTAGACTTACTTCTCTTTACTAGGCAGGCAGCTAAATTTTCAGTACTGATTGCAAGGCCCATTCTGAGAGTAATTAGGAAGAAAAGCACAACATAGTAGTACCTCTTCTGGGACACCATTGATTGGAGGGGGGCGGGGGCATCCTCCCTGTCATAAGGAATTCCAGATTCCTTATAGGAATCTGTCGATTGAGGATCCTGTGTGCTTATGAGCTCAGTGATCCAAATGGGATTGTGGAGTGCATTTCTCTTTTTTCCCTGTTCCTTCACTTTTAGCCCAAGAATTTGAATGTCTTTGTCACTCTGGTCAGGGGTTGGTTCTGGCAGGAGCAGCCCAGCAGCAGACTAGGAAACGAGCTAATCTAATCTACTGAGCTAGCATAAGACACACGGATCTGGCTCTAATTAGGGTGGATTCTACTAATTTCAGGTTAAAAGTTTTCAAACCTGAGACTAGAAGCTATGGAGTAACAGCAGCTTGCAATTTTAGGAATCCTTCGGCGGGTGACTTGTATGGACCTGGGAGAAGAGGCTGCTGATCTGGGCCTGAAGGCATAGGGGTTGCTCCCCTACCGTGTCCCACACTGAGAATAGTCCAGCTGCTCTAATGCTGGTCAGCCAGGCATGGGCATGGTGTCTTGCATGGGGAAGGAGGGGCCTGGCTGTCAGTGAGACGATGAGAGACACAGGCCCCCAGGTGGTTGTTTGCACCTGCTCAGGGAAAGACTTGGGGAGAGGGACTCCCATGGTTGCTTTTATAGTTACGACCTCCACAGGGAAAGGAGGACATGTGGGCTCCCCATGGCAAGATAAGGACTGGTCTGGCATCTCAGAGTCCTGTTAGTCAGCAAAGAGGTGGTGAAGACAATGGAGAGCCAGGGCACAGAGGGAGGGGGGTGTTTTTGAGCTTCCCATGACTGTGGCTGCTTTTGTGCAGAGAGATTCCTGGTCACCACAGAGTGTGACGGGCAGGTTTATTTAATTGCAGGCACCCCAGAGCTAAGCGCAGCTGAGCGGAAGGAGCTGGAGAACAAGTTGAAGGAGCGGGAGGAATTCCTAATTCCCATTTACCATCAGGTAGCCGTGCAGTTTGCTGACTTGCACGACACACCAGGCCGGATGCAGGAGAAGGGTGTTATTAACGTAAGTACAGTGGTTGCCACTTCTCCTGACTTGTCAAAGACCTGTGAGCAAGCAAGTGTATGTCTCATGCTCATCGGCTCACAAGTGGGGGATGGATTAAAACAGCTTGTGCAGATCAAATCGTTTTCAGTTTTTTTGGAGAGACTTTTTCCTTTTTTTGTATATCCATTATCATCCCCAAAACAATTTTATGATTTACCTTCCTGTGGACACCTTGGGAGGCAAACTCCATTTTGCTGGTGGGAAACTGAGTCTCATGTGCTTCCACTGGGGGCAGCTGCCCAGGTGGCCCTCAGGCTGTGGATTACACCAGTGTCAGGGTTCCAGCAGCAGCAAATTCACATGTGATCTGTGTACACGTTGTTTGAGCCATTCTGCTGCAAACCAATTCCACACTGTCCTGTTTATCTGGAAAGTCATAGCCTCCTCCCTAGAACATCTCAGCCATGTGTGGGGTTAGCATTAACAAGGCCCATTGCTGTGCACAGTGCTCGGGAGAGGGCACTGCAACTCTAAACTGGGGAGATAGCTGCAGGTGCTGAAAGTCACAGCCTGCTCTTAAGTCTCTGAAGGGCTTCCTAGAGGATAAGTTTTTGTGCCTGTGGAGTTCCCTGTGGACTGGGCACTGAGCAGGGATTAGGGCTGAGGTGACTAAGCTTATTCTTGTCTGTATGTAGGACATCCTGGATTGGAAAACATCCCGTACCTTCTTCTACTGGCGGCTGAGGCGTCTCCTGCTGGAGGACCTGGTCAAAAAGAAAATCCACAATGCCAACCCAGAGCTCACTGACGGTCAGATCCAGGCCATGTTAAGGCGCTGGTTTGTAGAAGTGGAAGGAACCGTGAAGGTAGGTGGGTGCCCTAGGAGGAGCCTTGGTGCTGTGCTCCTCACCCCCACCTGAGGATCCCCAGGCCTCTGAAGGCAGAAATGGAAGGGAAACATAGAGACCTAAGCCCTGTTTCCTCCCCACACCGTAACATGTCATGATGGGTTGTTAGAAGAGGTCATCGGACATTTTTTGTTGCTCACTGTATCATTCAGCAAACCTTTTTGCGTACTTTACTATATACCAGACACTGCATTAGGCCCTGAAAGAAAGAGGCAGATACTGTTCCCATCCACACAGAGCTTACCATCTCAAGGGGGAGATGGATTAGCTGAGAGGTCATGTACAACAATGTGGCCGATATTAACCACAGCAGACCCAGCACATCATGGAGCACAGAGAAGGACACCTGAGCCACTCTGGGAAGGAGGAGGAGAGTCTAGAACTTATAGAAGTGGTGTCTCAGCCATCCTGAAAACAAAGTAGGCATGAGCCAGAAGGGTGGGGTTAGGGTGGGGACATCAGGGGATCAGGGGAAGGTAGGAGTGGCACGTTTCAAGGGCTGATAGCAAGAGTTATCACACATCTGAGGCACCGTAGATATCTAGATGGCTCAGATCAGGATCTGCAGGGTCGTGGAAGCTGTGTTAAGGGTCTGGACTGAGGTCTATGGGAAGCCACTGAGGTAGTTAACGCAGTAGAGTGACATACTCTGATTTGTATTATAGGAAGACCACTCAGGAGGCTGTGTGGAAGGTAGAATTGAAAGGGGTCAGGAGCAAGAAGCCTAATTGAAGGTGATGGTTATTTAGGCAGGAGATGCTAGGGCTTTAGCTAAAGATCTTCACATCTGAGCTGGAAGGAAATGTCCACTCTGACTGCAAGGAACCATGAATCCCTCATCTTCTTGGGTTGATGGTGGAGAGGACACATGCCTTGGACCAGTGACCCCTCTGGGGGGAGGGGTCTGAGACCAGGGTGACCAGGTACTAGCATTTGCCCCTGGAATTGTGGGCTGCACAGGACAGTCTGTGGGAGGATGGGAAGAAAGAGTTGGAACTTTTATTTCTCCATGTCCTTTTACTAAGAAAAATAAACTACCTGTTCTTAGTAGTTATTATATGGATTAAAAGTAAATCATACGCATCATATATAAATTTTATCAGAATATTGGTAGTGTATGCTGAGAATGTCTTTTCCTGATAGCTGTTTTGATCAAAATATTTGGTGCCTATTAGGTTAGAGTACTGAGGGAGGGCAGGCCCGTCAGCCTCTTCCCGCAAAGTGTTGGCTGATGTCCCTGCTGACTGTTCTCAGGAAGGAACTCCAAGATTTGTCGTCATTGTTAAACCCCATGAATCTGGGTGCTTCTAAGATTCACTTCTGTGTTAAGCCTACCCATTTCTTTACGACTGAAAAGCTTCTTTAGATAAATATTTCAGATGTGCAGTGGGCGAGCACAGCCTTATGCGACGTCTGGTTCAGGTTAAGGTCAGTTTGTGGCATCATAATTGAGTGAGACAATTTTGTCAGTGGCTACTGGCAGCTTCTAGTGGAAGTTGGCATTGAAAGTCACGCAAGTGTAAAATAAGAGGTTGTTCTCGAGTTAAGAGTGGCCGGCTAGGTAAATGGAGTGTGTGTGTGTGTGTGTGTGTGTGTGGCCAGGAGAGGCCCGCACCGCCTTCCTACCACATTAGTCAGTAATGGACGTGCAGGGCTTCAGTAAGCACAGGGATGAGGAGAAGGAATAGCTTCCCTCCGAGCATGAAGTGAGTGGATAGGCCCTTCCATTGTTCCTTAGCATCCTGTATCCAGGGGGCAGTGTGTCTGGAGAAATAGGTCATTGCCATCTTGTAGATATGGAGAGAACTGTTGGCTGTATGTACACAGACTCCATGCTGGAAATCAAGTGTGGGAGACCACCCCAGCCCAATAGGTCAGGAGGAGGCTGCCTGAGACACTGGGAACCAACTATACCCAAGGACTAAGGCTGGTCCCTCCCTCCCGTCTACAAAAGACAGCATTCCCTTGAGCTCTTTAGTCCAGGAGGACAGCTGAGGAGAAGAAAGGAAGGGCAATGATGCTATGATGTGGCTTTGAAACCTCCTTCCGTATTCTGCAGGCTCAGCAGGACCTAGTTTAGTGTGGGGTGGGTGATAAAATCTGTAGCGCCCTTGAGAGAAGAAAGTGTTGCAGTGTTCAGAAGCCGTCTGTGCTGCCTTCATAGAATCTGCTCCGTGTTTGGCAATGGCTTAAAACCTTAAAAATGTTGCCAACCTCCCCCCACTCCTTTTTTGGTTCTTCAAACAGTGATAGATAGCGTGCACTGTGTCTCAGGTGCAAACACTGCCTGAGTCTAGACCTTGGCTTTGCACCAGGAAGTGACCCTCTGATCCTCATTGTGGTTACTGGTAGGGAAAGACATTTAGTGATAGGCATCTGCTAGCCATGTGTGTGTTCTTTTGTCTCAGAGAATTTATTTTTTTGTTTTTGTTTTGTTTGTTTTTATCTTAATTCTGAAGAAAGAGATCTGGGGACAGAAAATTTGAAGACACTGTGATGTTATGTAACTTAGCAGTGCAATTCTTTTGTTTCCCATAGAGGAATCTGTTACTGTGAGTTATAGGATTTTGTTTGAATCCACTGGGATAGTCCTGTTGTAGGAAATAGTACGGTTTATGGTTCAGAGTTTCACTGCAGAGAGGAGAAAAGCATGGCTGCAGTTGCCTGAAAACAGGAACAAGAACTTGGGTTTAAGTTGGGTCATAAGAACACAGTGCATGCTTGTATCACGGGTAGGCTTTCTCTCTTGATTCTTAGATCCACAGTTTGAGGCATGTGGTTTTTCAAACAGACCAATTTTTTTCCCCAGCCCCAAAAGGATTAGAACTCTGCCTGGGGCAATGAGAAGTGGTATTGGGAATCTCACAAACTTTTTGCATCCCAGCCTTGCCATTTGCTGGCTCAGACATATTATTGATTTAAGTTTCCATCTCTTCATGTATAATACAGAGATGATGCTTCTTTCACAGGGTTCAGTGAGTTTGAAATGACATGATAAGTAAGGTGTGGGGCACAATGTCTGGCACTCAGTAGAATGTGCCGGTCTGCTCCCCTTCTGCACACAGCATGCCAGAAGGTAAAACATCATAACGTCCGCTAAGAGTTAGATGTATAACTTAATGATCTTGGCAGGAGCCATGAGCATGGTAGATTCTCAGTAAATGTTCTTTGTTTTAAAAAAGATTTTTGTAGGGGCGCCTGGGTGGCGCAGTCGGTTAAGCGTCCGACTTCAGCCAGGTCACGATCTCGCGGTCCGTGAGTTCGAGCCCCGCATCGGGCTCTGGGCTGATGGCTCGGAGCCTGGAGCCTGTTTCCGATTCTGTGTCTCCCTCTCTCTCTGCCCCTCCCCCGTTCATGCTCTGTCTCTCTCTGTCCCAAAAATAAATAAAAAACGTTGAAAAAAAAATTTAAAAAAAAAAAAAAAAGATTTTTGTAATGTTTATTTTTGAGAGAGACAGAGACAGAATGCGAGTGGGTTAAGGGCAGAGAGAGAGGGAGACACAGAATCCGAAGCAGGCTCCAGGATCTGAGCTGTCAGCACAAAGCTCAGTGCGGGGCTCCAGCTCACTAGCTGTGAGATCATGATCTGAGCCGAAGTCAGATGCTCAACCGACTGAGCCACCCAGGCACCCCATGTTCTTTGATTTGGTTTGCTCTAACTTAATCCACGATCTAGGATGCCATAGCACATTGCTACTGTCCAGATAGCTACCCATACACTCTTACTCTGGATTTCCAAATGAGGTGGTCGGTCATTGGAGGCCCTTGCAAGGATGACTGAGGAAAAAGCACCGTTAACAAAGTTGTTTGATTCCCACTTTCCCCAAAGGCTGACCTCATGCTACCCCTGGACAAAACTTTCGATTTAGGGCCAGGGAAGGAAGAGGGAAGGCAGAACCTGGAAAACATTGTTTGGCCCTCTGTGGGTCTGGGGCTGAGATTGGAGTACCTCTGAGGAGACAGGGTCCACAGGCCACCCCAGCCCACATGGCTGTTTGCTCTTTTACTCCAAAGCCTCAGAAAAAATCACATTGCCAGCAATGTCTCCAGGCAGCTCACAAGGTGAGTTATCTACAGGGCATGGTAATCAGGACTCACATCCATCAGACTGTGCCCTAGTCGCTCTCTAGTCCTCCTGTATATTGAATAAGGAGGGCTTAACAGCTATCCAATACTTAGAAATGAAACTTTCTAAACAGGTCATTTAGATTTTGTACGATAGACTAATTACTACATACAATTAGTGAGGCTGTGAGTAGTGCCTGAGATACTTATCCACTGATGCAGAGAGAGATAAAGTATCTGCTCAACATTTATTGTAAGACCAGTATTGTAATGTTTAATTATCAATATTTTATTGGTACTGAAATGTTGTGATTGGGATGAGTGTGAGGCAGGTAGTGACTTACGGTCCCAAGCCTATTATGAGATTAGCAGCCCAGCATTTCACACTTGCTTAAAATCCACACTGGAATAGTGGGAATAATCAGTCACATTTTCATAATTTTAAGGAGGGAAACTATAATTGCCTTCTTTCTGGGAATAGGGTTGGCCCGTCCTTCTGTATGGCTGGAACAATGAATCTTACAGCTCTGTTCTAGGAGGCAAACAGGGGACTGTAGACTCCCTAATCCAGGGGAAGAGAGCCTTGCTCCTCCTGGGTGAAGGAAGTTAGGTCAAAACAGTACATTAAACCCTCCCAAGTCTGTTAAGAAAAACCTGTAGTGCTGTGGGTACTTAAGTTTTATTCTTACTAAAAATGCTATTGACCAAGATTTGCAACCCTTCGCCTTTGTGTACGCTGCTGTGACCTAAACTTTACTGAGGTCCTGCTTGATGGTTGTCATCCAGTTGTATTTTGAGTGAACAGCAAATCTTTCATACATGGGGACCATATTTTCAAAGAGGAGACTTTAGAGCAACACACTCCAAAACTTGGAGTGTGTTGCTTTAATCCTGTCTAGGAACTTTTTTAATGTTTAATTTAAACACCTAGCATATTCTGTGGCTGCAGGAGGGGAAGGCAGAAGAGTTTTCTCTAGAGGGTAGCTGGCTTTCCAGCATAGTGTCTGAGCATCGTTAGAAGCAGGCATCTCGTTAGCTAATACATTACACCAATCAAGGAGAGTTATCTTAAGCCACAATTAATCTGCTCCCTGGCATATGTTGATAGGAAAGCATCATGCTGTTTCTTAATTAAAAGCAAACGGATTAAAAATGATTAATAAGAGTATTAAATATTCTCCTAAACTAAAGGCTTTGGGATTCTTGGGTAAATCTAGTTTTTTTTTTCTTTTTCTTTTTTTTCATTCTGAAACCCAAGAAGCATTCATTGTTTTATTTCTTACACCACCACCACCACCCCTCCCCCGCCAAATCTGCATAAGTAAGGGCAAGCGCATAAGTCCTCAAACCCTGAAGAAGTCTAAATTACTGATGATAGAGATGGAAATGTCCCAAGTTTGGGTGGCAGCAGCTAAGAGTATCCCAGTGTATCCAGTCCACATGTAGGGTGCACAGGCGCTGGGATGCCAGAGTGAAGACCACTGCATTGTGGGGGAAACCTCACTACCCACCCCCTTTGTCAGTAGAGAGTGACACAGCACCTCCCTTCCTTCAGAACAAGACACTTCCCTGTCATTTGCCTCAGAGATGGCAGAGTCCTGACGGAGGCACAAAGAAGTGGGAAGACGCACTCAGGCTTACACTGGCGTGGCCATCCCACCCTAAGAGAGCTGATCTTTGTAGCCATGATTCAAACAGAGACAGGCACCTTGGGCACCAGAAAAAGAACTGCACAAAAGGACCAGAAAAGGTGCACTGCTGACCCTTAATCCTGGCCTCCTTAATCCTTCAACTGTGAAGAACTCCTTAAGAATTTTTAGAAACGTGGAAGTCAATTACATGACATAATAAATAATCAGTCACAGCTAACTCACCAGCTAAGTTAGAAATGAGGAGGTGAGAGTCTGCAAGGAACCATTACTTTAGAAGGCATGAAATAAAATGTTAGGAAACCACACAGTGCTCAGTTTCTGACTGCGTGCTGCCCTCGAAGGGTGTGAAGAAGACATTCCCTCTGTGCCTCACAGGTCCTGAAGTTCCAACCATGGCTCCTGCACCTTTGCTTGTATACAAGGTTTCCTGAGCCGCATCTCAAGCCTCAAAGCCTCTGAGAGTCCCTGATGCACCCACCTATTAAATTACAGCGCCAAACTCATTGTCATTCTGGCTTTGACTTCGTTAGTGATAACAGAGAAGGATAGCGCACCTTTAAATGACGAGCTTTGTGTTTAATTACCCAAACAAAATGACATAAATATGAATGAGCCCTAATGGTGGTACTTGGTTTTCCGGAAACCATTAACAAAACGATTCCTAAATGATTTGTAAAGAAAATGAGAGGAGAGGAGAGGAGAGCAAGGAGAAGGCTATTAGGTTTCTAACACACTCCTGAATTATTATGTAGTCAACTACCTAGGAAATACTCAGCTAAATGATCTCGAAAAAAAGGAGGCACAAGGTGGTTTGTTTAGACTTTCAGGGTTACAGATACCTTGCCCCATTGGAATACTCTCATAGTAAAATGGGTAGGTTTCTGACCTAATGGCTCTCCCCTAGTAACAAGACTTCCCATACGTCAGTACCCCTCTGTGCCCTGTTGAAAGACTTCCACAACCAGGCAACCCATCTGCCACCCTGGCAGGGGCCAGAGACTTACATTTTAAGAATTGTGTCTTACTTCCTCAGAAAAGACACCTTTCATTTTTTTTTTTTTTTTTAACACATGTTGACTTTATTTTGTAAGTAAACTCTACGCCCATGTGGGACTTGAACTCACGACTGCAAGATCAAGAGTTGCATGCTGTACTGACTGAGCCATCCAGGTGCCCCTCAGTCAGCACTTTACTGAACAATTTGGGCTTTTGACTGTTTCTCTCAAGTCCATTAGGCAATTACCTTGTCTCACTCAGCGTTTGTGGAATAGGTGGAGACCTAGAATGATAGGACATGAGTCAGTATGAGCACTAACATCTGTAGGGGCCCATGTGGATGCTTCAAAGATGCATCTTGTACCAAAAGAAGGAAAGAGAGAATGAGGAAAGCTCCTGTCCTGAGACCTCTTTCCTCTTACTATTGTAATGCCAGCAGTAGTGGAGAATCATGAACAACTTATTGTGCGGTGAACAAGCTTTTGGAGTGAACTTTCCAGATAGTGAACAATCTGGGTGTCCAGCCTGGCCTGGCCCCAGGTGTTTGACCAGGAGTCGTCTTTTTGCAGGCCTATGTTTGGGACAATAACAAGGATCTAGTGGAGTGGCTGGAGAAACAGCTGACCGAGGAAGATGGTGTTCGCTCAGTAATAGAGGAAAACATAAAATACATCAGCAGAGACTATGTCCTCAAGCAGATCCGCAGGTGAGACCCTCTGTGGGAGGGCAGGCGGCGGGGGTTATGTAGGAGAAATTAGGCTCGCTTCTTTGGAAGGAGCAAAGATTTAAGGACAAATCATGAAATGATGCCTTACAATCTTTGTGGTTTCTTTCTGTTTGGGACTGCTATAGTTGACCCACAGATAAAAATAGAGCCTTGAAATACAATTCTTTCTCAGCTACTGGTCCCTAGGGGCACTTAGTAATCTCAGCTAGATGAGGGCTTAGTTCATTGTGCCCAACTATTAGCTCCAAGTGCAGATCTTGTGAGAAAAGCTGATTTCATGGCAGTTTCTTGGGGAACTACCTCCTCCCCTCCTTGAGCCAAGAGTTAGCTATATTCTTGAGTCCAGTCTTCTCAATTGAATGGATGGGGAGACTGCTGGGGACATTTTTAAATGTCAGTGCAGAGAACAAATCTGTACCCAGATGGACCTGTTATTTGCATTTTCTCCCATTTGCTTTATCATTTGTGAGGGTGCTTGCTCTCATATATATATATATATATATATATATATATATATATATACACACACACACACACACACACACACACACACACATATACACCTTCCTATATGCCTACTAAGGATAAGTTACATAGATCATGGCCCATCATGGCCCTTTACCCCAGATACAAAAGTGTGCATTTGCTAATGTGGATATTCTCTTACATAACCACAGTAAGATCAATTTTAGTAAATTTAACACCGAGAGAATCTCTTATCTCATCCACCATTGGATATAAGATGTTGCTCCTTTTGATTTTGTCTGGTGTTTTCTCATGATTAGATTCAGGATATACACCCTCCGCTGGAATATTACATACATGAAGTGGCCTTCACAGGGTACCACATCTGGACACCTGAAGCCATCTGTCCCTACTGACATTAGAATCACCTGGCCAGGATGTTACTCAGTTTCTCCACTGTGTAATTACTGATTTCCCCCCTTGCACCTAATAAGCAATCTGTGGGTAGACACTTCGAGACCATGAAGATACTCTGTTACCAGGATTTCCCCCTGGATCCCCAGTGACTCTTGTCTGATCCCAGACAAGGTTACAAAAGGATAACTTTCCAACTCTATGTCCTTCACAGTCCCCATTCCAGCTGTCTTGTAAGCAGAAAGTGTTCTCTCCTCCTAGTCATGTATGTATTCACTAGTCTACACCAGTCATGAGTTTCTATTTTTTTAAAATAATTTGCCATTTATTATTATATTTACTTCAATGTCCAAAATGTCCAAGACTTAGCCAGTGGAAGCATCTTTGTGCCAGTTCCACTTTTTTGTGACGTGCCCCCATTGTTTGTTTATGTAATTCCTTACTTCCTGACATTTCAAAATGGGTTCAGTCCATCTTGTACCTGCCTTGCTGCTGGGGACTTTTTTCATGTAGGAAAACAAATCAGGTAAGGTGGTGACTGAAGTGTCTGCAGTCGATTCTGTTAGATTATTGGGCAGTTCTTAAGCTACCCTAATCCAGACACTGTTGCCTCTCTTTTCTTCACCATCCCAAATCTTCCTCTCTAGCTTGGTACAGGCCAATCCCGAGGTTGCCATGGATTCCATCGTCCATATGACCCAGCACATCTCACCCACTCAGCGAGCAGAAGTCGTACGGATCCTCTCCACGATGGACTCCCCTTCAACATAGAAAGAGCTTCCTGCCCATCCCTGCCCTGCCTCTGGAGAAAAGGGCTAGAGCTGCCTCTTACGCCTGAAACCACTCTGATGAGAAGGCACAGGAGACCCAGCACTGGAATCAAAGTGGCATTTTGCTTCCCCTTGAACGTTTTCAGGTTATGCATGACATATTGGGACATAGGGTCACAAAGTCCCCACTGGTCACACCCATCCCGTTCAGTATTTATTACCCTGTCTGTGACTACAGCTCTTTCTCCCTGCAAGGACCCGAGAAGGCAATGAAGGGTACAAGCATGTACCATGAGGTCTCACTACACAAAGCAGGGCTGCTGCTCCTGTCTATACAGCTACTTGGTCCCAGCCCAGGGAGGTACTCAGCAGCCCTTCCTCACCCCTGGCCCCATGAGCCTGCAGCCACAGGCAGCAGAGGAGGGCTGGAGTGAGGAGGAAGCCTCGAGTCCACGTTTTTTTTTACCCCCACATTCAGCCTGGTACGCACTAGGTACAGGAGAAGAATAGTTCCCAACTAAATCACACCAAGGTACCTATTTATCCTTCATGGAGTATGAAATCTGCAAGCTCCATAGGAACTCGAAGATGAGGGCAAAACCACGATCCAAGAAGCAGACAAAAAAAGGTAGACCAAGTCACTGCTGGTGATTTAGGGACCTTAACTGTGGGTTTGATTCTCTTAGAACAAACAGAAGGACAGTTGACCTACCACTACCTTGCCTGTCACTGCTCAGTTCTCTGCTGCACCTGCTGGGAGCTGCGCAGACAGCGTGAGAGCCGGAGCGGCAGAAGAAGAGCTGGGGGAGTGACCCTTTCTGTCACTACTGGAAAGTTAGTTACTCATGCCGCAGGGAGAATGGGCTGGATAGTCTCTCATTTTAGGACTTGTAAGGTTATTACTATTAAGCCTGGAGCTTTGATAGTTATAAAAGGTTAATAGTGCCTACAGAGTCACTCAGCTCTTTTTCCAGGGCAACTCTCCCAGCAGCGGACGTTCCTACTTCCTTTGGGTCTTGTCTCTCCCTGGAATGTCCACAAGCAGCAGGTGTAGCCAGTCTCCCCACAGCTGCTGAAAGGAACCCTGGTGACATCTCTGTTCTGAGCACCAGGAACCGGCCTTCCCCGGTGTGAGCAGGCTTCCAGGGAACACGGAATCCACATGACCTTAAGATTACCTACAACTCCGTCATGGTGCTGCTGTCTTCCAGGCTCACCGGTCCCTCCCTGGCCAGCGGCAGGGGCCTCCTCACCAATGGTAGAGTTTATTTTCAACAGCCTGTTTATTCAAAGAAAGAGTTTACTGATTCCCCCGTTGGTGTTCCTAAAGCAAGAGTGGCAGGTGATCAGGGCTGGTGTAGCATGCAGTTCTTACAGTGCAGCTAATTGCATTTGTCACTGATGACCAAGGAGGAAATAAATCACTAAGATGTTTTGGAAGCGGTGGTATGAATACTTTCGTACAAGCTACAGTTTTGAGCCTTAACCCTACAGTACACGCACAAGAAAGAGCCCCCTTCTTCAGGAACTGCTTGTGCACATGGGCACTGTGTAGCTGGATACATTACTGACTGCCCTCTGGAACTCGGAGCTTCAGCCAGGCTGCCCTGATGCAAGGTGCAGGTGTTGAGTATCATCAAAGAGGGCAGAAGAAGGTGAGGAACAATGTTCGGTCCAGATAGAAGCATCCACTGTGGCTGGTATCCGCTTAAGTAAAAACTGGATTCATCTTGGACCAGATTATACTTTTCTGCAATTAGTAAAATCCACCTGTAGTTGGTACAAACCCCCTGCACACCCCAGCTGGCCTGGGCTTGCCCTGGCTTTTCTTCAGAGACAGGGTGGGTTATATTCGTGTTACCAATTCCCCTTCACCAAATTATTATTCAGTAAGTGAATATGGTTCCTCTCTAAAAGTCTGTGATGCCTACTCCCCCATCCCCAGAGCACCTCACTGTAGGTCTTACCCCAGACAGGAATTTTTCATGCAGAGAAGTCAGGAAGAGCCATAGAACGTGAGCAATCTGATATCCCCCAGCCCATTATATAGGCAAGGTTACTGAGCTAGGAGGAGTATAAACGATGTATTGAACATGACTTGCTTGAGCCGAGATCGCCATATTCACTTCATTCACAAAGCAGCCTTCACTTGTCTCGTTGAGCGTTCAATGGACACATACCCTGATGAGCAAGGAGCATCAAATGTATTCTTTCCACGTTTTGTTGAAATAAACCTCCACATTTGTAGAAGAGTCCCTGTTTGTCATTTCGACCCATGCCCAGCCACCGCATTCATGTTCTACTTTAAGCGGGGAGCTTTCAGCACTGGTAGGCTGAGCCGCTGCTCTGCTGCTAAAAGCTGAGCCATTATAGTGACAGAACAGCATGCACGCATTGCTTCTGCAAAGTGACATCTTTGAGAGACTTGGAGGCTTTTCAGATACACATACCCTTGATGGCCTGGGCAGTTTCAGGGGTGTTCTTAAAAGGAACATGAAGATTTAAACCTCTTGGTTTACATGATTTTGTGGGATTTTCTGGGTCAAGTGAATAGTGAACCATATTCAGAGCTCACCTCAGGCCAGTTTTATGGAGAGGTAGATTCTCTTAATAATTTAGCTACTTAATGGATTTTGAATGCTAACTTTGGGCACAAAAAGGCACCAGGAGCAGAAAGCTCATGCTTGTGTACCTTCAACCCTCTGCCTCTGTTTCTCTCTAAATCCATGTGGTTGAAGCAAGAACAAACACCAGTCCCCAAACATTTGCAAAGAAAAGTGGAGGCCACAAGAGATCAGGAAGGGGAAGCACTGGCCTTTGCTAATTATTAAACTCGGCGTGCTGTGTCTCTCTGGGATATTTAGCAAAGCAAAGGGTGTTTTTTTTCCTAAAATGAAATGTTTATTTTAAATATACTTTATATATATTTACTTTATACATATATATAATATGTTGTAAATATACATCCATTTGAATCACCCTAAGGTAGAAGTTCTTAGAGTAAGAAGGGAGATCCAGGAGGAAAATTGCTACTCTTTGCCTCCAGCTGCCGTAGGGAATCCTGGTCAGACAGAGGCCTTGAGCCTTCTTTCCTCCCTAAGCAGGCAGATCAGAAGCAGACCCCAAGATGTGAACTTTAAGCTGTCCTTGTTCTCAGCTCATATCTGCTGGTGCTTCTGGGGATGGTCAGCAGGAAGAATGGGAAAAGATTCTGCTCCTGCCTCTGGGAACTTGTCTGACACATACAGTGCTTTCTTTTGTAGGGGAGTGCTATTTCTTTCACTGGTCTTTTTCATAAAATTTAAAACCTCCACTGGTACTACTAGAATAGTGAGAAAAGCTTGAACAGCAGGGATTCTGTGATCTAGTCCCAGGCCCACCTACATTTCCCCAACTGAAAAACAAGGACACAGGGATGAATACAGGTGTCTAATGACCATCACGGAGAACCCTAACAGTGTTCCTTCCAATCTGTAGGGCTTGGTGAGAGGCCTGAAGAGGAACTGAGCTGGGAGGTGAACATTCACGCCAGTGCTAGCCTTGACCTGGGCAGAGGAAGGGCACCAGTTGAGTCTGCCTGATCTACAAAGTAGGGCAGAAAGTAGTAAGGGCCACATGAGTGGTATGGACAATTAAGGGCTGAAGCCTCCTGGTAGAGAGCAGTTTCCAGATGGGAAAGGAAGGCAAGGTGTCTCAAGTCAGGGCACACACATTTGCCAGGTTATGAAGGGACACTTCCTAGTTGGAAAGGAACAGCATTGCTCTGGGGGAGGATGAACAATGATATGTGAAAAAACAAGCAGCTGACAGACCATGGATTTATTTAAGTGTTAGGCCAAGGAAGAAGATATGTCCTGGAGAGAGTGGGAAACTGTTGGTGGTCTGGGGCATGGGAAGACCGGGTACAAAAGTTTAGAAAGTAGGATAACAGTGAAAAGACCACCAGCTTGGATGCCAAGAAATCTAGCTTCAAGCCCAGTCCCATGTGTGTATGTCACTGAGCTGGGGGTCACCTAAGATAGTCCAGAACACCCCAGGAGGCATAGAGATAACAAAACAACTGTCAGCTATTTTCAATACTCCAGAAATCCCACGTGTCCTTAGGCAGCTAAGGCTCACCATGATCTCTGAAGACAGTTTTGCCAAGCCAGCTAGTACTGGCTCATATCCTGGCCAGAAGTTCCAATGGGCAGTTAATGATAAATAATGGGACCAGGACATCATCACAAATGCATGTTTGAGTAGGCAAAATCTTCAAAACCAGGATTCCCTGAGGTTGCAGGGGGTGGAAGGAACTGGGGGTGGGACATAATGGCACCTCAGCTCTGAAAGGACTCAGAACCACCCAGTGGGCTCTGCTCATTGGGAACTGTAAGGAGAGGAAATAGAGTGTAGTTCAGAGATTGTTGTATGACGGGCTTAATCCCAAACATTCTGATCCTGTCACTGGTTTTCTGGAGTGAGCAGGAAGGACTGGGAGTAAGGAGAGACAGAAATAACGACGTCCAAGCCCTGAATTAGGAAAAAGCTAATAGAGCACTCTTGTCCGTGCTAACACAGAGAGATATTTTCGTAGCCACTTAAAAGAGCATAGACTGGGGGCATCTGGGTGGCTCAGTTGGTTGAGCATCCAACTCTTGATTTCCGCTCAGGTCATGGTATTGAACCCATCAGGCTCTGCACTGAGCGTGGAACCTTAAGATTCTCTTTCTGTTTCCCCCTCCCTCCCTCTGCCCCTCTCCCCTGCTCTCTAAAATAAAATTTTTAAAAATTCTAAAAATAAAAGCATAGACTTTGGAATAAGCCTGAGCTGTGTTCAAATATCTGGTCCCTCCCTCATTCTTGTTCTTTGGAAAACTTCCTGCCTCCTTAATGTGTGAAATATGGATAACAAAGAACTCAAAGGGGCTTTCTGAAAAATTATCTTAAGTCAGTTGACATGAACCAAGCAGTGAGCATTAGTAGCAAATTCTCAGCATATGTTAGGGTTCTCCATGCTCTGCCCCTTCCTTGTGCTCACAAGATATGGGGCTTATCATCACTCTGGAGTGTCCTCCTAAAGCTTTCAGAGAAACATCCCCCCACTTACCTGAGCAGAATCTAGGGATTTTCTCCAGACACTGAATTACATGGACACTGAGCAAAAATGTCATTGAAGAGTAGTATGGTCTGAATGTCCCCCAAAATTGATGTGTTGATATCCAGCCCCTGTATGAGAAGGTGGGACCTTTGGGTGGTGCTCAAGTCATAAGTATGAAGCCTTCATGAATAGGAGTAGTGCCTTATAAGAGGATCCAAAGAGATCCTTCCCTTTTCCATCAAGTGAGGATATAACTTAAAGTCAGGGATCCCAGGAGAGAGCCCTCGCCTGACCATATTGGCATTCTAATCTCAGACTTCCATTTTGTTGTAGCAGCCCAAATGAACTAAGACAAAAAACTGGACCAGGATGGTGCTGCCGTTCAAACCTAAAAATGTGGATAAGGAGAGAAAGTACCTCAACATAATATAAACATATGACAAGCCCACAGCTACCATCAGACTCAACAGTGTAAAACTGAAAGCTTTTCTTCTAAAACCAGGAACAAGATAAGGATGCCCACTCTTAATGCTTTTATTCAATGTAGTATTAATGTACAACATGGTGACTACAGTTGATAACACAGTCTTGTATAATTGAACTTTCGGAAGATGGTAGAACTTAAGTGTCTTCACGTACAAGAAAAGTGAGGCAGTGGATGTGTTAATTGATTAAATGGAGTGAATCCTTTCACAATGTATACGTGTAGCAAATCACTACAATATACACTTTAAATATCTTACAATTTTGTATGTCAATTATGCTTCAATAAAGTTGGATTTTCTTTTTTAAACTGATACCAGGAGTGAGGAGCTGTAATAAACCTAAAAATGTAGAAATGGCTTTGGAAGAGTTTGGAGGTCCATGCTAGAAAAAGCCTACATTGCCATGAAGAGACCTTTAAACATGATTTGGGTGAGGGCTCAGAAGAGGAAGAGAGCTGTAAAGAATGCCTTCATCTTATTAGAGAATCTCTAAGTGACGGTGAACTGAATGTTGATAAAAACATGGATGCTAAAGGCCTTTCTGATGAGGTTTCCAACAGAAATGAGGAATGTGTTACTGGAAACTATAGGAAAGGTGATGCTTGTTTAAAAATGGCAAAGAGGGGCACCTGCGTGGCTCAGAGTCCAACTTCAGCTCAGTTCATGATCTCGCGGTTGGTGAGTTTGAGCCCCACATCAGGTTCCACGCTGGCAGTGCAGAGCCTGCTTGGGATTCTCATTCTTGCTCTCTCATCTCTCTGCCCCCTCCCCTGCCCTACTCATCTCAAAACAAAATGGCAAAGAACTTGGCTGAACTGTGTTCATGTTCCAGTGTTTTGTGGAAGGTAGAACTTGTGAGCCATCAAATTGGAATTTGGTTGAAGCTGTTCCTTTTTTTTTTTTTTAATTCTTTTAATGTTTACTTTTTGAGAGAGAGAAAGAGCGAGCAGGGGAGGGGCAGAGAGAGAGGGAGACACAGAGTCCAAAGCAGGCCCCAGGCTCTGAGCTGTCAGCACAGAGCCTGACGCTGGGCTCGAACTCACAAACTGCCAGATCATGACCTGAGCCGAAGTCGGACACTTAACCTACTGAGCCACCCAGGCACACCATGGTTGAAGCTGTTTCTAAGCAAAGTATTGAAGGTGTGACTTGGCTTCTCTTGAATGTTGACAGTAAAATGTGAGAAGAGAGAAAGGACTTAAAGACAGAATTGTTAAAAGGGAAGCAGAAATGTAAAATATGAAAAATTCTCCATCTGTCCATATTGCAAAAAATGAGGAAGCATGTTCTGAAGAGAACACAAAGGGTATGGCCAGACAACCCTTTGGTTAACATGGGCAAGAACCTCAGACTTAATCAACCACCCCAGCAGGAAAACAGCCTGTTTGAACAAAAGGGGAAAGAGGAAGGAAAGCAGGAAGGTTGCTGGACTTAGATTTACAGGATGGGACCATAGAACTATTCTGCTTCTAACATGCTCTTTTCTTTAAGACAAGGGTAGAAGGACCCCAAAGGCAATTCAGAGATCATCAGAGCTGCCTCCTTAGTTTCAAAAGGCGGGGTTTCAATTGGCCAGACGTTGAGCCCCACCCAAAGCTGTGGAGGCCAGCCCCTTGCCCATCAGAGCCATGGGGGTGGGGCCCCTCCTGAAGACTCCACAGTAGTGCTGGTGACACTATTCTGGCCCAGGAGAGCTGCCATGTGGACTGTGCCCAGCGAAGCCATGGGGGCAGGTATACTGCAGGGGGCCAGTGTGAAAGATGAGCCTCCCACTCAGTATACCTGGAACGTGACAGGTTGTAAAGAAGATTGTTTTCAGGGTCACCTCGGTGGCTCGATCAGTTAAGTGTCCAACTCTTGGTTTCGGCTCAGGTCACGATCTCACAGTTTGTGAGTTCAAGCCCTGCATCAGGTTTTGTGCTGGCAGGGCAGAACCTGCTTGGGATTCTCTCTCTCCCTCTCTCTCTGCCCCTCCCTCATACTATCAAAATAAAAAACATTTTCTTTTAAAAAGACTTCTCAGCCTTAAAATTTAATGTTGTTTGCCTTATTGGGCTTGAGACTAGCTTGGGACCTGTCACCTCTTCCTTCTTGATTTATTTTGGAATGAGAGTGTCTATCCTGTGCCTTCCCACCATTGTATTTTGGAAGCACATGATTTGATTTCACACGCTCATAGCTGGTGGGGAATTTACCTCAGGATGTATCATACCTTGAGTCTCACAACATATCTGACATAGATCTTACTTAGATGAGACTCTGACTTTTAGACTTTTTTTTTTTAATTTTTTTTTAACGTTTATTTATTTTTGAGACAGAGAGAGACAGAGCATGAACAGGGGAGGGTCAGAGAGAGGGAGACACAGAATCTGAAACAGGCTCCAGGCTCTGAACTGTCAGCACAGAGCCCGACGCGGGGCTCGAACTCACGGACCGCGAGATCATGACCTGAGCTGAAGTCGGCCGCTTAACCGACTGAGCCACCCAGGTGCCCCTTTTAGACTTTTAAGTTGATACTGGAATGAGTTAAGGCTTTGGGGGCTGTTGGGATGGAATAACTGTGTTTTACATGTAACAAGGACATAATTTTGGCAGCTAGAGACAGAATACTATGGTCTGAATGTTTATACTCCTCCCCAAATTTATTCTGAAATCCTAATGCCTACTGGTGATGGTATTAGTAGCTGGGGCCTTTGGGAGGTACTTAAGTCATGAGAACAGAGTCCTCATGAATAGGCTCAGTACCTTATAAAAGAGGATCCAGAGAGATCTCTTCCCCCTTCTGCCATATTGAGGACATAACAAGAAGTCTGTGACCTAGAAGAGGGCCCTCACACAACCCTGTGGTACCCTGATCTTGGACTCACAGCCTCCAGAACTGTTGGAAATAAATTTCTATTGTTTGTTTATAAGAAATCCAGTTTGTGGAATTTTGTTATAGCAACCCAAATGGACTAAGACAGAAAAGGCTGAGCTCTAAGTCTGGCTGTCCTTACAGTAGGGCCTCGAGCAGCTCAAAGGCTTTAGGGGGTCTTGGTTTCCCTAGAATACATAAAGAGAAGACTGAATGAGAATACTCCTAAGATCTCTTCTGTATCTAGAAGGGTTCTAATCTGGGATCCTGGATAAAGCTAAAGTCTGGGTAAAAATACCATATCCAGTGGTGTTGTCAGTAACATTATTAATCTCAGTGGGAAACAACAAACCAGCAGCCTGGCCAAAAATGTAACATATATGAGAAATAAGAGCTTATAGGGAGCCTTATAAGCTCTCCATGCCACAAAGACCAGAGAGGATCCAATCTATCCGCACATCACTAACTGGCTGCATCCTATACATACTTGTAGAGGAGATGCAAGAGGGCCTATTAGAAAGCAAAAGCCAGAGCAGGCTAAAAAACTGCTGTTTTAATGTGCTCTCTCTCTCTCTCTCTCTCTCTCTCACACACACACACACACACACCACAAACATGCACACACACACCAACAGAAGGTAGAAGCCTTAATGGTACAAGGTCTTTGAGCACAACATCTGCCCAAATCTTTGGCTGACCATTAGGTGATTGGCTAACCATTAGGCACAAGGGTGATACCTATGAAGCTAGGCTTAAAAATAAGAACAAGTGGGTCACCTGGCTGGCTCAGTCGGAGGAGCATGTGACTCTTGATCTCGGGGCCATGAGTTCGAGCCCCATGTTGGGTGTAGAGATTACTTACAAGTAAAATCTTAAAAAAAAATAAGAATAAGAATTTTTAAAAAGAAAAACTGAGCAGAGATGTCAGCATCTGCACACCATAAGGGAAACAGAATCCACAGATTTAGTCAAGTTATTAAACAAAGGCAAAAAGAACCTTTGAGGAGAAAAACCAGAATTTTTGCTATATATACAGCAACCATAATTGCTATATTATCAAAAATGTCCAATTTTCAACAAAAAGTTATGAGACATTCAAAGAAACAGGAAAGTATAACCCATCCTCATCTCAGGAGAAGAAAAAATAGAAACAAAAATAGAAACAATTTCTGTGTAGGTCCAGATGTTGATCTTAGCACACAAAGACTTCAAATCAGCTATTACAGAAAATTTAAAGGAAATTTTGAATAAAATTCTGATATATACTGTAATAGAGATAAACCTTGAAGACATTTATGCTAAACAACACATTATGCCAGACACAAAACAGGAAATATTGTATGATTCTACTTATATGAAGTACCTAGAATTATCAAATTCACAGAGACAGAAAGAATAGTAGATGCCAGAGGCTGAAGGGAGGAGGAATTGGGAGTTATCATTTAATTGGTGCAGGGTTTTAGTTTGGGATAATGAAAAAGTGCTGGAGATGGATAGCGGGGATGGATGCATAACAATGTGAGTACACGTGATGCCACTGAACTGTACAATGGTAAAGTTTATGTTAGGTATGTTTACCACAGTTTTTTTTTTTTTAACTGGAGTTTAAAAGTACAATAACCAATGAAAACTAGTGGGACTAAATGGTAGATTCAAAGAGGCAGAAGAAAGAATCAGTAAACTTGAAGATAGAGCAATATAAATTGTCCAGAGTGAAGAACAGAGCCTCAGAGACCCATGCAACATCAGGCATGCCAATTTACATGTGATAAGAATGCCAGGAGAGAAGAGAGAAAAAGGGGCATAAAAAAATATTTTAAGAAATAATGGCTGAAAACTTCCCAAATATAATGGACAACAATCTGTAGGTCCACAAAACTCAATATGTCCCAAGGAAGATAAACACAAAGAGAGCTATACCCACATACATTGTAGCCAACCTTTTGAAATACAAAGAGAAAATCTTGAAAGGAGCTAGAGAGAAACAACTCATCACATATAGAGGAGTAACAAAAAGTAAATAATAAATAACAGCAATGGAAGACGAAAGGCAGTTGGCTGATATATGCAAAGTGTTACAAGGGAAAAAAAAAACCTGTAAAACAAGGTTTGACCTTTGACATTTGACATTTGACAAGGTCAAATGAAGATCCTATATCTTCATTTGATTAAGCATCCAACTCTTCGTGTTGGCTCAGGTCATGATCCCCCAGTCATGGGATCTAACCCTGTGTCAAGCTCCACGCTGAGCATGGAGCCTGCTTGAGATATTCATATTCTCTCTCTCTCTCTCTCTCTCTCTCTCTCTCTCTCTCTCCCGCTGCTCTGCCTCTCTCCCCCACTTGGTCACATGCTATCTCTCTAAAAGAAAAAAAAAAGAAAAAAATAGTTGAAGCAAAAAAAAAGGTTGCATAAGACAATAATTATATCTTTGTATTTGGGGGTTTATAGCATATGTAAATGTAATAAGTGTGACAATCACTCAGGGGAAAGGGAAGAAAAAATCAAGCTATATTAATTTTAAATATCTCTGGTGGTCTGCTGGTTAAGATTTGATGCTCTTAAATAGATTGTAATGTAATCCCTGAACAACCACTAAGAAAATAACTTAAAAATATATAGTAAATGCAAATCACATATCTAATAAGGGTTAATATGTAGTTATTTATTATATAAATAACATATAATTCAATGACAAAAACCCAAATAATCTGATTTTGAAATAAGTATATGACTTAAACAGATACTTCTCTGAAGATAATAGACAAATGGCCAACAAGCATATGAAAAGATGCTCAGCATCACTAATGATTAGAGAAATGCAAAGCAAACCACAATGAGATATCACCTCACAACCATTAGGATAACTTCTATCAAAAAATGAAAAACAAAACAGAAAACAGTATTAGTGAGGATGTGGAGAAATTAGAATCCTTGTGCACTGTTGGTGAGATTGTAAATGGTGCAACCACTATTAAAAACAGTATGGCAGTTCCTCAAAAAAATTAAAAATAGAATTATCATATGATCCAACGATCCCAGTTCTAGGTATATATTCAAAAGAAAAGCAGGGTCTTGAAGAGGTATCTGCACACTTATATTCATAGCAGCATTATTCATAGTAGTCAAGATGTGGAAGCAACCCAAATATCCATTGACGGATGAATGGATAAACACACACACACACACACACACACACACACACTGGAGTATTATTCAGCCTTAAAAGGAAAGAAAACCTATTATATGGATCTTGATACATGCTACAACATAGATGAACCTTGAGGACATTATGCTTAGTGAAATAAGCCAGTCACAAAAAGACAAACACTGTATGATTTCATTTATAGGAAATAGCAAAAGAAGTCAAATCCATGGAAAAGAATGTAGGATGATGGTTACCAGGGGCTGGGAGAGGGGGATATGGGGAGTGCTTGCTCAACGGGTATAGAGTTTCAATTTTGCAAGAAGAAAAGTTCTGGTGATCTGTTACACAACAATGGGAATATTCTTTTTTTTTTAAGTTTATTTTTATTTATTTTGAGAGAGATATAGAGAGCAAGCAGGGGAGGGGCAGAGAGAGAGACAGAGAGACAGAATACCAAGAAGGCTCTGCACTGACGGATAGATGTGGGGCTCAAACCCATGAACCATGAGATCACGACCTGAGCCGAAATCAAGAGTTGGACGCTTAACTGACTGAGCCACCCAGGCACCCCTCTTTTTTTAAAGTTATCCCAATATGGGGCTTAAATTCATGACCCCAAGATCAAGAGTTGCATGCTCTACCAACTGAGCCAGCCAGGCGCCCCAGAATAATCTTAGCACTGCTGAAATATACAATTAAAAATAGTATATTAAATTTTGTAAGTATTTTTACTGCAATTTTAAAAAAAGAATGAATATATGGTAAAAACAACAACAGTCGAATTAAAATGGCTTATTAACACAAAAGAAGGCAGTGATGGAAGAACAAATGGACAAAAAACCTTAATTACATTAGATTTGGAAGGACTAAACACTCCAATCAAAAGGCAGAGACTCTCAGACTGGATAAAAAACAAAATCTAACCCTATGTGGCCTACAAGGAACACACTTCAGATTCAAAGACATAAATATATTAAAGGTAAAAGTATGGAGGCACCTGGCTGGTTCAGTCAGTAGAGCATGCAACTCCTGATCTTGGGGTTGTGAGTTTGAGTCGCACATTGGGTGTAGAGATTACTTAAAAATAAAATCTTGGGGCGCCTGGGTGGCGCAGTCGGTTAAGCGTCCGACTTCAGCCAGGTCACGATCTCGCGGTCCGTGAGTTCGAGCCCCGCGTCAGGCTCTGGGCTGATGGCTCGGAGCCTGGAGCCTGTTTCCGATTCTGTGTGTCCCTCTCTCTCTGCCCCTCCCCCATTCATGCTCTGTCTCTCTCTGTACCAAAAATAAATAAAAAGCGTTGAAAAAAAAAATTAAAAAAAATAAAATAAAATAAAATAAAATCTTTAAAAAAAAAAAAAAGGTAAAATTATGGGAAAACATATATCAAATAAAT
Organism: Neofelis nebulosa; assembly: GCF_028018385.1. NCBI lineage: Eukaryota > Metazoa > Chordata > Mammalia > Carnivora > Felidae > Neofelis > Neofelis nebulosa. Next base: position 55,001,321 of record NC_080797.1, on the reverse strand, counting down.
AGTAACCTAAGAGAGCTAGAGTGGCTATATTAATATTGTTAAAAACATACATTGAGATAAATATCACTAAAGACAAAGAGGAACACTTATAATGATTATAAATTCAGATTGTCAGGAATTTATCTAACAATTATAAAATGTATACATACCCAAAAGCAGCTCCCAAATACGTAAAGCAAAAATGGACAGAAGTAGGGAGGAGGGGGAGGGATGGATAAAATCGGTGAAAGGGATTAAGAGGTACAAACTTCCAGCTATAAAAGAAGTATGTCACAAGGATAAAAAGCACAGCATGGGGAATATAGTCAATAATGTTGTAATACACTTATTATGGTGAGCATTTCATAATGTATTTAATTGTTGAATCACTGTGCTGTACACCTGAAACTAATTTAATATACATCTACTGTACTTCAATTAAAAGTACATTTTAATTGAAATTTAAATAGGATCCTTGTGCACTGTTGGTGAGATCATCTTAGCAAGAGAGCAGTTCCTGGAGGCCAGCATCCTGTGCATGATGAAAATTGCAGAGAGTGATTTAGAGGAGAAACCAGGAAATATACACTATTTTTTTTCATGCTTATTTATTTTTGAGAGAGAGAGACAGACCATGAGCAGGGAAGAGGCAGAGAGAGAGGGAGACACAGAATCCAAAGCAGGCTCCAGGCTCTGAGCTGTCAGCACAGAGCCCGATACAGGACTCGAACTCATGACCTGAAATCATGACCTGATCCAAAGTCAGATGCTTAACCAACTGAGCCACCCAGGTGCCCTGGGAAATAAGGCCATAGTAAATATTTATAAATTTGGGTAAAGAACCATAATTATTTATTTTAAACTTCTACAGAGGAGCACTTGGGTGGCTCAGTCGGTTCAGTATCCGACTTCGGCTCAGGTCATGATCTCACATCTTGTGCCTTCAAGCCCTGCATCAGGTTCTGTGCTGACAGCCTGGAGCCTGCTTCAGATTCTGTTTCTCCCTCTCTCTTTGCCCCACCCCTGCTTGCACTGTGTGTGTGTGTGTGTGTGTGTGTGTGTGTGTGTCAAAAATAAATAAACAATTAAAAAAATATATTGACAGAAGTAAACAAAAGAAGAAACAGGTAAGTCAACAGTAACAGGTCTGGATCAATAAATAACCTAAACTTCCATCCTAAGAAACTGGGGAAAAAAAAAAAAAGAACTACACCCAAAGAAAGCAGAATGAAGGAAAAAATCAAGAGAAGAGTGGTAACTAGTGAAGCAGAAAACAAAAAACAATAAATAAAAATTAATATAACCAAAAGTCAATTCTTTGAAAAAATCAACAAAATCGGCAAACAAGAAGAAATGAGAGAAGACACAAATTTCTGAAATCAGGAATGAAAGAGGAGACCTTGCTACTGACCCTTCTGAAATTAAAAGAATTATAAAGGAATATTATAAACAACTTTATACCAACAAATAAGACAACTTAAATAAAATGAACAAATTCCTAGAAAGACACCGTTCTCTAAAACTGACTTGAGAAGAAACAGAAAATCTAAATAGACCTATAACAAGAGGAGAAATTAAGTTAATAACTAAAAATCTTCCAGCATAGGAAAGCCGAGTAACGGAAGTCTTCACTGACTAATTTTCTTATCAAACATTTAAAAGAAGAAATACCAGGGTGCACCTGGGTGGCTCAGTCGGTTGAATGTCTGACTTCGGCTCAGGTCGTGATCTCGCAGTTTGTGGGTTCAAGCCCCACGTCGGGCTCTGTGCTGACAACTCAGAGCCTGGAGCCTGCTTCAGATTCTGTGTGTGTGTCTCTCTCTCTCTGCCCCCCCCCCCCCACTCACACTCTGTCTCTCTCTCTCTCTCTCTCTCTCTCTCTCTCTCTCTGCCCCTCCTCCACTCACACTCTTTCTCTCCTGTGGAAATAAATAAACATTTTTTAAAAATTATAAAAATAGAAAGAAGAATAAATACCAGTCTTTCACAAACTCTTTTGGAAAACATAAAACATTTTCCAGTTCATTTTCTGAAGCCAATATCATCCTGATACCAAAGCAAACAAAGACATCACTACAAACTAATATCTCTCATGAAAATGGATGTAAAAATCCTTAGCAAATATTAGCAAACAAAATCCAGCAACATATTAAAAACATTATACATCAGAGTCAGGCAGGATTTGTCCCAGGAGTGCAAAGTTAGTTTAAAATCCAAATCAATTAATGTAATATACCATATTCATATAACAAAGGATAAAAGCCACATGATCATATCAAATAGATGCAGAAAAAGCACTTGGTAAAATCCAACACCCATTCTAAATAAAAATTCTCAATAAACTAGGGTGCCTGGGTGGCTCAGTCAGTTAAGCAACAGACTCTTGATACCCACTCAGGTCATGATCTCATAGTCTTGGGATGGAGCTCTACGTTGGGCTCCATGTTCAGCCTGGAGCCTGCTTGGGATTCTCTCTCTCCCTCTCTCTCTGTTATGTGTGCACTGTCCCTCTCAAAATAAATAAATAAACTTGAAAACATTCTCAACAAAACTATGAAAAGAAAGTCATTTTATTACCCTGATAAAGGGCATCTATAAAAATCCTAAACTAATATAATTCTTAATGGTGAAAGAAAGGTTGAATACTTTTCCCTCCTAAGATAAGGAACAAGGCAAGAAGAATGTTGATTCTTGCCACTTCTACTCAGCATAATGCTGGGGGTTTTAGCCAGTGCAACAGGCTAAATAAATAAATAAACATTATAGGTTTGTATGTTATAAAGAAAGAATTAAAAGTATCTTGGAGCACCTGGGGCTCATTCAGTTAAGCATCCAACTCTTTTTTAACTTTTTAATTTTTTTAAATTTACATCCATATTAGTTAGCATATAGTGAAGCAATGATTTCAGGAGTAGATTCCTTAATGCCCCTTACCCATTTAGCCCATCCCCCCTCCCACAACCCCTCCAACAACCCTCAGTTTGTTCTCCATATTTATGAGCCTCTTCTGTTTTGTCCCCCTCCCTGTTTTTATATTATTTTTGTTTCTCTTCCCTTATGTTCATCTGTTTTGTCTCTTAAAATCCTCATATGAGTGAAGTTTTATGATTTTTGTCTTTCTCTGACTGACTAATTTCACTTAGCATAACATCCTCCAGTTCCATCCACATAGTTGCAACTCTTGATTTCAGCTCAGTTCACGATTTCGTGGTTCTGTGAGTTCAAGCCCCACATCAGACTCTCTGCTCTCAGTTAGGAACCTGCTTCAGATCATCTGTCTCCCTCTCTCTGTCCTTCCCCTGCTTGCGGATGCATTCTCCCTCTCTCAAAAATAAATAAACAAAAACTTTTCTAAACTATCTTTATTCACAGATGGCATGATCCTATGTGAGGAACGTATTTTTAAAAACTAGAACTAATAGATATATTCAGCAAAGTCACAGGGTACAAGATCAATATACCAAAAACTCAACTGTCCATCTGTATACCAGCAAGGAGTGATCCAAAAGTGAAATTATAGAAATATGCATTGATGGGGCGCCTGGGTGGCGCAGTCGGTTAAGTGTCCGACTTCAGCCAGGTCACGATCTCGCGGTCTGTGAGTTCGAGCCCCGCGTCAGGCTCTGGGCTGATGGCTCGGAGCCTGGAGCCTGTTTCCGATTCTGTGTCTCCCTCTCTCTCTGCCCCTCCCCCGTTCATGCTCTGTCTCTCTCTGTCCCAAAAATAAATAAAAAACGTTGAAAAAAAAAAAAAAAAAAAAAAAGAAATATGCATTGGTAATACCATCAAAAATGATAGGATACCAAACAAGAACAAGAACTTTAACAAAAGAAGTGCAAGATTTGTACACTGAAAATTATAAAACAACACTGAGAGAAATTGAATATAAATAAATGAAGAGACATTCCATGTTCATGGATTGGAAGACTCACTGTTGTTAAGATTGCAGTTCTCCCTGGGGCATTCACTTTCGAATGTCCCCTCTCTGTAAAGAGAACTTTCCTACTATCCTTCCTTTCTAATCTTATATTCTAATAAACTGCCTGCTGCTCAAAAAAAAAAAAAAAAAAAAAAAAAAAAAGATGGCAGTTCTCCCTAACTTAATCTATGGATAATGTAATCCTCATCAACATCCCATCAGTCATTTTTATAGAAATTAACAAATTTATACTAGAATTTATATGGAAATGCAAAGAACCCAGAATAGCCAAAACAATTTTGATAAAAATTTGGTGGACTTAAACTATCTACTTTCAAAACTTCCACCAGTATAAAAATAGGCAAATAGAACGAAACAAAAGAGCCTAGAAATAAATCCTCACATTTATGATCAATTGATTTTTTTAATTATTTTTTTTATTATATGAAATTTATTGTCAAATTAGTTTCCATACAACACCCAGTGCTCATCCCAAAAGATGCCCTCTTCAATGCGCATCACCTACCCTCCCCTCCCTCCCACCCCGCATCAACCCTCAGTTTGTTCTCAGTTTTTAAGAGTCTCTTATGCTTTGGCTCTCTCTCCCTATGATCAATTGATTTTTGACAAAAGAGTCAAGGCAATTCAATTGGGAAAGAATAGTCTTTTCAGCCAATGGTACTGGGACAACTGGATATGCAAATGCAAAATTATATTTTTAGACCTTCACACTATTGGCAAAAACTAACTCTAAATAAAATCTCTGGAGGAAAACATAGGAGGAAATCTTTGTGACTTTGGGCTGGGCAAAGATTTCCTAGATATGAGACCAAAACCACAACCCATAAAAGAAAAAAAATTGATAAATTACACCATCAAAATTAAAAACATTTATGATTCAAAAAGATAGCATTAATAAGAAGACTAGCAAAACTAGTCTGGAAGAAAATATTTGCAAGTATTTTATCTGATAAAGGATTTATATTTAGAACATATAAAGTATTCTTATAAAGCAATCAGACAAGCAAGTCAATTAAAAATGAGCAAAAGAGGGGTGCCTGGCTGGCTCAGTCAGTAGAGCATTCAACTCTTTTTTTTTTTTTTTTTTTTTTTTAATTTTTTTTCAACGTTTTTTATTTATTTTTGGGACAGAGAGAGACAGAGCATGAACGGGGGAGGGGCAGAGAGAGAGGGAGACACAGAGTCGGAAACAGGCTCCAGGCTCCGAGCCATCAGCCCAGAGCCCGACGCGGGGCTCGAACTCACGGACCGTGAGATCGTGACCTGGCTGAAGTCGGACGCTTAACCGACTGCGCCACCCAGGCGCCCCGAGCATTCAACTCTTAATATCAGGTTCATGAGTTCGAGCCCCACATTGGGCTTGGAGCCTACTTAAAAAAAAAAAAAAAAAAAGAGCAAAAGATTTGAAGAGACATTTTATCAAAGAAGGTAGATATATGAACACATAAAAAGCTGTTCCACATCATTAGTCATTAGGGAAATACAAATTAAAGCCACATTGAGAGTCAGAGGAAGACAAATACCATACAATTTTGCTCATATGTTGAATATAAGAAACAAAACAGATGAACATATGAGGAGGGGGGAAAGAAAGAGAGAGGGAAACAAACCATAAGAGACTCTTCATGATAGAGAACAAACTGAGGGCTGATGGAGGGAGGTGGGCAGGGATGGGCTAGATGAGTGATGAGCGTTAAGGAGGACACTTGTTGGGATGAGCACTGGGTGTTGTATGTAAGTGATGAATCACTGAACTCTATTCCTGAAACCAATATTACACTATATGTTAACGGACTAGAATTTAAATAAAAGTTTGGGGAAAAATAAAAAAAAAAGCCACATAACAGTCTATTAGAATGGCTAGATCCCTAAGACAGACAAGAACAAACATTAGCAGGGGTGTGGAGTAACTGGAATGCTCACCCATTACTGTTGGGAACAGAAAGTGGTGCAGCCACTTTGGAAAGCAGTTTGGCAATTTCTTAAAATGTTAAACATGAACTTACCACATGACCTTGCAATTCTGTGCCTAGGTATCTATCCAAGAGAAATGAAAACATGTCCCACAAAGACTTGTATTTGTTTTTATCAACTTTATACATGATAGCTAAAATCTGGAAATCAAACATTCACAAATGCATGAACAGATATGCAAAATGTGGTGCAGTCATGTAACAGGCCTGCAGCAAGAACAAATTAACTACCGACATGCGCTGTGGCATGGATGAACCTTAGTGACAGAAGCCAACCGCAAACACTGCACTGTGCAAGATCCTTTTTCTATGAAACACTCCAAAAAGACAACTCCATAGCCACAGAAAGCAGATCCGTTACTGGGTGAGACTGCAAACCAGCATAGAGTTATTTGTTGGGTTGATGAAAATGTTCTAGAAGTATATTGATGGTAGCACAACTCTGCAACTTTGCTAGAAATCACTGAGTTGTACATTTACAATGGTGAACCTTATGGTATGTAAATCACACCCCATATGAAAACTGTAGAAGTCTGTAACTGGCAAGGGGTAGGGGTGCTCAAACCTTATCGTCAACACCCAGGGCCTGCCTCCCACCTTTGCACCTGTGTCTACAAACTCCTCCCCTGTCACCCACGGTTCTCCCTGCAGAGATCCTTCCAGACGCCCCAGGGCACTGCTTGAAATATGACTGTCTTCCTGCCTGTCCTCACACAAGACCCAGCTCCTCCTCAAACCAGACTTGCGTCCTCTAGCTGTTCTCTCCCAGTATGGGGGAATCTTGTGACTAGGAGCACCATCCCCTGTCTGAAGTTCCTCCTATAGCCCCCAGGTGATCTCCCACATACGAACCATGCAGGTTTTTTTTTTAATCAGATCCTACTTTTTCCCCCAATAGTTTCTTTATATATATATATATATATACTTATATATATATTTTATACTTATATATTTATATATTAAATATATATTAAGTAAATATTAATATTATATTATATATTAAATATATATTTATATATTAAATATATATTATGTATAATATATTTATTTATATATTTATATTTGTATAATATATATAATATTTATATTTATTTGATTTTATTTATATATAAAGTTGAATATAAATATTTGAAAAGTTGAATATATAAAAAATATATAAAAGTTGAATATAAAGAAATACTTATATTTATATTTATATTTAATATATTTATGTTATATATTAAATATATATTTGAATATATTATATATAAATATTTTATATTTATATTATATATAAACATATATATTATATATATAACATATATAAACAATATATATTTATAAACTTTTTTTTAAGTTTATTTATTTTGAGAGAGAGAGAGAGAGAGAGAACAAGCGGGGGAGGGGCAAAGAGAGAGGGAGACAGAATCTGAAGCAGGTTCCAGGCTCTGAGCTGTCAGCACAGAGCCCAACACAGGGCTCAAACTCAAGAATTGCAAGACCATAACTTGAACCAAAGTAGGAAGCTGAGCCACCCAGGCACCCCACGAATTGTGCAGTTCAAACTTCTATTCAGCAGCTAAGCACAGAAATGGACCCTGGCACCTTTCTAGGTTAATTGAGTTACAAGATGATCCTTTTAGGATCAAAGTCATTTTAACAGCTGCTTCTATGACCCATTTTATTACTGACCTTTCCTCAAAATCTACTCTGGTCTGCTACCCTCCAATCCAGCCCAAGCAAACCCTCCCCTGGGCCTGAGAAAGCCTGACCCTGAGGGGAGGGGCTCTGTCACCGGCAAGCGTCCTAGACTGCACCAATACCCGGTACTCACCCACAAATTTCACAATAACAGGACAGAGGACACCTTGCTTTGGGGTCCTGCAAGTTTTCTGGGGCCTCAATTCCCTGCAGAGCCCCGTTGTTCTTCCCGACAAGCCACAGCCCCGCCCCAGGGCCCGGCTGGACTGATTTACTCAGCAGGCATGTGAGCAATATTACATCACAGATGCTCCCTCTGGTTCAGAGGCTGGCTGAGTGGCAGGGAGACCCTGAAGAAGCAAGACTGAGCTTGGCCATCAAGGAGCTCCACCTGGAGTCACCGCCCGGCAGTAAGGGAACCTCATGCCTAACCCTGGTCACAACTGCACAGGCTCAACCTCGCAGCAGCAGGCCAATGGGCACCTGCTGCCTAGGTGGGGCTGCTGGTCACCGACCCCTGGAGGGGCGCTGCCTGCAGGCAGTAGATTTCTGCCCAGGAGCTAGAAGGACTTTGCACTGTTTGCCTCAGGCACTACCTCCACTCCTTTATTCACTATTCAAAAGTCAAACCCCCAAACCACTGCTAGGCACACACAGAAATGCAATTATGGGAGGCGGAAACCACTCAACTCCAGAAACGCATCTAAAACTCTACCCTAAAATATCTGCATATTAAACTACCAAGGACAGTTAAGCTTTCAAAGGGAGAAGATCAAAGTGCTGTCATCTTTTAATTTAATCCTTTTGTTGCATCAATGGTCTTAAGAGGGATGAGAGAGATCAAAATAAAAATGGAAACAAACTATATCTTTGTGGCTGTTGTGTTTTAGTCTTTTTTTTTTTTTTCTCAATTTGGGCCACAAAATAGGTCAGCTCCATTACTGATCAGCCTTCCCACAAATATTTAAAACAAATTGAATTGCACACCCAATACCCATCACAATTACACCAGGCACAATAACTAAATTAGCAATTCAACAAAATAATTGGAAATGCGATTCTCTCTCTTCCACCAGTCTCCCTCGAGGGTTTAGCGGATCTATGGGGGAAAACTCAGCTTTCCTAATTCTGCAGCTAATTAGAGACACACTTGTAAATGAAGTTGTTTGTCTTAAAGTTGAAATTCTCATCTGGGGGTGGGGGAGAGGGAAGGAGAGAGGAGAAAGTCCTTCCACTCTGGAACAAGTGTATAAACAGGTAGAACACACGCCTAGGTTCTAATTAGCAGCCATCTCTGCGATTAATAAAGCATCACTATTTTATTTTTTACCATCACTTACATGGAAAGGAATACCTTCAGAAGAGCAAGCCTGGCTAGAGAGAGGTATACACTGTCGATGGCCCTTGAGACCAGTTCTAAGGGTCTTGCCGGGAGCAGGAGACCCACCAGGACGTCAGGAGGTCCAGGGATGGAGCCAGCTCCGGCATGGGCTCTCCTGTGTGGGCCAGGGAACCCGGGGCCCCTCCTAACAGGATGCAAAGAGGAGGCTCCCAGGCCAAACAGGCCATCTCCTCCCATGGGGGGCAGTCAGGACATACCAGGGACCAGGGACCTGCTGGCTCAGGCCCCCGCCAGCCAGAGGTGACAATCTACCTTGGCCCACTTGCTCAGGCCACTGTTGGAGAAGCAATCTTGAGGTTTCAATTAGGCTGTCCTTGGCCTCTTTTTGCTCATTCAGGAAGGAAAATCTCCATTTAATTATATAACGAAGAACTAGGGCTTCCTTTTGTCCCCTCTTACCCTCCTTCAGGAAGATCAGGATGTAACTTTTAAAATGCACCCCTTCCGCGGGGCTCCAAAGGCTTGAGGCACCGGCCATGGGGGTGGCAGGGACTCCTCTCCCACTGCACACACCTGGGCTGCGCTCCCCCGCCGGGAACAAAGGCCTGACCTTACCAGCAAGGTCAGCACATGAAACGGTGGCCCCTGGGCCTGGGGAAGCCTCCGTTCCCAAGATCCTCAGAGAACATCACAGCACCCAGGTGGGGGGTGAGGCCCGAGAGGAGCCTGCCAAAACGCTGATAAGTAAATTCAAAAGCACCTGCTCCTTACTGCTTATCTCTTCGAACAATGTGAACTCGGAGTTATCACATTTAAAGTGTTCCGTATTAGCCTTACATTTAGCTCTTAAAACCAAGTGCAGCATGCTACAACTTTAAAGGACACAAGAGTCAAACCAGAAAATAAGTTGAAGGCCCCAGGGAGTCAGTTCCTGGCCTGATCCCTCAGGAAGGAGGAGTGGGGCTGGTTAGCCTCCCGGTCACCCCCTCTGGCCACTCTGGGCACCCAGGCAGGAAACCACTGCCTCCCCACCCCCTCTTTGTACCCCGGCTCACATCCCAGTCACCCAAAGTCTACAGCAGGGCCTTCTGGCAGCCTGTGCACATACCTGGCGTGGGAAGACACTGTGCGCCTCAGCCCTGGGCGTGCTGGAGCGCTTGCTGCCCCGTCGGTTGACCGCTCACTCCATTTCCAATTTTGGTGTTGGCTGTGACTTGCAAATGGTTGGGAAGTATTTGTCTAGACCCGAGCTATCCATTAGCCACACTGCAAGTGCCCAAAGCCACATGTGGCTGGTGACTAGTGTATGAAATAGCACAGAATGGTAAGATCATATTCCCAACATCCCAGAAAGTTCTATTGGACAGCACTGGTGTAGATGTTCTGGACACTGCTAGGGTTAGAAGAGGCTTTTCCTGGACTCCCCACAGGGGAGTGGAAGGGACCACTGTGGATGGGCAGACCTCAGAGCCCAACAGCTCTGGGCTCCGTATCAGCCACACCTGCCTGCTGACACGCCTGGCCTTCTGCAGGCAGGACTCTGAGGCCAGCGGCAGAGCCCCAGGAGTCAGTGCCCACCAGCCGCAATCTGCTGCCTTCCTGCCCGTCTCACCCGGGAGAACCAGAACCTAGGAAAGTAGCGCCACGCCTGGAAAGGGGCTGGGAGCCTGGCCTCCCAGGAGTGCCCTCCAGCCTGTAAGGGGTTTCATCAGACCCGAGTTGGAGCACGCGGAATCTACAGCAGAGGGGAATGAACATGCACCTCGTGGCTGGGTCACCTGCCCAAACAGCCCTTTGCTCAGCCTCCATCAGGGCCTGGCACACAGCGGGCGGTCAACGACATCTGAATAAACGGACACCAACAACATTCCTGCGCCTGCGCTAAATAAACCCCAGTCTTTGAAGCTGCCTTTACTTAGGCACAGCTGTCTTAGAAGTGTTCAGCTGACCTTCGTCTTACTAAGTAGGAGCCTGAGGCCCAGAGGTCAAACGACTTCCTCAAGGTCAAACCCTAGCCGGTTTTATTTCTAGTCCAGGATTCTTTCCGCTCCACCTTTCATTCATATATGTCCTTTACTCCAAACTCTACATAAACCCATTTCCAGACTAAGTCTGTGTCCCCAGGTCTCTGCCGGAGCCGAGTAACACAGCCCTGAAGAAAGCCATCACCCCCTACCTTGGGGTGCAGAGCAGAGGAGACAGCCAGCCACGTGCCGGGAGCCTGGTGGCTGGAGTGCACGGAGCTCATCATTTCCAATCCGCCCATAAAGGGGAAGGTGGGGTGGGAAGAGGGGGGGCAGGGACCTTTATGTGTTACTGTCACAGTGCCTCCTGGGGGACCTTATATTTTTCTTTCCACCCTATCAGTGCGGCGAGATTGGTGGTGGTGGTGGGTGGTTTTTTTGTTTTGTTTTGTTTTTTTAACACTCTTAAATTTTCTTTCCTGAGAATTCAGTGTCCTTGACCTCGACAAATGAACTGAGAACCCTGAACCCGGGGAGATAAATGAAGCAGACTTGTCAGGAATATAAATGTGGCTGCACCAGTACCCTATCGGCAGACCCCACTCGACGGGCAAGAAAGACGCGGCAAAGGCAACCTACGTGTGTCCAAGAGAAAGCAAAAATTGGACAAGCACACTCCCTCCACCGTGTACTGTCTCCTCCAGCCCAGGCCAGGAGCAGGTGACCAGGACTTCATCACTAGAGCTGCTGCACCAACTGAACATGTGCAAATCAGCGGGGTGATATGGATCCCCTGGACTTAGGGGAGATAATGCACTTACCAAGTGGCTGGCAACTATTTTTGAGATGTTATGAAGGAAGAGTAAGTAAAGAAAGACGGAAAGAAAATGAAGTAGATAACTTAAAAAAAAAAAAATGACCAAGGCAAGCTTAATTCCTAACACAACTTCCCCCACTACACAAGCACAGACATAACTTTAAAAAGTATAAGCACAGACTCCGATGTAGAAAACAAGGTTCATTCGCTTGAGTCAAGCCTCGCTGCTTGTGTTTGCCTTTATTAAACACAAGTACACACAGGGCAACACTATCAGGGTGTCGGCAGAGGGGCAGGGGGCTGCCCTGGAGTGAAACACTCACGCTTCTGCATCCACCGCCTTGGGCTTCTCTGGGGCATCCTTTGCCTGTCTGCAAAGTTTTGCTGAGACAGGTGACTGCCTCATTTGTGAGTCTGGCCCAGGGAGACATGGATCTTGGCATCACCACATTCCATATACAGTGGCTGCTGTGTCCTGGGGAGTGGTTCCAAGGTTTATGACAAACATCACATTTGGACTCATTCTGTGCCTCGAACTCAGCTCCCTCTGGATGAAACGGTAAGGGGTAAAGAGGCAGTAATCTTAGGTCTTTGCAATGTACACGGGGGCCAAGGAACTCGACCTCTAAAAGGAAGCTTCTTCCAAGCTAGGGATGGTAGAGTCTGGCGCCGAACTGCTTGGAGCTGACTTCCTTCAGTGTTGTTGGGTCTCAGGGTTCCTGAGTGATGCCCAACCAGAGGTCTTGGATGGCGACCCCTGGAGAGAATGGCTACACACTAAAGGTTGTACGGAGAAGCCGGGAGGAATGCACACCCACACGAGGCAAGGGAAACCCATCTGAGGGATCCCCAGGATGAGAGCTGTGAAAGCAGCAAGAGCCTGAAAACTGGAGGGGAGAGTGGAGAGCAACTGGCAAGCGATCTAGCAGCAGAAAAAAAGATTTAGAGTGGGATGAGCACTAGGTGTTGTATGTAAGTGATGAACCACGGGAATCTACCCCCAAACCGAGAGCACACTTTACACATGGTATATTAGCCACTTTGACAATAAATTATATTAAAAAAAAATTCTGAAAACATCACAACTAGCTGTTCATACCATAAGCATGAGAGGAAAAAAAAGATACGGGGGCCGAGGAGGGACATGATGGTGTCACTATTTATCTGCCATCTTTCATTGGAGCATCTCCAAGCACATTGAAGGCAGCAGCTCTTTAATCCTCCCAGAGGAGGATGCCGATTTGAAGGGTTCCCTGAGGAGCAGGAAATAAACCAAGATTCCTGGGCCGGTCTCCTATTTTCCCGTCCACACCCTTTATTGTGAAATGGTCCAGCCTAAGGCAAGTGAGGAGTGAGGGTGCAAATTCGAACCAAGAGCCTTCAAAATAGTTGGACTCTTTCCCTTGGTTCACTTGACTCCTAAAAATATATGCGAAGAAAAAAATTATTTTGAGAGACAATAAAAAAGCTTTTGTACACTGTCCAGTAACATTATTCATTATAGTAAATAGTTATTAATAAATGTTCAATTATGGGGGATTTGGCTAAGTGCTGAAGATACAAGCCTAAAATGGGATTATTAGTTAGCAAATTACTTAAATGATATCTGTAAAAACATGGAAATATATCTGTAAATATATATATATGTATATATCTGTATATATATATATATATATACAGATATATACATATATATATATATATATATATCTGTAAAACCTGTACTATTTTTTGAAGATTCCATTTATTTAAAATATTTATTTTTTTAAAGTGTTTTTTTTTTAAAGCATTTCTTCATTTTTGAAAGGCAGAGACAGAGCACAAATGGGGGAGGGGCAGAGAGAGAGGGAGACACAGAATCTGAAGCAGGCTCCAGGCTCCGAGCTGTCAGCACAGAGCCTGACACGGGGCTCGAACTCACGGACCGCGAGATCATGACCTGAGCCGCAGTTGGCTGCTTAACCGACTGAGCTACCCTGGTACCGCTAAAATATTTATTTTTGAGAGAGAAAGCAAACAAGCAGGGGAGAGGCAGAGAGGGAGACAGGGAATCAAAGCAGGCTCCAGCCTCCAAGTTGTCAGCACAGAGCCCGATGTGGGGCTCAAACCCACAAACCAGATCATGACCAGAGCCAAAGTTGGACCCTTAACCGACTGAGCCATCCAGGCATCCCTAAAGATCTTATTTTTAAGAAATTTCTATACCCAACATGGGGCTTGAACTCACGACCCTGAGATCAAGAGTGGCATCCTCCACCTACTCAGCCAGGCGCCCCTCTCTTACTGTACCATGAATATTAAAATGCATAACACTGGTGGTGTATGTGAGTTATGTGGATGGGGCAGGGGTATGGCCGCATGCCTGGGTGTTTTGTTTTCCTTGTTTTTAAAAGGTGAGTAGAAAATTTCAAATAGTCTGAAGTAAAAACCAAGTCTTCCACCCCAGCTGCCCCTGGGAGAAGAGACTAGGTTACTCCACATCATGGCGCCTGTACAGGCAAGATGGCTCTGAAGCACCACTTGGTGAGTAATGAGAAGTGGCTATTTCTGGGTGGTAGGGTTACAGCCAAGACTTATTTTTCCCTTCACTTTTTCTGTAATTAGTTGTTAATGTAAAATCATCTCAGACAAGAAACCAGCCTTCTATCCTCTGTCCCCAGGGGAGGGGCCCACCACCCACAGGCCGCAGCCAGTGGGCGCTGGGGAGCCCCACTGTGACCAGCTCCCCGCCTCGCCCGTTCCAGTGAGGTCTTTAAGCTCTGTGGCTCGTGAGTGTCGTGCATGAAGTAGTCGGCTGGGCAAAAAGAAAATAAGCAAACTTCACACAAAAGGGAGGAATGCTTCAGTCAACACTGAAAAAGGGCCCTGGATTGAAACTCTTGATAACTGTTCTCACCTCATTTGAAAATCAGCATTAGCTACCAAAATGTAAAGTATTAGTTTTATTAAAATGCAAATCAATCAACTAATCTGTCTTTCTAGTAACAGTTGAATTGCAGTATCCGTGTCAATTAAAATAGTTTCCAATTTATTCTTGGCTGGAAGGAGGGTGGTCTTCTGAATTTTAAAATGCAAGCCTCTCTTTACTGAAAATTCTGTTCTTTGTCATCTCTCCCGATTTTAATTCATTTTAATTAAGCACGTTGGGTTCCAAATATTTTGGAGTACCTGTTTAAATCTTTTCCTTCATCAGGTCAAGAGTGACTGTGACAAAGATTCCATCTCTTCAGGAAATGGATGTTAGCAACCGGCTCACCGGAAGCACGGTGTTAAGAGGTCATTTATTGCTGTTCTAATGTGCATGATCCAGACTCCTCAGGCTAGAGGGACAGGATTGGATGTTCTCTATTTTAAAAAGTGATCATTTTGAAGGGAGTAACTGTGGGGGAACTCTATTCCTGTTGATCTTTTGGGTAACTAGAGGCACACTGAAAATTAAACATTTCCCTGACAGTCAAGCCCAAGAGGTAACTAGCAGACAAGAGAAACACATCACCATGTACCAAGGTCCAATTAATGTGAGATGGAAAAACCCTCCTCCCCGCAATCTGCCCCATCCTGAGCTCAGCAGACACTCTGATGTTAATACTAAACTGTGATGCAGATTCCAATGAGGACTCACTTCATTTGGAGCCCAGCCTTTAGTGGTCCCGACACCACGACAGTGATACGTGGGGATTCCCAGGCACCGAGATCGGTCACCTGCTTTTGACATTTCAAAACAGTATCAAAACCTGACGTTACCAACAGTGACCACTCACGCACCACAAATGAATGCACGCTTCTTCTCAACTCCATAGCGCGACATGAAGATGTGGGCCCAGGAGCCGGGAGGTGGTCAGTTGCAGATGCCGGCATGCACGCATTACTTACGCAAGATAATCTTCATTGCATATTGACCACAGCATGCCAATAAATCCCCCTTATGGGGATTTAATTTCCAGCTTTTGACCTCTGGATGAAAAACAAGTGAATCATTTCCTCCTGCTAGATTTACGCCAGAGCTGATCTCAATAAAGTGACTTAGGAATGGAGAGAATGGAAAAGGGCTCTGGAAGAATCTTTATGGGTAAAACTAAAGAAGGCAGGGATTTGTATTTGCAACAAAGAAGCAAATACCTCCATGTTACAAAGTCTCGTGGGCATAGTTCATAGGTTTTTGGGGATTCCTTGCTCCTCAGAGCCATGATCAATCACCAAATGTTATCCACCCCGAAAGCAGCATTTCAGCCCAGAATTATTGCTCCTGTGAGGTTTTGTATTGCGAGAGGAGGCTGACTAGAAAAAAAAGTGAAAACCCTCCCAACAAACACCATCACCCCTCTAGAGCCCTGAGTCAGACTTACTCTGCTGCTTAAGAAATCACATGTGGCAGCGCGGCAGTGACAATACTCTTTATTTGTGATGGTGAAAGGGCGTGGGGCACCGGTCCTTGGCAGACTGGGGCAGGGAAGACATGGGACATTTGGTTCCAGGCTTCCCGGGACTTAGCAGGCATGTGCTCTGCACGCACCCCTTCCTGGGACTTCCCAATGTGCTCGACCCTGCTGGCCGATGGCTTCCTCCACTCGGGGCTCGACGAGGAGCCGACCTGGCTAAGGCGCCGTGGTGTTCAGAGGCCCTGCCTCAGGTCCGCAGCGACAGAGATGGGCACTGTCAGTCCCTCTGGCCTTCGTCAGGAGGGCGGAGCTGCCCAAAAAGAGATCGATACAACTCTGTCCTGGAAGACAAACAAAACAAACTGGTTAACTTTGCAAGGTTAAACAAGAACTAAGAAGCTGGGAAATGCCCCAATCGGTTTCTTCAATTGCAAACACAGCCCTGTAATTAAAAATGCATCCCACAGCCCTTACTCACAAATACAAAGGAAGGAAGAACCTAGAAGCGCCGATCAAATAGTAAAATATGTAAATAGTCCGGTGTGGCTAGATACCTGTCTCCAGGGAATGAGTTTTCTATAAGTTTGCCCTTTACAGACAGGCTCTTCAAGTAAGAAAACAAGATTGAATATTTTAATAGGATGTATGAGACTGCCGCACGACGAGGAGGATTCAATCAGACATGGGATGTAGGGGGATATGATTTAGTTTTCATACATTTTCTTGGACTTGGAAGTACTTGAAAAACAATGAAAATGACCCAGCAACAAGATTCCAATTACTATCACATGTGCAGCTGTTTGGTGATAGAAGCAAGGCTCTTCCCCACTCCCCTGGCCCCTTTTATCTATTTTCAATCTAATAAATAATTCGATTGGCTAATTTATTTCTAGAACTGGGTTTCGAAATTTAGAAAATGATAGTATGCCAGGGTCTTGGGCCCTGGAAAATAAAGTATCACTTCCAACCTCTGTTTCTGTTATCAAATGCAACACACATCCAGCCACCTGGCCAAAGCTACGTGTCAAGGCCTGGCAATCTAAAAAGGGGTGGGTTTGGGGTGGGGTCCCTCCTGCCATTGTCACAGGAGCTCTAGGACACTTCCCCTGTGGACAGAGGGCAGGTTCTCCCTGCGGGATCTGAGGAGGGTGGAGAGCCACGGAGGGAGGAAACGCGGCCCACCTAAGGCAGGTGACCCATGGCTGCACTCCGTGTGATGGCCCCACCACTAATCCTCACGGAGGGACAGCAGGCACACAGGGCTGAGGTCCTGTGCCAGTGAGGGAACGACCCCAGAAGAAAGCTGTGCCTGCTGTTTCACACTCTTGAGATTGAACCATAAAAAGACAGCCAGCTGTCGTGGCTAAGAAAACAGGCTTTTACAAGTGGCCTCATAATCGGAGAGCCATCTTCAGCAAATCTGCTTTTCAAAACAAAACGTAACACCAAACCACCACCCCTCAAACAGCTGTGTGGGTTCAGTAAGACTTCAACACAAAAACTTAGGAGTCTGTTTTTGAAGTCATCTTGCTGTGGCTGTGGTTGTGGGTGGGAACAGAGGTACGATCGTTAGAAAACCCAGCAATAAAAATAGCATATTAAAACTTTTTTTTAAAAAAAGGAAAGATCCGAAAGAAGAAAGTCCAGTGGCCCAGAACGTAGCCAAACCCCATCATACTGGGGACCATAGTGTGGGCAGAGGTGTGTGGCTTAGGAAACCGTGGGTCTTTAGTATTATCACAGGAATCTCCCCCTCACCCTGAACCACCAGCCAGCTCTGAGGCCTACAAAGCCCTCAGGTTGACCAGGGGCTCCGTTGTTTCTTTTGTTCCTGTGCTTTGTACACCTGCCTGCTCGGCCTGGCCAGCCGGAGAGCACAAGGCTGGAGGGCGCTTCTGACCAGATGCAAACGAGAGGCAGGCAGCCTCGCTTCCAAAGGCAGTGGCTTCCGAATCACCAGCTCCATCACATGAAAGATGCTTCCCCGTATCGCACCGTGGCCTATTTGCCAATAAGCACAAGCCTCTCTCGCCATTTCAACGCAAAAAATTCAAAGGCAATAAGCGGCGGGGGGGAGGGGGGGGGAGTGGCCACGACAGAAAGGATTAGTATGGCTTTAAGGCTGCACTGGCTGGCAAGAGGGATTGCTATTCAGGCCTTGGCAATCACACCCTTTCCCACCTCTCCCTGCTCCCTGCTCGCCTGCCCCAGACCCCATCATTACCGCCCAGCAAATGCTTTCACTCGGCGCTGCAATCGCAGGGAAGCGCCTGGACCAAGGCAGCAGTTACTGGCCGCAGCAGGGTTCACATGTCGGGAGCAGAGAGTGAAATGCAGAAACCCATGTTTTGATAGAACATCATTTCACACTCAAGTGGACAAAGCTGACAAACATATGCAGCTGTTAGTGGCAAAGCAACTTGGAAAGCTGAGGGGTCTGGGATCTCAAAATAGTTTGAGAGAGACTAGGAGTAAGGGATTATTCCAATCTAAAACCTCCTAGTAATTGCAGCTCCGTGCCTTCCTCATCACCTGCCACCAATCAGGGATCGTCTCTACCCTCAAAGCATCTCAGACTCCCCCGTCCCTCAAGGCCTCCACTAGCCATTCCAGTCTTACCATCGCTTACCAAGAATACGGTGATGGCCTCGAACAGACTTTCCTGTTCCCTTCTCTGCCCGGCCCTCTGTTTCTCAGCCCCAGCACCGTGGCACCACCGGGAAGAAGCCCCCAGGCTCCAACTGCTCTGCTCAGCGTGACCCCAGTGCGTCTTTCCCGCAGAGGCTCTGTGCGGCAGGACATGCCAGGCTGGACACCGTGGCCGCTCTGAGCCCCAGAGTTTCACAAAACCATGCAGCCCCCTCACACATTTTGTAAGCTGACACAAAATTTTTCTCAATAAATTTAATAGTTACAGAGGATATAATTACCAGAACATAGTGAATACTAACTTTTGAAATAAAACTCTTAGATTTTTTTTTGTAATGCACCCAATGGAAACTATATGCCATACTGACTCGATACTCATCATCATTCATTTAAATAACACATAAACATACTCTTCAACTTGGAAATTTTACAGCATCCTCTCCTTTTTAAGCTCGTATTTCCATTTGATTCTTCCCTACAGATTTTTGTCCTAATTGTTTTATGCTTGAAAGTCTTTTATTGATCACCCTATTAATACTTCTTGGCCACAAAAAACAAGTATGTAAATTGAAACACATTTTGAAATTTCAGAAGTTGAAATGAAAGTATTAAAAAAATTTTTTTTAATGTTTATTCATTTTTTGAGAGACAGCGAGAGACAGAGCACAAGCAGGGGAGGGGCAGAGAGAGAGGGAGACACAGAACCCGAAGCAGGCTCCAGGCTCCGAGCTGTCAGCACAGAACCTGACACGGGTCTCGAAAGCACGAACCGTGAGATCATGACCTGAGCCGAAGTCGGACGCTTAACCGACTGAGCCACCTGGGTGGCCCCTGAAATGAAAATGTTTTAATTTCTTGACACCATAAGGCTCTAGGTAATTAAAAAGTACTTCTGGATTGTGTTATTATTACATAATTATTATGATAAAATCGACATATACCATGGTATAATAAAACATAATTTTGGTGAACATTTAATACACGTAAATATATAAAATGTTACTGGAACTGCATGCCTTCATGATATGGATGAGGCTTTTCATGTACCCGTGGTGAACAGCACTTAGTGCCAGAATGAAAGAGTGCTCAGCATCCAGTCTATCCCTGCTTGTTGGTTTTTGCAGACACAAGTAAGGAGAAAAGTCACGTGAACAAGTAGATGGGCATCAGAGAGTTTCGTTACGGCAAGGTCACCCAATTCTTTCAATTTCTTCTGAATTACATGCCCCCCCAAAGCACATAGTGATCTACCACCAAAAACTGGTTTTAATGATCTGCGAGCTGACAGCTCAATTAGGTTCTCTTGCAATTTTGTTGAAAATAAAGATCTGGGACCATCTGACCCACAGGGACTGGTTACCCAGGCCCAGTGCCCTCCGTTCTCCATCCCACACCAGTACGGAGCCATGCTCTTGCTAGGGGGCCTGGAGTGGGCAGAAAGCCTCCGCCTCAGAGAGGAGGGGCTCAGGCGGGCTGTGTGTCAGGTGAGGGAGACCCACAGCCCCTGCTCAGGTGCATTCCTAAGCAGCCCCACTTCGGGAAAGAGCACACATCTGGAAATCAATTCTCAAAAAATGCGCGTCTACTTTCCCCTTGGGGAGTCTCTGCGCACCCCAGTGTGAAGACTCAGGGGCGGGGGAGCACTGCATACTTCCCCCAAACCCAGACAGGCGTGTGATGTGGTGCCAGTGCGGGGGGGGAAGATAAAAGCATCTGAAAAGGAACATGTCCACATCCCCTTTCCCCATCCCAAGGAAAACAAAACTAAAAATAAAACTAGGTAATAAAAAGGCACCATGGGACAGAGGGTCAGACTGCCTTCTGCTGCATGGAACATTTTTCCCTGCAGCATCTTTCCTAACCAGGATTTAGCCATGCAGAGAAGCTAAACTATCAATCCTTCAGGTTAACCTTGTCTTCATCTGATTCTCTAGGGTAAGTGTATAGTTTAATACTTGAGGTCCCCTTAAGGCTATGCATAATGAACTTGGTTAAAAAAAAAAAAAAAAAAAACACGTAATTCCTGCTCCCTACCACTTAAAGAATCAAGATTTGAATCACTGAGCTGCACCGCCTTCCCCTCTTTGTTCCCTTCCCCCCACACTCCCAGCCTCAGTGGCCAGTGGGAACGTCCACTGTGGAAAATGTATTAATGTTCGTGTCATGCAGGAGAATAACCCACGGAGTAATTAACAAGACTTGGACCTAAGGTAGAAGGTCGATAGCAGGGGCTCTTCCTTGAATTAAAATTTAACTTACCCTTTATTGCAACCTACAAAAGCAAGTAATGAGCACTAACATTTTTATTTCTTTTAAACTGTCATTTAGGCTGTAGAGGGGATAATTACCTATCTCTAGTGTAGTAAGGTTTTATAACCCTTAGTGAGGCATTTTCTAATTTAATATTTTTACTATATTATCATAAAACCTGTTTCTGGAAAAAAAATGATCATGGATTAGCAGCCATTTTCCATAAAGACAGAATGTGTGTGTGTGTGTGTGTGTGTGTGTGTGTGTGTGTGTGTGTGTATCAGGATTAGGTTTATTTATTACAGGATTCTCCTGAAGACACTCAAAGTACCACAGCTGAGCGATCCGTGCAGCACGGTCACTCGGGTGGTGGGCAAGCCTTGCGGCGGCCCGAGGTGAAGTGGGGGGCAGCGTGTGTACAGAAGACTGCAGCCCCAAGTGTGTGCACCTCAGTGTGCTCCCCTCGGTTCCTCGTGTGCACCTCCCACCGCAACACAAACCGGAGCCTTTCATGCTGTTGTTCGGGCAATCGGCACGAAGAGACACGTTAAACCTGCACATGATCTGTGTGGGGCTTTCAATTTGCTAGGTCAGTAGCTTGCAGCACTGGGATACGGAAACAATTGTACTGGCTGTGCTCCAGAACACCGCACTCCTCCTCCTGTGGCCCGGAAACCCCAAAGCTGTCAAGAACCCCCTCTGTCCCCGTGGCCAGAGGCAGGCACTGAGAAAGCAGCAATGCCACTGCTCCCTGAAGGAGCCTGCACAGTCCCCAAAGTACATCGTGTTCCCCGAGCAAGTATTACAGGCAGGAGCTGGAAGCCAGGCTTCCAAATGTGCCAGCGGAGACAGTATCGCTGCTTTCCTGATTAACATTATACACATAATTTGCCCTTGATTAATTTGAAATTGTTCATTTGTTGCTTTGTGGCTGGGGCGGGGGGAGGGGGGGTAGTGTCTTCCTAAATACACAAGACGCATCCCAGAATGCGTCCTGGCCCCTCCTCCTTTCTAGCCTCTCCCTCTCTCTGCACCCTGAGGACCTTGTGCTGCACACAAAAGTGGTCTAGCATTTGCTGCCACTTCACTCAAGCCCTTAGGTAGCCATTTAAGAATAAAAACATGATGAAACACACAAAGGGAAAGACAGACTAAGGGTTCCAACCAGCAGAATCCTGATCAAATCCGAATCCTTAGGGGTCAGTGTAGGAACAGCCGGAACAGAAATTCACACTGGCCAGCAGGGAAAAATCATTGGCGATGTAACTGAAGCCTGCCTTTTTTCACGTTTGTGTTCTGAAAACAATGTACTTACTCGTGCTGTGGAAGCTCATGAACATGGTTAGAGGAGGTCCCTGCCTCAAAACACAACACAAACGTATGATATGCGCCTCACACCTATCTGGATGCCTAGGTGAGCTTCATTAGACTTTGTAGGAATGAGGAGGCTGTGAATGACACAGCAGAAGCTGAGTTGGGAAGGCAAATGGACCCAGTAAATGTGTCTAGTTAGACGGACCTGCTCCACTGGGAGAGACGTATGAACGTTCTTCCTCACACTGAACCCAACTCTGCCATTCTGTGACTGCCACCCATGGGCCCCTGGCCCTCCGGAGCCAAGAGAGAAAACAGAGCTGACTGCCCTTCCCTGTGGCAGCATTTCAATTATTTGACGGCTTCTCCTAACTAAATCTGTTCTTTGCTGGGTGAAAAGAAACAGTTCATTCCTGCTGTGATGAAACCTGGAGTTCTCTCGACAGTAAGGCCCTCAGATCCTCTGAGCTAATCCTGATGCGCCTGGTGCAGCCTAGTTAATCCAAAGTGGGCAGAACAGGCGACTCTATTCCCTCCTCTGTTCTCACACTTCCCCTGCCTTCATGGAGCTTCCACTCTCTTCCAAATATCGACTGAACAAGATATCTTGCCAATTATTCCTTGACCCCCATCAATGACACCAAACAAAGCGGTCCTCCTGCCCCTCTGAATGCTTTGTGATCTGCTCCCCAAAACGTAAGACACAAAATAGTACCTTCCTTTAATCTTTTTCCTTCTGCTTCTTCTGACCCAAATCCATTTCATCCATATCAGTGACTTTACGAGTGAGAGAAAGTCGCTTGAGAAATGTTTCTGTGGCCTAACAGGGGAAATATATTGATCCAAACGGCAAGCAATTGCCCTGTGCTCCTTGGGGGCTGTGGCAGAGGGTGAACCCCAGCATGTCACAGGAATGGCATCCGAGGCAGACACATGCTGGAACGGGTCTCTGAGACTGGACTGTTAGGGACGCAATCCAAGTGAAGACACACACGCAGCCCTTATAAGGAGGCAGTGTCAGTTAGTCAGGACAACAGACAGAAATCACGACAGAAAATTTGGATCCTGAATATAGCCCAAAGGTCAGCCCTTAACTCTCTCCCCTACTCTCCTCCCAACATCCCCCAGCAACAAAAAGTGGTTCACAGGCTCCTTTCCTGAAATCTCATCACAATTCCATACCAAAACCCAACACACACACACACACACACACACACACACACACACACACACACACGAAATGAGGTTAAAAGAAAAGAAAGCAGCCTTCTCTTACCTAGGACTTATTTCTTAAGAGGATCAAGTTAGCAAAGTACCAGAGAGGACTCCGAGGAGGCCCACATCCATCACTAATTACCTAAATCTGGAGACCAGGCAAGTCTCTAAGCAGCCGCGGGCTGAACCGCAGCCGCCCAAATCCGCCACGAGGTGGCAGTACACGACGTGGTTCTAAGGACTCGGCCAGTGGTGTGGCTCGCGGCAAACTGCGCCCATAAATTACCTAGTGTGTCTGCTCTCATCACCATCCTCCCTGGGCTTGAAGGAGACTCTAGAAGGTCTGTTCCAATTCGCTCTTTTGGTCAGGTCAGAACTAGGTCCTTCAAACCTCTGCAAATGCTTTTAGCCCTGCAGCTTTAAATTACAGATGGTGACATGTGGCCTCTGGCCTGTCTCCTAAAGATCAGACAGACTCGAGATTTATAAATGTTCAAGGAAGCAGGTTGAGGGCCCAAACAAAGGAACTGAAAGGCTGGGGAAAGGAAGGCGAGGGCAGAGGGCCAGGGAGGCGAGACGAACAAGGGGTGGAATCTGTCCCGGTTTCCTCACTTGTGCTCTGTTCTGGTTCCCAAGTCGGCTACACTCACTCCACTCAAACAAAGGAAGAAAAATACTTGAAACTTCTGTCATTCCTACCGCTAGCTTTGAGTCTTTCAAATTCTTTTAAAGAAAAATAATTTACCTTGGTGGACTGGCAAGAAATAAGGGTGGTGGAGATGGGGGGGGGGTGGGGACAGTGGCACTCTAGACAAAAGGGATGTTGCCTCCTTTCCTGTGCATTAATATTCCATATTCCTGGGATGATTTCCACTTTCACAGTTTGACTGTTTTATAACAGATTTGATGCGAGAGAAGACAAATGGCCTCGCTAAGGAAAGACGACAAATCATCTCACTGCTTTTAGCAGGGTTTTCTCTTTATTTTTATTTATTTTTATTCTGTAGCTGGGCTGCAGAGCTCTCTGCCTTGCTGGAGATGTTTAATATTAACGTCAAGCCACCACGATCCCGGCAATAGAGTTGGCCAGTGTTGTGTTTACGGTTTTGTGACTGCTGGCTTCAGGAAGATGAAGCTCCTTGTTCAAACAGCAGCCCCTCTAACAGCTCCTGTTAAAAGCCAGGGGATGCTTCACTGCTTAGACGTGAATCACTTCCTCCAACCGCACTGAAGAGGAGACTGACACGCGAGTTACATTTGTGTCCCTATCAAGGCTGCTGCCCAGCGACCCGGGGCCTGGGGGGCAGCGTGTGCCGCATCTCTCAGCTCCAGTTTAACTCCTACTTTTGGGGGTCAAAACACATGGAAATTAGTGAAGGTATTTACTGGCAACCCACAGAGTTTCAGCAAGGCATTCTATTGCTTCTGGTAATCAGGTGGAGGACGTATTTGACTAAAAAAACCAGCACCATTCCAAACAAAAGCAGTGAGCACCGAGCACACAAACACCAGGCACCTGGTGGTGTGAGGTACTCTGGGCCCTCGGGGCAAGTCCTGACACTCTCCTCCCTGGGGTGCAAGGATCTTGTGCTCTCCCCTGCTCCTCCTCCCTCTTTGTCTTTTCATCTACCTCCAGGCCAGGGGTGTAGACCTTTTCCTCGCTTCTATTCTTGGCTCTCCTCTCTTCCCTCTCCCACTCTCCCCTGGCAATCTCATCCACGCTCTCAGCACTAACAATCTCCGGTGGGCAGGACACCCACGGCCGTGGCTCTGGCACCCTCACCTAGACGGGCACTGCATGCCCTGGCCCCGCAGGCTAGGCTTGCTGTCACCTAAACTGCCATTTGTTAATAAGGGCAGCAAATTCTCTATCATTCAAGGCCCACACTTAACTGCTTAATGGCAGGAAGCTACAAAACTACAGGTATCGATACCACATTTTCTTTCTTTTTTTTAATAAATATTTTCTTTTTAAAAAAATGCTTATTTTGAGAGCCAGCACACAAGTGGGGGGGAGAGAGGGAGGGGAGGGGAAGAGAGGGAGAGGGGGAGGGAGGGAGGGAGGGAGGGGGAGAGAGAGAGAGAGAGAGAGAGAGAGAGAGAGAGAGAGAGAGAGAGAATGAGAACCCCAAGCAGGCTCTGTGCTGTCAGCACAGAGCTCGATGTGGGGCTCCATCACGACCTGAGATGAAATCAAGCGTTGGGAGCTTAACCGACTGGACCACCCAGACACCCCAATACCACATTTTCTGATTCAAAAATAAAATATGCCCTGAGACAGAGCTCTGGCTTGGGCAGTTTACTTATATTAATTGATAGAATACAAATTGATGCCCTCCAACTGTCAGGCTATTTTGGCTCTTAATAGTGTCCTTCAAAGTACTTCTTCCTCTTTTCTGTAAATCAGAAATTTGGAAAAAGGCGTTTTTATTGTTTATTTATTTATGAGTGAGAGAGAGAGAGTGTGCGCAAGCAGGTAGGGGCAGAGAGAGAGAGAATGGGAGACACAGAATCCAAAGGAGGCTCCAGGCTCCGAGCTGTCAGCACAGAGCCTGATGCGGGGCTCGAACTCACAAACCAAACTGTGAGATCATGACCTCGGCTGAAATCAGACGCTTAACCAACTGAGTCACCCAGGCACCCCGGAAAAAAGGTTTGTCCAAGACACCTGCCACCTAACTTTCCCCAGGAGTAGTGACCAGGACCCCGTGGCCTCCAGATGTCTGCAACAGGGCCATCGTGCCCTGCTTCGTTCACCAACCAGTCACTGAACCCAGCAGTCTGACGACGGATCCCAGTTAGAAGGCTGGTTTTAGAAAGCCTACTTGCTAAGTGCAAACGGAGTAGTGTGCCCCTCTGTGCCTGGAAGCCGGCAGAGTCTGTTGTGAGGCACGGCCGCGCCTTCCCTGCAGGACGGAGAGGTAGGAGAGGTAGGCGAGGAGGCAGTGTGCTGCCAAGTGCGTGCAGGAGAAAATGCGTATCGATTTCTTCTTTCTTATAAAGGAGCACAAAGCGCTGAAGAACAATTGCGTGTCCCTGCAGCATTTCACATTCCACGTGAGACAAAGGCCCAACCCCCACCCGCCTGAGAAGCAGAGAGGGGAACCACGCAGCGCTGCGTCTCCTGGGGGTGTGTCAGCGGCCACCACGCGTCAGGGTCCACTGCTGGGACTCCAAACACCTCAGGCCATGAACGCCTCCCCCGCCTCAGATCAAGTCATTTCCCTCACTGGGCTGATGCCGCCTCATCTATATTGGAGAAGAAAGAGCCTTCAGTCTTATTTACCTTTTAAGTGGAGGTGCCCAGAGGGTAAAAGAGTTAATGTTTATAAAGTGTTCAGCTCCCCAGAGGGAGACAATGGATAAAACACAAGGTGTGGTTATGGCTCATTCAAGACCTCATTTCCAGGGTAGTTAGTAATAGCTTCCCATTACAAATGCAGAGCTTCCCAGCACCTTGAACTCAAAGTAGGATGAGGCAATGCCCTTTATTTAAATATCCTTTTTTGGTTTGACACTTACTACCAACACTAAAAATAACAATAGGTAACCAGGGGCTATTATGCCTTGTTAATGCACACACAGAATCCATTCCAGGGGTGCCTGGGTGGCTCAGTGGGTTGGTCAGACTTTTGACTCAGGTTGTGATCTCATGGTTCATGGGTTCGAGCCCCACGTCGGGCTCTGTGCTGACGGCTCAGAGTCTGGAGCCTGCTTTGGATTCTGTGTCTCCTTCTCTCTCTCTGCCCCTCCCCTATTCGCACTTTGTCTCTCTCTCAAAAATAAATAAACATAAAAAAAAAAAAAAAAAAAAAGAATCCAGTCCACAACTGTTTTCTTCTGAAACCAAACAAATCCTGAAAGCAGTCCAAAAAACTGACCTAAAGCTACAGCTGGTCATGACAGAGCCTGGTCTATAGTCTTCACATTTCCATAGTAACTAACAATTTATAGGAGGGCCACAGAAACCAAACCTAGTGTAGATATCACAGCCAAGGAGGAAACCTACAGTAGAATACAAAGTTTATTCATGTGTGTGGTCCTGGAAGTGATGGAAATACACGAGTATTCCTGAAAGATCTTTTCCCGAGGCTCATTCTCCGTAAAAATGACCTCAAAACCTCTCTAAGTAAAGGGTTGGGAATGAGAGGTCCTAGAGCTGGACTCTTCATTTCTGAGGATCTCCCAACATGGCCAAGAGCTAAGAAGAAAATATAGAGCTGGCCCTCAAGCAGTGCCGTGTTTTAGCATGGAGATGTAACCCACAGCTAATTAGGGCATGGCCTGGTGGTAAATGCGACATGTAATATGGACAAGTACAAAGTGCTAAGGGAGCAGGGGAGAGTATATTAAAGGAGTTAGATGATTTGGAGAGATTTCAGTAAAAGAGGCAAAAGCTTTTCCTCATCTGTCTTATAGGACTGTTTGCAAAAATAGTCTTACCAGCAAATTGTAAAGAGACTTATAAGCTGAAAGCCTTTAAAGGCATTTCAGACAGGAGATCTACAGCCAACTCTTTTCAGGTTTGCACAGAAATGGATATGCTTCTGCTGCAGGCAAAGGGACAATGATCTAATATTTACCCATGTGAAAACATGCATTTTGTTTATTATTTAATTTTTTAAAAAGTTTATTTATTTTGAGAGAGAGAGAGCAAGCGGGGAAGAGGCAGAGAGAGGGAGAGAGAGCGTCCCAAGCAGGCTCCATACCGGCAAGTGCAGAGCCCAATGTGGGGCTCAACCTCATAAAATGCGAGATCATGACCTGAGCCGTGATCAAGAGTTGGATCCTTAACCAACTGACCCACCCAGGAGCCCCACATTTTGTTTATTTAAATAACTGTATGGATTACATTTAAAACAGTCCTTCTCAGAAACAAAAATTTAAAAGAACGTTTCATTCTCAAGACTCTCATGAGCAAGTGCCTGAGTGGCTTAGTCGGTTGAATGTCTGACTTCAGCTCAGGTCATGATCTCAAGGTTCGTGAGTTTGAGCCCCATGTCGGGCTCTGTGCTGACAGCTCAGAGCCTGGAGCCTGCTTCATTCAGATTCTGTGTCTCCCTCTCTCTCTGCCCCTCCCCTGCTCACATACTCTCTCTCTCTCAAAAATACACAAACATTAAAAAAAAAAAAAAAAAAAAAGACTCTCATAAACAAGAAGGACTATTTTTGCTTTGTAAAGGAGACTGAGCCACATAGGGAAGTCTTCTTTGGGGTGGCACTGGATGAGTGTTAGTGCAAAACACACACACAAGCACTCTCCTGCATCAACCCTCTAGCTGAGAGAGGCTGGCATCAACTGGGAAGAGACCTTAAATAAACGGTTTTGCAAATAATACTTGTGCTACAAAAATGTTATATAATTAAGGCAAGATAAAACTGGAATCAAATTATTCCAAATGTACGAGCATAAAACCTTGACACAAAACCAAGTACAAGATTATAGTAAATATATGTGTACTACTTTGACTTACAAGTTAAACATTCATTTTTTTCCATTTTTAAATAGTTTATTTAAGTAGTCTCTACACCCAACATGGGGCTCAAACCCACACCCCTGAGATCAAGAGTCCTATGCTTCTCCGACTGAGCCAGCCAGGCACCTGACAGGTAAGCATTCTTAGTGAGAAGAAAACCCCTATCAAGTGCTTTTGTGAGCTGTGATAAATACTGTTCCAGAGGAACAAGTAGAGACTCCAGGAAGAGCGAGCCCCACAGCCCAGTGTGGGATGGAGAGGTGAACCTAGGCCTCCCTGGTGGGGTCGGTCAAGGACTATGAACATTCATTCCAACAGGAAAGGACTGAGGGTGGGAAGGGGTGAGGAGATGCCCCGGTTAAGAGAGCAGAGTCAAGAGACGCAAGCAGGAGTGGGTGGAGGAGGGGCTGTGGGGGCAGCACACGGAGGGCAGGCTGACACCGGTGAGGACCATGAGGGGCAGGGCCGAACAGTACGGCTTGAGTTCTGTAGACGACAAACAACAGAGCAGCTCCACTGTTCTGGGAAGGTTCACTCTGGCAACAATCCACAGGCCTGACCACATGACACCGAGCGGTTAAGAGCCTGCTGGTGCAACAGTCCACATGGGAAGGAGCAAAAACGGTTGGACTCAAAAAGAAGCAGAAATGGTAAATAGGGACCATTGAACAGAATATTAAAGTTCCAAGCAGATTAAAAGTAAGAAAAAAAAAATCAGATGAAACCAAGGAGAACACAGGTGAATATCTGATCCTTGGATACAGCAGGGCTTGACTGGCTAATCATAAAAGCAATGGAAATAGTCTAAAGAAAAAAGGTTTTATATATTTGATTACATAAAAAAGGAAAAATTATATTGGGGCGTCTGGGTGGCTCAGTCGGTTAAGCCTCTGACTTCAGCTCAGGTCATGATCAGGTCTGTGAGTCTGAGCCCCGTGTTGGACTCTGTGCTGTCAGTCCAGAGCCTGGAGCCTTCTTTGGATTCTGTCTTCCTCTCTCTCTGCCCCTCCCCCACTCATGCTCTGTCTCTCAAAATATGAATAAACGTTAAAAATTTTTTTTTAAAAAAAGGAAAAATTATATGTGACCAATGAAAATCATTAACATCAACAGGCAAACAAGATAGGATTTTTTTTCCTATCTTGTTGGAATGAAATACAGTATAGAACCATAATAGATATTACTCATACAAATTGCAAAGAAAAACTAAAAGGAAAATAAGCAGAGTATAAAACAGAAATATGAATGATTAATAAATATACATACACTTCAAGTTCACTATTAAATGAGAAAATAAACATTAGATACTTAGTTCAGTGGCTAGCACAGTGTAGGTCAGTCAAGTGTCACTTGTTACTAGCTTATAAAGCAGTAAATAACTTTTAGCACATCATAATAGATAACACTTTTGAAACATAACCCTCCATATTAGCAAAGGTATAATGACAAACCTTAACCGGTGAGGGAGCAGGGGCATGCAAATTAGTACAACTAATCAAGATCATTAGGAGGTTTATGCCTTTGATCCAGGAATTACCCTTCCAAGAATGTATTCTAAAGACTCTAGCAAAACTTAGAACACAGATTTAAAAAATTTTTTTTTTTTTTTTTTTTTTTTTAGAGAGAGAGTGAGACAGAGAGCATACAAGTGTGGGAGCGGGCAGACAGAAACAGAGAGAGAACTGTAGGCAGGCTCCACGCTCAGTGTGAAGCCTGATGTGGGACACCCCAGAACACAGAATTCTGTACAAATATGTTCACTGCAGCATTACTTACAAAGAAATAAAAATAATTAGAAACAATCTAAATGTCCAATATTCCATAATTTAATATTATAAAGCTATTCAAATACCTTTAAAAAAATGGTGTTAAAATGGTGTTAAAATGCTTAAATATAAAGTTAACCAGAAAAAGGGATTCAAACATATATGCATCTATCTTTATAAAATACACACACAAAAAAAATTCTCCAAGAAAACATATAAGGGGGATTCTGGGTGGCTCAGGAGGTTAAACGTGTGAATCTTGATTTCGACTCAGGTCATGAATGATCTCAGGGTCGTTAGATTGAGCCCCACATAAGGCTCTGTGCTAGGTGTGGAGCCTTAACATTCCCTCCCTTCCTCTACCTCTCACACACTCTCTTTCAAAACAAAACAAACAAACAAAACATATAAAAGCATTAATGTTCAACTCTCAATAGCATATAACATGAATTTTTCTTTGTCCTTACTGTATTTTCCAAATTTTCTCCCATATGCATGTATTGTTTTTATTACAGGGGGAAAAAAGATACTGTCTATAAAGAAAGTAGATGACCTGAATACGGCAGGTGTAGAACTATAAAAGCAAGCTGATAGAATATATCAGATTTCAAAGCTGATTATAAGGTTTAGGGTCTTTGTTTAAAAAAAAATTTTTTTTAATGTTTATTTATTCTTGAGAGACAGAGCACGAGCAGGGGAGAGACAGAGAGAGAGGGAGGCACAGAATCCAAAGCAGGCTCCAGGCTGAGCCATCAGCACAGAGCCCAACATGGGGCCCGAACCCACAAGCTATGAGATCATGACCTGAGCCAAAGTTGGACGCTCAACTGACTGAGCCACCCAGGTGCCCCAAGATTTAGGGTCTTTGTAATCAGAAGAAAAGTGTAACCATAATGGCATGTTATCCTGTGATTCATACTAAAATGTGAATGACTTATTAGGCAAACCTCCCCTATATAAAAAGCATCTCTATTATAAAATTTAAAAAAGGAAAACAAAACATCATTTTAATCCAAATAAGCCCCCCCCCCAACAAGTTTTTAATTGACAGAAAGGTTCTTGTATACATATTGAGAATGGGGAGAAGCAGCTTCACTTTGGCACATTATCCCACATATCTCTAAAAGCTTGCTCATGTCTTGGAGACAGCAGCAGGTTTTAATTCACATTCCTAAATGCATATACCAGCTCCACTACTTATTTGCTATTTAACTTGGGCAAGTTACTTAATTGCTCTATGCCTCAGTATTCTTATCATAAAATGCAGATAATGTCAACCACTTCAGTGGTTTCTTTTAAGAACTGAATGAAAAGGTACATGAACAGCTTAGCACCATTTCTGGTATATAGTAAATACTCAATAAATGGAATATGATGTTATTACTCTGTGTCATTTCACTGCAGACTTAGGGTGGATAACTCAGAGCAAAGGATGAATGCACTTAGAAACAGAAATGGTCTAGATATCTTAGCAACCTAACGCTGGCTCAGTGATCATTGAGGGAAATACAAAAGTAACGTGAAAACATTTAGCGCCTGCAGGATACTTAGATGTGATTAATGCAATATTATAAGATATTATATTTTAAAAGATAGTAATAATAAAACACCAGAACTTAAAAACAGGAAGTCCTTAAGAGAAACATTTACATTCACTTTAAAGAATGTGAAAGATCCCTTTGGGGGAAAAAAACGGACTCACAATCCTCTGAAGAAATGATAGGAATTTAACCGAAATGAGAACTATAGTCAAGAAACCCCATTTTGAGGACAGATTTATCTGTTCAGCATCTACAATCTCTTTCTAGAAGATGTGCTTTTATCACTCTATATCCTGCTTGGAACCAAGGCTTCAATTTGAGAATGCAAATTCACTAGAATTGTGTAAGACTGAACAGTAGCAAATCAGGAAAAACAGAAAAAAAACAATGGCAGTTTTCAATCCAGTTTTAAAACTCTGTGGCCCACGTCTCAGGTTTGAACTTGAGAATGTTTCCTTTGTCCTTTCTGACATTACTGGAGGAGGAAGGCCCCAGGCCTCCTATCTCTGTGCTGGACGCCATCTTTAATGATGATGTATGGGGGTCCTTTCCCCTCAGCGCTGCTGGGGGGTCAAACATGTGATGCTGCCCGCCTGAGTATCAACAAGCGAATTATAAACTGTGTCAATCCGAGTTAATGCAAAGCTGTAATCCTCTTTAACAAGAGATCAAATCACTGCTGTGAGTTATGTTCATTCTGTAATCTGATAAGAAAGAGAGGGAGCCTCTAATAAAAGAGTAATGGGAGCCTTTAATGACGCTGGTAAAAGGCAGCACCAGTGAAAATATTGCTCTCGTTCCTGCTGATTAGATCAATGTTGCATATTTGCCTGGACTTGTTTCACCTGTCAGAATAACCTGTGTCTTTTTAGGAGATAAGAAGCCTCAGAGAAAGCATCTGTATCTTAACCATTCTTGCTTGCCAGTTTTTAACCAGCGAAAAATGCTCTGTGGAGGGTACTTCTGGGGTTATTAGCTGATGTGCTCTCAAATGCAGAGCAAACTACACCAGAATATATCACCATGATTCAATGCCAAATTCTCTTAAATAAAGGGGTAAAGTAGGCAAAGGGGAGTCAAAAATGGTCTAAGTAACCTCTGGGTTACCAATTAGGGGGAGAAGAATATCATCAGTAGAGTGGTAGAATGTGCCCATATTTAGGGTGCAGACCCACACACACAAAAATGGCAAGCGGAAGATAAATTGCCTGTACAAATTCTATTATACCAAGACACCTCAAGAACAACGTGGCAGTGATATTGACAAAGCACTTTACAATGCTGGATTACCTTTGTACGTTTCTTTTCTAGAACTCCAAATGTAAAACAATAATGTATTTGGTGCCTAGTTTTCATTAAAGGATCCTCTCCTTGTTTTTTTTTTTTATTTTGTTTTAATGTTTATTATATATATATATATATATGTGTGTGTGTGTGTGCGTGTGTGTGTGTGTGTGTGTGAGACACACATACATACGGCATGAGTTGTGGAGGGGCAGAGAGAGAGGCAGAGACAGAATCCAAAGCTGACTCTAGGCTCTGAGCTGTCACCACAGAGCATGACGTGGGGCTTGAACTCACCAGCTGTGAGATCATGACCTGAGCTGAAGTTGGACACTTAACTGAGATACCCAGGCACCCCTCTTTGTTCTTTTGTAACGCCAGCAAGCTTCATAACAGGAGTAGGGAAAAGCGTTTTTTTATTGTAGGGGAGAAAATGGGGGCTAACATGGAAAATCTTAGTTTCTATTGAGAATTTCCTTAAGTTCTTTGCAAAGGAATGGGGAACCTATAAAGTGTTAACAGTGTTACCACTTTTGTAATAAGAAACAAAGCTTCAAACAACAACAAGAACAACAACAACAACAAGTTTCTCAAGAAAATGCAATAACCTAGCCTTGTAACAGAGGGTACTAGAATTGGGTTTATATAAGAACAGTTGTCTGAAGCAGCAGTTAATGCTGCAAACACCAAGTTTCTTTGGCGCATTCGAGCTGCTAGTTGATGCTGAGACCCCCCCCCCCCCATGCTGACAGCCAGAATGCTCTGTGGAGGGGCACACCATGGCAACAGAGAACATGGCACATGTGGACTCCCTTCCCAAAATGTGAGGTGGCAGCCAGTATGAGGAACATCTCTGGACCTGTCTCTGAATTTGCTTCTCCCTGTTACACCAGCATTTTACCATCTGACCCACATCAACACAACAGAAAAACAAGAATTAACTTCTTTAAAAGTCTGCCTGAGAGGGTCTTTCAAAAACACAGGCAAAATAACCCCAGATGATTATTTCCACAACCTCCAAATTCTTCATTTTGTTGCAACTATAATAAGAGATCATCTGAATTTTTACTTCAGACTCTCTTTGGTCTAACATCACTCCAGGGGATTCACACCACGTAAAGTAAGCTGTTTCTAAAATGTTGATAAGCTCAGAATAACTTTAGTCATCAGAGAGGCTGAACAGCAATCCTGTAAATCATGCAAGTAGCACCCTGACCTGTTCTCAGTGGTAACAATATACTTAGAGGGATTCTCTCCCAAAGAGATACCAAACCTTTTCTCCTCCTTAGCCCATGGATAACCCTGTCGTCTCTACAATATCATATGATACTTTGCCCTCTTAGCAAAGATGACTCAAAGAGCAAACAGTAGCTGCTCTGAGAGCTGAGCTGCCCCGTATCAAGGGCTTGCCAAAGTCAGTGATCATTGTTAGGGTCATAGTAACCTCCTCCTTCCTTGCATGCAAACATGGCATACATTGGCAAAGTGGGATTTCTTTTGTTTTCTCTTGGTACCGGGGATGTTCATCAGGCCTGCAACAGAAACCACCTGCCTACCTCCTAATGTTGTAAAGATCTACTGGAGCAGCACAAATGAAGTATCTCGAGTTACGCGTGACTTTCTAACATAGGAGACACATAAAGGCATAAAAGCACATAAAGGCATTAAATTAGTATACAAAGTTTATCCAGAAAAAATGCCCCCAAAGGAAAATTTGGTAACACAGGGGCATAAACTGGGCTACTTTGCATTTAAAAGGTGTTTTTTTTTAAAAAACATATTGCTTGAAGATAAAAACTGCTAGCACGAGAAAAGAATATGTATCAGCAGAAATTAACTAAGTAGACAACACTACATAGACCACATCACAGGAGACACAAAATGAAGATGCCACTGCCTTTTTAAAGATCCTTTTAAAGATAGCACTTCTTTCTCCACTGAGGGTATTTTAATAGCCAGGGTTAAAGATCTCTTCTATTCTCTCCCTTAATGAGAGCTACGTTCCAGTTTCAATTCAAATTTGACCGAGTGCAAATTATTTTTTAGCTCAAACTGGATGATTTTAGCTCAAATTGGGGATCCAAGGACGGGTAAACAACACTCAGATTCTGCCTCGCTTCTCCTCCAAAAAACCCCCCAAGCATTGGGAAATTCAGGCATATGTGTGGAACAATAAACTGGAACCAAGAAACAAAGAAAAGAGAAGGGGTTCTCTCCCCAGACTTGGCTAAGGTGGGAACCACAGGTGGAGCTGCCTCTGGGAATGAGAAATCAAAGGGCTAGAAAATGTATGTGTGTTTTAGCATGATTAAAAAAGGGGGTGGAGGGTACTAGTCAGGGATGAAAAAGCCAGTTTTATCCACATGGTCCATAGGGCAGAAACCATAAGGGAGAGATCTTCCATTCAGACTTTAATACAGAAACAATCAAGACCTTCCCATTTCTTCTCCATATTATTGATATAATTTTCTGACGGAAAATGTCCTTTTTTCCTGGTGATAAAAAGCAGTGTAAGCTTATTGTAGAAAAATTCCGAACACCATGGAAATACACAGACCAAAAAGTAAATGTGTTTTCTCCTCCTTGCCACCCAGCAACAAATGTGTGGTGCGGCTGCTGTACACTGCGTCAAAGCTTCTTACTTTGTAGTGGAACTTCTATGAGTCCATCCTCATGGCAAAGGACTGGACCAAAACACAAGTACAGAAAACAAAACATTGGGAGTCTCCCTCACCCCTTCCCTCATGCCATTCCTTTCCCAGAGGTAAACACTGTAGATATTATGATGTATGGTCTTGCCAAACATTTCCCTAAGCACTGTAACATTTATATACATGTATGTACATATATGCCTATTTTTATCTTTATTTTTAAAACAAGTGGATGGTGTTACAAGCACGGTTTCTTTTTCCAGTCAACAAAATAACCTGGAAATCCATGACAGCACAATTGGTTTTTTAAAGTATCACTTTTTTTTCTATCACATGTATCTATTTAGTCAAAAAGGCGGAGTCTAGTATAGTATTTTATAGCCTACTTTTCCATTGAACATTATGTTAATACCTACAGCACTACTTTGTCCTTTAAAAGCTCTTTATAATTTCACTGTGATTTATTTAACTAGTTGCTTATTGGTCATTTAGTTTCTTATTTTCCTCCATTATAAACCATGTTGCAACAAACATTTTTATTTTGTTTTGCATTTCCTATTTGTTCTTTTACTGAAATATAGCTGACACACAATGTAAAGATTCTTGATGCAAATATATTTGCCGACTTGCTATTTCCTTAGGTCAATTCCTAGAAGTAGATTTTTCTGGGTCAACAGGTAAGTATACATTTAAAATTCTGAAACACATTGCCAAATGGCCCTCCAAAATGATTTTTGCCAATTACATTCCCGACAACGATATATGAAAGTGTTTCCCCATACCATCCACACTGAGGGTTACCAAGCTTTTAATGTTTTGTAATTTTATAAGGAAAACAATGAAATATCATTTTAACTTGCATTTTTTTTTTTTAAATTTATCCTATGTGTGTGTGTGAGAGAGAGAGAGAGAGAGAGAGAGAGGCAGGCAGGCAGGCAGTGTAAGCAGGGGAGGGGCAGAGAGAGAGGGAGAGAGAATCCCAAGTAGGCTCTGCACTGTTAGCACAGAATACGATCCAGGGCTTGATCTCATGATCCTATGAGATCATGACCTGAGCCAAGATCAACAGTGGGATACTTAACCAACTAAGCCACCCAGGTGCCCCTAATTTGCATTTCTTTGATGAATGAGATTGACAGTCTTTACGTTTTTGAGATTTTTTAAAAATGATTTCTAAGTTTGCTTGTTGACATGCTTTGCCCGTTATTTTACTGGGATATTCTTAGACACTTCTAAAAACTCTTTACATAGTATTTTACATAGTAAAGAAAAATATCATATTTTGAACTTTTCCTTGCCAGTTTGTCATTTACTTACCACTCTGTTTCAAAGTCTTTTTCAATGTGACTTAAGGCAGTCAGATCTATAAATATTTTTCCTTGCAATTTCTGGCCTTGGTGTCATGCTTACAAAGCCCTTTTCTACCTCAAAATCATAAAAAATTCTCTATTCATATATGCACACCAAGAACGACGTATCTGTAACTTAGCAAAACCAAAACTATTCATTTGAGAAAAAGTGGTATACACTGATAATGATATTTTAACAATTATAAAAGTTTCCCATCCTTCAGTATATTTTGTTATGTACAAAGTAAGAGACAAAACAGTACAGTAGCAGAAAGTCTCCAGTTATGGAACTACTCGAAGAAAAACAAAATAGGCCAAGCCATGACTACCTCTTTCTTAAGATAAAGTACAACACCTATTGGCCCTGAGAGTTTGCATACTAGAAGCAGAGAGAGCTAATAACGCAGTTACTCTACCCATAGTCAACCTGGCTTATTCAGACTATGGAGCATGAGCAGTTATGTGGATAAATGCCTCCTATCCCTGGGAAGCACAAAGGGAATGGAGTGTGCTGCAGTAAAAACACATGCTCAGTCGTCCAGCTACAAGACTTTTATTAAATTCCTTATTAAGTGGGCTCAACAAGCTGGAGAACAATGCTGATAATAAGCAGTCAGTCCACAAGAGACAACCTTTTCCCCCCACCAAAACTGAACGCCGGAAGGACTATCACCCAACAAATGTTCCCAACCCCTTCTCCCTTGCCTGTTCTACCTGAAGGAGCAACTTAGCACAGTTCTATCCAATGAGATATAAGAATAAGTTTAGAAGGGATTCTGGGGAAGCTTTTCCCTTTCTTTTCTTTTCTTTTGTTTTTTGTTGTTGTTGTTGTTGTTGTTTACTTTTCTAATAAAAGAAAGTAGGTAAATCTGACATCACTTCTTTCCTCTCTTTTTCCTGCCCTGAACATGTCTGATGGCTGAAACTGTAGCCGCCATCTTGGGACCACAAGAGAAAGACCAAGAGATGCTGGCCCTTATATCATTGAGAAGGGAAAACCACTGGCAGGAATTGCATGCTACACCTACAATTTTTCTGTCAAAAAACAAAACAAAACAAAACAAAAAAAAACCCAAAAACAACCGCTCACTTGCTTATGCCTCTGCAGGCAGGTTTTCAGTTTCTTACAGACAAAGTCCAACATGATCCTAAATAAAAGAGCCATTTTCAAGTAATCTTTGGCTAACATGTGGTTGCAACCCTCAGATATTTTAAGTGAATAAGTAAGATTTAAGAAAACGAAGTGCCCCTGGGATATTAGGTAATTCAAGAAAAATCCCAACTAAGAAGGACAAAAAGTTGATTTCTAAATGATCTAGTAGTAGTACTATATTCAAAAGATGGCACTAATATTTAAACTGGGTTTCACTTTATGCCTGGGGGAATAATGTTTCCTTAAGTGGGTTTGTTTTAGTTTTAAACATCTAGTTTTCTTTTCCTTTGATGTAACTTTTCATGTTGTCTTGACAGGGATTTTAAGTTGCACTCAATTTACTCTGTAATTTTAAAAAACAGACTGGATCCAGAACTAAGCGGAAATAAACAAACAAACAAAAAACCCCAGCCAGCCAGACAAAAGCATTCACTTGCAAAAAGCATAGGCGAGCATGCGAAGTCACAAAGTTCTGACTGGAAATGAATTTAGAACCTTCCATAAGCTCTTTTGTACTTCGGGATACTGAACAAGGGCAAACAAAAAATAAGTAATCACTGTGTTCACGTAAACTTGCCGATCTACTACTTTTCAGGCCAGGAGGGAGAATCTGATGTGGTTTAGTAGCAAACAACACTCTCAAATAAAAAGGTCAAATTTACCTTGAGAAATAAAACTGGCAGACTATTATGTATTTACCCTAGGACTAATAATTTCACTTGGTAAAGATTTATGTTTACAAATGTCAAATTTACAAATTTACAGCAATAATTAAAAATAACTGTCCAACAACTAGTGAATGATTAAATAAGGAACATAAAAATATTATAGTCATTTTAGTGACATGAATATGCTCACAGTATACAAAATATTTAAATGAAAAATTCACAACAGAATATAATTTTAGTTACATTCTAAAGAAAAATAAGAATATACTCGAAGGGAACTCATAAAGACTGAAAGCTGGCCAGCTCAGTCAGCAGAACATATTACTCTTGATTTTGGGGTCATGAGTTCAAGCCCCAATTTGGGTAGAGAGATTACTTTAAAATAAATAAATAAATAAATAAATAAATAAATAAATAAATAAATAAATGAAATGTTTAAGAAAATTAAAAAAAAAAAAAGACTGAAAGGAAATATTCAAAGATGCTACAGTGGCTCCCTCCTGCATGTGTACATACTTACATACACACATTTCCTAGCTGCCTATGCTGAGAGAACCTAGCAACAGTGAAACCCAGTGACAATAAACACCCTTAGCACACAGATCTTGGTTTCTAAATACCACAATCTACAAAAAAGAATCAGGGTTCCTTGGAGAAAGACAGACTCCAGGGTTGGAACAGGGAAAGTATAAGACAAGCCTAGAATATCCTGTTAGAAAGTAAGAATGTACTCAAGGAATGGGGATATTTCAAAAGGACAAAAGCCAGCTTGTAAGGGCTTCATTAATGCTGAACAATTTTAAAACAAAATAAATGATAGTAATAGATTATAATTCACTGAATAAAAAAAAAGCAGGAGTTCATACTAATATAATGAATGACAAATAAATGAAAGAGAAGGGATATGGCTAAATAAGCAATATTATAAACATATTATAATGTAGAATGCCAACTAATAAATATAGAAGGAATTATTCTCTAAAAAATGGCTAATTATTAATTGTTATATTATGAGGATACATTTCTTGGATATATTTCTATTTTGTTTCAGTTTTATAAAATGAGCATGTACTTCTTTTGTAAAAATACTAAGGAAATCCTCAATGGCAGTCTGAACAAACACAACTTAATACACATCTCTAGAGCAGTATCA
This sequence comes from Neofelis nebulosa, assembly GCF_028018385.1. Taxonomy (NCBI): domain Eukaryota; kingdom Metazoa; phylum Chordata; class Mammalia; order Carnivora; family Felidae; genus Neofelis; species Neofelis nebulosa. The sequence continues at coordinate 54,960,777 of NC_080797.1, read as the reverse complement.
AGCCATTTTAAAAAAGGAGAGCAGGAGCGCCTGGGTGGCTCAGTCGGTTAAGCGTCTGACTTAGGCTCAGGTCATGATCTTACGGCTTATAGGTTTGAGTCCTGTGTCAGGCTCTGTGCTGACAGCTCAGAGCCTGGAGCCTGCTTCAGATTCTGTGTCTCCCTCTCTCTCTCTCTCAAAAATAAATAAACATTAAAAAAAAATTTTTTTAGGGGCCCCTGGGTGGCTCAGTCGGTTAAGCGTCTGACTTCGGCTCAGGTCATGATCTCACGGTCCGTGAGTTCGAGCCCCGTGTTGAGCTCTGTGCTGACAGCTCAGAGCCTGGAGCCTGCTTCAGATTCTGTGTCTCCCTCTCTCTCTGACCCTCCCCCGTTCATGCTCTGTTTCTGTCTCAAAAAACAAATAAAACATTAAAAAAAAAATTTAAAAAAAAAATTTTTTTTAAAGGAGAGCATATGCACAAAACCCACAAACACAGAGCAAGTACAAGTGCTGTCCTGACCCGTCTGTCTGTCCTAGAGAAAAACCCAGATGTCCTAGGCAGGTAGCTAAAGTTAAAAACAAAATAGCGAAAACAAACAAAAACCCACCAGAGGCAGCACTGATATTTACAGAAATTTTGTTTTGGTTTTACAGTAATTATGGGGTGAAGAGATGTGACAAGGACCCTTGCTATGATGCCAATGACAAATGGTTAACTGATAAGAAGAAATGGAGAGAGCGACAGGCTGTAGAACAGGTCAATATCAGGCTGTCATGGAGCCATTTGAGACACATAATTAATCTATTACTCACCTGGCATCATCATTCATTGTAGTTTGGTCAATAGGTGCCATGAAGCTTAGTAGCTTGCTAAGGACGTGAAACCTAAATAAAGCAGGAAACAAACAGGCAGCAACATTAGTAACTATTAACCTAGAAAAGGAAACACATTCTATGAGCTAACAAACTCCAGAACTGACCACAGAAGCATTTGGCTCCAGAATGAAAATAGGGAACAATTCATTGGCACATACTAATCACAACTGTATTTCCCTCTAGTTCTTTTATATTACAGGAGAAGTCTGATAAAAGCACATTGTAAATGACAGTAGTTCAACACAGATTCATTTACATCACAGTCCCCAGAAAGAGTAGACACACTTACGCTCTTGAGCAATATACTAATCCTCAAACATTACTCCAGACAGAAGACAATAAGGACTTGAGTACCCCGTTTTCCTCCTCTAAGTATATCCTCATCATTTTCGGTATCATTACTAGTAGTTACTAGTGTAGGTAGTAGTACAACACCCAAGTTACAATGCCTCACCACCACCATCACTCACTAGCACTAGTTCCCTGAGTCAGAGAAGGCTTCTAGAATTCCACACCATCTCTACTTACTAGACCCAGTTTTTCATTTCCCCCATCCTTAAATGAAGGATTATATCTGAGTACATAACAAGTTTGATCCCTAGATCTTCCAAGTCATGGTGTTATGGAAATTTAAATAATATCACTTCCACTTCCCACCAACAGGAAAAAAGGGTATTTTTGTATGGAGTGCTTCGAGATCCTCCAGCGAAAGGAGCCGAACAACTATATGGCCTTATACAGACCAAATTATACAGAAGAGAATTAAAAGCAGCTAGCCCTTTCTGTTCATTATAATAGAAGAGGATGTACGACAATATGCATATTATAAAATTCTAACCAAAAAACTCTACTTGGGGGGCATTTGGCTGGCTCAGTCGGTAGATGTGATTCTTGATCTCGGGGTTGTAAGTTCGAGCCCCACATCGGGTGTAGAGATCACTTTAAAAAAATCTTTTAAAAAACCCACAAAATTTTACTTGAACAGAACACTATCCACAAACAAAAATATGATATTTTCGTGTACATAATATTAGCTTTACAGTGTTAAAAATATTTTTACACGTATCAAATAATTTGATTCTTTACAGTACCACCCACAGCTGAGCCTCCCAAATTTCATTCTTTTTTTAACAAATGAATTTTACAAGAATAATAGTAACGAGATTTCCTTCATTACAAGAGTAATAGAAAATGTATAAATTCACGGGGCGCCTGGGTGGCGCAGTCGGTTAAGCGTCCGACTTCAGCCAGGTCACGATCTCGCGGTCCGTGAGTTCGAGCCCCGCGTCAGGCTCTGGGCTGATGGCTCGGAGCCTGGAGCCTGTTTCCGATTCTGTGTCTCCCTCTCTCTCTGCCCCTCCCCCGTTCATGCTCTGTCTCTCTCTGTCCCAAAAATAAATTAAAAATGTTGAAAAAAAAAATTAAAAAAAAAAAAAAAAGAAAATGTATAAATTCATTATAGAAAATATGGAAAAAAAACCAATGAAGCACACACAAAATGTATAGTTCCTCCACCTACAGACAGTTGTTAACATTTTGATTAGTTATGTTTGTTTTTCATAGTGACGCAGTTATTTACCCACACACATACACACACATAAATTTTGTAACTTCTTTTTTTAACTTAGCATTGTAAACATTGTCCCATAACAATATCAGAATAGCTGAATACAATTCCAGGAGTGGAAATACTATAATACATTTTTGAACACGTATATGCTCCCAATTCTTCATGTTTCATAAGATGCAAAAACAAAATCTCTATGTATATCTGTTTTTTTAAATGTTTGCCACCTCCTAATTATAAAAAGTAATATATAATTCTTACAAAAAGAATCCAAATACAGAAATGTATAGAAAACTGACAAGCCTCCTTCAGCCTTACACCCCAGAAATAAACACTATTAATTAAAACTGTTAAGTATGGCTGTAGAATTTTCTATATATAAGACAAAAATAAACTTAACACGGTTTTCACATAAAAGGGAGGTTGTAATATACTTGATATTCTGCATTATGCTTTTTCCCACTGAACCTTGCCATATTCTATTCTTTTCCATAGTTGTAAAACATTCCATTGTTAATATAATTTATTTAATCTCCTATTGATGGGCATTTACATACACTGCCCCCCTTTAAAAACCATACTAAATAGTGTTAAAGTGAAAATTCTTATACATTAATTATTGTATGTTTGTTCACATAAATTTCCTTCGGGCAGATTTTGAGATGTGAAATTGCTGGTGAATCAGAAGGTATATACATAGTGAAAGCTGAAACACGGAGCCAAAATACCCTCCAAAAGGTTATGTTAATATATGAGACTATAAACACTCACAACACCTTTTAAGTAATAAAGCATAAGTACTATTAATAAATGCATTTTAATGTCTTTAGGCTTCACCAAACTTTGGTGTCCATCTGAAAACATGAATACTGTTCTTGGCTGTATCCAAAGAGAGGTTTAATTCACTCTCTGGACAAAGACTATGATGAACTCTACTCCACAGTTGTATTGTCGAATCCAGTAGTCACTGGCCACATGCAGTTACTTAAGCACTCGAAACATGGCTAGTCTGACTGCTGCAAATGGGCCTAAATGAGAAAAGTGCACCAGATTTTGAAGACTTGAGATGGAAAAAAGAATATAAAATATACCATTAATAATTTTAAAGTAATAAATTAATAAATTGTTGAAATACTGAGTAATAATATTTTTGATATTGGGTTAAATGAAATATATTATTAAGCTTAAGTCCATCTCATTCTTTTTACTTTTTAAATGTGGCCACTAGAACATTTAACATTATATATGTAATACATATTCTTATTGGATGATACTGCTCTGTGGAATACTTTTACATTTTAATACAGTATATTCAATAACTATTAACAGCATGATGAAAGACAGACTTTAAGAAGTAATCACATTAAAGACGATTTAATAATGTGTACTTAATGCAATAGATTTCATCTAATCTCAGTGCTGCTGAGGATGGATGCATGTTTTAGTATTAAAAACACCTTTTAACAACCATACCAAGAAAAGACAAATGTAATTTTACTGCAGAAGAACAGACAAACACAGTAAGACATCCTGTTATTAAAGGCCTGAGTTTAATTTATTTACACTAGGAATTCTGATTAAATCATGATCAGATCTACTTACATATAATGCTCAGTAAAAGTACTGATAATCGATAATTACAATTATTTTCCCAAACCAAAATATTCCTTTTTTAAAAATAAGTTACTTTCTAGCACCCAACTAACAAGTTGCCACGTCCAGTCTGACAAGGCTGATGCCACTGACCTGCTATCATTTAAACTGATGTTTTCACAAGTTAATGTTCATCTTTGCTATAACATTTCTGGAAATCTTCTCTCTCCAACTCTATCACAAACAAAAGAGAAAACTTGCTCACTAATGGACCCAGTATCGGTGATGACAGCTGGGACACCTACCAGCTCTTCTTGAGGTCTAATTTAAGGAAGTTATTTATAATATTCCCATGCGGCCTGGGCCACATGTTTAATCCTTTGGGCCAGAATGCTAATGTAGCCATTGCGTCATTTTAGTGCCCGTATAGGCCAGTGTGTCCTGCCCAGAGAAAGAAAACAGGCCACAGGTTAGAAGCATGGGCTCTGTGGAGCGCCTGGGTGGCTTAGTCGGAGTAAGTGTCCAACTCTTGATTTCGGCTCAGGTCATGATCTCATGGTTTGTGAGATGGAGCCCCACATCAGGCTCTGCACTGACAGCATGGAGTCTGCTTGGGATTCTCTCTCCCTGTCTCTGCCTCTTCCTTGCTTGCATGTGTGTACACACTCTCTCAAAACAAAAGACAGATAGAAGCATGGGCTCTGCAATTAGACCAATTAACTCAAACCCCAATTTGCTACTTACCAGCTCTGTATGGGCCATGTGAGTTACCTTCTCTAAGCACTTTACAGAAATTAGCTCATCTAATCTGATAACACCCTCCAAGATGCGATTTTTATTAATATACTCATTTCACAGATGAGGAAACTGAAGCACAGAGATGTGAACTGACTTGCCCAAGGTCTCCAGGTTGGTAAGTAGAAGACTCAGTTCAATCTGACAGTCTAGCTCTACAGTCTGTGTTTTTTGTTCTCTCTGCACATAAACTGCATAGCAGTACCTGACAGTGAGTTTTACAAATGCTGGTTATCACTATTGCTATTAATAAAGAACACTCTCTGATTCTGACCACATCCTTCATATTCCTGGTCACAGGAAAGCAAGATGAATATGGATGCTAAAACTACAAGACAATGCAAAACATATGACCTTTTTTTAAATGTTTTAATTCAATAATTAATTTGTATTAATTTTAGACTTATAGAAAGATTGCAGGAGTGCCTGAGTGGCACAGTTGGTTAAGCATCTAACTTCGGCTCGGGTCATGATCTTGTGGTTTGTGAGTTCGAGCCCTATGTCTGTCAGCACAGAGCCTGCTTTGGCTCCTCTGTTCCCCCCTCTCTCTGCCCCTCCCACGTGCACTCTTCCTCTCTTTCTCTTTCTCAAAAATAAATTTAAAAACATTAAAAAAAAAAAAAGAAAGACTGCAAAAATAGTAGAGAGTTTACGCATTCCCTCACCCACCTTCCTCTGTTAACAATTTACATAAACATAGTGGATTATCAAAATCAGGAAATTAGCATTGATACAATACTACTACCCAAATTACACAGCTTATTCAAATTTCTATTTATCTGAGAGTCTTTTTTCTTTCCCAGGATCTAATTTAAGACCCCAAATTGCACATACTTGCAACGTCTCCTTAGTCTCCTTCACTCTATAAGAGTTCCTCAGTCTTCCTTTGTTTTTCAGTGACTCACTACAGTCTACAGAATAAAGTCCGAATTCTTAGCATGGTCATGACCTAGCACTCAGCTACTCATACAGCCTCCTTCATCTCCTGCCATTCCCCCATATTCACTTTAAGTTCCTGTCAAAATAAATTAAATTACAGCTCCTAAAATGGTATGTACACTCTCAAGTCTGTGTTTTTGCAAATGGTACTCTCTTTGGCCTTTCACTAGGCTAACTCTCCTAGCGTGCTCAGTGTGAAATGTGGATGGTATCTTACAGGAAGTCTTCCTGAGCAGCCTACATCTCCCCATGGGCAATGGGGTGACCACTACACCAGGGATCCACCAACAGCATCACTGTCCACTTATTGCTTGCCATCCTCTCCTGAGGACATACTCCTTCAGGGCAGAATGGGTTTTACCTGGCACCTCATATGGTTCCTAGAACTTCAGAAGGAATCCTTTTTATATTTTAATTAACCACTTCTTACATTTTAATGTTTAACCTGGTTTATTAAATAGAATATCTGTCTCCCACTTGTCTGTTGCCAGAATAAGATTGTCAATGTCTCTGGATTTATGGGGATGTGTAAATCTAAATCACTATCAAAATGCTATGAAACCAGATCTACATACTTGCAACTCTAATGAACAGTTTAACGAGATGAGTCTATTAACATACAAAAAATGGTTGCTATTAAAATAAGATCCTGGTTTTTTTCTTTCAACTTAATAAATAATAACTGTGATAAGTATATTTTGATTTGGGAAACAAAAGACTCATGTTCTTCTAAGTTATTTGCCATGCTAGAAAAGTACTCGGTTCTCTAACACTCACCCGGACTTCTTACTCTGTGCTATGTTTACGTTATAGCCATTCCTTCTTACCTAGTGAGCATGTTAATTTTAATGACATAATCATCCAAAAAACATTTCTGGCTGACTAATGTCTACAAGGAATTACAATAGATAGATACGGTTGGAATTGTCTTAAAGAATAAGGGAGCACAATTCTTGCTCTCAAGGGGCGCATACATATAGGTACTTGCCCCAATATAAAATTCATAACAGTAATGTAGAAAAGAGATTTTCTCCTCTCTCAATTCTTCTAATGACTGTATATTTGCAACAGCAATACCAATAGGTAAGTACAAGAGAAACCAAAGAAATTAATACTTTCGAATGCTTTCTACATACCAGACATTTACACGATTTAAAAAAAAAAATTTTTTTTAATGTTTATTTTTGAGAGAGAGACAGAGAGAGACAGAGAGACACAGAGACAGAGAGCAAGAGCAAGCATGAGTGGGGGAGGGGGAGAGAGAGAGGGAGACACAGAATCCAAAGCAGGCTCCAAGCTATGAGCTGTTAGCACAGAGCCCAACATGGGTCTTGAACTCATGGACTGTGAGATCATGACCTGAGCTTAAGTCGGATGCTTAACCAACTGAGCCACCCAGGCGTCCCTATAAAGTAGGGATTATTATCTCTACTTAGTAAATAAGAAAAGTGAGGTCCAGAGAATAAAGAACAACCAAAATTGTGTGGCCAGACAAAGCCAGAATTTGAACCCAACTCCCAGGATTCTGGGTTCCTCCCACTAGAGAACATTTATAGCCTCATAAAGCTACAGTTTTAAAAGCACGGTACTGGAAGAATGCCTGGATGGCTCAGTCAGGTGAGCGTCTGACTCTGGATTTCAGCTCAGGTCATAATCTCACATTCTTGAGATTGAGCCCCACGTCGGGCTCCACGCTGAGTGTGGAGCCTGCTTGGGATTCTCTTTCTCCCTCCCTTCTGCCCTGCCCGTTCCCCCCTTCACTCACATCCTTGCTTCTCTCAAAAAACAAAGAAATAAAAGCACAGTACTGGAGAAAAATCTGATCTACGTTAAAGAGTAAGTCTGGCTCTCTAGTCCATGTTCTTGGAATCATCCCACTAAAAACAAACCTGGAGAAGTACGAAGACTTGGAAATTCTGACATATTAAAAAAGCTAAACAAACTGTAAAATAGAACCTGAAATTTAAGAAAGTGACTTTGAATAAAAAGATGATGAAAAGCTGCTTTGTGCTTCTGCAAAGTTAAAGAGAACTACATATTTCCTGGTGAGTTTAACTTAAATTAACAGGTTAATTAAAGTAGTTGTGAAAAAAAATAAAGTAGTTGTGAAATCTGCTTCTCTGAAGTTATTTAAAAATGAGATAGATCCACATTTGTCTAAAGGCAATCCAATGACAGGCAGGCTCTAATAAGGATATGGGATTAGCTATCTGTCTAAATTGTCCTAACACAGTGAGTTTAAGATTTTTCTTCCATGTGCACCCCAATTACAAGAAGTTTCTTTGACATGCAGGCTTTGTAAGAATATTACATAGCAGGCGTATAATATCATGTATCTGTGTACACACACACACACACACACAAACTCACACACACAGGATTGAGGGGTTTCCTATAGTCAGAAATATGTTTTCTCATAAAAATTGTATTTCTCGGCGCCTGGCTGGCTCAGTCAGCTGAGCATGTGACTCTTGATCTCAGGGTCATGAGTTTGAGCCTCACTCTGGGTGTAGTGATTGCTGAAAAATAAAATCTTAAAAAAAATTATATTTCTCATCTCATTTAAGCACATTGTTAACATTCTCTGGAATCTTCGTTTATATATTCTTTGCATAGTGTATACATGTATGACATCATGAAAATGGACCAATTCTATTCTAAATAAGCATCCAAAGTAAAATTGTTAAATTGTTCTATAGAAATCGCTTTTTAATCGCTTCTCGGCCTTTTGGCTAAGATCAAGTGTAGAAATCGCTTTTTAAATATAAGACAATTTCAACTATCCTATCTTGTTTTCTTATTTCTCTTTCAGGAAAAGGCAGGCATTATTTAACCCATCCCTTCACAACAGCAAAAAGGAACAGAAACTATAGTCTTAGAGTATGGTATTAGAGTGAGAAAAATTGAGCCTCATGAAAAGCCACCAGGATTGTTTTAGTTATTTTTCTGATCCTTAAAAACAGAATCATCAGAAGAAATAGAGAAATGATATAACAGCCTTTAAAATACAAAAGATGTAATGTAACATGTGAAAATTTGTTCTACAAAGTAACTCACCGAAGTTTCCTTCCTTTGCTGGCTTTCCTATCTACTTTCTTGTGGATTTTGCTTCGCAATTTCTGGATCGCAAGCCACTGCCTGGGAAATTCACAAGCAATGTTATGCATCATCACAAACACAAATAGTTATACCTATTGACAAATTGGAATTTTTCTCACTAACAACCTTGCAGAAAGAAATCATCAACCTACATCAAGTTCCTCAAGATAGTCTGGGGCCAAAGTGACTAATCAATTGAAGAGGATTTGTGCAATGGTAAAAAAACAAATGGCAGCTGGGAAATTCTACAGCGAATTTGGTTAACAATGCTCCTTAGTGTCTAGAGTTGCTGTGACAAGCACTAAATCCAGCAGTCTGCAGGAAAACCCATCAAACTGGGTATAGCTGCTTGGGTTTGCTTTCAGTGTTTTAGCTGCACAGCATGTTCTATTACTATTACTGCAACTGCTATTCAGCCTGAATACACGAATTCTTCAATTTTCCCTTTGTTAATGCCCGTGTGTTTTTTCTTGCACTTTCCAATTTTTGCTAATTTTTTAGAATTATCCACTACTGACACTAGTTTTACAGCCATTTTGTTTATTTAACTTTCATTTCACCTGTGGTATTTAAGAATGTGCTGCTGAGAGGTAAGGGTTCTTTCCCTCCCATATAATCTCAATATGACTTGTCACACTTACAAAAAAGTGAACAGTAATACTTTACTATCAAATATGGAGTCAGTCTTCAAATTTCCCAGATCATCTCAATTTTACAGTTAGTCTGTTCAAATCATGGCCCAATATTCACATATTCTATAGTCCTTTTAGATTAAAAGGAATTAATCTTTCAAAAAAAGGATACTGGACTAAGAAAATCTTCATAGATTCCTCACATGAACAAATTCCTCACATGAACAAATGTAAAAAAAAGGAGAAGCAGCAGCAGCTAAGTCATCTTACCTGATTTATACAACGGAAACTCAACATCAGAAAAAAATAATCTAGGGAAATCCAATTACTGTAATCTTAATATAATCTTAATTACCATAATCTATTTTATTGTAAAGTCAGATAAATGTACAATATAATCACCACTTAAATGCAATTTGCTGTATCACATTAAATTTATAGTGAGCAGCTCTCTATAGCCTTCCAGAGATACACAAAATATCAACAATATCCTACCCCTAAAACTCAAAGAATGTTTTACTCAAATAAAATTATTTCATCAACACAAATTTTTCATTGCATTCTCAAAATGCTGCTCTGCCCAGAATCCCATCCTGGCACTTGCAGCTTTTGTTTCCTTTCATACTTTTGCAAATTATAGCTCACGGCTATTTAAATGTACACTATTCATTAGGTAGCACTCTAAATGCCCTTTTTATTTTCCAACCACAGGATGAAGCATACACACAAGAGCCTTCCTTCACTACTTTACATTCTACCCTGACATCTGGGTAATGCTGCCACGTTCCATTTCTAATTGTGCCGAAGCTTTTACTGAAGGGGTGGAGGTCTAAATTAGGGCAGACTCAAACAAAGCAGATTCAACTATGAGCAAGGAACCTGTTGTGCACAGTGTCACGTTCTGAGGGCCGAGAGCACACATTTGGGTGGTTACTTTTTATCCACTGGTCAGAGGTTGATACAGATACAATCACCGCCCAAATCAGAGAGCAAAGGGCATAAGGAGGACTCTGAAAAACACACTCTAAAACAAATGCATATAGGTGTTTTATAATCTCTCATTCAAACTGCACTTAAGGCAGGGTAGGGTAAACAGGATTTCCATGCTTTGTCTCTCTAGCTCTTATTATCTTGCTTAACTTTTATAGTTACAGGGCCGATCACTGCCTTTGAGGCAGAATTAAAGGGACTGAAAGAGAGAAACTATTATATAGGGCTGCTTGCATGAATAGAAAGCCGTATCTAAATTACCTTCCCATGGCCACTTGATCATTGGGATCCAAGGAGCTGGTCTTTCGTTCTATGAGTTCTCGAAGGAGCTTGTGGAAAAAGGAAAGCAACTGATTTATTTATCATCTCCCAGCACCAACTGACTTTAAAAGGGCATAGTAGGGGGGCGCCTGGGTGGCTTGGTCGGTTAAGCGTCTGACTTCGGCTCAGGTCATGATCTCACAGTCCGTGAGTTCGAGCCCCGCGTCGGGCTCTGTGCTGACAGCTCAGAGCCTGGAGCCTGTTTCAGATTCTGTGTCTCCCTCTCTCTCTGCTCCTCCCCTGTTCATGCTCTGTCTCTCTCTGTCTCAAAAATAAATAAATGTTAAAAAAAAAATAAAAACAAAACAAAACAAAACAAAAAAAAGGGCATAGTAGGAATTCTGAATGGCATAGTGACTGCTCTAAAACTACAATCAATAAGGGACAACCCAGTGGCAAGAGCATGACTGAATTTCCATTAACCCTTTCATATTTATATATCTTTAAAAAGGTGGCTATATTGGGGCGCCTGGGTGGCGCAGTCGGTTAAGCGTCCGACTTCAGCCAGGTCACGATCTTGCGGTCTGTGAGTTCGAGCCCCGCGTCGGGCTCTGGGCTGATGGCTCGGAGCCTGGAGCCTGTTTCCGATTCTGTGTCTCCCTCTCTCTCTGCCCCTCCCCCGCTCATGCTCTGTCTCTCTCTGTCCCAAAAATAAATAAAAAACGTTGAAAAAAAAAAAATTTAAAAAAATTAAAAAAAAAAAAAAGGTGGCTATAGCAATAGCTGAGAACAGAAGTCCATTTGGAAGACTTATTGTACTGCAGTTCATTTCAAAAGGATCAATGAGTGTGCAACATTCCCTTCATTGTTTTTATGATTAGTTTTGTCCATCTCATCGATACTGATGGAGAATCTTTAAAAGGTCAGGTGGAAAAGGCTGTATGGCAAAAAGGAAAATGCATCAGCTTCTCACCAATAGGATAATGGTACATGGTTAACTTCTGACCTATAACCTCCAACAGCCAGGAAGGTCATCCTCAGGCTAAAGCCTTTATTAAATGTAATTAAAAGCGTGAACTTCATTCTCTTGCTTTCCATGGCTGGTACTCCACCATGCTTACCATGAAGCGATTCAACCACATATGACACTCACACATTCACGGCCATGACAATTATAAGAGGGAACCTAACGAAAGTCACACGTGTGTACTGCAAATATGGGAGAACCAGTCTCTCGTCCCATACAGTGAGCTCCATGAGAACTCTACATTACTCTCCTACTCTCCGCTTAGTCCTGGGCAGTCTACTGCATCTGACCCGAGTGTAAACCTGTAACTTTCACACAGACTTAAGAATCTGCATTGGATCTTAAAGTCCTACTAGGTGAAGAGGAGTAATGTTTAAAAGTTAAACATTAGGGGTGCCTGGCAGGCTCAGTCGCTAGAGCATGTGACTCTTGATCTCAGGGGCATGAGTTCAAGCCCCAGGTTGGGCGTGTAGCCTGCTCAAAAATGAAGAAAGGTTAAACATTAAGGGAGGACAGTTTTAAATTACTATTAAAAAAAATCTAGATATCATCTCTCCTATACAAGTGCTATGTGTAGGGAAATAGCAACAGAGATTAAAATCCCAAAAGTCTTCTGAGAGAAATCTAAGCGAAGACACTAATATAATCCTGCTAATCATCTGTCAATAATATAGGTTTGACTTTACAATGTGTTTCTTCACCAAAAAAGGTCATTATTTTGTAGGTGAGGCATGGTAGCAATACAGATATTTCACCAAGTTAAACAGCTGAAGTCTGTGGGAGGGTAAAGAAGGAGGAATAAATTCCTATGAAAGTAGTTCACTCTCTAATTTTCATTTGTTTATGTAAGTAGGCACTAGAAGAAGTAAAACAAATTTATAGAAATGTTCATTTCCATATAAGATGAATCTTTATTGCAAAAGGGAAAAGGATATCTCAATCGCAATTAAAAAACCTCCTGTGATGCTTTTTCATTTGCTTATTTTGGACATTATTACTACAGCAATTACGTTTAAAAATGTGGGGACCAGAGGCCACTGGTTTATTATCACTAGAAAACAGCAAGCTATTTCTCTACCCTGTTTATCTGATTGATTCCCAACATCTTTCTGGCAGCCAATCTATCAGTTTATCTCTCCTACTTCATCACAGTCACTTCTGGCAGCTAAATACAAGATCCAAATCCAGTGTTACACAGACATACGACACAGTAAACCTATGTAGCACTGCTACTCTGTAAACGGCTGCCCTGAAGGCTAAGCCAAAATGGGCTTCTGGTTCCTAGTCAATATTCTGTCAGAAGCAAGGTGGTGGGGGTAGAGGGGGAGAGGTTAATAATAAAACCAGAAGAAGGAGAAGAAAAAGAATAGAAAGAAAACACTAAGAAAGGAAGGGAAATAACGGAATGACTGCATCTCATTGCCCTTACCTTGTTCCGGCCACAGAAGAGATTATAACAACTGTTCCTGGTTTTCCTAATCGTCTCTGATCCCTTGAGACTGGGGCTGTCATGGCCACTGGGAGCAAGTGCTCATGGAAGGCTGCCCCAGCACAACAGGGGTGATCCTCTGGAAGAAAGCCCCATATGCCCTTCCCGAAGGCTGGAAATTGAAGCTGCACAACCACAGTGGATCTATTACATTTGCAGTGGTCTCTGCAATTCAAACACCACGTTGGTGCAGCATTTCTTTCAAGCACTCTGTGTACTTTCCATATTCTGGGCTGCATTTTCACTACCCAAGTGCCCTGCACAGCTGTTCTTAGCCATTCATGACAAGGAAGATGATTTTACTGGTCAATCTGGCCAAGTCTAGTTTATTCAGTCTGGTGTTTCAGAAGATCCTGTTGTGTGCAAGGTAGGAATAAGAAAGTAGCGAGAAAATACAAGTGAACAAACCATTCCCATGGTGCTTGCTATTTCCCACAGCTGACGCAATCACTGGGTTTTAATTTAATTAGGAAAACTGCTTTCGAAGAAGTTGCTGAAAAATTAAGCTTTAGGAATATTGCTGAAGAATTTAATTTTGCCTCTCAGTTCAATTTTTGTAGCTTAACTTTATGAATAAACTTCCCCATTAAAATACAGGTTTCTGTTACAGTTATTGGAGCTTTTTATTTCAACAATAATGACACAATATTTGTAATTTTCTTTGTGACTAGGAAAATGGGGACATGCATGAAATATTTTTGTCCCAGTCTGTTTTAATTCCAGAGTCAGCTCACAAAAGTTTGATTGTTTCTCTAGTTCTAGGGGAAAATCACAGATGTAGTTAGGTTTCCAGGTCAGCCCACAAAAACCTATTTAACCTGTAACAACATACATGAGAAATAGCCCTGATAGTGCTGTTCAGCATCTAATCAGCATTTATAATACTTTGTCTAGAAAAATGCATGCCAGAATCAGTTAAAAATGGCAGACTGAACACATTAGTTTATCTCTTCTCCCTTCTCAACCCCTCTAAAAGACAGGAGAGGAATAAAACAAATGTATTAACCCATGAGAAAGAAGAGGAAGGGAGAGTTAATGAGAGCAGATTTTCATAAATTTTTCAGAGACAGTCAGGAGATGGAAGAGTAGAAGGTAGTTATCACCAAAGTGCCCAGAGGGAATAAGAGGTGAGGGTGGAACTAATTAGGCCCATAGAATCCCCAGGAGGAGGCACAGTGGCAGAAGTGGGAGGGACGGTGCCACTGGGCCCTGACTATCCCTCTCACGTGGAGAAAAGTTTTCTTCTCTGGAAAAAATGAGCCCCAGAAGCTCCAGATGTAAGGCTATGAGGTAGCAAAGGCTGGGATGCAGAAGGGAAAGGTGATGCCCATCTTCTGCCTCATTCCCTGACCCTACACACAGAATGCCGGCACCCAGACACAAAACCTCCCAGGCAGGAGAGTGGGGGGGGAGGGGCGGGTCCTCCCTGGGAGAAACTGATCCCTCCTCTCCCCAGAAAATCACATCTCCAAGTTCTGCCATTTGAAGACAATTCCAAACAGGAGGTTTGTTCACAGTATAGCTCAGGTTTCAGAGACACTTGGAATGTCTTACTAAATATGAAGAGAGTTAAGGATCACTGGCATCTGAGGAAAGGCTCAGACAGAGACCAAAATAGGACGGAAAAAAGGGGACACAACAAAGCAATGTGGAAAACAAAAGAAACCTAAGGAAAGGAAGAAGAATAGACACTGTCGGAGAAGTGAAAGAAGATACATTTCCCTAAGAACAGGAGGCTATGAGAAAAGAGTAAAATAAGAAATTCAACACGAAACAAAAAAAATTTAAATTGCAAAGAACTGGAAGATAAATGTGCAAAAATCTTTCAGATCTGAAACAAAAAGGCAAAAAGATAACATCCTCCTGCTTATTTGTGTTTTTGGCGTGTTTTTTTTCCCCTTGCTTGTATGTAAGAGAAGAAAAAAATTTAGAGGACAATCCAGAATGTCAAACATCTGACTTTGTTAAGGCTAGGAGAACATAATTAAAGAAACGGTAATGACAATTTCCCAAATTGAAGGACAGGAATGAGCCTGCAAAAATCTAGTACAATGACTGAAAAAAGACCTTTCCCAAGACACATCATCATGAAATGTGGAACACTGGAAGTAAAGAGAAGATCCTAAATGCTTACAGAAAAAATAGGTCACATATAAAGAGGGTGACCACATGTCCCAGTTTACCCCAGAGAGTCCTGGGTTTATGCCTGTTGTCCTAGTATTCTTTCAGGCTAGCACCTCAAATGTCCCAGTTTTGACAATAAATTATACAGTCACCCTACATATTAAGGAATGAAAACTAAATGGGATTAGACATTTCAACAGCAATAGCAGGTATGGAAGGATTGCAGAGCAATGCCTTCAAAATTCTGAGGAAAATCACTTTCAACCTCAAAATTCCATCCACAAAGTATTACCAAGTATGAAAGTTACATGGAGACATTTTCACACATGCAAGAACTCAACAATTTTCTTTCCACACACTCTTCCACAGGAAGATGTGCTCGAGTAAAATGAGCATGTAACAGCAAGAAAGGGAAAGACAGGAGACGTCAGAAAATAGGTCTAACTCAGGAAAGCAGCAAAGGCAGGTCCCAAGACTACTGATGGCAGGGGCCCAGAGAGCAACCATTCCAAAAAGAACAGAGTCCAGAGAGCTCTAGAAATAAGGTCTCCAGGGAAAAGGGTGGGTGGGTGGGGGAATAATAGGTTAGTTTATGTATTCAAGGCATTTATTTGGTGTATGTGGGGTGGAAACAGATACACAGAACACAAAGTCTATTTTTAAAAACAGGCCTTATTATTCTAGGAAAAAACAAGCATGTAAGGAAATATAATCATAGTACATGTGAACATTTAGTCATCATATTGTAAACAATGAATCTTCACAAAACTGTGACAATAAGTACTTTAAGAAAATGGAGGACAGAAGTGTGGAGGTAGTAAGTACAGAAGGGCTAGGACCTCACTACCATAATGGGAAGTCAAGAGATGATTTGATAGATGACTGTTGATAAATCAACAATAGTATAAACATACTATTTAAAATATGCAAGTAATAAAAAACCTAAAGCAGTGGAAGTTTTTGCTTTCCAAAACTTCTCAGCACCATATTTTACCATTTTTTAAACAATAGATGACCCAAGAAGAATTCGTCAGTTATTTATTTAGCAATGTCTGGAGGAAAGAGGATACAGTAGTCCCCTGCCTTATCCTCGGTTTTAGTTACCTGCTGCCAACTACGGTCTGGAAGCAGATGAGCCTCCTTCTGATGGATCATCAGATGTAGCCTAACGCTACATCACACGCATACGTCATTCACCTCACTTCCTCTCATCACATAGGCATCTTATCATTTCACATCATCATAAGAAGGATGAGTACAGTACACTAAGGTGTTTAGAGAGAGACCATATTCACATTATTTTTATTACAGTATATTGTTATAATTGTTCTATTTTATTATTAGCTATTGTTATTCTCTTACTGTGCCTGACTTATAAATTAAACTTTATCACAGGTATGTATATGCAGAAACAAGCACAGTATATTTAGGGTGCAGTACTATCCACGGTTTCAGGCATCCACTGGGAGTTTTGGATCATATCCCCTATGGATAAGGGGGGGGAACAGTGTAGGTATTCTGAAAAATCTTGAAAGTTTGCAAATTCACACTGAAAAATTTCATAATTCCTACGGGGGAAAAAGGACAGGATGATCAAGGATCTACTGATGAAAGCTCTTCTGAATATTTTTCTGCTCCCTAAATTAAAACATGGCAACACACTAGAAATACCAATAACATTTATTTTGACTTGCTGCTGATGCCAAGTAATTATTAACAATTTTATTGAGATACAATTCACTTACTATACAACTCACCTATGCACAATATATATAATTCAGTCTATTTTAGTAAATTCACAGAGTGGTGCAGTCACCACCACATTTAATCTTAGAACAATTTCATCCCACCTAAAAGAAACCCCAAACCTATTAGCTATCATCCCCAGTATACCTCTCTGTCCCCCCACCCCCATACTCCCATATCCCTAAGCAATCACTAACCTTTATGTCGTTATGATGTGCCCATTCCGGACATTTCATATAAATGTAATTTAATTTATGGTTTTTTATGACTAGCTTGTTTCACTTAACTAACATGTGTTCCAAGGTTTATCCACATTGTAATATATGTCAGTACTTCCTTCTTTTTTATGGCTGAATGATATTCCATTATATACCATATTTTATCTATTCATTAGTCGAAGGACATTTGGTTGTTTTCACTTCATGGTTATTGTGAGTAATGCTCCTATGGACATTCATTACAAGCTTTTGTGTGGACATATGCTTTCATTTCTCTTGGGTATATACCTACAAGTGAAACTGCTATGGTTAACATTTTGAGGAACTGCTAGGCTGTTTTCCAAAGCAGGTGCACCACTTTACATTCTCACCAGCCATGTTTGACAGGTCCAACTTTTTGACATCCTCATCAGCACTTGTTATTACCTGACTTTTTGATTATAGCCATCCTAGTGGGTGTAAAGTATTATTTCATTGTGGTTCTGATTTGCATTTCCCTGACGGCTAATGAGGTTGGCATCCTCTTGTGATTACTGGTCATTTGTGTATCTTCTTTGGAGAAATGTCTATTCAGATGCTTTTCCCATTCTTTTAGTAGGTTGTCTCTTTATTATTAAGCTGTAAGAATTCTTTATATATTCTAGACACCAGTCCCTTATCAACTCCCTTTCTTTAGGCTGTCTTTTCACTTTCTTGATGGTATCATTTGCAATAGAAAAGTTTTTAATTTTGATGCAAGTCGTTTTTTCTCTTGTCATTTGTACTTTTGGTGTTGTATCTAAGAAATTAATTCATAATCCAAGGTCATGAATATCTACTTCTGTGTTCTCTTCTAAGAGTTTTATAACTTCAGCTCTTGTATTTAGATCTAGATCCATTTTGAGCTAATTTTTGTATATGGTGTGATGTAGGGGTCCAACTTCATTCTTTTGTGTATGTATATCCAACTGCACCATTTGCCAAGAGATTATTCTTTTCTCCATTGAACTGTTTTGGCGCTCTTGCCAAAAAACAAGTGATTTGTAAATTTTTGTTTTATTTACTTTTTAAATAGGCTTCATGCCCAGCACAGAGCTTGAAATCATGACCCTGAGATTAAGACCTGAGCTGAGATTAGGAGTTGGCTGCTTAGCTGACTGAGCCACCCAGGCACCCCAAAACAAGTAATTTGTAACATTTGGTTTTATGGCCATATATTCACTGGCTTTCCAAATTTGTGACCTACAGTTATTGATTCTTATACCGCTCAGGCTTCTATGGTTCATAGCCAGATTCTTAAGATGGAAAAACCTTGGGACAACTCTCTCCAACTTACTCAGCCTAGCTGAGTCAGGATTTTTCAAACTCTGTCCCCAATACATAGACTGCATAGGAAACAAGTACAGTCAACTTCTCTTACATGTATTTCAGTCCCTCTCTCCCTGAGCTACAAAAAGCAGACTCATAATGCTTGGCTTTACTCTTCCTTCCGTTTCCTCTTCAGCTCCACAAGAAATCTTAGTGAAAATGTATGTTTCTGCTCTGCCTCTTGCTTTACTAAATGTTTCTGTTCTCAGCTCTCCAGTCTTTCAAATTAACCCCCCCACTTTCAATTTTTATATGCTATATTTAAAGTATGCAAAAAATAAATCCACATACACTATAATTTCAAATAGCTGGGTAGGAATTACTGTACATGCCTATAGTATAAAACTGCCAGAAGGTGACCCACTCCCCACAGGTAAATATTTTTTCTGTTTTCTTTCCACATTGCCCACTCACTCCTCAACCAACTCCATAACACCTAAATTTCTGTCTCCATTGTTCTAATGAAACAACTCATGCCAAGGTCTCCAGATCTCCATGTCTAATGGACATCTGTCATGACTCATCCTACTAGACTTCTTTTTTTAAATTTATTTATTTATTTTGAGAGGGGGAGAGAGACAGAGAGAGGAGAGAGATAGAATCCCAAGCAGGCTCCACACTACCAGTGCAGAGCCCAAGGTGGGGCTCGAACCCACAAACCGTGAGATCACAACCTGAGCCAAAACCAAGAGTCAGATGCTTAACTGACTGAACCACCCAGGCACCCCTACCCTTCCTACTAGATTTCTTGAAGCAGCAAGTGATACTGTACATTCTTACCTTCCTGAAACACTCTTTCTTGCCATCTTTGAGGCACCTCCCTGTTTTTACTCCATATTCAGCCATCTCCTCTGCCCAAACATTGCACGCTAGCATTCTTTAAGACTCAGTTCCAAGCTACCTTTTCCTCTCACTCTATACACTTTCCCCAAGAGTTACATTCTATTCTCAAGACTTCAATGATACAAGAGCTACCCCCTGGAATTCCTTTTCCTTTACATTCAATATCTAATCTGTCTCCAAGTCCTTTGTATGTGATCCACTCATTCATGAATCTGTCCATTTTTATCTATCTCCACTGTCTATATCCTACTATAGGCTATCATCGTCTTCATACATTCCATAAATATGTATTGAGTACCCTGGGAAGACAATGTAAAATAAAACAGACATGGACTCACCTGAGTTAGTATATGATTTCCGCACATTTACTCTTGCCCCTCCTCCATTCTGGTCTCCTAATTAGAGCCAGAGTAATATTTTTTAAATGCAAATATGCCAGAGGATAAAATTCTTATTGCAGCCTAAAGGCCCAATATGGTCTGGTCCCTTATCTACCTCTCCAGCCTAACCTTCCACCTCTGTGCTCCTGTCCCACCAGTCTTCTTTCCGTACCTGAAATGCTCCCAGGTGCACTCCCGCCACAGAGCCCTTTATGCAGGAGCCCTGCCACAGGTGTGCTTCCCTAACCATTTACCTGCTTACACCCCACCTCCTTCTCCATTCATTAATGGCAGTTTAATCATCTCTTCCTTAAGGAAACCTTTCTTTTTTTAATGTTTATTTATTTTTTTATGGGGGTGAAGAAAAAGAGGGAAGCAGAGAATCTGAAGCAGGCTCTGTGCTGCAGAGCTCAAACTCATGAACGTCGAGATCATGACCTGAGCGGAAGTCGGATGCTTAACTGACTGAACCACCCAGGCACCCTCTTAGGAAAGTCTTTCTTAACCCCACCCTCCACACACATACACACTACGCTCGTACTTAATCTATACTTGTTAGTGGATTACTTGATTAATGCCTATCTCCTCCTCTTATCGAGAGTACCACTATCTACCTAAGCAATTGTTTTGTTTTTTGTCATTACCATTATCAGCAAATCCTCCTCCCCGAACAATATTCTTCTCACATGTCTTACAGAGGGCCCAGAGAAGTGGGTGGTTTGTTTTAAGTGGGTGTTTTTTCCTCTTCATTTAATACACTGTTCTTGACCTATTTATTGATTCATTAATAATATAGTCAATGTGCATGAATTAGGAAAATAAAACCAAGATCCTTGAAGATTTGAATATGTCCATGAAAATTTACTTTGTACAAGCTACAGAACTAACTCTCTTTGTGCAGTGCACCCCCAGCACTGCAAATATAAATTAATCCATTTCCTTGCATCATCTCAAGAATCACCTTTTTAAAACATTTTTTAAACATTTTTATTCATTTTTGAGAGACAGAGGGAGACAGAGTATGAGGGGGAAAGGCAGATAGAGAGGGAAACACAGAATCTGAAGCAGGCTCCAGGCTCTGAGCTGTCAGCACAGAGCCTGACACAGGGCTCGAACTCATAAACCATGTGATCATGACCTGAGACAAGTCGGATGTTTAACCAACTGAGCCACTCAGGTACCCCAAGAATCATCCTTTTTTTTTTTTTTTTTTTTTTTAATTCTTTTTTTTTCAACATTTTTTATTTATTTTTGGGACAGAGAGAGACAGAGCATGAACGGGGGAGGGGCAGAGAGAGAGAGAGAGACACAGAATCAGAAACAGGCTCCAGGCTCCGAGCCATCAGCCCAGAGCCTGACGCGGGGCTCGAACTCACGGACCGCGAGATCGTGACCTGGCTGAAGTCGGACGCTTAACTGACTGCGCCACCCAGGCGCCCCGAATCATCCTTTTTTTAAACCATCCTAAGAGTACTTGAATTAAAAGTACAAAAACAAAAAATTAATCTAAATGAATTAAAAGATTTTAAATCACTTCTCATTCTATTCATGTTAAAATCATGTAGACCTATTCTCCCTATTGGATCTCATTTCCTAAAGGAAGTGTTGGTTCTTCTCTGGAAAAGAGAAGGAACAGACCTTTTGTGCTTCCTCTAAACCATCCAGACCCTCTTTCTGCAACCTCTTTGAGTTGGTCCTTTTATTATAAGAAAGGTGTCTTGACATCTTCATAATAAAAACCTGAATTAATTTCAATATAGTGTTTTTGAGAAATACAGAGTGAGTGGGGGACAGGCAGAGAGAGAAGGAGACAGAATGCCACCCTGACAGTGCAGAGCCTGATGCAGGACTTGAACTCATGAACTGTGAGATCATGACCTGAGCCAAAACCAAGAGTTGGACGCTTAATCACCTGAGCCACCCACGCACCCCTCAATGTTTATTCATTTTTGATAGACAGAGAAGGACAGAGCATGAGCGGGGAAGGGGCAGAGAGAGGGAGACACAGAATCTGAAACAGGCTCCAGGCTCTGAGCTGTCAGCACAGAGCCTGACGCGGGGATTGAACTCACGAACTGCGAGATCCTGACCTGAACCGAAGTCAGATGCTCAACCGACTGAACCACCCAGGCGCCACCCCAGGCACCCCTCAAGATAGTGTTTTTTATTTAAACATTTTTTTATTGAAAAATAAATAAACTTTTTTATTTACAAAATACGTTTTTCAAATTCCAAATTTCAGGTTCCCATCTCCCATTTTCTAAGATCTAATGATTCTAGATAGTGTGCTGCATGGTTCAGTGTAACTGTAAATATCTGCCCACGAGTCAGTATAATACCATGGCTTTGGTGTCTGACAGATCTGGGTTCCGAATCCAAACTATGCCCCTTACTAGCTGTTTAATCTGGGACAAGTTATCTGACCTCTCCAGAGACTCAGTTTCCTTTCATAAAATAGTAATAATTTTATCTCATAAATTTCATTTGGTATTTTAGAAGATGATGAAAGTAATACACTTAAGCAAAATATAAGTATTCAATAAACAGAAATACTGGGGTGCCTGGGTGGCACAACTGATTAAGTGCCCAACTCTTGATTTCAGCTCAGGTCATGATTTCATGGCTTGTGAGTTCGAGCCCTGTGCTGACAGTGCGGGGCCTGCTTGGGATCCTGTCTCCCCCCACTCTCTGTCCCTCCTCCATTCATGCTCTCTCTCTCAAAAAATAAACTATAGGGGCGCCTGGGTGGCTCAGTTGGTTAAGCGTCCAACTTCAGCTCAGGTTGTGATCTCGTGGTCCATGAGTTTGAGCCCCGCGTTGGGCTCTGTGCTGACAGCTCAGAGCCTGGAGCCTGTTTCAGATTCTGTGTCTCTCTCTCTCTGACCCTCCCCCATTCATGCTCTGTCTCTCTCTGTCTCAAAAATAAATAAAGGTTAAAAAATAAATAAACTATAAACAAATATAAATAAATAAATAATAATATTGTCAGCATCAGATAACAATACTCACCAATAATCCACCAAATCTCACTTGGGACAAAAAACTCAACCCCCCACCCCCCTAGCTAAATCACCACCACCATAGATGCTAATAATGAACAAGTACAATAATTCCGTTTTCATTTCTACTGATTAGATATGAAATGAAGAAAAAGCAGAATGAAGAAAATGTAAAATGCACTGAAAATTCACAAAAATGGTAAGTCACTATTTGAAAAGTATGCTACTGGTGGTAGAACTTTTCCAAACTGGACCATGATAAATTGGAGCAAAAGTGATCCTCTCCTTCATCATTTGTTCCATTTTAACAACTAACTGCTATTCCCTGTGACCTGCAATTCTGGCCACATGATCCCCTACACTTAGCACTTCCCCCAGCCATTAAAGTTCTCTGAAGACCTGGATCACATGCCATCTCCTCCTCCCTGCAGCCTTCTTCAACTCCCTCAAACTATTTTTAATTTCTCCCTCTTCTAAATTCTTTCAGACCCCCTCACCAAGCATGCTGGTTGGTTATGTTTTCGTCATTTCCTTTGCCTGGCTGTAAGCATCCTGAAGGCAGGTTACAGTCGGACTCAAATTCTCACCTCCCACAGAACTCTGTGCACTGCCTTGCACACAGCAATTATTCAATAACATTTCTAAAATGACAGAGTTAAGTAGCAAGCATTCTTGTTGATCCTGTAATCAAGGATGAACAGTATCCAACTTCTGTAATGACAAGTACAATATTTACAGGAAGAGTGGTACAGAGAAGAATGGAGAGAAATCATGATGCGTGAATAGAATTCAAGAAGCATCTTTTTTTTTTTTTTTTTAATTTTTTTTTAACGTTTATTTATTTTTGAGACAGAGAGAGACAGAGCATGAACGGGGGAGGGGCAGAGAGAGAGGGAGACACAGAATCGGAAGCAGGCTCCAGGCTCCGAGCCATCAGCCCAGAGCCTGACGCGGGGCTCGAACTCACAGACCTGAGATCGTGACCTGGCTGAAGTCGGACGCTTAACCGACTGCGCCACCCAGGCGCCCCTCAAGAAGCATCTTAATACTGACGTTACAAATAGCCTGCCTTTGGTTACTAAAATAAGAAAATGTATAGCTACAGGCTACCACTGAAAAAGTCAGCCTGACTCTGCCTCGCTACCCTTGGTCTTTAAAGATTTGATTAGTTTTTCCACCTTCTGATTCAGTGCTGCATCATGCCTCCACTCCAGAGCTAGAGCTAAGTAAGGCCTGTGATTTGGAAGGGATGATAAATTCATCGACTAAATACAGTAACACTGTTTTCTCAGCACAAGTTCTAAAATATTTCAAAGGCTGTGGTATTTCACTAGCCTTGGCCATTGGGGTTAAAATTTATTAGTCAAAACAGAAAACTTGCTCATCAGATCCCATGTATTCCATTAGGCATGATATATAATATCTCCCAATGTCTAATTATTAACGAGGACTGTAAGTAAATCACAATCAGTATTAGGTCCTGATGTGTGCAGACAGGGTAAGAATTAAGCAATTCGGATGCTAAAGAATTTCTTTTTTTGCCAATTTGCTTTTCCTTTCTTTTTCTTAAAAATAAAAAGAATTTTACAAGCATCAAGTGGCTACATTAAGCCACTCTTCCTAATCCATAACAAAAGTAACAATGTACAGAAAGTTCTATTGTTTGAAATTTCCAACAGTTCCCATTTCCAGTATTCTGTCCCTTGGTCAGAACATCCTTCTGGTGTGTATCTTTTTTCCCTTCCATATTTAATAAAGGTGAACAGAAGAGTTAAATATCCTTTGGGAGCTCAGTTCAGTCACTGACTATTCTGAGGCACTCTTGGGCAAGTTTCTTTTAATGGCACCAAACAATATATCATTTGTCTTGGAAGAATAAAGAGGAAGTCATTCAGAACTAGAGAAGATTTTACTACAGGGATTCACAAGTAAGAAACCGGAAGGGTAGTACTAACTTGTGTTCCGTAATGATGTCCTTTAGGATGTGAAGCCCAGCTGAAACAAAGCTTTCCCTGTCTTTCCGGCATTCTGCCTCTAGCATTCATACTCCAATAATTCTTCAGCCCCACCAGGATCAATAACCCATTGATTCTGCCACCTTTTCAGCAGCCTGCCTCTTCTCACATGCTCACTTCCCTCCTTCCTCAGGTGGAAGTGATTCCATAGGCCATCAGGACTCTTGGTATACATTCTCTTGGTATACATTCTCAACTCCCTTGCATGCTGTCCCTTTGTCAAACAGATTCACGATCCCTTGGGAACTGATGGGTCTTGGAATTCAGAACTTTTAGGATATGAGGAAGATAATACAGTGTTAAATAAAATACAAATGCCCCAGCAGAGTCTGGGATAGCACCCTAAAATCAAGCACATGAATATTTCTGCAGCAAAATACAGGAATCATCCCCACTAAGCGGGATAAATTAAAGCCTAACAAGTTTATAATAGCTTCAGGTCAGATGTTGCCACCACAAAAGTTTGCCAAACTTACTAAAAACAAACAAACCAAACAAACCAACCAACAAACAAAAACAACAAACTGAGTTTTCAGAACTTTTTACATTTCAGAATTGCAGGTAAAGGATTAAGTACCTGTACTCCCTTGGCAAGCCCCCCCCCCCCCCGCCCCCCCAACCATGTTAAACGTGCATTCATGCAGCTGAACTGCCTGGAGAAAAAGACAAGACCATGTGAATGGGGGTCCCCCATTTGAAAGTCATTAACCCTGACCTCATGTGGATCTTCTGTGCTACCTGACAACTCCCCTGTGGGTTTCCCTTCTACTCACTCTCCCACTCTGTTGGGGGACTCTGCCATGCCTCCTCTTTTCTCAAACCTCCAGCCTCTGCCACATCTTCTCTCAGCTTCTTGACTCATAAAGTAAGACAAAAGGAGACAAAAGCACCTTGATGAGCATTTCCACATGATTCCACAGTATCTCCTTGCAAGTGTACCCGTATACTCTGCCTTCCCTCCTCTATGTATGGATGAAATGTTTGTCAGAACTTCTCTGGACTTGAGTACTCACCACCAATTCTCACCTCCATTTTCCCTCCATTGAATCATTTCCACCAGCAAAGTACATTTCCTCTCTTAAAACAAAACAAAACACTCTCCCAAACTTTCCCTTTCAGCTGCTCCATTTCTCTATTCTCTTAACAGCAAGCCTACTCAAGAGCTGCCTAGACTCAGCATCTCCAATTTTTCTCCTACCATTCCTTTTTGAACCCACTTTATCATTCTACCAAAACAGTTCTTGTCAAGGTCACCATGATTTCCACCTTGCTGACACCAATGGTCAATTTTTCAGTCCTTATGTCACTTGTGCACACTTGACATAGGTCATTCTCTTCTTAAAAAAAAAAAAAAAAAAAAAGCTTTATTCAGATATAATTCACAGACCATACAATTCACCAATTTAAACTGTATGATTCAATGGTTTTGTATAGTCACAGACTTGTGCAACCATCACCACAATCAATTTCAGAATATTTTCATCACTTTCAAAAGAAATCCATTACCCATTACTTTTCACTTGCATTTTCCTCCTATGACCCCCAACCCTAGGCAACCAATAATCCACTTTCTCTCAATGCAGATGTGCCTACTCTGGGTATCTCATATATACAGATCATACAATAGTAGTCTTTTGTCACTGACTTCTTTCACTTAGCATACTGTTTCCAAGGCTTATCCATGTTGCAGCAAGTCATCGGCACTTCATGCCTTTTTATAGCTGAATACCACTCTATTGCATGGGTATACACTTTGTCCAACCATTTATCAGTTGAGGGACATTTGGGCTGCTTCCTTTGTGGCTATCATGAATAATGCTGTGAATACTCATGTACAAGTCTTAGTGTGGGCAAATGCTTTCATTTCTCTTGAGTATACACTTAACAGTGAAACTGCCACGTCATAGGGTAACTCTAAGTTTAATGTTTTGAGGAACAGCCAAACTTTTCCACAGAGGCTGCACCAATTTATATGCCCACCAGCAATGTGTGAAGGTTCCAAATTTTCCATATCTTTGCCAACACTTGCTATCATCTTTTTGATTATAGCCATCTTAGTAGTGTAAGGTGGCATGTATTCTGCTTTTGATTTGTATTTCCCTCAAGACTAATGATGCTGAGCACCTTTTCCTGTGGTTACTGGTAATTTAAGTATCTTCTTTGGAGAAATGTATACTCAGATCCTTTGCCATTTCTTATTGAGTTATTTATCTTTTATTATTATGTTGTAAGAGTTCTTTATAAATTCTAAACAAGTCTTTTATCAGATATATGATTTATAAATATTTTTTCCCACAAACGTTTTTGTGGGTCTTTTCACTTGCCAGAGGGTACGTTTTGTAGGACCCAAGTTTTTTATTTCAATCAAGTCCAATTTATCTATTTTCTTTTGTCACTTGCACTTTTGAAGTCATATCTAAGAAACCATTTCCTAACTAAAGCTCATGAAGATTTACTCCTATGTGTTCTTCTACAAGTTTTATACTTTTAGCTTTTACATTTAGGTATGTGATCCATTTTAAATTATTTTTTGTGTAGGTGTGAGGGAAGGCACCAACACCATTCTTTTGCACGTGGATATCCATTTGTCCCAGCCTTATTTGTCGAAAAGACAGTTCACTTCCCATTGCACTGCCTTGGCACCCTTGTTGGATGACCATAAATGTAAGGGTTTATTTCTGGATTCTCAATTGTATTCCACTGACCTCTATACCTTTTTTTCTTTTTTTTTTTTTTTTTAATGTTTATTTATTTTTGAGAGAGCACGCATGCACAGGGCAGGGGCAGAGAGAGGGAGACAGAGGATCTGAAGCGGGCTCCACTCTGACAGCAGAGAGCCCGACGTGGGGCTTGAGCCCACGAACTGGGAGATCATAACCTGAGCCAAAGTTGGATGCTTAACTGACTGAGCCACTCAGGTGTCTCTCTATATACCTAACTTTGTGTCAGTACTACAACATCTTGATTATTGTAGCTTGGTAGTGAGTTTTGAAATTAGGAAGTAGGAGTCTTCCAGTTCTGTTCTTTTTCAAGATGGTTTTGGCTATTCTGGGTCCTTTGCATTTCCATGTGAATTTTAGGATCAGCTTATCAATTTCTACAGAGGCAGTTGTAATTCTGATAGGGACTGTGTTGAGTCTGAAGATCAGTTTGGGGAGTACCATCATCTCAACAATATTAACTCCTCTAGTCCATGAACATGAGATGACTTTGTACTCAGTGTATTCAGGTCTTTTCAAATTTCTCTCAGCAATGTTTATAGTTTTCAGTGTACAAATCTTTCACCTCCTTGGTTAAATTTATCCCCAGGTATTTTATTCTTTTGGATACTATTGTAAATGTAACAGTTTCCCTTTTCAGACTGCTCACAGCTGGTGTACAGAAACACAGTGGAGTTTTGCATGCTCATCTTGGGTCCAATTTTGCTAAATTCATTTATTAGCTCTGGTGGTTTTTTGGCGGCTTCTTTGGGATTCTCTATATATAGGATCATGCCATCTGCAAATAAGAGACAGTTTTACTTCATCCTTTCCAATGTGGATGACTTTATTTCTTTTTCTTGTCTAACTGCCCCGTCTAGAGCCTCCGGTACAATGTTGAATGCTAGTGGCAAGAGAAGACATCCTTGTCACATTCCTAATCCTAGAGAAAAAGCATTCCTTCTTTCACCAATGAGTAGGTGAAAGTGGGTTTTCACAGATGTTCTTTATCAAGTAAAAAGTTCCCTTCTCTCCCTGGTTTGCATGTGTTTTTATCATAAAAGGGCCAAATGTTTTTTCTTCATCTATTGAGGTGACCACATGGTTTTGTCCTTTTTCTATAGATATGGTGTATTACATTGATTGATTTTTGATGTTAAACCAACCTTGTATTCGTGGACTAAATTCCATTTGGCTATGGTACATCATCTTTTTTATGTGCTGCTGGATTGAGTCTGCTAGTACTTACTTTATGGACCTTTGCATTTATATTCATAAGAGATACTGGTCTGGAATTTTCTTGTGCTGCTTTTGTCTGGTTTTGGTTTCAAGATGATACCACATTTCCTCCTTCTTGAAACACTTTTACATGGAACCTGGGAAATTACTCTTCCTTCACTCTCTTACTGGTTGCTCTTTCTCAATCACCTTTGCTGGCTGCCCTGTATCTCCCCAACCTCTAAATGTTTGAATGTCCCAGGATCAAAGTTTGAATCAATTCTTTTTTTCTCTCTCGCTTCATTCTCTAGGTGATCTTGTTCAGTCTCATTGCATTAAATACAATCTATATGCTGATGGCTCTCAAATTTATACCTTCAAGCCCAGATCTTCCTACAGACTCCAAAATTATACATAAAACTACCTCTTCAACAACTCCACATGAATGTTTCCGAAGTAATCTAAACTTAATATAACTGATAATCAAAATAATTAAAGCCAAAACAAGTCTATGGGGGGGGGGGGGAAGCTTAATAAAACCAAAACTGAGTTCCAGCTTTCTCCTCCAGATTAGCTTCTCTCATTGTTTTCCCTATCGCAGTAAATAGCAATTTCATCCTTCCCACTGCTCAGCCCAAAAACCTTAAAGTAATTTGGACTCCTTGCTTTCCACACCCCATATGAAATTCAATGGCAAATTCTGTCAGTTCAACTTTAACGTAAGTTCAGAATCCAACTACTTTGCACTCCTTCCAAAACCACCCTAGTCCCAACTACCACCATCTCTTGCCTGGATCATCACTAGAGTCTCTTAACTGGCTTCTTATTTACCACCTTATGCCCCTACAGTTTATTCTCAACACAGACAGCAGAGTGATTCTTTTAAAACATTAGTCCAATCATGTGACTCCTCTGTTCAAAACCCTTTAGTGATTTCCCATCTTAGTTGCAATAAAAGCCAAAATGTTACAGTGGCTTACAGGTCCTATAGTACCTGGCCCTCCATTACCTCTCTTTCCTCCTCTATCACTCTTTCTTGCCTAGTCTACCCCAACGACACTGGCCTCCATGAATTTCCTAGAACATGCTAGCCTCCACCGTGCCTCAGAGCCTTTGTACTTGCCATTCCCTTTGTTCCCAACACTCTTCCTCCAGATACTTGCATGACTGTTATTTGTTTCCTTCAAGTCTCTGCACAAACACAACCTTATCCCCTGAACATCCTACAAAAAAACAGTGACTGTCCTATCTCTACCCTGGTATTCCTTTCACCCATGCCAGGTTTTAGAATCTTCTACTGTACAGTCACAATATATTTCCCCTTTCATCCTATCTCTGAGCTAGAATGGATGCTCACATGGACAGAACTTTGCTTTGTTGTAGCCTCTAACAGAGCTCCAAGAGAACTTTCTATGATGAGGAAATATTCTGTATTTGCATTGTCCAATACCATAGCCACTAGCACATGTGGCCACTTGAAATGTGGCCAGTATGAATGAGGAACTGAATTTTTAGCTTTATTCTATTTTAATTAATTTAAATTTAAATACTACATGTGGCTAGTAGCTACCGCATTGGCTAGCACAGCACAGCCTAAAATAGCAGTTAGTCAAAAATACATAGTAGGTATGCAAATATTTATTGAATGAATGATGGAAGGAAGAAAGAAATCTGAAGGTTTTTTTCTCCTTAACTTTTTATTATATAAAACTGCAGAAATACACAAAAGTAGGACATAGCAAAATGAACCCTCCAATACCAATCACCAACTTGAAGGCTCTTCTAACCTGAAATAAGTTTCAGTGGATACTGACATCTCAATTCAGCTTCTAACAATTACCATATTCTTGGAAAATAGAGAATTTATATTATCCAGAGTTTATATCAAACAGCATCTCTCATGGTCTTGTAGAGATTATAGAGAAATGACTTTAGCAATCAGATCAGATATATGTTGGGGGAAAAACTGGTATGCAAATCAGTGCTTGAGGCAGACACATACATGTATGTTTTTATATCAAGGACCTGATTACTCTCTTCCATCATTTACTTTCTCCACATAAATTTTAATGAAGTCACACTCTTAAAGGAGGAGCTATGTGACCATACAAATTAAGAGAGAACTTCACTCTTGTAAGATGACACAAATTCCTTGGGCAGGGATTTTGTCTTCTTAGTCTTTAAAAACCTATCACCTGGTATAATAAATGTTAATTGAATGAAGTTCATAATTGCATAAAAGTGATACATATGAACTGTCAGAGTGCAAACAGATACACTGGACCTTTCCTAAACAGATATATTCTGAAAAGGAAATTTTCAAATGGATTTTCAACATGTCAGATCAAAACGCAGTTTAATATGCTGAAAACAAAAATCAAACCCGGAGTACGAATTCTTGGATCTCAATGTTCTAACTCACTAGGTGGGGTGATCCTTATACTAGTCATATACTTGCTTTAGGCTCCAGTTTGTAAAAAGACAGTTTGGCCTTGATGTTCTTCAAAGATGCTATCTAACTTTAAAGCAATTATGTTCTATCCTAGATCCCCAATACACAAAAATTTTAAAAGATGCTTATTAACTTCTTTCTATGCTAGATCGTTTCCCCTAAAATTTACCTTAAAGGAGCTTTACATTGCAGGTGATTTAATATGAAGACATCATAACCTACTTTAGGGAAGTAGTGTTCCCTGTTTCTTGAGAAGTACCAAATTCTTCACTTGGGGCCACTAAAATACTGCTGGAGTCCTATGTTTGATTTACACTCAGCTGGATGACTTTGTGCTTATTAGTACAGAAAAGGCAATTTTGGCCACATATTTGCCTAGTAAATTCCCAAGATACCACCTGTGTTTGAAAAAGTTTCTTCAACAGTTCTAAGCCAATTCTTATCTCTTTCCTAGCTGGCTCCATAAAATGTACTGTTTCAGGTTTTTTTCTGAGGTTCTGCCTTTGTTAAACGAGGTAGTATTACTAAAGTCGTGCTCTGATGTTTTTCAAAGCAAGGAAACAGAAAGAAATGAGGGCCAGCCATGTAAACCTTCCCTTGACATTACTGTTGGATGAAATTTCTGGACCTTGCATTTAAAATGTGGCTTTGAGGGGTGCCTGGGTGGCTTAGTCGGTTGAGCGTCTGACTCTTGGTGTTGGCTTAGGTCATGATCTTGCAGTTTGTGGGTTCGAGCCCCACATCAGGCTCTGTGCTAACAGTGCAGAGCCTGCTTGGGATCCTCTCTCTCTCCCTCTCCCACTGCCCCTCCCATGCACGCTCTCTCAAAATAAATAAATAAACTTAAAAATAAAATAAAATAAAATGTGGCTTTTGGCCTCCTATTTCGTGCAGCTTCCACAATAACAAGCCCAGGCTAGCAGTCAAATGCCAATATTGATGCTGACTTTGGGTCTAAACACTGACAGATCAACAATGGCAGTACATAAGTTAGAATGTATCTCAAATAAAATTCTTATACATGGTACACAAAATAATCTTGTAATTAGTAAAACTAGAGTTGAATTGGACACTGGTATTTGGTTTGGGTTTTTTTTTTTTTAAACATCTATACTATGCCTCAAGAAACCTAGCTGATTAATTCTCTGCTACATGTTTAGCCATGATATCAATTTTCAAGTTTATGTATTTCATATATAAGTCCGCTCTCAAATAATCATAAAGGTCTATGTGTAGTAAGTCTTATCAAAATTTTTAAGCTTATTTTTATCTATCTATTTAAGAAAAAAATTTTTAAAAATGTTTTTTAATGTTTATTTATTTTTGAGAGAGAGACAGGGACAGAGCTCAAGAGGGGAAGGTCCAGAGAGAGAGGGAGACACAGAATCTGAAGTAGGCTCCAGGCTCCGAGCTGTCAGCACAAAGCCCGACGCGGGGCTCAAACTCATGAACCGCAAGATCATGACCTGAGCCGAAGTCGGACGCTTAACTGACTGAGCCACCCAGCCCCCCCCACCAAATTTTTTAATGTTTATTTTTGAGAGAGAGAGACACAGAGTGCGAGTAGGGGAGGGGCAGAGAGAGAGGGAGGCACTGAATCTGAGGCAGGCTCCAGACTCTGCCCCCTACACAGGGCTCGAACTCACAAACCACAAGATCATGACCTGAGCCAAAGTCAGAGGCTCAACCGACTGAGCCACCCAGGCGCCCCTATTTTTATTTATTTTGAGAGAGAGATAGAGAACAAGTGGGGGAAGGGCAGAGAGAGAGAGAGAGAGAGAGAGAGAGAGAGAGAGAGAGACAGAATCCTAAGCAGGCTCTGAGCTGTCAGTGCAGAGCCCGACCTGGGGCTGGAACTTATGAACTATGAGATCATGACCTGAGCCGAAGTCAGACACTTAACCAACTAAACCACCCAGGCGCCCCTAAATTTTTAAAAAATGTTTTATTTATTTTTTTGTGTGTGTGTAAGTGTGAGAGAGAGAGAGAGGGAGAGAGAGAGATGGAGTACGAGCGGGGCAGGGGCAGAGAGAGAGGGAGACACAGAACCCGAAGCAGGCTCCAGGCAAACCATGAGATCATGACTTGAGCCAAATTTGGATGCTTAGCCCCAGGTGCCCCAAATTTTATCAAATTTTCAAGAAACTCATGTTTCAAGTAAGAGTAACATCTAAAAGTAAAATTAAAAATGAAATACTGCTCTGAACAAAGGTATCTGTTTTTTGACAACTAATTAAAAGGAACAGGTTCAAATTAAACTTTGAAGTATATTATTAACCATCAACTGAACCACTGGAAAGATACATGCCAACAGTAAGAATATTGTATTGCCATTAACCATAGGAATGGCTTGAGACATTTTACTCACACTAAGATCTAAATGTATGCAATTAAAGCCACCATATCAACTGTCCATATTAATCACTCACCAATTTAATTAAGGTAAACCATCTTGTCAGAAAGCTTGCCTCTTCTCTCTTTCTTAACATTATCGACTTTTATAGTTCAACGAATTAGTAATTACTTGCTTATGCCACTATCAAATGTGTTGGATACAGAAGTCCAGCATGTGGCAAGGTCAGTTATAGACATGTCCTGATGGCATGTGAAAGGAGAAATTTAACCCATCAAAGTGGTCATCGAAAGAGCAAAACCTATTATGCCTTTCTCTAGACACTCCTGGTTAAATTCAAAGTGACAGGACAAACCAGATCAAAACCAAACAGAGCCAGAAGCAACATACAAAATCCTAATGTACCCTTAGAAATCCAGGAATCGATTTGTCAATATCTAAGCTCAATTAGCCCTTTCAGAACAAAATACCTCATGAAGTGACAAGAAACTAGTTTGAGGTCTGGGATATGAAAAGAATAAAAGCAGTCACTTTATATAGCTTATTGTTAAGTGCAGTCATATCTCAACCTGGAGATATTGTGGGGATTAAATAAAGATGTATGTCAAGTACCTATCTACTAAGCCAAGGAGATGGCACATAACCAATGTTCAGTAAATGTTAGTCCTTCCTCAAATCGTTAAAGGATGCAGACTTACCAAGTCAAAGATCAACTGATGGTTTAAAAAAGCAAATCAAAGCAAAGAAAAACCTTACATGGTGATATAGACAACGTATCTTCTAGAACTCAGCACACAGGATAATGAAAATGAAAAACAGACACTGAAAACATTTCTCAGTGGCTCATCCTTTGTGGTCATTTACAACCGTCCTGTTTTGTGAAATTGTCTTTAGGGATGAGCTTTGATAAGAAATAGGCCAAGTGCAAACTAATTCCACTTGAGAGGGAAACTGCAATGCCTACAGCAGGTGAACAGTTTCTCTCATGAAATCTTTCCACTGGGTATACTTCAAGCTTTCAGCAATTCCAGTTTCCAGACAAACCAGTAACACAACTATAAAGCTAATTTTTTCATCAGAATTGTTAAGTAACAGGAGTTCAATAAATCATTTGCCTTCTAAGAAGAAAAAAATGACTTTCCAACACAAATAATATTTCTTCTGGTTATAAGAAAATGATGCTTATTTACACACCAAAAGGTATAATACTATAGTGAAGTCTTTTTATGGCTCAAGAATGAAATATTTAAGAAATAAAGGTACAGAAAGAACAGGACTCGGTCTAAGAAATCTTGAGATCAAGCATTCATGTCGCCATTTACTATACAGCTTCCAGGAAGTTACTTAACTTCTCAGGGATGCAGTTTCTTTTAAGGTTCTTTCAGCTCAAAAATGATATGATTACTTATGATATCTGATACTCTTCAGTGTCTGAGTATGTATACACATACACATGTCGCTTTATTAAATAATACAGATATATTTTCAAAGTTGTAGTAATTAAAGGCCCATTATGAAACAAAGGGAGAGAGAGAATGAATGAATGAATGTGTGTGTGTGTGTGTATGTTGGGTATTCTGACCCTGAATATCATTCTCAGTAGTTAGGGCATTTACACAGCTTGAATTAACCAAGTAAGCCTTTAAACCCTTACAATGAAACATTAAAATTCAATGTGGCTATAATCTCTTCCTTACAAAACACGGACCCAAAGAGTCTGGCTTCAAGTATGGTTAAAAGGAAAAAAAAAAAAAAAAAGGCGAAGTGTATTATATTCACCACCCAGCTCTTCCATATGACCACATTAAAAAAAAAACACAAATGAAAACTCACAGGCCCATTGTAATACATTGTGCCACTTCTGAATGCAACACTTAGCTCAGGCTTACTACCCTGACAAATAAAGGAAAGCACTTTATGAAGCCAATTTAATTGGGAGGTGACAGAAAACATACAGCCATTTTCTTTAGCCTTATCATTGAATTGGCTTCAGCTCCAATCTCGGGCAAATCCCACTCAACAGAAGAAATTAACCAGGTCAGCAGAACAGGTGCTGTGCTGTGTCTGTCAAGGGCCTGGCATCACCACAATTACTTGCACACAATGAAGCAGTAATCTTCACAGATCATCTCTCCCAAGAAGTATATTGGGGAGGGAGAGGAAAACTGAAGGGAGGCGGGGGGAAAGTGGGAAGAATAAGAGGAATAGGAGGCAAAGAGAAAAGGCAAGAAGAGAAAATGAATGTGCAGCTGCCTTGCGGCTCAGCAGATGTCGGGATGTGATGTACGAGGCTAGGATAAGCTGTCGGAGCCCGCTGCCAAAGAGTGGTAAGTGATTAAAGCCTGCACAGTTCTAAGCACCATATTTAGAATCTGCGGGGTTTCAGGACTTGCACCCATTCCTTGCTGTGCTGCCAGATGTTGGCAACTGGTCCAGTTCCTACTGACTGTGCATGGATGGCAGCAGTTGGTGCAGCAGCAAAGCAATCTGGAATGCTTCCGGAGATGCTGTACATTAACAAGTGTCACCCATCATTCACCTTTACAGAAGGCTGAAACAACTCCAATTTGCTGCCACTTCCCTCTTGGGAAACGGCCAAGATAAAGTTGCGCCTGGCAGCCCCATTTGTTTCACTCAGGTGTTTCAGCTGCCTTGCTGACCTCTATTAGTTTAAGTTTTAATTTAGATTAACCCCAGCACCCCAATTAACCAGCAAGGGGAAAAGCTAAGATGTGACTAGTCATAACTCTGAAATCAGAATTTATCGAAGGTAAAATTATTAATTGGGATGAAGGGCCAATCAAGTAATGCTATTTCTTTTTAAACAGACCTCTAGGAAAAAAAAAAAATCAGACCAAGGATTGCCAGTGGAAGCAACTTCTTTCTCCCCAGTAATTTCAGTTTATTTTATTAAGCCTATTTAATTTATGATGCACTTTCCATCGAACAATGTACACTTCAATTAATGAAGACTGGAGCATTTTTGATTGTCTCCCATGATCTCACACAGTTATACAGCATTAATATCCCATATCAGGTAATTCCTTATAGACACTCTAGAACAAAATAGAGTTCCCTACTCTTCTGACAAATGGATATAATAAGAGAAGAAAAGGAAAAAAGAATCAGGACCTCTGACTAGGAACACCTGAGGCCACACCAATCCTCTTTCTTACACCCTCTCATCATTACTTTTAAGGCTCACTTATGGCAATAATTTCATTGAACACTCCAGAGTGAATAGAAAGATTATTAGAGAGTCTCTTTCTCTTCTAATGGCAAAGACTCAGAGGTATCCCCTACATAGAATCACCTGTTCTATTGGCCCTGTAGTGTAATTTTCCCAAATTTTTTCCTTCATATTCCCAATACATAATACATCATGGCTAAACCTTCAACAAGCAGTTGAAATTCCTTGGCAAAGTTAATACACTAAAAATTCAGCAGAGAAAAAAAGGGTATCTCGATAAATAATGGCTCAACAAAAGCTGGTGCATCACTGCTGAATAGCCTCCTTGATTCCCAGAGCTAGAAAGGGTACATCCTAAAGCAGATTTCATTAAGTATAACTTACCCGGAGACCCAGGATTACAGGAAAATATTTTAGTTCTTTAGAATAGCCCAAACTACATTCAGAGTCACCAGCATCATTAAAAAGAGCAGCATGCCAGCAGACAATAATATCAAGGGAAAGAACTGAGGGACATTTGCAAAGAGGTATCAACAGCTGGGCCATATTTCGACTTCTACCAATTCTTTCTGTCTTCAAAACATTACACTGTAATTATAATCAATGGTAGCAGACAATCTCAATACATATTTAACTGATTTGAAGAGGCACCCCCCCCCCCCCCACATACACACACACAAAACACAAGAGACTTAATAGGTAATAGAACTAGAAGTTCAATTCAAGAACTCTGGGATCCCAGCCCTTTAGCTCCATATCCCAATCTAACAGTAATAGTACAAGAAACCAAATAACTAGCAAAAAGTCCTCTATTACATTAATATTCTCAAAAATGTCTGAGAAAGAATGAACCACCTGACTCGAAGAAGCTCAGCTGTTTTACACATAATTTATACTCTGCAGCAACTAACAAAGTAGCTGTAGTTGTTTTCATTTCAAAAGGAAAAATACAAGACAGGAAAGGAAAAACAGATTCAGAACTACACAGTAAGTCAATTCTGAAGACAGCACTTCTAACTCCCTGACTCTATCCTCCTTCCAAAGCAGACCAGAGAATTCTATGAGCTGTTTTAAAATGCTAACACCTGATCTGTAACAAAAGAAAAGAGTATGAAAATTATACCTGGTGGTAAAAGTCATCGTCATCAAAGATTTCTCCATCCAAGTCCTTCAGGTGGGCATTGGCAGGGGCTTGAGGAAGGATCTCCTGAATCAAGGAGAAAACAGGAAGGAGTGAATACAAAAAGGTTATTGAAGTAATGTAGCTACTACATATAATGTGTATAACAGTCAAAGCACTTTTCCTTAAGATATAAAGAGCTCTTAAATTAAAGAACAAAAACATTCCAATAAAAAAGTAGACAAAAACATTAATAGGCACTTGACAGAAAAAGAACCATAAACGATCAATAATCATATAAAAATGTTTAACCTCATTCTAATTAAATACATGAAAATTAAAATAAGAAGACACCATTTTTCACTTCTAAAACTGGCAACAATCAGTACCAGAAAACCCAGCTGGTGGAAATGGGAACTAATACAACCTTTCTGGAGGGAATCAGTAACACGTGTCAGGATTTAAAATGTGGGGGCGCCTGGGTTAAGTTAAGCATACAACTTCAGTTCAGGTCATGATCTCGCAGTTTGTGGGTTTGAACCCCACGTTGGGGTCTGTGCTGACAGTGTGGAGCCTGCTTGGGATTCTCTCTTTCTCCCTCTCTCTCTCTCTCTCTCTCTCTCTCTCTCTCTCTTTCTCTGCCCCTCCCCCACTCATGCTTTCTCTCCCTAAATAAATAAACTTTAAAAAAAACGTGTACTCTCTTTGATTTGCTATTTCCACTTTGAGAAATCTATCCATATGTCCACACAAATACACATATTATAAATGCTCATGAATGTTTCCAATAGCACTGTTTCTAAAGCTGGAGACAACAAAAATATCCACTGTTTAAATAAATTATAGTACACACCCATAAGAAGGAATGTTCAGTAGCCATTAGGAAAAATGAAATTGATCTCTAGATAATCGATCTCTAGGAAAATTTAAATTTAAAAATTGTAAGATTTTACATATAGTTTATAATATTTTATATATTTATAAATACACATATCCATTCCATTTAATTAAAAATATGTAACCATATTTCTATATAGATATATGTGTTATATGTGTATATAGTTATATGAATAGAAAAAGCTTGTTATAACTGAACATTAGTTCAATCTAAGAAGCGGAATTTTACTTTTCACTTTAAATTCTTTTGAATTTTGAAAAAAATTATTAAGTATATATTTCTATAAATAAAAGTTTCCTTTAAACAAAAGAATTTGTTCTAATTTTGGATCCTTTTCTGTAGTATCTACATGTCCAATATAAAGCCTAAAGTACACACTCACTTCAATACTGACATTTCCAAAGAAGTAGCTTTAAAACTGAATTATAAAAACTGGATTATGAATGCTTCCATTACCAGACTCCTATCAAACTCAAAAATAAGAGAAGACTACACAGAAGTTAACAATAGCTCCATTTTAAAAGAATTTTGTCCTTCCATATACTCTTTGTCAACAATCTAGTAAAGTAGTGCTTTTTCCCTTCCTTTCACTAACTTCTTATACCAAGAATGACATCTACAAGCAGGTGATCAGATTTTTCAGCTAATTAGCCTCATAGAAACTACTCACGGTAATCACCCAGCATCACAGAGCTCTTACCGGTTGTCCTGGCAAACTCTCCGGGACAGGCTGCGCTGATGGTTCAGGTTTGCCAAGAACTCGGTAGATGGAGCGCTTGGTCTGTGTCCTTCGAAGTAATCTTTCTTTGTCCATCAGAATATGATCGATCTGAGTCAAGATTGAGCGTTCAAAGGCACCAAAACCCTGCAACATTAACCAGTGTCAGATAATGCAGAAAGTGTGTGCTGAAGGCAGCTACGTTGGTTTCTCTATCTTTCTGTGTCAGCAGAGAAACAGACGATCCTCCTCTCAGGAGGGACTTTGTATTACAGACCGAGTTTCTGAATGGCTGTAACTGTTCTCAGGAAAAAAAAAAAAAATTAGTCTTATGCAGGTTGTATTACTTTCCTATACCCAGAGAGTAACTTCTGCATCTTTCATAACTGTTTAAAAATCTACTTCTTTAAGTAGTTTGTGTTCCCAAACATCTGAACACTTATGAGGCCATAATTTCTAGAATAAAATATTCTTTCTAATAAAGTTAAAATCTGATAAAATCTAATAAAAGTTAAAGTCTGAATAGTATAAAACCCAATGGTGGGAGTTCAGTAAATTTTCTACAGTAATGACCGATTACTATTACATCATGACATTATAATGAGCTACATAAATATAAGATACATGAGCTGTAGTTCCAATTTCTTAAAACTGCTTCAGGTGGCCACAACCTCTGTTACACACGTGTACTTACATGCGCGCACGCACGCACACACATACACACACACACACACACACACACACACCTTCCCCAGTTTTCCAGAAGCCAGCTTGGTTTTATCATGCCATTTCTGAAGTGTGCGGTTCCTATAGACTGTGAAGTCGGCAAAACGCTTAGCCATGAAACTGGGATAGTCCTCCGTTTCTAGCTTCCTCTTTGGTGGGGCCTTTCTCTGCTTCTTCTTCTCTTCTACTAGCTCTTCATCTTCACTGGAAATCTCTTCCTCACTAGAAAACCAATAAGAACACTAAGTCCAATGAAAACAAACATTACCCAAATAAAAAGCTAAGCTCACATGATGTCGACTGTTTAGGCCTTCCCTATTCTGTCTACATTTTCAATAACATCATAGATGTGAGGATGGCTTTTTCTGTTTGAAAAGAATGTTCATGAGGTCAATCAAAAACTCATGTAACTTTTCAAATAAATATAAAAACTACTAGCTTAGAAATATTTTTTTAAGAGGTAAGCAAACCGTAAAAATAAATGAGGTTGTAAAAACATTATTAGAAATGCATATGAACCAGGCCTCTACTCTTACAAGATGGTCTTTAAAAATTAAACACATAATCATACTTTTATGACCTTAATCCCCAAATCAATAAGGGCAATGTGTCTCCCTGCAACGAATTGTTCAGGAAAGCTGAATAATAGTAGTCTAATCACAGGAAGAGAGCCAAATGTGAAGAAAACTCAAAGGGGTAGGCAGCAGAACGGAAAGTATGTTGCAATAAATGCAACTTCCATGAGAAAGTAATACAACCTCCACCTATCAAGCCAATTGCCCTCAATGGACTACTGACCCCAATACATAGTAGGTGCCCAATAAATGTGAGCCTACTTATTATCCCTGCAACTAACTCAGTGGAAAAGAATGGAGCAAAAGATAAGCCCAGGGGAAAAAAAAGCAAGCAGGTACCATACACAGCAAGTTCAAACAATGGGTGGTACAGGGGGGTGTGGGGAAATCCTTCATCAAATGTGATAATTTCAGAAAACAGGTTTACTCTGCTCTTTTCTGAAAAATTTCTACCCTTCAAAATAACTACTTCTTCCCTCACTGAAAAGGAAATGGTTGTGACCAGCAATTCCATGGTATTGGCACAAAGGGCTTCATAAACATTAATTAAGAATATTGGGGTGCCTGGGTGGCTCAGTTGCCTGAACGTCCGACTTCAGCTCAGGTCATGATCTCATGGTTTGTGGGTTTGAGCCTGGCGTTGGGCTCTGTGCTCACAGCTCGGAGCCTGGAGCCTGCTTCAGATTCTGTATCTCCCTCTCTCTCTGCCCCTCCCCCACTTGTGCTCTGTCTCTCAAAAATAAATAAACATAAAAAAAATTAAAAAAAAAAAAAGAATATTAACAATGTGCTTTCATCTCCCAATTTAAACAGATCTAAAGAGAAGGCAAGCGTTTTGCAGATGCCCACAAAGGGGAGCAAGTCCAAGTAAATATAAAAATGAAAAACCCTATTCCCAATTTATGTGCTATCCTGGCCACCAGTTAAATATAAGAGGCTCTTTCTGTTTTAATTTTTTTTTTTTAACGTTTTTATTTATTTTTGAGACAGAGAGAGACAGAGCATGAATGGGGGAGGGTCAGAGAGAGGGAGACACAGAATCTGAAACAGGCTCCGGGCTCTGAGCTGTCAGCACAGGGGCCTGATGCGGGGCTCGAACTCATGGACCGCGAGATCGTGACCTGAGCCGAAGTCGGCGCTCAACTGACTGAGCCACCCAGGCACCCCTCTTTCTGTTTTACTAACAGTAAGTCTGACATCTGCCTGCAGAGGATTTGGCTTTTTCATAAATGATGGGAAACTATTCAGATTAAAATAAGCAACTCCATAGCTCCATTCTTTCCTTACCTTACTGCTTTGGCCTTTGTCCCATCTACTAGATATCTAGTGTCTGGGTACTGGAAAAGTAACTCTTCCTGAAGATCTACCAATGACCTCAACAATGCTTTAAGGGCCTTGTGACCTGGGAAATAGAGCACAGAGAAGGAACAATTTATTATCTACAATTCTCCAAAATAGGCAATGACTATAACCCATGACTCCTGAGCAGTTCTGGCCAGGATGGGGGGCAGGCACAGGGTACCCACAGACTAAGAATTCTCTGAAATACCAAATTCCTGAAAGGAGATAATAACAGTGCCTAACTCACAGGCTTGTTGTGAGGAACAGGCGAGGTAACATACATAAGGTGTGTAGTGAAGGGTCTGCAATAAATTGTGGGTTCTTAAATTTAGTCAGATGGACAAATTCCTTCCCTGTCATCATAACCAGTCATTTTCCCCTATGGTGTTAGTTTCTACAAGCCACCAACCTCCTGGGTTATCCCTCTATCAATCAATTCCTTAAGCAATTCCTTCTCTTCCAAACAGCACAACTTTGTCCTGGGATCCCTACCTCCACCACTGTCACCGCCGCCACCACCCTCCTACAGGAGATCTCATTTGCCTATGGTCTGAGGTGCCAAATCATTCACTCAATCTCTCATACATATTCTTTCATTTTTTAATTTCTTTAACGTTTATTTATTTTCAAGAGACAGAGAAAC
The DNA here is from genome assembly GCF_028018385.1 of Neofelis nebulosa. Taxonomy (NCBI): domain Eukaryota; kingdom Metazoa; phylum Chordata; class Mammalia; order Carnivora; family Felidae; genus Neofelis; species Neofelis nebulosa. Next base: position 54,917,922 of record NC_080797.1, on the reverse strand, counting down.
AGAGTGCGAGCAGGGGAGGGTCAAAGAGAGGGAGAGGGAGACACAGAATCTGAAGCAGGCTCCAGGCTCTGAGCTGTCAGCACAGAGCCCGATGCGGGGCTCGAACCCACGAACTGCGAGATCGTGACCTGAGACGAAGTCAGATGCTCAACTGACTGAGCCACCCACCCAGGTGCCCCTCTCTCGCACATGAAAAGTTCTTGTTCACATATGAAAACCCAAGCTAATGACTTACTGTTTGCAGTACTGAATTCTGTATTAAAAATTTTCACATCTAGAACATGTTCTTACCTGGTTCTTCTCGTAGCCAACAGGATGCGTTTGTAATAAAGCTGGTCAGGATTAAGTACACAGTCTATGGCTAAGAACTTTCAGAATAAAAACTGGCCCTCTGAGAACTGAACTCTTACCTTCTTTGTCAGCCTAAGCCTACTAAAGGGGCTAACTAGACACTGATAATCACTATTTATGCGTTGATAGCACTCAGACGTCTCTCCTATTATCGAGCTTCCACACTTCCAGCAACTGCAAGAAAATCTTCGCATGGATGCTCCATCAGTCCTCCAAATATACCACATCAGAAACAGAACTTTTCTCTTCCTACCTAATACTTCTCCCTTGTCTGATTTTCTCTTCTGTATAGTGTGTTTTCATAGATCACTGACATTTTGGTGCCCTTATTCTATAGATTTAATCCATTGCTAAATCGTGTGATTTTCCATTCTTATTATTACTAATAGCTGTCCATTCATCTCTGGCCATGCTTCTATCACTCCTTCCCCCTTTCCCTTAAATAACTGTAACCTCACAAGCATCCCTACTTTCATTTAGCAATGCCTACATTCATTTTTATTTTACATTCGATAGGGACTTCAGCCCACACAAACTTCAGTTAGCGTTAATCAGTTTTTAATGTCTTTTCTAGAAAAGGCTACATCTTGAGACAGAGCCCATATTTTCCAAAGGGAAACCAGAAACTTATTTCACATTTGCAAAGTAGTTTTTAAAACTCCCAAGACCTAACCTTGAAAATCTTAAGTAAAATAAGCCAGTTGCAAAAGCACAAGTACTGTGTGATGCCACTTACATGAGGGACCTAGAATAGTCAAATTCATTGAAGAAAACTGAATGCTGGTTGCCAGGGGTGCGGGGGAGAGGGGAATAGATAAGAGTTTCTGACTGAGATGAGAAAGTTCTGGAGATGGATGGCGGTGATGCTGGACAACCGTGTGAATGGACTTTGATACTGAACAATACATTTATAAATGGTTAAACTGGGAAATTTATGTCATGTACATTTTACCATAACTGAAAAAGAAAACACTTTCAAGTGATCCCAAGACCAGAGGATAATAAATGATTCTATCATCCCCGTTCATCTCTGTATAGAAAAAAATCATCTATAATCCTTCAATCTTGAGCTTAGTCAAAAAAGAACAAGAAAAACAACAAAATATTATTCAGCCCTTAAAAAGATGGAAATTCTGACACTTGTTACAACACATGGATAAACCCTGAGAACATTATGCTGAGTGAAATAAACCAGTCATAAAAAGACAAGTACTATATCATTCCACTTCTATGAGGTACCTAGAGTAGTCAAATCCATAGAGACAGAAAGTAAAATGGGGGTTACCGGGGGTTGGGGGAAAGGGGAATGCAGACTTTAATGGGTATACAGTTTTAGGTTTATGAGATGGAAAAAGTTCTGGAGATTGGTGACACAACAATGTGAATGTACTTAACACTACTGAGCACTATTGTACACTCAGAAATGGTCAGGATAAATTGCTGAATCACTATGCTGTACACCTGAAACTAATATAACACTATATGTTAACTATACTAGAATTAAAATTAGAAATAAATTTAAAAATTAAAAAAATGGTCACGATAAATTTTATGTTAGGTAAATTTTAGGATATGTGTTTTTTACAATAAAAAATTTAAAAGAACAAGAAAAGCCAAGTGTCTGTCCCTGACTTCCTTGAGGTATCATGTGTCCATGATCTAAAATATGAAATCAAGAACCATGCAGGGAAGAAGCTGCAAAGCAGAGTCTGTAATGTTTATAGCTGCTTGCCCCCAAGAGCAAGTCATAATTTGACTCTAACATGTAGCATAACCAAGAAGTGTGAAAACATCCAACGAAAAGACTACTACTTTTAAGGGCCACTTTCAAGTAGCTATACAAGCCTTTTTATTTTGTTCAAGTCAGTTTAAAAAAATCCATTGCAGATATATTAGACAGCATATCAATCCAACAAGAAAGCAGAGAGCCAATATCAGTAAATCAAAGTGTGCCTTTCTGTTAATACTCTCTCATATGTTCTCATTTTATACACCCCTTCACCCAGTCAGAAAGTAGCCCTGAAGTATTTAAGCTCCATTCAGGGATAGCACCACAATGCATCAAAGTGTCAAGAGACCTACAAGAGATGAAATCTGCAATTCTGTGCTTCTAACCACACACACACACACACACACACACACACACACACACACAGAAGAGGAAGAGGAAGAGGAAGAGGAAGAGGAAGAGGAAGAAGAAGAAGAAGAAGAAGAAGAAGAAGAAGAAGAAGAAAAGAAGAAATAAAGAAAAAGAAAAAAATGTTTATCAAAGTAAAGTCACCAGTGGCCAACACATGGACAGCTTCCTGTAAAGGGATATGGAAGAAAAGAAAAGAACCCAATTCTCATTTCTTTGCAATATTAGGGTTACATTTTCTTCTGGTAAGATTTTATGTAAAATCTGAAGAGACAATGGACAATCCTTTGCTGGATGCGGCAGGCCTCCTCATAGCCACAATTGACAAGAGTGAGGAAAGACTTTCCCGGAGATTCAAATCCAACGGTGATTCTTCCCAGCCTAAAAAATAAACTAAACCAAACCCTACCCTCTTTTTGTCATTCATTTCGGACTAAATTCTATTTATTCAACCCTATGAAAAATAAAGAGAATGGAACCAATGGTTTCTAATTCACCTTTAATTTTTCCCTAATTACTGTCAGAGTTAGCAGTTAAAAAAGCAGCAAAGAAGCATATACTTTCTTCTCTCTCCCTTTTGGCACAGGGCCACAAAACAAATGGAGACTGTCAAGGATATATATGTTTATTTTGTCCTACATGGTCCACTTCCAGAGGCCTTTCCCTTAAGAGGAGATTAAGAAGGACATATGCCTCACCATATTATCAAGATACAACCTCAGCGTCTGGGCACTGGCTTTAGGAATGATTTTCTAAGTAGAGAATCAATGGAAAGAGTACTTTACTAAGGGTCGGGAGCCCTGTATGCTAACTGACAACGATTACTAACCAGTCATTTTATACTGAGTGGACCAATTTAATCTCTGAGTCTCAATTTTTTCATCTGTAAAATGTAGATAATCCTTTGCCTGTGTATCTCACAGAATTTAGGTGAAAAATAAGAAACATGTCTTTTACAGGTTAAGGCATTTTATACATTTTTAAATGCTGTGGACATAGAAAGTGTATGACTATCAAAAAAATCATCAGCTTTCACATGGTGAATATCTTTAAGTTCCACTTATGCTGCTCGACAGTGCTAGGACTGAACTGGTATTCAGATTCCTGTATTAAGTGTTCATTTACATGCTACCCATATGCAAGCATTCTATATATAAAATGTCACCAATCTAAAAACCATTTTCACCTAACAGCTTTATTTTTTTCCCTGATTCATCTTGGCTGTTCAACATAAACAAAACTGTAGGCAGAGAATAAGTTTGGACACAGGCACACAGTTCATTAATTAGATTATAAACCAATAACACAACTTCTGGCAAGGGGATTGGAGGGGGAATGGCGACAGTGAATTTATAACTAAAATAAAGCTTACTTTATCAGTTTTTAAATATCCATACAGTTATTTTTAAAATAAACATGAAAACATACAATTATTTATGTACAAGTATACATAACTCCCACATTCCTATTACCCCAGATAAATACTATGAACTAGGATGTATAGATTACAAGAGCATTTTTTTCTCCTTCAAAAGTAACTCTAGAACCAGAGCTAAACTATAGGTCAAAATGACACACGATATATTGGTCTGAGAACAATACTTTTCATTCAAATCCACACAAGCCTGCCACTTGCACTAGTCATCCCCGGCAATTAATCCCCCAAGAAAGACGTTTGATTAAATCTTTTCAAGCAAATCCTTTGCTTTGCTTTTGTTAGTTCACTTCTTGTCAACATCTATTAAAATATGCCTTTAATTCTCCCACAATCTTAAAAAACACCGATTCCACTGTCTTCAACTTTAATCAACTGTATGGCCAGCATTTTTCATTTCATAATAATGTGCTGCTTGGAATTCAAGAGGCAGGCTCGGCATCAATCATCTGGTAAGAATTTTTCCACTGCAATAAATATGCAAATGAGGAGAGCCAGTCAGTCGTATTTCAGGCCCGACTTGCTAGTGTTTTAAAAAAGACACAAATTTATTAATTGCCGGTGGCCAGAGGAATCCTATTACTTTGGGCATTGATTACAAAGCTGTGTGAGTGATTATTGTGCAACTCGCGGGCTACCCAGGCATGAGGAAAAATTATTAAAGCAAGGCAGAGATTATCAACTCAGAATAACAATAAGCCTTAACATTTAGGCCCTAACTTCTTCAACAAAGAATTACGTGAAGGCTCCACTGTATCATAATTCCGAACTCTGTCAGTATTACTGTTTGGGCTTGTTCTATATTCCCCAAGCAGAATGGCGTCACCAGGAAGAAAGAGTACTGCAGGTTACAAATTCCTGCACACCAACCATATGGATGAGTTGCTATCATCTCCAATGTGTGTGCAACTAGAATTCTGATATATCCATGTATCCTGCACACGTGCGGGCGTGTGCATATATGTACTCCCAGATTTGGGTAAGTAGATGTGTCATCATGAGGACTATGGTTTTTACTGGAATAGTATAAGGAGTTCTGTCTCTGCTGGTTGGTTGGTTCTGTGGACCAAAAGTAGAATTTTTTTTTTAATGGTCCAAAATATCCTCCAGGATAACTTTTCAAAGCAGAGCATGGGGACTTATATTCTAAAAGCATGATGGCTAAGCCAAAGGCAGCCCTGAGTTTTCATACCTCAGGGGGCACCATAGTGGAAGGCGTGCAGTCTATGGAGGAGTCTATGGAGGAAACGGTTTGATAGGCTAATTCTGAATGCAAAGTGTTTTTGTGAGAAACATTCAACCCAAGACATATTAAATCAAGTAAGAAAGAGGACTCAGTGGACAAAACTTATTTTTTTCTCTTAAGAGAATGATGTGGGGAATTGGGGGAGTAAGTGGAAGTTGAAATAAGGGAGAGAGGAAGAGATGTATGATAAAATATGTTGGGTGAGTCCCCTCATGGAGAGAAGCAAAAAGCAAAAAACGAAACAAAAAAAAAAATCCTTAACATTTTACATTACTGCCACACTAAGTAACATGATAGATAGTGTGCATTTGAGTTCTGTGGAGGGACATCCCACTCAAGCTGTAATTTCTGACCAGGCATGAATTTATAAGGAAGGGAAAAGAACTGCAGAATTTCTTAGGTTTCCCTGAATACTCTCTCAAATACCTTGATGAAGTGTGTCAATAAATCCTTAAAAAGCCCTATAGGACACAGCAATCTAACTGATCAATGTACTTCCAGAAATCCACTACAGTTACCTTCCACTCAACAGGCCCCAGACAACCTCCACTGCTCCACGGTACTTTCCTAAAAAGGGAAATTTATTTTTCCCCGTTAAATTAAAGAATAAATGCTGAAAATACAAGGTACTTAAAACCCAAGCTTATATACAAATAATTGTTTACACTGTCTAACGAGAGTTACCAAGGGAGAGAAGGGATACTTTCATTTTTGTTGGGCACATTTTTGAACTGTTCAAATATTTTATAAGCATATATTACTCTTATAATTTAAAATATTATTGAAATTTAAAGTAAACTGAAGAAAACTTATTCAAAATAAAATTAGAATCACAATCCACATAACCCTGTCTCTTTCATATAAAATAGTCTGATCCTTTCTAATTAAAAAGCCTTTAAACAACCAGCCTCTTAGGCAGTGAAACTACTCCTCACATAAATGTCCAAATTCTCTCTATAGGATGAGTCTGAAAACAGGGATTCCCAGGCTGAATGGGTCACTCCTCTCTCAGTCTCAGTCACACTACGGCTACAGCACATGTCATATTGTACAGAGTCTGACTTTGCCACGTCGTAACCTACTTGAGAGCACGGACCTCGTCCTGTCACTCTGGCATCCAACACATCTCCTGGGCCATAAGAAGTATTCAACAAATATGTTTGCTCCAGAGAAATGATGCCAAAGTTACATGGCAGAACTTCCAATTACACTATCATTTCCAAATCTAAGTGCTGACAAGCCAACAAAATGTGAACTACATATTTGCTAACGTCAACAAGCATGTGTTAACAAAAGCCAACAGTAATCAAACTGAACTTTTTTCCTGTAACTAGAAGATGTACAGGCTACTTCCAAGAGTCTCAAGACCATCGTATCAGATTTAAGAATTTAACAAATGTTACAATGCATTCACATGAAGACATAGTAATCACCACTTGGATGGTTAAAATGAGGCTCAGAAAATAAAAGATTGCTTTTATTTGTGTTTCTTTTAATACTAGGAAGACTAGGCATTATTCATTTGCCAACCTGAAATGGAAACTTTGAGAGGTTGCCTTCATGTAAAAACACTTAAATATTTATGCCTTAAACATGGTTTATCGAGGGGCACCTGGGTGGCTCAGTCAGTTACGTGTCCAACTTCGGCTCAGGTCATGAACTCGTGATTGGTGGGTTCAAGCCCCGTGTCGGACTCAGAACCTGGAGACTGCTTCGGATTCTGTGTCTTCCTCTCTCTCTCCCTGCCCTTCCCCTGCTTGTGCTCTCTCTCTCAAAAGTAAATAAATAAACTTAAAAAAAAAAGGGGGGGGGCACCTGGGTGGCTCAGTCGGTTGGGCGGCCGACTTCAGCTCAGGTCACGATCTCGCGGTCCGTGAATTCAAGCCCCGCGTCAGGCTCTGTGCTGACAAGCTTGGAGCCTGGAGCCTGCTTCAGATTCTGTGTCTCCCTCTCTCACTGGCCCTCCCCTGTTTGCGCTCTCTCTGTCTTTCAAAAATGAATAAATGTTAAAAAAAATTTTTAATAAAAAAATTAAAAAAAAAAAGGTTTATCTATCTCCACATCCTACTATGAGCTCCTTGAGGCAAGGATTGTAAACAAATCACCTTGGTATAATTGGTGTTGGCAAATGGCAGGCTGCAAGTTGCTGAATGAATAACTGAATAAAAATGGCATCCTAATAATTTTCTTGGCATGCGTTTATATGTGCATTTCAAGCCTTCAAAAAGTAACCGTAAGTATAATATTGGTATTCGCTTACATAACCCTTTTAAGAAGAAAGAAACAAATACCTGGCCATGATGCTACAGCCTAAGAAAAGATGGTACTATCACTGTTAACAGTTAACAACACAGAACCCATAAAGTGGCAGGCACTAGCCTAGGCACTTTCCTACCTAGTCATTACATATCTCGCTTCAACCCTCACAATAACCCTTTGAGCTGGGTACTATTATACTGCCATCACACTGATGAAGAAGATGAAATACTACTACAAGCTTTAGAAAGAACTACATATTTTTCATTTTCTAGATCAATGTATCCTTAAATGGTTATGTGTCAAAAACTATCTGGAAAACAAAGTATAATGCAATTTTCAATTATAAGATGATAAAACTGCCCTCCCCAATACCACTACATGATAAAAATGAAACACAAACCAAAATACTAGTGAGGCTCTGTTAAAATGTTATGTCCAAATTTGATTTCTGCATTAGAAAAAACAAAGTGGGCAAAAGAAGGCCAAATCATATGGACAGAAGGCAAGTCCAATAAGGCAAAGTAAAGGGATATTTGCTTAATCTGAAAAAGGTAATGTTAAAAAATGATTAATAGTGTCCAAAATTCAAGTGGCTAAACATATCGGAAATCAGAAAAGATGCTTGGCCTCACTTAAATTAAAAACACACACACATCCAAACACACACACACCCCATGACTTAAAACAACATGATATTTTCTGATACTACTTGAGGCTGGCAAGAATGGGAGGAAAAGGGCTCTCTCCATATACAACTGATAAGAGTTTAATTAGCACAACATATCCAGAAAGCAACCTGGCAAAATGTATCAAAGGTTTACACACGTATACCACCTGACCCTACTATTCCATTTCTAGAAATTAATCTTAACAAAGTAATCAGATAAGAAAGCAAAGAGGCAAGTTCAAAAACACTATTTTTAGCATTGTTTATAACAGATAAAAACCTGCAAACATTTTAAGTGTCCATTTATAGGGGACTGGTTAAATTAATTTAGTTTAGCCAGATAACTTTCTATGTAGCTGTTGAAAAGGATAATTATAAATGGAACTTGTTCTGAATAAACTAAGTTATAAAATACTTTTGAGAATAACTGAAATAATCTGAATGTGGAGAGGGCATATCATTAGGATTATTAGGAAGTATTAATTTGGTTAGGTGAGATGACAATGTAAGAAACATTCTCATTTTTTAAGAGCCATTTATAGAAGTATTTAGAGGCAATGCTTCCAGTTCTGTGTCTCCCTCTCTCTGGCCCTCCTCCACTCATACTGTCTCTCTCTCTCTCAAAATTAAATAAACATTAAAAAAAAAAAAGAAGTATTTAGAGGCAAACTGGCATGATGACTGTAATTAATTCTAAAATACTTCAGGAAAAAGAAAACAAAGATAGCCAAGCTTTTTTTTTTTTTTTTAAAGGAAGAAAAGGTAGATTTATATTCATTAACATGGAAAGATGTAAAGTGTGATGTCATTTATGGTTTAAAAACAGTTTAGGGGCACCTAGGTGGCTAGTTGGTTGAGTGTCCGACTTCGGCTCAGGGCATGATCTCATGGTTTGTAGGTTCGAGCCCCATGTTGGGCTCTGTGCTGACAGTCCAGAGCCTGGAGCCTGCTTAGGATTCTGTGTCTCCCTCTCTCTCTGCCCCTCTGCTTCTCGCACTGTCTGTCTGTCTCTCTCTCAAAAATAAACATAAAAAAAAAAATTTTTTTTTTAAGTTTAAATGGACATAAAATGTCTGGAAGGATATACACCAAATTGCTAAAACTGGTTATCTCTGAAGAGTACTATTGACAGTAGGGAAAAAAGAAGACTTTCAGAGTCCATGTTACATATTTCAGTACTGTTGGGGAGGAGGGGGAACAATACTGTTTGAAAAAAAGGTATTTTGGGGCGCCTGGGTGGCTCAGTTGGTTAAGCGGCCGACTTCAGCTCAGGTCATGATCTCGCGGTCCATGAGTTCAAGCCCCGCGTCGGGCTCTGTGCTGACAGCTCAGAGCCTGGAGCCTGTTTCAGATTCTGTGTCTCTTTCTCTCTGACCCTCCCCCATTCATGCTCTGTCTCTCTCTGTCTCAAAAATAAATAAACGTTGAAAAAAAAAAGAAAAAAAGGTATTTTTACTACACATTTTACTTTTGTGACTATTAACGTAATGAAGATTAAATATATATATTCAATAATACAAAGAGGTCTTCTGAGGTAAAGTAATTCTTCCTGTCCACAGAAAATCAAATAAGGAGAAACAGATTAAAACAAAGGCCAGGGAAATTAGAGGTAGTCATAAGTTTGATTGATAAGGGGATCAGCTATCCCTAGTACTAGTTTAAAATTTCCCCTGTATAATTCACAAAAGAAATGCCAAGGACCAATAAATGTAAGGAAAAAAATGTTTACCCTCATGAAACACTGGGAAGTGTAAATTTTTAAAAATGTGAACTAAAGGGGCACCTTGGTGGCTCAGTTGGTTGAGTGACTGACTTTGGCTCAGGTCATGATCTCGCAATTTGTGAGTTCAAGCCCCACGTCAGGCTCTGGGCTGACAGCTTGGAGCTTGGAGCCTGGAGCCTGGAGCCTGCTTCAGATTCTGGGGCTCCCTCTCCTCTTTGTGCTCTGTCTCTCTCAAAACTAAATAAATGTTAAAAAAAAAAAAGGTGAACTGAAATAAGCAGAAACCATTTTCTATTTATCAAAGTGACAAAGATGAAACAAAACAATAAAATCCAGTGTTGATAAGGATATAGGAAACTGACATTCATATAAAGAAGGTAAGAATGTTAAAGTGATACCACCTTTCTGGGGGGTGACCCAGCAATATAGATCAAAAGCCTTAAAATTTCACATATCCTTAGAACACCTACTAATTCCACATCTAAATATTTCATGCAACAAACTGATCATGGATATAAGTAAAGATTTAGTAATAATGATGTTTATTACATTATTTATAAAAATGAAAAACTGGAAACAATCCAAATGTCCAACAATAAAGAACTGGTTAAACTATCCAGATGATGCAAAGTCTATGCTGCCATTAAAAATAATGCTGTAGAACAATATTTAATGACACGGAAAAATATTAATAATCTTTGCTAAGTAGAAAAAAACAGAATATAGAAATGGCAAACTGGCATGATGACTGTAATTAATTTTAAAATTATTTTAAAATTATTATATATATTGCAAAACAGAATATAGAATATGGCTCCACTTTAGTTCTAACTACATACTCACGATGGGGGGAAAATCGGAAAAGATACATACCATACAACAAAGGGCTAAAAGTATGCTGGGATTAGGGAAGATTATTTACTTACTTTTGCTTTGGCCATTTACTGAATTTTATATAAGGAATGTATATCATAGTTATAAGGAAAACCCTAGTGATCTATTTCTTTGTCATTTAAAAAAAAAAAAAGGCTTACCACCTACAGGAGAGGGACTAGATGAGCTGACCCCCAGGACCCTTCTGGCTCTCCTACTGAAAGGCAGTGTGTGGGAAAGATCTGAGAAAAACTGAAGGATATAATTACTACTCACTCTAAAACTTCTGTTTTACAACAAATTCATCTCCATATTGCTCCTGCCTCAATGATCCTTCAAGCTCTGGCATTTATTCCACTTCTTTATTCCCTCATACTTAAAAAACAACAACAACAACAACAACAACAACAACAGACAAGAGAGTTAAACTGTGTGCGCTGTGATTGAGTGGTGTGGCCAAAGAGCAGAGGTTGTGAAGCGGAGGAGACCCTGGATTCCACACTGCCTCTGCCTCCAACTAACTGGGTGACCTTAAGCAAGTTACTTAACCCTCTCCAAGATATCACTTCTTCCATGTGTAACACAGTCATTAGCACCTGTTTCACAGGCTGCTGTGGGGACTAAAGGAGACATTTGTGAAGAACTTAATACAGTGCCTGAACAATAGTGCAAAAGTACTAAATGGGAGCTGTTTTTATTATTTGTAAGTATAAAGGCATTTGGCATTGTACTTGCACAATAATACCAAGATAGAAGTAAACTGATCATCCTGGTTCTCAAACTGTTGTATTTGATTTCTTTTCACTCATGTTCTTATACCTTATAAACCTTACTGAGGACACCAGAAGTGCTTTCTAATTAGAACTTGAGTTACAACGTTTGTCTCTGCCCTTGCCCCCAACCCTTACCACATAACATTTATGTACCATCTTTATTTTTTTTAATGTTTATTTACTTATTTTGAGAGAAAGAGGAAACACATGAGTGGGGAAGGGGCAAAGAGAGAGAGAATCCCAACCAGGCTCCCTGCTGTCAACCAGAGCCCAATCAGGGGCTTGATCCCATGAAATGTGAGATCATGACCGAGCTGAAATCAAGAGTCAGAAACTCAACGACTGAGCCACCCAGGCGCCCCTAGGTACCATCTTTAGAATGTAAGACTCTTTAAGACTGTCTAAACAGCTTGTCTACTTATATAAATCTTCCTTGTATGGGGCACCTAGCTGGCTCAGTTGGTGGAGCATGCAACTCTTGATCTTGGGGTTGTGAGTTTGAGCCCCACATTGAGCATAAAAATTACTTAAAAAAAATAAAAAAATGTATATATTGCTTGTATGAAATAGTATAAATAGCTAGTAAGAACTCTTTTCAAAATAGTAGCATTCTGGATATTATCCAGAGGCTAATTTATCCAACTGCCTCAAGAAAAAACAGAATGTGGTAGATCTGAAATTAAACACCAAGCAAAACAATCAATATTACATGAAAGCTAATTAAAAATTACCAAAGAACTCAAGTTAAAGTTAAGTGCAGTTCAGGTATAGGAAACTTTCAAAGCAAATCATACGGACAAACTTACCTGGGGTCAAGTTAAAGGTAATTCTTAAGTAACCTTACAGCCTATGTATTTTTTTTTTTCTCAGACTGGTCTCCCCAATCCCTCTCCTCATCAAACTTCCACTAAAACTCAACGGAAAAAAAATATACATAGAAGAAAATATATACATATTAAAATGTCTGGAATAATAAACCTCATTGTTTTTTCTGAGAAGGATTTGGGAAAGTGGGAGAACTTTCACTTTTTCCTTTACATACCTACATATACACACGCACACAGTGAATATTACATATTCACAGTGAATATTACTGTGAATATTACATATACACACACTTAAAAAAAATATATGTAAAGATTTTACACACACACACACACACATGCACACCTATAGTAACAGAAGAACATAAGGACAAACTTAAGTCCCACAAAATCCCTAGCAAGTTTCATAAATATCAGAGAAAAAAATGTCTCTACTCCTGAAAATGCTTTGCAGCTTCTCATAGTATTTTTAAAACTAGACTAACTACTATTAGGAAAATGCATTACGAATAGATAAGCATTAGCCATGGCTGAGACCAGAAAGGAGGAACCTGCTGAACCAGTGATCTGATTCCATGCTTCCAACTGCTTTTTATACTCTCCTACACAACAAGATGGAGATCACCTTTGCCCAGACTAGGCATCCAAAAGAAATGGTTATAATAGAACCCAAACACTATGGAAAGTGATTTCATGAAAAAGCAACTAAAAAGAGGAATATTGTGAAACAGCTTAGTTGACATAAGCACAGGGGTATGTTTGTCTAAATCTCTGGGGTCATGTGGGTTATGAAAGGTAACCTCATTTATCAATATAACTACTATTACGCAGAGGGAAAAAAAAAGTCTGCAAAATCTGAGTAAACAATTACGACTCCACGCTATTATGCCTCCTACATTCAGCCAAGTGCAACAACCAACAAAAACCAAACACATAAATTCTCTATGTCTTCCAGGGGGATTTTTCCCTTTTAAACAAAGGATTTACTTTCTACTCTTCCACTGTGGCCCTCTCATTTGGATCACTTGTTCCTATTTTGGTCCAATGTATCCCTCAGGAGTTTCAATGAGTTGTGAATTAATTGTTATTCACAAGCAAAAAGAAAAAAAGAAGAAGAAAGAAAGAGAAAAAGCAGGATTAACTGCAATTGCCACTACAACTGCGAAGCGTGCATCCTACACTTTCACCATGTAAATAATGCACAGATCCTGCGGGAACATGCCAAACACCAGGATCCTTAATTAATGGAGCTCTTTAATGTGCAAATCAGGAACAAATTGCAAGTTCTGACTTGCATTGATTATGAAAACATTAATTGAATGAGCAAGACCCTAAAAAAAAAGGCAGAAGCCTAAGCCTTCGAAGAGACCAAAAGAATACAAAGCTCTGGAAACCAAACAAGTCTGACCGATGTTGAAAATGCAAACCTACAACTGAGTGCTGCTCACTAGCACACAATGAATTTAAAAACAAGAAACAGAAAACCAACCAACAGTTTGATCAGAAGGCAATCACTATAAAAGCATCTAGTCCACCAATGTCTTGCGTTAAGCAGAAAAATGAATGCTTACTCCAGAAGCTCGACACTGCTTTAAGAGAAAAAAAAATCACTTTATATATACACACACTTATATGTATATAGGTATAACAAAACAATGCTGTCTCTTTAAAAAGAAATTCATCCTATATAAATTATAGCCATAAACTTTTCCTGCAGTGCAGCCTAATTAATTCTTGTTCTATACACAAAGGGAAATGCTGGGTGACAAATGGGTGTGAAGCCAGAAAGCTGCCAGGTCTGCAAAACATTTTCTACTTCAATTTATAAGCAATTTTGCAGTAAATCATCAACCAGAACCTGGAATCTTAGGAATCTCTGAGTGTCCAAACCACATTATATCACTTATCAAAGAGAGAAGGAAAAAGAGTTTAAGGACATCTCATTTTTCAGTTCTAACCCACATCAAAATCTAGAAGCTCTGTGTAATCTATTATTCTCTTCTGGGTAAGGTTTTAGTAGCAAAGATATATTTTTCAAGCAAGAATGACACTATAGGGTGATGTAGCCCATTCTCCCATCCCTAGGAGTACTGTATCACGTATCCATTACCATAAGAAATATTCCCAGACTTATCTGGGAATAAGCACACAACCATTTCCCCCCACTCCCTCAATCCAAGCAAAATGCTCACAATCAAGCCAACCTAAAGGGTTCAGTGGTGAGCCACTGTGGAAAATCAGGTGGGAAACACTCCAAGGAAATGAGTCTACTGAAGAGGAAAATAGAAACTTACAGGAACAAAGAAAGCAGGGCTGCCCCTTTGTAGTCAGACCCTTCATCTGCTCCTAACCTCTGCCAGACCCTGATGTGTTCTCCATCCTTGCAGTTTTACCTTTTCCAGAAAGGCATATAAATGGAATTGTAAAGTATTGAGACTGGCATCTTTCACCTTACCATAAGACCTTTGAGATTCATCCACATTTTTGCGTTTATCAATAGTTGGTTCCTTTTTATTGTTGAGTAATGTAACACAATTTATTTATTTGCCTACTGAAGGATATTTGGGCTGTTTCCAGTTTTTGGTGATTATGAATAAAGCTGCTACAAACATGCACATACGAGTCTTTGTGTGCAGGCAAGTTTTCATTTCCCTATGGTATATATCTAAGCAGGACTGCTGGACATCTGGTAAAAAATGTTTAACTTTAAAAACAAAACCACTCAACTCTTATCCAAAGTTCCTGGACTATTTTGCATTCCCACCAACAATATGTGAAAGTTCGAGTTGCCCTCCATCTGTGTTGTCACTTGGTGTGGTCAGGGGTTTGTTTTGAGTCATTCTAAAAGGCATCTAAGAGGCAGGGGCATCTCATTGCAGTTTTACCTTGCATTTCCCTCAACACTAATGATTATGTTAAATATTTTTTCATGCACCTCTCTGCCATCATATGCTTTCCTCAGTTAAGTTTCTGTTCAAATCTTCTGCCCCCCCCCCCTGCTTTTTTAATAGGTATTTTTTTATTGTTCAGTTTTGGGAGTTCTTCATATATTCTGGATGGAAGTCCTTTGTCAGATGTTTCTATTTTGCAAATATTTTCTCTAAGTCTGTAACCTGTCTTTTCATTCCATTAACACATCTTTCACAGAGCAAGAGATTTTAATTTTGAGCCCATCAATTTGTTCTTTTATGGACTACACTTTTGATGCCATTATCTAAAAGCACTTTGCCTCACCCAAGGTCATCAAGATTTTTCTCCCACATTTTCTTTGAAACATTTTACAGTTTGGTTTTACTTTTAAGTTACTGATCTATTTTGTGTTGATTTTTGTATAAAGCATGAGCTACAGGTTGAAGTTCATTCTTTGGCAAATAAATGTACTATTGTTGTAATACCTTTTGTTGAAAAGACTATCCCTTCTTCACTGAACTGACTTTGCAACTTTGTACAAAGTCAATGGTCCATATTTGTGTGAATCTATTTCTCAACTCTATTCTATTCCACTGATTAAAAGGAATAAATCCACAAAAAGAAAGGACAAAGTATGAGAGAGAAGACAGCTTAAGCTAAGAGATTCCTTAGCTTAGCTTAGAGAAGATTCCTTAAGCTAAAAAATCAGTAGAACTATTACAGAGTTATTAGAATGTCTAAATTTTAAAAGACTGACCACACTAATTGTTTATGAGGATGTGGAGCAACTGGAACTCTTATACTCTGCTGGGGGGCTGTAAAGTGGTACAACCACTTTGGAAAACAGCTTAGCAGTTTCTCTAAAAGTTAAACATATACTGGGGCACCTGGCTGGCTCTGTTGGTAGAACATGCAACTCTGAATCTTGATACTGTGAGCAAGCCCCACACTGGGTACACAGATTACTTAAATAATAAAAAGAATTTTAAAAAAGTTAGGGGCGCCTGGGTGGCTCAGTCAGTTAAGCATCCAACTTTGGCTGAGGTCATGATCTCACAGTTAGTGAGTTGAAGCCCCACATCGTGTTCTCAGCTGTCAGCGCAGAGCCCGCTTTCACATTCTCGGTCTCCTTCTCTCTCTGCCCCTCCCCTGCACTCACACACACACACACACACACACACTCTCTCTCTCTCTCTCTCTCTCTCTCTCTCTCTCTCAAAAATAAATATTAAAAAAAAAAGTTAAGGGGCGCCTGGGTGGCTGTCGGTTAAGCGTCTGACTTCAGCTCAGGTCATATCTCGCGGTCCGTGAGTTCGAGCCCCGCGTCGGGCTCTGTGCTGACAGCTCAGAGCCTGGAGCCTGTTTCAGATTCTGTGTCTCCCTCTCTCTGACCCTCCCCTGTGCATGCTCTGTCTCTCCCTGTCTCAAAAATAAATAAAATGTTAAAAAAAAATTAAAAAAAAAAAAAAAGTTAAACATACACTAACCATTGACTCAGCCATTCCATTTTTTTTTTTTAATTTTTTTTTTCAACGTTTTTTATTTATTTTTGGGACAGAGAGAGACAGAGCATGAACGGGGGAGGGGCAGAGAGAGAGGGAGACACAGAATCGGAAACAGGCTCCAGGCTCCGAGCCATCAGCCCAGAGCCTGACGAGGGGCTCGAACTCACAGACCGCGAGATCGTGACCTGGCTGAAGTCGGACGCTTAACCAACTACGCCACCCAGGCGCCCCAACTCAGCCATTCCATTTTTAGTTATCCAGGAGAAATGAAAGTACATGTACATATTAAAACATATACACAAATGTTCACAGCAACTTTATCTGTAATAGCAATAACTGGAAATAAAACAAAATGTGTATATCCTTAATGAAACACTGTTCAGCAACAGGCAATAAACCATTGACATATGCAAAAATATATGATAAATCTCAAAATAATTACACTGAGAGAAAAGACCGACAAAAGACCAAAAAAAAAAAGTACAACCATATAATTCCATTTGTATAAAATTCTAGAAGACACAAACAGTGACAGAAAACAGAATAGTGGTTGCTTAGGGACAGCGAGGCAGGAAAGAAAGACTCTAAAGAAGCTGAGGAAACTTCTGGGGATGAGTAATATGTTCATTATCTTCATTGTGGTGATGGTTTCATGGGTGTATACACATGTCAAATTGTACAAATGCTGACAGGTTAAGTAAGCTGAGGACTGAGAACTGACCATTTCATTTAGCAACATGGGGGTCATCTGTGACCCTGGTGAGCAGTTTGGATAGAATGGCTTGACTGGAATAGGTTCATGAGAGAATAGGAAAAAGGGATCTGAGATCATGAATACAGACAATTCTTTCTCGGGATGTGGCTTTAGAGGGGAGCAGAGAAACGGGACCCATAGTTTATCATATGCCAATTATACCTAAAAAACCAGGCCTGTCTGTTTTTAAGTTTTTCTTTTTTTAAATTTATTTATTTTGAGGAGGAGAGAGGGAGAGAGAGTCCCAATCAGGCCCCGTGCTGTCAGTGCAGAGCCCAACGTGAGGCTCAACCTCACGAACCGTGAGATCATGACCCAAGCTGAAATCAAGAATTGAACACTCAAATGACTGAGCCACTCAGGAGCCCCAGTAAACCAGGTTTTTTAAAAAGTCAAATTAATAATGGACATAACAAACCTGAGGTTGATTCTGGTGTTAGCAGTGAAGAAGAATGAGAAGCAGTCCCCTTACGGTCCGTGAAAAAAAACCACAGAAGATTCAGGAACTGGCAGTGCTGGGCACCTCTAGAAGAGGAGAGCAAGACAAGGCTAAAAGTAGTCAGTACACTAGATCCTTTCCCGTAGGCAGAAGCTAAGAGCTTTATTCTCTCAAGAGAGTTAAACATAGCATCTCTAGACAGGAGGACACAAGACATGGGGCAAGGGCCTAATATTAAAAACAGAGGGAGTAAACTGAAGTTCAGAGATTGGATGCTGAGATCCCCAACCGGCCCACCTGCTAGAATGCCAGCAGCCAGGGAAGAGACAGAAAGTCCTCTAGCTACTATGATCCCATAAAGAGCAAAGATTTACGTAAAGATACTGACACTGGGGTTCACCAAATATGGTCCACATAGATTACCTTACAATGGAAAACACAGAAGAGACCTATTCAAACATACAAAACTTCTAATCAATGTTTCGGTACTCTACTCTTTAAGTTTTACTTATTTAAGCAAACTCTACACCCAACCTGTGGCTTGAACTCATAACCTGAGATCAAGAGTTACATGCTCTTCTGACTGAGCCAGCCAGGTGCCCCGGTACCCTACTCTTAAAAGTGAACAGAGAGCAAAGGATCACCAAACATCTAAGAAAAACATCTATCATATTATACAGGGGTTAAAACAAAAGAAAAGAAAGCCTAGAGGGCACAGGCTATGTAGAAAGAACACCTAAGAAATTATATATCATGTATATCCTCAGAGAAGTAACATTGAAATGACAGAAGAAATTAAAATACTGGATGGAAGGGTTTGATAATAAAGCTGAGGAAGTGTCTTAGAAAGTAGAACCAGGGGCACTTGGCTGGGTCTGTCAGTGGAACAAATGACTCTTGATCTTGGGGTCATGAGCTTGAGCCCCACATTGGGTATAGAGATTACTTAAAAATAAAATCTTGAAAGAAAGAAAGAAAGAAAGAAAGAAAGAAAGAAAGAAAGAAAGAAAGAAAGAACCACAAAAAAGAAAGAGAGAAAAGAATGGAAAATTGAAGAGGGAAAAAGAAGGGAATCAGAGGAACAGATTAACATCAAATGATAGGTCTTCCAAAAAAAAAAGAGAAAAATAGAGGACAGAAGATCACTAATAAAATAATTTCAAGGAAATTTCCAGGACTGAAAGGTGAATATCCAGGTAGAAAAGGCACTGTGAGTATTCCACACACTGGATAAGACCGACCTACACCAAGGTCTGTTGGTGGAACACCATGAAATTTCAGAATTCTGCAGACATAGAGAAGTCCCCAGTTTCCAAAAGGGGAGAAAGAAACAGTAAGATCAGGAATCAGAATGGCTTCTGACTTATCAAAAGCCAACTTTGAAGAGGGGAAGGAAATGGAATATGTTACAGAATTCTATAGATAATCAATCAATTGTGATGACAGAATAAAGATATTTTCAGACAATCAAGATCTAAATAGTTTACCTCTCCTGCACCATTTCTCAGCAAACTACTGGCAGATGCACTTCACCAAAATAAGGAAATAAGCAAGAAAAATCCTAAAAGAGGGGCTGCACAGAAGTGAAAAGCTAGGGGCGCCTGGATGGCTCAGTCGGTTAAGCGTCTTGACTTTGGCTGAGGTCATGATCTCACGGTCCAGGAGTTCGAGCCCCATGTCAGGCTCTGTACTGACAGCTTGGAGCCTGGAGCCTGCTTTGGTTTCTGTGTCTCCCTCTCTGTGCCTCCACCCCCCACCCCCCGTCCCAGCTCACGCTCTGTCTCTCTTGCTCTCAAAAATAAACAAACATAAAATTTTTTTTTTTTTTTTTGAGAAGCTAAGGTTGTCCCCCGGGTGATAAAGGGAGAAGCCAGCATGATAGCTGGGCATCGGGGAAGGTGAACAGTCCAGATTAGAGCAGGTCAAAAGGCTCTGGGAGACACTTCTTCAGAAAGATAAATTGGCAGAATCTCTGATACAACTGAGTATCTTGAGGGGAGATTTAGACAACTAGAGAAAAGTTTGGGCTTGAATAACTGCAGAGAAGTCAATACAAACAAAAATGTAACAATTATTAACTCTAGAAGACAAAATGATGTGTGGGAACAGACAAATAACCATAGTATATATATTACATGGCTCTGCTGTGAACAGTGTTTACACAGACATAATCATGTAAATACTGACTATTGATCTAACCAAATTACAATATACAACCACAGAGGGATAGAAGTTATCTATGAGTGTAGTAGGAACGAGAGCTAAGTCCTCATTTTCATATGAAGCACCAACAGATAATGCCTAAAACTGAAAAATCAAGCAGAAACAAAACATGTTAATTAGAGATATGAACAGAAATCTATGGATTCCAAAAAAATACAACAAAATAATTAAAAATGGAATTGCTGCTTTGGCATAGTAGGTTCTGGCAAGGGAGTAGTAGTCCACAGGCAGCAGGAATTGGTTTTCATATCACGCTTTATAAAATTGGCTCTCTAAATTATATACATATAAAAATTGTGTAAAAATCTGAAAGAAAGAGGTAAAAATTCTTAAAATTTTTTTTAAAAATGGGGGGAGTGCCAGATTGGTTGAGCATCTGTCTCTGGATTTCAGCTCAAGTCATGATCCCAGGGTTGTAGGATCGAGCCCCATGTTGGGCACGGAGCCTGCTTAAGATTTTCTATCTCCCTCTGTCCCTTGCCCCTACTCACATGCTCTCTCTCTCTCTAAAATAAAAAAGATAAAAATAAAAATAAAAAATGAGGAAAGAGATGGCTGGCTGGCTCAGTTGGTCATAGAATATGAGACTCTTTTTTTTTTTTTTAATTTTTTTTTTCAACGTTTTTTATTTATTTTTGGGACAGAGGGAGACAGAGCATGAACGGGGGAGGGGCAGAGAGAGAGGGAGACACAGAATCGGAAACAGGCTCCAGGCTCCGAGCCATGAGCCCAGAGCCTGACGCGGGGCTCGAACTCACGGACCGCGAGATCGTGACCTGGCTGAAGTCGGACGCTTAACCGACTGCGCCACCCAGGCGCCCCAAGAGACTCTTTTTTTTTAATGTTTGTTTATTTTTGAGAGAGACCCATGTGTGCGCACGCCTGCAAGCGGGGGAGGACTAGCGAGAGGGGGACAGAGGATCCAAAGTGGCTCCACGCTGACAGCAGTGAAATGGATGTGGGGTTTGAACTCACGAACTGCAAGATCAGGACCTGACCAAAGCCACAAGCTCAACCGACTAAGCCACCCAGGTGCCCCGAGCATGAGACTCTTTATACTGGGGTCATGAATTCCAGCTCCACATTGGGTATAGAGATTACTTTAAAAAATAATACATAAATTGTTTAAAAAAGTTTTTAAAGAGGAAAAAGTCCAAGGGAAACAGAAAAGCTGGTGGAGATAGGAACAATTCTAGGAACTAAAGTAAATATAAAACAAAAACAAAAACTTTTAAATATATATAATATACTCTAAGTATGCTAATTATATAGAAAAGGAACATTCAGGGGCGCCTGGGTGGCTCAGTAGGTTAAGCGTCCGACTTCGGCTCAGGTCACGATCTCGCGGTCCGTGAGTTCGAGCCCCGCGTCAGGCTCTGGGCTGATGGCTTAGAGCCTGGAGCCTGCTTCAGATTCTGTGTCTCCTTCTCTCTCTGCCCCTCCCCCGTTCATGCTCTGTCTCTCTCTGTCTCAAAAATAAATAAATGTTAAAAAAAAAAATTAAAGGGGTGCCTGGGTGGCTCAGTCGGTTGAGCGTCCGACTTCGGCTCGGGTCACGATCTCGCGGTCCGCGAGTTCGAGCCCCGCGTCGGGCTCTGGGCTGATGGCTCAGAGCCTGGAGCTTGCTTCTGATTCTGTGTCTCCCTCTCTCTCTGCCCCTCCCCCGTTCATGCTGTGTCTCTCTCTGTCTCAAAAATAAACGTTAAAAAAAAAAAAAAATTAAAAAAAAAAGAAAAGGAACATTCAGAAAACAAAAGGCCTCTTACAGATTAAAATATGATCACACACAAAAAAGAACTAGAAATCAAACTCAAAATCTTTTAGGACATGGAAAATCACAAAAAGATGGAAAATGCTAAAGAAACACATAAGAGACACGACCCAGGTTTAGTATCTAAAACAGAGAAGAGAAAATGAAAGAAAGAAAATTATCAAAGAAAGATTAGAAGAGGATTTTCCCCAAACTGAAGGACCCCAGTGTTCAGGCTAACAGGGCCCAGGAAGTACTCAGCACAATGAATAAAAAGGACCCATACCTAGACATCTCTTCAGGTAATTTGAGAAAACCAAAAGTAAAGGAAAGATCCCAAACATTTCCAGAGAGCAAAACAAGCCAGTCACAAAGGAATGAAACTCAGAGCAGCATCTACCTCCTCATCGACAATACTCTGATGACAAAAAACAAGAGACTGTGTGGTAGGCTGAATGGTCCCCCAAAGAGGTTCACATCCTAATCCCCAGAACCCATGACTATGTTACCTGACATGGCAAAAGGCCTTTGCAGATGTGAATAAGGATCTGAGATGGGAAAATTATCCTGAATTAGCCAGGTGGGCCCAATGGGGTCACGAAGGCCTTGTAAATGAAAAGTAGTAGGGTCAGAGTCACAAAAAGAGAGGTTAGAAGAATGACACCGCTGGTTTTGAAGATGGAATAGAGCCATGAGCCAAGGAATGTGGGCAGCTTCTAGAAGCTGGAAATGCCAAATCAACATTCTCCCCTGAAGCCTGCAGAAGGAGCACAGCCCTGCTGATGCCCTGGTTTTAGGACTTCTCACCTCCAGAACTGTAAGATAAAAAATAAATAATTGCATGCTGTTTGAAGCCACCAAGCTTGTGGTGATTTGCTGTGGTAGCAATGGCAAACTAATACAGAGCAGTACTTTAGAATTGTGAGGGAAAGTCATTTTCAACCTAGAAATTTGTGCCTAATATACACAATGAAGGGGCGTCTGGGTGGCTCAATCGGTTAATCATCCGACTTTGGCTCAGGTCATGATCTTGCTGTTTATGGGTTTGAGCCCCGCATTGGGCACTGTGCTAACAGCTCAGAGCCTGGAGCCTGCTTCAGATTCTGTGTCTCCCCCTCTCTCTCTGCCCCTCCCTTGCTCATGCTCTGTCTCTCTCAATAATAAATAAATGTTAAAAAATTAAAAAAAAAAAATAAAAGAATATAGCAAGGAAGAATGGGGGCAGAGTGTTTTTAAATCTACAAGAACTCAAATAATTTACTCCCCACACATTTTTTGGCCACAAACTGACAAAGTAAACTGAGATAAAGGAAGACAAGAGAGCCCAAAAATAGCTTTATCCAAGAAGAGCAACGAAAAAAAAATTCCAGGTGTACAACTGTGCACTAGTCCCAAGAAACAATAACCAGTTCAAACTGAGAAAACACAACAGAAGAGATGGCGCAGATTTGAAGTTTGGGGAAAAAAGACTGAGCTGAAACTGAGCTACAGGGTCAGCGGGTTAGGGGAAGTGAGGATTAGAGACCTAAGGAGAAAATGATGTAATAAATTAATAGTCTGAATGTGAAGCAAATGAAAATGCAGCATGGTTTTAAGCAGCTGATACAGGGTTATTAATAAAAGATCTACTTGAACTAGGAACTTGAACCACACTAAGAACGCTGTCCTTTCAGTGGCCCAGGAACTGTGACTCTGAACATACAGGAAAAAAGTGTAAGTCTCCAGTTCTTCCCTGCCCAGCAATTATACCTTACTTGCATGGTAATAACACTGTAAACGCAGTTTATTGGTTTTTCAACTCCTGGGGTCAACACACGGATAAAACACTGGGCTCCTGGTTGCAGCTGCAGGCAGACTGTAAAACTGCAGTGGAAAGAAGATGGAATGACTATTTCATACATCTTCCTCAAAGTTTCTGCTATCTCATCCCCTATTCCTCATTCACAATTTATGACCTTGGTTTCTATTTCGAAGAAAATAGAACAATCAAAAGAGAAGTTTCAGACTCCTATCGGTGTCTATTTATACACTACCTCCCCGCCTGTCACTACAGTTAAACTGTCCATACTGCTATCGAAGGCCACCCTTCCTGTGCACTAGTCCCATCTCCACTTACCTACTCAAGGGCATTGCTACAGCAGATGGATCACTCTTATCAACATGAAAACACGCTGTTACTTCCCCGTCTCAAAATAAACAAAAAACACTTCTTTCTTGACTCCATATCCTTCTCCACCTAACATCCCATTTCTCTGCTCCCTTTTATTTTTTTTTATTTTTATTTTTATTTTTTTTAACATTTTTTATTTATTTTTGGGACAGAGAGAGACAGAGCATGAACGGGGGAGGGGCAGAGAGAGAGGGAGACACAGAATCGGAAACAGGCTCCAGGCTCCGAGCCATCAGCCCAGAGCCTGACGCGGGGCTCGAACTCACGGACCGCGAGATCGTGACCTGGCTGAAGTCGGACGCTTAACCGACTGCGCCACCCAGGCGCCCCAGTCTCTGCTCCCTTTTAAAGCCATATCCCTAGAAAGAGTTTACACTCTCAGATCCCTTTTTCCCATCCTCATGCAAACCCATTCCCGTCAAGCCTGTATCCTTCCCACTCCACCAAAACTGCTCACCAAGGTCACAGCGGACCACTGTGTTGCTAAATGAAATGGTCAATTTTCAGTCCTTTTTAACCTGTCGGTAGCATTCTCATCTTTCATACCAGAGAATAAATGAAGCAAGAAACAGAGATATAAACAAGCTACCTAAAATTATAGAAGCAAACAGAAAAAGAATGAGACTAAATGCAAGGCAAAGGGCCACTGTTGTCTTCCTGAATGCTTCTGTACTACTTGTTTATGCCTGTATGATATTAATGAAATGATTTAAGCATAGTTTTAAGACAATAACAATAACAAAGGACAGTAGCATCTTAGGCAGTGGTTAGGTTCTCAAGTCTGAGCATAAAGCAAAAATCAAGTTCTGATAAAACTACTTGAAAATCGCTAAAACGGCTCCTAAAGTTCAGCACTGTACAGTCTCTAAGCAAGTTCGACACAGGCAGTTCCACCCCCTCAAACTCTAGGGCACACAGTTATTTCAGCAATTAAATACAGATGAGTACATTTAGGGACCATGCTGTACAAAGACTGCATTCTGTAAGTTTAAAAAGCAGATTCAGTCTGTCTGACAAGATGCTCCCTGGAGAGGTTCAGGCTTAGTTGGGGGCACTGGCTCACTGGATACAATGGCCAGCAGAATTTCTGTCACTATTTAAGTTGTTTCTCCCTCTTCTTATTTGGCCAGACATCTATAGTTAAAAGTGGGTTCATTGGGGCGCCTGGGTAACTCAGTCGGTTAAGCATCTCACTTCTGCTCAGGTCATGATCTCACGGTTTGTGAGCTGGAGCCCCACGTTGGGCTCTCTGCTGTCAGCACAGAGCCTGCTTCAGTTCCTCTGTCCCCCTCTATCTCTGTCCCTCCCCTGCTGGTGCTAAATAAATAAATAAATAAATAAAAACTTGAAAAATAGTGGGTTCATTATATGTCCATATAATGAGGCTCCAAAATACAATGATTTGCACAGCTTCCCCGTGAATACAGCAGGTTGAGTAATCCTATTAGGGAACCACTGCTATTACCAGCTACTACAAGTCAGGGTTGCTTCCTGCTCCTGTGGCCAAAGACAACCCTAATTCCTAAGAAACCCAAAGCAATAAAATACATTTTCTGACTAGACTGGTTTCAGCTGTTTTCGAGCTTCCACAGCTCAGTGATCCATCTAGGGTTCATCTCTCCAGGGTAGGTGGAGTCACTGCCTAGGAATCTGACACTCTCCTCCAGGTCCCATCGCTTGCTCACTTTGGAAAAGCACTTGCTCCGTGATCCAATCTCACTCTCTATAGAATATAAATGCCTAATTAGCCAGGTTGGACAAATTAAGTACTAGTCAGTAGGGTCTAAAAATCTTCCTACATAAAACTCATTCTCTAATAAACAAAACATAGCACATATTTCAATGCTAAATCAACAGGTATTATGTAAATATCAGACAGAAGTTTATCAAGAAATGACTGCCTTCATTTCCCACCTACAGTTTAGGAAAAATAAGAGATCAATAATGCTGTGGTGGCAGGAGAATAGGAAAACAACAGTCACAGATGAGAATTTCAATTGTTACATTTCTTCTAAGGGCCAATTTGGCAATATATCCCGAAAGCCTTAAAAAAAAAAAACAAAAAAAAAAAAAACAAACCCACAATCTCTTTGTCCCAGCAATTGCATTTCCAGGGAATATAGATCTGTGCTGTCCAGTACAGTACCCATTAGCCACATGTGGCTATTGAGCTCTTGAAATGTGCTTAGTCCAAATTGAGATGAGCCATAAATGTAGAATACACTCAGGACTTCAAAGATTTAACATGAAAAAAGATACATAAAATACCTCATTAATATTTGTATATTGACTACATGTTAAAATATTTTTGATATATGGGGTTAAATAAAATATACCACAAGCTAATTTCACCTGTTTTCTTAGACTTTTTTTAATGCAGTTACTAGAAAATTTTAAATTACATATGTGGCTTACATTATATTCCTACTGGAAGGGCTACTTTTAGACAAATTGCACAAATATGTATGTACAAGGATGTTTATCAAAGCACACTTTATAAATGTGAAAAACTAGAATAAACCTAAGCATCCATCAATACAGACTGGTTAAATAAATTGCAGTAAATCTATAAAATGGAATATTCTGTAGCCACTGAAAATGCTGATGTACATCTAAATATACTGACATGAAATGATATATTAGGTAGAAAAAAAATAAGCTTACAAAATAGTACATATTTATAAGATTCCTTTTTCTTTTTTTTAAGGGAGCACGTGTGTGTGAGCATGTGTGTGTAAGCACAGAAAAAGGTCTGAAAGGTTATTCATCAAAATGACAACCGTGGTTACCTCTGGGCAGTAGGATTACAAGTAATCCTTATTTTCTTCTTTATGCTTTTATGTATTTTCTGAATTTCTAAAGTAAGCATGACATAATTTTATAAATGAAATAAAGATATTTTTAAAAATGAGCCATCAGCTGAAACAAAAAGTTCAGGCTTATCTCATTTTTGCTAGATGAAGTCTACAGTAACAAGGGTCCTTAATCCTACACAATGCTACATTAAGAGACACTTGCAAGTACCTCTGTCCCAAGCTATACTTGAACTTATCCCAATAAAGAATGTTTCAGGGTTCTACATATCATTTGTGAAAAATCTGCCATGGACCCATAAGGTGTTAACTGAGAGAACGCAGAAATAGATGTTCATGCATTTGTCACTTAAAGCAACTAAGTAATTTTAAAAGGTGGGGGAGTTTCACTGATAATATTAGTTGCCTATGGGATGGGGAACTGGGTGGCAGTTCCTGAATGGCACAAGGGTGGCAAACAAAATTTTCTCTACACAGCCATTTGGTATCTTTTATATTTTGAGTGCTGTGAATCTACTTCCTACTTTAAAAATAAATAAAACTTAAAAAACAAAACAGAAACATCTATAAAGACTCCATGAATGCCCATGACTTACTCAAAATCTAAAAAGTTATTCTTAAGGTGTCTACTAGTGCTGAGGTCAAATTAACATTAAAAATTTTAGTCTGTTCAGGTCAAAATAGTTGAAGGCCCGGGGGAAGGGCCACAGAGCGAGGAGACGGTGAAGATGGGGGGAGCAAATACAATGTAATTTATTAATAGTGGAATTTGGTTTTATACTTGTAGGCAAGTAAAGAATTCCAACACTTCCTCTATATTTATATTACATTATGCTATGTTCTTGGATTTTTTTGCTTATGGGAAATAGCAAAATGTCAACCATTGTTTCTATTAAAGGTCTTTAATGATACTGCATTTTAGACCTGTAATGAAACATGGTGCTCACTGCAGTTTGTAATGCATCTCATTAAATACATTAATAACATGCATTTCACTAAAAGGTCAACTTATTATGGCTGAAGTTTGGCTTTCCTTTTAATCACTTCATTTAAAGCGATAGAGCAAACTCTGGAAAAGATCGTACAGTGCGCCTGTTACAGAAATGCTCTCTCAATTCTCTCATCCATTAATATCAGTTATGCTTATTAAGAAATCACTGTTAATGTTTGTATGTGAAATAATAGTATTGTGATTTTTTTAAGAAACTCTTTTAGAGTTACATGCTGATTTATTGATAAAATGATAGAATACCTAGTATTTGCTTCAAACTAATCCAGAAATAGGGGGAGAGTTAGTATATAGATGAAATAAGATTGGTCAGGAATTGATGATTGCTTAGCTCATAATGGTATGTGGGTTCACTGTGCAATTCTCCACGCTTTGGTACAAGTTTGATATATCTCATAATAATTTTTAAATAAGTCATGCTGAGGTTTCCTTAAGTAACTTGCCTTCTTCCTTATACACTGCTGCCAGCAACATAAAAGACCTGCCTCCTAATACTGCAGAACTGCAGAAAAACAGAGAGGAAAAGGTAATCTCTTCAGAGAAACAGTCTTGCCCACTGAAAAATCCCTTAATTTTGCTAAGGTTACTTTATGACTTACCACTTATGCAACTCTTAAAATACCAAAAAATGTCTTTGAAACTACCTAACGCTTCCAGAGCTGTAATTACCAACACGTAACACCAAGGTGATCGGGGACTAAGTGCGTGTGTGTTGGGGAAGGAAGGAGATAACCTGTTTAGTCTCAGAAAAGTAGAGTTGAGGGTGCTGAAGTAAGAATGGCATGCAGCTCAGGAGTTTACTGTGGCTAAAATGTGCTGTGCTAGAGGCTACCATTACTACGTAAGAGTAAACGGCAACGCCAAGGACAGAATACGTCAAGAAAACCCAACCTGAGAACAGGTTCCTGCACACGATGAAACGGGCATTGAGAGAATAAAACAAGAGTCTGAGGTGAGAAGAAATCAGAAAGGCAGGAGAACCCAAACAGCATTCGTAGTGTCACTAAAGCCAAAGGGAAGTATTTCAAGGAAAAGTTGAATGCTTCAAGGAGGCAGTGGCTGGGTTTGGTGACAAGGAAATCTCTGGTTATCTTTCTGTAATCACGAGACAAGGGCTGAATTATAAGCATTACAGAAGAATGTAGCACTACACTTTCCAGAGCAAATGCATAAGTTATGTAGGAGGTTTGAATTCTAATAAAAAGTCAAAAAACACTGAAGACAGTGGGGATGATGGTTATTACACTGATATTATTACACTGATGCATATTACACTGATAACCATCATTCACATGGCTGATCATTACCAAACACCACCTTCAGCAGAAAAATACCCACACCTAACAGTTGTGGGGTGCAATGTGCCAGACACTGTGCTAACACTTTCCGTTGATCATGCCCATTAATTCTCACGACCGTACCATCACCATTTTACTGCGAAGTTAAGGAATCTTGCCAAGGTCACAGTTAATCCATTGCTGAGATGGAATCTAAAGCTAGGCAGTCTAACTTTAACTCCTAGAAGGCCAAGCAAACTGACAGGCGATTTAAAGACAGTAAATTCCAGTGCCTATTGTGGGGTCAGTACAAATTCAGCCTATGTTCCACACCAGCTATACAGCACAGTTTATGGTGCATCCAAAGTAATGTAGCCCAGAAATTTTTCTTAAACTGTTTCTCAACACAGGGAGGTACACAACGTATTATGTCATACTGTCATAAGAAGATTGAAAATAAACCAAAAAAAAGCTACCCTGGGGTGCCTGGCTGGCTTACTCCATAGAGCATGCAACTTCTGATT
Source organism: Neofelis nebulosa (assembly GCF_028018385.1). Taxonomy (NCBI): domain Eukaryota; kingdom Metazoa; phylum Chordata; class Mammalia; order Carnivora; family Felidae; genus Neofelis; species Neofelis nebulosa. Next base: position 54,888,260 of record NC_080797.1, on the reverse strand, counting down.
TTGGGGTCATCAGTTTCGAGCCCCACCTTGGGTGTAGAGATGACTTAAAAAATAAAATCTTAAGAACAAAAATTAGCCACCCTTCAGATGTGCAGAAATACTAGTATTAGATAATACTAGTATTTTCACTCTCCTATCTTAGAATATATGTGACACCAAACAAATGTTCCTTTCTTCTTCCTCCTCCACTGCAACCCACCCTGTCAGATTCATAGACATCTGTCACATTAACTGGAATTCACCAATGAGGCAAAGAGGCAATTTGGTTAAGCACAAAAAAAGGCAGATTAAGATCAGAATAGTTACAGGGGTGCCTGGGTGGCTCAGTCAGTTGAGTGTGTCCAACTTCAGCTCAGGTCATGATCTCACAGTTCATGAGTTAGAGCCTCACATCGGGCTCGCTGCTGTCAATGCGAAGCCTGCTTTGGATCCTCTGTCCCCTCTCCGCACCTGGCCCCGACCTTCCTCCACACCCTCTCTCTCAAAAATAAACAAACATTAAAAAAATTCATAATGGGGCGCCTGGGTGGCTCAGTCGGTTAAGCGTCCGACTTCGGCTCAGGTCACGATCTCATGGTCCGTGAGTTCGAGCCCCGCGTCGGGCTCTGTGCTGACAGCTCAGAGCCTGGAGCCTGCTTCAGATTCTGTGTCTCCCTCTCTCTCTCTGTTCCTTCCCCGTTCATGCTCTGTCTCTCTCTGTCTCAAAAATAAATAAACATTAAAAAAAAAATTCATAATAGTTGCAAAATAAAAGTTAAATAATATTAAAGTAGTTAAAGGAACTAAATTGGTACCCAAGAATATGTCCACCTGACACTAACTAACCCTTAAAATATCAACATTTTAAGATGAATCAAAAAAAAAAAAGGGAAAGGCTCAAGCAAGAAGAGTAACAAGTTACAAAATGGGAAAGGTCTCCTCACCAAACACTTCAAACATTTAACCTAGAGCAATTAGGTCCCATCCCAAAGCATACCAGAAATTAGGGTACCAAGGCATTAAAAATAGTAGAGAAATGGGGCACCTGGCTGGCTTAGTCAGCAGAACATACAACTCTTGATCTTGGGATCATGAGTTCGAGTCCATGCGGGGTGGAGAGTTTACTTCAAAAAAAAAAAAAAATTAAAAGAAAATAGCAGATAAGTAATCCAAAAATCTCACAAATTTTGAAAACTGCCAGCCTATCTTTTATTTAAGGGAGGTAGAGGTAAAAGGTGAGTTTGCAGGGTTCCTGACTTCAAGTACGACAGGACATCTAAAAGCTAGACCCTAGGAAAAAATTCCTAATTAAAGCGGGTATTTTGGGGTGCCTGGCTGGCTCAGTCAGTAGAACGTGCAACTCTTAATCTTCGGGTCGTCAGCTTGAGCTCCATGTGTGGCACAGAGTTCACTTTAAAAAAAAAAAACCAGGTAGGGGTGGCTGGGTGGCTCACTCAGTTGAGCGTCTGACTCTTGATTTCAGCTCAGGTCATAATGTCATGGTTCATGGGCTCGAGCCCCACACTGGGCTCTGCACTAACAGCACAAAGCCTTCCTGGGATTCTCTTACTCCTTCTCTTTCTCTTCCCCTGACTGCCCCAAAATAAATAAATAAACAACAACAACAAGTATTCTCTCATAAGAAAGCTTTGCAGAACCCCCTACCCTAAAAATCCTACATATTTACTTCGAAGTTTGAGGTGATCCTATCTGGAATCAGATGTCCTTCTCGGGTCCCTTCCAACTCTAATCTATGATACTATAAAAATAAGTTGTTTTTTTTTTTTTAATTTTTTTAAAAATGTTTATTTTTGAGAGAGAGACAGACGAGAGAGAGAGAGAGAGAGAGAGAGAGAGAGAATGAGCGGGTGAGGAGCAGAGAGAGAGGGAGACACAGAATCTGAAGCAGGCTCCAGGCTCTGAGCTGTCAGCACATAGCTGGATGCGTGGCTTGAACTCATGAACCACCGAGATCATGACCTGAGCCGGAGTCAGCACTTAACCAACTGAGCCACCAGGGGCCTCTAAAAAGAAGTTTTAAAGAGCAAATGAAAACACTTAAGTCTCAACATGCAGATAAGGAATAGCAATTCCAATCCAACCACAGTGCACTCGGCCCAAATCGCCCTCTGCCCCCATCCTTTAGGGCCCTTGGGCACATAGCACACAGACCACAGGAGGCAGTGTGGTGCAGAAGGGAGACTTCTAGACCATAAGGCAGGAAAGCTGGAGTTTGGTCTGCTGTGCATGAACAAGTGCTATAATCTGGGCCCTGGTTTTCTCATTTGTAAAATCAGGGGCCTGAGAACCAAGTAATTTCTAAATTCCTCTTCCATAATTCTCAGGCTTTATAGCTCAGCACTTCTCTCCCAAAATTTTTCCTCCCTCTACAGTCATCACCTTTCCTCACTCTGTGTAACCCAAAGGGAGACATAAATCAGACCATCTTAGCATGTTTTCTAGAAACCTTCTAACAAAGGCATCTTTTTTTAAAAATATATTTTATCTATTTTGAGAGAAAGAAAGCACACAGGAGGGGGAGAAAGACTGGGAGAGAGAGAGAGAGAGAGAGAGAGAGAGAGAGAGAGAGAGAGAGAGAGAGAGAGAGAGAGAGAGAATCCCAAGTGGGCTCCACACCATCAGCATGGAGCCCCATGTGGGGCTTGAACTCATGAACCGTGAGATCATGACCTGAGCTGAAATCAAGAGTAAGACGTTTAACCAACTGAACCACCCAGGCACCCCAAGAAAGGCATCTCTTAAGCACATAATACAACCACTTTTAATGAACTGGGATCAGCCATCCCTTATCTCTTGTTCTATACCTGTGGGTTTGCACATAGTGTTCTCTGAGCATTAAAGAAGTAACTCAGAAAGCCAAAGGCAAGTGGGGGAGGGAAGTGAGGGCAGGTAAGAGAAAAGTGGATATGGCATCACTTAGAACTCAAACCATTTCAGTCAAAACTGTCTTTGTTTAATAAGAGTTATAATGCTTTTTTTTTTTAAGGTAAAAACTAGGGGCCTGGGTGGCTCAGTTGGTTAAGCATCCAGCTCTTGATTTCAGTTCAGGTAAAGCTCTCACAAATCAGGAGATCGGTTCGTGAGAGCCATCTCTTGAGCCCGAAGATGGGCTCTGCACTGACAGCGTGGAAACTGCTTGGGATTCTCTCTCTGCCCCTCCCTTGCTTGCGCAGGGCACCCAAGTGCTGTCTCTCTCTGTCCCCCTCTCAAAATAAATACATAACCTTAAAAAAAAAAAAAGTTAAAAAACTACTCTGTACTATATTATCACTAAAACCAAATACTCTCTTCTTAAATTCTGTGGTGCTGCAAATACAGTCCCAGTGTATCCCAATGTATCCCAGTGGTTCTAAAGTATCTCCATATGCCATAAATATTCTTACTATTTTTTAGGGCGCTGGCAAATTCTGGGCCACCTTTGTCCCTGAAAATAGGGAAAACATCTGGTTGAGGAAGCTGATTGGTAGTCAACAGAGCTTTTTGAAGCTTGATCCTTCCTTCCAAGAGCTGGTCCCACAGAGCTGAGAAAGAGAAAAGAATATCATTCGTTACAAAAATCTTCCCAGTGGGACAGATAGGGAGAGACAAGAAATCACACCAGTCTCTGCAAAGCACGGCTTTATCACAGCTTCATGCCATGAAAATACCCTCCGTTACAGGAAAAAAACTCAGTATCTTGGAAGCAAATATTTGCTACGAGAGAGGGGTAGGCTGAAGCCCAAAGAGAGGAGAAAACTGTTTTCCCCTCAGTATTCCACAGCCGCCAAAGTATGAGAACAGAACCAGCTAAGTGGCTCAATGTAGAAAAGGCTGGCTACACACAGAAGAATGGGGCTTTAGGCCCCTAGGTAGGTGGGGCACAAATTAATTGGAAGGACACAAGAGAAAAGGAAGAGCCAAAACAAACAAAAACACAAACAGGAGATCAAATGCAGACACTGTGAAAAATAAGCCACCAGCAAACCATGTACAAACCTATCTGGTTCTTCACAGCTCTTCCTTTCTCCACTTCCTCGGAAACTCTGACACTGGAGAAGGTCATCACTACTCCGTCATCTTCACTATTCCTGCCTTCAGCCCTGTCTTCCTCTCTCTCATTTGTGGAGTCTTCCTCCCCATCCCCTTCTTCCACACCAGGCTCCTCCTCTTCATCTTCCTCCTCCTCGCTGCTACCAAGGTCATCCATTCCCTTGGTGAATTTTTCAAAGTCACTGATGCTCTGGACACTAAAACCCGGTGTGCTCTCAGAGCAGCTTTTGATCCTCTTCTTCCAGGCCAGACTACTGTCCCTGTCATCACCACACTCCTCTTCCTCAGCAGCACTCGTGGCATCCTCATCAGATCCCTCCAGACCCAGCCCCTCTGAACCTCCATCTCCAGACTCATCCTCATCAGATATTATTTCCTTGGCTGAACAAGAGCAGAAAGAAGAAAAAAAAAAAAAAACCAAAAAAACAGATGTTACTTTGAGACAAATATTAGGCCACACCTTTCATTTCAAGTAAAGGGCTGCAGCATCCATCAAAAAAATAAAATGTATGGTTGTACTCAATTCAAATATATATTATACATCTACTACCTATAAGGGGCTAAGGGAAAAGCAAAGATGAACAAAACGTAGGTCCTACCCTAACAAAAGGTTCTAGTGGGAAAGACAGACCCATCAAATACAGACAAGAACTGACAAAGTTTTGATAACCCAGAGGAGGGAGAAATTTTAACTGTGGGGCAAGGTCTGGACCTTGAAGAATGGTAAGATTTCAAATAAGGGAATTAACAGTTTTCCCAAACCTATATCTGAAATATAATTTATCATTAACTAACCCCAATGTACGATCTCTCTCACACCAGTACACCCTATTTATTACTTACTTAAGCACCTATTATCAGCCAGGTGTACATAAAAGCTAAGGAATGAGAAATACAACGTAACACCTGTGGGGTGTCACAGTCTGGTAAGAGTGGTAGATATGTTTGACAATATTCATATCACTATTATCATTACAGCATCATCCGTACACAGTGTATTGGAGGTGAGTGAGGGGATGGGTAAAACAGATGATGGGGATTAAGGAGTGGACTTGTGATGAGCACCGGGTGTTACATGTCTTGAGTCACTAAATTGTGTACCTGAAACTAATATCACACTATCTGTTAACTGAATGGAATTTATTTTTTATTTAAAAAGTCTTTTTTCAGTGTGTATCTTATTTTATTTCATTTTAATCCAAGTTAGTTAATATATAGTGTAATGACTATTTCAGGAATATAATTTAGTCATTCATCACCTAACTAAATGGAATTTAAATAAAAATTAAAAAAAAAATCCTAGTGCCATTAGTACACAGTGTATGGAAGAGGATCCAACTAACATGCTTGGAAGGAAAAGGAATAGCTTCATGTACAGGAGATACTATAATTTTATTCATTAAGCATAAGTAACAGCTGATGTGATAGGTCTTCAGTACTTCTTTAAAAAAAACTACATATAGGGGCACCTGGGTGGCTCAGTTGGTTAGGCGCCTGACTTTGGCTCAGTCATGACCTCACGGTCTGTGGGTTTGAGCCCCACATTGGGCTCTGTGCTGACAGCTCAGAGTTGGGAGCCTGCTTCAGATTCTGTGTCTCACTCTCTCTCTCTCTGCCCCTTCCCCGCTCGTACTCTGTCTCTCTCTCAAAAATTAAACATTTAAAAAAATAAAATAAATTAAAAAAAAGAAATTAATCCTTTAAATTCTTTAAATGTATGCCATTTCTCAGATTAAGGAATATTCACAGAGTAGCAGTTAAGAGTCAGACTTGGAGCCAGACTACCTTATGTGAGTCCTGGCTCTTCCGCTTACTAGCTCTATGACCTTGAGCAAGTTACACAACCAATCTGTCCCTCAATTTCCTTACCTTTAAAATGGGGATACAGGGCGCCTAGGTGGCTCAGTCGGTTAAGCGTCCGACCTCAGCTCAGGTCATGATCTCATGATTCGTTGAGTTCGAGCCTTGTATCGGGCTCTGTGCTGACAGCTCTGAGCCTGGAGGCTGCATCACATTCTGTGTCTCCCTCTCTCTCTGCCCCTCTCAACTTGTGCCCCCCTCTCTCTCAAAAACAAACTTAAAAAAAAATAAATAAAATGGGGACAAATACTAGCAACTTCATAAGTTATTGAGAGTATCAAATGAGATGATACATGTAATGATAACAGTAACAACATCTTTTGAAAACTGTGTTCTAGTCTCTTAGAACTTAAAGAGCTACCACAATGCCTGACACATGGTGAAGCCCAATAAGTATTATAATATTTGTCTCACAATTGGCCCCTCTATCAGTCTCTAGGCAAAGAATGTGAAATGAGCTTACCAGGAGCCCCCAGAACCATAACGGGTAATCATCCATTATCCAACTAATCATGGATATCATGACCTGAATGATAGTTTTTTTTTATATCATCTGTGCATTCTCAGCCTGGCACCTCTAACCTCTCTAAAGGGGGGGAAAAATGGCATCCACTAAGTAACCACCATATCCAGCCCCTTCTTCCATTGAGAAACTTACAACGCTAATGCTTTAAAACTATAAGCTGATGGGGCACCTGGCTGGCTCAGTTAGAAGAGCATGCAACTCTTAATCTTGGGGTTGAGAGTTCAAGTCTCATGTTGGATGTAGAGATTACATTTTAAAAATTTCATAAAAAGAAATAATAAAAAATAAAACTATAAGCTCATGTCCTCACATCCTCCTAAGGCCCTTGCAGGGGAGAGGGAAGGATTTTATTATTTTACAATGGCAAAAAATGAGTTTCACAAACTAGTATTGAATTATATAGTGACCCAATGCAAGACTCGAAAAACCAAAGGAAAAGGGTCAAAATCCATGAGTAGCATGCTCATCAGACGCAATTCTTTCTCAACACATAGCCCTGTCCAATATCCATTATCTTTTCTTTCCATTTTATGGTGAACCATTAACCTAAACATAAGGATTATATAAACTTAATAGCTTTGAGCTTTAGAATCCTTAGGAACTGAAATTAACTACCTCTTAAGGTCCTTTCTAATGCCAAATCCATGGTCTCTCCTAAGACAGTAAGTGGGGGCACACACACAGACTAATCATCCAAAACAAAAACAAAGACAAAACCCCAGAACTTTAACCCTAAAATATTAGGAAAGAAAGAGAAAGCAACATGCAAATATGTCTACTCACCAGATGAACCTGGCAGTGTCTGCTCCCAGGGGTCTTCCTTCCAAGCTTTTCTAGAGGTAGTCCTGCCAGAATACCTTTTGTCTGTGTCCAAGAGGGAGGCTGATGCCAATTTTCTAATGCTACCCACTGCCAGAAAATCACCTTCCCCATCTTCCCCTTCATCAAACCTGTCAATCACTCTGGCAGCAGTGGCTGTAGGGGAGGGGGTGGGGGGAGAGTAATCAGTTATCTCCAGGTTAGAAGGAACTTTAAGAGTAACCCTGTTCAACCCTTTCAACTCACACTCTACAAAATCCCCACCAACTTCCAGGAACAGGAAACTCATTACCTCTCAAGATAGACCACAGTCTTACTGCTGTTCTTGAACAGAAATTTGACCTCTGCGCCTACTAGTTGGACATATTTCTATGCCTTGGATTAAAAACTAGCCTAACTCCTCTTCCATTTGTGACAGTCGCTCAAATATTTAAGTCAGCCATCTATCCTCACTCCATCCCATCCCTAAGGGAGTCTGCTTATCCTGGCTCAACAGCCCTAACTTCAACTGATATTCCTAAAACACGGTCCAGCACTCACATTTATCCTTCCTTATTCTTCCTTCCTCACACTTCTCTGATTCAAGTCTAAAGCAGGATTACTCCCAACTAGACCTTGAACATCAGCTTACAGAACAGCCGTCCCATTCGTCAGCCCCTGAGCAAATGTCTTGAGGCCTAGGGAGCCTTAAACAGCCCCATGGAATCCCACTTCTTCCTTCAATCTCCTAGTAAGTTCCTAGGGGCAGGCCGACTTAAAAAACGGTGAGACTTCCTTCTCATTTCTAACTTAATACCGGTAAGCGCATCCTGAAAAGATAACTTCCAACCAACTACCAGACCCCCTGTTCCCTGCTACAGCCCTCCAAGTCCCTGGGATGCTCCAGCCACCCGAGCACCAAGTCTGGAGTGCGGCTCAGAAGGAAGCTGAAGTCCTCCTCCTGAGCCCGGCCAACCCTCCCGGGAGGCCGTTTTCCTCTACGCCAGGATGAGCCGAGTAGGCCAGGCGGCGAGGCCTGGCTGCCGGCCTCTCTCGCGCCGCCCGGGTCTGCCCGAGGCTGGACCCACCGCTCCGCACGTGGCTTTTCCCCAGTCAGGCCTCACCCTCCTCCGGGTCGGCCTCAGGATCCGCCTCGCGCGGGCGCGGGTTCAACAATTGTTCCAGCTGCAGCGCCAGGGGCTGCGGCCCCGCCATCGTCACCAGGTCTCGCTCTGCGCCGTGCCCGTCAACGTGCAGCCCCAGCCCTGGCCCCGGCCCGGACGCTCTCTCCCCGCCGGGCCCTGTTGCCCAGAGACTACTCCCCAGAACAGCCAGGGACCGCAGACAACCCCGCTCTCGCTCGGGGCCGGCCACTTCCGGGAGGCGCGCGCGAGGGGGCGGGGCCTGCGCGTCACTACAGGCGTTGCTAGGAAGAAGGCGGAAGCGCGCGGAAGGCTGAAGGGATTGTCGCCATCCCGGCGCGCGTGCGCGTGCGCCGAAGGGGTGTGTGAGGTGGTCCGGGAGCGCGCCAGGGCACGTGGCCGCCGTTGGCGCTGAACCGACGTTGCTTTGCGCGCGACCCTTGTCCCCTCGTATAAAATATGCTTCAAGATTTGTCCGAGATTCGCTTAGAAATAAAGTGTGGTGTAGCCATGGCCTATCTATGGTGGCTGTTATGAAAAGAGGAGGGAGTAAATAAAGGGTAAGCACTTCCAGCCTCAGGTGCGCTTTCGGGCACTGGGACCAAAATAGGTTTGACATTTAGCAGTTTAACAGTCTGGAGGAGTCTGGGGCCGGGCACACGCCTCTGACCCTGCGGTGGTCGGGATTTAAGAATCCTACGTCAGCGATGTGCATGTGTAAGTGTACGGCGGACTGTTGGCGTCCTTATTCACAGGAATAATTAGAAATAGCTATGGTTGTGCCTAAATAAAGATCGTTCTGTAGTTTCTCCAAGTAGCCTTGTCTTAGGGAAAAGGGGGGTGATGGTGGCGATTACTCTATTGCATACCCTCATTATTGATATCTGTTCAAAGGTGAGAATATACTCAGACACTTGAAACTGGTGCACAAATGCAGAAAAACTCATGTCTACTGTATGAGAGGCACAGGTAGACTCAAAATATAGAGACTTAATAGGATCAATTTAATTACACCCAGCCACACGGAAAGATGCTATCCCTTTATATTCTTTCTTCATGAAGCATTCCCTAACTGCCCGCTGTGTGGCAGGCACTGCTAGATGAGATACAAAGATGAGCAAGTTAAATTCTCTCCTGACAGTGATCAGCCCCCCCCCAAGGGGGGCGGCGGGGGGGGGGGGGCAGACAAACTTGTAAACAGAACTGGCAATAAGGGATAAGGGTGAGTACAAAGTGGTCTGTTCCTTCCAGTATCTGTTTGAGGTCACCTGTAGAAACCTTGAACAACCCCCCTCAAACAGAAACTGCATCAAAAGAGTCAAGAAAAGAGACGTTAAGGGTGCCAGAGCAGCTGGATCCCACAGCTGACAGCCTGGGAACCCTCAGCTCACCAGTGTTTCCTGTGGAATTTAAGGGAAGTGAGGGTCCCTGACTTTCACAGTCTTAATATGCCCTCAAGGTCAAGAGCAATGAGAGACCCATCCCTTTAGTGTGGCTTGTTTCATGTCCCCTTCCCAGGTGGCTGCAGAGGGGAAGGAGAACCAGTCTTAGGGCAGATTCCTTCAGACTTGAAAGAATGCCAACCTAGGACAGGAGCACCTAGGTAGGGGACTCAGGCAAAAGCAAACTGCTTTTTACCAGCAGCAAGAAAATTCAGGCTAGAAAACAGCTCCCCGCCCTCCCCCCCTTATTTTGTTAACATATTCTCCGTAATTGCAGCCTGGTGCCTGCTGTCTGGAGCCTCCAAAGCAAAAGCATACCCCTCAGGCTGCAACAGGGAGCCATTGCCCTGGGCTTCAAAAGACAAAAATGTATCTCTCCACATTTAGGAAGCTACTTCCCCCAATCCTCTTCTGTTCCTATTTTGAACAATAGTGCTTAGAATCCTTGCCTTCAGGGTAAAGAAAAGGGAGAGAAGGGGGAAGGGGAAACAAGACAGGTCAGAGACCACCTCTAAGCTGTCGTGCAAACAAGACACACTGGTGGCTGGCTCTGGGCAGAAAACGCCCTAGTCCTGCTTGTCTATACTCTCCCTTCACTGTCCTGGTCTCCTCTGACTTGGGAAGCCTTTGGAGGAAGGAATCAAGACTACGCTACTCCAGTCACACACATCCCAGGGTCCCCCAAATGCTTCTGCTTTCTTACCCCATACTGAGGGGAGAGAGGGAAAGAAAGAGGAAAGAATTCTAGGACTTAAGATGCAGCCGAGAGACGTTGAGACCTGGGGCTGGAGAGCATCCTCCTGAATGCTCTCTCTAGGGGGCCCTCCCTGCCTGCGTTCCAGTATCTAGAGAAATGAGGAGGGATTTTCCTGATGGGAACGGATCTGGAGATGGAGGGTGGACTACAAGAGAGGATACTTCAAAGACTATGCCTCCTAGAAGAAACTTAAGCCTGTAACTGCTCTGGGCATGAGAGCTGATGTGAAGATCAGAAGGATGGGAATGACCGGGAGCACTCTCCCCAAAGAACAGTCTTCTCCAGAGGCAGTCAGAGGGTCTCCCCATTCACAGTGCTGCTGCCTAAGGGCTGCAAAGTGACAGAGAGATGTAGGGATAGCAGAAGATGGGCAGGAGTGACATTGGATTGCCCCCCACCACTGTCCCAATCAATTCCTATGACCAGGAGTTTCAAGAGGTTAGGGAAACCAGGTTCTTACCTGCCTCTCTTCTCAGATGCCATCAATCTCCAGGTCCCAGGTCCCTACCAATGCCTGTCCTGGTCTCCAGGAATAGTTTCCCTTCACTTTGTACAGCCCTGAAGCAGTCCCCAGTCTCCTTCAGCCTGGAGAAGTTGGTGGGCGAGCTTCGGCTCCCTAGCCCAGGGCAGATGGTAGCTTCCTGAGGCTGGAGCCCTGAGGGCAGATGGCCAGAGGCACAGAGGTGGCAGCTTTAAGATGGCTGCAGGGAGAAAGCAAACTGCCAAGCCCAACTAGAGAGGAGACTGCCCTCCTAGGAGGGAGGGGACCACCTTGTTGCTCCTCTGTGGCCCTTGAGCCTCTCCCGGGAGCCCCCAGCTGGGCTGCCTGGGAGTGGTGCAGCGCTTCTCTGCAGCTTAGGGCCAGAGGTGGGCATCGCTGCTCTGATGGGAAGGAGAATAGTCCCTGATATCTCTAGACCTCCTCCTCTCAGGTGGCTCCAAATTTGACTACTAAGCTTTGCCACCTGTTCAGGTACTTATTAGGGTTCAGTATCCAGAGCCAAGAGGGAAAGACTGCCCTGCTGCCACCGAGTGAGAGAGAGGAAATGAGTCCACACTGAGCGCCCAACTCAAAACGCTTCTTAACAAGTACCCGATTCCACAATAAAGCTGCTAAATAATTCAGCAGCCTTGATAGGAGAATGCAGCTTCCCATGAGCATGAGCGTACGTTCAGTTAAATGAATGTCTTTAAAGGGGGTGGCCATAATGAATAAGTTGGCTGTGATTTAATGTATATAAACGCTAAAAGGGCAAAAACAGCTGATCCAGTGATTGGATACAAAGCAGATAAAGAAATGTGCTGCATGCAGAGGCTAGGAGTTTCAAAAGTCTCCCCATATTTCATAAATTTGGATTTTTGAAAGAATACTGTCAGGTTCCTTGCTGACAGTCCTCCCATTAGATAAGCCATCATATGGATGCAGTAAAATATTGCTTATTTTAAAGGCTTCTCTGCAGGAAAGATACACTTGGTTGTGTTTTAACAAAATATGAAAATGACAACGGAAATTATGTGCCATTTAACGTAAAACCTTTGATTTTTAAAATGAAATAAATAACCCAGACTGAAATCTAGGTGATATAGAAATGAAATTCTGGAACTCAAATAGCATCTAATATTAAAAACACACACGTATTTCATAGTAGATAAATATTTAAATTCCTTCCATGTTTAATGAAGGCTTGGGAGGGATTGAAGTACTTTTCAGAACCTATTGGCAACTCCCAGGTAAAATTTGATTTCTTTATTGGTTATTTTTGCTCATCTTTCAGAGAAAGGTAATATGTATCTTGTGCCAGATGAAATAGTTTTCCTTCTAGAAAACTTCAAATGTAACAAATACTATAAAACAACTACTTCATATCAGTTCTCTGAAAGGGATTAAAGTATTTCATTTCTAGCTGTACCCTACATTCATTTTACGTTATCTTTTAAACCACCAAATTGGAGAGCAGGATTATCTATGGGAAGTGAATTGAAACTGAAAAGGACCACCTCTAACTATATATTTACAAGTAACTGACTATCACAAGTCCAGTTTTGCACGTGCAGAATGGGGGATAGAGACAGTGCATGGGCTCTCATGCCTAATCATACCCGGACCACTCATTTTTAGCCATGGATTTGATTTCTATTTCAAATTCTATATTAATTTATCAGCAAACAGCTCTTCAACTGTATCAGTTAAACCCACAGAATGCAAATCGGTAGTTAATAACAGCGGGAAGCCACGGAGAAAAGCTTGGCTGGCATTAGCAAGGGGATTCAGCCATAGCCAAGGTAAAAACATAGCCCAGTCCTGCTTCTCTTCCCTCTGGCTTCTGAGGTGTCATTCAGCTCCCCATCAGGCCTCACCTCTGCTTGTTAAAACATCAAATAACACACCAAATATCTAAACATCAGATTTTCTATTTTTATTAAAAACTCACAAATTTATTCAACATGTTTTCTTTCATACAGTGAATGGTCTAATATGCACTGGAGGTCACACAAGCTTAGGTTTATCAGAACAATAAAAGACATATGAGAAATTTAATATATAAAGAAAAAAGTAGCAGCTGTTGACTGCATATTTGACCATAAAATTTAAATATTTTGGACTTTTATTTTAAAGACACAAAAATAAAACCTGTGTGGGTCTATATAAGTCATATTAACAATTCCATGAATGTTCAACAGGACTAAAAATTAGCAAAGATGTTTTTTTTTTTTAAACCTTGTAACACTTTTTTTCTTTTTTTTTTTTTAACACTTTCTCAGGTTGTGGTGCCAGGCACCTTTACAGTATTTGTGCTATAATTATTCTATTTGGCAAGTGTCTGAATATCATGTTTTCTCTTTGCCTTGTGTAAACAACACCTTTTTACATACTAGCACAGTGAGCTGCGAGCCCTGCAAATCTGTCAGAACATCTACAGGAAAAGAAAATGAACAATTTTGGTTGATTGCTCAAAACATTTTGTTTTTGAACAAGAGGTTTCAAAACAGGATATATTAATAAAACACTGAACTCCTGAATTTAACATTATACGTAAACAGTTGACTGTTTTTAGTTCAATAGTCTTTTTTTTTTTACTTTTTTTTTTTTTTTTGTATGTGTGAAGGTAGAATACTTTCTTGTACAGTTGATGTTCAAGTCATTTTACTGAGAGGTCTGGCTAGAGACCATCCTTATCGAGGGTGTCTGTGTGTATCTGTGTGTGTGTGTGTGTGTGTGTGTGTGTGTGTGTGTAGAGCTTTGTGAAGGTAGAAGAGTTGATACTGAGGGCTTTACATTTAGAATTTTGCAATTTTCGCAAAAACAAAAACCAAAAACCCAGATAGACAAAAAATATATATATATATAGTCCCACCTGATGCACAGCAGGTCGGCGTTTCTGAAGCTATAAGAGTTTGTTGTCGCTGTTGCTGAACTCTGAGACAACACTAGTGAATTTCCCAGAGCCAGAACCCTCCTGGCTGGCCCGGGAGCGCCCGGGCTGCTCCACCTCCCTCACCCGGCTGCGCCTCTCGGCCTCCCTCCCCGCGGCTCCCGGCGTCACCACTGGCTGTGCGCCCCCGCCGCCTCCGTGACTGTTTCTCTGCAGCCCTCTGGCCAGGTGCGCAGGCTCGAAGAGTCTTGCCCCTGGATCCGGGTCCAGGTGGAAGATGGGGAGACGTCTGAATATCTCTTCCGGAGCCCCAGTTCTGCACCTTGCCAGTCAGGGCACGGATCCCAGTTCTACTTCCAGGAGGATTTGGATTCTGTTTCTTGTCCCCCTTTCCCGTCTGGACTCGCCAGACGGAAAATGGTCCCCGAGGCTGAAGGAAGTGTGTGTGTATGGGGGGTGGGGGGGGGTGACTTGCTTTTATGTTTTTTTTTTCTTCTTTTTTCTATTTTTCTTAAATAAAGGTTCATTTCTGTACAACCACGAACTCCGCGGACCGTGCGAGACCCCGCTACCACACGGCCGCCTCGTTCATTTCGGGCGGGTGAGACAGGTGGTTCCCGTAGCTCGCCCCGCCGTTGACCGACAGTGATGAGAAGGGCGGGCTGGGCCCGAAGACCTCAGCCGACATTGAGTGTAGAGGCCCGGGCAGGCTGGGCTCAGGGCTGGGCGAGTCCCCGGGGGGGTGCGCCAGGATGTCAGTGAACCGCTGCGCCTCGCTCGACGGGTGGTGGCCCGGCAGCGGGTGCTCCAGGCCGCCCAGGGGCGTCCCGGAGGGCCCGGACGACGGCACGAAGGGCAGGTCCACCGGCGTCTGAGCCTGCGAGGACGGGGGGCCTTGCGGGAAGAAGTCATAGTTGCCCCCGGGCCCGTAGTACTCGCTCTGGTAATCTGCGGAGCGGCGGGGAGGAGGGTGTCAGGACGGCGGAGAAAGGACGCGAAGGACAACTCGGGGAACTCGCCGTCGCGGGCTCCCCTGCGGCGCTGGCCGCGGGGAGGAGGCTTGGTGCAAACAGCGGAGCTGCTCCCGGCCAGCTCGCCCGCCTCGTTCGCGGTCGGGAATTCGGCCCTCGCTCTGGACTACCTCCTCTTGATTTACCCTCCGGCCTTCCCCATCTCCCCCACTCGAAGCGCCTCCCGCGCTGCCACCCGCTTCCAACGAAGCCAAGCCCGGCTGGCCGCTCCCCGCCTCTGGGCTGCACACTCACCTCCGTAGAAGGAGAAGGGTCCGTTGGGGATGAGCTCGCCCGGCTCCAGGCGGTCCACGAGCGGCCGCATCCGGCGCGGACTGCGGAAGAAGGCGTGGCGCCGGGCTCCCAACGCGCTCAGCTGCTTCATTCTCCGTTCCTTGGAGCGTCTGTTCTGGAACCAGACCTGAAGCAGACACGCGGCGGGGTGAGGCTCGGGAGACACCCCCCCACACACACACACACACACTTCGGGTGCGGGGGCCGATCGGCCCCTAACTCCTCTAACCGCTAGCTGGACTCAGGGCTCCGCGCGCGCGTGCGGCTGTGTGTGTGTTGTGGTGCGTGGGGGTTATGTCTGAGTAGGAACGCCAAGGGCGGCCCCTGAGCCAATGGTATACAGGATTCCCGACTGGGGACCTGGGCAAGCAGCCCTGCCCGACGTGAGGCAGTCGGAGTTGTTTCCAATATCACACTGTCACAGTTACATCTTCTGGGGGCTGTACACACATAGACACTCAACCTCCCCAAATAGTGTCAGACACACGCGGTTTCCCGTCCAGGGTCCCTGGCAGCCCCCTCCCCCATGACGGTGAGAGAGAACTAAACAGCCTCCTGCTGACACCCAGTCTGCCAATGATAGTGACACTAAAACCCACAATCTCCTTTTCAAATCCACGCAAAATCTCCCAGTGCCGAATATACTTATCCTCAGCCTCTCACTGAAAACACAGACACGCAAACTTCCCTTCACTATGCACATGTTGGCACAGCCTCTCAGAGGCTGCAAGGAGGGTGGCGGCCTGGCTGTGTGTGCCTCCCAGCCTCCCAGGCACATCCACCCACATCCTTGCAGAGCCTCCACGGGTGAACCAGACACCTAACCTTGGGCCTGAGTCTCAGGCCCAAATCATACGCAGCCTGGAGTCCTCACAACACACTGGCACAGCTGCCCAGATGCTGAGACCGCCAGACGCTGAGCTGACTCCAGCTCAGACCTTTTCCTCTTCAAACCAGGACTCCCCCCCACCTCTCTCGGGAGAAGCTCTGGGGCTTGTCTAACCTCGGCAAGAGACCCACAAAACAGGGGAGGGGGACACAGAGGGAGATCAGTGTTGTGGAGGAGCCACTGGAACTGACTCACTCCGGCATGCTCAGAGAACTCTGCGTTCCTCATCTCTGCAGAAGAAAGGGTCCCAACTCCCCTTTCAGTGTCCAACAATGTCCCTTCCCCCGGACACTTGCTGAGCTCACCGTCCCCCCCCCCCCCCACTCTGCCACTACCACCACCAGCTTTGGATTGGGAAGTGGAGCAGGCCTAGGGATTTCCAGATGCTCTATGCCACAGGCCGCACCTCACAGGTCGCCAGGGTAGGGGTGTGTCTGGGCCTCTCCACTCCTCCCCCTCCAGCCTCCCTGAACCCGCAACCCTGCACGAGGCTAGGTTTCCCCAGCTAGGCCTGGATGCTGGTGTAGAGGAGCCTGTAGGTCTCAAGGGGAACTGAGTAGCATGCCCAGGCCCCGACCTGGATGACACGCATGTTGAGGCCAGTCTCCTGAGCCAGCTGCTCCCGGATATGGCGCGTGGGCTTGGGAGTGGCAGCAAAGGCTGCCTTCAGAGTTTCCAGCTGCTTCGCCTTGATGGTGGTGCGGGGCCCCCGCCGCTTGGCGCCCAGGTTCTGGTCATCATTCTCATTGCTGCCCCCTTCCTTGTCAGATACGTTGGCGCTCTCCGAGTCCTTGGCATCATCCTGTGATGGGTCTTGGGAGTCTGGAGACAAACTGGGGTCGCTGCCCGTGGTGGCTGGGGAGAGGGAAGGGACAGGTGAGCAGCGGCCTTAGTGGGCCTCCTTCCCCCAGGAACCCCACCCCTAGTGAGTTGGGAATTGGGGCCTCACCCGAGTGGAGGCTGTTCTCTTTGGCGACACTGCTATTGCTTAGGTAATCCTCTTTGCAGACAAACTTGTTCTCGTCGATGATATAGAGCTCCTCACCAGTGGACAGCTGCTTGTTACACATCATGCAGGTGAAGCAGTTTAGGTGAAACACTTTGCTCCGCGCTCGCCGCACCAGGTCGCTAGGGGAGATGCCCTGCGCGCAGCCGGCGCATTTGGTACCGAAACATCTGCGGAGTGGAAGAGGACGGGTTGGTGAGGAGCAGGGCGGGCGGGGAGAGGCCGGGAAAAAGACGTTAGAGAAAGAGAGAAATAGAAAGTGGAGGATGAAGAAAAGGATGGGGGAAAAGAAGAGAGACAGCCAAAAAAAAGAGGCAGAATGCCGATCAAGCAGGCAAGAAGGCCGGAGAGAGCGCGGGGCACCAGTGAAAAGTCAATGGGGGAGATACACATGGTTACGGTGAGAGAGCGAGGGGCCCAAGCTGCTCCCCTCCCCCACCAGGCCTCATGCCCAGTGCTGTCCCAGAGGAAAAGAGCGCCGCGGAAGAAGGCGGCAAGGCAGCTATGGGAAGGGGGAGGGAGGCACTTCTTTTCTTATTAGATTCAGAGAACAGTCAAATTTTAATTAGAGCTCCATGTAAACGCGACCCGAGCGCCGCTTTTCTCTCCTGGCGTCGCCTCTCTTTCACTGCACAAGGACCTGCGCATAGGCTGGGGGTTGGCAAAGTCCAGTCCCACCGCGGGTGAAGAAACAGCCGCGGAGCACGCAGACGGCTGCAGCTGGGCCGCCGCCACGTTCAAGCCCAAAGCCCGGCAGGTTGGCACAAGCTAGAGTCACCGCGGGGCTCTAGGTGCTGTGCTGCGCTTTGCGGGAGCCAGGCCTTTGGGGCCCACTGGCAGCTGGCACCGTTCGCTGTTCTCCGGTTCGGCTCCAGCCAGTATTGGGGACACCAGGTGCGGTCAACCGAGGTTCAGAGGCTCAGCCCGCGCTTGCTCCGGGCAAAACCAGCCTGCACAGTGCTTTTCTCCATGGTTCCCCGCAATCAGAGCCACGCTTCCCGGGGACAGTGTTGGGGACAGCGCGTTCTGGGCCTCTGAGCAAAGCGACCTGGATGGCCTCGCACCCCCACCCCTTCTCCCAGTTTGATCTGTCACCAGAAACTCAGAGAAAAGCAGAGACCAAGTCAATCGAGTAAACTGAGAGGTTTCAAACCAGTACAGAGGAATTAAAATTCGCATTTGCTTCTGTTCTTCTCGGTTAACTTGTGTGTTTGTGTGGATTTCGGGGCAAGATAGTTTAAGAGAATAAATTAAAATGCTAAACTAAGGAGGGGCGTCTGGAGAAGTCTCCCGGCTCACACGAGCCGGCCTCGGTTTTTCCTGGTTTCGGCAAGGAGGTGGTGGGGCGAAGGGAAGGCGGGCAGTGCCTGGGAGAGCTCCGAGTGGAGCCTACGCCACAAAGCCGAGGTTCGCGTTGGGCGGAGACCGAACCTCCCGCCAACCTAGGCAGCCGGGAAGCCCAGGGAAGGGTCTTCCCGGAGGCTGGAGCCTTGGGGCATTTCACAAGCACCTAGCAACTTGCCTAGGCCGGTGCTGGGAGGCTGTTCGGGGTTTCAAGAACACCCTGGGATATGCAGGATTGGCATTAGGGCTGGGTTTTTCCCTGCCGCCACCAAGGCACAGGACTCAGACACTTTACGCAGAAGCCTCTGTGGTTCCCGCCAAGATGTTTTGGAGGCTAAAAGAAGTGGCTTGGATGTAGCCCGGGCTTCTAAGCCCAGCCTGGAGGGCAAGCAACCTGGGAGGCTCGGAGAATGCAGTTGTTGGAGAGCTCAGAGCGGGGAAAGACCAGAGGTGGGGTTACAACGCCGTAGGCTGTGCTGCCCCCTTCTAGGCTTGGAGGGGCTTCTAGGCGGAAGTGGATTCAGAACCTTTCTTCCCAGGCACGTGCAGCTAAGCCCAGACCCACAATTTCCAGGAGGCAAGCAGGGCCACCTCCTGGGTGCCCTGTGCACCAGCTGACGAAGAGGCGGGTGCCCGTGGGACTTGGCTGCCCTCTCCAAAGGCTGCTCCTAACGCAGTTGCTTCGGCCACGCTGACCTCTCATCCGAATCTGGCCGGCAAGGGCCCTTGGGGAGGGAGCAGCAGAGGTGCCCCAGGGAAGTACTCACCGGAAAAAGTCGTTCTTGCAGTAGAGCTTGCCTTCCCGGGAGAAGCACTTCTCGGTCAGGTTGCATTTACATTCACAGCACTGGACGCACTTGACATGCCAGGCCCTGTCCAGCACATTCAAGAGGAAGCGGTCCAGGATGGGCCTTTTGCAGCCGGCACAGTGCACCATGGTCTTTGGTTTTGGTCGGGTGAGGCCGGGAGAGAGAAGAGAAGGGAGAGCCTAGGGGATGGCTCCCAAAGACGATAGCAAGACCTCCCCAGCCCCTCCAAAAAAGAGGAGACACACTGGGGGTGCGGGCCAAAACCCGCACCAGGAAATCAGAAGGGGGTGAAAATGAGGCTGATGCGGGGCGGAGGGCACCTCGGTGGAGTGTGCAGCCTGGGAGTCCCAGGGCCCCGGGGCACCGCAGCCCCGCCGAAGCTCCCGGGGGGAGGAAGAGTCTCGGGCCGGCGAGAAAGCCACTCTTCTGCCCAGAGCCCGCGGAGGAGTGAAGGTCACCGAGAACGGCGACGGGAACAGAAATAAATAAAACGGAGACGGAGAAGGAAAAGGACGACGCAGCGAGCTCGGGTCGCAGGGAGAGCGCCGTGGAGTTCTCTTGGGCTTGAGGTAGAGCTGTCAGAAGTCAAAGTGCATCTGCTTTTGTCGGAGTATGAGGGCGGGTGTGTGTGTGCCGGGCTGCCTGCCACCGGGATTTCCCCTCCTCTTTTTATAAAAGAAAAGAACAAAACGAGTAGAGAAGCTTTGGATCCTAAACTGCCGGCATCGCGCAGCGGGTCCGAACGCGCCGGGCGCCCGCGGTGGGCCTGGGGGAGGGGGCGGGGGCAGGCCAAGGGAGGGGGTTGGGAGGGAGGGCAAGGCAGGAGGAAGATCTCGTTGTTGATGGTTGTTGCGGCTTAGGTTCCCCCCCGTTTGGAGAAGTGTTTGTGTCAGTCGAGATTGCAGAGGGACAACTCCAGGCGGACGCAGCCAGGTGCGCTGGCTCACTCCCCACCGCCCCAGCCCCGTCACCTCGGCCCGTGGCCTGCCTGGCGGCCTCCGTGTTTTCGGGACGGCCCTCCCTGCTCCTGGACTCCTTCGGGGAGGTGATACGGTCTGGCTCCTCACCGCGCCTGGCCGTGCATCGTGGCTCCAGTCAGAACTCGCGGCCGCCTGGGCGCGCAGCCCCGCATCGCTCGGCCCGCGCTCGGGCTGCCTGCGTCCAACCCCACAGTCGCGCGACTTTCTTTTCCTTTTCCCCTTTTTTCGTTGTGGTGGCAAATCTGGGTTTCCTTTCTAGCCTTTCCTTCCTTTTTTTTTCTTTTGCAGCGGGAGGAGTCAGGGGGAGGGGGAGTAGCTTGGAGAGCTTTAAAAAAAAGAAAACGTCCTGGTGCAGCAGCTACAGTTCTGCGAGGCTGGAACAGCTCAGCAAGGGCCGCTGCTGTCGCCGCCCAGGCCGCAGTTCGTTGCTGGCTGTCCCCGGACAAGCGTCCCTCTGTCCCTGGTCTCCTGGCCCAGTCCGCCGCCCTGGCGCGTCTCTCCCCAGCTCCGGCGGCTCGGTCACTGCTCCTGGCTGTTGGCTGAGCTCTGGAAGCCCCCTCGCCTTAATGCAGCGCCCGCCGACGTCACCGCGGCCTGCGACCAATCAGCGGCTCGCGGTCCCTCTGTAAACCATTCTGCATCCCCCGGCCGGGGAGAGTGCCGGGAGACCGCGTTTAGAGGATCAGTGGCGGCCGCATCCGCGGCCGGGCGCGGTGCGGGCGGCGGGCAGCGAGGTGCCCGAGCCCCTCCTGCTCCGGTAAGGCCTCGGTTTCGATGGGAAGGACTGAGAGCGCGGGAGTAGGAGCAGGCGGAGGGTAGACTACAATTGGAAGGTGGGATTAATCTAAGGTTGAGCCTTGTTGAAGGTTGGGGTGCAGCTGGGTCCGGGAGCCCCGGCGGCCCTGGTGCACTGTTTGACTTTGCAGTTCAGCGGGTGTTGGGTTTTCTTCCTCTCTCTCTCTCTCTCTCTCTCTCTCTCTCTCTCTCCCCCCTTCTCGCTTTCTTGGCCTAGAAGTTTGTCCCGGGCAGAGCGCGCGTCTTTGGGGGAGTGGGGGAGGGAGGGCGTTTGGCAGCAGAATCTTCTCCTCCAGTCCCTCCAGTGCCTCTTCCCCCAGTGCATCCAGAGTCCACGGGTCTTGGTCTCCCGGAGATCTGGGTGTCTGTTGCCCGCAGCGCGGTCTTGGAAAGTTGATTCCGGCGGTTTCCTGGTGGGGGCGGGGGAGACCGGAGGCGCGGCGCCCGGGAGGGGGAAAGGAGTGGGTGGGGAAGCGCCTCGGGTGAGGAGTTGCAACCCAGGCGAGAAGTTGTGAGAAAACTGTGATCCGGAGACACCTTTTACATACAAAAAACAAACGACTAGGCGGGAAACCGCAGGGCATCAGTGGCGGCTGGTGGGTGGTGGTATGGCAGCGGGAAGCTCCGTCTGGAGCTGCACTGAGAGGCTGCAATGGATTCGGGTGTGCAGCATGAGGGCAGAGTGGGCCCGGCTCCCCTCCTCCCCCGTTCCAGGCTCTGGGCTTGCCACAGCTTCCCGAGACCACCGCAGACCACACCCCCTGTAGTTCACTCTTCAGGGAGCCCTTCCTTCCCGAATTCCGAATATGACCCTCGGGACCACTGCCCCGGGGCCGGTTATTCCAAATGTGGGGTTCAGGTGCGGGTCCTGGGAACCTCAGCCTCCAAGAGTCACTCTATTTCCCTGGCCTAGATCAGTCAAATTCCAAATTCCTTTCCGACAGCACTACTTCTGTGCCAAACCGGGATTTCTCCTGAGGTCTGAAGGTGTCAGGGCTGGGCAGTCCTGTTTTTGCTCCTCGTTTTTTGTTTTTGTTTTTGTTTTTGTTTTGTTTTGTTTTGTTTTGTTGGGGGGGGGTGCTAAGAAGACGCATTCAGTCCTACCGTGGAAGAAAATAAGGACGGGCAGCCAGCCAGGTCTAGTTGGCATTTTGGAATTGGCCTTTCGATCCCACTAGTGGTGTGGGACTCAGAGATTCCACACAGCGGCCGGGGACTAAGTTGGGGGAAATGCGCGCTGAAACGCAATTACAACGAACCTGAGCGGGCCTGGGATCCAGGTCCCAGCAAACCGAATACCCTCTTCGGACGAACCGGGTAGACGCTACAGCGAATTTGGTTTGCGCTCTGTGGGAGTGGAGTTTTAGGGCTCCGCCCACGCCCCTTCTCTGCCTTCGAGCTTCTGCCCACACCACCCTGCAATCTCGAGGCCGCCGTCAGCCTCCACCTTGCCTCCTGCTTCACCTTTTCATCAGGAGCCAAAGCCGAGGCGGTGTGCGCCTTTTTGGCGCTCCGCGCATCCTGACCTCTGGTTGCCGGGCCTCTAACAGCTTCTCGACAGCCCCTCCACACACACCTGGGCTGGGGCTCCCGGATGCAGGGAAGGCGGTGTTGGGGCTGGTTATCTCTCTCTAATCAAGACCCCCCCCCCCCCCCGTGGGCCTCTCTCAGGGCCCGGCTCAGGGGAGGGGTAAGAAGGGAGAGCAGTTCTCTAACCCGGCAGCCCAGCTTCGCGAGATCCGACTGGGTTTTCGTGCTCCTGGGGCAGACCCAGCGGGACAAGCCGATTCGCACCCAGTGCTCCAGCACGTGCGGAGGCGCTAGGAGCTGCTTGGCTCAGGGGTCCCCATTTCCTCCCCTTGGAGCCCGAGGTGCCTCCCCAGCCCGCTGGGTTGGATGGGGCCCGCGGGGAGGGGCTGGTCCAGTCGAGCCATACCCACGCTCCCCCCCCCCCCCCCAGCTGTCCTGGTTCTCGCCGCAGCGCCCTCGACCAAACCGCCCCTTTCTGGAATCTAAAGCCTCGGAGTCCCGAGTGGCTCCACCCCCGCCCCCGTCCCAGCTGGGCTCCTTCTCATGCAAAGCAGAGGGGCCGCGGGGGTGGAGGGCGGTCGACAGGGACCTACGGGGAGACAGCTGGACCCGGCTGCCGGCCCTTCCTGAACCCAAGGCCCGCTGTCTCCCTTCGAGTGGACAGCAGGGGGTTGCTCCACCCGTTTAGGGGTGCAGGGATCTAGGGACATCGGCATAGGCGGGGGGAAGAGGGCCCCTCCCTGCTGGGGACCAACGCGGTAGGGGAGTTGAGAGGACGAGGACAGGATGCAGGCTCTGGGGCATCAGGCTCTGTTTGTCCCTGTGTCCAGATGGTTCACTAAACAGGTCTGCGGGAACCAGCCCTGGCGGCTACCACAGAGTCCGGCAGCGCAACTCTAGGCGCGCCTCTTGGCTCCTGATTCTAGTCCCGATTTAATGCCTTCGTGGCGACAGCACTCTGTATTAATGCGGTTTTTTTTTTTCGTTTCCATTGAGCTTTTATTTTAAAACGTATTTAGTCGTATAGACATGGACAGAAAACGGACCCAGCTTTCCAAATTAGCCGCTTCTGAAGGCTCGCAGCCCAGCTCTGTATTTAAACCAATGGCTGCTCCGTGAAGAGCGCCAACCTCCCCTCCTTACTCTCACCGCCACACTTCCTGCCAGCGTCCTGAAGTACACAGCGCTTTCCTACGCCAGGACCTCCAAGTCGCACAGAACCACAACCACGCACACCGCCCCAGGGCCTGTAAACTCTGCGCTGGTGCTGTGAGAGTCAGTTTCGAGGCGGAGTTTTCGCTCGGTGGCAGCGGAATAATCCTCTCCACTTCATCCCCAGGCTTTCTTGGAAAAGGCCCCAGAGGGGCCAGGAAGCGCCTTTCACAGTTCCAGTCTCCCTTCTGAGAAGCGCCTTGAGGATCAGTCCGAGAGGCCGGACCCTGCTGGGGAGCTGGGGTTGGAGGGGGTTCTGCTAGCCCTCCCCAGCCGCCCTGCAGTTTGAGAGGGTTGAAGGCGTCCTCTCTTGCAGTCCGCTTTCCTCCCGCGACCTCCGTGGTTCCAAGCCCTAGATCGCCTGGCTCCCTGACGTTCTCGAGTGGCTTGCGCGGCCCAAGAACCCAAGCCTGCCCCGCACGGTCAGCTGCTGTAGATCGAGAGCCGCGCCCGCCCCTGGCCGCTTCCCTCCTCGCCCACTCACTCACTGTGCAGCCCACCAGCCCCAGAAAAGGGCGGCGAGGCCGTGAAAGGAGGCGCTTGGGGCGGAGCGGACTCTAGGCGGTTAACTTTGCGGGGCGGTAGGAGTGGGGCGCAACCAGCCTCGCCGGTGCAGGCAGAGAGAGGAGAGAGCGAGCGGGTCGTCTTGAGTGGTCCGGGAGGCCGCACAAACTGCGCACAGACCCGGTAGGATGTCGCGGATGGGCACGGGAAACTTTGGCCCAGGGCCCTTGGATCTGATCCTACTTCTCCAGCTCTCTCCTTTCCCTTTGCTCCTGACTCAGGTTGTCCTAATCTCACTCCATCACTCACTCCTGGTGATGATCTACGTGTGTGCACCACTTTACAGTTTATATCACTATCTCCCCTGAACTGCATAGTAGGAGGGGGATTGGTTTTAGCTTCTTTTTCCCCAGGAAAGAGAGCCAAGTTAGGGGGTTTGCCCGAGATCCCTGAGCCAGGGCACTGCTGAAGGTGAGAAATTTGGGGTTGGGGCTTGTCACCTTGGATTGCTGTGCACTTTGCCCCAGCGGTGGCTTCCAAGTTGGGGATGGGAGAGGGTGGGGGACCGCGGGGCCGGGAAAGGGCAGCATCCGGCCGGGGCTTCACAGTGTGAGCGCTCTGGCTGGGTAAACAAGGCTGGCTTCCCACGATGGCTGGGGAGGGGGGGTACCCTCGGCCGGGGCTGGGGGGTGGGGCGGGCAAGGTCAAGCGTGGCGATCTCAGATGGAAGGCAGCGCCGCGGAGCAAAGACCGGTCGTTGATAGTCACGGAGGGGAGAGAGAGAGGGACAGAAGTGAGTGAAGAGGGACAGAGAGAGGGAATAAGGACAGAAAACTAGGGAAAAGAAAAGCAATGCGGAAACGCATGCAGGGATAAAAGGAGGGAAGGGGCGCTGGTGGCAATGCTGGGAGGAGCAGAGGAAAAGAGAAGAGACCCAAAAAGACACCCACACCCAGGCGACATAAAAAAAGCGGCGGGCAGGGAGAGGTGCGCAGCCGAGCACGCGCAGGTGCTGGGGGGGACATCTGGCGGGACTCGAGGGTGCGAGGGTGTGTGACAGTCGCGCTGGTAGGCGGGAGAAAAGGAGGCAGAGTGTTTGGTGGGCGACTCAGCGCCCGTGGAAAAGCGTGTGAGCGGCTCTGGGCAGGAATCCAACAAATAAATAAAACGTCTAAGCGGCGTGACAACAATGTGTATTTGGGTGCGTGCCCGTGTTCCTGTGTCTGAACACACACTCACACCCGGTAAGGAAGACAAACGGGGCTCGCGCCGCAGAGTAATTAATCCTCTCACTAATTGACTCTCTCCCCTTACCTAATGGTGGTGGTCAGTGCCGACATCTGGAGAGATATCAAAGAGGGGGGACCCCCAAAGCTAACTACGTTTGGGACTGGGATTGAATTCTTTCTGGACTTGGCAGCTCGAAATCCTCCCTCCGTGGGGGCAGAGTTCAATAGATGTTGCTGCCTCACCAGTCTCTCCATGTTTGCATTAATGAAAATCTCCTCCTATTAGGGATGGCCAGGAGTCGTCCACATATGCGCTGAAGCCCTTCATCAATCTCAGGCTGAAAGCCACCCACTTACACCTCTGCCGGACATTTCCTACCTTTAGGCAACACCAAGGCTCCCCCTGCCCCACTGTTCCCCCAGAAGCCCAGGCCCTGCATTCTCTCTGTCATGACTTTGTCTTCCCCAGAGCCTGGGTTGTGTCCTGCAGCTCTTAGTAGAGCAGGTGGAAGTTTTGAATGGGCTGGGAAGCAGCCTTGGGTAGATGGAGGGAGACCGGCAGGAGAGTTGAGGTCGGGGCTAGGATAGGAAGAAGCTTCTAGAACCAAACTCATTCAGACACAGGTGGAGAGACACAGAAGCCCAGGGGAGAGCAGTGCACCTGGCAAGAATGAGGCCTCTGGGGACAGAGTAGAAAAAAAAGGTAGACACCGTGCACCATGGGAGAGAGCGTCAAGTGTGTGGGAAGGCAGGCAGATGACCATGTCTCAGTGACTGTGAGGGGAACAGTTCCATCAGTGTGTGAGCATGGGGAGGGGCCCCTCTTAATTTCTCCTATAGCACCCTCAGTTCTCAGGGTTGGGGGAGGAGGCAGTGAAGAGAGTATTGGACTTAGATCAACCCCTTGATAGTGGAGTTGGCCAGAAGGGGCCCGGGGCCCATAGTCTGTTTGGTGATGCAGCTTTGAGGCTTGGGTTTGGGAGGTGAATGTCAACTCTCACCCCATTGAGGTGGCAGCCCTCCTCAGGGGCTAAATAAATAATTAATTGCTGAGATCCATAACCTGCTTAGCCTAGGGAGAAGAAGGAGCAGGGAAGGGCAGCTCCCCATGAAAAAAAAAATTCACTTCCCCCTCCCCCACTAAACACATTCTTAATTGTCCCTTGGGAACATTTGTACATTTGACCAAAGCAAATCCCCAAGCAGTAACAGCAAAATTCGTCATAGGGGCTGGCAGTCCTGAGAGAGCTGGGGGTCTGGGAAGGGGGAGGTGGGAGAGATGGTGGGCATGTCTGAGGAGGTGAGAAACTTGGCTCTTCTCTCCCTGTCTCTGTCATGCTTTAGAAAGAAAGTGAACAAGAGGAATAAAGTTCCAGAGGAAAGAAAGAGAAGGGCATATAAAAGGCAAATCCAAATCAGGAAGAAAAGAAAGTGAAGGAAGAAAGAAAAAGGCGGGGGTGGGGTGTGGGGGGGAGACACACTAATAAAAAAGGGTGAAGGCGGCCCCAGGAGGCTGGGCCTCGTCCCAAACCATCCGTCTTCATTGTCTCCGTGTGTGCTAAGGCAACTCCGGCATAAGGAAAAGCCACTATTGGAGCCGCGGCTTTATTTTATATCCTATACATCAGGAGGGAGGCAAAGCTTTATTTTCGCCAAGAGACAGATATTTTATTTCTCTCTTACGGTTTTATGTGTGAGAGATGTCAGGTTGCCACAATGGATGGCTAATGCATAGGCAAGAGGAAGCCGTGTTGGCATGCTGTGTGTCATGGGGTCTTGGGGGGGTGAGCGGGCCTGGGATTTAGGGCTGATGGGACACTCTGGGGGATTTCTGCTAAAACATCTCTCTTCATAAATCCAGAAGCATGGTCAGCTCAACAGGGAGAAGAAGGAGTTTTAGAGGGAAAAGAGTTGGGCTTAGAAATAAATGAACACACAAAGGAGCTGCTTCCCTTCCGACAGGCTGGGGCCACGGGAGCAAGGTGGCCCTGTGGAAAAGCAGAGACCCACATCCAAACGCACATGTGCCGTTCGCGAGGCAGTGTCTTCCTCCAGAATCCACTGTCATTGTGCTTCCTTTCCCCGTTTTATATTTTTCCACCTTTTTCTTCCCCCTGTTCATCAGAAATCTTTTTTCCACCTCCTCAGAGCCTTAGGGGGAAAGAGCTATTAATTTGCAAATCATCTGATCTGTGAAAGGATCAAGATGCCTGTTTTTCACCGCTAAATCCAATGTCTTGGGTGGACACACATATGCACACATGAGCCCGTCATGCTGCGAATCCAGAGGGTGGGGATGCCAGGTTTCAATCCAAGAAAAGTGCCCCACTCCCTGCAGCTCCCCCCACCTGGGACCTGTGGCTCGAATTAAGCCTTAGATCCCAAACTGCATAACGTTCATGTTCGTATTTTTGAACCAGAGAGAAGGGGGAGGTGAGGGGACAAAGAGAGATAGGGAGGTGTGTTAATGTACATGTGCCATTCAGGACTTGGACTAGTCTCCCTACTTCCAACCCCCCAAACCATTTTTTACAAGAGTTGCTTTTATTCATTCTCAGGTCCTACTTTTCCAATTTTTTTTTTTTTTAAATATCTTGGTCTATAACCACTGTGGCACAGAAAGGAGATCATGCTCTTTTCCTCTTTGCAAGGGGGATGAGAGGCGGCTTTGGATCTCTAGACAATGAACATGGGGGACCCAGCCACACTGTCCTGAGCTGTGGCCTTTGGGGAAGGCATTTAGCCTTTCTGGGCCTCAGTTTCCCCATATGTATTGGGCTAAGTGATTGCTAAGGTTCCTTCCAGCATCGACCGAATGAGATAATGTGTGAAAACATTTTGTAAACGCTAAAGCTGGACGAATGCCAGGGATTATTATACGATTCTAATCAATCCTCTTTTCTCCACATGGATCTTGGCTGTTTAGCGCCAGCAAGCAGGCTAAAGAGGGCTGAAAGCGAGAAAGCTTAGCGGAGATGGAAAAGCTCTGTGGCATGGACAGAAAAAAACCCGGCACCTCCAGAAACATTCTGTCTCTGTGTGCCCCCCAGGCCTGGTCGGAAGGGGTGGGGAAGAAGAGGAGGCCTGACTTCGTATGACGCATGTCAGTCCACACGGAGGCAGAGAGTATATTTCTTCTAAAGCATCATTTGTCTCCAAGTGACTGACATAGGAACCTGATGTGAAGGCGATCTGCGATGGTTTTTTCCAGGAAGAAAGGGAAGAGCAAGGTGTAGCTGATTAGCAAGTTAATTATTTCAGTATCCCAAGGGTTCCAGTGTGGTGGTAAGTTGTCCAGCCCTGGTGTAATTTCACAGTCCATGCATTTCCTGGTGAGCACCTGGGGTGCCCGGGTCTGTCTCTCTCTCCATCCACCTGCCTCATGTCTTCTTGACACACCTGGGGAGATGGGTAGGGCTGGGGAGGTAGACGGAGCAGTGCACATATTTGGCCTAGGCTGGAGGGTGGGGGGGTGGGGTGGGGGCCGACAGAGAACAGAGCGGAGGAATCCTCTACCTCCACTGAGTGTTTAATTATTTGGCCTTTCCTTTTTCTTAAAAAAAAAAAAAAAAGAAAATCTCTTGTTTAATAAATATTAATGAAGCAGGTTCTCAGAAAGTCGAGTTGCTGTGAGGTTACTTCCCCACACTCAGCATGGAGAGCGATTGGGTATGAGGGGCCCCTTTTGCCTCTTACCTCCTCCTACCCGCCCCCCCCACCCCCGCTCTCTCGCCAATGCTCATGTTTGCTTTCTCAACTCTGGCCACCGCTTGGTCTGCAGCGGCCTTCTCCAATCTGACTTCCACGATCTGATTTCCCCTTGTGAGAGGGGAGGGAGGATTGTGTGGTCTAACGGATGCCTCCCTCAGAGAGATAAGTTGGGGATGCTAACGTTAGTCCCAGAATCCCAGAATGAGCAGCTCCTGCCACTCTCACTCTCTGGGCTGGTAGGGCCAGCCCCCCTGCCGTTCCTCCTGAGGTGGACGGAGGGAGGGCTCCACAGTTTACTTAGGACTGGTCCCCATCTGCTCAGACTGGCCTTTCATAAGGGGAGGGATTTATGCAGTGTCCTTGTGCACAGACCTGGGATTTGCCTGAAAACCTCGGGCCTCCAAGAATATTGTTGAACGCTAAAATGTTCAGCCACGGAGATGATTCATGATTTGTCTGCATGGACAGGGCGTGTGTATGAGAGAGAGAGAGAGAGAGAGAGAGAGAGAGTGTGTGTGTGTTGCAGAGAGGCGCATACGTTGATGGGTGCTTTTCACCATTCCTACTTCTAAATCCAAACGTTAGGAAACTTTTTTTTCTGTATTTACTCAGGAGACAGCCCACGGCACCAGCCTCCGGAAAGCCCACTTCCTGACTTCAGCGGTGTGAAGACGATACGATACTTTTTTGGTGCTGGCCTTCAGCTGTCCCCCAAAGAGGTTGGCTGATATCCCTGCTTGGTGGAGAGGGGCCGGGGGCTATCTGGAAAGATAGTTCTGATGACTTCTTCATTGGGGGTGGCAGAGGATTTGGGGAACGGGGCTGGGTGAATTGCTGTTCAAACTACATTGGGCTCTGTTTATCTCAGAGGCCTTGGGGATCTCAGTAGGGGAGAAGTTAGAGAAACTTAGAACACAGGAAGACAGGTGGAGGGAGTTCCTTGGCTCAGTCTTAGTACTGCCATGCTAAAATGAAGCCCAGGGATGGTAAACAGATACAACAGAGCAGGGTTTTTGGGTTCCATGTGGGACCTTGGCCCTGGTTGCTGGGAGATTAAGAAGTCCTTTGCAAGTTGTGGAAAGACCTAGAAGTTCCATTTATTCGTAATCTTCGAGAAGTAAATGCAATCTCTTTTCGCTGCCTACTGGCTGGTACCGTGCATTTCTGGCTTGTATGAGCCTCATTTGTGGTTCTGCCATTTTCTCGTTCACGTTCCAGTTTGGACTTGCAGATGAAGACCCCCAGCCTTCCCAGCTCTTGAATTTTCTTTCCTCCCAGGCCATTCATAATTTAGCCAACAGCCTAGGCCATGGGTCGGCACACATTCTGAGAGGTGAGCTGGGCAGGCCTGTGACTACGGGCGAGGTTGTTCTCATTTGGGCTCAAGGGACGATACAGCTTCCCCTTAAAAAAGCAGCAGGGAGCCATTTCTGTGAATCTTTTAATGAAGGATTTACTACTAATTTGATAAGTTCTGTGCTCTTTTTACTCATTCTGGATGAATAACTTTGCCAGTCAACCCGAGGGTCTGCAAAACCTATAAAAATGCTTCCTTTGGTCTCCCTGTTTTAACACATACTGGGGCTTGGGGCTGTCAGCCTCTGACAAACCCAGGGAGGAGCAGAAACATTCCAAAGACCTGGTCTTAGAATGTTATCTCTTCCCCTACCCCAAATCCTCACCCTCCATGTTATCTGTCCTTATTGCAACTGCAGAGACCTCCTAGGGAAGTGTGAAGGGATGGGTCTTAATCAGGTTTGGGGAAAGAAGGAGAGGAAGTTGAACTCAAAGAAAGGTAGGGAGAGTCAGAACGTTAGAGGACGCTCCTCTGTTGTACTTCTTGTGTGTTGTATATGATAGATCTCCTACAAATTACGCATTGGCTGCGGTAATCTACAGTGTATAGGTTGGCATTTGCCAAATGCTGCTTGGCCAAAACAGTGTTAAATAAAATCGTAAGAAATGCTACCAGGGCCTTGCATGGGTTATTTAATTCTATCAGTGATAAACAATGTTAATGTGTAGCATCTCAGCTGGCACAATATCATGTTTCATTTATGTATGCCGAGATATATTTAACCATGAAAGATAGAGTTTTCCAACACATATATTTCCTAATGATTACTTAGAAGAAATGTGATGGGAGCGGCAGAAACCTCTTCTCTGCACACACAGACTGCCAGGAACACATATTCACGTGGCCAGCCAGCCACGCACATACTGTCATATACGGGCCTCCACGGGTAAGTGTCAATGTCGATCCTATAAGTGTAGATCCAGCTGTATGCACTTGTACACAATAATGGACACATATACCAGCGTTTTAGAATCTTTGGTACATTCACACGTGTGTTCTCCCATGCTGCTGCATAGACAGATGCTGATATGAACACGCAGACCATCCCATATGTGGGCATTGATATGTACACAGGTAAGCATTATCAATGCAGATTCTCATGAACCGAGAAGAATGAGTGCCCACACGCAGGAGAAGACTACATCAGCGTGCCTCTGTGCACCTGTGCACATTTGTACACACACACGCCCCTGCTCTGGGGTATACACTGAGGACACCCCATACAACCATGGTGTAACAGCTGCCCTGTTATTCTTGGAGGTTCCAGACAGGGAGGACGCTATTTGAATTGGTCGTTTGCCCTGTATGAGCCCTGAGGCCTTCAGAATGGAAGGCCAGAGGAACAGGGTCAAGATGCCAGCGTGCCTGGCCTCTGAGGAAAATAGTATGAAACTGTGGGGGATAGGAGAAGAGGGTCGGGTAGTTTGTCTCTGCAGACAGAGATGCCTCCAAAAGGGGATCAATCTTTTATTCACTCATTTAATGTCAGGACACCTGAGTGGCCTCTGGGGGCCTGTTTCTGCTGCCAGTTATCTGTGTGAGCTTAGGTAACCTGCTCTCTGGGCCTCATCTTCTGCCTCTGGAAAGTGAAGTGTTGGCCCAGACCAGTGGCTTTCAGCCCCAGGTACACAATAGAATCATCTGGGGAGCTTTTTTTTTTTAAACATTTCTTTTTTTTTTTTTTTTCAACGTTTTTTATTTATTTTTGGGACAGAGAGAGACAGAGCATGAACGGGGGAGGGGCAGAGAGAGGGAGACACAGAATCAGAAACAGGCTCCAGGCTCCGAGCCATCAGCCCAGAGCCTGACGCGGGGCTCGAACTCACGGACAGCGAGATCGTGACCTGGCTGAAGTCGGACGCTTAACCGACTGCGCCACCCAGGCGCCCTAGGGAGCTTTTTTTTAAAAAAAATACAGACACCTGGGTTCCATCTCAGACCAATTAGATCAGAATCTCCGGAGGTAGGTGCCCAGCATCTTATTTTTTTTTTTCAACGTTTTTTTAATTTATTTTTGGGACAGAGAGAGAGAGACAGAGCATGAATGGGGGAGGGGCAGAGAGAGAGGGAGACACAGAATCGGAAACAGGCTCCAGGCTCCGAGCCATCAGCCCAGAGCCTGACGCGGGGCTCGAACTCACGGACCGCGAGATCGTGACCTGGCTGAAGTCGGACGCTTAACCGACTGCGCCACCCAGGCGCCCCAGCATCTTATTTTTTTAAAAGCACCCCAGGTGATTCTATATTCAACCAATGTTGAGACCCACTGGCCTAGATACTCTCTAAGACCTGTCTCGCCCCAAAACTCTGCACTATAGAGGGAACTTTTATATATAAAGCACCATGCTGGGCACCAGGGTACTCTGCTGAAAATTCTAATTCACTTGCTTGAGATCATACAAAGCCATTAAAGTCATTCATCTTTCAGTTCCGGAAGAGGATCGTTTTTGAACAAACTGTATTTATCCTATAAAAACTCATGCCCGTGTTTCCAGTTGTCTCTTTGTTTCCCTCCATCTTTGTTCCAATCTTCCATCTCTCAGACTCTCTCACTCATCAAACATTAATTATACGCCATATTCGCAGATGCTATAAGTGGGTGCATGATAACTGTGATAGATACCTTGCTACCTGCACATACTTCATGTCTAGCTCCCCACCCAACCTGTCCAGCAGCACCGTATTTTTAGCAGGGTAAATGACAAGGCACAGGCCCCCCGGGGGGAAAGTTTTCTCCCTCCCCCAGCCCGGAGT
The DNA here is from genome assembly GCF_028018385.1 of Neofelis nebulosa. Lineage (NCBI taxonomy): Eukaryota > Metazoa > Chordata > Mammalia > Carnivora > Felidae > Neofelis > Neofelis nebulosa. The sequence goes on along the minus strand of NC_080797.1, from coordinate 54,854,908 downwards.
CAGAGAATAGCAGCCCCTCGGCCCGTGCCCCAGTTCTGGAGGCTGGTGAGGTGGCTGAAGAAAGCCTTGAGCTGCGTGTCCTAGAAAGCTGCGCTCAGACTTGGGCCTTTGGGAATCCTACCTTAATATTCTCCAACAACCGTTCCCCAGGCAGAGCCAGTCCCCCCTTGAAAACAAATCTGCTCGCAGCCGTACCTGTCAGAGGAGGCTGAGCCCAGCTGGGGCGCCTCACCCACATGGCAGGTGGAAAGCACAGCCAGGACAAGTGGGCTGCCACTTTCTCAAGGTGGGGATGCTTTCTCAAGGTGGGGATGCTAAGGAGAGTAGGGGCAGGGGCTCTGCCTTTCACTTGGGGATGGGGGAGGGGGAGGGTTCATTCCAGATGGGGGGCCTCCACTTCTCCCTCAGTGCTGGCACTCCCCAAAGTTGATGTTTGGGCCCCTCCCAGAGAAACTCAGAACTGGCTCGTTCTCTCTCTCTCTCTCTCCCACTCTCCCCCTCTCTCTCTTCAGCTCTGCTGGCTGGCTCACGAAGAAGGCTAGGCTGGGTTTTCTCTTGAAGGCATTTGGACTAGTTTTCTTTAGGGACATTCCAGTGTGGCTACTGTTGCCTCACTATCCACATGGGCCCTGCAGCTCATGTTGGGGCCTGAGGCCTCTGTGGGTTCAGCTCGAAGCCTCTCCTCCGTGCTTGCTAACGATTTCTCCATTTCCCTCTTTATTTTTTCCCCTCTCTTTCATTTTGTCCCCTTTCCCCCACCGATGACATGCCAGGTCGGGTCTTGGCTCCCAGAGAGGCCTGCACGTAGGGCGGAAAAGGTGGCTGATCACAGCAGACACCTTGGGCCGTGCTCCCCTTCCTCCTCTTCCCTCACTTCCCTTGCACGGAGGGCAGGCCTGGTGCTAAGGAGGGAGCCCCAGACACAGCACAAGATCCTCAGATTCTAAATCTAGGGCCAGAGCCCAGCTTCCCACGCCTGTGCCCCTTCCCAGGGCCCATCTCCCCTTGGGCCTGGGGAGCATCACACCCCAGGATGTGATGGATTCCCCAGGCGCCTTCAAAGGACTCCACATTTGTTTGCAATGCAGACCTTGAATCCTGCTCTGGTCATAAATGTTGTTTATTTTGACTAGGACCTACTGAAAGGGGATTGGGGGTTAGGGAGGGCACAGAGAGGATGCCTAGGGAAGATCATAAAACCATTAGCAGGACAGGGCTTTTAGGGGTCACAGGATCATAGAATTTTCTGGCTGGAAAGAACATAGGCCATTAGGAAGGTCAGAGATGACCCTTTGTCAGCAAAAGGCCTCTAAGTGCCACATGGAGCTAGGGTAGGGAGCTTTGGGTCTCTTTCTAGAAAGTGGACACAGGGTGTGGGGGCATGACCCCCCAATAACCTTACAAGGGGTGGGCGATAGTTTGCTGAACATGATGGATTTGCCCTCCCGGTGGGAAGAACCAGTTGCTTGAATGTGCAGTCGAGCCTCTTGTTTGGGGGACCACTCCCCCACACAGCTCTGGGCAAAGGAAATAAAATTCTGCTTCCACCATTATTTGGAGCAGCTAGTTTATACCAGGTGCTAAGCCCAATGCTCTTCCAGTACCTTCAAAACAATCTTGAAAGAGATGTGATCTCCATTTGGCAGAGAAGACAAACTGAAGCTCAGAGAGGGGAGGTGGTTTGCCTAAGGTCACACAGCAAGTTAGTGGTAAGGCCGGGACTAGACCTTAAGACTTTGGGTTCTTTGCACCTAATCTCCTTCCCCCCTCCTCTCCCCTCCACCACCTGGTTTGGTCTGGTCCTCGTGACCAAATGGCAACAGGGCTCCCTTCTCTCTAAAGCTCATGGTGGGACTCAGGAAAGTTCATGAGCAAACATCTTTTCTAATAAGAGAGAACATCAGAGTCTAGGGCTCCTCTGGTCCCTGGCATAGTCCTGGCTCAGTTCACAGAGAATGTGCTCCCATAAATCCTGCCAGAGTCAGGAAACCATCTTGGTTGCCCGTTATTTGCTGTGTGACCCAGAGCAATTTACCTCACCTCTCTGAGCCACACCCTCTGGAGCCATCTCCAGACCTGAGGTCTTTATGGAAGGTGAGCTTTGGTGGAGGTGGTGGCAAGCTAGCTGACCCCTTTTGAGTCCCTCTGTGGTGTCACAGCTCTGGGGGGTGTGGGGGGGGGGGAGATGAGACGAGACTTGGTTTTGCCCTCAAGGCTGACTCAGGTCACGAAAAAGACCTGTCAAAAGCAGGCAAGGCTAGGCTGGCTCAGATCCCTGCTGAGAGCGGGAGGCGGAGAGCCAGGGCAAAGGCTGGGCTGTGAAGAGGCAGCTTAAGCAGCAAGTTCTTTCCTGATCCCCTGACTGTGTAATCCAGTTGCTTGGAGAATGGAAAATCCCCTTCTCTTCCCCCAGCACCCTCCCCCACAAAGGCCTCCTAATAGGCCTGCCAGCTTTGGGGTGCTAATCTGCCCAGATATCACTCTGAGAACAGGTTGCCAGGGGTCCCAATCCCAGCTGCCCCTCTGTGGAAGATGGGAAAGGGTGGGAGGGGGCAGGGGTCTGGCGACTTGTGTGTGTGGGGTCTCCTACTCTCTGGCCTACCCAAAGGATCAGGGACACTGATGGGCCTCTGTGCTAAGGGAAACTTCAGGGACGGGGACAGGGGCAGGAGGGCTGGGTCCCGGGGCAGAGGTGCCTTGGGCAGGGCTTATTATTAAACAGCCCCATTATTTCATCCAGCATGTTCCTTTCATTTTTATTTGAAGACGGCTCCCTCCCCAGCACCTTCGCCTCCCTACCCCCTACACTTTCACTCATCCGTCTCCTGAGCCACTGACAGCTGCCCTGCGGGTGAACTCCTGATCCTTCTGTGTCTGGAGAGACCCTGGGGGGTGGTGGTCAGGCCAGAGCGTGCCCCCTCCCAGCTCCCTGGCCCCCAGCCCCCCACATACTCTTGCCCTCAGGATAGGGCCACCTCGGCTGTAGGAACATACCCAGAAGGAAGAAAATGAAGGAGGGAAGGAGCCGGCAGGAGGACCAGGAGGAGGATGAGAACAGAAGAAATGAAGTGGGGGGAGAAAAAGAAGGAAAAATGAAACTAAGAAGCAACAGTGAGAGAGGGAAAGAGGGGACATAGGAAGGAGAAGAGAGAGGAAGGAAAGGAAAGGAGGAGGATCCATGGAAGGAGGAGGGTGGGGGGTTAGGGGGCTGCACCTGCTGCCAAAGCCCAGGTCTCCCCAGGTGTGCAGGATGAGGCTGGATGGGGCCCCACCCCCCAGCTCCACCTCTGGGAGCATAGCCCTCCCTTTGGCTGAAGGGCAAGCCCCAGGAGGCCACAGATCAGTGCCCTGGGCTGTATCCACGGTCTCTTGCTTGTGATGGTCAGGGCTGTGAAGACCAGCCAGGTGGGACCCTTCATTTCCTTCCCAGGATGGTGACTGCTTCTTCCTGGTCCTCATGCCCATGCCCACCTTAGCTGGCTCACGGCCTGTGGCCTCTATCCTGCCTGCTCCTCTTGGGGAATTGGTCCTAATTGTTGGGTTTTATGATGTTATGATGGACAGGGCCTTAAAGACCAAGTGTTTCCTATCCCTTCGCTTTACAGATGGGAAACTGAGGCCTAGAGAGGAGAAGGAGCTTGCTTACAGTCACATTGTGAGTTAACGGGGAGCCCTGCCTTTCTAACGTCATGGGCTAACATGGAAACAACAGCCAAAAAGGAATGGGGGCAGCCTGATGTCTCTCTGGAGAGGGCCGACATTCGATCTGTTCTGCTGGAAACACTGCCATGGCGTTTTGTATCCTAAGTGAGGGAAGACATTTGTGACTATAGTAGTTAACCACATTCTGAGCACATGCCAGGAACTTTGACATATATTGTTCTCAGTAAATCTTTACACATATCCTGTCAGAGGGATATTCTATGTCCTGCATTTACAGAGACATAAACCAAGGCCCAGAGACATTAAGTACCTTGTCCAAAGTCACACAGCTAGGAATTTGAGATGGGATTTGTTCATGCCATGCTCTATTTTGGATGATGATGGCCAGTGCTCTCCAACCTCCACCCCATTCTCAACACCCCCCCCCCCCACCAAACTCCAGGGGTTAGATCTGAGACACCCCCCCCCCCATCCTGTACAGGACTGATATTGTCAGGGAGAACACAGGTGGGTAGAATCCTCTGACCATGACCCACTGACTTCCACCAAAGACCCCACAAGGACAAGGGTAACGTCCCCTGAGACACTGTGTGATTTATCTGGTGATATTGTTATTTTATGGGATGGGCCAAAGAGGTGTCAGGAAGCAAGTTTGCTGTAAATCTCCTCTCTCTGCTCCCTTTCCCTCTGCATGTCCCCTCCTAGGATTTATGGTGGAAAATGTCCAGAGCTAGGGACTCGGGGCTTGGGTTCAGGCTTGGGGTGGGAAGGCAAGGGACAATACATCTTTCTCCTCTGAGATCTGCTAACCGTGTGTGTACGTGTGTGTGTGAGCACTACCCATGCTCCATCGCAAGCCTGCAGTGTATACACCGCAAAATCTTTATTAAGACCTCCATGGCACTCTAATGGCTTTGCAGACAGAGCATATTGTCTGCACTCGAGGTGTGTTATGGGAGCCACCCCAGAGGCTGGTGCCCCATGTGTGCTTTCCTCACTGGTGGCTGTGAATTTCTGAATCAAGCCAGGAACCTGGGGGCAGAGCCCTTTGGGAACAGACCTGTGAGCCATATGCAACCTTGGAGGATGGGAAGAAGCAGGGGGCTCCCCATGGGGCAGGGGGCAGCTGGAAAGGAACTGCTCCTGGGTACTTTTTGAGATTAGGGAGGCAGGTAGGAAAGCAGCTTAAAGTTTGCCTTTAATGGGGTGTCTGGGTGGCTCAGTCGGTTAAGTGTCCCACTTTGGCTCAGGTCATGATCTCACAGTTGGTGAGTTCGAGTCAGGCTCTGTGCTGCCAGTGTGGAGCCTGGAGCCTGCTTTGGATTCTGTGTCTCCCTCTCTCTGCCTCTCCCCTACTCGCACTCTGTCTCTCTCTTTCTCAATAAATAGGCGTTAAAAAAAAAAGTTTGCCCTTAAGAGACACCAAAGCTCCTGTCCCTGGGGAGAGTAGGCCCCGGACAGGGAAGTCATCTTGGCCTGCACTGTGGATGCGGTGCTCCAGCCTGGCGCCCCGGAGAGATGCAATAAGCTGCAAAATCTGACTCCTTACGTGTAGAGAGCCTGGAGCATGGACATCTCCTTGCTGTAGGGTCTGTACCAGGAGGTGAGCACGAGAGGACCAGTGGAGACTGAGGCGCCATCTCCCCCTTCGCAGCTCTCCCCCCATGGTGAGCTTCCTGGGCTGTGAATGCCGGGTTGTTTGCATGGAGCTGAGCTTGGCCAGCTCAGAGGCTGGCAGACACTGGCTGCAGCCAGAGGTCTAGAGACCACTCAGCTCAGAGAGGGAGGAGGAAGAGGAAGGAGAGGGAAGAAATGCTGAGGAGGGGAGTGGAGGAAGGGGAGAAGCTAGGGAAGGCCTTTCCTGACTTGTCTGTCCCAGCTCCCTTCCCCAGAGGCCTCTTCCCTCTGCCAAACCCCCTTCCCATCACAGAGCTCCCTGCACAGGCTCTGGCGGCCTCCACTTCGTCCTCTCCATTGCAGGGAAATTTCTCCAGAGTGTGTGGCACCCAGAGGACATCACTTGGGCACCCCACAATTCCCATGGTCCCACATCCAGTGTACAGAAGAGCACTCGGTGAATCCCAGCAAATGAATCCAGGAGAAAGGCGGAGATGTCGCTCTCCGTGTTAATACCAGGTCACTCTCCCTCTCCATTTTTTCCCCTGCTCCTCTCCCGGATGCCCAGACCAGGGCTGCGCTGTGTCTCTGGTTAAATATATGGAATTATCTATTACAATACTTCAATATTTATTACATTGATTTCTCTTTAAATGCTTTGTAAATCATAGCAAAAAATAATGGCCTTCCAACAGAGTCATATACCGTAATCAACTGGAAGAAAGTCGGCATTGTAATTTAAAATAAAAAAAATCCTTATGTGAGTCTCTCGTTTAAATTAAGAGACAGGACGTGATTCAAATAATAAGACCCCAGTGAGGCTGGTTTTTCTTGGCAAATTAGTAGAGGTTTTAACTGGAACTGAAAAGGTGTTAAGGTGGAACACTGACCTTATTAGACCTTAATTATTTTCTGTTGTTACATTCCTGGAGCAGAGGGTTTTTTTCCAAAGTGGCCATGTTAAGCCTCATCGGAGGAACTTTGGCTTTCGAGAGATATCATTTCTCAAGAGGCATTAGTGGGATAAAAAGCAGACACTTTGCCTGTGTCCCTTTTCCTCATGCCAGAGTTTCCAGGGCTCCCAGAACTCCTGGTCTAGAGGCAACATTCTTGTCCTTGAAAGCTAAAAATTCACCTCACTGCATCTCGGGCTTCTTACGTTCAAACTTCTAGTGGCAGCCTCTTCCCCTGGATCTATATCCTCTGTCGACTAGTGAAGCCCGCATCCATCTGGCCAAGAGAAAGGAAGGACATGTGTGCTTTTGCGCCTGTGTGCGCGTGCACACACTGGCTGTGGGGACACAGCCACCTCCCTCACCTTTCACTGCAACCTTTCTGCTCTGCTTTCATGGCCAACTTTGGCTGATTATTGGTCCCAAAGCTCTCCAGACCTAGCCCAAGATGCCAGGGCACCTGGAGATGAACCCAGCAAATGCCCTCCTCTCTAAGTGGAAATAATGTGAGTGAAGTCCTAGCTCTATGCCTGGCACATGGTGGGCATCCAATAGTGCTGCTTTTATTTTTTGCTGGAAGGAAGAGCAATCAGAAAAAAGTCTTTTCCACTTGCTTCCAGACCCCCCCCCCCCTCCCTGCAACATATCCTACTGGCCCTGGGGTGGGGTACAGTGGTAGGAAAGAAATACTGAGCCCCAAGATGCTTTGGTGCAGACTTCTGTTCCACAATCACACATCGCTCCTGGAAGATAACCCAGCTGAGCTCTTTTTTTTTTTTTTTAATTAAAAATTTTTTTTTAAATGTTTATTTTTGAGAGGGAGGGAGAGAGAGAGAGAGAGAGAGAGAGAGTGAGAGACAGCAAGCAAGCAGTCAGGAAGAGAGGGAGACACAGAATCTGAAGCAGGTTCCAGGCTCTAAGCTGTCAGCACAGAGCCTGACTCGGGGCTCAAACTCATGAACTACGAGATCATGACCTGACCTGAAGTTGGACACTCAACCAACCGAGACACCCAAGCTCCCCATGCTCTTTTTTTTTTTTTTTTTTACATTAAACTAAATCAGTTCCATCCCTCCCACGGGCCTCCAAATAGACTTTGGATTTGATCAGAGAGAGGGAGAACTTTTTCTGAGGCCTGGTGGTTCATCACCCTACAGAAGAAAGTTGGGGTGGAGGTGGAGGATGAAGTAGAGTGATGGCAAAGCCCTGGGGATTGGGGGACCGAGGCTGTTACTGGTGAGAGGGCTCCCCGAAGGAAGAGGTATATCACAGCTTGCTTTGGTTGTCCATCAGCTGTGAAAATTGAGGCTTGTACTGCAGAGGTGAGACCTGTATTCTTCAGAGGATATCCAGAATCCTAGAACAGCAGGTCTGAAAGGGTTTTAGAGACTATCTAGGCAGACTCTCTGGCTTTATAGAGGGGGCCCTGAAGCAATTTGAAATGATCAAACACCCTGCCTGAGAGTCCATGGGAGTGCAGAGTCGAGATGGTGAGGGAGGGACACAAAAGCTACAGGTACTGTGGTCTCTGTCCCAGGGGAGGCCTGCTGGAGTCCTGGAGTCTTGTCCCAGCAGGGGTGGGTCAGTCCCCGCCCCTGGCCAGCCGCAGTGACCCTTTCTGGACCCCATTCGTGCCTTTCATCACTCAGAAAGGCCATGGAAAAAGGACATTGTGCCAAAAGGAGCCAAGAGTCTGGGCTCCAGCCTCAGCAACTGCATATGACCGAGGAAGTACTTCTCTCTGAGCCTGTTTCCTCCCTGTCCAGAGTGCCGAGTGAGAGGCTGGCTGTGCAATAGCTTTTGTAAGGATGTGCTGCACAGGTGGGAGGGACTTCTGTGGCCAGCCTGGACGCAGAGCTCCAGATGTAGAGATAATTTAGTCAGACTTTGATTTGTGGGCTCAGATTGAGTTTTGCTTCCCTCTCTTACCTTCCTTGTGGCTTAATTCCAAATTCTGCCCTCACCCCACCAAGATGGGACAAGAGAGGAAGCTTAATTATCCAATAACATGACTGTAAAATAGACAGGTATTATTATACCCATGATACAGATAAATAAACTGAGGCACACATAGATTAACTCTCCGGCCCTCCCCTCACCCCAGCTGGTGAGAGGCAGAACTGGGATATGAACCCGTCTTTCTGACTCTGGATCCATCAAAATCCCAAGTGGCAGGGATTACATACACAGTGGAATATGGGCTCCACAGGGGCAGGGGTTTACAGATGATTTGTTCACTGTTGTATTCCCAGCCCCTCGAATTGTCCCTGGTACACAGTGACTAATAAATATTTTTAAATGATAAAGGTCAACTTTAAGGGAAGGTTTGGTATATCAAAAGTGAGTTAGCAATAAACAACTTACTGGGAGCTTTATCTTACATCACAGTCTCATAGATGGTTCTGCGCAGTAGAGAATTTGGGGTAGTATTTCATTGTCCATGGGAGCCCTTTTTGGCTGTTTTTATTTCCAGTTACCACTGTGCCAGAGGTTTGGGCCTCAGATAGTGGTTAAGCAAAAAGGAAATAAAATGAGGAAACGGCAACACTGGCGGTAGCATAATATCTTTGCAGATCTATGCAGATTATATTCAAATGATGTTACAGAGGCAAATACTATCTTTAAAAAAAAAATCTTTATTTATTTTGAGGGAGAGAGAAGGAGGGGGGAGGAAGGGGCAGAGAGAGAGGGAGATAGAGAATCCCAAGCAGGCTCTGCACTGTTAGCACAGAGCCCAATGCAGGGCTCAATCTCATGAACCCATGAGACCATGACCTTAGCCGAAACCAACTGAGCCACACAGGGGCCCCAAGGCAAATACTATCTTGCTCCTTGGTAGAGCCCCTGGGGAGACCTTATGGAGAAGAGGACACCGCATGTCTTCCTAATCAATTCATCCTTCAACTTTATTTCTAAAGATATTAGCCCTTGATGCAAAGGCACCAACCTTTCATTCCGCCAATTTTTACTGAGCACCTACTATATGCCTATGCGTTGGGTTAGCTCCTGGCAGGTACAGAGATGCCCAAGGCATGGTCAAGAGCATGGTCAAGGCATCAGGAGGCTGCACTCGGGGCAGCCGGGCTGGTCCAGCAGCTTGCTTGGCTCTTCCTTCTCTCCTCCCTGGTGCGCAGAGTCAGCATCTTGCCGCAGGTGGGTCTTTCTCCCCACTGCCATCCTCACTTCTCACCCTCCACCCCCAGCTCCCAGGCCTGCTGAAAAGGTGCAAGAGGGAATCTGAGAGATTCTATGCTGTTTGTTTTGGGTTCAATGGAATCTCATTTACACGTGTTAATTGCAACTAATTGGCACTAATTGGATGAACAGGAAACCCTCTGGGAACACTCATACCTTTAATTTGTAGTAAATATCATTAATTAACATATGCTAATTAGATCCAATTAACATTGATTAAGGGTTTCCAGCTACTTGGAAAGTACAACTAACTCTGTGTCCTCCTCTCTTGGTTGCCTGAAGTCAGCACAAAATACAGTATGTGAGGTCTGGGCAGGGAGAGGACTACCCTTCTGGAGACATCTCCGTGTCGGGGGCAGTGCTCACCCAAGCTGGGTGCTTGGAGGATGGCACCCTGCCCTCTCCCTCCCCAGGGCAGGGGGGTCTGCAGGGGTAAGGGCTGCAAGGTTAACACTTCTCAGGGAGTGGGAGAGTCTGACTGTTGGGAGGTTCTCCCCTGGGCCTGGCTCCCAGTGTGGGTTGAAAGGGCACGCTAGAGGTCAGCCTGGCAGGGAGGGTGAGGCTGCTGAGACCAGTGTTTAGACTCCTCCTTCAAAGATGGTGGAGGGTGAGACACCCATCAGTTCATGTCCTGTGTGGCGCATGCACACAGACACACGGACACACACATACTCCTCCTCTGTCCGACAAAGGTGTGTGGATGTTGACCTCCTCTATCTGACACTGATGTGTGAATGGGGACACCTCCTTGGTCTGACAGACACAGAGATGGTGGGGCCATCTCTGTCAGGCATCTCCTTTGTCCATTTTAGGATGTTTTTCACTCAAGATTGGGATGATCAAATTATCCAGGGTATTGGTGTCGGATTAAAAAAAAAAAAAAAATCACTTGCCTGGGAACCAGAAAGCTTTTAGGTTTACTTTCACTTCTGTTACCAACTAGCTATGAGACTCTTGGGTTCATTAAAATATATATATAAATTGTTTTTAGTCCAATTACAAAAAAACAAATATTTACTGCAGACATCCCCCCAATCCCCCGTCCAAGATCACCCTTCCTGTAATAGGCTTCTAAGGCCCTGCCTTTCCTTTTCTGCAACATTGACTTTACTGCATCATGTCCAATGTCCGTCTTCATCAACAAGCTACAAGTTCTCTAAAAGCAGGGTTTGAATCTGGCTTGTTCACTGTGGCACTTCATGGGCACTAAAAAAGCTGCTAGTGAGTTAAATAATATGTGGGATGGGGGTGCCTGGGTGGCTCGGTCAGTTAAGCGTCCAACTTAGGCTCAGGTCATGATCTCGTGGTTTGTGAGTTTGAGCCCCGCATCAGGCTCTGTGCTGACAGCTCAGAGCCCAGAGCCTGCTTCAGATTCTGTGTCTCCCTCTCTCTCTGCCTTTCTCCCACTTGTATTCTGTCTCTCTCAAAAATAAACATTAAAAAAATTAAAAAAATAATATGTGGGATGAAAACACATTTGTTGAACAAATGAATGAACACATAACACAAAGCCATTGTTAATTTCAACCACCGCAGAGAAAACGTTTGTGTGGTGTGTGTATATTTACATTTTATATATAAATAAAATATGTTATATATATCAAACCCATACACATAACATGAATACCTTTCCCAAAAAGCTTAATGCAGTTTTTCTCCAACAACTTTAATTTTTTTTAATGTTTTATTTATTTTTGAGAGAGAGAGAGAGACAGAGCATGAGTGGGGGAGGGACAGAGAGAGACAGAGACACAGAATCCGAAGTAGGCTCCAAGGCTCCCAGCTGGCAGCACGGAGTCCGATGTGGAGCTCAAACTTGTGAACTGTGAGATCATGACCTGAGCTGAAGTCAGATGCTTAACCGACTGAGCCACCCAGGTGCCCCTGCTCTAACAACTTTAAAAGCATCAGTGTTCCAAACTTTAAAAACCAAAGAAATCATTTAGAACTTTAATTATTTAGATCTGTTGTCCACTTCTTTAATTTTGTGAATTTTGAATAATAATGTTTTAATTTCAAATTTCCATTTCAGTCCCTCTGAATGAAGGTAGCAAACAGTGACTCAACCATTAAAACTAAAAGTTTGCTATTAGAAATTCACAAGACTAAATTGAGAATTGAGAATTGTTCTTCCCTCTTTCAACCACTGGGTAAATTCTGCAGCCAATTTTCTCATCTGTGTAATGTGGCTACAGATACTTACACTAACTCTCCAGGTCTCTCATGTGGGAAGTGTGGGTGATTTTGTAACCCAAGGAAAGGAGTATTTTCCAGGCCACTTGAGAAGAAAAGCCTTTCTAGCTCCTAGATCCGAGCTACTGGCTCTGATGGACAGAGATAGGGGCCCGAGTGGGGCAGAACCCGGCAGAAACCTCTCCTCCAACGGGACCTCTGTGGTAGTTCCTTATTCACCTAACTCAAGGAAATAGGGCTGCCCTGAAGGGGTTTGAGATTCAATGTTGGAAAGATTGCCCTGTGAGGGGCATGGCCCCACAGAGGGAAAAGTGGATTAAAAGCCTTTGCTTTGAGACAAGCCCTCTTCTCTTTTACACTTAATCCTCCCCCAACCCAATGATTCAGGCACTATTATTATCCCCACTTCACAGATAAGGAAACTGAGGCCCAGAGAGGTCAATTATGTGTCCTTGCACACAGCCAAATGGCAGAGCTACAGTTTGAACCAAAGTTTGGCTGCTATGTGCTGCCCCTTTCTCCTGCCCACATTTTTTGGTGCCTGCAGAATGGCTCCAGGAAGCTGTGGCTCCTGGGATAACTGTCCCCGAGGCTGGGAGCTCCTGGCCCCGCTTAGGCCTCAGCAGCATTGCCAAGTGGACACCCACATTCCTGGCCCCCTCCCCCATGAAAATCTGAGGTCTGAGGGAAAGCTGCTGGCAAGGTTCACAGCAGCTTAATTACCAAAGTGATTTTGATTTGTTTTTGTTAATTGAAATCTCATTAAGCAAGTAATTTACTCCAACACAGCTCAGGAGTCCACAATTCTACGGGTGAAGAGGCTAAAGGGGTTTTTAGAACTCGCCTTCATCTGGGGATTGTGTGTCTTACTTTGTCCCGTGGCCTGTGTGTGTGTGCGCGCGCACGTGCATGTGACTGGGTGCGCATGTGAGTGGGTGTGCACGACATGCACCTCCTGTGGAAGGGCCCCTCCAGCTGGCCAGGGGCACCTTTCTCCTTCTTAGCCTATACTCCTCTGTCCCATCACCCAGGGCCCTGGACTCCACCTGCTTCGTCCCGTACCGTGGGATGATGAGAAAAAAGTGAACCCAAGCCATCTGTCTATAGAGTGTGCGTGCACCCAGGTGTATGGCCTGTGATATAGACACACACACAGACACCATTTGGTATTCGTCTGACTTTGTGGCAAGCACTTTTCTAGGCATGAATTGGAAACACACTGGGGGCATAGACAGCACCTTTTAAGGGAGGTCTCTTCTGAACCCTGGACTTTATGAGTTCACCTGCTAAATGCCCCTCTGGGGTCCTCTTTCCTGACTTGGATCTCACACACTGGAACCCCTTGCCGTGGTCCATGGTCATGCTTCCCTGACTGTAAACTCCAAGAAGGTGGGAGCCACTTGGCTTCTTCATGGCTGTGGCTGTGGTTTTGCTGTGGGGGTTTCTTACTGGGTTTGGGGTGGGCGATTCTTCATTGGATGGGACTCTACTGGGAATTGCAAGCCTTTTAGCATTCCTGGCTTGCTTATTTAGTACCGGGAGCATGTCTCCAAGTAATTGTGATAACCCAAACGTGCCCTCTACATGTTTCCAACCTTCTCAAATGGAGTGGGGGTTTGAGACCAAGACAAGTGCCCACACACTGCCTGGCACATGGTAGGTGTTCTGGGAGCATTTTGTGAACGGGTGACTGAGCACGTATGAGTGGCGCCTCTGATCTGGTCCGTATTTCTCCACTGCGTGTGTGTGTGACTTAGCAATGCGTGTGTACTCCTGTGGACTGTGCCCCTGGGTGCGCTGGGCAAGGAGGGGGTTCTGGGCCCCGTTGCAGGCCGGGGCCCCGGTTCTCCAGAGCTCTGTCTGCACCAGGCATCTTCCCTCTCTCCTCGTGGCCTCATTCCCTGTCTGTCTCTCCCAGTCCCCTGCCACCCAGCTGCCTCCTCCTTTTGCCCCCGACTACGGCCACTTGGTAGTTTTCCAGGCCTGACATTTTGAACATGCAATGCCATATGTATTGCCACTCTCAGGTAATTATCACGTAAAATTAAGCTAGTCTTGTACATGAAACCAGCAATTAGCCAGGGATTGAAGGTCAGGGAGAGCTCGTTTATAGAGTCGCTAACAAAATGTTAAGTGGAAGTGTGTGTCAGATGGGCCAGGAGGCTGGATTAGCCGGGGTCGCAGCGGTGGGACTGGAGAGCCGTGGAGACTCCCCGCTCTGCAGCGCTGGGCACAGCAGGAGGAGCTGGGGATTTATGGCTCACACTTTTCTCTTCCAGCTCTCAATCTGGGGCATGGCTTTGAAAGGAGGTTGCTAAGCCTGCTAAATCCTAGTGCACACCAACACCCCATTCATCTGGAAACCTGCTAGGTCCTGCCTAAAAGCCTGTGTGTCAATCCTACCTCCCGCCTGGCTGCCTACCACCCCAGCGTTTTACACTGAAGCCTTTCAGATCTGCCTTGGCTATCTGAAGCCAGGATGATCCTTCAAGACTCAGTAACTTTGCCCATGCCCTTCCCTTTGCTGGGAACACCTTTCCCTCTCTCCCAACTCTCTTATCATCAGCCTGCAAATTTTCTATTTCCCTTCCCACAATTTCAGTTCTTGTGTCTCCAGGAGCCTTCCCAGATGCCCCAGCCCCCGCCCTGCCGCAACGCCCCGACTTTATTCCAGAAGAAGTTATCTTCACTTTTGTACCATAAGCATATCTCCACTGTTGTGCTTATACTCGATGGCAATTGATTGGTGATTTGTCTGTCCCCCACTACTGGGCTGTGAATTACTTATCTCTTCTGGCAACCTGGATGTACTCAGTAAATGTGTGTGGGATGAATATAGAAATTACTCCCTTTTGCTCTCTGTTCTTTTACATATCCTTCAAGGTCCTGCCCAAATGCTACCTCCTCTGGGCAGCTTTCCTGAATTTCCTTCCCTGGTAGGATGAATCATGCCTTCTCTGTTCGCATAGCATTTTGTATATATTTTATTACTGCACTTGCAAATTCATTATAGATCTACTCGGGGCTACCACGTTGCCCAACTCTAGAGGGTGACATTCACATTGAGGAAGGCAATGCAGAGATGGTGCCCGTACTTGCCCACTAGACAGTGACCTTCTGCAAAGCAAAGACCCTGTAACTTTGCTAAAAGCCCGCGTATAATGTGCTCTCATTGGCCACCTTAGCGGCCATTCAGTGTAGGTATGCAATAGACATGCAATAAACGTGGGTTTAGTTATTGACCAGGAACAGATGGTTCAGTGGAGAGAGCCCTGATTTGGAGACCGGGAACTGGATTCCAGTTCTAGCTCTGCCACTAGATTGCTGTGTGGCCTTATGTGAATCACTCAGCCTCTCTAGTCCTTATCCTTTAAAATCAGGTTTTATGTGTCAAAGTGCCTGGGACAAAGCCGGTGCTCAGTGCATGTTAGTTTCCCGCCTCCCTTTTTTCATCTGTAAAATGGGAATTTTAAGATTCCTTGTGGTGTATAGAATTATGGGCCTTCAGGATTAGAAGAAGTCTTGACAGGCATCTGGTCTAACCCCTGGCATCTCCGATAGATGTTCATCTGGTTCTGGTTCATACATCTCTAATGCCAAGAAGCTCACTTCTTCACAAAGTAGGCCATTCTATTTTCAGACAGCTCTGCCTTCAAAGAGAGCCCCTTATCTGACATTTGGCTTTCCAGAACTCCCATTATAGAGCCTTGTTCTGCATCATGCAGCCAGGCCCATTGCCCAAGAAGATATTCATAGATGATGATCTGCCTCAGGCCTGCAGACACAGCCCCATCACCATCACCGTGACTTAAGTTCAAGCCCATTCACCCCCTTTGTTACCCTCCTCTAAGCTTGTTCCCCTTTGTCCAGAGACCTCTTGAGATGGAGCATCAGAACAGGATAGTCTATAACCTTCCTTTGCCTAGAACCTGTACTTCTATTAAAATCCAGTTGGGGGGCACCTGGGCAGCTGGGTTGGTTAAGTGTCTGACTCTTGGTTTCAGCTCAGGTCATGATCTCACGGTTCGTGTGTTCAAGCCCTGCATCAGGCTCTGTGCTGACAGCACCTGCTTGGGGTTCTCTCTCTCCCTCCCTCTCTCTCTCCCCCTTCTGTGCATTCTCTCATTCTCAAGGTAAATAAATAAACTTAATAATAATTAAAGAAAGAATCCAGGTTGGAAACCAAGATCATGTTATTGGGACCTGTATCTCTCTCAACCCTAGCAAGCATTTCACCATGGAAGACAAAGCTGGGAATGAGCAGAATTCTTCTTAAATTTTATTTTACATTAAAAAAAAGTCTGCAGAAAGAAAAAAAAACCACTATAAACAAGTCCAACTACAAATGACAGGCTAGGGAAAAATTATTTGTAACTCATATCATAGGCTAATTTCCTTAACAGATATAGAGAATCCACAAATCAATATGAGAAAGATCCACAACCTAAAAGAAATAGGAGCAAAGGATAGATAATTGATAGAAAAGGACCTGAAAATTATTGCTAAATATATCAAAAGATGTCTAATTTCATTAATCATAAGAGAAATGCAAACTTTTAACATGTCACATTGGCAGAGATAAAAAAACGTGATAATGTTTTGTCAGTAAAGGGTGAGGAAACAGACACTCTCCTCCTACATTGCAGGGGTAAAACCTGGGACGACCTCTCTGGGGGGAAATGTAGCTTTATCTACTAAAATTTAAAAATGCAGGGAGATTCTGATTTGGGATTCCACCTCTAGGAATGTGTCCTGCAGATTTACTTACACATGCACATCGGAAAGCATACTCGACAAGGCCAGGATATTTTGCCTGTTTTGTTCCCTTTTCTATATTTGCCACCTGGATTGCTGCCCAGTACATAGTGGTACTCAATAAATAGCTGTTTAATGAATGAATGAATGAATGAGTATGTAAAATGACATATATTCAAAGTTATTTATTGCAAAATTTTCGGTGAGAGCCAAACCCCAGAAATAATGTAAGTGTCCAATGATTATGGAATATAATACTGCTGTTAAAAAGATCCAGGCACCTCTCCATGTGTTGATGTGTATGGACCTCTAAGATGTTAATCCTAGTATGTGAGAAAATCAGGGTGCAGTACAACGTATGTAATAAGAACACACCTGGATATTTGCTTGTCTATGTATAGAACATCTCTGGAATTAAGTTCCCAAAGTGGCCACTGTGCTTGCTTTTGGATAGAGGAACTGGGGTCGTGGTGCATGGTGTTGGGAGTAGCTTTACTTTTTCCGTTTATTCACTGAGATTCCTTTGAATTTTAGGTCAGGCAAGTGTACTACCTATTCAAATCAATAAATACAATTCAAAATTTAAATTCCTTGAGCCAGGCTCAGGAATGAACCCTGTGCTTTTGGGCCTCTACACTTGTGCATGCATGTATCTGCACATCTCCAAGGATGTACGTGTATGTGTATGCATGCACGCACGTACAATTCCAATTTCCTTTGCTCACGACTGTGGTTTAGCCTTCCTAAATGAACACAGCTTATGAGGACTTCCCTTGCTCAATAATCTTTGATGGCTCCCTATTGTCTATAAACGTCCAAACTCCCTGTCCTGGGTCTCTGGACCTGCTGTCATCTGACATGGCCTTCGCACGAAAAATGCTCTTTCAATGCACCTGCCAGCATTCCAGCTGCACCTTGGACTATACTTATTGGGAAATCAAGAACCCCTCTCCTTCACAGCTGCAAATCATCCCCACTCTTTAAGACTCATCACACACCTCTTCCTCCAGGAGGGCTTCCTTGATGTCTCAAGCTGGAAGCGGCCTCTCACTTTTTATCTGCATCTCTCTTACAGCATTTAGGTTTCTTTTAGCCTTATATGAAAGCTATTTCCATACCTGAAAACCGTTCTACGCTATTGGAAAGAAGGCAGAGTTCAAGTTTGATTCCTGTTTGTATTGTCCTCAGACTCCAGTGAAATGTCAGGCACATAATAGGTATTCAAGAAATGCTGAAGGAATGCATAGCCCTAAGTCTAGGGGGTGGGTAAGTCTGTCTGGTCTTTGTATCGTCTGAGCCATCATTATCATCCTCGTCATCACCAGGGAAAAGCCTTTTGCAGACCTACTTGTGCATGGCCTGTGTGGGGCCTTCTGGAGAGCGGCTCAGCATGAACCCACTGCAGCCCATCCACGCCCACCAGCCTGGCCGCAGAAGAGGGGCCCAGACGTGACCAGACGGTGAGGCAGCCACATTCCAGACGGATGAGGCACGCCTGGCAAGTCACATGTCTGGCTCACCAACCCACCTGCAGGCACTCAAGCTTTACGGACCCTCAGGCTGACCTGGGGTTCGAGTCCTCACTCTCTCTGTGACTGTGCAAATGGCAATTCTATGAACCTCAGGGTCCTCACCTATGATATGGGAACATCAAGGCCTGCCTCATGTGCTGCTGTGAGGACTCAAGAGAGTGTCTGGTAGGCTGTAGGCCTGGCATCTGGCAGGTTCTCAGGGGCTGATTACCCAGAACCCAGGGCTGCCAAGCCACAGACGTTCAGGAAGTCACATCAGCCCAAACTAAACCTAGAAAGGTAAATGGATTGCCAAAAACCCCATATGCCAAGCAGCACTTTATTGCAAAGCCAAACAGATTTTTTTTGGCTCCACCATTGTTTGGGATTATTTTGCCACAGTTAACGCTCTGTGAGAAGTTGAGACCCACCCAGGGCGTGGTGTATATGGTGGATACACACGTGAATGGACTGTGCACAGGTACACAGACACCTGGATGTGTGTGCTTATTGTGTAGAGGTGTGCGTGTCCACTCACATGCCTGCGGGCTCCCCAGGGGTCATGCATGGGAGTGTCCATGTGAGTGTCCACGTGTTCACACACGTGTACGTTTGCGTATGGCCATTCACACAATAGTGTTGGCCTGGGTAGACTAGAGCACGCTGTCAGAAGGAATAAAGGCTGGGCAGAGAAAATCTGAGAAAAGATGGGGCAAAAAAGGAAAAAGACGTTTAAAGACTAAAAATGTGGGGGAAGGGCGAAAGGCAGTCGAGTGTGGGGGCTAAGAGCATGAATGCGAACCTCTCCTGGGTGGAGCCCTCCTTCTGCCGATCCCTAGCTTGTGGACTTGGGCAGGCCATGCAACCTCTCTCTGCCTCAGTTTCTTGAGGGCTGAATGAGTGAATATAGGCAAAGTGCTCAATGGAGCGGGGCACAAAGTAAATGCTGGCTTAACAAATGGTGGGGAGGGGAATGGCACCCACCAAGACTCTTTGCTCAGCTCCCAGCTTCTCTCCCTCCTCCCCTCTCTCCCTCACATTGAGCTTCCCCCCCCCCCGCCCCCCCCTCCCCTGCAACCCACAACATCCTGGTCTTTGCCAGAGCCAGGCTGGGCGCAGGTAGTGCATGCCATAGGCAGGGAAAGCGAGCCAAAGGGAGCAGGAGGAGGTAGAGACGCTGGCTCGGAAATGTGGCTTCTTTCTTTCCCGTTTCCCTAGCCATGCTCCCAGAGGCGGGAGGTTTGGGGGGCGGGCAGTGGGAGGGCTCCAAAGAACAGACAATCCCAGCTATTCCCTGGTGGGCTGGGGGTCAGGCCCCCTCCTCGCTCCATCTGCCTCTGCCACAGTCTGTGCCATCCGGCCTGCCAGCCCAGCCCAGCCCAGCCCAGCCCAGCAGGCTGGGATCCCAGGCTGTGCCAGCTCCGGCCCTGCTCGGGGTGGGAGTGGGCTACAGTCCGGGGTCTGTGAAGGGTTCTGCCACTTTTATTTTTCCATATCTCCTGTTTGCTTTTGGAGCCCAGGTCTTCCCAGCCCTGGGGCTCTGACTCTGGTCTGTGCCAGCCTCTGGCTGTCTCTCCGTCCCTGCATCTCTGCCACCACCTGCCCGGGGGCTCCTGCCAGCTCTGGGCTCAGAAAGCATCAGGCGCTGTCAGCCTCAGCTTCTGCACACACCCCTCTCCACCCCCTGGCTGAAGGCTGGCGGCCCCAGCATCTGGAGGGGCTGGCTCTCTGCTCCGGCCCTGGGCCTGGGGTCCCCAGCCCTGTTCCCCACCCCTCCTTCCTCTCTTCCCTCTCCCCAGTGACTAGAGTCCTCTTCCCACCCCTCTGCCTCCTCCCTGCCCAGGACAGCTTGCTTCCCTCCAGGCCTTGGCTGGAGGCTCACAATGAAACTGCCTCCCCCCACAGACTGGGAGGTGGAGAATCACCATGGCAACCAAGAAAGCCTCCCCTCCCTCCCCTCCCTTCCTTTCCTGGCTTCACTGAAGGGGCCAGAGGTCTGGTGGGGAGTCCAAGCTCTCAATGATGCAGGATGGGGTACGACAGGCACACAGGAGAGTGGCTGACAGGGCGTTTGTGCGAAAGATGGCCGATTGTGGGACCACAACTCTTGAGGAACAGGGGCCAAGTGTGTGACTAGTGTGGCCTCAGTCACCAGTTGAGTCCCCAAACGTGGCTGCGATTCATCTGGGTGACTGGGTAAATACACAGCCTCAGGCACCATGTTAGACCTACTCAAGCCCAATCTCCAGAGTTGGGTCCTAGGAACCTGTATTTTAGAGATTCTCCCCAGGTTGGTTAGTCCTACACACACCACATTTGGAGACCACCACCCCCCACCAGCCGCCCCGTATCCAGAAGTCTGAAATACAACAGACCTGTGTTTATTTTATTATTATTTTTAAAGATCTTATTTTTAAGTAATCTCTCCAGCCAACATGGGGCTCAAACGGACACCCCCGAGATCAAGAGTCATATGCGCCACCGCCTGAGCCAGCCAGGCACCCCCAGGCCTGTGTTTGAATCTTAGCTTGCTCACGCAAAGACAGGTGGCAAGTCTTGCGATCTCTCAAAGGCTCAGTTTTCACTTCTGTAAAATGGGATCAAAGGGTCAGCTCCGCGGGGTGTTGTGAGAATTGGCCCTCCAGGATAAAGCACCTTCCACAGAGCTTGCCCACTGCTGTCTCCTGCTGTAGGCTCTGCGGTCTCCAGGGGGATGGGCAGGGTCTGGGTGGGGAGCATGACCCCCCTTCCACCAGGGCCTGCCACGGCCTGGGCCTTCTCTGCCATTATGTGTTACAAGACACTGCGAATTCTCCACGCCAGAGCAACACGAAATCATTAAGGCAAAACAATAAATAAAGGCCCAGAAGTTATTACAGTGCTGACAAGCATACAATGCCGTCCTGCAAAGCAAATATGAATTATTTCAGAACATTTTAAGATGAAAAATCCTCTCTTCTTCCTGACCAGCCCTGTCATCCATTAACTCCTCTTTTCACCCCCTTTTTCTGGGAGGGGAGGAGAGTGGCCAGGCCAGGGGGGGTCCCAGAACAGAGCTTCCTGTGCCCTGGGTGGACATGTTCCTCCTGCCAAGTCAGACTGGAAGCCAGCCTGCTGCTTTCTTGGCCTGGAACACCTTCTGGTTGGTTCAAACCCTCTCCCTGTTCTTGTCTCCACTTGGGATCAATGCACAAGCAGTACTGTGAACCTCTGCTACCCCCAACATCACACACGTTGGTCACAGTTGACAGAGAACCCCCCAACAGCTCCTGGAAGATGGGCTGTGTTCTTCCCAATTTAGAGACAGGGAGAGTGTCGGAAGGGTTCAGTGACAGGCCCAGGGTCTGGTAAGTCACAGAACTGGGACTCAAAGCTGAGTAGGTTTAAATGAGATTAAGTGAGACAGTGCATGCAGGGGATTTGCATGGCATACTGGAAACTACCATTACTGTTGTCATTATTATTATTTCTAAGTACCCTTTCTAATAGGCCCCAGCTGTCCAGGACAACAATG
The DNA here is from genome assembly GCF_028018385.1 of Neofelis nebulosa. NCBI lineage: Eukaryota > Metazoa > Chordata > Mammalia > Carnivora > Felidae > Neofelis > Neofelis nebulosa. Next base: position 54,833,507 of record NC_080797.1, on the reverse strand, counting down.
GTACTGCTTCCCTGTTCTTCTGGTAGCAGCACCCCTTTCCTTTGGAGTACTGACCCCCTCTTCCCAGGCCACTTAATGAGCTGTCAGTCCTGTGCCTTGCCTTCTCCTGCTCTCCGGCGTGGACGCGAGGTCCCGACCATCCTGCCCCATCCTTCTGACCACAGGGATCGGACGTGAGCTGTGTTTCAAGCGCTTGCTCTGATGGGTACAGTGCTGTGTGGGCGTGAGGCGGTCTCATCACCTCCGCACCTCTCCATTGGGTATAGGAGTCTGTGGGTGCCCTGGACCAGGAGCTCAAGCCTGGGGGAATAATCCCAGCAAAGTCACTGATTCATCCTCTGAGTGGTTTAAACCCCACCTCTCTGGACCTCAGCTTTCTCATTTATAAAATGAAGGTTAGGACTATTGTTATCTCAAAGGAGTCTTGTACTGATAATGTTCTAGAGTTCACTCTGTACGTCAGTGTGCAGTAGGCATGGCTTCCACGTTCCCACTCCTGCCCGCCTCTTCCCTTCCATCTCCCACGATTCTCCCACCATCATCTCACCCCCTTGTACTCTGCCTACCTCTGCAGCCCTACATTCTCATTTACTTGTAGCTCCTGGAATAAATCATCCATCTGTCTGTCAATCCATCCATCCATCCATCCATCCATCCAAATAATCAATCCACACACCCATCTGACAAGCTCCTGAAATGTGTCAGGCACTGTCTCTGATGCTGTAGGTAGCACAAGTCCTTGCCCTCATGGAACAAACAAGTGCATGCAAGTGTGTTGAGAACTAGGAAAGGGGAGGCATAGGACACTATGGCAACATCTAGAAGGGGGCTGTAGCGCTCTCAGAGGAAAGGATAGTTCTTTAAGGCGAGTCTCAAAGGTTAAATAGGGAATAGTCATGGGAAGGAGGGGAAGAACATTTCAGGCAATTGGAGCAGCGTAGAGACTAGGGAGTAAGAGAAAGTCGTAATGGAGAGTGCATAGTCAGCAAAACGATAAGTGCAATGTGTGGTCAGAGATGACAGGAGGCAGGCAATCATGACGATCTCTTTGCCATTCTGTCCACTTGGTAAACTCCTATTCATCCTTAAAAACCCTGCTGAGAAAGTGCCCTCCTTTGACCCTGGAGTTAATTGCTCTTTTCCTCGGTACATGGCTTGTATTCCTGTAACTGCACCTGTTCCCCTGCCCTATAATGACCTCTTTCCACGTTTGTCCCTCCTCTCAGAATATATGCTCCTTTAGGGCATGAGGCCGTTTGTAGTTGCAGCGCCTGGACACGCTCAATAAATGCTTTTGGACTGAATTGAATCACATAGTGTGTATGTAGCCCTGAGATAACTATGTTTGTGTTTGAGGAAGGGGCAGGAGGAGTGACAGGCATGTATGTGGGTATCTCTATGTTTGGATTTAAATTCAACAATGTTTCCAGAGAGCTGTTTGGAGTCAGTGGACTGTGACAAGCTGCTGACCATTTTCTCAACACTAAGAAAACTCGCTTGGCTGGGGGGTGTGAAGCCAGTCGGGCCTGAGGCTCAGCTGCCCGCCTCTCCGCTCCCCTACCCCTCCTTGTCTTCCTTCCCGCTCTCTACACACCTCTGCCCATTCGATGCCCTCAGCTCTTCAGGGCTCTGTGGCCGGGTGAAGCTGTGGACTGAGGCTGTGGCCCCGCCCTGGGCGCCCACTGGCTGCCTGCCAAGCTGGCTTCTTTGGCAAAGAAGCTGAGCAGTGGGGGCCCCAGGCCCCAGGTCCCAGGCCAGGGGAGGCCCTTCTTCCTAATCCATATCGACTGCTACATCCTTTGCCTGCCAATTTGGATCAGGTCACCGTCTGCGTTGGTGATGGGGAGCCCTGGCCCCACTCACGGTGGTCCGTGAGGGGCACCAGAGGCCTCCGTGCGGCTTTGGGGTGGGCAGCGGGGCAGCCCGACACAGGGGGACAGACATTTAACAAGCTTGAGTTCCTCCAGAAAATGGCTGCCCTGGTGTTCCTGATCTTCTTTATCTGCTTACACTCTGAGGGGGCTGCTACTTTCCCGGCGTAAGAGAGGCTCGCCAGCGGGGAGGGAGGAGGAAAATGAGCCGCTGGCCCCTCACCCCGCCCCGCCACGTCACCGTCACCTGCACGCCAGGCCCAGAACAGAGGCCGTCCGCAGTCCCGGTGACCCACCTCCAGCCACCCCCATCAATCCAGAAACACGTAGTCCACCCCGAGATCTCAGGGTGGGAGCAAGCCGCCCGCATTTGTGGAAGGTGTACCGTGTGCAGGCTCCTGGCGCGGCCACATTTAATTCTCTCTACAGTCTTGGGCAGATACCATCATCCCTGTTTAGGAGATGGGAAAACTGAGGCTCTAAGAAGTTCAGAAGCCTGGCCGAAAGCCCAGAGCTTTGCTCTCTTCTCTCCTGTTCTGCTTCCTTGAGGCACTGATGCCTGACTTCAGGAGGCCCCCAACAAGGGAGGAGACAAGACACTTACCCCTGAAGAAGAGGTAACCGGTCATGGCCTCCACTTCTGAACGTGTGGCCCGCAAGCACTGTTTTTCCGCAACGACTGCCCTGGGGTCTCCAGTCCTCAGCTAGGACTCCCTGCCCCTCTCTCTGCTTCCAAAGATGCCTGGATCCTCTTCTCCCTCCTCCTCTCCTGGCCACTACTGTGGCCTTGGTGCAAGAATGAGGCCAGAAGGCCCCTGCTCCACTGTCATTGCGGGGCGGGAGGGAAGAGAGGGGGTTGGATCCCGGGCCTGGAGGCTCAGGTTGGACCTAGAATGACCTTTCCCGTAGCATTCTTAAGGTGACGTGACCTTGAGCAGACCGCTTAAGCTCTGTTTCCTCACTTGTAAAATGAGGCTACACCTTGCAGAATTTTATAAAGGAGACAAAACGAGATAATGTGTCTACAGCGATGTTGCCGGCACTCAAAAGTTTGAAAATAAAAATGATGAGTTGGAGTATGGCTGGACAGGAGAGAGAACGGAGCTGGTGCGCACGGAAGGGCTGGCAAGGATGGGGGAGTACAGTGGTGTGGTGGGCGGGGGGAACCAGGAGACTGAGTCACAGGAGTGCGGCTGGGCAGGGAGAGGTTGGGGAGGGTTCTGAATGCCAAGCTGACTTTGGATCTTGTCTTACGGATTAACGTTTTTCACACCTGGAGTCCTTGGTTCAAATGAAGTCCTGTTTGGGAGTCCAACAGGGCAAGCAGATCATTGGTTAGACTGAGAATGGGGCCTCCAGAGCCCTGCTTTTAAACCCCCGTCTGCACCACCCCTGGTCCCAGGAAGGGCTCTGTGGAACTCAGAGAGGGACACTGAGCAGGTCTGAAAAGGCTCCAGAGTGGAGAAGGAATCTGAGTAGAACCCGGGGGCCTGAGCAAGGAGGCTCAATGTCCTTGTCCTCAGGCTTAGCAGGCACTGCCCTCAGTCCTCCTCGTGAGCCCCCTCACACTCACACTCACCCTGTACACAAGTCGATTGTGGCACCTGCTGGGAAGGCTGGGTCCAGCTTTTAGTTCCCTCCTGGGTCCAGATGAGGGAGTGCAGTGAGTGTCATTGCTGGCATTAAGGCTCCAAGGTGAACACCTTACGGGGTGCACCACCACAAGGTCAAGGGCCCATTACGTCCCCTTGGCACTTACCCTCTACCACTGACGTTCTCTGGTGGGGTTGGGCACATCCTTTTCCTGTTCCACTTCTCTACCTGGCCAGCTCCTGCCTGTCATTGGGCCCCAGCCAGGACAGAGCTTGCTCCAGAAAGCCTTCCTTCTCCCCCTCCACACTGGATTGGATGCCCCCACTCTGTGCCTCCACTGCCCTGGGCCAGCCTCTCTCATAGCAAGAGTCTCTGAGTGCTGTAATTGTCTGCCCATTTGTCCGTCTTCTCTGCTACGTTTTAAGTTTGAAGGCAGGGATCTTATTGCGAGAGCCTAGCATATTAGGCTCTGCCTGACACAGAGTAGGTGTTTAATAAATGCCGCTGCTGCATGGGTGCAGGGAGAGGTCAAACAAGGGTGTGAGCTCTTGACAGATGAGGGCTGACCTTCTAGAAGCAGCAGTGACGGCTGAGAGGCTGGGAGGAGAATCCAGGCACTGGGGTTCTGGTGCTGGGGGCGGCATGGCTCCACTAAGCATGTCTACCTCTTTACATTAGTTTTTAAATGCTTATTTTTGAGAGAGACAGAAACAGAGCACGAATGGGGGAGGGGCAGAGAGAGAGGGAGACAGAATCCCAAGCAGGCTCCGAGCTGTTGGCACAGAGCCTGATGCAGGGCTCAAACTCACAAACCGCGTGAGATCGTGACTTGAGCCGAAGTCAGCTCCTCAACTGACTGAGCCACCCAGGTGCCCTGTGTGTCTACCTCCTTTCGCTCTTATGTCCGTCCTGCGGGGGGTTTGCCCTCCAAGCTGCACTTGCTCTCTGTGCTGTACACCCGCCCATAGCTTTGCATCCCCATCTGTGTGTGTGTGCATATGTTGAGGCGTATTAGCTAGATCTTTGTGTCCCTGGGTCTGAGTGAACATGAGTGGGTGCAGAGCTGCCTGTGTGTGTGTGTGTGTGTGTGTGTGTACACACACATGGCAGCAGTAAGGTTGGCATGCACATGTGTCTTTGTGACGCCAGGTATGGGTGTGACACCTTTGCGTGCACAGCTCTGGGCGCGGAACATGTCCAAGTGTGTTTTTGTATCTGTGAGTGTGTACGTGCTTGCACAGATGTAAGCGTGACCACTGGGGCTGGGCAGGGCCAGGTGTGTTCTGTCACAGCGCCCTGATTAGCCTTTGCTTGCAAGCATTTAGGTGACAATTTACAGCTGCACCTGACCCTGGCCTCTCTGCCCTGTCCCGCGTGTGCTGCTGCGGCTGGCCCCTGGCCCCCGCCACCCCCCTCCCTGCCCCCTGGCCACATAACTGTGATTTATGGCTGGCCTGTGGGGAGACCCCCCTGCCCCACCTCTCTGCGGCTCCTGCACCAGATGGGCTGCCGGCTGCCCCCGGAGAAGCTCCACTAGGGAGGGTGAGGCAAGATGACTGTTGCCAGGCCCCACTTGGACCCCTCCCTCACCCACTGCTCACCCGCTTTCAGACAGTCCCTGTCATCCTGTCTTGGGCTTGTTCTTGGCCATTGGAATTGTGAACCGAGGTGGGAGGTCAGAATCTGTGACACAGAACAGAAACTGCCCCCAGTCTTCCACGCATCTCCACCACAGACACAGAGAGCCAGATGGACAGACACACACAGATGAAGGCACCGATGGGTCCTCCTACAAGGATGCTTAAAGGGTCAAGTCTGACAAATGCACGTGTATACACACACACAGTGAGTGTTCATGGGGGATCTGCATATGTGTGGGGGCTGGGAAGGGAGCCAGGCCCCCTGCAGCCAGGCCAAGCCTCCCCCACTCCCCGCTGGGGCCCTGCCTCTCCGCCCCTGCATCTACACTCCCTGATGCCAAAGGGTATCTTCTCCAGCTCGTGCCAATCTATTATGAAGGTCCACTCAACCAGCAAGGGCATTTCTGGGGGGGGGGGTGTCCCGAGGTGGGCCCTTGGGGGCTGGGGTTCAACCCTGTACTCTGAGGCTGGCGTTCCTGGGTGCAGGAGGTGGTAGAGAGACCCTGGGCTGTGTCAGGCTGAAGGTGAGCGCTGGAAACAAAAAGATTGGAGTAAATTATTATTCCCCCCATGGCTTTCCCAAGGAAAGTGGAAGCAGCAGCCTGAGGCCCGTTTTCCTATTTGATGGGGAATCAGATAAATGGCAGGCAGCTTGCTCTGATAAGGCCTTGCTCTGGGCACAACCTCTCTCTCTGAAACCCTCTTACTATGCATAGAGGAAGGCTATCTGTGCAGCTGCACCTTGACACAAATATATCTGCACCCGAGATGAAGCAATTCCCCCAGAAATTACAGCAGGGGGATTGCATCTGAGGAGGGGGCCCTGGGGAGGGGTGGGGGCTGCAAGGGAGGGAGGGAGCAAGGGAGGGAAGAAGGAGAAGCCTGGGTAGGCAGGGAGGAAAAGAGGGAGGCAGCAGGGAGATTGGGAGTGGGGAGGAAGAGGTCAAGAGGACCGCACCAGGGAGGGGCCCAGAAGCATCTCTGTATAAAATTTATACATTTTTCCCCCTCCAAGCGGCTTTCATGGAAATGCTCTTTTCCTCCTGCTTCATCTTCTTAACAGGGCAACCCCTCACCACTCCCCTTCCCGCTGCCCTTACCACATTCTCCTCTGCCCATAGAATTAAAAAAAATATATGTGGACAATAAAACAGATTTTACAATTAGTTGCCTAAGTGGAGGAGGCTCAGCTGCCTTAAAATTTTTCCTTCCAGAGGGAGTGCGGGTGGTAATGCGATTTAAATAAAGTATACAAATAAATAAATGTTTTTGAAAACATGGAGACCACAGAGTTCTGAGTGTTCGGACATTTGAAACACTCTTCCAACTTGTCACATGGCTCTGTGTGTGTATGTGCGTGTGTGTGTGCATGCACACGTGTATGGGGGCAAAGACGTGCATGGACACACCTGCCTGTTTGTCTGGGTGTGTTCCCACTTGGGTAACTTTCACATGGAGACGCACACACTCTCTGCTCTTTTTGCTTAGCCTGACAAGACACCACCCTCTCCCTCTCTCTCCTACCGTCAGTGTCTGCCCATCTCTGTGAGCTTGGGTATCTGGTCTCCGCTCTCCCCCGCAACCCATATCTGAAGAACTAGAGCCTCCAACCCTCTAGGAGGTCCCAGAAAGCCCTCTGGCCCCAGTGAGAGAAGCTTAAGTGACAGACATCCCATCAGGCACAAGGGTCCCGTCTCCTGCCAGACACACCCTCCTCCTAGCTCCTCCTTGGTCAGGCAAAGGTGCCCAAGGGCGTCGGCAGCAGGCTTGGCAGCACAAGTAAATGGGGGAAGGCCAGTGGGGCCATGTGGGATGGGGGTCCTGTCCCCAAAGTGCTGGGTCTTAGAGGTACAGGGTGGGCTTACTAGGGTGGGATGGGCACCAGGAGGCATTGCATGTGCAGGGGCGCGTGTGGAGGAGGAGGAAGTGGGGTGTGAGTGCTTGCGTCCATGTCCCCTCCCTCCCCAAACTGGCACCTGCCTTGGGTCTGACTGTTGAGCAGCTGCGAGACACAAGAGTCGGCCAACAGATGCTACGGCCAGGCTTTTGTCTGAGTGAGAGAAAAATCACACCCTCCCCTTTAGCCCCTGCGGCGGCTGAAGATGGGGGTTTACCCGTCTCTCCCTCTGTCTCCATCTCCAACTCTGGAAAGCAACAGGGACCTTCCTCCTGACCCCCAGCTTCTGGGAATTGGAAGGTGGTGGGGACGATGCAGGAAGGTGAAGGTTTGGGCTGGGGAGCTTTGCCCAAAATGTGTGATAAACTCCCAGAACCCACCTATGTCAGGGCGTGGTGGTGTTGGCAGGGGATGGGGGGATTCTGTCATGTCAACCTAATGCAGCTGGAAAAGGGCTGAGCCAGCAGGCAGGAAATCAGGCTTGTAGTTCTATCTCTGCCACTCCTCTGTGGCCTCACTGTTCTCATCTGTAAAACGGGGGAAGCAATCGTTCAAATATAATGACAAATATAAACGACAAATACAATGTTGAATAACATGAATAACTGGTTTTTAGACATGTATCTGACCAATCAGGCAAGAACTGACTAGTTGTGACTATATCTCACCTGCTATGGGTTTGGGCTCAGCCTGGGGGGCTCCTGAGGCCTGGTCTTTCTGCAGGAAATAATCCCCAGAGAGTAAGTAGCCTCTTCTGGGCTGGAATACTCCAGAGACAGGATAGGAAACAGGAGTCCTCCAAGGAAAACTGCTGTGGATAACCAGTCTGGGCCCTGTTACAGGCAGAACACGTACCCCATCCCACATTTTTCTGCAGTGGAGGACTTAGCCAGAGGGTTGAAAGAGCAAGGGAGTCCGGGAACTGTAACTTTGGATCAAATAAGAGAAGTAAAAGCCACCTAGGGAAGCTTAGAGGGCATGGATAGGTACCCTACTGTTCTCCAATATTGGCAAGCTGGTGTGTACATTGGGACATGAACCCTATCCATTCTGATAGTGGGACTTTGGCTATCATTGATCTCACATTGGGACACTGACTGTCACACCCATTGTTGTATATCATTGCCTCCCATTGATCCTGATACTGGGACATTGATTCCCTTTAACCAACTCTGAATTGAGGCATTGATCTCTACATTGGGATGTTGATTCCCTTCCCCATTCCTATGGTGGGACATTGATTCCTCTCAACCGACTCTATTGGGACATTGATTCCCACATGGGACACTGATTACCAGATTACATGGATCAACCAAACCTTCACTGGGGTATTGATCCCTACATTGGAATGTGGACTCCTTTCCCCTCCAACTCTGGATTGAGACATTGATCCCACATTAGGATGTTGATTTATTCTTCTCTCTCAGTATCTGGACATTCTCCACCACCCAACCCTGAATAAAAGATACTGCTTTTTATTTCAGGGTCCATCCATTCTATCAACCATTCATTTGTTACATCTACTGTGTGTCAGTTTTTGTGCTAATGATTAGGATCTCTGCTTTTCTTTCTCTTCCTACTGTCAGTCCCCATGTGAAGACCCCAATTCCCCTTCAGTATTCATGGCTGAAAACAGACCCAGCTTCCTGCATCCACCACCCTATTCTTCTGCCAATGACTTCAGTTCAGCTCAGTGGTCACCAGTCAGGTGAAGAGAGCCTAATGAAGTTGGGGGCCATGCGTAGCATATTGGAAAGAGCACAGACTCTGGAGTCTTTAGTTGGAATCCTAGATTTCACCCAATACTCGCCTCAGTTTCTTCATCTTTCAAGTGGGGATAAGGACACTGACTTTTCAGGTTTTCTGTGTAGATTAAAGGTGAGAATATAGATGTGAGAGCACTGAATGGGGACCTGAAGCATAGAGACGGCAGTACTTTCATACCAAGGCTTTCCTTTCACTCCTTTCCTTCCCCCTTAGCCCAGGGAGATGGCTCTTAAGTTCACACATCCATGTGCACATCCATGTGCACCCCCGGACCCCCCTACAGCTGATGTGGCCGAGACCCTCCCTTTCCCCAAATCCACCGCTGGCATCGTCCCTCATGAAGTGGGGCCCTCACAAAATTCCAGATCTCTCTCTCATTTAAAAAAATTCGTATTCTATAGATAGCGAAGAGGAGAGCAACTTTTCCACCCCAAGCCTGTGTGTAATTACATATTTTGGCCGCGTGCTGGGCCTGGGATAAATCTGTATGGTAATGCAGGCCAGGAGCTTATGATGTAGGCGCACATGCTAATTTTTAAACCACAAAATCGCGGCTGTTTTTCATTTTCATTTCCAACAACACTGGCGGAGATTAGGTCCCATTAAGCACCATGGGGTCTGTCCTCCCTCTGGCCACCTGCGGGGCTCCTCATGGCTTTCATGGGCTTTTTGGGCCTGGCGCTGAGGCAAACACAGCCTTCCTAATTGTAGGGCAAAGCTCTGCCCAGGAGGTGGTGCCCAGGTTGGCAGACCAAGGCTGTCTACTCCCCTTACTCCTACCAGAACTAGGGCCAGGTCTCACTCCACCTGGGGAGGGGGGACTTGGAGCCCACAGGACCCACAGGGATTGAGATTTCCAGACTGATCCTCTCCTCATGGGAAGGGAAAGTCGGCTGCCCTCTCCAAAGCCCAGAGGCTGTCCTCAGGACCCTGAAGAGCGAGGGCTTGGGTCACTGATTCCTTCGGTCTTAGCCCAGTCCCCTCCTGATGTGTGGCCTTGTGCAAGTCACTTCCCTTCCCTGGGCGTTCGATTTCCATGTGTCAAATCCATGAGAGTGCAGATGAGACGATCTGGACCATTCCTTCCGGTTCTGACGATCTGCATTCTAGTGCCCTGCTTCTCCCTAAAGGGATGACAGTGACTAACACGGATTACACGTGGACTATGTGTTGCACTAAAAATGTTCACTGTCTCATTTGCTCTTCCCCTTGACTCCCTGAAGTAGCAGAATGGTAAACAGCAACTTCCATATTCATCTTTCACTGGCCAGATGATCTGTTTTCTCATCAGTACAATGAGAGTGCGATTGATAACTGTACTACTGATAAGGTATTTCTGATCAAATGAGTTGGCACACAGTGTACAAGACTCTTAGACCGGCGCCAGACACGTGGTCAGCATCATATAGATACGCTGGGTGTCACTATTATTTTACAGAGAAGGAGACGGAAGCTCAGAAGAGGATGAGTGACTCACTCAAGGCCACACTATTGGAACTCAAACTGGACCCCAGGCCCCCATTAGCTCCTTGACTGATCCTTTGTCCCAGTCAGGAATAGTAAAGAAGAAGCAGGGGCAGATCCTCTATCTTCCTTAGTCCCCATTCCTGGGCACTGAACAAAAATGGCAGCAGAGATGCTGGGATAAGCCCAAGGGTCTGAGAGACCCACCGAATGGGGCTCTGGCCTGGTCCCCACCCCAACCTTGACTCTCTGGGGTCCTCGGGCCCAAGGGAGTCAGCCCAGACTCAGCCTGATGCTGGGGTCTGGCAGACCCTCTGCTCGTGTCAGGAGACAGGAAGGCGGGGAGGGGCTGGGGAGGAGGAGCTGGCTCAGCCCCCTTCCATTCTCCCTCCATCTGCACCCAGAAGCAGCGGAGCGTGGCCCAGGCCACCCCTCCCACCCCACCCCCTCGGCATTCTCCCCTCCTGGGCGAGGGCTGCCCTGTCTCTGGGGGGAACCTGGTCTGTGCTCAATTTCATGCCACTTAATTCCCAAGTCTGCCCGTGAAAATGGCGACAAATCGGCCCCAACTGCCCAAATGTCCCGTCCCATCTCCGACGTCTCTCTGTACCCTCTCCTCCTCTGCCAGCCCCTCACCCATCAGACTGGAGACAGAGCGTCTGGGGAGCCAGCGAGCTGAGAGGGCCTTATTGCTACCTCAGACTTGCAAGGGGCTCTCTTCCCTGATCCCCAACACGCATCCCTTCTCCACCAGGGCCAAAGCTAGAGGCGACCCACTGCGTGCTCCCTCAAGTGCACGGCAATGTCTGGGCACTGTTTCATCTTGAAATTTAGTGTTACTGCAGAATGCTTTTTTCTTTTACTTATTTGTTTCTTCTCTTTTAAGAACAACTTATGTTTTGAGTAGCTAACATATTCACATGATTCAAATTTCAAAAAACATAAAAGGGAGAGTGAAATGGCTCCCTCCCATGCTTGCACGCGTCCCTGGGAGGCTCCCACAGCCCCCAGTTCCCATTGCAAAGGCAACCAACATCCCCAGATGCTCGGGTATTCTTGGGTATCTGTTCTGCAAAAATAAGCAAACACATACAGTCTTTGCTGCCTTTTCCACAAGTGGTGATACCTGCCAATCTGCATGTTGCTGTTTCCTCACTATGCCTCAGTGACCTGTCTCTTTTTCCACCCTTACCTCCCCCCCAACACACAGGGGCTATTTGAACTTCTCCTCCTCTCCCTCCACCTGCCCATCATAAAGGTTTTGAAGCCATACAGACCAGAGTCCAATCCTACCTGTGCTGATTACTCTCTGGGTGACTTTAACAAGGTGAATTTCTTTGTGGACCTCAATCTCCAAATCAGTAAAATGGGACTATTCATGTATACCCACTTCATAAGACTACTGGGGGTGGGCTGGTAATAAAGAAGATAAAGTGCCAGGAGGTGAAGCATAACTGCTCGTCACTTTCCCCTTTCTCTCTGTCCTCCCATCAAATGAATGCTCACTCATCCTTGAGCTGAGCAGGGGGACAGAGTCAGATATGGAGGTAAAGAAGCCTCCTACTCAAAAAGAGCATAAAGTCATCAGTGGCAAAAGCTGGATCAGAATAGAATCGATCCACTTGGCAAGTGGTGGCGGCAAGAGGAAGCAGAGCCGGAGTTTTAGGAGAGATAAAGGAGAAAGGGAAAAGGGGTGTGAGAGGGTAGCAACCTATTAGACTTCAGGGCAATACAAGACTAAAGATGATTTTGAAAGAGGTATTTATTTATTTATTTATTTAGGATTTTATTTTAAAGTAATCTTTGCACCCAATGTGGGGCTTGAACTCACAACCCTGAGATCAAGAGCCACACACCCACCCCTCCGACTGAGCCAGCCAGGCACGCTGATTTTGAGAGAGTTTTGCTGTCTGCTGTGCTATGTAATTTCCTTCCCCACTTAGCTGCTTGTCCAAGAGAGTTCTGTAAAGACTTTGTTGCAAATTAGTGCTTTCTGGATGATAGAAAGATGAGGAGGGTAAGTGGAGGGGGGAAGGGAGAATGCATATAGGCTGTGACTCTCAGTTCCTATTCTGAGCAGCCCATGTGATGGACAATGGTCATGTGTTCACAGCAACATGATTCCCAGGGAGTCCCCAGATTTGGATGAGCCACCTCCCCAGCCCCTGCTCCCCAAATTTGTAGTTTATGAAGCCCTAAGATTTCTAATTGGCACATCTACTAAGGACATATCAGGAATACTCCCTCCCAGTGGTTTTGGCACAGACGGGAGGGGATGGGTATTGGGTGTGATTCTCTACCAGCCTCTTTCTTTCTCTCCCTCTCAAGAAAGCTATCAGGAAGTAGGTAAGCTAGGTACTCCTAGATAAAAATGGCCTCATTTTATTCCTTTCAACAATCTTGTGATGTCCCCATTTTAATTTCAGTTTCCAATAGTTTATAGTTAGCATGTAGAAATACAATTCATTTTTGTAAATTGACTTTGAATCCATCAGCTTTACTACGGTTATTAGTTCTAGTAGCTTTTGTGTGTGTGTGTGTGGGAGAGGGTTGATTCTTTGGGTTTTCTGTGAAGATGATCATGTCTGTGAATAAAGGTGGTTTTTCTTTTTCCTTTCCAATCTATATGTCTTTTATTTCTTCTTGTCCTATTGCACTGGCCAGGATCTCCAGTACAGCGTGGGATATAAGTGGTAAGAACACACATCCTTGCCTTGTTCCTGATATTAGGGGGAAAACTGTTCCCATTTTGTAGTTGAAAAAATCAAGTTGCAGATGTTCAGTAACAAGCCCAAGGACCCCCGGGCAGTCAGGAACAATGCCAAAATCAGAACCCAGATCTACCTGGCTCCAAACATTGTGCTCTTTCTACTGCTCTAATCTTTGCAAGCACTAGTAAAGTGCTGTACAAATATGTGGAATTATAATTTCCTCTTTGTAGCCCTCAGGGACTATAGCAGTTGCTTGGTGGAAATTTGCTCTCTGATTGGAAGTGAGGCACAAGTAGACAGCAACATGGGGCGATCTCCCACCTTGATTGGGGGTGCACAATGGAGTTGGGGTGGGAGAATTTCAATTCCTCTCCAGAGGTTCACTTCAAGAGGAATGGTCCCTTGGGTGAGCGGAAAGGGTATTTCTCTGAGACAAATGACGGACTCAGTGTAGAAGATGTTGACGGTGTGGGGGTACCCCTGGATCTTTGAAGAACAGGTGGTAGACAAAAATGAAGGCTGTGGAGACAGACTTCCTAGGCTTGAAGCCCAGTTTCACCACCTGCCAGCCAAGTGACCTTGGGCAAGTTACTCAGCCTCTCTGTGCTTTTAGTCTCATCTGTGAAACAGATAATTGCATTTGTACCTCGTAAACTCAGTGTGAGGGTTACATGAGTTAATACACAGTAAATGCCCTTGGTGAGTGCAATACAAGGGTGAGCAACTATTATTTTTATTGAGTCACAGGACTGTTGGTGGAAAGACCTCCAGAAGCCACCAGAAATGATTCTTCCTCCCTCTTTGAACACACACACGAACACATACACACACACGCACACACATGCACGTCCTGCTTCAAATTGCTACACATAACTGTATTTAGAGAAAGCTGTGTCACAGGTGGCCAAGTTACTTAACCTCTCGGAGCCTGTTTCTTCAGATACCGATTGAGATACGGAGCCCTAGCTCATGTGGTGACGAGATAGCCAGCTAAGGCGTGGGAAAGCACTGTAAACATTTGGTAATGGCAACTTCCAAGTGCCTCCTCTCTTTGAGGCAACTAGGAGAGCTTAATCCGTGTGCTCTCACTTCTCGCAATGCTCCTGTGAGGGAGACGGGGTTGCCTACACACTCCCCATTTTCTACATGAGGAAACCAAGCCCCAGAGGTCAAATGACATAAGGGCCCTCAGCTGGGAATGAACCCAGGTAGGCCCATTTCCAAAGTCTGGATTTTTATTTTCTCACAGTTCTCCTCCTGGGACCGAGGGGCCTGAGCCACAGCATCTGGGTACAGGTGCCCCCCCGCCCCAGGCATCCCCTCCCAGGCCCTCCCCTGGGTGAGGGGCTGCCCTTCGGTCGCTCGCTTGTCCAGCCAAATGCGGGCGGGCAGCGGGCGGCTTTGGTGCATGAGGCAGATGGGACCTTCACAAAAGCCCCACACCTCTCCAAGCTGGTCCCCCCCACACGCCTGATTACCCCCCAATACCCAAGTTACCATTGATACAGTGGTGCCGGGTGATTCAATTAGTGCAGCCGGCATGAAGGCAACAGCACAAAGAGCTGGGGTAGTTAGAAACTCATTTTCTTTTGATTATTATAGCATCTCACACGTGGAAGCAGAAAATTATAGGCTCATGTGTCTTTGCTTAATATCCTCTGGGGCCAGATTTGTCGTCATGTTGAAGTTAGCTGTCAGAATTGACAAAATCATGTGGAGTTGATGGATTTACAGTGCCTGGGCCCAGCCAAGCTGGAGAGGTGTAGCCCCGCACAGATACACAGATATATAGACATGCACACAGACGCTCAGAGACACACAGATACTCACACTCGCACACGCTCATACACCCTGCTCAGACACAAAGATACACACCCCCTACATTCCAGATGCTGAGAAGCAGACACTCTCACAGTATGCACAGATATACACAGATATACACACTTCCCCACATATTGAAACACACCCGTCAGATCCACACAGAGATCCATGCACACCGCAAATACTGATACACCTACACGGATGCACACAAATATACATATCCCACACACTGCCATACACTCAGCCAGCCTCACATAGGATGTACATCCCCCACATACTGCTACAACCCAAGCAGCCACACACACACACACACACACACGCACTCATACTGTGCACCACATAAACTGATAAGCGGATACACTTGGTGGCATGCACACACTCACCCTCCAAGCTATTAAGTGCATCCAGACACACACTCACACATTCATACCCTCCCACATACTGATACATACCTACCCAGACACACAGCTGCTACAGCCATCCGCACTGATAGGCACCCATATCCTTGCACCCCTGTATACCTGGATGCACATCCAAACAGATGCACACACACAGAGGCACATACACACGTGTTGATTTATCCCAAATAGTCTTCCTCTGTGCTAGTACACACTCACCTGGACACACATTCAGATCTGCACACCCACACTGCAGACACACGCTCACACCCATACGTACTGACACACACTCATTGAAACCTGCGAACACAAGCACATATGCATATACTATACGCTCCCATTCAGAAACATGTGTACGCAGAGACACCTCCCGATTCACACACACATATCCCGACCCATACATCAAAGATAGGTAGGCACACACAGAGCAAGGGACACACAGAAATCTACAACATGCACAGGCACAAAGTCACAGGGACACACTAAGACACGTACACAGGTGCCCAGACAAGTGCCCGGCACACATGGACAGGAGAGAGAGAGACAATATAGACTCACAGACACCTTAACAGAGAAGTTCACATTAACAGAGACACGTGAGCGTGAACACAGCAGGCAGCTTCCAGCTTCCATCTCTGTAGACCCCTATTCCTCCCCTTTCTTTCTCTGTCTCTCCTCACACCCATCCTTGCTGGCCCTGGCTGGGCAGGGAGCAATATGGAGATAGAAACATAGATAGGGTGAGAACTGGGACACCCCTCACTTCTGCTTGGTGAGTAGATCAGGGAATGGGTGTCAGCCCCGTTTGGCCCCTCATGTAGGGCAAATTCCGGGGAGAGCAAAGGAAGGCTGCTGGTGCTAGAAGTTTCCTTGGAGATGGCTCAGACCCACTGCCTCTCTTTACAGAGGGAAATTCAAGGGTCCCATCCTTGCTCACCAACAGGTAATGGGGCATCCGCTGTGGGAGTGGTACTGAGGGCCACATTCCAAGTTTCTTGGGGAGGGCCGAGGAGATCTGCCCTAGTGGGGCCCTGCGGCAGAGGCTGGAGAGGTGTAGGCCCGTACAGATGCCAGATATATAGACATGCACACAGACACTCAGAGACACACAGATACACTCGCACATGCTCATACACTCTGCTCAGACACAAAGATGTCCTGGCCCAGACAGGCTTGGGTCAGGCCCTGGCACATTATTTGGGAAGTACTGGGTTAATGTCAGCATTGGTGTCACACCAACAAAATGGAAGAGGAGCCTGGGCTCTGGGCTCCTGAAGGTGGGAGTAAAGAGTTCTAGAATCCTTGAGCCTTGGCTTAGCCAGCCTCCATCCATCCCTTCATAAGGGGAAAATTTACCCTGTCTGAACTCCAGGCCACACACATGCTACCTGACCTCATCTCCTACTCTTGGCAACCTTGGAAGTTGGTCTTATCCTACCTCTTTGGCCAAGGAGGAACCTATATGACACTCATAGGAGGAATACAACTTGCCCAAGATCACAGAGTTAATGAAATGAGATCTGAACCCAGGACCACCTGGCTTCCAAGCCCTTGCTCACTCGCCTCCACCATGTGAGGTCGGCCTAGTTCAGACATAGTGGGTAGGGAGGGACTCCCTGGCTTCATCAGGCATTAGGGCCCAGGGTCCAGCCATGAACTTCCTTGGGTGAGGTCACCCAGGGGGTGGGAGGCAATGGCTAGGTGGAAAGCCTGGACTTTGGGGGTCAGACCAAGCTGGGTTTGAATCCTGACTCAAATTTGGGCAAATCACTTTGCCTCTCTGAGCCTAACTTCCCATCTTCCTAACTTCAAATGGAAATGATAATATCTCCACTTAAGGGCCAAACAGAATATATATATATATATATATATATATATTCATCCACATATATGGCTTAGATATAATAAGCACTTGTTTCAGCAGTTACCATCAAGGCTCCCCAGGTAGTCCAAGGGCACTGTCCTCCCCCTCCCCATTCTGGGTTACTCACTCCATCTTCTATCCCTCCACACCTCTTCCATGTCCCCCACCCTGGCCCCAGCCCAGGTCTGTGGCCTCCGAGTGCCCTGGAGACTGGGAATGCTCAACCCTGCCTACACTTTAGAATAGTCACCAGAACCCCTGAGCCGGGTCCTCTGAAGTGTGGCCTGTGGACCGACAGGCTCAGCATCACCTGGGAGCTTGTTATGAACGCAGACCCTCACCCCAGACCCACTGAATCAGAATCTGCATCTTAAGAGGATCACCAGGTGATTTGTACTCATCTTGAAGCTTGAGAAGCCCTGCTCTGGGGCACTCTCGTTTGAGAGAAGAGCCAGCCAAGGTCCAGGGAGTCACAATGGACATGGCAGGATCAAGGCTCTCATTAAGGTCTTCACTGGCCAGTGCCTTACTGACAAAACCTTTTTTTCCAGAAGAGGCCATCAGGGAGCAAGTGTCTTGGGCCAACTTCTCCCAGTGGGAATCCTGGTCAGCGCATCCCCAAGTGCCCATCTCTGGGTCCTCGCCTCCACCATCTCGGTCTGGTCTTGAAGATATGCTAATCAGCATGGGAGTCCCCCTTGCACAGAATTATCATATATGAGCCGCTCTTCATCTCAGGATAATTTTCTCATCTGCATAATCGTATTTGACTTCCTTATGGATGTAAAAACCCCCTTACCTTGGGCAAGTTAATCTTCATTGATTGAATATCAAATTCATTCGAATGTGGGAGAAGAGGCTTTTCCTTCTCAGCAGCGGAGCTGGGCTGAAAGCCTTGCTCAGCTGGGGGTCGAGGGGGGTTAGCTTTGTCTCTGTCCTTGCCCAGCTGCTTGAGGGACCCTTCCCTTCCGACCCACTTTCCCTGTGGCGGCATCTTCGTGGCTTCTGATCATTCTTCCTCTCTCTCGTTCTTTCTGTGTTTTATCTCCATCTTTGTATTTCTGTTGTGTCCCTTACTGTCTCAATCTTTTGGTTCTGTTTTTTTTTTTCTTCTATCTTACCTCAATTTCCTATCCTTCCTGGTTTCTCTCTTTCCCTTCTCTTCCCTCCCCTCCCCCTCTCCTGTTTCTCTTGGGTCTCACATTCTCCCTTTACCTGAAACTCCAAGTGTCTCTGCCATGTCCCCACCCACAATTTGGTGAAAGAAAAAATAAATCCTACCAATAAGGTATGTTCCAGATGTTCACAACCATCCTGTGATTTGGGAAGGATTTTCCCATTCTACAGACAAGGACATGGTAACACATCCAAGTCCCAAAGATAGTGGAGGGATCAGGATTCGAACCCAGGTCTGCCTAACCCTGCAGGCAGCTCCCAGCAAGCTTGGAAGCAGATGAATGAATCGGCTTAATGTGTCTACAACTTGTCACTGCTCCTCAGGCTTATGTTATTTTGAGTGTTTAGCAAACCATTTTTGGTACATAAAAAGTACCCAACACATGCTAAACCGCTTATCACCATCATTGTGGCTATTCAAAGTCAGGCCAGGGTTCAAATTCTCACTCAGGTGCATGAAATCGCTGTGACCTTGGACATTTGGCCTCTCGGAGCCTCAGCTGACTCATCTATAATAAGTCACAATAATAGTAACTGCATAAGGGCTACTATAAGGACTCAGTAGCCAAGTACATAAGCTCAGTGCCAACTACATAGTAGGAGCTCAGGAAATGTTAGCAACTGCTTTCACATTATTACTGTCATTAACATTACTATTATCACTGGTGTTACTCTCATCATCATGATCTCTGAGTGCCTAGCACCTAGTAGGTGCTTGGTAAATATCAGCAAATGAATGGCTTTCTGTAGAAGTTCCTTTTATGACTTTATTACAGTTCCTGACTCTCTGACTTCATTTTTCCTATGTATTTTGCAGGGTAATTGTTAAGGGCTGGGCTCTGGAATGAGCAAGACATGGCTGTGCATCCCAGCTCTACCATCTGGTATGAGCATCTCTGAGTCTCTGTCCTGTCTGCAGAATGGGATCATCAATAGCATACACCTCATCGGGTAGTGGGAGGCACGGGTAAGACTGGGACGGGGGTGGGAAGGGGTAGGAGCAGAGACAATAGGTGGGACCAAGCTGTGAAGGTCTTGAATGCCAGGCTAGGTGGCGGTTCTAACTGCTTCCTTTTTCCCAGACTGCCGGGAAGGGACCTTAGTCTGCGGGCTCTGCCTGCAAACTCTTTGAGACAAAGCCAGACTATAGTCATTCTACAGAGGCAGGAATGTGTCTTCTCTGGACTCCTCTCCCTCAGTTCTAACTGGAGCTGCAGTAGGAGGGAAGGGACGGCTATTTGCATTTCAGATCTGGGGCACAGGTGGAGTCAGCTGCCTCACTTCTCACATATATCCTGACCTCAGACCAGCCTTTTCTGGCTGCTGCCCCTGGGAGCATGACCCAGGCTCTGACCTGTACCCAAGACTACTTTACATGAGCTAACTGATAATCATATGTAATATCATATACATATTACATGTTATAGATAAGGGAAATGAGGTCCAGAGAGGCAAAGCAACTTGCCTAGGATCACACAGCAATCAGTAGCAGAGCTGGCATTCGCAACAGACCTCTTGACTGCAGAGCCTACATTTGTTCTCACGTATCACAGGGCCTAAAACTCCCTCCCAATTGCAACCTTTCCACCTTCGGCCCCAAAGCCCTGGGAGGATATTGTATGAAGTGCATTCAACGCGCTTTGCTGAGTTTCTACTGTGAACTGGACCAGGGTGTGCCTCCCACCTCCTTCAAAGCCCATGTAGCTCTCTGGGGCCGCCAGGACACCTTAGCAGACAGGCCATCCTACTCTGGGCCTCATGGAACCCCAGGATCATCAGAGGGGACCCTGGTGATCCAGTAAGCAACCAGACAGGGCAGGTGCAGGGACTTGCAGGCAGGTTAACCAGTCTGGGATAACACAGCTCAGACCGCTGGGGGCTCCTGACTCCCTCTGCCTTTCCACAGAGAGAAAGTACACATGCTCATCACTGCCCTCCAGCCAGCCTGTGGTCCCAGGAGGCAGGCATTGTTCCCTCTATCTTCCAAAAGAGAAAATGGCTATTCCCACAAGGCTCTTATCCAGTCTTTGCTCCTTGATGGAGAAAAAGGTCCACCCTCCATTCTTTTCCCTCCCTCTCCTCTCCCTGTCCTCTGGGGGAAGATGGACAGGTGGGGTGGTGGCTCCCCAACCTGGATGGTCATTTACCCTCCAAGAGGCTTCTATACTGACTGAAGTCATTCATCCGGGTGGGAGGCAATGTGGTGAATGACCGGAGCTGGTGACGGTTCTGGACAGGCCCTCCCCACTGAAGCCCTGCTGTGGTCCTCATAGCTGTGTGACCTTGTGCAAGCCACATTCCACATTCTCTCTGCCACCATCTGCCCCACCCATGCAATGGGTAGCAGATTCCCTCCTCCACGGGACTGGATGGTGAATCCAATCAGCTAGCCCATGCTTACTGAATGAATGCTCCAACCAATGCCCCCCACAAGCTCTCGGTTCCCTAGTGGAGCCTGTCCTCCTCCCTCGTGACCTCTGACCCCTCCTCCTCCGCTTCTCAATTCCTTCTCAGCAGGGGCTGTGAGTCCCTTCCCCCGATGAGGCCCAGGGGGCCCAGAGAAATTAGACCGAATCAAAGCAGAAAATGAGTTTTCATTCATCTTGGAATGATGCGAGAGGTTACGGGCAAGACAAATAGCGGCCTCCCTCCTTCCTTTATCACTGTCACTGCAATTAATAGGCTGTGGCCTTCGTTACCCAGGCCTCTGCTAAGGAGGGCGCAGGCCCCTGGGCGACACTAACGAGGGAGAGGAAGCAGACCTGTCTCCAGCCAAGTTCTGTCATGAGGCCATATGCTCACCTGGCCCTTCAAACTTGCTGTTGGGGCGCGGATGTACCAAGGGTGTGCAGCAGCCTGTGAGGCAGCCCCATGGGGCCACACCTCGGCCTCTGTGAGAGGGGAGGGGAGCATTCATTCCCGATACCCCATACCCCGGGAAGATATCCCTGGGAGTACCCGATACCCTGGGGAGCGCCTGCTGCGCTGCTGTGGTTTGGCCATCACTAAGGCCGGCTGTGCCCCTTGAGTGTTTCCAGTGTGGCAATTTTGAGGCACGTGTGATTTCCACTGTATGCAACAACCTATGAACAAGGCATCTGGTGTCCGAGTTTTCTGATGAAGAACACTGGGATTCAGAGAAGTACAGCTACTTGTTTGAGGTCACACAGGATCTTGGAAGAAGAGCAGCCAGGATTTGAATGAACACAGGCCTGCTTGACCCCAAAGACCGGAAAGTCTCTGATTCTAGAATTATAGTAGGAAAAGAGCTGTGGAAACCAAGAGAGTTAGCAATAGCTCCCCACCCTGGCCCAGTCCTAGGGGCCTCAGACCATGGAGGGTCCTTGAAGTCATGACAGTCTTTAGCCTAAACCAAGTTTTTGTCATGCACCACAATGAAGGCCCTTTTTTCAAGTGTGAGTAGATGCCATGAAGATAATTCTTAAAAGGATTCCTGCAAAGGATTACTGAAAGTCTAGGAGGTTTGGCTCATTGGATATTTGCTTAATGAATACTGCATTACTTATCTATTGCTGTGAACTCAGCACCCCCCCCTCCAATTATTAGCTTAAAACCATAATAAAGTTTTAGTATCTTTCATAGTTTCTATGGGTCAGGAATTCAGGAGTGGCTTGGCTAGCAGTTATGGTTTAGGGGTTCTCATGAGGCTACAATCATATGTTGGCCTGGCCTGCATCCAGCTTAACTGGAGTTGGAAGATCTGTTTCCAAGATGGCGCTCTCACATGGCTGGCACGTTGGTGCTGGCTGTGGGCGGGAGGCCTCAGTTCCTCTTCATGTGGCGCTCTCCACAAGATGGCTCACAACATGGCAGCCAGCTTTCTCTAAGCTAGTGATCCAATGGAGCAAGGCAGAAGCCACAATGCCTTTTATGACCTAGCCTCAGAAGCCATATGCTGTCACCTCTGCTATACTGTATTGGTTGCAAAGACCACTCTGATTCATTGTGGGAGGGGACTACATTAAGAGTGTGAATACCAGCAGACAAGCACTGCTGGGGGTCATCTTGGAGGCTGGCTACCACAGATACTGTTGAAATCAAAAGAGCATTTTGTAGAGGTTGAAAGGGGATCCTCAAGGTTCAAAAAAAAAAATCAGGTAAAACTTTACCTACAGTGTTAAAAATCAGGAGAATCTTTACCTTTGGGGGAGACCAGAACGGAGAAGAGTCCCAAGGGGGCCTCTGGGGAGCTGGTAAGGTGTTATTTCTTGATCACGACGCTGGTCATATAAACGTGTTTATTTGTGAAAATCCTTGAGTGTTGATGTGTGTACTCTTTTGTATGTACATGGTATTTCAATAAAAATGTCTCATCTTCTAGGAGAGGAAACACTGGGGCTTAGAGAAGGGACTTGCTCAAGGGACCTTGGTGGGTCAGGGGTGAGCTCTTGGGCTGGCCGTGAGTATTCTGGCTCCTGGGGGATGGCCCTTTGTGGTCTCTGGTTGCAAGAGCTGCCTCCATAATAGGGCTAGGGCGGGGGGCTCCCTATCCTGTGCTTTCATGGCCCTTCCTCTCCCTAGCTCCCCTGGGGATGCTCCAGAACTGATGGGAGACTGTCGGGGTCCAACTCACACAGCCCCCCCCCAGCTCGCCCTCCGTGGGGCCTATTAAGGCACACTCTCTGCCCAGAGACTGACAGCCTCCATGTTCAGAGAAAGGGCGAGTCTCCCGAGAGGGCTGTGTCTGGAGGTGGGGAGGGAACAGGTTTTGGGGGTGTTGCTTTCTCTGTACACACCTCTGTTAGAACATGCCTCCCACCCAGATGACAAAGTCCCTCTCCTATGGCTGGACTTTGAGGCTTTTTGAAAAGGGCAGGCACCCAGCCTTTTTCAGCTCTGCGTGTCTTGTATCCATAAGCTCATCCACCCATCCATCCATCTAGCAAATCTTTACTGAGCACCTATTATAGGCACTGGAGCTATGGCAATGAACACAATTGGCAAAATCCC
The DNA here is from genome assembly GCF_028018385.1 of Neofelis nebulosa. Classification (NCBI taxonomy): domain Eukaryota; kingdom Metazoa; phylum Chordata; class Mammalia; order Carnivora; family Felidae; genus Neofelis; species Neofelis nebulosa. Next base: position 54,810,334 of record NC_080797.1, on the reverse strand, counting down.
TGCCTTCAGGGAACTAACACTCTAGTAAAGGGGAGACACCATAGGTAAAATATGGAGTATGGGGGCGGGGCATAGGAGTGTGTGTCTGTGTGTGCACGCGCATGTGTGCAGTTGTATCTGGGAAGACTTTATTGAGAAAATGACATCTAAGCAAAGACTTGAAGGAGGTGAGGGGGTGAGCCTAAGGTTATTAGCAGGAAGAGTATTCCGGGCAGAGGGAACAGCATGAACGGTGGCTCAGAGCAAGGGCAGGCCTGGCCAGTTAAGAATTAGCAAGGAGGCCGGCAAAGCCTGAGCAAGGTGAGCAAGGAGGAAGCAGTTTGTGGAGATCCTGCAACTCAGGTGGCCGTCGGACCTGGGTTTAAGTCTTGGTCCTGCAGCTCCCTAACTGGATGACCTAAGGGCTCTTGGTTGTAGTCAGGATAATACTATCTATCTGGCAGGGCCTTTTGAGGCTTAAACTCAAACACACCTATACTTTACTTTACTTTAGTGACATGTCCATGAAGGGTGAACAATACAGACAGTCTTGCTGTACCCCCTGCACTGGACCATGAGCTTCATGAAGGCCAGGGATTTTGTCTGTTTTGTTCCCCATTAAATCCCTAGACCCAGCATAGTATCCTCAACAAGGACCTTCACAGACCTTATAATTAAACAAATAATGACAAGATACCATGAGGATACATATCTCGAAGAGGAAGTACAGGCAGTCAAAGGAGCTCTTAGCAAGAAAGCCTAACACGGACCCGGAGAATGGCAGGGAGGGCTTCCTGGAGGAAGCTACAGTTGAGATGTACTGATGAGTAAGAGTTAGCCAAGGAGCGTTCCAGGCAGAGGGAACAGCACATGTGAAAGCCCAAAGGCTGGAGACAGCAAATCACTTTGAAGGATTTCAATACGGCAAGAAGAGAGCATTAGGAGAGAAAAAGGGGCCATGTGGTAGGGGGTTGTGATGCAAGAGGGAGGGGTGGGTGGATGGCTAGAACTTACGGAAGCAGAGTGCTACGTAATAAGGGCAGTGGAAGATCCTGGTAGCCTTTATGTACATAACACAGTACCTGGTACATAAAAGTGAGATGGAGGAGGAGGGAGGAAGAAGAAAGGAAGGAAACAAAAGTTGAACTAACCTTTCTCAGCAGCCCTGGCTGAAGCTCCTGCATAACCCCAAGGCTCCACAGGACTCCCTTGCCAGGCCAACAGAGCCCTCCTGGGCCTGGCTCCCTCTGTCTGTGCTCCTGGCCAGGCAGGGTGGGGTGGGGCAGACGGACCCCAGGGTCTCAGCAGTGGACACAACGTTCTGGTTCAGCGGAAGGACCTTAAACTCTGAGACAAGGGCACGGCAGTAAAGGATGATGTGGCCGAACCCCCCAGTTCTGCGGCGAGCAGACCCCAGGTGTGTGATCGGGAGCAGTTAAATTTCATCATTACCCTTTCTCCGATGGTGTTTTTTATAGTCTTTTTTACTACTGGCACTAAAGGTTCTGGACTCATCCTGGCGGAGTGGAGGACATCACTCGTAGGGCTGACTGCTCCATGATATAAAAAAATGACAAGTCCCAGCTTAATCTTTCTGATAACTGTGTTCTGCGCCCCCATCCATCTCCACCAAGGGGTTTGGGTGAAGCTGGAAGACAAGAGCATCCCAGCATTTAAGGATGAAAAATACAGTGCCCTTTTTTAAGCCCAGAGTGGAGCTCCCTGGCTTGGTGCTATTCTGGCAGGGATGGGGGGTAAGGTGGAGGGGAGTGAAAACAAATAGTGTCACCCCTGGGGCCCTGGATGGGGGGGATGGACAGTGGGTCCCACACAGTGGCGGGGAGTGTCAGTGTGAGCATGTATACTTGGAAGTGTGTGCGAGTCTTGTTTCCATCTGGGTGGCCCCTTACTTGTGCTTCTGAGTCTCTGTTCTTGAAGGTGTGTGGCTATGTTTTATGAGTGTCTGGATCTGGCGGTGAGTGCTCCTTGCTATTGATTCGATTCCCAGCTCTGCTTTAATGACCTGTGGAGACTTTTGTAAGTCATTCCTCCTTCCTGGGCCTTGGTTTCCTCATCAGCAAAATTGGTGAGTTGGGACCACAGGAACCCAATGTCATCAAACTGAGCACTTGCTAGCTGGATGTTCCTGGGCACATCACAACTCTCCCCTTCACTTCTGCCTTCCCATCCGTCCTGTGAGATCCTTGCTCAGGATGACCTCCCACGGTCTTTCAGTCCCAAGATGTGAAGACTTGGCTGGGGCACCAGAAAGACTCCTTCAGGCCCAAGTTTCCCTGGCCCAAAGCTAGATTTCCAGTTGCGGCTCAGACTTTTCTGCTTGTGCTGAGGAGATCAGCCACCTATTTCCTCTCCAGAAATGGCCAGATGCAGGGGTGGACTTTGGGAATAGGGTGTAGAGGGCAAGCGCATAGGGTTTGGAGCCTTCTGACCTGGCCTTCAATTCCAGCTTTATTTACCAGTTACGTCTGTGACCTTCTGAGGCTCAGTTACCCTACACATGAAATGCAAACAAAGGAGACAATAGGCCTTTCCCATTGGATCAAATAAGCTGTAACCCCTAGAACACAAACTCTCGGGAAATGCTGGTCGTTATAGATGTCTCTAGAATGAGGGCACCCCACTCCATGCCTTTAGAAGCACACCAACCCCCAAACAGAGCTTACCCTCTGCCACTGCCTAATCCTGTCTTAGCGGCCTTCACCTCCTGTGGAAGTCCAACAAAGGGGACAAATGGCCCTCTTGCAAAGAGATGCAAGAGAAAGAGGGGAGGGGAGGCTGAGTGGGGAGACTGGCTGCCAGAGGACTGCTTTGTCCCGGAAGGGGCCAAACATTTGTCGTTAATAAGAGTGAGAGGGGGAAAAAAAACCTGCGAGAAGCTCCCACCTGGGCCAGGCAGATGCAGCCCCACACAATCCCTTTATCACCAGCAACGTGGTTTGGAGAACAAGATGACAGGCTGATAGGCCTCGGTTATCTGGGGCAGGCAGTGTTTATCTGGAAAGCTTCCGCAGGCCAGGGGCCCCACTGGTGTGTGTGTTATCTGGGCCAGAGCGGCTGGGGACTTGGGGCCCCCTCCCTGAAAGGGCAGCTTCAGGATGGCAAGGGACAGGGGCACTGAGGATCTCTTGTGTGGCTGGGAAGATTTATGGTCAAGAATGGCCGGGGCCCTTGGGCATCTGGGGCTTGGGCTTGGGCTTGGGTAAACATGTCCCAGGGATGTGGGGCCACCCCCACCGCAATGGGTATCAGTGCAGGAGCCCTTGTCAGGCATAGACAGTGATCTCATTCACTCAGTTGGCAGGAGTATTCATCCCATTTTACAGACACTGAGGCCTGGACAGTTTATGCCTGGCCAGAAAATGGCAGAACGAGAGCCTGAACTCTGGTCTGCGTGATTTCCAAAAGCACGAACCCCTAGAACACATCCTATGGACCCCAACCCCTGGCAAAGGAGTGACACTTATTCTCCAAGATGGTTTGGGTCTGTTCACTCCGTTGATCCCACACTGGCCTGGGGGATAGGGAGTTGTTCCCATTTTACAGACAAGAAAACAGAAACCTAGAGAGAATATAGATCTCTGGCCAAGGTCACCCATGTTAGGGCACAGCTGGGACTTTAAACCCAGCCTCCTGGCTCTGAGGGGGTAACATTCTCGAGGCCCTAACAAGGAGGGCTCCCCCTCTCCTCTGACCTGCCGAGACACTTACCATGTGCACCACCCACGTGGCCCTTGCCTGGTTGCTGCCCTTACAAACAGCCTTGGTCAAAAGCAATAAAGTTCTGACTTGGACAGATCAGGCCTTGTGTTGCTGCTATTGTTGTACATGTGGCCCACCTCTCCTGCTGACCAGAGGGTCCCTGAGGGCAAGAACCAGGTGGTTGTATATTTCTGTGGCTTCCCTGCTGACATGCTGAGGATGTTTGGTGAGCAAATGCTCAAACTTGGACCTGAGGCTGAAGCTTGGCACATGGGGTGGGAAGAAGCACGGGGGATAAGCACGACTGGGGAAGTTGGCACCTCACAAAGTTAAACCCTGCTCCATCCCCAGCAGGAGCCCTGCTCATTCCCTGCTGTCCCATATTTGGTGACTGGCACTGTAGCCACACCTTGTTCCCCTTGGCACTTCCTGCTCCCTCACCCCACTGACCAGTCACTGCCAAGTCCTGTTAAGTCTGCATCTTACACATGTTTTTTAGACCAGGTCACTGAGGCTGCCATCCCAGACTACTGTAACAGCCTCCTAACTGGCCTCCCCGCCTCCAGTCTGCTCTCTGTTGTAATCAGAGTGGTCTTTTTCAAATACAAACCTGAACTTGTCCCTCCTCTGCTTAAACCTTCCAGGGCCTCCAAGGTCTTCAAAATGAAGTTGAGATGACTTGATTTCCCTGTGTTCTGGCTCCGCCCACCACTCCAGCCTTACTTCCCGCCGCTCCTGATCACACTGAGCCCTGGGTTCTCCAGGATGCCCCTCCTTGCTGGGCCTTTGCAAGTGCCGATCTCTGTCAGGAACACCCCTCCTTGCCCTTGTTCCCTTCAAGGCTGGCTCTTCCTCATCCTCCTGATCTCAGTTTGGTGTTGCTTCCTCCAGGAAGCCTCCCCTGACTCTTCCCAAGTTAGGTGCCCACTGGTCCATGTAAGTTTTTGTACGCACCTGTCACAGCTCTTACAACGTGGACTGGGGATTGCCTGTAAACTTGCCTTCTGTCTGTCTCTTCCGTTAGACTGTAAGCTCCGTGAAGGCAAGGCCTGTGTTCTGGTTTTCTGAGGCCCTTTCTCAGGGAATGGTTGTGAAGAAACAAGCACTTGATGACATCCTCTGTCTTCCTGGATTCCTTCAAGTTCTCAGAGGGACTTGGGCAGAGAGCTGCCGGGGATAAGGAACAGAGGTCATAGAGCCCACTCAGACTGTTTTTTTTTTTTTTTTTTTTAACTTGGTCATTTGCCTTTTAATGTTTGTGACATACGTTTTAAATTTTTAACTTTTATTTTAAAAATGAAATAGATACATACAAAAAATGCAAATAGTATACGCATACTGTTTGAATAATGGTAATAATACAAGTAACCCTGTACTCATATCCCAGTTTAAGAAGAATATAGTTCCAGAACTTTCAAAGCCTGAATGAGCTCCTACCCATACCACATTTCCCCTTCTCGCCAAAGGTAACCAATTTCCCTAATTTTGTTCTTTTCTTTATAGTTTTGTCACATAAGGACAAGTCCTAAACAATGTATTATTTGATTTCATGTATTTTTGAACTATGTACAATGGAAATCATACCTTGGGAATTCTTTTGTGACTTCCTTGTTTTTTAACTCAACATTATCTACTAAAAGTCACTCATGTTGATGCATCCTTTTTATTTTTATTTTTTAAATTTTTAAAAAATTATTTATTGATTGATTTTGAGAGAGACAGAGTGTGAGTTGGGGAGGGGTAGAGACAGAGAGAGAGAATCCTAAGCAGGCACTGCACTGCCAGCTCAAATACTGATGCAGGACTTGAACTCACGAACCGTGAGATCATGATCTGAGCCAAGACTGAGTCGGATGCTTAATCGACTGAGCCACGCCGGCACCCCGATACATCTTATTTAAAGTATGCGTGGTATTCTGTTTGGCCATATCTCAATTTGTGTATTCATTCTTTGGTTCCAGTTTTTTGCTATTTCAACCTGGCTTGTTCTTAACGATTATCTTCCCCACCCATTCCTGGGATCTGTCCTATCTTGTGCACATCTACCCGCCCCCTGCTGCCACACTGCAGCCTACCCCCCAGAGGTGGAGCATGGGGGACAAGGCTGCCCCCGGTCAGGGTTGCCTCTACAGAAACCCTAAAGTCACTCATCAGACAGGGTGTGGTTGCCTGAGTCCCAGGGGCCTCCTGGAGGAGGTCTGGGGCTGTAGGGCTGGCTGAGTGCTCACCAGGCCTCCCCTTCTCAGCATCCCCTGGCTCCAGCCTCATAAGCTGCTGCACTGTCCTCCCCCGCCCCCCCCCCCCCCCCGCCCCCGGCATTTGCCTGGGCCCTGGCCCTCCCGGCCCTCTCCAACTGCCGGGCCCTGGCAGAGGGCGTGGGACCGTGCATCCTGGTGTGTGTATCCAGCTGTTGCTTGCCACAGCTGGCTGCATTGGGCTCTGCCCTCCCCACTAGCCCCAATGCCTGAGATTGGAAGAGGGCAAACAGAACCTGGGGAGGTTTCTGGCTGGGGACAGGACACGTTTGTTCAGTTCCAGGCTCAGACTGAGGGCATCCCCTCTGTCCCTCTTTCTTGAATTCCTGAGCTCCAGCTCTTCTGGCTGCCTTCACTCAGGACCGTGAGAGGGGGCACCAATCAACCCTTCTGGGGCCTCCGTTTTCTCTTCTGGACAATGAAGTATAGGCTACTTCAGGAAGGCTCTCACCTCACGGGGAAAGGCCTTGACAGGCCAGAGAGGGTGTCCTCACTCCACTGAGCAGCTCCTGGGAGTCGTGGGAAAGGCTGGTGGGGGGCCAGGCCTGGACGCCTGCTTGAGGAGATTATGCCTGTGCAGGGTAGGGGAGCAGTCAGAGGCAGAGAGGCTGCAGGGAGGAGGCTGTGGGAAAAGTCTAGAGGGGAGGGAAACCCAGAGCACCTGCCCAGGCTGCAGTGTGGAGGACCCTTCCCTCAGGCAGGGCTGGGGCGGGACTGCTCTGGGCCTGTAAATGGCACCGTCCTCCATGAACCAGCAGGGCCAAGAGCCTCCACACTGGCAGGTCGGAGTAACTGAGTGGCCCAGGTATATGGAATGCCTATGTTCCATGCCTTGTCTGGCACTTTGCAGGTATTAACTCATTTTTAACCTTCACAATCCCCCTCTGAGGCAGACACTATTGTCATCACCCTCATTTTATAGATAAGGAAAAGTGAGGTACAGAGAGGCGAAGTTGCTGCCCAAGAGCACACAGCTGAACTCCCAGGAGAAGAGCCTGCATTCAAACTTGGCTCTCTGGCTCCAGAGCACTCCTCCAACTTCTGTGTCCAGGAAATCCAGAGAAAGACACCTCAGGGCACCTGTCTCCTTAAATACCTTCTCCATGTCCTACTGAAGAGGGAAGCAGAGCTCAGAGTGGTTAAGTAACTTGCCCACCCAAGTCTAATCCCAGTAGATCCGACTTCAAAGCCATATGTAAATCCTGTACTGCTTGCGGTACCCTGGGAAGGTTACCCTGGGGCAATACCCTGGCATTTATGACCTAAAGGTCAGGGTCAAAGCTTTCTTCAGGAGGGGCAAGTTTTCTCTGGCAAAGGTTCCTCAGCCAGCTGGACCCAGGTTACCAGAAACACATAGAACATATACGTGTGTGGGTGTGTGTGCATGTATGAAGGTATATATGCACCTCATCTTTTGGGCATCAGATAGCCATCAACCAGGAGCCCCAGGTAAGGGGAAGACAGGGTTAGATATAGAACACTGGACTACAATGGCTGCCAGACTTCCACTTACATGGTCATGAGAGCTTGGGCAAGTGGCTTCTCTTCTCTGACCCTCAGTTTTGTCATCTAAAAAACAAACAAACAAACAAACAAACCCAGGACACAAAGTAAAGGATCTGATACTATTTTTTTTAATTACAAAAAATTTGAGAGAGAAAGTGAGAACATGCTGGGGGTGGGGAGAGGGAGAAGGGGAGAGGGGCCGAGGAAGAGAAAGAGAGAATCCCAAGTAGGTTCTGCATCAGCTTGGAACCCAACACAGGGCTTGATCCCATGACCCTGGGATCATGACCTGAGCCAAAATCAAGATGTTCAACTGACTGAGCCACCCAGGCACCCCTCAGTACTATTTTATTTAATCCTCACAACACTCTCTGAGGTACATCATTAGTCCATTTACAGATGGAGAACAAAGCACAGAGAGGTTAAGTCACTTGCCCAAGGTCACACAGCTGAAAAGTGGTGGAGTCAGGATTTGAATTCAGGTTGTCTGACCCCTGAGTCCACAATTTCAACCTCTTTTCTGTTGTGAAATAATGACAATAACCCACCAGTTGAGGGCTTAATGTGCCCCAGGAGTCAGGCTAACCATCTCACCAGGGTTATCAGATAAGTCATCTAGCACAACCCTTTCTTTTCCAGATGAGGAACAGATTCAGAGAAGGGAAGGGACCCACCTGGGGACTCCTGACTCCCGACTCTTGACTCTTCTGGCCACCACATGGGGAAGTCATGGGGAAATCATGAAGCCCAGCTTTGTCGTGAGGAGGGGCCTGGCCCCGACCTGCCCCAGGCAACCTGTGCAGGGAACAGATACAAGTCTATCTGTCCCAAGAACTGGGTGTCCAGCTCCTGTAGCCTGGCCTAACCCTCCCTGCCCCACCCCCATGCTCCAGCCTCTGCTGGTGCCATTGGGTGGGTGGCAAGGTGCCCACCTGGGGTATGGGTGCCAGGGGCCACAGGGGGAACACAGAGGCTCCGTCTGGGTTGCTGCAGGAGGGTCACTGCACCTCCCAACCCCTGAGACTCTGAGTAAAGGTCTTCCACTACCCTGCCAGCCATCACCAGGAATGAGCTTTTTTTTTTTTTTTTTATTATCGGGAATTGTCTTACCCTGCCTCACAACTCACTCCCGTGAAGGAACATGGGGTCCAAAGGCGTCCCAAACACCCTAACCCAGATCCCCAGCTCACTGTACTGCCACAGTCTATCGAGCAGCAACAGCCCTACTTCTGCAGCACTACCACCAGTTAACTCATTTACTCCTTACCTGACTCTATAAGGCAGGTGCAGCTATTATCCCCATTTCACAGCTGGAGAAACTGATCTACCAAGCGGTTAAGTAACTTGCCCAAGATCACACTGCGGGTAAATGGCAGAGCTGGGATTAGAACCCAAGCAGTCTAAATTCTTAACATTGCTTTTGTGCTTCCTATAGGCCAGGCATTGTTTTGAGTGTTTCACATTGATTAGCTCACTTAATCCTCACAATGGTGTTAGTATCACTCCCATTTTACAGATGAGGAAACTGGGGGCACAGAGAGGTTCTGGAACTTGCCTAAGGTCACACAGCTAAGAGGAAGCAGCGGGATTTAAATCCAGGCAGTCTGACTGATCACAAGGATCCCAAGGTTTGTGGGTGGAGGGCTCGGGAAAGTGCTGGAAGAATAAACAGAGGTGGCCTCCTTCCTGAGCCCTCCAGCCCAGCAGCCTCCTTCTGCATCCCTTCCCATCTCCCTTCTTTCCACCGTTCTGCACTCAGTGGTCACAGACAGAGGGACAAGGCCCAGGGATGAGGGAGCATCTGTGAGCCGGGCAGGCAGGCGGGTGCGGGCAGAGCCTGCACATGCTCAAGACGTCTCTTCTGTGGCCAATTAAACAAATTGCAGCAAAACAGCATTTTATTAGTATTTGCCCATAGCAGTCTGGGGCTGCAATAAATTTCTCGTGGCTGCAGTGCTGGAGAGGCAGGCGGAGGGGTGTGTGCATATGAGGGGGGAAGATCGGTGCCATTGGTGGGAGGTGTGGGGAGTAGGGTGAGGGAGAAAGAGCTGGCATGTTAAGCAGTGGATGGTGGAAGAGAAACATCAGGAATAGCCCTGGGGGCTGTTGGGTATCAGAGTGGCTGTCTTCCTAAACAACCGCTCCGCTTCATCATAAACACAGTGAGTTATGAGGCACCATTGTGTGCTACACACCAGCAGCCGTGCCAACGAAGCTGCCTGCCCAGGTTGGGCTGGGGGTGGGCATGGGGGCCCGGTGCCTGGCTGTGGCTCCCACCCAGCTGGGGCCAGTACTCACCATGGGATACCTGGGTGGCTGAAATGGCCTCCTCACTGGTTCCTCTTCCTCCAAGCTCTATTCATTCATTCATTCAAGAAGTATTTATTAAATGCCTGCTGTTTGCCAGGTCCTGGAGTGAATTATAAAGCATGTCACTCTTCTATTTTAAAAAATCTCTAATGCTTCCCTGCTGCTTTCAGGTTCAATCCTAAGCTATTTTTTTTTTCTTAACTTTTTAAAGTTTACTTATTTTGAGAGAGAGGAAGGTAGGGGGAATGCAGAGAGAGAGAGAGAGAGAGAGAGAGAATCCCAAGCAGGGTTAGCACAGAGCCCGACACGGCGCTTGAACTCACAAACCACGAGATCATGACCTGAGCCAAAATTGAGAGTCGGACGCCCAATCGACTGAGCCAGCCAGGCGCCCCAGGCTCATTTCCAAGCTTCTGAACCCGGTGGTTAAGGCTCTCACAGGCAGGCTTCTGCTTCTCTTTGCAGCCTCTTCTGCGACCACTCCTTTCCACCTCTCTAGCAATGCTATAGTATTAGCAGCCACCATTTATTGAGTGTAAAGTGCTTTCCCTGTATTAACTCATGTGTCCACCACAAGCCCTGATCAGCATGGGCTAAGTTACGCTGTGATAACAAATAGCTCCCAAGCTTCAGTGACTTCAACGACCAAGGTTCATGTCCTGCCAAAGCTATGTATCCAGTGTGTGTCGTCAAGGACTCTGTTCACTGGGGAGACCTGGGGATAGTCATGTCACATCACGATCTTGTTGGGCACTGCACTGTGCTAGAAAAAAAAAAAAAAAAAAGGAGAGAGTGCTCTGGAGGCTCTCCCACTGATGTTCAGGCCTGGAATTGACACTTGGGCTCACAACCCATTGGCCTGGACTAGTTACATGATTCCACCTAACCACAGGAGCAGCAGAAAATGCACTCCTACCTGTGCCTGGAAGGGGAGGCAGCCAGTATTTGGCAAGTAACACTGATGGTTACCACGACTATTATTAGCACTTGTGGCACAGAGAGGTTAAGGGAACTGCCCAAAGATACACAGCTAAAAAGTGAGGCTGGACCTCAAACATGGGCATTGTGGTTCCACTCCTGTACAGTGGGCTCACAGGGTCTCAAACCCGCTTTCTTCATCCCCACCGGTTGCTTGTCTCATGCTTGTCTCTGCCAAGAATGCCCTCCCGCCAGTTCTCTGCCTGTCAAACTCCTACTCGACCATCAAGACCCTACTTGATAACCCCCCTCCTCTCTCTAGTTCCAGGGAGAGGGAACCGTTCCTGTCTCTGAGCCTACACAGTATCTGTAGAAGCCATCGCCATGGCACTGCTCATACTGCCTCGAGTAGCTTCTGTGCCCTGCTGAGGTCTATAGGGGTAGGACCGACTTTATTGTCTTTGCATCCTTGGTGCTTCATGCTGGCATTGAATTGACATGGGGCTGCTTCGCAGAGGTCGGGAGCAGTAGACGTTAAGGCCTAGCTGGGCACGTGTAGTGAGAATTCACCCCCTTCCATGCTAGAAGTCCCTGGGCCTAGGTCCTCTCTCTGAGGCCCCAGACTTAGTAGCCTAATGAGACATAAGGCTGGAGGAAGACAGAAAAGGCAGAGCTCTGGAGGCTGGCCTGGGCAGGGAGCAGTGGCCTCCCCCACCACCCCAAAGCCTTCCTCAGGGCAAAGAAAGGTTGCCAGATCCCGGGGCCTGCCTGTATGTGACTCTACCTCCTGGTTTGGTGCCCAGCCGTCAGGCTGTTCTAATGAAGAACTCTCAGCCACAAAGGTTTTTTTGTTTTGTTTTGTTTTGTTTTGTTTTGTTTTTTTAAGTCTAAACTACATTCTCTCTTCTTCCTGCCTACCTCCAGGCCCAGAGGGGCTAACTCAGATCAAACCAGTCCCCTGCCCCACCCCCACCCAGCATCACTGGATTTCTGGATCCAAACAGCCATTTTCTAGTGGCTAGGCCAGCTCTCACTTGGAGAAGGTCAGCGAAAGGAATGGTAAGTGGGTTAGGGACGGTCAGGGAGGTTCATTCCAGGCCCTGCCCACACTCATTGCCCACCATGACCCGGGGGGGGGGGGGGCACAGTGGGGGTGGGGCTTGAGGGTCCTGGCTACTCAGCCCCCCTCTCCTCCCTGCCTTCCCCTGCCTTCAGTCAGCATTTCTTTTCCTTCAGGAAAATATCCTGACTTTTTAATAGCTGGGAGGCCATGTTTTCTTTATTTGATTGCCCTTCTCTCTCCACTGCTGAGACCCTGCAGGCTGGCACATGGTGGGAATTCTGTATTTGTCAAGTGCGTGAATGAATGGAAAAAAATCCATTCAAAAGAGACAGCATATCACTTTCTACCCCTGGAAAAGAACCAGGGCCTGAGAGTCCCCATCAGCTCATCAATAAAAGGATCATTATCTTGCTGATATAGAGTCATTCTACCCCACATCTTAATTTCTGAACCCCTACTGGTATCTAAATCCTGCTGGCCCCCCAAGAGCAAGGCAACTATATCCCTCCAGCTCTCAACAGGATTATACCAAAGTCCAAGGAAATATGCCCTCAATTGTTGGCCAACATTTACTGAGCACCTACTGTGGGCACAGTGCTGGGAGGGGCAGAGACAGGAGGCTCCGTGAGCTGGGAGCAGAGCTGAGTCGGGTGGGCTCCAGCAGGGGCAGATCCCAGAACCCATCACAGAGACGGGGCAGAGGGGAAAAGGAGGAAAGCAGGGGCATATCTGCCTTTCTTTTTCTGTACATTCCTGTGTTTAAACGTTTCCTAAGGAGAATGTTTTGCTCTTGTAAGTTTTCAAACAATATTGAATTTCTTTTACCAGGATGGCATGGTGCCCGTTTGCAAGAGGCTTGGGAGAAGGTGCGTGGAGGCCTGCTCCCTCTCCCAGACTGCAGTAGTCTTGGGGGCATGGGACTGTCAGCAAGGCAGACAGGCCAGGTTCAAGGCCTTGCATGACAGGATGGTGGTGGAGGAGATGGGCCAGAGCTGCTAGGTAGGGAGAACAGAGATGAAAACTGCAACCTGGCCTGGCTCAGCCACAGCTGGTGAGGGGCCCCCAGGGATGGCTCCAATCAGTGGAAAAGAGCCCTCGTTCTCCAGTGAATCAAGTCTAGCAAGTTGTGAGTGGACTCTGGCATTGACAAAGGGCCTGGGGGCTGGGGTGGGCTGGGAGATGATGGCAGTATGACTAGGTGAGACCCCTGTGACGGGCTGGAGAGAGGAGGGGGTATATAAACCTGCATGATCATGTGGGTGACCCATTATATTTCCAAAGCACTTTCACATTCCTCAAGATTTGTCACCAACAGCCCGATGAGATGTTATCCCCATTTTACAGATAAGAATCTCAAGGCTCAGAGAGGTGAATTTGCCAGAAATCACACTAGTGAGGAGAGGAATCTTACAGCCAAGTCGTCCAATTACAAAGTGTTTTTTTTTTTTTTTTCCTAGAGGTGCCTGGGTGACTCAATCAGTTAAGTGACCGGCTCTTAATTTCTGCTCAGGTCATGATCTCGTGGTTCATGGGTTTGAGCCCTGTGTCAGGCTCTGTGCTAACAGTGTGGGGCCTGCTTGGTATTCTCTATGTCCTTCTCTCTCTGCCCCTCTTGCACTCTCTCTCCCTCTCAAAAATAAAGAAAGAAAGAAAAAAAACCCCAAAAAACCAAAGTGTCTTTTTCTAGGAGGCCAATTTGTCTGAGAGTTCAGGGCCACCATGGGGACAAAGGAACAGTCCAAGGCAGCTTCCAAGCCTCCTCCCGCACATAGCTGTGGGGGAACATCAGGGAGAAAGCCAGGGCCCCTGTGGATTTTGTGGGCCCACTGCAGCACCCACTGCTCCCAGGCTCTCCTCCAGGACACACAGACTCACAGCCCTGAACAAGAATGGCATTTCAGGGTCTATAGGACGCTCTCTGCAGCTTCTTGTTAGCCTGGAAATGTACAATCTTGGAAGGGGCATGGCTCGTTAAGATAGTCCAGTTGAAGAAGCTGAAACTCAGAGAGGTGAAACCTTTGGCCCAGAGAAACACAGCAAGTAAAGGTCTGAGCTGGGACTAGAACTGAGGGGGTAATTTGGAGGCCCTTGCTTTTGGGGTCCTCTCTGCCACCATCTATCTCTCTTCCAGGGGCTGGAGCTGGCAGTTTCTGGGCACCAGGCTGTACCATTCCCCTCCCCCAGAGAACTGGGCCTTTATGGAGAACCCCCAACCCTTTCTCCAGAGAGAACCTTCAGGGGCTGGCACAGGCAAGTGGCAAGGCTCTAGCTGGGAGTTTGGGCCAGAGGTGGGAGGTTCCTTTAAAGACTCCCTGGGGCTCCCGGTCTCACCTCCCTCCCTGTGTGAATAACAGTGGGATCCTGGGCCCAGTAGTGGACACAGGCCCCTGCTGGGTGTGCCATGCAGAGAGAGGTAATGATGCGGGCACCAGAGGGGTGACTGACAGTAGCCTGCCCCAGTGGAGGACAATGAAGATAACAGCTCTTGACAGATGAAGACGCAGCCCAGGCAAAAGCTACATCCTATTTGGCTTTTAATTTGGAGGCCCCAAGAGTGAATTCTGAAGCTCCTGCTCTTGTCCTTACGTGCAAAGTGGATCTGACTTTCAGGAAATGACCTGAAGTGAAGCCACATTACTTATCAGTGTGTCTCTGGGATTCGCAGCCTTCACGCCCCCGCCCCCTTCCCTGCAGGGATCAGGGCTTGCCGCTGGTGTCCCCTCACACACACCTCTATCTTATCGAGGGGCAGCTAGGGGCAGCTAGCATGGCCCCGGTCCCTGGTGACCACAGGGGCGCGTGGGTGGAGAGCAGTGTTCAGCTCTAAGCTTGCAATTGGGAAACCACCACCACCAATTTCATCTGAATCAGGAATCCGCAAAGACCAGCGCATTGGCCCAAACTACCAGCCCATTGTACAGCTAATTGTACGAGCTAAGAATGAAATTTGAGAAGGCTGAAAAAGTCAAAAGAAGAGTGTTTGTGACATTTGAAAATCAGATGAAGTTCAAATCCCGGGGTCTGTAAATAAAGTGCTCTTGGAACACAGTCACGCCCGCCCACTTAGGGGTCATCTGCACTGCTTTTGAGCTATCACGGCCGAGTAGTTGAGACAGAGACAGAGCTGAAAATATTTACTCTCCGGCCCTTGATAGAAAAAGTTTGTCAACTCTTGATCTAAACTCTCATTTTGCCCAATTGAAAGCATTGCATTTAAAAGTCAATTGGTGGTGGTGGGGAACAGACGAGGCATTGTCCCAAAGCCCTGTCTCCTGCTTCTTCCCTCATCCACACATCTCAGAAGGAAATGTGCTCATCAGGGACTTACAGTTAAGCACGAACTAATCAGCCCCTCGATAGGGAGTGAAGATGGAAAGAGACTAAGTCCCTCTTCCTACAGTAGGGCAGCCCACCACGTGCAGGATTAAGCCCCAGGTGACAATGGTGAATGCCCCTTGTCCCTTCACTCAGGGTGTTCACAGTCTGGGGTGGGAGGTCTAGACAGACAGGTAAACAGAAAACCACCATGCGGAAGGGGTGACTCGTGGACACACGCCCCAGGGAGCAGAGGTGTAGACAGAGGGGGCGGGAACCTCCCCCCAGCTGGGGCCCTTAGGGAAAGCTTCCTGGACAAATAGAGCTTAACCCCAGCCACACTTGAAAATCACCAAGAGGGCTTTGAAAACCATGCTGACATCGGAGCACCTCCCCACCCCCCCCAACCCCCCCACCGCCCCAGGGATTCTGGTTCCATCCATCTCAAGTGGATCCTGGGCACGGGTAAGTTTTTAAAGTCTCCCAGGTAATCTGAATGTTCAACCCTGGCTGCGAACCCTCTAAAGGAGGAATAGGCATTGCCTGGGTGAAGTGGACAGGAGGTGGTCCAGGCAGGACAGGAATAGATAGGGACAAAGGCAGGGATTCCCTGCACGGATGTGTAAGCTGCCTGGGCGTGTAGGCCACTGGGACCCTCCCCACAGCACATTCTGCCCCTCCCCCCCACCTCAGATCCTCAGGGGGCCCTTCTCCCCCATCGGAGTACTTCCCCCATCCTGATAACCCCCTTATCTCTTTAGGAAAAGTGCTGATCTGATCAGACTCATTCACAAACTGAGCCAATTCCCTGGGCTCAGGAAAAAGAATGTCTCTCAGTACTAAGATAAGGGAGGAAATGATAATCCACACATCATTAGGTCAGATGATTCCCCCAGCCCTGCACTCCCTCCGGCCAGGGTGGGAAGATTGTTGAGTCTCCATTTCCCCTTCTCGCTGATCCCTTGGAATGCCCTCAGGAAGGAGGTCTGAAGGAGAGGGGCCAGGGAGGGTGCCATCCAGGCCTCCCTCCTCTGGCCCGTCCAGCCTGGGACCTCCGGGCGCTGACTCATGCGGTCCTATCTTTGATCACTCAGGTAATGGCCTGGCCTGCTCTCAGTGGAGGCAGGGAATAGAGTTAGCACCCACGCTCTGGGAGCCCTGACAGCCCGTTTAACAAGGTGTCCAACATCCCATTTCCTCTGCACTTCCTCTCGCCTTAATCCTTTTATGCGAAACTCACTCAGGAGCAAGCCCTGTGAAATTGAGGCCTCTCTGTACACGCAGCCTGGCCCGCTCCCTGCCCTCCCAGCGTGGCCCCCTCCCAGCCCAGGCGCCTGGGAAAGTAGGGCTGGGCATGGGAAGGGGACTTGGGTGCCTCAGAGGGTCACCCCCAAATGCTGCAGGGTCAGGTATAGACTGGCACCTCAGAGATGGCTTTGAGTTGCCAGCCTAGAGGTGGGGCTTCTGGAGCTGCAGCTCAGGCCTGACACCCACGCCACCATTTTCTCTCTCCTTCTCCTGGGTTGGGGGCCCTTGGGCCCTGAGTCAAAATTGGAAGAAGGAAGAGGGGGCTCTTTCCAAGGAAACCTCAGACCCCAGGCCCAAGCCCTCCTAAGAAACGCAAATCGTTAACATCCTAGCATTAACACCCAGAGGTGGGAAGTGAGCATCCTCCTGGCCGGCAGCAGGGCACAGATAAGAGCCAGGTTATCTTAGACCAAGGTGGTAGGGAATATAAAATAATAATACTCAAGGAGAGGCGAGCGGAAAAGGCAGGCAGCCCAGTCCTCCACCTTCTCTGGCTTGGCTTCCTTCCATCCTCCAAGCCAGCCTCTGTTCCTGCCGGGATTCTGCCGGGATGCCACTCACCACCTGACACTGGGCAAATGCCTCAGTTTCCTCCAGGCAAAATGGGGACAAGACTCCTTCACTAATGTGGGGAGAGCACCCGGCATACTGTAAACACTCCATTCATGCTGGTGCTCCCAAACATTTCCCATTCCTCCCCTCCCTTTGGCAAAGATTCTTTGCTTGACTGAACTTTAGTCAGGCTCTGGAAACTTCTTTTAGGCCCATCTGTGCACTCCCTTATAAAATCCAGTTTTAGCAAAAGCCCTGCCAAGTCAGTTTGGCAAGAGCCACCCGTGATATCTGATCGGGTGCCCCCCACCCCAGGGGATGTCTGATCACCCTGGCCTGTCCTCAGCAGGAATCCTGTGAGGTTGGTTTATCCAGGACCCCACTCCCTCACCCTTGATGTTTCCTCTTATTTTCCACTGTCCCCCACCCTCTTCTTTGGGTATCAATTCCCACTTGCCAATGCTGTATTTGGAGCTGAGCCCCAAATCCTGCAAAATCCCACAGCAGTGGTTCCTATACTCATCGTGATGGTTTTGAATCAAGTCTGCCTTACCATCTTTAACAAGTGTCATGAATATACACATATTTTTAACTCCTTTCAGGCCAGCTCCTGCCATCCACCCACTCCTAGGCCTGGTGTGGCTGGGGGGCTGAGGGGTGTCAGGACCAAATTCTTCTCCTTCTGCTCTTCAAACCTGCCTTTGCTGTGGACACAGGACAAGTGAGAGCCACACCTGGGCAGTTAGCCCTGATGGGAAAGTCAGCTTTAGCTTGGGCGGTGGGGTGGGTGCAGCAGGGGTCCTGTGGCCTACAGACTGTCCCCAGCACTTTCCCTCCCTGGGGCTCAGGGCCTGGCAGGTTAGCCCAGAGTGCATCTTCCTCAGGAGGGCCTGTCCCCCTTTATCCCAACCTCACCGCCTCATGTACATCTTGGAAGAGGGTCTTGTAGTCGTGTCCTTGGCTCACTGATGATCTCTGAGTTTGATATGTGCTGGTGGATTGCAGGTCACACACTGGGCGGGCCAAGCACATGCCAAGAGCACCAGCAAAGTGGGGCCACCTAAATGCAGTTTGGGAGAGAATTTAATATTCCAGAGGAAACATGTAAGTGATACGGGGGACTCGGACTTTTGCTGGCCTTCCTTACATCTACTTCCCCGAGTTGTTGGATTTTAAAATTACATTGGGGGAGGGGCAGCTAAAAGTCTTAATGGGGCCCCATCACAGGTGGTGCCAGTGCCCAGACCCCAGGCAAGGTTTGTCAGCCCTGACTTGGCAGGGCTCTTGTGTCAGCTGGCACAGCTGGCCCAGCATGTCACCCCCCTCCTCAGCACTCATTTGCTAAAGGACGGTAAAGGCCCACCAGTTCTAAGGCACCCCCTCTCCTGAACAGCCTCAGGGCTCTCATCACCTTGAGGACTGTTGCACCTGCCTATTTACCACTTCAGTCTTTAAAAAAAATTTTTTTAATGTTTATTTATTTTTGAGACAGAGAGAGACTGAGCATGAACAGGGGAGGGTCAGAGAGAGAGGGAGACACAGAATCTGAAATAGGCTCCAGGCTCCGGGCCGTCAGCACAGAGCCTGACGTGGGGCTCGAACTCACAGACCGCAAGATCATGACCTAAGCCGAAGTCGGACGCTTCACCGACTGAGCCACCCAGGCGCCCCTCTACCACTTCAGTCTTAAGGGTCGTGGCATTTGTGGAGGAGGAGACAGAGGTCCAGACAGGTTCCATGATTTGGTCAAAGAAGACACACAGCCTGGACAGACGCTCTGCCAGTCTAGCCTTGCCCACCACTGTCTCTGTCCCCCGGCCCCCCTGAGATTCTGAGAGGGGTGTCTGCTGTCAGCAAGCTTGTAAACAGGGCAGGAAAAGATGGTGAGGGGTTCCCAGGCAGTGGAAAAAGCATAGACAGGGACAGACAGGGCCCCGGAAAAAGGGGAGTGAGCTGTGAAGGGAGACAGAGGTAACAGGGAAAGGAGGCTAAGACAGAGAGAAACTGAGCGAGAGGAAGATGGAGTGGCCTGCAAGGAATCCTGATCTTTAAAGCTGACTGATAAAAAGCTTGTTCCAAAGACAAATTCTTTCAAACCAACAGCTCCAATGAGACTTTCCGTCATTCTCCCTATCACAGCCTGGCTCCTTCTCTCCAGGAAGAGGAAAGAACGTCTTCATCTCCTTCGCTGCCTCCCGTCCCCCTTCCCTCCCTCCCTGCTCTTTCTGCTCTCCCAGCACTTGCCAGAAACAAACCTCCTCACCTCTCCCAGCCTCCTGTCCTGTACCCCCACCTTGTCCCTGCTGTCCCATCACCCACTCCCTCCCCATAATTTCCTGCTCTCATAGTGCCTGACTCTTTCTCCTCCCCTCTCCCATTTTCTCCCCTCTTCATTGTCATTACGTCTGACATGGTCCCTACTCCCCCATGATGGCTTATGACCTGAGCAAAGGCCCCAGGCTTTCTTCCCCCGGGGTTTCTGAAGCAATCATATCAGCTAAAGCTTCCTGACCTGGGAAACTGGGGCCAGGAAGGCCCCCTCCTCTCCTTCCTTCTCCTCCTCAATCCTTGCTGTCCTAGTCCCTCAGAGAATCTGGGAACAGGGGCATACCCTGGCTCTGGGTGCCTAAACCAGGTCTCCTTTTGGGGTTAGGACGTGGGCATGCTCTTCCTCTTCTGTCTCCCCCTCCCAGCTGTGGCCGGGGTCAGGCATCTCCTCTCCCTGTTCCCCTCCACCTCCTCTTGCCCTCCACAATTAGTTCTGCTTAGTGCCCACAACTGGGAAACACCTCCCAGATGGATCCATCCCATCCTACGTCTTGGTCTAGGATCCAGAAAAGAATTCTATCTCTTTTTGTTACCAGTCAGTGTCTCTTTTCCATCAAAGTCTCCACTCCTTTCAAATTCTCTCTCTTTCTCTGGAACAACCCCTATTTATTCTTCAAGGCCCCACTCAACCGCCACTTCCTCCAGGAAGCCTTCCTGACTCATCCAACTGCCCCTTCTAAGTTCATTTTGCACTGTAACAACTTGTATGTGGGCCCATCCCTGCTGAGGTTGTGAATCCCGTGAAAGCATCAACTTTGTCATTTTATTTAGCAAACATTCGTTGAGCACCTACTGTGTGCCAGGCTGGGGATGTAATAGTGGCCCAAAGAGACACAATTCCTCTCCTCTGGGGACTTATACTCTAGCAGGGGATACAGACCCACAAGAGAGTTATCATGGGCAAAGGGAAGCAATGTGACAGAGGGAAATGAAGGGCACTTTGGACTCCCAAGGAGGGGACCTTACCCTGCATGGAGAGTTGGAAAGGCTTCCAAATGAGATTTATTAAGGTGAAGACAGGAGGTGCTGGGCTGAGGACATTGAAAGCTTGAAAGTACATGGTTGAGATGGGGATGTGAAGAAAGACAGGAGCCTTTGGAAGGAGTGGTGGGTGGGTAGAGATGGCGAACCATGCCTCAATCATCATCTTTCTCCAGGGCCTTGTGCTGTGAGGACAGCCCAGAGTAGGAACTAGGTCAATTTCTTGATGTTGAGTGGATGAAGTCTAGCTAACACACACTAATCAAGTGGCTACCCCGTGTAGGACACTGAGGCTTGGGATGGAAGACAAAATCTCCAAGGATAATAACAACAGACAATAGCTAACATGTATTAAGTTGCTCACCTACTGTGTGCTGGGCCCTGAGCCATGTGCTTTATGGGTTCAACTCATTTATTCCTCCTGGCAGCCCTCTGTTGGGTGCTTATGATGATCCCTGCAGCCCGGTAAGTGCACTAAGGCTCAGAGAGTTTAGGTGAATTTTCCAAAGTCACACTGGAGCCAGTATTCAAATACCGGTCAACCGCTAGCTTACCTGTAACACAGTAGCCTCGCCCTGGACAAAGAAGGGACTGACCTTGCCAAGCGTGCTGACCGCTGTCTTGCAGGAAGCCTGGCATTCCAGCCTCTGAACTGCCATCTTTCCTGTCTCGGAGCCAGCCTTCCCAAGAAACCCCATTACATCCTTCCTCCCTCCTCCTTCTTTCCTCTGCCCCCACAGCCTGGGTACTTCCATTCCTCCCTGGCCTGCCCCCTCCCCGCAAAAAGAGAAAAAATGGAGAGAAAATGGATCTTTAAAGATACATGTATCCATCACTATTATTTACATTCTAATGTGCGTCTGTGGCTCAGCTCCAGTGGGGGAAATGTAAATCAGGTGGACACCGCTCTCGAAAGCCCTAAAGAGCTTGGCTCCCCCAAATTAGAATAGAAAATGCTCTTTTAAAATGCACCTTTAATATGTAAAAGCCCGCCGACCTGGGCTCTAAATAAACCAAACTTGAACCAGATGCCAAATAGAGTAGATGAAGGACAGGTGCACAGAGGGTCCCGGGCTGGGGAATGAGGCCTAAACAGCTATTTATATTAATGCAAAGAAAGTTCAACATTCTTCCCCTTGATATATGCTGCAGTGGGAGGTGGATTTTGTCCCACTAGCAAGAATAAAACGTACAGCTCATGATGGGCAGGGTCACATGTGCGAGATAAAAAGCTCTGGGTGTAATATATGTCTCCACCGCGTATTCTCGGCAGGGTTTGCGCTAGATCTGCAGATGACAACAAGAAAACACTTACTCAAGGTTAGGCTCTGCTCACCAGGCTCCCATCACAGCCACCCGCCCTGAGGGAATGCAGCTGCCTGAAATAAGCCCAGCAGAGCCCCAGGCTGGGCTCCTGGGGCATCCTGTCTCCCTTGGTGTTGGGCCCCCAGGTGGGCCCTGCTTGGGGCTGCAGGTCTCCAGGAACAAGGAATGCCCGTGTTTGTTGGCTGGGGTGGAGGAATACGTGTCCTTCCCCCTGGGGACACTGCTGGCGGTCCACAGACTCCCTGCAGACAAGTTCGCAGTTTCCCCGGGCAGTTTACAAAAAGCAGCACAGATCACAGGTGTGATACACGAAGCCCTGGCCTCTTCTTGGTGTAGAAGTCAGAATGCACTTATTCATTCACTAATTTCATGCGAGCAACATTCGTTCATTCAACAGAGCGTTATTGAGAAACTGCAGGGATGGTAAGGGGAGGCCTTAGAATGTAAAATGAAGATAACAAGAGAGCTCAGCCAGGTATGGTGTGCAGCTCAGGGCAGGGCCGTGGTAGGTAATCCAAAAATGTTGGCCTTGTAGCTGCTGTCAGGCAATGTGTTGTTGGCCATGTGTGGAGTGAGAGGGGAGACCAAATGATGAATGAGGTGCCGGCCATGTCATGAGAACCTTACAGTCTAGGGAGGCTAAGCATACAGACAGATAAGCAAATAAGTGCAAGTTCACACGATAAGTCTATGGTAGAAATATTGCCAAGTGCTGCGAGGGGTACAGATCAGGATTGACTGGGGAAGACTTAAAAGAACAGGTAATATTTGACCTGGGACTTTATTTTTTTTTAAATTAAAAAAAATATAATTTATTGTCGAATTGGTTTCCTTACAACACCCAGTGCTCATCCCAACAGGTGCCCTCCTCAATGCCCATCACCCACTTTCCCCTCTCCCCCACCCCCCATCAACCCTCAGTTTGTTCTCAGTATTTAAGAGTCTCTTATGGTTTCCCTCCCTCCCTCTCTGTAACTTTTTTCCCCCCTTCCCCTCCCTCTGGTCTTCTGTTAAGTTTCTCAAGATCCACATATGAGTGAAAACATATTGACCCAGGACTTTAAAAGTCACTAGAATGTCCTCAGGAGGAGATGTGAGTGGAAGAACATTTTAGGCAAAGGGAACAGTATGTATAAAGAGATGGCTTGTGCCAGAGCTAGATGTGATGAGGGAGTGAGGAGAAGTGTAGAGTCTCTGGGTCTGAGATGTGAAACAGGGTTGGGAGCAGCAGGATATGTGGTTGGAGGGCTAGGCAGGGGTTGACTCGCAGAGAGCCTTGTAGGCCAAAATATGTTAAACATTTATTCTGTTGAGTATGGAGAACTTACAGTTGAAGAACTGTTTACCCTGATTTGGGCAGGGTATGCAGTTGACCCAGAGGCACCTATTTCCACAATGGTTCAATTCATGGCTTGGCCTGGGCAGAAAGATTTGCTGGACCAGCCAGAGGCTCTTCCTTGGTGGATTAGTCAGAACAGGCTAGGCTATACTGTAGTAACAAACATCACCAAATCTCAGGAGCTTAACACAACCAAGATCTACTTGCTGCTCCTGCAAATTCCCCGCTGGTTCTGGGCAACTCTCCAGAGCAGCAGCCACCATGAGGGGGTGAACATTCCAGGCCAGTTCTGCCACAGTACCTCTATACCGACAAGTGCTTCCGTGGGGATCAGGAAAGGAGGCATGCAGGACTGTACATCAGCTCTTAGATACTTCAACTGGAAGTGACACATACCACTTCCATTCACATTTCATCGGCCCAAAGAAGTTATGCAGCCTTGCCCGACCTCCGTAGGGCTGGGATTTCCTGTGTGCCCAGAAGGCGAGCCAACAAACCCCAGATACTGTTGAGCACTGGCCATGTCTATTGCATTTTGGAACTACAGAGAGAAAGAGCTAGTTCTCGGTGAGAGGGAAGCTGAGAAAGAGACTGAGAAGTGAAGGAGCCCCAGACCCTGTGGTCACGGCTCTGGCCATGAACCAGAGATGGTTACAGTGGTTAGCTGCTAACAAGCAGGTCTTTCTCTTCCTGCCTCCTGGCTTAGCGTGGCATTCAGTTGCTCTTTTGGGATGCTCCTGCCAGTTCCAGACCTTGGGGATTCTGAGAGTTCACAGAGCCTCGTGATCTCCGGGAGTGGGGAGGAGATGCTGCTAGTATCCAGAAGGTGGAGGGGGCCCCAGCCAGAAGTCGGGCCTTCCCTACCTAGAATTTTAGCAAACCTTGGAGAAGGGTTGGGTTGAGGCGCTGCCACTCCAGGCCCCACATCGAGATCTTCTGGTAGATCTGGACTCATAAGTTAATAATGTCTGGTTGGCAGAAAAGGCAGGCTTGGGTGGAAGATGGAAGGGAAGGGACGTGCTGTGTTTAGAATGTCTCAAGCCAAAGACCCAAATCCCCTAAGTCCGTACGCTGCTGGCTGCAGGTTTGGAAGGGCCACAATTTGGGGGCAGGAGGTATAAGGGTGGAGAGTGGGGTTCTCCAGTTGCCTTGGGTCCCAGGGGGTCCTGGTAGATGAGTGAAAGGCCAATGCAGACCCTTTCAGGGACACTTTGCCAGCAAGGCAAACCCCACAGCACTTTGCGTTGCCTCCCACCTCCCCTTTCCTCAGAGGAGTGGTGGGAGTGGGGTCACAACCCCTGCCCCTCATTCCCTCCAACATCTCCGGATTGCTCCAGGGTCTGGCTCCCAAGGAGTGTAACTGATGCCACAAATCACAGAGGTGGCAGGTCAGGCTAGGTGGCCTCTGAGGTCCTTCACAACATGGATGGGAATGGAGAGGCCAAGAGCGGGGTCCTGTGGGAGGGTGGGGGAGGGGCAGCAGCCCAGCTGGCCCCTGCTCCTGAGGGATCATGGGAAAGGCGGGGAGGAGCCTGATGCTGCCGCCCAGGAAGAGGCATGGCGGGGAGGGGAAGGGGAAGTCAGGCAAGGAAGAGGAGATAGAGGAAGAGAGAGGAAAGCAGTGGATGTTAAGAAGGAGGAAGGAAAGAAGGAAAAAGGAGGGCGAGGAAAAGAGATCAAAAGGGACAGAGAAGAAAGTAGGAAAGAGAAGGAAGAGCCAGCAGGGAGGGGAAATGGAGAAATAAGGGGGAAGTGAAGCCAAAGAAGAGAAAGGAAAGAGCTGGACCCTGGGAGCCAAACTTGGGGCACCCTGGCTGTCTGGAGGGGAGCCCGGGGTTGGCCGGCCCTCCCTCCGTAGAGGAGAGCACAGTAGGCCGCTAGGAAGATCTATCGGGCCCTGCAGTGCCATTGTCTTCAGAAGGAATTAAAAACAAATTGCTGAGGGCCAGCACATAATTTAAAGACTCACGGCAATTTTATGACTTGCTAATGTTCCTAATTACATGCCCGTGAAAGGCTTAATTAATTGGGGGATGTAGCAAAAAGTGGAGCCTGTGTTTGTTATCATGGTTCCACTGCATTGATTTTAGTGCCTATGGAGAATTTAGGGCCTCTTTATTTGCACAAAGAAAATGCAAGTCTCTCGAAAAAATGCACATTAAGATCAACCCCTCGCTGCTATCTAATATACTTTCCTCTACTTAACCAAAGCGCTTGTAATCATATTTTGTAAATGTTGGTGCCGTTAATTGCATTGTGAGGGAAAATAGGTTCCGCTTGGCTGGTTGTGGAGAATTTTATAAAGTTCGCTCCCTGCACCCCATTCCGAGGAACTCTTCCCAGGGAACTTGTAGAGAAGTTGGGATGCCCTGTGCGGGAAGTTTGTGAGGCTACTCTGGGTTTCCCTGCTCCTGGCCAGAGCTTGGCTGTCACGCTTTCTCACTGCCAGAGCCCCGTAGGTGAGCAGAGGGCAAGTGGGCTCAGGAGGGACTGGGAGGGAAGGCCATAGGCCTGGAGGAAGGCCGCACATGGACATTCCTCTTAGAGCATTGGAACAGAACACCTCGTACCGAGGTAGGTCCAGGGCCTTTACCTGTGAGGCCCTAAATAAGGCACTCAGCTTCACTGAGCCTCAGTTTCTTCATCTGTGAAGTGGGATAATGATCCCTGCCCTGCTGACGTCACCAAACAGGGGAATGGAAATGAAGGAGGCCCAGATCTAAGGCTCACAGTCAGCGGTCAGCGTCATTAGCTTTTGTCTCCTCTCTTCCTTCCTTGGCGCCCTCAGGGAAGTTCTCTCTCTAACTGGGGGCTCCTGGTGAGAGAGGTACAACCACCCTACACTCTGCCTTTTATAGGGAGAGGCACGAAAAGTCTTGGCTGGAGATGCACTGGGTCCTGGGAACAGCTCGTGTCCCCTCCTTTAAGAAATTACTCCTGACACTGTCCCTCCCTGAGAATAGGCTCTCACTCTGCCTCTGTGCTCCCAGAGGCTCTTGCTGGCCCAGAACCTTCCCCCATGGGTGATCATTGTCTACTGACTGCACACTCTTTCGGGGCAGAGGCTAGGCCTCTCAGCTCTCCATCTGCAGTGGTTACCTAGTACCTGGTGCACTTAACAGTATTTTACTGAATGAATGAATTAATAGATTAAGTCATTATTTGGGGCAGTGGGGCTTGGTCAGAGTGGGCTATCTAGGCTCAGCAACCTTTCTGTCTCTGTGGCTGAGCTCGCTGCTCAACAGTCCCCCTTCCCCATCTCACACACTTAGTCTCCATATACTCCTCTGGGATCCCTCTCTGGGTGAAGAGGGTCTTCTTCTGGAGATGATTAGAGCTGGAATCTTAGGCTCTAACAAGGACCCTGTCACCATCCTTTCTCCACATGGTGACCAAAGTGATCTTTTAAAAGTGCACAATAGATCCTATCAAGCTCCTCTTTAAAGTCTGTAGGCTTCGGCTTGCACTTAAATAGAAGCCAGACTCCTCACCAAGGCCCACAGAGTCTGCCCAGCACCACGATCTCGATCTCGTATCACATTCCCTCAAGTTCACCCCAGCAGTACACTGGCCTTTTGCAGCTCAACAAGCCACGAGGGACCTTTGCACTTGATGTTTCCTCTGCTTGGGATGTGTTTCTCTGTCAACTTGGCATGGCTGACTCCTTCTCCTTATTCAGGTCTTATCCAAAAGTCTTCTCAGAAGCTCTTCCCTGCCCACCAATCCAACATCACCTTCTTTAGTCATCCTCTTGTATCTCTTTATTTAAACTTTTTTTAATGTTTATTTTATTATTTCTTTAATTTTCTTTTTTCGTTTTTAAAATTTACATCCAAATTAGTTAGCATATAGTGCAACAATGATTTCAGGAGTAGATTCCTTAGTGCCCCCTACCCATTTAGCCCACCCCCCCTCCCACAACCCCTCCAGCAATTTTTTGTTTGTCTCTATATTTAAGAATCTCTTATGTTTTGCCCCTCCCTGTTTTTATATTATTTTTGTTTCCCTTCCCTTATGTTCATCTGTTTTGTCTCTTAAAGTCCTCATATGAGTGAAGTCATATGATATTTGTCTTCTCTGACTGACTAATTTCACTTAGCATAATACTCCAGTTCCATCCACGTAGTTGCAAGCGGCAAGATTTCATTCTTTTTGATTTCCGAGTAATACTCCATTGTGTGTGTGTGTATATATATATATATATATATATATATATATACACACACACATCTTCTTTATCCATTCATCCATCGATGGACATTTGGGCTCTTTCCATACTTTGGCTATTGTTGATAGTGCTGCTATAAACATTGGGGTGCATGTGTCCCTTTGAAACAGCATACCTGTATCCTTTGGATAAATGCCTAGTAGTGCAATTGCTGGGTCATAGGGTAGTTCTATTTTTAATTTTTTGAGGAACCTCCATACTGTTTTCCAGAGTGGCTGCATCAGCTTGCATTGCCACCAACAATGCAAAAGACATCCTCTTTCTCTGCATCCTCGCCAACTTCTGTTGTTGCCTGAGTTGTTAATATTAGCCATTCTGACAAGTGTAAAGTGGTATCTCATTGTGGTTTTGATTTGTATTTCCCTGATGATGAGTGATGTTGAGCATTTTTTGATGTGCTGGTTGGCCATCTGGATGTCTTCCTTGATGTTTATTTATGTTTGAGAGAGAGAGAGAAAATGTGAGCAGGGGATGGGCAGAAAGAGAGGGAGACACGGAATCTGAAGCAGGCTCCAGGCTCTGAACTGTCAGCACAGAGCCTGATGCGGGACTTGAACTCATAAACCATGAGATCAGGACCTGAGCTGAAGTCTGACACTCAACCAACTGAGCCACCCAGGCACCCCAACTCTTGTACCTCTTTAAACATGTTAAATATACTCAGCCTGATGGCTCCGTTAGATGAAACTTACAGGGACCTGAATCTGATGCTCATGATTTTGGCAGACTCTCACGGTTCCTTATTTCCTCGTGGGATGCATAGTTTTGGAATGTGGCCTCATGTTTGAGAAGCTTTATTTATGATGCCTGGGTCGGAGGTAGGTCCCACCAAAGAGGATTTGTCTTTGCCTCAACCCAAAGGCGGCTCTGAACTTAGTTCATTTATTACCTGGGGTTTTCCAGCTCTTCGTGAGTGGTGGAGAGAGGAGCCCCACTCCACTCAGCCTTGTGGTTATGGAATTCTCGGGTCAGGCCTTTTCATTTTCATTCACCCTTTTATTGAGAGTGTAGAGTTTCCAGGGTCTCGGCCTTATGGGTGTGTGTGGGAGATGAGTGTCCAATCCCATCTCCCTACCTTGTCTCCTGCCCCTCTCAAGACCTTTGGAATTCAAAGTTCCATGTTGCCAAAATCAGCAGAAGCTTCAGGTTTCCAGGTTCTTCTTTGATTTAGACACCTCATGATTTCCTTCAATTCTTTTTTCTTTCTTTCTTTCTTTTTTTTTTTTTTTTTTTTTGCCACCCAGATGTACCTGTAATGGGATGTTTGTTCTATTTTGCCCATAGTTTTTAGGTGTTGTGTGTGTGTGTGTGTGTGTGTGTGTGTGTGTGGTCTTTTTGTGTGTGTTTTTTTGTTTTATTTTGGTAGGGGTCCAGCTCATTGAATGGTGAGGGATGGAAGTCCCTCTGGTGCTCTCAGCCGTATTTCCCGGTTGAGTGTCTTTATAGCACTTGTCATTACTTGGAATGATGATAATCATTTGTTTGTTTGCTGCCTTTTCCAACTGCCTGCATTTTCCAACTGCAGTGTAGGCTCTGCTAGGACAGAAACCCTGACTGCCGTGCTCACTGCCGCTGTCCTCGGCACCGGAAGCAGTGCCTGGCTGCTACAAGAAGTATTTGTGGAGGGACTGAGGCAGGTGGAGGGCCTCCGTTCTGACCCCAGCTTAGCAACCTGGTGAAGTCACCCAGCCTCTCTGAACTCAGTTGCCCCACTTACAAAGTGAGAGTAGTAATTATTACCTTATGGGAGATTCTGAAGTTAAATAAGACAATATTTGTCAAGCACTCACCTGAATCACAGCTGGACACTCAGTAAAAGGTAGTTACTATGACTGGTGACTTCTGGGTACCATGTTGCCCTGTCCCCCCTCCCTCCAGGAAGCTGCAGCTCCTCCCATCCTCTGGGTTCTGCCAAGAGGAAATCACGGATCCACCCTTCTATCCCTGTGCAGGAGCTGGGCAGCCCTCTCTGACCCCAAACCCAAGGGACAAAGCACCTTGCTTCCCAACACATGGCCTACCTGGTTGGCCCCTGTGTCGCTCACAGTCCTCCTTCCTGCCTCAAGAAAGGCCCCTGGGCCTGGCGGGAGATAGGGGATGAGAGAACGGTGCTCTTCTGTGTAGAGAGGTGTGGGAAGAAAGCCTGGGAAGAGAGATCTGAGTGGGAGGCCAGAGGAGTGATGAGGATGATGCTGCCAAGTGTTTAACCACATGAGACCTCAGACTTTCCAAGACTATTTCTGCTGGTCTTGGGTGAGACACTTAATTGGTCTGTGCCTTGGTTCTCCCATCTGTAATATGGGATAATAACAGTGCCTACTTCATAGAACTGTTGTTGAGGATAAAAAAGTAAATAAATGGAAAATGCTTAGAAGTGGGCCTGAGATTTATGTGTTGATTTTTATTATGTGTATTTTGTTCGCTGTTGAGTTTCCTACATGTTGCATGTGCCTGGCACATAGTAAGTACTCAATAAATGTTTCTTGAATGGGTGGGTGGGTGGATGGATGGATGGACAGACTAGCCTGAGGGAAAGCAGGTACAGCTGTGGATAGAACCTGCCACATCATAGCACCCTACAATACTGGGACTGGAGGGTCCCCAGAGCCAGGTGTAGAAACCACAATCCCCAGGGGCTTTTTCAGATGACTGCTCTTCCCCCCACACCATGCAGAGAGACTCTGGGTGTCCTTGGCTGGGTGTGAGGGTGCGGGTATTGATTCTGATAGCTCTGCCCTGTTGACCGATCTATTCCGCTAATCTCATACTGCACATGAGGAAACTGAGGCGGAGAAACACCTTGTGCAAGGTCACACAGGCAGTCGTGAAAGTGTTGGGACCCATACTCAGGTCTCCTAACTCCTGGTCAGGTGCCCCAGTAACAGTTTGCCTCCCTGTTGTCTTAATAGAAAAGAGTGGGGGGAGTCTCTACAATAAGGGTCCAGAGAGGACTTGAGGAACACATGGGCAGAAGTACAGCTGGTCTGGGGAGGGGGAGGGGGGACCAGGCCTAGGAGGTATCAGAACCTTCTTTCCCTATCTATTTCCTCTTAAATTATCATTCACCATTCCAAGCCTCCCACCCTCATTTTTATTTTTTAAATTATCTTTTTTATTATGAAATATTTCTAACACAGAAAACTACAAATAATATAATGAACACCCATGTATCTTCTACCCAGCCTTGTTAAATCTTAACATTTTGCCATAGTTGCTTTGGATTTATTTTTTTAAAGAAACAAAACATCATAGATGCAATGGAAACCCTGGTCTGTTCCTCCCAAGGCTCATTCCTCCCTCGCTTCCCAGAGGAACCACCCTACTGAATTTAGGGTTTATTCTTTCCATGAAATTTCTAAGTACAGATTGTAAGTACATAAGCACCACAGTGTATGGGTTTACATGCTTCTAAACTTTATATAAGTCGCATCCTATATGGGAACTTCTGCACCTTGGGGGTTTAGTTCAGCATGTTTTATTTTATTTCTGTTGTTACATGTGGCTCTGTGCCATACTCATTGAAGGAAGGTCTATGCCTCAATTGATCCCTTACTTATTGATAGGCTGCAATAAACACCCTTGTGCATATCTCCTCCATGCACACATGTGCAAAGGTTTCTCTGGAGCAGTCAGGAATGGAATTGCTGGTGGCGGGTTTGTCTCTTTTCTTTTGTTTTTAAACTTATTTATTTACTTATTTATTTAGAGAGCAAGCACAAGTTGGGGAGTGGCAGAGAGAGGGAGAGAGAGAGAGAGAGAGGGAGAGAGAGAATCCCAAGCAGGCTCCACACTGTCAGCGCAGAGCCCGATGCAGGGCTTGAACTCACAAACCATGAGATCATGACTTGAGCTGAAATCAAGAGTCAGTTGCTTAATGGCCTGAGCCACCCTGGTGCCCTGGTTTGTTTGTTTTCTATTGCTGCCTCATAAACCACCCCAAAACTTAGTGGTTTAAAACAGCATCCTTTCTATTTGCTCACAATTCCATGGATTAGGAATTCAAGCAGGGCACAGTGGCGACAGCTGGTCTATTTCTACAATGTCTGGGTCTCAGCCTGGGCAGCTTGAACATCTGGGACAGTTCACCTGAAGCCCTATGTGTGGCACTGTCAGATGCGTTCCTCACTTTTCCTCCGCATTGCCTCTCCCTGTTGGGCTTCCCCACAGCAGGGTAGTCTCAGGATTCCAAAGGACAAGTCATATTGTGCTTATTAAGCCTCTGTTTGCCTCACTTCTGCTAATAACCCATTGGCCAAAGTAAGTCACATGGCCAGACTGAGCGCTCACTGTGGGAGTGGATGATTCACTGGGGACTGCCCACAATAGGGCAAAACATCATCAAGTTTATGAGATATTACCAAATGGCTCCCCAAAGGTAGTATCAATTTATATCTCCCAACTCTTGTACAGTCCCCTCCCAAAGGCATCTGGGTTGTTCTATATCCACACCAATACATGAATATTGCCAGACTTTTGATTTTTGCCAATCGAATGGATGTGAAAGCTATTATTTAATTGCATTGTCCTGTGCTAGTGGCATTGGGTATTCTTTTTTCCCCCCAGGCTTTATTAAGATATAATTGACATATAACATTGTATATGCTCCAGGTGTACAACATGTCCAAGTTGATTTTTTTCCTGTTTATCAATTATTTATCTGGGTTTTCTCTCTGGTGAATTACCTGTTCCTATCTTTTGCCCCTCTTTCTGTCAAGTTCTTTTTTTTTTGTCATACTAACTTGTAGTTGTTTGTATTTTCTGTTCCCCATTCTTGCGTGTTTAACTTGACCTTGTTGGGAACGTCTTCTTACTCTCAATCTTCTGGAATAGAAGGGTGTTATGGAGGACCATGGCGCAGGAACTTAGGTGGGGAATTTGGTATGCTAAGATTCTTTCAGCTGTGACTCTAAATGGCCTTAGCACTTGTCCTGCCCTCCAAGTGTCTTTGCCAGAGTCAGGGTGTGGACGGGGGGTCCTGGGGCTGAGCCCATAGCCACTTGACTTCCCTCCTTGCTTGTTCCTTCCCTTCCCATCACTTCAGATGGGCCTCTTCCTCTAGCACTTAAGACTACCATAGCCCCCTCTGGGAAAACTGGACAATGACAGAGCATGACAAGGTGAGACTGCAGCTCAGAGGACTGGGAAATCTTTCTCCTGCGGAGCCTATATATAACCTGTGCACTGGACATTGACTGAAGATGGACATGGACATTGCCTAAATATTGACTCTGATACACTGACCCCTACCCTGAATTTCCTGTCTCGTGCCTTTTGTTTATGCTGCTCCTGCTGTCTCTAAGGTCCACCTCCATGGCCCCTCCATGAAACTCTCCCTCAGGTGGCCCTCCTACCCCCATACTAGATGCAATCGACCCCTCTTCTGGCACCTTACAGAATTTTCCTTGTACCATTTGTCGCCTTTTACAGGCCCAAATTTGTGTTCTAGATAGGGCAAGATGGCTCAATAGGCAGAACGAGTGGTTTAGGGTGTCTTAAAATAAAACCTAAATACAGAAGTTTAGCTTTGATGGACATACCTGGAATTTTATAAGCAAAAACTCTAGAATGAAGTGGAAACTCTGAGCTGTCCAATTCAACAGCTAGTAGCCACATATAGCTATTTCAATGTAAATGTAGATCCTTTTAAATAAAATAAAATAAATAATTTAAATAAATAAAAAGTTCATACCCTCAGTCCCACTAGCCACATTTCAAATGCTTAAATAGCCCCATGTGGCCACTGGCTACCATTATGGGACAGCACAAATACAGACATTTTCATCACTGCAGAAAGTTCTATTGGACAGTGCTAATTTTTACTACTTCTATGCTTTACAGTTTCACACTGCTTCTGTTTTGAAACACCTGTGCCAGGGGAGAAACAAAATCTCTTCATTATTTTGACTTCCAAAGGTCTACATGTTGCCACTAATTCTCTGTGTGACCTTAAGAAAGTCCCCCTCTCTATGAGCGTCAGCCTGCTCAGCTGTAAAATGAGAGAGCTGGTGGGGAAGGCCCTTGCATCTCTGACCCAGTCTGGTTCCACCTCAGGAAACAGTTATTTGTGTCCTGGCAGGAAGAGCAGTGGTAGGGGTGGGGAGGGGAGACAGAGGAAGGAGGAGGAGGAGTTGATCGTTAATGGCTCCCAGATTCTTGCCTTTGATCAGGTAGTCTGGAGTGAGGTGAAGGGCCAGGAGGTAGGATGGTGGGAGGAAGGAGGAAGCAGAGGGACAGGTGAGTGATCAGGTGGGAGAGGCAGCTGCCGGAGCTGCAGTGGGATGTGGGGGGGGTGTGTGGCCTGAAATGGGAGGGTGTCTCCCACCTGCTAGTCTCCATCAGAGGGAGAGCTGAGTCCCTGCCTAGGGGCCGGACCCTCCCACCCTTCCATTATTCTAAGGTGGTGTTCAGTGGTGAGACTGGGTACCCTTGCTCACCCCCACCACTAGCTCTCCAGTCCCTGCTGCCATCCAGAAAATACAAAGGCAAAGTGAGGACCGATGTGCCTGGAGGAGAAGGGAAATGAACTCCCTGGTGGGGACCCCTGGATGCCTGTCCTGCCTGTGCAGGTGGCAGAGGAAGGAAAGGGGTCCCCTGAAATCAGCACACTTTGAAACAGGAAAGAGGCAGCCTTTTGTGAGCTGTTGGCTTTGGGGACTGAAGCATATAACTGGGTTGGTGACCAGGAATTGAATGTTTTCTTCATCTTTGGGGTGAGGTATAGGAGTTTCCAGTGGGGAGACAGTCCTGGGTTGGGGATCAGCTTTCCAATCCTAATTCCATGAATAAGACTATTTAACTTCTCAAAGCCTCTGTACAATGGGGCCCAGGACACAATAACTGGGAAGAAGAAAGGAGTCTCACCATCTGTGTAGATACCCTGATACGTGTTTAGGGGCAAATGCACTCTGGAGCCCTCTGAAATCTGAGCTTGAACTCCGGTGGGGCACCCTGTACATCCCACCCTGAGGGTCACTCCAAACCCAGGGGTCTCACTGCTCAGTGGGGAGAAAGCCAGGACCCTTTGATCTCACAGGCTGGAAGCCACAGGGGCATCTCTGGTGGGCTGGGCAGGGTGGGAGAGGTGAGAGGGCACTGGAGGCGTCTGGGCTTGCTTGGCTCAGACCCAGGAATCCAGGTTTCAAAGGCATGCTTCAAAGGCAGGACTCTGTTAATGTGACTTCTTTTGTACCTGCTCGAGGAAGGCAAACCAGCCAGTGCCCCCTCCTGCCCCAGGATGGCAGCTCAGATCCCACGAGATATTCCCTGCCCACTTCATGCCCCAATACAGTTAGTTTGACCTCTCCATCCTTAGGATTCCATCTCATCAAAGCAGTGATGAAGGGCTTGATTAGGGTGGGCCCTGCCGGGCTCACCTGTGGCCTGGGCTACCCTGGGGGTTATGGCAACAAGAAATGGGACTGGGAATGAGAAGGCACGTAGGCCAGGAACTGCTGCTTTAATGGGCGGTGGAGCAGCCGCAGTGAAGCGGAGAGGGCTGAGAACCAGGAAATTGGCTGGGAGTGCCAGAAGAGAGGTGCCTGCCTGGGGCCGGTGCAGGGGGGTGGGGGGGTGGGGGGGTGGGGAGGCTGGGAGGGACTTCCCTTCCCCCTTCCCTCCTCCAGCCCCCATAGGAGGCCCCTTCCCTGTCACCAGACCTGAGAGGTCTCTCCCCTCCTCTTTCTTCCCTGGCTCAACCCCACCCTGATCTGCACAGGAAGGGGGGAGGCAGTAGCCAGCATCTGGGTGACCCCACAGGTGCCCTGGCTGGGCTCCAGCGGGGGAGAGGGGTTAAGGGAAGGTGAGCATCCCAGCCCCTCCCGCAGTGGAGCCAGAGTCACTCCAGTGGAACAGGGCTGGGGCAGGAGGTGGCTGGAAGATGGATGAAGTGCTCATTCTTCTGTCAAGTTACCCACACTTGGGCCTGAAATCCTGGGGCCTCAACCATGCGCATAAACTCTGCCCTTTGGAGAACAGCCTCTCACTGCCTGGCCCCCTGCCTCCAACCCTCCCAGTAGAAGTTTCAAAAGTTCTGGAACCTTGGACAACCAGTCTCTTGGGATTGGTTTGCAGCTCTTAGATGACTAAGTGGACCACCCCATTCCTCTCCCAGGGAAGGGCCCCAGGGTCCATTCATTCATTTGGCCAGCAACATTTTACTGAACACCTACTTGCGCCAGGACTCATCAACACAGACCTATAATTTAGGTCTTATTATCCTCATCTTATGCGTGAGGAAACTGAGAGAGAGGTTAGGGGCTCACCCAAGGTCACACAGCTGCGCTGTGAGGTTAGTAGGCCTGTTAGCGCTCAGAGCCCATTGTGTTGCCGGGAATGTTCCAGGCGTGGCTCTGCTGTGGACCCGGAGCAGGCCCTTCTCTTTGGACCCAGGGCACTGCTGTGATTATCTGGGCCACCCTTCCTTATTATCTGGTAAAGTGAGGCTGATGAACTGGCTCAGAGGTTCTTTTGACCCTGGCTGCACATCAGTCAGTATTTAAAAAATACTGATGCCTCGTCTGACCCCTCACCTAGTCCAAGAAATTCTGATTTAACTGGCCTGGTCTGGGCAGTAGGCATAGGTATTTCTTAAAGCTCCCTAGGTGATTTAAGTGTGAGTCAGGGTTGAGGACTGAGATTCCTCTTTTCTGGAGAGAAGCAGCTCCTTGGTCTGACCCTCTGGGGCCAGCTCTGGGAGTGCAGGATCAGAAGGGGTAGGGACAAGCCATGGAAACAGTGGTGCCTTTGGGGAAGGTGAACCCAGTGGCCTTGGCCACCTGCCCTGGCGTCCCTGCACACTGCATTCTTACACTGGGTCCCCACGTGGGAGGGGAGGGAACTCGGGGCACCTTGACTCTCCTTCCAGAAAGATCTGCTGACTGAGACAAACTTCCCCACTCCCACCCTCTCTGGCTGTGGCTGGCAGGCACCTTTAGCAGTTCAGGTTGGGGTAGGGGGGAGAGTGCGGGGTGGGGGGTGGGGTTCCTCCTTCCCTTCTCCTGTGCCCAGGGCCACACACCATCAGGCTTCAGCAATCCTACGGTCCGTGTTAGCTGCTTAGAACTTGGGGGCCCAGGCCAGGGGGAAGACAGGGGCCCTTGAGACCTGGGCTGTCCTTCCTCTACTCAGAGTGCAGCTAGAGCAGGGCTTCTCAAACTGCAGTGGGCAGACACATCACCACCACATCTTGTTCAAATACAAATTCTGATCTGCTAGGTAGGCCAGATACCGCATTGCTAACAAACTCTCTCAGGTGATGCTGCTGGTCTGTGGACCACACCACGGGCAGCAAAGAGCTAGAACACCCTCAGGGCTGTTCTTTGAGCCCAGCCCTTGGCCGTGCCTGCAAGCATCTGGCCCTCACCAGGGTAGAGCCAGGCTGGGTGGACGGCCACCAGCCCCTGGTGCCCCTAAGGAACAAGTGGTCCTCACCAGCCTGGCACGTGGCACCACTGATGGCTTAGTGCCCAGAATGGGGAAAACATAAAATCTCATTTCAAGCCCCAATGATGGTTTGGTTCAGCTTTCCTAGCTTTTTTAGGAACTTAATGCCCTGCATTTTTCTTAAATGCAAGGCTGTAAGGCACCTGCTTAAAATGATTTTCTCCATCTACATTTGAGTAGAGACAGGCAAAGGAGGGCAAATGCTTTTCTTCCCCCTTTTCAGCTCCCTGCTTCACTGTCTCTGCTGTGTCTGTTTTGATGTCCGTCCATATAGGAGTTTCTTGTCTGTTTCTGTTCTTGCCTTGAAATAGTGCAGGGCTCAGGTATAGACCTGGGTTTGGACCCTTGTTTTGTCAGAGTGGATAAGTGCTGTGACTTTGGGCAAGCCTTTTTAAACTTCTCTGAGCCTCAGTTTCTTTATCTATAAAATGGGCTCACTAACAGGGGCTCACAGAGTAGTTATGAATATTTTTATGAAGATCATAAACATTAAAGCACCTTGCGAAGTGAGAAAGATTGGCCAATGACACATGATTGTTGTAGGGCAGTGGTTAAGAGCACAGGGGCTGGAGCTAGTATCTGGAACGGAATCCCAACTTTACCAGCTGTCTGTGCAGTCTCAGGTGAGCTACCGAACTGCTCTGAGCCTCAGTTTCCATATTTATAAGAAAAAATATTATCATCCCCTACAGGCTTATGAGGAGGAGGAAGCAAGATGAGGTGTGGATACTGCTCAGCACCTGGTCTTGCCACAGAGTCTCACGCACATACCTCTCCTGAACTGAACTTGTACTGTTTGCAGGCTGATTTTCTCCCTTGATGTTCTGTGATGTCCCGTCCTGCTGTCCCCGTGTTCTTGTGTATTGTTGGTGGCCTCATAATATTCCATCAGGCGAAGGTATGGAGGTCGGTGACCTAAATCCTTTACTGTTGGTCATTATGGTTGTTGAGCTGAGGGTCTAGAGTACAGGTTTACCATGAAGAGAAGGAGGGCCTAATAACCATTTCCTTACCTTTCTTTTCAGCCCCCCTGGTAAAAGGCCACTCTCTGGCCCAGAAGCCCCTCTTGTAAGGCTTTGACCAGCTGGCTTCATTACTCGGTACGTCCTGATAGGGAGCACGGAAATTTTTCTTCGTTGGTGTTCCTTTGCTAACTTTTCCTTTGCCGTACTAGGGGACGGATGCTATAATTTGCTTATTGCTGTCAGAACCAGACAAGTGACCCAACAGAAACACTCAAGACACACAGGCAGAGAGGCCAGCAAGAAGTGGAATCCTTCTGGGTGCTGAGAAAAACAGTGCAGGCAGGGATGAGGGATGGGGGTGCCCAGGGGCTGCGGCCCTGTTTCTGTTTCTGTGTCTGCTGGAGGAGGGCTTCTTAGAGATGCAGGTGGTCTCTGGGGCAATAGGGTGGGCCCAGCTGAGTGAGGAAAATGGGATTTTTTTCCCACCCTTCTCTGCAAGTTCCAACAGTTCCTAGTGATGGGACCTGGGGAAAGACCTGAACTCGTGTGAGCCTCAGTTTTCTCACCTGCTAAAGGGGGATGAAACGGCACCTGCTTCCTTGGGCAGTTGGGACAGACAATGAAAACACGCTTGTAAAACAGCACATACCCCTTAGTGAGGTTCAAAAATGCAGCTGCCACCACTGTTATAACCTCTCCCTCCACCCCCTTCCCAGCATCTGCTTGTCCCCAACACTTTTTCTAAACTTGGGCTCTCCCACGGGACACATTACCAAGAGGCAGGACTTACTCCAGAATTGTATAAAGAACCACCACAAGTCATAAGCCCTGGTGTTAGGGCCTCCCAGCCCCATCGGAGTAGTGTGTCCAGAAAGCCATGGGAGGTGTGGTGGGGGTGACAGGAAGGACATGTCCTGGGGAGGGGGCAGGGAGCCAGCACTTGGAGATTCTCTAGCTTCAAGGGTACAACCTTTGTCATAGGCAGAGCTGTTTTACAAAGGGCCATACTGAGCAGCCTTCCGTATCCCCTGAAGACCCAACAAGAGTCAGCGGATTAAATTAAAGCAGCAGAGATTTCAGCAGGATACAAGGAAGGCTCTCTTGATAGCCTGGGATAACGTGCAGATGAGGCTGAGGGAGGAGGGCTGCGCTGCCCTGTCCTGGGAAAGAAGACTGCACCGGATTAGCTCTGAGCTCGGGCACCAGTACTCCCAGAGTGCTGGTTTGCTGAACAAGCTGAAGGCCGGAGGGCGGGTTATCTTGTCTCTCCTGGTCTCCAATTCAATGATTTAATTTTGGTGTGATACCTAAATTTCCTTTAAGCTTAAAGAAAAAATCTATATGAGCTTGAAGGTGGCTTTCAGCAAAGGCCTTCATGGACAGGGGGCCCCACCCTCGCCCTCCAAACTTCCTAAAGGCACGTTTTGGCTAAGAGACAAAGTTCGAGGTGTGAAACCCAACTGTCGATACAGTCACTTTCAGCAATCAGGCAGAATTAATTGTGTGAACACCATTGATCAAACCACTTAATACTTACAGGGGCTGAGAAGGAGCTGGAATGTAATTTCATTACCAACCTGCTCACCTCTAATGAAACTCCTAATAACTCCCTAATTTTTCTTTCAGATAAGGGCTGATAGGTGGAAATGGGGGGAGTGGAGGTGGGGGAGGGGAGGGACATGGAAACTTATTTTCTCTTCTGTGCTTGAGTCTATCTAGATAGATCCAAGTGAAATACCTACTCCCGGGAGCATCTTGTCAAAAGTCACTTTAAAGGTTGTGGTCAACCCTGAGATTCAGGCCTGGGACGGGGTGGAGGAGGGGTTACAGATTGTCCCAAACTGCAAGTGAGGTTAACAAAAATCAATTCTAATTTGCCCTATGGTGATTGTCACTGAATATTAAATCACTGAATAGTGATTTAAGGGCAGCGGATACCTTTTCAGGTTGAAAACAAAACATGCGTGGGTTCTCTGGATCCACAGCAAGGGGTGGGGTGGGGTTGGGTGCGAGTAGAAGTGGTCACAGGTCCCCAAGATGTCAGAGGATAATTGCGAGAGCTGGCTGGGAATGGTCACCAAGTTGTATGGTCACAAGGTAGTATGAATCCTGGTCTCGAGTCCTAAGTGGGCAGAGGCAAGTTCCCTTTCAGGGGCCTGCGCACACAGACATGAGCGCATGAACACATACTGTGTGCTCACGTGCATACACGTGTACACAGGCCAATATAAGTCCCATGAGGACAGGACCACTGACCACTGTCCCGCCTGTAGTTTTCTCCTGTGCCTTCTAGTGTGTTTAAAATGTAGCAAGCACTTGATATTTAGAAAATATGCACAAAGAGCACATGCATATACACACACCTGACCTGCACGTACACAGGCATGTGTACACATGAGTACACACACTGTCTCCCAGCCTTTTGTTCTCTGGGAGGGCGGGGAACCTGCTGATCTTATTTGCCATTTTAGCCCTGGCACATTAGTGGCACTCGGACGGTCCATGTAAAGAAGAAGCCTTCTTGGTGCTGAGAAATCACCTCGGGCACATGGTGGGGCACATGATCACATGGTTGGATCATCCCTTAATTGAAAGCTCTGCTCAAGACTCCCTTCTTCCAGGAGGTGTTCTCAAGGATTGCCCACTCACCTGCAGGATATCTATTTAGACTGGATGCTGCTGATGTCTTTAACACATACCTTCCTCAGACTTTTGTCTTCCCAGACGAGCCCCTACTCCCCACTCTACATCAAGAACTTCTTGGGAGGAGGGATCCTCTCTCCCATCCTCTCTCCCAGGGAGCTGTTGGACTATACTTCACCTCCCTGTCAGACTGGAAGTTCTCCTGCTGATCTGAGCCCTAGAGGGGATGAGTCTTCCTCCCTAGATTTAGTAAGAGGTCCCTCCATTTGTGTGGGCTAGTGAGATGACCCCTCCTTTTTGTTTAGCTCTCTGCTAGCCTCCCTGCCCAGTGCCCAACAGATTCCAGAAAGGCTGCCCAGGGCTCAGGTTCCAGGGTTAAGCTCCCAGGGTAGGTATGTAGGCAGATGAGGGCCAAACAGCATAAACAACCTGGAGGGGTGCTGGTGTGTGTGGGTGCACGTAAACCAGTGCACGTATGCAGGTGGGTCCTGCCTTCCTGGCCTGAGCCAGTTTGGGCAGCAAAATCCAGGTTTCTATGACCCAGCCCCACCATGTTCTGCCCAGAACTCCTCCCGCCCACCTGAGCCCTAGACTTATGTGGCCTTTGTGGGGCAGGGATGTAGGAAGGGCACGTCCCCCCACATCCAGGTCTGCACCCCCCATCTCTGGCCCCAGCTCCCTTTACCTGGCTTCTGAGGTCCGGGAAGAAGTGACAGAGGGAGGGAGTGGCAGGGTGAGAGGTAGGGGCAGTAAGCGTTGTTATTTACAAAGCCTGTGCCCTGGGGACCCTTGTCCTGGACAACAATTACAGCCCCTTAATTAACTGAAGTGCAGTCCGCCTGTCGATGGAGCCAAGTCCCCCACTGAAGTTTGCTATGCCTGCCGCTGTCTAGTACTGGTTAATGAATATAAATCAGATAGTTTATAGTTAGCAAGCAGAGAACAGGCTGGCAAGGGCCTGAATTCCAATGTGGAATGCCCGAGGATAGGAACATGCCCTCCATAACAGAGGCCAGGGCACCCATGGGGGCAGCACTGGTTGGGCGGGGTAAGCCTGCCCGCCTGGTACTCAGACTCTAAAAGTGTATGTACAGGTGTATGAACACCAGGAACACCCAGCCCAGGCCTGCCTGCACACACAACGCTGTCTACCCACAGAAGGGAACAACACTGCATGGGCCAAGTCCTCTACAAGACACATGGAAACACCAAAGAAGCACAGCCCCCAAGGAAGCCCTGGCCCCTGCCCCCTTCTCAAATCCACAGGGCCTCGGCTCTGGGTAGCTTCTCCCTTGGATGCCAGAGCCTGTGTCCACTGTCTCCTGTAGGAGCCAGATCCAATCTAGTCCCCAGGCCAGCCTCCCCTGATTCTGGGGGTCAATGCAGACCCAGGATGCTGTTTTCCCCTCTCCAGGCTGGAGGTGCTGGGCTGACTGTACCTAGCAGGGACTGTGGTGGGGTCACTGTGGCTACAGAGTGCTGACTCTAGGCAGAGGGGTTTCTAGAATGTGTGTGGGGACTTTACCCAAGGCCTTCACAGCTGCAGAGGAAGTAGACTGACATGGTCCTAGTCCAGGGCAAGTGGGCCTAGTTCATGGACAGTGACATGTGCTCAGGGTCCTATGCTCAGAAGCGTTAATGGTTTAATGCTCTTCTATCGTCATCTTGGAAGTCTTAATGCTTTTGAACAAGGGGCTCTGCTTTTTCATTTTGCACCAGGCACCCCAAATGATATAGCAGGTCATGTTCTTGCCCTTGACATGGAGCTAGTGGGACAAGTCTGTGTGCAAAGTGTGAGTTTGCAGTTCTGTTCTTTAGGGGGTCCCTGGACAGGGCTCTAGCAACAGGGGTCACTTATGGAAAGTGCACTTTACTCAGACCTGGGGTTCTGGTCTGCTGTCTTTGTCACCTCAGCAAGTCACCTAACCTCTCTGGGTCCCAAGTTCAGGCTTCCAAGGAGATGAGCTCTATGCTCCTTTCCAGCTCAGTCACTTCTCCCTGGGAAGAGGCTAAACCTCCCTGTAATCTTGGTGTATACACACACACACACACACACACACACACACACACACACACAGCTAGAGCATCAACACCGAGCAACATTATTCCCTCTGGAGAGATGGAGCCCAGGCGTTGCTCCGTGGCCACTCGGAGGCAAGTCTCCACAGGCTACTTCTAAAATCCAGAGACCAGCCAACACCTTTCCCGGGTTTGTTTACTCCACTACTAGGGGGTGGTGGGGGACTCTGGCTGCTTTGGGGGGTGGCTGTTATGGCTTGGGGAGTGGGGCAGATAAAGTAATTGGTATCCAGGGCTTGATAGCAACCACCCCCCACCCTGCCGCGTTCCGCCTGGCTAGTCAAGGCTGGGAGGGGCGACAATTATTTACTCCTCCTGGGCTTCCCTACCAGGAGAGCAATGGGAGGAGGAAGCCCGAAGTGCGGTTTCTGGAGACAAAGGAAAATGATCCTATGACCGCACATGAGTGGCGGGGACTGGAGAGCGTGGGGCGGACTCTGGACCAGGGTTGGTAGGGTGGCTAAGGCTGGGGAGGTGCGGGTGCAGAGTGTGCACGCACAGTCCTTGGCCACAGCGCCACGTGGCCAAGAGTGCCTCCTGGGTCCCACCCCCTTTGCCCCGCCCCTGAGTTGGGCTCTAGTGCCCCACCCCCACCGTGTGGGGGTGGGGGAAGGGCGTCTCTCCAGGAGGCTGCAGGTCTGTGGGGGAAGGGGCCTCTCACCGCCTCCCCCTCCACCCCGTTGGAGCAGGAAGCCTTGCAGCCTGCTAGTCTGGAAGCATAGTTGTAGAGGTATCCCCAGCCTCCGCCTTGTCCAACCGCCCAGTGGTGGTCGCTTTTGTTTTTTAATTAATTTTTTAACACTTATTTATTTTTGAGAGAGAGAGAGAGAGAACGAGTAGGGGAGGAGCCCAGAGAGAGAGGGAGGCACAGAATCCGAAGCAGCTCCAGGCTCTGAGCTGTCAACACAGCCCTACATGGGGCTGGAACCCACCAACGATGAGATCATGACCTGAGTCTAATGCTTAACCGCTTAACTGATTGAGCCACCCAGGCGCCCCCGCTTTTTTTTTTTTTTTTTTTACAATGGAACTAACTGGCGAGGAGGGGACGGCTACTCACCTGAGCCAGAGCCTCAAATCTTCACAGAAGCATCCCCAATCCTGGCTAAGCTACTGTCAATACATCCATTTCACAGATGGAAAAGTAAACAGAGTCCTGCAGCAGCATGGTGGGGTAGAGCTCAGGTGACTTCTCCCCTGATTCCCCACTGGGAACCTGGAAGGAAGTCAGCACCCCATCACCTCTAATCCCTCCCCTACATGCACATCACATA
Organism: Neofelis nebulosa; assembly: GCF_028018385.1. Taxonomy (NCBI): domain Eukaryota; kingdom Metazoa; phylum Chordata; class Mammalia; order Carnivora; family Felidae; genus Neofelis; species Neofelis nebulosa. Next base: position 54,766,804 of record NC_080797.1, on the reverse strand, counting down.
CATCCAGAGAGGGGTAGGAACTCCAGGTGCCCCTCAAACTTGGGAGAGGAGGGCCTCCTCCTGTGGGCTCCAATGTTCTGACAAGAGTCCCCCAAACAACATGTCCTAATAAACCCTTTCATAGACAGGGAACATCTGCTGATCTTCACAACCCCTGGAGCAAGGAAGACAGGGAGAGTGACAGGAAGAGAATTCACAAAGATTGAAGTCAGAGAAGGCGCCAGAAGAGGTTTGTTTGCCCTGTGACTCATTTGGAGTTCAAATCCACCTTGACTCCTGGCCCAGAGCACCCATACACATACCTGACAGTCAAATGATGCCTCATCCTAGGAAACTGGGCTCCCAGAGTTGGGTTGGGGTGGGCAGAGGGAGGAGGAATTGTTTTGTTTTGTTTTGTTTTGTTTGGAATCTGACCAGATTCTCCTACCCCTGCCTTCTCTGAGAGAGCGATTTGGTCCTCAATCGGGAACAATCACATAAAATGAATCTCTAAGATACTCTCAGATGCTGAGGATTCTGGGATCTTAGGGAAAGTTTCCCAGGGGAGGCAGAATGGAGGGATGCTTTGAGCAGGGCCAGGACCAGCCATCAAGATGGGCGACTTGTGCCTGAGGGGACCACCCCTTACCTCCTCCTCCTCAGTCTCTGGACTCAGCAGGCAAGGGGAACAGAACAGCCCTTCATTCTGAGAGGAAGTGAGGAATCAGGAGCTCAGGAAACTGTTTTTTGTTAAAGGATCACTGACATCACCCCATCAGGCAGAGAGACGGATGGCACGGGGAGGTCCTTTTCAGCTCATGCCTGGCTCAGGACTGCCAGTCAGGGTGCCTTGGACAGGCTCAGGCCCAGAATCAGGGTGCACTGCCCCCTTGGCTAGGGGAGATGGGGAGAAGGCAGCTTTAGTTCAGGGCTTTCCATTCCACTCAGGAGCTCTGGTCAGAGCTCATCTTTTCTTCAAGGTCTCCTCAGACTGACCCCAACATAGCCCCACTCACAAATGTCTCCCCACCACATCCTCCTCCCAGGTTTCCAGGAGGCAGGAGGGCACCTCCAAGACTCACAGACCAGTGCTCAGATCTGTCATTCTGCATTCTTCAGAGGAACATGGTACAGAGTCAAGAAAGAGAGGAGCAGAGGAGAGACCCTTTGTCCACTCCTGGGTTGCCAGTTTGAGCTCTAGAAGCCACATTCTCACCTGTGGTGCATGTGGGGTGGGAAATGGACCCCCAGCATCACCCCCAGGGGCTTAAAAATAATGAAGGCTAGGAGTGCCTGGCTGGCTGAAGTCAGTAGAGCATGAGATTCTTGATCTTGGGGTGGTGAGTTCAAGCTCCACGTTGGGCCTAGAGCTTACTTAAAAAATAATAAGGGGAAAAAAAAAAAAAAATAATAATAAGGGGGCAGCGCTTGGGTGGCTTAGTCGGTTGAGCGTCTGACTTCGGCTCAGAGCATGATCTCACAGTTTGTGAGCTCGAGCCTTGTGTTGGGCTCTGTGCTGACAGCTCAGAGCCTGGAGCCTGCTTTAGATTCTGTATGTGTCTCTCTCTCTGCCCCTTCCCCGCTCATGCTCTGTCTCAAAAATAAATAAACATTAAAAAATTTTTTTTAAATAAGAAGGAAGCCTATGTCAGTTCTGTCTCTGAATTCCCTGTGGGTGACCTCAGAATCCCTTACCCCTGGTAAAACCAGTGACCTTGGCATTCTGTGGGCATATGGGTGCTACTGGGCTGTGAGAGAGGGTGGCAGCAGTGGGGGAAGTGTCTTGTCCTGGGGTTTTCTTGAGTTTCCTCAGGCTGGTCCCTTTCCCCTGGACTGTCCTGCTCAACCACCTTGCAATCTGGAGAAAGCTCAGTGACCCCTGGTGGCCCACAGTTTGCCCCTCTGTGCTAAAATCCCCTGCAAAGGATATTGGAAGGCAGAGACAATCTGGGTGTAAAGCTGGGCCCACAGGCCCTGGTTTATTATTATTAATTATTATGTTTCATGACCATGCTAAGCATAATCTTATACATGACTGGAGAGGGTGAGGTCCTTCTGCAGCCCCCGTGTAGGCCCAGAATCTTTTATTTCTCTCCCCACTTGCCAGATATGATAAAAACCTCCGCCAGCCCAGCCCACGCTGGGGAATGTGTGTTTGGAGAGAGGCAAGGAAAGCGAGGGAAAGGTTGACTGCTTCCCCCCACCCCCCCTTTAGCGTGGGTGACACCGGCGAGAAGCGAGCAGCTGACCCGGGTTTGAATTTAGAGTGTTCATTAATACGATATTATGCCATATGCTCCCGCACACTGTCTCCCTCTAATGCAGCCGCCAATTTGCTGAGCAGCCCTAATTAGTAATGGTATAATGAGAGTATTCAGAGGGTAATGTGGTGGGTGGGGATGAGAGTGATGGGGTTGCTCCTGGCCAGTGGGGGAGGAACAGGAGCTGGCTGCAGAGGGTTGGGGCTGGGGGGCTCAGGGTCCACTTCAGGGGGTTGTCTGGACCCAGGACTGGCTGAAAGCCCAGGAGGCAAGGTGCCTTCCTCCCCTGCAACTCCCAATTCCTTGGGGAGCAGAGGTTCAAGGTTGTGGAGTGGCATGGTGGTGGGAAGAAGAGAGAGAATTCAGGTGAAGGAGGAGGGAAGGAATGGTCCTTTGTTTTCTGGCTGGAGACGGATGCTAGAGAAGTGTAATGGTGGTGTGTGTGCACGCACATGCACGCAAGTGTGCCAGGCACACTCTGCTCACCCCTCAGAATCACCCTGCCACGTGGCATGACCAACACCATTTTTCAGATGGGGAAACCAAGGAGCTCAGGCTCCTTCACAACTGGTGAAGGAGCAGAGGACTGGCAGCCAGGACCATCAGACTCCAGCACTGGAGAAGCTCAGTTTGACCATTGCTGTGGGGATGCCATGGTCAAGGCTGAGGGGAGAGAGCCATGGAGGGGTTAAGGATGGGCATGGCACAGGAGGGACTGACTGTTCACATGCCTTGCTCTTCCCTACTGCTGAGTGTTTTATCTGTACCCTCCTTCCTTTCTCAGTCTGTAGGCTCCCAGCCTCAGTCCCTGGGACGAGATCATTTGCAGGATCCTAGCTAAGAAGCTACTGTATATGACGACCAGGACAGACTCCGCACCTTTGGCCATTGCCATGCCAATGGAGCCTTCAGTCTGAGCAACTTGAGCCTCTGAGCTCATGGCAAAATCTGCCCTAGCCAGAGGTGAACCCCAAGAAAGGGCTCGGACCTCCAGGGAGCATGAAGTATCTGTGCCCCAGATTCAGGATTGCCCTACCAGCTCTGAGACTCCCAATGCCAGGGGTGTCCACAGGAGCAGGTGGGTGGGCCCTTGAATCTGCATCTTTGAGACACCCTTCCCATTGCCACTGTCCTCCCCCCCCCGCCCCCCCAGGGCCTCTCCTTCCCAGGCACGGCTGGGCAGCGCTCCCTCCCTGGGTGATCACAGCTCTCCCGCAAACCCACACTCAGGAGATGAAATATTCATCACGTACATATTGGCTCCTCCAGCGGCTTTTAGGGAAAGCAAATGAGACTGACTCCAGGAAGGAAATGAGTGTGAGGCACAGGCGGGTGGGGGGGTGCAGGGGGGTGCGTAATGGTGAGGACAAGGGTGGGGGGTCACCTCCTTTCTTCAGCCTTTCTTGGATCCAGCTTCTGGTAGCAGGCTGTGTCTTCTGTTTCCGATGTTCCCAGCCTACCATATTCCTGCCCCCAAGCACCCTTACCTCTCCACCAGTCCCAGAGCCCCCACCTCTTCTCCTAGAAGATGAGAGTTCACAGTTTTACTTTCTAACACACCCAGACAGTGCAACAAAGCATAGATTCATCTCACCACTTGCCACACCTAGCCAGGCACTGAACCTACAGGGCAGCAAGGTCCCCACCATCATGGAGCACACAGATGTGTAAGACTATTTCACATGGTATATGGGGAAAATAAAATGCCTGTTTTAGTTTGGGTGGGCAAGGAAGGCCTCTCTGAGAAGGTGACATTAGTGCTGATATCCGGATGGTGAGGATAAACTTTCCAGGTCAAGGAAATGGCAAGTGCAAAGGCCCAGAGGTAGGAATGAGCTTAGAGTGTCTAGGGAGTAGCCAGAAGGTCAGTGTGGCTCCAAATCAGCAGGGAGTGAGCTTAGAGACCATCACAGGGACCTCATGGGTCACAGAGAACTTGGGGTTTATTCTAAGAAAGCAGGAAGAGCACTGGATTTGAAGCCAAGAGGCTAGGTGTGAGCCCTGAGCAGGTGACTTAATCTTCTAGCCTCACCTTCCTTATCTGTGAAATGGGAACAGGAAAGTCTGCTCACAGGGAAGCTATGAAGGTTAAATAACATCATTTATGTGAGAGCATATTGCTTTTTTTTTTATGTTTATTTATTTTTGAGAGATAGAACATGAGCAGGGGTGGGGCAGAGAGAGAAGGGGGCAGAGGATCTGAGGATCCAAAGCAGTCTCTGTGCTGACAGCAGAGATCCTGATGTGGGGCTTGAACTCAAGAACCACGAGATCATGACTCACAAACCATGAGATCACGACCTGAGCTGAAGTCAAACGCTTAACCAAATAAGCCACCCAGGTGCCCCCAAAGCGTATTGCTCTTTAATGTTACTATTACAGCTTCCCCCAACTCTGTCCCTGGGTGGGCCCTCAAAGATCTGCCTGGACAACACTGAGGCCCAGAACCTTGGAACCCTGGCATGGAGGTCATTCAGGGAGTATTTACTGAGCAACTACTGTATGCCTAGCACTGTACTTGTTGCCAGGATATAGCCATGAACACGACAGACTAAGTCTGGACTGAAGAGAGCTGGACCAGCTCCTTTCATAGACAGAGAATGGTGAGGTCAAGGCCACATAGTGTTTAACTGTGAAGCTGAGAGCCCAGGCCCCTTGACTGCTAATCCAGTGTCCTTCTCTGGATTCAGACGATGGGTAGCCACTGCCTCCTCTGGCTGACAGGTTCTCCCACCCTGTGCCTCCCTGTTTGGGAGAGAAGGTGGTCCCCTGTGCAGGGTCCCTGATTGGAATGAGGAGGAATTCTTCTGAAGGGATCAGGAAGCTTTCTAGAGTGTCTGGGATGAGCCTTGAAGTGTAGATTGGATTTGGCTGTGAGGAATGGAGGGATATTGGCAGAAGGGATCACAAAGTCTTGGAGATTGGAAAGCATGGGACGTGTACATTAAAAACAGAGAGCGTGAGAAGAGGAGCAGGTCAGGATGGACCTAGAGGGGCCCTTGATGCCATTTCTCCCTGCCCCCCCCCCCCCACGCCACTCTCTGGCAGCAGGGAGCCATGGGAGCTCCTTGAGCTTTGAGTTGGAGAGTGGCACTCTCAAGACTGCTCCATAAAAAGCTCTAGCGGCTTTGTGCTCATGGCATCGGAGGGGGAAATGGAGGCAGGGAGATCTGTGAGCCAACTACTGCAGTAGTCCAGGTAAGCATTAATGAAGGACTCTGCTGGAGCATTGGTGGCAGCAAAGAAGAAACAGGAACAATTTGAGAGGCATTACAGAGGAAGATGCAGGAGCTGGCCCCTGATGGAGTGTGGGGATCAGGAGTGGGGGAGGAGACAAAGAGCGCTCAGAAGATGGGAGATTTAGCTGTTCTTTATTGATTTCATGAACATTTCCTGAGCACCTGCAGAGGGTCAGGCCCTGTGCCATTCAGGCAGGAAATTGAGCAAATTTGTGCAAAACTTGAAGTCTTGTGATTTGTGCTCTTGTTGGGGGGGGGGGGGATGGGGATGTGGGGGTGAGGGGTCATTAGGCTCTGGTGACCCTCTCAGAGGCTCAATTTTGCTCTCTGTAAAATGGAGGCATTTCAAAAAGACACCCCTTTTCCCCAAAGAGCTCCCAGGGGCAAGCAAACACCAGCTGGATGCTTCAGAAAGGTGCTTCTGGACAGATACTCCAGAATTCTGGTCATTCAAGCATGTGGAAATTAGGAGGGTATGGAGAGAGGGGATGGGCTGTCTTTGGATGCTGGGGAGACAGACCCACATAGGGAAGCTAGGAGCCCAGTCAGGGTTGCATTCCTCTCAGGGCTGCGGGGATGGGGTCTCAGGGCCTCCTTCTTCCCATCTGGGAAAACAGAGCCAGGAAAGGGGCTCTTTGGGAGCAGGGACTGTGGCAGTGATTCCTTCACCTATGGCAGCCACTAATGTTTCCTGAGTCCTCAGCTAGTAGCTTTATGTGCATTAGGTCCATCAATCCTCAGAGTCTCCAGGAACAAGTATTGGTAGTATCTCCATTTTCCAGATAGGGACACTGAGACCCAGATTTCTGAGACCATTCATTCACAAAGCCAGAATTGGAATTCAGGCTGCCTGACTCCCACATCTAGCACTTAACCTCTTCTCTGATCCCTTCTTCTGATAATTCACCCAGACCTGGAGCCCACCTGCCCTGCCATCCTCTCTACTAGGGGCCAGCCCCACCCCACAGCAGTGCAGGGGCAGCAGAATCCAGGGTGCCTATCTGGGAGCAGAAACATTTGAAGAGGACCATGAAGGAGAGGTAAAATTTGGACTTGCCAAGGTGGGGGTAGGGAAGGGCATTACAAAAGTACCTTTGCAAAACCAGAGCAAAAGTGAGGTGGTTCCTCCCAAGTGCGTTGGAGGGTTGGGGGTGCTGAGCCCTGGGGCCCCGTTTGTCGCCATCCTATCACCAGTTTTCCAGGAAGTTTGGAGTCTCCTTCTGCCCTCCCCCACCCACCAGGGTGAAGGTTTGTGGGGAATGTTCTCCCGCAGAACTCGGCACGAAATAAATTCCATTCTTACTCTGCAAATGACACTGCACATAAATATTCAGTAAATTAGCAGCACGCTTTTATAGATTTATCAGTCATTGCAGGCACAAAATGACAGGCAATGTTGTAGCTGAAATATTAATGCTGACAAATTAATGATTTCTGAGTAAATGATGTCATTTTTGCACCGTTTCATTAAAATTTACTCACTTCTGCTTCATTTCTGGACCTAAAAAAAATTAACATCATTTCTTTCTCTCTTTCTTCTTTCTTTTTAGTGTGGGATCGGTTCCTAAACCTGAGAGGGACATCAATTTTCCCCAGCAGCACCCCGGAAATGGAGGTGGGAGCAGGGCAGGGCTAGCCTCCCCTCCCCCAAGCCCTGGGAAGGTACTGAGGAAAGACCCCATGGGTCCCAGAGCGAGTTCCTGGGACTCTGCCATTAGTCTAGCTGAATGGAACACAGCAAAGTGTTTTCTCTGGGGTGAGTCTGGAATGAGGGGGTGGGGGCCATAGGGGAAAGTGGGGAGGGGTCTTGTGGGGGGGAGGTGGGGACAGAAGGAGTAGGAGGAAGTCCTTACCTTATCCCCTTTGGAAACTGAGCACCTCCATCGCCCCCCATCTCACATGGCCTCCTCTCTTGGCATACATTTGGGGAATAATTCCCACGACTTCTGTAGTAGAAAAAGGAGAAAATACCAGTTGTGTAAATATGCCCAACCTGCCCTTCACCCAAGGCTCTTGGGATGAACAGATTTGAGTCCAAATCCTAATGGAACCACTTATGCACAGCGTGACCTTGGGCGAGTATCCTTGCCTCTCTGAGCCTCAGTTTCCTTTTCTCCTCACTGGGTTCTTGGGAAGATTAAATGGGATGATGTGTACAGGGCCCTGCACGGGGAGAGGTTCCCCAGGAGGGTGAGGGAACTACGCAGAGAGGGGCTACGCCGACAGCAGCAGCCTGGCCCCAGCGCCAGGCCCCAGGGTGACCTTGCCTGGCTCTGTGGGGGTGGGAGCCCTTGCTGCTGCCCGCCTGGGTCTGAAAGACGCGGCCAAATGCAAACAAACCCGCGGGCCCCGCCTGCACAGCGGGAACGGAGGGCGGCGAGGTCTGCAGTGGCCAGGCGGACACAAAGAAAGGCGAGGGAGGCGAGCTCGTGGGCACCGGAGCCGGCCCAGCCTATCCGGTGATCTCCGGGCTAATTCGTGTCAGGGCCGGTCTCCTATCTCCTGCCCGGCTCTCTGGCCGCTGATAAAATTGAAGTGGAAATGAAGTTGGATGCTTGGGGAGGATCTGCGCCCCACGGGGTGGGGGTGGCTCTCTCCGCCCGCCCGGGCAGCTGCTTCCTCGCTGGCTGCCCTTGGCGCTGCCCTTGGCCAGGCGGGAGGGATGAGGACGCGGGGCGAGGTGGGAGGGATGCCCCCACAGAGGCCCCTAACCAGCGGCTGCTGACCACGTCCTGTCCTGGTTACTATTCACCTAGCAATGGTTAGTGGGGTAGAAATAACACGCACGTTTATCCAGTGCTTATGTGCCGGGTTCAATGCCAGGTGCTTTAAATGAATTATTCCCTTACTTAGCGCCGCCCCCCCCCCCCCCGAACTGGAGGTGGATCTAGAGATCGTCCCCATTTTCACGGGTGCACACACGGAGTCTCTCCTGGTCCAGAGACTGCTAACAGAGTGGCGACATTCGCACGCAGGCATGACCCACACCTGAGAGCTCCACGCGATCTCGCTGGATCTTCACTTACCAGCAGTGCCCCAAGTCGTGGCAAGCACACAGAAGCAGGACAGAGGCAGAGTGCTGGCCGTTGTGCACACCTGTTATGAGGCAGGCCTTCTAGCCATTATCTCCCTTGAACTCTCAGCCTTGACACTATCAGCCCCAGGTGAGGAAGCTGGGGCTGAGGCCAGCGCCAAGGAATCAAGCATGGCCACTGGGAATCAGGGAATGCGCTGTCAGCCTCCTGAGTTGTCTTTCTGACCCCAGATCAGCTCAGGATGAAGTCTGTGCTGCACTGTACTTTTTGGGAAGAGGAGGGTAGCAGCCTGGAAGTAATAATTGGCTTTTATGATGCAACTCAGCTATTATTCACGTATGTGCATTCCTATCCCTATTTTATAATGCAACTCAGTTATTATTCATGTGTATTCCTACACATTGGCCCTGCCTACCTCACGCTTACCACAGCCTGTCTGCTTCCACCTCTCTCTGGCTCCAGCCACACTGCCAGCTTTGGGCTCTCAATGCCTCCAGAGCCCCCAGCTACTTTCTCTCCTAAGACCTTCACACATTCTCTTCCCTCAGCATGGAATGCTCTTCTCCTGGGCCGCTATTTCATCTTTCCAGTCTTACCATCTTTCAATAATCCTTTTAATGGTATTGATACACACTGATATACCAAAATGTATAGACTATATTTTTAAAATTGGATATAATACAGTTACCCAACTCAAACAACTCATATGGACTGCAGTGGCTCTGAACTCCCAGCCCTGTAGTTTGGTGCCTCTGGGGCAGTTGGATGGGGCCTTTCCGTGGTCAACAAAGGACAAGAGGCTAGCTCCATAAAACATTCAACTAGATTTTGTGTCTGCCTAGCTGCGCACCTAGCTTAATTCTCTGGTCCTCAATTTCTGCTTTCCCAGTAGTTGCTTCTCCAGAGGACATTTCTCTTTTTTAGGGCTCTAAGTGCATTGCAAAGTAGTTGCTTTCTGATAGGGTTTACATGAAGGAGCCTCTACCTGGAGCTAGAAAAGTACCTGAGTCCTGGCTCTGTCACTAATTGTATAACCTTGGACAAGTTTCCTCCCCTCTCTGAACCTCAGTTTCCAAGTCTGGAAAAATGGGTATAAAAATAGTTACATCTGCCTCACAGGTAAGTAGCACAGATATAGGTAAAATAGCAGTGAGATTGTGTGTGTGTGATCTTGACATCTCATTCCTGGATCTCTAGGATCCAACACAGTGCCCAACCTAGTAAGGGCTCAAAAACTGTTGAATTAAATACTTTTGATCTTTTGTTAATTTATCAAAGCAGTATTTTCTGGGAAATTTTTTAGAGTTTTATAAATTATAAAAACAACAATACAACATTAAATACAAGTTTGAGAAGAGAAAAAAAAATTATCTGGACTCCCACCACTATACGTTGAGACTTATTTTCATTTTTGCTTATTCTTTCCCAGTCTTTGGTTTTTTTCCCCCAGTCTTTGCTTTTATGCCTGAATAGTTTACATTGCTGCAAACATAGCATGTGTTTAGTGGTTTTTTTTCCATTTCACATTATCTCAAACATTTGTATACTTTCTGCATTTTCATAATGATGTTTTTAATGGAACAGAGTAGATGTACAAAATTTATACATTTTCGCAGTCACATATGGAACTGTTAGATCACAGAGGAAGTCTCAAAACGTTCCAGAGAATCAACACTACCTAGGACATGTTTTCAGACCACAATGCGAGAAAATTAGAAAACCACAGAAAGAGAGCTAACAATATCTTCTATCTCTTGAAACTACAAGCCAAACTTCAAAATAATTCATAAAGAGTAAATTGATGAACATTAATTAAATATTTAGAATTAAATGATAGTGAAAGGATGAATGATTCTGAGCCACTATACTTTTTTTTCAAGTTTGTTTATTTTGAGAGAGAGAGAGAGAGACAAAGAGAGCGAGTGGGGGAGGAGCAGAGAGAGAGGGAGAGAGGGAGAGAGAATCCCAAGCAGGCTTCACACTGTCAGCACAAAGCCTGATGCGGGGCTCGAACCCACAAACTGTGAGATCATGACCCAAGCTGAAACCAAGAGTCAGACACTCAACTGACTGAGCCACCCATGCTCCCCTGAACCACTATAAATGCAGGTTGGAATTGAGCATGTATGTGAACAGGTAGGAGCCAGGGCTTCTCACTGTGGGTAGTGGGAGGTTACAAATAAACAAGGAGTTGAGGCTAGAATGATCCATGTGGTAGTGGTTTAGAGTTGAAGATAATCAGAATGAAGTTACATTTAGTTTAATGTAAATACAGATGGTTACATATGGAATTTTATAGGGATAAGTGTGCTCACGTGGGTTAGTATACACACACATTTCCTTGCTCTGCCAGCTGAGAGAGCCTGGAAGGAATGACCCCAGTAGCAACGGTCACACCTGGCACCCAGATTTTAGTTTCTAACACCATTCTTCAATAAAAGGAACCAGGGTTCCTTGGAGAAATGGTTGATTCTAGAGCTGGGGCGGGAAATATATAAGATGATCCTAGAGCATTTTGTAGTGCCAGAAAGTAAGAAAGTAACCAAATAGGAAACAACTCACATGGATGGAGAGTGTCCAGGAGACAAAGGAGCCAACTGAGAGCTCCTAGTGGCCAAAGCTGGAACAATTTGAGCAACAAAATAAGTAATAGTATTGAATTATAACCCAAAGTAAACAAATATCCACGAGTCCATACTGGTATAAAGGATTGAATCAATAGGAAAAATAGACATATCTCCTATGCAGAAAAATTCCAAATAATTTATGTAGATGCTCTACCCTCCAGGAGGTGGAGCTTAATTCCTTACTCCTTAAGTGTGGGCTGTATATAGTGACTTTCTTCCAAAGAATATGGAAAGGGAGAAAAAAGGGTTACTTCACGGTGAAGAAATATGACAAGCACTACTTCAGCCTGGTGGTCAAGGTCAACATCAGCAGTGATAAGTCATGTTGATAGTATGCACTTTGGTATGATATGATGAGAATGGCCTTTTGCCTCTTAGGTCAACCTGTCAAAAACCCATACCCCAGTCTAATCATGAGGTAAACATCAGATTAATCCCAGTTGAGTAACATTTTACAAAATACATTACTAATACTCCTTAAAACTGTTAAGATCATGAAAAACAAGGAGAGCCTGAGAAACTGTCACAGACAAATAGAGTCTCAGGAGACATGATGATTTAGGTAATGTGGTGTACTGGATGGGATCCTGGAGCAGAAAAAGGACATTAGGTAAAAACTAAGGAAAGCTGAATAAAATATGAGCTTCAGTTAATAATAATGTATCAATATTGGTCCATCAATTGTGAAAATGTACCATACTAATATAAAATAATGATATAGGGGAATTTGGGTGTGGGGTATATGGGAACATTCTAGGTACATCTTCACAATTTTTCCATAAATCTAACACTATTCTAACATTACAAGTTTATTTAAGAATGATAATGAAAGTACTAGGTAAATTTTGTAATGAGCAGTTAAAGCAGTATTTCGAGGGAAATTTATAAACTTAAATGCATGTTTCACAGTCAGTAGTGCTGTTCACCAGATACTTCCAGTGCTTTGGCTGGACTTTGATAGGACTATACTTCCTGGTCTCTTTAGGCTACATGAGGGCAATGAACTGTGAGATAAAGTGATTTGTGTCACTTCCAGGAGGGAACATTTAATCACTGGCATAAGACCATCCAGTGATCTCTTTCTCTCTGCCATTTATTGCAAACACCAATATTTCAGATATCAGCTGCTCCCCTAGCTGGTGGTCCAGAGCAAGCATGGCATAGGGCAGAGCCCCTAGACAGCTTGCGATGGATCAGCAGTATGAGAAATAAATAAGCCTTTACTCTATTAAACTGCTGGGATTTTGCTGGGTATTACAGAAGCATAATTTAGCTTATCTTGATATTGCATGTATGTATGTATGTATGTATGTATGTATGTATGTATGTATGTATTTTGAGAGAGAGAGAGCACGCATAAGCACACAAGTCGGGGAGGGGCAGAGAGGAGAGACAGAATCCCAAGTAGGCTCCACATCACCAGCTCAGAGCCCACTGCGGGGCCTGAACTCACAAACCATGAGATCATGAGTTGGACACTTAACTGACTGTACCACCCAGGCGCCCCCTGATATTGAATGTATTTAAAAATATGTAGCAGGTAGGTTGCTTTCAGCTATTAAGTAACAGAAAACCCAGTTCAAATTATTCTAAACTATAAAGGGCATTTATTATCTCTATAACAAGCTGTTCTGAGGCAGGATTAGTTAATTCAAAGGCTCAGTGATGTTCTTTCTGCTCTGCCATCTTCAGTTGTAAGTTTATTGTTTAAGCCACCAAGTTTTGAGGTAATTTATAAAGCAGCAATGGATAACTAATGAACAGTACATAAGGATAAGACACTTGGAGCCATGGTAGCCATTTGCCAACATGAAGGGAACTAACATAAAACTGTGACACTGGCCAAGGTTTGTGATGGAGATGTTAACTGTCCACCAAAATTCAATCTCTCCTTTTTGCAGGGTAATAGAGTGGTAGTTAGGCACATGGCAGGCCAGCTGGGCACTACATTTTCCAGTCCTTTTCGCAGTTAGGTGAGGCTGTAAGAATGTTTGGCCAATGGAACATGAGCATAAGTAATATGTTCCCCTTCTGGGCTAGAAGTCTTAAAACAGCAGGAGTATTTCTTCTCTGTGTTCTTTCTTTGTCCTTCCTGCAGACTGGAACCCAAATGTAGCAGTGACCTAGATTTCAACAGAGAATGGTTATGCCCCAGGATGGAAAAACATGGGTTCCTGAATGGATCCATGGAGCAGAGGTCACCTTGGACTATTATGTGCATAAAATATAAACTTCGTTCTTTAAGTCTTTGTTGGAACTTCTACTATAGCTGCTTGTTTTTTTCTTTTAATCCTAATTAACACTGGCATGGATAAATAAACCAATAAATCAGAATAGAGAGCCCAGGAACATGTTCATATCTACGTATGGGAACATGGCATATGCTAGAGATAGATTAGTGGGGGAATCACTAACCACTAGGGAAAAGAAAGACTCTTTAACAATAGAGCAATGACACATCATTCACAAAACTAACATGTAGATGTTTTAGGGGTGCCTGGCTGGTTCAGTCAGTAGAGTGTACGACTTTTGACCTTGGGGTTGTGAGCTTGAGCCCTAAGTTGGGTGTAAAGGTTACTTTAAAAATAAAATAAAATGAAGTAAAAATAAAATGTAGATGTTTTAGTGACCCAAATGGAAAAAAATTAGAGGAAAATATTTTTCATAACCCAAGATAGAGAAAGACTTCCCAAACAAAGAAGATACAATAAGAATAATCTATAAAGTATAGATTTACTTAACTTTATTAAAATTACATCTTATCTAAGGCAAAATATAAGTAAGATTAAAAAGCAGGCAATTTACTGGGAGATATTTGCAATATATATCTATTAGAATGTATAAAGAACTCCTATAATCTGTAAGAAAAAGACAAAGAACCCAACAGAAAAGCAGGAAACAGTATAAACAGACAGTTCACAGAAGAGGATATTCAAATGGCCACTACGGCCACGAAAAGAAAAATGAGATACCATTTTTCACCCATCAGATTAGGAAAAATTAAGAGGCCTAGTAATATAAAGTGTTGAGGAGGATGTGAGGAAAATAACGTGTATACATGGCTGGTTGAGGTGTAAATTTTGCCAGAGAGCAAACAAGTAACATCTAATAACGTTGAAAATTGCACATACCCTATGACCTATTCAGAAAATTCAATTTCTAGGTATGTTTCCTGGAGAAATTCTGGCATATGTATACACTCGATATATACTACATTACTGTCTACATGGGGCCAAATACTGGAAACAAAAAAAAAATAAATATAGGGGAGTGAACTGATGACATATGTTTTATGATATTATACAACAGTTTAAGAAGAATGAGTTAGATCTATACATATGCACATGGATAGTTTTAAATAATGCCATACTGGGTGGATAAAAAGAAGATTCAGAATGATTTGGAAAATATACTACTTATATGCATTTCTGAGTACATATGAATGCATAGCAACATTTTTTTAAATGGAAGGAGTCACCCCAGGCTCAGAATAATGGTTCCTTCTTGGAGAAAGGGTATAGATAGAACTGGGAATGGCAGTTAGAAGGGACCTCACCCCTGTAATGTGTCGTTTAGTTAAAAGAGAAGCAAGCAAATATGGTGAACTATTAAATGTATCAGTCAGGGTCCAATCGGGAGACGGGAACTACACAGGGAAAATTTAATATAAAAGAATTAACTAGGAGAGCCTGGGTGGCTCTGTCGGTTAAGCGTCCGACTTCAGCTCAGCTCATGATCTCACAGTTTGTAAGTTCAAGCCCCACATTGGGCTCCGTGCTGATAGCTCAGAGCCTAGAGACTGCTTTGGATTTTGTGTCTCATTCTCTCTCTACCCCTCCCCCATGTGTGCTCTTTCTCGGTCTCTCAAAAATAAATAAAAATGTAAAAAAAATTTTTTAAATTAACTAGTGAAGTGTGGTTAAGTTCTAAGAGGAGTAAATGATACCTCTGAAGGAATAGACATGGGAGGGGCACCTGGGTGGCTCACTCAGGCATCTGATTCTTGGTTTCAGCTCAGGTCATGATCTCACGGTTAGTGGGTTTGAGCCCCATGTCAGGCTCTGTGCTGACGGCATGGAGCCTGCTTGGGATTCTCTGTCTCCCCTCTCTCTGCCCCCTCCCTACTCACGCTATCTCTGTCTTTCTCAAAATAAATAAATAAACTTAAAAAAAATAAAGGAAAAAACATGGGGAGCAGCTGCTTTGTCCAGGGCTAAGAAAGTGTACCCAAGGATGAAACACACTTGGAAAAGGACACCCACACCTAAGACTGAGATTCAGGCCTGAGGGAAGGTGTGGCTTTGGACCCCACAGAGAAGTCCACTGAGGTGCTTCAGCCAGAGCTGGACAATAGCCAGCAGGCTCTAGCTGGCAGGAACCTGTCCATAGGAGTGCTACTGTAACTCACGGGGGTATGGGGTGAGCAACACAGGGTCTCCCATTTGCTTATGGCAGTTGGGAGCAAGAATTACATACAGGAGCAAGGAAAAGAAGCCCCCCACCCCTTCTACCCACTATGCCATGCAGTGTCCTTCATGCCCTCTCCTCACAAAGCTTTACATTGTATCGGCTGATAAAAGACTTCTCTATGTACAGGGTCCAGCTCCAGTATCACAAAGCAGGGCAAAGAATAGTAGATTGGGAGCTGAGAGGCAATACACTGATAACTGGCACACTAGTTATGGATAGGGGGAATATACATGTTGGTTACACTAATCTTCATGTATTTCTTTATAGTTTGGGGACCTCAAAATAAAAATATTAAATGACTGCAAGTTAAAATTTTTTAAACAAAATTTTACCAGTGATGGAATAAAAATTTCTTCCAAAACACTAGGGAAGAAAGGTAAAAGGGGAAGTGGAGATTAGATCAGAATCCTTGAAAGGAAGAATAAAAACTAACTGGGAGGTAAAACCAAGAGACATTTGTTTTTGCCAAAGGAATTCTTTCCCTTCAGTCTGTCAAGAAGACCAAATCACCTAAATACCAAAAAACAAGCAAACAAAAACAAAACCCCCCCAAACCAAAAAACCAAACAACAGTAACAACAATAACAACAACCTCCAAAACAAAACAAAACAAAAACATGAATGGGTAAAACCTCCTTATCAAAAACCTAAAGATTGAGTCAAAACTAAAAGTATATGCTGTTTGTAAGAGATAACCCTAAAACAGGTGTGGCTGGGTGGCTCAGTCAGTTAAGCATCTGATTCTTGGTTTCAGCTCAGGATATGATCTCCTGGTTTTGTGGGTTTGAGCCCTGTAGCCGGCTCTGCGTTGATCGTGCTGTGGAGGCTACTTGGGATTCTCTCTCTCTCCCTCGCTTTCTGCCCCTCCCCCACTCATGCTGACTCTCTCTCTCAAATAAATAAATAAACTTAAAAATTTTAAAGAAAATTAGATAAACCTAAAACAAAGAAAAAATTTAAGAGTACAAGCATGAGTTTTCCATGACAATTCTATCCTACCTGGTGCCCCTTCTTCCTTCGCTACCTATCAAAATCCTCCTAATAGATATACGTATGCATCTGTACACATCTGAAGTCTCTCTTGAAGAATAAGCAAGAACCTGCTAACATTGGCTGCCTCCAGATAGGAACGTTGAGTGACAAAGGAAAGGGGGTGGAAGGGAGACTTTTCACTGTCTACCTTTCTGGACCTTTTGAATTGTAGATCGTATGTACATATATCCTTATTTAAAAACAAAAAGCCAAAAAAAACCTAAACCACCCCTAAAAACCAAAACCTTATGATCTTTAAGACAGAGCTGCTCCCATTCCTCAAAAAAATTAAAAATAGAATTACCATATGATCCAGCAATTTCACTTCTGATTATACAATCAAAAAATTGAGGGGCACCTGGGTGGCTCAGTCGGTTGAGCATCTGACTTTGGCTCAGGTCATGATCTCACAGTTTGTGGGTTCGCGTCTCCCCCTCTCTCTGCCCCTCCCCTGCTCATGCTCTGTCTCTCTCTGTCTCAAAAATAAAATAAAAACATTAAAAAAATTTAACAAAAATGGAAAGTCGGGTCTCGAAGAAATACTTGTACACTGAGGCTCACAGCAGCCTTATTCACAATAGCTGAAACGTGGAAGCAACCCAAGTGTTCATCAACAGATGAAGAGATAAGCAAAATGTGGAGCATCCATACAAGGGAATATCATTCAGCCTTAAAAAGGAAAGAAATACGGACACTGCTACAACATGGGTGAACCTGGAAGCCGTTGTGCTGAGTGAAATAAACCAGTCACAAAAAGACAAGTACTTAGACAAGTGTGATTCCTCCTAAAGGAAGTACTTAGAGTGGTCAAAGTCACTACAAGAGAGCTACTTTCTGGAGACAGAAAGTAGATGGTGGTTGCTGGGAGCTGGGAGGAGGTTGGAAGAGCTTTTGTTTAATAGGTGTGGAGTTTCAGTTTTGCAAGATGAAAAGAGTTCCAGATATGGCTGGTGGCAATGGCAGCATGAAATCATGAATGTACTTACTATTGCTGAACTGTACACTTATATATTATTAAGATATTAATTTTGTTATGTGTATTTTACCACAATTTTTAAAAAATTGGGGTAGGGGTGCCTGGGTGGCTCAGTTGGTTAAGCAGCCAACTTTGGCTCAGGTCATGATCTCGAGATTCGTGAATTCGGGCCCCGCGTCGGACTCTGTGCTGACAGCTCGGAGCCTGGAGCCTGCTTTGGATTCTGTGTCTCCCCCTCTCCCTACCCCTCCCCAGCTTGTGCTCTCTCTCTCTCTCAAAAATAAATAAATGTTAAAACATTTTTAAAAATTGGGTTAGCTGCCACTTTCCAAGAGGCCCTCTGTACCTGAGCACTCCCCAAAGCTCCCCTCTCCGACCCTGTGTCACTCTTATGAGAGTCCAGCTCACCCCTAGGTGTGTTGGTCTCCTGTGCACAACCACAGACTCAGATTCTTGAGGACAGGGCCTCTGTTTTTGTTTTTTAACTCCATACTCTTGGTGGCAAAGTGCTTAGTGGGTACTTGATGGTATTACCACATTTTGCTTCCTGGGTTAAGTCTACCTTTGGAGAGCATTCTTTTTTTTTTTTTAATTTTTTAGATGTTTTTATTTATTTTTGAGACAGAGAGAGACAGAGCATGAGCAGGGAGGGGCAGAGAGAATGAGAGGGAGACACAGAATCTGAAGTAGGCTCCAGGCTCTGAGCTGTCAGCACAGAGCCTGACATGTGGCTCAAACTCACGGACTGTGAGATCATGACCTGAGCTGAAGTTGGATGCTTAACCAACTGAGACACCCAGGCACCCCTGGAGAGCATTCTTTATGGGGGTCTGGAAACAGGAACACTATCAACTCAGCAGTATGGTGGAAAAAGTCAGACTTTGGAGTCAGCCAACTGGAAATAGGGTGCCAGCTTAGCCATGGTGTCTGCAGGCCAGTGAATACACTGTCCTGAACCTCAGTTTTCCTCTCAAAAATGGGATAATAATGTGTGATAAAAATAATGTGGGTCGTTCTTATCTGTGTTCTACATTATAAGAGCTTCTGGATGGAGGGCATGTCTCTTTTCTGCCCATGCTTTCCCCTGTTTCTGTCAAACAGCAGAGAACAGAACTCTGTTAAGGGAACAGAATGCTTGGTATTATTTTTTTCCCCTTCTATACTTTTTTTCTTTTGAGATAATTGTAGACTGACATGCAACTGTAGGAAATGATACTGAGAGGTCTCATTGTACCTTTCATCCAGTTTCCCCCAATGGTAATACCTTAATTGATATTAATATTGATAGTACGATATCCCAAATGGGAAATTGTCATTGGTACAATCCATTGACCCTATGCAGATTTCACCAGTTTTGCATGCACATGTATATGTATTTAGTTCTGTGCAGTTTTATTCCCTGTGCATATCTGTAGATCCCTCATGCTACCCTTTTATAGCCAGAGCCCTTAGTTCTTTTTAAGGGCTTCTGTTTCAGAAGGACATTTATCCCATGGATCACTGAGGTTCTTTCAAACTTTCCAATCTACCCAACCCTATTACCCCATTTACCTTTTTTCCTCTCCCACACATTAAAAGTCCCTTGGAGAGTTGGAACAAGTAACAGGTGCATCAGAGAATCCCCTACTTATCTCCACTAGAGCATGTCCTCATGTCCCTTGGGGGCCTCTGGACTCTCCCCAGAGTGGAGAGCTCTGAGTAGCAAGTCTCTCCTGTCTTCAGACATGCACAAAACCCGCCCATTCCTGCCTCTCTGTGACTGTGCTACTGAAGAGAAACACCATGCTTGTTACGTGATTGGAAGGGACGGTTGGCTCCCAAGGGCTGGATTTACCACCTGGTTTAGTGTGGCCCTGTGGTTTAGTCTGGGCCAGCTCCCACATCTCCTGAGTCACCTTTCTGACTCTGAGTAGGGGTCCTCCTTGGAGCTGCAATGCCCAGCTTTGGGTCCTTTCCTCTTCATGAGACAACACAGCCCTTGGGTAGTGGGAACATGCCAAGGGAGCAGCTGGTAGGATCAGGGATCTACAGCCATGTTCCCACCAAGGGGACTTGTATTCCCTAAAGTGTTCCCCACCAAAGATGCCTCTTCCTTTGTCCCATGGAGGTCCACTTCTCAGATATGTACTGGGATCCCTTAAGGCATCAACAATACTGGTGATCTAAACTCCCTGAGCCTCAGTCTCCCCCTCTGTAAAATGGAACCAATAAGCCCTCACAGGGCTCTCTCAGTGCTTAAGATAACTCTGCAGTAGGCCCAGAGCCTTGGTGCTGTGTGCTCAATGAAAGGGTTGTTAGCTGTCATCCTATTTGTTATGCTTCTGCATTCCTGAGTCACCTCTATACATGTCACTCCCCTGGGGATGGATCTGCCACCCTCCTCTTAACATATTTTTCTCTAGATTAATCGCCCTAAGAGTTGAGTTTCTCTCTTCCAAGGGCGGGAGTAGAAGCCAAAACAGGTGGTGTGTAATCAGGGACTTAAAATGACGCAACCATCCCCTGGCTGCCTACCCTGTTTCCCAGGCCATCTAAACCACTTCCAATTTTATAGGATTAACTCGCTTGCTCAGACTCCCAATGAAACCCAAGGTGTCTCTCTCTGTCTCTCTCTCTCTCTCTCTCTCTCTCTCTCTCTCTCTCTCTCTCTCTTCTCACTCTCTTCCAGGGCCCAGGACAGAATAACTCAGAGCTTCCCCCTGGGAAAAGGGAGGATGAATAGTGGAAGACAGAGCTCAGATCTTGCTTCTTTTCTTCCTGGACCCTTGCCACCCCCAGCCCTGCTGCCACCCCATGAAACCCAGGACCCCAGGGTGTCCCTGGGGTGGGTGTGGACCCGGCTGGCCTGTCTCTCTTTACAGGCAGGCAGGATTTGGCTAATAAGAACCAGCTGTGTTGTTGGTGGGTTTTACTTGCCCCCTCCCCTGCCCTTGCTCTGATAGCTGTGAGAAACTGATGACAACCTGTTTGACCTCTGACCTCCGAACTTGACCCACTGCTAATACCTCCAGCTGCTGATTGCCGCGGAGCCCTTTGTCTCCGGCTGTTTGGGAGCCAAGACAGACAAATGATTTCTATTTGTCCTCTGGTGCCGCGGATGGAGCTGATCGATAGGAACTGCGAATGATGTCAAGGATTTGTCACCACAGCTTATGAATGACAAAAACGCTTCTCGCCACCCCCCTACCCCTTCCCCAAAGAAACACCTTTTGGGGGGAAAAGACTGAAAGGCAGAGAAGGCATATCGATTTTTTTTCTTTCTTAAATAGCAGCTCGAGCCACAAAAGAAAGGCAGCACTTTTCTGTGCTAAAATGCTGCAAAAAGCTTCCCAGAGAACGAACCAGTGATTAGATCAGCTATTGCACGTAAGTACCACAGGCCACTACCCGTCCACAACTGCTCCATTTTGTCTGTTGAGGCTGTTCCAACTCCCTCATCTCTAAGTGTCCCGACTCCAGTGGGGGCACTTGGCTCTCTGGCTTGGTCATCTGCCTCCAGCTCGGTGCCCATATCATCCCTCACCTTCTTTCTGTCCTCACCCTGGTCTAGGAGTCTGAGCCAGCACCCGCTCCTCCTCATTCAGACATCATCAGTCTTTGAAACTGGATCCTTATTTGCAAAAGTGAAGGCAGGGGTGGGGGGCGGTGGTAGCAATGACTAGAGACACACAACTTGGGGGAGACCTCCATGCAGCAGCAGACGCAGGTTTCAGGGGAGTCTAGGGAGGTAGCCCAACCCTCTGGAGAGCCAGAAGGTCCCACAGCAGGTGAGGAAGCAGGGAGGCTCCTACCCCTCACCACGACATCTGACCTCTTACTGCAAGCCTGCTCTGTGCTGGGGCCAGGACCCCAGGGTGAGTGAGAGCTGCCTGCTTAACCCTGGGAAGCTGGCCTCTAGTATAGCCAAGCAACCATGATGGTCAGTGAAGTGAATGCTGGGGCAAGGAGGACAGGAAGTAGGAAACCTGCCCCCAGCTGGGGGTGGTGATGGGGGGGTGAAGTGGTTGGGCTTCCTAGAATAAGGAACATCCTTGCTGAATTTGGACAGATGGGCAGCAATAGAAAGCACGCCGCTGCATTCCAGCTGTAAAGACCAAGGACCTCCTAGCTGTTGGGGGTGGAATCTTTGGGTAATGCTCTGTGGGAGACCAAATTTGTGTGGAAGCCTCCAGAGCAAGTGGCTCTTACAGTAATGCCTCAGAGATTTCAGTTTTCTCATCTGTGATGTGGACACAGCAATGGAATCTGCCTCACAGGGCTGTTGAGAATATTACACGGGATAATCCATGTCAGGCGTTTATACCATCTTGCAGCATATGATGGCTGTTCTTGATTTATTATTATTATTTTAGCTGTTATTATTTGAAGACTTGCTTCCAGTCTGGGTATTCGACAGTCAGGTGGGTTGAATGAGGGTAGATATGGACACCCCCCTGCCTCCCACATACCCTGACTAGAGCCAGGATCTGAGTATAGTCGGGAAACCGAAGAAGGGGTCCTGGCAGGACAGGGTCTCTGACCAAGTGGAGAGCATGCCTCTGGAAAATACCAGAATGACCTCTCTCCCCAAGCATTGGCGCTGGATATAAACAGTGAGGAAAGCCTGCTTTTGGGTAAGGCTTGGACAGAGTAGCTACATAAATGCAAGACAACATAGGCCCTCACTATTGATCGCTTGGACTACTACAGCAGCTGCTTACCTGGTCTCATGTCTCTCCCAACCATCATCTATACCATCATCAGAAATAACTTCCAAACTCAAAATCTGATCATGATACTTCTCTGTTTGAATCCCTCCAGTGGCTCCCCATTATCTTCAGGTTAAAGCCCCACCTCATCCTATCATCTCCCTATTTTGCAATCACTTGTTCTATATTATGGTAACCATACATCCTGTATGGTCTCACTACCAGGCCTTTGCTTAAGCTGGTCCCTCTGCCTGAAATGCCCCCTTTATCTCCATTCTAGGGAGATTTTTGTCTCTTTCTCCATATCTTTCCACAGCACATTATACTTCCATTTTAACACCTAAGGCCCTTGATCAGAATCATGTATCTCCTGCCTAGACCAAGGGCTTCTGGGGGCCAGGAACTATTCTGTGCCAGGACCCTTCCCACCAGCTGGCTGTATTGAATAGACTAGCTGGAAGGAACTTGAAGCATAAAGCAAACTTAGGAATTAGTGGGGGATGCTGGGACAGGAGTGTGGATACTGCGTTCTGACAAACAAAAGATAATGGTAGGCAAAGGACTTTAGTTTCCAGATTGATCAAAATATGAGGTTACTAAAGTCATGGTTATTGCTATCGGTGACTCACAAATGGCTGCTTAAAGTTTTAAAAACACTTGGGGCACCTGGGTGGCGCAGTCGGTTGGGCGTCCGACTTCAGCCAGGTCACGATCTCGCGGTCCGTGAGTTCGAGCCCCGCGTCAGGCTCTGGGCTGATGGCTCAGAGCCTGGAGCCTGTTTCCGATTCTGTGTCTCCCTCTCTCTCTGCCCCTCCCCCGTTCATGCTCTGTCTCTCTCTGTCCCAAAAATAAATAAATGTTGAAAAAAAAAATTAAAAAAAAAGTTTTAAAAACACTGAAAATGTGACAGACTCACTGTAGAAAATTCAAGCAATGTGGAAAAGTATAACAAAGAGAGTAAGATTCTTGTAAAATCCCCTTGTATTGATTAGGACTATTCTTCTACAAGAGATAGAAAACCTAGCTCAAACTGGCTTAAGCATAAGGCGATTATTGGCTCCAGGGGCTAAGGAGTCAGGGGTGGGGCTGGCTTCAGATGATGACCTCTGGACCTTCTCTCTCTCTCTCTCTCCCGCCTCCCCCCTTTTTGTTCCCCTGCATCCTTTGGCTCTCCTCCAAGCTGCCTTTATACACAGGCTTCCTCTTTATGGTTCCAAGGTGGCTGCAACTATTCCAAATCTCACATTTCTCAGCTTTGAGTCCAGCGGAGAAGAAAGACTGTCTATGGCAGATTGTCTTTTCCATAGGAGGCCACAATGTTTCCTATCTCACATGCCCTTCTGCAATGTGACCTTGCACTTTCCCATCAAGAGGTGGAGTCTAATGCCCCTCCCCTATGGTTCTGAGCTGGCTTTAATGACTCCCTTGTAACCAATAGAATGTGACAGAAATGACGCCAATATGGTTTCTGAGGCTAAGTCAGAAGCAGCTTTATAGCTTTTGCCTTCATCACTTGAAATACTCTCTAGATTCTCCGTTCTTGAAGACATTCCCCCTTGGAACCTGGCTGCCATGCTGTGAAAAGCCCAAGCCATGTGCAGCCCACAAGTAGGTGCTCTGGTCAACACTTCCAGCTAATCCCAGACTTCACGTCATCCCAGGAGTCAGACCTGTAAGTGAAGAACTCTCCAAATGACTCCAGCTGTTCAAGTCACCTACAACTTCCCAGCTGAGGGAGCAGACTTTGTGGGAGCACAGAGGAGCGGTTCCAGTTGTGCACTCTCCAAATTCCTAACAAAAGAATGTGTTATAAAATGCATGTTGTTTTATACCAGTAAGTTTTATTATGTAATTGGTGTTTTCTCAGGAGCTCCAGAATAATCCACGTTGGTTTGGGTCCCTGTGGTTAATCCCCTTGATCCTATACAAGGAGCATAGCTAGTCATTCAGAACTTAGGGTGAATCAATTCCACCAGAATGAGAAGAGGGGTGAGCGGCAAGCCCAGTGGGTCACTGGTTACCCAAAGGCACAAACCACAGAACCCACGATTCCTACTGCCCAGTAACTGGTGAACATCCTTCCAGACACCTTCCTGGGACTATGTGCACATGTGGGCATAAAATTCAGCATTAAGCACATTCTACATGATATTTCGTAACTTTTTTAAATTTAATGGATAATGGGGCTCTTTTGATATCAGTGGACACAGATGTCTGCCATCATTTTTAATAGCTGCATGAGATTCCATTATATGACGAACCATAATTGATTTAATTAATTCTGTATTGGTGGATTGTTATGTAATCCCCCCTATTTTTTGCTATTATGAACAGTGTGAGATAAACATCACTGCACATACATCCTCGGGCACATCTTCCAGTATTTCCTTAGGATAAATTCCAAGAAGTCTAATTGTGGGTTCTAAGGTTATGAACATTTTTAAGGCTTGCCAAGGGCATCTAAATTGCCTTCCAGAAATGTATCTCTATATACTCCTATTGTCTCATCGATGGGGCATGAGGATGGCCATTTCACTACACCTTTATTGGGATATTTGCCAATTGGAAAAGTGGAAAAAAGTGATTCCTCACTGCTGCTTTAATTTGAATTTCTTTGATTCCAAGTGAGGTCAAGCACCTTCTCATATGCATTTTGACTACTTCTACTTCCTCTTTTGTAATATTGCCTGTTCAAGCCCTTTGACCAATTTTTTAATTGCAGCATTCAAATATTTTGTTATTGATTTATAAAAAACCTTTTTGTATATTACAGCATTAACCCTTTGTTGTATGTCTCCAAACCTTTGTTGTCTCTCCTTTAAGTATGTAGGGTGGCCACCCTTAAAACAAGGTAAGCAAAGTCTCCAAACAAGGCACAGTATAAGCCCTTCAGAAGCAGTTGGCGCCTGGCAAGACTGTTAACTTTAACTGCTCTTGTCAGAGGGGATCAGCTGCCTAACAAAGAAACCAGGGCTGGGAACAGAAGGGCCGACAGAATTGTCCATCCTGGACACAGGTTCAAATGCATCTATTGGAAGGCGGCAGGAGATATCCTAGGAATCTCAATGCTGAAGAAGTACATGAAGGGCAGATTAGGGAGGAGAGAGGCAGAGAAAACCAGGAGGCCAGGGACTGTGACCCCTATAAATATTGCTTCCGCAGCAGGGCCATCCCAATGTGGAGCAGCTATCTCTGGTTGGTTCTTGATCCAGGGGCCAGGTGGGAGCATGGGCCACCTGGAGGGGCAGTGTCAAAGGTAGGAGGCCCTTAGAGCCCGCCAAGCTTAGAGAGGCATTTATAAGTAACCAGAGGAGTATAAAGGTGATTTAGCCTGGGAGGGGGGGCACTGAGGAAGTCAGGTCATTGCCAAGGAAACAGGACTAAGTATTCAGTCTGAAGGTCAAGGCAAGGAACCTGTAGTGGACACTATGCCTAAATCCTCTTGGCTGCTATGAGTTCTAGCTGCTAATAGCTCTTAGCTGCCCCCATCTCTGGAGCATCACCGTTGGCAAATGAGAGCTGCCTCCCCTGAGAGATTACACATGCCTGGGCAGCCCACAACCAATGAGTGACTGAGGAGGGGGATTAGTCTCTGCTGCAGGAGATGGTGGGGGACACTGCTGGTGGCTGCCCCTTCTCAAACCAAAGCCCAAATTCTCTTTGAGTCATTACTTCTTCCCTATCCCCTGGGTGGTTTGATGAGACTGTACCACCCCAAGCTTCAAGAATGGGCTCTGGATTAATTTAATCTTTGCGTCTCCTCACCCTTACCTCCAGCCACAGTGACTGACTCAAGGATGAGCATATAAACGAATCAGAGCCGATGAAATGTGGGGGCTTCTGGGAAAGGGAAGTTCTCTCTTTTCCACTCTAGTGGGTTGGTATCTGTCCTAGTGCAGAACAGCTATTTCTACCACCTTATGGAGCTGAAGAATGGAGACAACCATGGGCAACCGGACTGAGAGATGGATTCTGGTGATGTCACTTGGGCCCTGGGTCAAACTGCACCCAATGCCAGACCTATACCTAAATTCTATTCCATTATGAGAGCCAATAACTCCCCATTTTCTGAAGCCAGTTTAAGGAGGTCTTTCTGTTACTGGCAACCAAGAGTTCTAACACACATATATATATGGTGTGTGATGAAGGGTTAACATGGAACTAAAGGAACCCAGCAAGCCCACACAAGTTAAAGCCAGAAGAATAGCCCCTAATCTGTCTTCCTTCACTTCTATTATAGGCATCCTGCTCCATCCCAGGGTCTGCCGTGTTCACCAGGGGATTTTGGCCAATGAGGCCAGTCCAGAGCAAGGCCAGCACTGTTATCAGTCAGCGTTAGTGGCCGTTTCCTTCCACTGTGGTTTTCAGTCTCTCTACCTCCCTCCAGGGAATTCATCCAAGGAATCAAAGGGAGTCCATTCTAGGCAAGGAGAAACAAAACCCTTTCAAAGTCCACATTAAGTAAGTGGTGAGGGAGCTTCCTTCCTCAGGTGGTGAGGTTGGGCCAGAGGGACTAAATGAGATACAACTTGAGGAGCTCATGGTCCAGGGCAGGAGATAATATGCACATAAACACAAGTCAGAAGGTGGGAAGAGTCACAAATGAAAAACTAAGTTGCAAGTTGAAAAGAAGGAAAGATGGGGGCACCTGGGTGGCTCAGTCAGTTAAACGTCCGATTTAGGTCCAGGTCATGATCTTGTGGTTCATGAGTTTAAGCCCTCCATTGGGCTCTGTGCTGACAGCTCAGAGCATGGAGCCTTGCTTCTGATTCTGTGTCTTCCTCTCTCTCTGCCCTTGCCCTGCTTGCGCTCTGTCTCCCTCTCTCTCTCTCAAAAAAAAAAAAAAAAAAAAAAAAAACATTAAAAAATTAAAAAGAAAAAAAGAAATAAAGGAAAGATCAATGCCAGAGAATGAGCAGGTGGGCATTCCAGGTAAAGGGAACAGCAAAAGAAAGGTGTGGGGGTTAGGAAGCCTCTGTGAAGGCACAAAGTACAAAAAGGGGAGTTTTGTGATCGCACTTAGAAGGGTAGGTTAGGGCTAAATGATGAGAGCCTGCTTGGGGCTCTGCGCCTGTTGGGGAGAAGGGATTGAAGGATTCTCTGGAGAGAAGTAACATGAACAGATCTGTGCTGCATAAACGCTGCTCTGCCAGCAGCAAGGAGGAAGCATGAGACTGGATGGGGCTGGGGACAGTGTACCAGTTGGGATGCAGTTGTAATGGTCCAGATGCATGCTGATGAAACTAAGGTGGGGACAGTGGGATGAGGTACCCCATATATGTTCCCCTGGGGACATACTGGTGCCTCGTAACTGGTGCCTCCTAACTTAGCCAACCCATTTCCTGAATGGTCAGACTGGCTTTGGCCATCTGTTCCCATTGCCCAGTGACGTGGGCTGAGGGATCATTAACCTAAGCGGTGAACTCACTCTCCCTCCTAACACATCTGGCCGGACAGAGACCCCTCCTCCAGTTCTACTCCCCTTCCGGGGGATGAAGAAACTGGGCTTCCAGCCCAACTGAGCATTTTGTTCCCTGCAAGAATGCCACAGACACACACCTGTCACCACCATTATACCACACTGCCCACTAGGACCATATTCATGTACCCAAATCACAAGGTATCACAGAAGCAGCACTGGACTAGGAGTCAAAAGGCATGAGTGCAGGTCCAACTCTGCTGTTCATGACCTCTGCAGCTTTCAGCAAACCACTTACACCCTCTGAGCCTCACCTTTTCATCTATGAAATGGAGATAAAATGCCTTCTTTCCAGGATTTCTTTGTGGACTAAAAGAGATAATATATATGAACATCTTCTGTAAATTTTTGAAGTTCTGCTTAAATGTGGAATTCTGTGTACATTTTCACCCATCCCACCAACCTCTGTTGAGTTCTGACCCTACCAGGGGCTGGGGAGTGCACAAGCCTCTACAATTTCACGTTCGTGATCCTATTCCAGCCTTCACTCACCCTGTGATGGGGAAAAACTTTGCTTGAAACACAAGCTATGTTCACATTCTGTGTGTGACAAATGGGAAAATGGCCTAAATTAAAGAAGGAAAGATTTTTATCAGGACTAACTTCCCAATGGAGGAGGCCGGTTGGTTCCTGGAAATCTTCCCAGAAGAAGAGAATCAATTAAGTACTTTGCCCAGAGTAGACACCAAATAAATTGTTGAGTGGAATTGACTCTGTCATAGTAGCCAGGAGACAGGAAAATGAATCAGATAGGTTCTTAAAGCCCTTCCTCCATCTGACTTTCTCTGCACCACATAATATGTTTCTATCTCTGGTGCATGGGTGAGAGTCTGGGGCTGGCACTCAGCAGGCCTGTCCCCAACCAGCTGTGTGACCTTGGAAAGATCTCATGCTCTCTCTGAACCTCTATTTCCTCCTGAATGCCATCTGAGTAAGAAATATAATAAATCTCCTAGGACAGTGTCCACACTTAACATTCCACAGGTGATTGTTGAATAAATGAATGAGGGAATGAATGGCACTCAGTAAGGTGTAGGATTCATGTTTGCTCTTCTTTCCTCTCTGAGCCTCCGTCTGCCTACATGTCAAATGTGAGCATTGGGCTGCCTATCTCCAAGCTCCCTGTCATTCTGGCTTCTGCAATCTGCTTGCCCAAAGCCCAGGCTGGGAGGAGGGAAGCTGGAGGATTTGGGGTCTGCACCTTCACGCCCAGCAACTCCAGTTGCCCTCCCGTTTCAGGGCATGGGCAGCAGGTATGCATTGCTGTTCCCACGGGGCTGCCCAGCTTAGCCCAAGGCTCCCTTTGCTGGGAGAGTAGCCTGGGCTGCAGACCTGTGCTGACCTGCTCTTAACCCCCAGGAAAGTTACACAAACTCCTCCACGCTCCGCTGGGAGCTAGGAACAATACTTCCCCTTGTGCCCTTGGCCCATTCCACATCAGCACACATCGGGGAGGGACACGGGGGGCAAGCAGGAGGGGGCAGCCCAGCTCCAGTTTCAACCATGCCTGGAAATTGGATCTTCCTCTGTGGCCAGAGCTCCCTAGGGGCATAAAGGAGGAGGGGGGCTGGAGCCCAGATCTCCGCAGCAGCCTACTTTCTCTTCTACATGTCTCCCACCAAGAACAGCCCTGTGCCTGGGTCACAGAGCAGATCTGCAAAACTCCTTACCATTGCAAATAAGCTGGACAATGGACCTACATGGAGATGGTGTGGTGGGGAAAGGTCTACTCTGGAAATCAGGAAGTCTGGGTATGGTTCTGCTACTGTCAAGTAAGATACCAGATGCTGGACTAGCCAAGGGCTGAAAATGCAGGATATGGAGCCAGACCATCTGGTTCAAATTCCAGCCCACCATGTACAAGCTAGTGACCTCAGACCAGGTACCTACCACTCTGACATTCTGCTTCCTCATCTGCTGTAATGGTACCTACCTCCCTGAGTCCTTATAAGGAATAAATGAGTTCTTAGGCACAACATACTTGGTGCATTCCTCAACAAATGCCAGCTGTATGACTTGCTGTCCACACAAGGTTTAGTAGGAAGTGGAGGCATGTCCTCCCTTAACTTCCTCCCTTAACTTCCCAGAGTAGAGCAAATTGTTCAAATTGTCTAAAACACAATAGAGCTACTTAAAGTACATGAAACTAGCTGTCAACATTGTGAAACATAATCACAGTTTTGATTGCTCTGTGATAGTGTAAAAATTGCAAATTTTTCAACAGGCAAGAAAAGAAAAACAAAGAATAACTACATTCAAACTCATCCCCCCTCCCCTCTGTGTTCTGCATGCCCATATGAATTAGTTTGCTCATGTTGACACATGCACAGCTTTGCATCACTTGAGACACACATTTCTTATTCCTCTTCAGTCATTTTATATTTAGGCTATAGTTGGTAGTGGCTGGTTTCTTTCCAGGTAACTGTAGTTGTTTGAAAACAATGCCAAAACAAAAGCCTCTCCTCCCTGGCAGTCTGTCACAGCTATGCCTCTCTATAGCCTCTGTATCCATACCCTTCTCTTTCAGTGACCTCCTTTATGGACCCCCTTTTCTCTTCCTTCAGAATTCCTAGAAGAAAACTAACAGGAATCGATGTTCCAGAGTGGGAGAAATAATCAGGATTTCGAGTATGAGAGGTTTCAGGACCAGGGACAGCACCATGTGTGTGCTCACCTGTTTTCCCCCCAGCTCTCAAACGTTTTAGTTATGCTAGAACTGTATCTTCTGGAGACTTGATGTCCACCTCTATAAAAGGGGGAGGAGGCGATAGCTGGGAGGGCTGCAGGTGAACAAGACCTACTCTAAGGCCTCTTACAGCTTTGTGGCCCCAGAATTCTTTGACTTCCTGTTTGACTTCCCTTCTATTTTTCCCACTCCCTCCCTTCTTTCCTTCTTTTTCTCTTTTTCTCTTTTCTCTCTCCTTCCTTCCTTCCTTCCTTCCTTCCTTCCTTCCTTCCTTCCTTCCTTCCTTCCTTCCTTCCTTCCTTCCTTTTTTTTTGATAGGGACTTCCTCTTCATTTTAATAGCCTTATAGCCATCACCTAGGGAGAGGGGTCAAAGCACAGAGCTCCTCATGAAAGCAGCAAACTGGTCCTCAGGAACTCTCAAACTCAACACTGAGAAGTCACCTGGTTTCCCCTCTGCCCCTAGTCACCTAGAGACATTAAGTTAGTTCTGATAAAAGGCTGAGCTGTCATACAGAACAGAAAGGTTTACCACATTCTTATGTAACAGGATGACTAGAAGGGATGCACAGAACCAGACAAGAACTCGCTCCCTCTGTGAGGTTTTCTCCACCAGCTCTTAGTGATTCCCCTGTCTGCACAGTCATGCTGGGTCACAGACATGTCCACATAATGTCTTCAGGAAGGAGTAAAAGTGGGAGGAGCACATGGGTAGTGTTCTAAGGGCCAGGACCAGAAGTAGCAATACATCCTTTCAGCTCCCATTCCATTACTGGGGACTTTGTCATTTTGCCACACCAAGCTATAAGGGGGCTGAGGAATTTGGTCCCTAGCTGGGCAACCATGTGCCAAGCTACAACTTTATTGCTTTGGAAGAAGAGGAGAATGGGATTTGGTTTAAAAATATTATCTTCTATTTAATGGATAAGATAGGGCTGTAGAAATAGAAGGTTTTGCTCAGGGAAAGGGAAAAGGATTTATTGAGTCAGGCACCATGCTAAGTGCTTTCCCATACACTTAAAATGCCTTGGGGTGTCATCTCCTCAAATGTCCCATCCAGTTAATGCTCTAATCTTTGCTTGTACTGCTTTCCCCATCCGGATGCCCTTGTCTTTTAGGTAAGTTGATCCTACCCTTCCTTCAAGTTAAAAAACTACTTCCTTGCTCATGGAATTTTTTAAAACTTTTATTAATTTTTGAGAGACAGAGAGAGAGCATGAAGTGGAAGGAGCAGAGAGAGAGGGAGACACAGAATCCAAAGCAGGCTCCAGGCTCTGAACTGTCAGCACAGAGCCCGACATGGGGCTCAAACCCACAAACTGTGAGATCATGACCTGAGCATAAGTCCAACGCTTAACCGACTGAGCCACCCAGGCACCCCTATCATGGAATTCTAGAGCCAGAAGGAACCTCAAAAGTCATTTACATCAATGCCTCATTTTTTAAAAAAATAGTTAATGTTTTAATTTATTTTTGAAACAGAGAGAGACAGAGCATGAGCAGGGGAGGGACAGAGAGAGAGAGGGAGACACAGAATCTGAAGCAGGGTCCAGGCTCTGAGCTGTCAGCACGGAGCCCGACATGGGGCTTGAACTCACAGACTGTGAGATCATGACCTGAGCTGAAGTCGGACGCTTAACTGACTGAGCCACCCAGGTGCCCTGAGGTCAATGCCTCATTTTATAAGTAAGGAAACTGAGTCCATAGAAGGAAAAACACTTCTCCAAGGTGACATAGTAAAATATCCATAAAGCTTAATAGCCCATAGCTAGGACTCAGGACTCCAAGTCCAGTGTTCCTTCTATACAGCACTGGAAACCCCCTGCCTGCACAAATAGGTTTCTGCTCTGCCTCTCATCATGTGACTTTGGACAAATCTCAGCCTCTCTAACCTCCAGATTCTTTAAAACATTTTTTTTTAAGTTTACTTACTTGGAAAGACAAGGAAAGTACAGGAGATGCAGAAAGAGAAGGAGAGAGAAAATCCCAGGCAGGCTCCATGCTGTCAGTGCGGAGCTCGATGTGGGGCTCGAACTCATGAACCATGAGATCATGACCTGACCTGAAACCAAGAGTCAGATGCTTAACGGACTGAGCCATCCAGATACCCCTCTAATCTCCAGATTCTTAAACTATGGAATGAAGAGATTGCATCAGATTATCCCTAAGATTCTATTAGGACACAGACCCAGTTACCTACTAGTAGGGTCTCCCTAGACTTTCAGATCCTGACTCTGTCAATGATGCTAAGACACCCCCAGACCAAACTATGCTAACCTCCTCCCCACCTCCTCCTATGAATTAATTCACAGTAGAATCAACAGAAGGGCTTCTTTCTTCCTACCTCCCTGGGGATCTGGCAGGGCTGAGCACTTTATGTGCTGTATCTCATTTGATCATTAAAACATCCCTGGAAAGTCTAAAAAAAATCTAAAGAAGATGTTTTAGATGAAGAAACTGAGGCTCTGAGAGGCTAATGGCTCTCTTGGGCAAATGGATTAGCTTTTATCCTGGGATCCCTAAGATGAAGAGGTAGGACTAGTTGGGGAAAGTTACAGGGGGATTTTTGGCTTGATGCAATAAAGGGCTTCCTACTAGAACTGGCTCTAAAGAAACAGGCTGTCTTGGAAGGGAGGGTTTCTGGTTCACTGGAGGTGTGCACACACAGAGTGAAAGATCAAAGGATTTTAGCACCAGATAGGTAGATGCAGGAGCAAAGGGGATAGACTGTATCAGTAATTCCCAAAGATTATTTTAGGAAATACATTAATCAGCATTAAATAACTTTCCTTACACTGATAAAAATGTTATTCCTCCAATTATGTTTCAAACTTTTTGATTTTGGCCAGGAGAAAATCTTGGTTTGGTGCTAGTATAGCTTTTATTTTTCTACCACTTATTAGCTCCCTTTTTAATAAAAGAGATTTAAGTTTTAGGCTCAGAGCTCTGGAGCAGATGGAAGGATTTGCTAGAATGGAATAACAGGGCTTCCTATCTTTCTATTGTATTTATTTTTATGGTTACCTTCTTTCATGACAAATAATTCTGGTTTTCTCATTACTGCTATGATATAAAATTTTATTTTAAAATAAATATATTTTAGGGGCACCTGGATGACTCAGTTGGTTAAGTGTCTGACTTCAGCTCAGGTCATGATCTTGTGGTTCGTGGATTCAGGCCCTGTGTTGGGCTCTTTGCTGACAGCTCAGAGCCTGGAACTTCCTCCACATTCTGTGTCTCCCTCTCTCTCTCTGGCTCATCCCACACTCACGAGAGACACGCGCGCGCTCTCTCTCTCTCTCTCCCTCTCAAAAATAATAAACATTAAACAAATTTAAAAGTTTTTAAATAAATATATTTTTTCCTCAACTTTTTTTTTTTAATTTATTTTTGGGACAGAGAGAGACAGAGCATGAACGGGGGAGGGGCAGAGAGGGAGGGAGACACAGAATCGGAAACAGGCTCCAGGCTCCGAGCCATCAGCCCAGAGCCTGACGCGGGGCTCAAACTCACGGACCGCGAGATCGTGACCTGGCTGAAGTCGGACGCTTAACCGACTGCGCCACCCAGGCGCCCCTAAATAAATATATTTTAAGAAAGTGAATATACATGCCACAAAATGGAAGAAAATATTTGCAAAACATATATGTGACCAAGGAATCGTATCCAAAATATACAAAGAAGTCTAAAATTCAACTATAAGAAAACAACTCAAAAAGTGAGCAAAAGATTTGGTCACCTCATCAGCGAAGACATACAGATGGCAAATAAGCATATGAAAAGATGCTCTATAAAGGTCATTAGGGAACTGCAAGTTACAATAACAATGAGATGCCATTAACGACCTATTAGAATTAACAACATTAAATGTGGAGCTACAGGAACTCTCATTCATTGCTGGTGGGGATGCAAAATGGTATAGCCACTTTGGGGGACAGTTTGGCAGTTTCTTACAAAACTAAACATTCTCTTACCATATAATCCAGCAATCGTACTCCTGGGAATTAACCCAAATGAGTTGGAAACAACATCCACACAAAAACCCATACACGAATGTATATAGCAGCTGTATTCCTAATTGTCAAAACTTGGAAGCTACCAGATGACTTTACAAGGATGACTGGATAAACAAACTGTGGTACATCCAGACAATGGAGTATTAATCAATATTAAAAAGAGATGAGCTATCAAGCCATGAAAAGACACACAGCAAACTTATCCATGTTACTAAGTGAAAGAAGCCAGTCTAAATACTGCATGATATTAACGATATGACATTTTGGAAAAGAGAAAACTATGAAGACAGTAAAAAGATAAACAGATGCCAGGGGTTGGGAGGAAGGAGGGATAAACAGGTAAAGGACAGATCATTTTTAGGACAGTAAAACTATTCTGTGTAGTATTGCAGAAGGTGAACACATGAGATATGCATTTGTCAAAACCCATAGAACTACAAACAGTGAATCCTATCATGAACTGTGGGCTTCAGTGAATAATAGTGCATCAGTACTGGTTGATCAATTGTAACAGACGTGCCACAGCAATGCAAGATGTTAATAATAGAGGGAACTGTGGGCAGAGAGAGGGGGCATATATGGGAACTCCCTGTACTTTCTGCTCAACTTTTCTTCAAACTCAAAAGGTCTCAAAAAAAAAACCCCAAACACCCCTATTAACTTAAAACTAAATAAATTTAAAGTATTTAAGCTTAAGAAGTTTGCCCATTAGCAATTCCACTTCTAGAAATAGGTGGGGGCACCTGGGTGGCTTGGTCGGTTAAGCAATGGACGTCAGCTCAGGTCATGATCTTGCAGTTCATGGGTTCGAGCCCCACATCTGGCTCTGTGCTGACAGCTGGGAGCCTGGAGCCTGCTTCAGATTCTGTGTCTCCCTCTCTCTGTCTCTTTCTGACCCTACCCCACTTGTGTTCTTTCTCTCTCTTAAAAATAAATAAAAACTTAAAAAAGAAAAAAGAAATAGAGACATGTGTATACTCAAGACCCACCCAAGACTCTTCAAAGCAATGCTGTTGGTAACAGCTGAATGTTCACCAATGGAGGAATAGATAAATTGTGGCATATTCACACAATGAGATCCACCCAATGAGACTTTCCAGCAATGAAAAAGAGCAAACTCCCATTACACACGACCTGAATGAATCTCACAAACATGTTGAGTGCAAGAAGTCAATAGCAAGGAGTCTATCCCATGTGATCCCATTTTATAAAGTTTTACAAAACTGATCCATTGTGTTAGGACTCAGGAGAGCAGTTTCCCATAGAGGGAGTGTGAAGCTATAAGGGGGTCCAGAGGGGCTTCTGGGGTTCTGATAATGTTTTGTTTCTCATTCTGGGTACTGGTTATATAGGTGTGTTCATTTTGGGAAAAGTTCATCTGGATTTTCACTTATAAGTTGTATGCTTTTCTGCAGGCTCACTGTGGAATTTTACATAAAAGCAGGTCCACTGACAATATTGTATGTAAACAGTAATCAAGAGTGAAATCTCATGACCCAACATTTTCTCCCCAGGGATATGCCCAACAGAAATATGTTCACATGTCCACCAAAAGACATGTACAGGAGTGTTTACAACAGCACTCTATTTAATAAGCCCCAAATCAGAAAAAACTCAAAAGTCTGTCCACAGAAGATTGGATGAATACATTGTGGTATATTAATATGTGCTATACTGCATGTAAAAAAGGACTATTGCCTCCCCCAACAACACAAATGGAGCTCACAAGTAAGATGCTGAGTGAAGGAAGCAATACAAAGAAGAGGGCCTAGTGGATAAATCCATTTATGGAGTTCAAAAACAGACAAAGCTAGTCTATGATTACTTTTGGGAGGTGCTGACTGGGAGGGGGCAAGAAGGAGCCTTCTGGGTGCTGGAAATGTTCCATGTGGTGTCAGGGCAAATACACATGTAAAAATTGATCAAGGTGTGCACTTAAGATATTTGATCTTTAAGCTTACAAATGCAGGGGAAACCTACAAATGGCCAACATTATGAAAGTGAAATGTAAATGAGCAAAGTTTGGGAAATAATGGGCACGAAGTTCTCTTGAGGGCTTCCTGTTCTGAGAGCAGGACCCTTTCACTGTAGCACGACTACACCCTCCCCACCAAGACCCCCAAGGCCTAAGGTCAGCACATGACTTTCTCTTATCTGGCCTGTTGATCAGTGGAGACACCAGGTTTAGGGGGTCAGACGCCAGTTGCCCCTACTCTGTCCCCAGGGCCAGTAGCCTGAGCCCTTAGGATCATGAGGGCAGATTCCTGCCTAAGCCTTTACAAACAAACACAAGGGCTGCGGGGGGAGCACAGGCTCCTGTCCCTCCCTGGTCACCTCCAAGGTGTGGAGGTCCCATCTCTCCTGGGATGCCCTGGACCTCTCCCACCTGCCCTCATCTTAGACCCAAGCACCACTCGGCATCATCCCATGGGCTTGGCCCAGTGTCATTTTATCCACCAGGTCTCCACTAGCTTTCCTACAGACTCACTGTGAGACGGATCACACCCTTCACACCCTCAGGTCATGATCTCATGGTTTGTGGGTTCGAGCCCCACATCAGGCTCTGTGATGATGCTTCTGGGCTGGCTTGGGATTCTCTGTCTCCCTTTCTCTGGCCCTCCCCAGCTCATTCTCTCTCTCTCTCTCTCTCCCTCTCTCTCTCTCTCTCAAAAATAAATAAATAAACATTTAAAAAAAAGTGCTTCCGGGGCGCCTGGGTGGTGCAGTCGGTTAAGCGTCCGACTTCAGCCAGGTCACGATCTCGCGGTCTGTGAGTTCGAGCCCCGCATCGGGCTCTGGGCTGATGGCTCGGAGCCTGGAGCCTGTTTCCGATTCTGTGTCTCCCTCTCTCTCTGCCCCTCCCCTGTTCATGCTCTGTCTCTCTCTGTCCCAAAAATAAATAAAAAACGTTGAAAAAAAAATTTTTTAAATAAAAAATAAAAAAAAGTGCCTCCTAGAAATAAGGTGCATCTAGTATGTGTCTCTTTTTGCAAATATTTAAATTATATAAATGTATATAAATGTCTACATAAACACATATGTGCCTAATATACATAGATAGGTGCTCTCTGGGAGGCTATGTGATAAAACAAACAATAATGGTTGCCTCCAAGGAGGAGAATAGGGGGGTTGAGTGCAGGGGTAGGAAGAAGACTTATTCCCTATTCTCACTCATTTGTACTTTTGAATTTTGTACTTTGTGCATGCATTTGCTAGTAAAAGTAGGTAGAATACTCTGGAAACAAACAGTTCCAGTCCTTACACTCCTTGGTTGGCCTGGCTCTGGATGAGGTCAGGGCCTACTGCACTCCCTCCCACCCACCTGCCCACCCACTGCCTGATGGAGATTTAAGGCATCGGAAGCAAATGGCTGTGTTTAAACCCCATTTTACAACTGAGAAACTGAGGCTCAGCAACTTCCCCAAAGTTACTTAGCAGAAAGGTTGCCAAGCCGAGAATCAGGCCTCCTGGCGTCTCTGGTGCTCTTCTTCCCCACTAGGCTGCCTCCAGGTCTGGCATCTTTACTGAGCATCTTATTCTCTGAGGGCCCTGGAGAGGACTCTGGTCCTCTCCCTTCCACTCTTACCTGCACTACTCAAGAAGCATCTTTTTCTTGAGTCCTTATCCTACAGCTCTGGGCATTTTGAGAAGCAGGGGTGGGAGAGTGAGGGGCAGGGTTATCCCCACACTGCCCGGCCAGGCTTGACCCCAGAAGCCTGGGGTCCCTGAGCCTTGTTTGGAAGAGATTAGAAAGAAAGACCAGCAAACTTGATAGTCCCAGGGCCATATGAAGATGTCACCACTTGAGGCCAGTGCAGGGCAGGCAGCTGTAATTAAGACCTTGATTAGAGGTCAGCGTGGGCAAGGAAGGCAGTTCCCAGGGCCTCAGTGTCTGGCCCAGACACTGGAGGGCAGTGATTCCCTCAGATCCCCTCTGGCGGTAAGCAATCAGCAGTCAGGCTCACCACCACCAGTGAGGATGTGTTTGTGGGGCTATTCCACGAAAGCCCACCTCACCCCTGGGCTCCAGCACATTCAGCTCAAATTGTCATGCTCCACAGCACCTGATACAGACAGGGCCAAGCACATACTAGGCACCCATTAAATATTTGTCAACTGGAGGAGTGGGGCCATCCATCCATCCCC
The DNA here is from genome assembly GCF_028018385.1 of Neofelis nebulosa. Lineage (NCBI taxonomy): Eukaryota > Metazoa > Chordata > Mammalia > Carnivora > Felidae > Neofelis > Neofelis nebulosa. The sequence goes on along the minus strand of NC_080797.1, from coordinate 54,728,171 downwards.
CAGCCCCTGCGTGCAGCAGCCTCTGTCACTCACCCATTTCTGTATACTGCAACCCTCCTAGTGTCTGGGAAGTTCTGGCTGAAGTCTGCCCTCCATTCTCTCCGCAGTAGCCTCCCCCTGCCCCTGTGTGGTAAATGGAGCATCAGTCTAGGGGCGCGGGTGATATTTATAAGGAGCCATAGCAGTGTTTCTGCAGCCCCCTCAGCTCCTAACATGGAGGAGAAAATCACTGCTGTAAATTTCCCCAACAGCGCCCCGCCCGGCTCCTCCTCCTAGATTCCAGCCCCTTAGCTTATGATTTACAGAGGAAGAGAAGCAGGAGCCTCTAGAACTGCCTTGCAGGATGGAAGTGAGATTAGCACCTGCAGCCCGAACAGAGGGATGTCCTCACCCCAGGCCTGGGGCAGGCACCCCGGCACCCACCAACACCCTCCACAGGCATGGCTCCCCTGCTGCCCCACTGGGGCCCCCTGGTCACCTTGCCCACCCGGCTCCCTGGGAAGCCAGGAAGCATCACATCCCACAGAGGCTCATTCCACAGCCACTCTTTCTGACCTCTAGCTTTCAGTCTGTCCAGTGGGACTATTGGGGGATCACTCTGAAACGGGGAGGGCTCCAGCTAGAGCTCCGCTAGAGCTGAGAAAACCACAGCATTATCTCTTTTTCATTCATTCACTCACTCAGAGTCAAGGCCTAGGGTGCACAGAAAGGAAGTTGTGGAGTATCTGGGGGGAATGAGTCTGGGCCTCACCTCACTGGGTGATGATGGGGAAAGAGCACCAGATTATGAGACCAGAGGTCTGGATTCTAGTCCCTGCTGTGCCAGTAGCTCCCATGTTCCTTTGGGTAAATGGCCATTTGTGAACACCAGTTCTCTGAAATGGGGACCTGGTTCAGATGAGGGTGGGGATCCTGAAGGGCACCCCTCACTGCCTCACATCTGGAGTCTACCCTACATCCTGGGATAGCAATCACTGCTCTGGCTCCCCAAGTCACAGCCCCACCCATGTTACACTGCCCACTCCTGCTCTCCAATTCTGGGGGAAATCTGAGGGTGGGGCTGCCATCCTGGACCTATTTGGAAGGTAGAGGGGGTGGGCAGCTGCTGCTTATGTTTCCCCCTCACGCCCTCCCCACCCAGGCTGTCACCAAGGCAAAGGGCCCCCTCTCAACTCAGCCTAAACGCACAGGCTCTTGGAAGTCCCCACCAATAGGACATCTCCTCTGGCTCCTTCTCAAAGTCGCCCAGAGGTCGAAGTCACCATCTGGGGCTCCTTGTGCCCACCCCCCCCCCCACCCCAGCAGGGCTGCCCCAACCAGGCTCTAAGCAGGAACCAGGGAGCTGGGAGCTTCTGAAAGGTCTGGGTTGGTGAAATTCCTCTGTCCATGCCCAGCAGCAGGTGGACACTAGGGAAGTCCCCTATATCAGGGCCCCAGGGATCAGAAGGAGGAGGGGCAACCATTGAAGTTACCACAAATGCTCAGGGGGCTGGGCACAGTGCCTAGCTCCCTCTGTAGTATCTCATGGGTAGATAACAATGGCTACGTTTACCGAGCCAAGCACTGTTCTAAGTAACAGCTTGTCTAACCAACACAGCCATCCCTAAGAATCCCCAATTTTGGGAGAAGGAAATGAAGTTCAAATGGGTTGAACTGCTTGGCCAATGTAAGGGACCAGGGCCAGATTCAAATCCCGGGAGTCTGGCGAGAAGCCTGAATTCCACCCGCCATCCTGAGCATTAGAGGGAGTAACAGGTCTGTGCTCTTCCTCTTGTGGGAGAGACCCAGAGACAGGAGAAATCCCCCAAGGCCACACAGAAAGATGGAGGCGATCTTGTTGCTCAAACTCAGTCTTTTAAGGGCCAACCCTGAGCTCCAGTCCATATTCAGCCAGTCCTGCTGAGCCCCGGACAGAGCGCCCCCGCCCCCTCCTCAGTGCCCTCCACCTCTCCTTGGGAGAGATCTCCTCAATGTCAGTGCTGCTCCGGGGCTGTTGGTCAGTGGTCTATAAGCTCTTCCCAAATTCCCATGCCTCTTATCATCAAAAACCAAATGTGTAGCTTTTATTTTTACATCCTCCTGTGTTCTGAGGCATCCGTTTTGCCCACCTGGAATTCAGCTCAGCTGTTGGTAAAACAGTTTGCTTGCCTTGAGACCTCACACAGAAGGCAGGGGGCCTGCCCAGCCCAGAGTGTGGTTTGGCTCAGGATACTAGAAAACAGGATCCAAACCCAGTTGAGTCAAGCTCTGAGTAGCTCTTTGTCTGCAATTTTTTTTTTCCCCCAAGGCTTAAATTCCCCCAGGGCAGGGTCTGTTTTTTTCCTTCAGACTCAGGATTCCCAAGGTAGAGCTAGGTCTCTCCCGTATGACTGGGGGTGCAACCAGGATAGGAATTGTGTCTCCCCCATCAGACTGAGGGCTTTCCCAAGCCAGAGCTCCCTCATCAGACTGGATATTCTCAAAGACAACAGTATGTCTCCCCCATCAGACTAGCTACTCCCTGAGGATAACACTATCTCCCCATCAGACTGAGTAGGGTCTGTATCCCCCTCCAGCCAGTCCCCATCCTGGGCACAGCCAAATCTACACCATTTGGCACAAGGCAGCTTCTCCCAGAATGAAGTTTTGGATGACAGAAAAACTCCCATCCTTCCGACTCCAACCTCAGAGAGCCAAGTCAGAGAGGCCACTGTGAGGGGGCACTGGGGGCCTGTCCCAGGCAAGCGGAGCCCAGCCAGGCCCACAAGCTCCTCTCCCTGACTGCCACCCCCACTGGGCAACCCAGTGCCCCCTGACCCCATGGCCTTCCATCATGGGAGATCTATAACATTTACAATCCCAAAACAAAAGGCCCCGAGAGCCGAGGACAGAATTCATCTTCCCAGCTGACAAGCCCCGTTAATTAACGACTTGGAAATCGATGACGAGAAGGGACAGGCGGCAAATGACACCTCATCGTGGCCAGGAGGAGGGAGGAAATGTCCGGGGACTGGTGGACACGCACCGCAGGGCTGGCCGGGCGCCTGGGAGAGCCACCGCACCCATCTGTCACTGTCACTTCAAAAGCGGTTGACTACCCCCAACCCAGAAATTCTCATTTCCCACTGCAGCAGACCCCCCAAGAAAAGGGTGGTACGTGCCCAAAGAGTGAAGGGAAAGTAATCATGGAGCACCTACCACGTGCCAGGCATTGTGCTAGACGCTCTTCATTCATTCTAACCTCTTCCTGCAGCTGTGAGAAGTAGGTTTTCATATTCCCATTTTAGGGAAGGGAACATTGAGGGCTGGAGGAAAGTTGATGTCAGGCTGGGACTGTGTTTTCAAATGCCTGTTACAGGTTGATGAGACCAGCTCTTGGATCTAAAGATGGAACTCGTTAGAGAAAAGAGCTCTGGATTTGAGGATGAAAGATCTGAAACTGAGGCCAACTTCCATTCCCACTATTAGTGCAATACCAGACAAGTTACTTAATTTCTCTGTGCCTCAGTTTCCTCATCTGTAACAAAAGGAGAATAACCCCCACCTTACTTGCCAAAAAGAGCCAAGGAAGCCTTAAGCCCTATACTTGGATAAGGGCTCAGATATTACTTTCTATCACCAGGTCTGGTGATCAGCCCCAAGCAAATCCAGGGCTTGACAGACATGGAATGAAATGGTAGGGGGAGCCAGGAGGGCTCTGCCAGAATAGGGAAGCCTGGGGGTGAAGAGTGGAGGCCAGCCATCAAAGATGTGAGGACAACAGGGAACAGGCCCCCTTGGGCCCTCCTCTGAGGACTTGAATCCTGCTGTAAGAAGGATATAATAAAAGTACCCACCTTGTGGGATTATTGTGATGTTGAGACTAATTATATATGTAAAGGGCTTAGCATATATGGTGTGGCATACAGTTTGGCATATATCTTGGCATACATGCTCAATAAATGTTAGAAAGTATTGGTGTTCCCTGATTCCCTCTTCCTCTCCCAAACAAATGCTTATTGAGACGTGGTGTAGTGGGAGAAAATAAAGCAGGTGGGGCACCTACTTGATCCAGGGCTCCACGCTGAGGGCCCTGGGGGAGGGGGCATGGATCCTGTTGTCGGAGATGGTCCCTGAAAATAGACCTAACCCAACACTTACATTCTGCTGTGAGGAGCTCAGTGTTGGAAACAGGGATGGAGTTCTCTGGGAACCCAGGGGAGGAGGAGTTCTGCCCAGAGGAGATGCTGTCTGACCAGGGTTGGAAATCATCATGGTAGGACATGGAAGGAAGGGGACTCAGGCCAGAGGGAAAGAGTCTAGCCCAGTGCTGGCACAGAGTAGACACCCCCCACCTTTTTCCTTCCATCTAGCCCAGAGCTCAGCAGAGTTTCAGAGGTGCCTGGGGACTGTAGGAGTCCCTTGTGGCTGGGGGGTTATGAGGGTAGAGAGCCTGAAAGCGCTGGAGCCTAGAATGCCAACCACACTAGGGAGTTTAGAGCCTCAGCTTCTTTATCTATAAAATGGGGTCAGATTTCAAAGAAGATACACAAATGGAAAATAAGTATATGAAAAGATATTCAATATCATTAGTCATTAGGAAAATGGAGATATCATTTTGCCCTAGTAAGATAGTTATAATTTAAAATAAACCCAGGGGCGCCTGGGTGGCTCAGCCGGTTGAGCATCCAACTTCAGCTCAGGTCATGATCTAATGATTAGCAAGTTCGAGCCCCGCATTGGGCTCTGTGCTGACAGCTCAGGACCTGGAGCCTGCTTTGGATTCTGTGTCTCCCTCTTTCTCTGCCCCTTCCTCACTCGTGCTCTGTCTCTGTCTCTCTCTCTTTCCTAAAAATAAATAAACATTAAAAAAATTTTTTTAATAAATCCAAAATAAATGTTGTCAAAGATGACTGGAACCTTCATGCATTGCTGGTGGTACAACCACTGTGGAAAATAGTATGGAGGTTCTTCAAAAAGTTAAACATAGGGGCACCTGGGTGGTCAAGGCACTTGAGCATCTGACTCCTGAATTCAGCTCAGGTCATGATCCCAGCGTTGTGGGATCCAGCCCTGTGTTGGGCTCTGCACTGGGCAGGGAGCCTGCTTAAGATTCTCTCTCTGCCCCTCCCACCCCATTCTGCCCTACCCCTAGCACGCGCATGTGCATGTGATCTCTTTTGCTCTTAAAAAAAAAAAAAAGTTAAACATAAAATTACCATATGACCCAACAATTCCACTCCTAGGTATATGCCTCAAAGAATTAAAAACAGGGACTCAAACAGAAACTTGTATGCCAATATTCACTGCAGCTTTATTTACACAAGCTAAAAAGATGGAAACAACTCAAGAGTTCACCAACAGATGATTGGATAAATACAATGTGGGATGTACATGCAACAGAATATTATTCAGCCATAAAAAGGAATGAAGTTCTGATTCATGCTACAACATGGATGAACCTTGAAGACATTAGGCTGAGTGAAAGAAGCCAGTCACAAAAGGATAACTATTGTCCAATTCCATTTATATGAAATATCTAGGATAGGCAAATGCATAGAGACAGGAAGTAGAGCAGAAGTGATTGGGGGCTGCAGAGAGTGGAAAATGGGAAGTTACTGCTTAATGGGCACATGGTTTCTGCTTGGGGTGATGTAGAAGTTTTGGAAATAGAGAGTGGTGATGGTTGTGCAATATTGTAACTTTAATGCCACTGACTTGTGCACTTAAAAAATGGTTACAATGGGAAATTTTATGTTGTATATATTTTACCAAAATTTTTTAAAAACTTAAAAAAACCCAACCAGAAAACAAATCAGACCAAGTACCTCTTTGGGCAAGAATCCTGCTTTAAAGGTCTTCTTGGGACTGCTCTAAGTCCCAAGCCCCGAGCCCCGTACTGGGTTGACCATCTGAATTAAGGGTGGAAGAATGAATTGTACTCCCCACTCTCCTTCTTTCCAACTGTCCCCAAGTCCCCCACCCCCTCTCCCAGCACAAGGCATGGGGGGAAAGTTGGCTCGGACTGAGCCAGCCTGGGCTTCCTGTGAGAGCAGATGGCCTCACTCTTCTCTACTCTTTCCTCTCTCCCCATCCCAGCCCCCTTAAAGAAGAGACCTTTCCAGAATACGTCATCTCACCGGAGCTGTAAATGTCAAATTTAAATTCATACTTTGTACCACCTTTGATTTCAAAGCGGATTACACCTCAGTGGTGAAAGGCGGCCACAACGCAGGGCCTATGCAGGCCTCCTGGGGCTCTGCTGGGCCCCAAAGCATTGTTAACTCCTTCCAATTCATTAGGTCTAATCCTAGTGGCGCTGAGTAAGGGGCCCTGGGCCGCACCCGGCACTCGGGACCATATGTGCCCATTGTATCACTCATCTGCTAATCCAGCACCCGTTGTGGGCACCAGCCTACTGGAAAGGGGCCATGGCCACCCGCTCGGAGCCTGGAGGGGTTCCTGGCCTTCAGTGATGGGGCAGTCAGGGGCTGGGTCAGCTCTAAAACCCCCGTAAATCCTTTGTGGAGTGGCCGCAGGGACCACAGTGTGGGAAGGAAGAGGTGGGAGTCCTAGAAGAACTGGACAGACAGACGTCAACCCATCCCATTATGCTGCTCTCCCCCAATATACACTCATTCACATATGCACCCTTATTCTCACACTCTGTGACACACCTGTACACTCACTCCCAGGCAACTCTGTGAATGCAAAAGCACACTACACAAATGTGTAAATGGCACAGATGAGTTCCCAGGGTCACTGTGAAGCAGCAGCAATGGTAAGACTAGAACCCAGAGCTTTGGTCTCTCTGCCTAGGCTCTCCATTACTCTACAGCTTTCCAGAAAAGAGGGAGCAGCAGCTCAGATCAGGGGGTTCAGGAGGCATGCAATAAACAGGCCACAGCTGGTGCTGGACTGCTCGCTCAGGCTGCTCCCACACCGTGATCTGAGTCAAAGCAGAAATCAGGTTCTTCAGGTGAGAAGAGTAAAGTAGGCAGGTCCAGCCTCTGATGGCTGCCCAGGCTCCATGCTCCCCATGCTCATGCCCTGGAGAGAACTCACTGGAATGCAGGCTAGTTGGGGGTGACATTCAGCTAGGACAGGGGGCAGAGGCCACCATATCACTGATCCTGTCCCCAAGGAGAGGACATTATACGTGCAGCACCTATGGCCAACAACATGCAGAAGCACTACCACGGTGCCATCTGTCCATCAGACTTTCTGGCCACCTGTCCACACCCAGAGGGAGTGGGGGGACAGAGGTTAAGGTCAGTGGCAGAGGGGTTGGTCCTGTTTTGTCTGATATTTTTCCCAGGCCAAGAAATGTACACATGAGCCAGCCCCTCCCCCACAAGGAACAATGGCGCTCATCTCTTTCCAAGTCCGTGTTCGGTGATCTCCCCTTGACAGCCCAAAACCCACTACGGTAGGAGTATTTACACCATGGAAACTAGTGAACGATACAAGTCAGGACTTTTCTTCCCCAGAAAGCCAGCTGTTAAACACTCACTGGCACACAACTGCATTTGTTCCCTGCTCCGGCTGGAGACCTTATGCCTCGTGAGGGCCTCAAGCCCAGATACATTAGGCACCTGAACTCCCCACACAACCAGCCAATGCCTCACCACCTTCTCCCGACTTCTGAGCCTGTTTCCTCAACCTCAAAATTCAGGGACTGATAATGCACCTGGAGCATGGCTGCTGCAATTTCACTATATGCACCATGGATCACGGAGGATCCTGTTTAGACACAAATCCTCATTAATTGTCCAGGGCGAGGCCTGAGAGCCTGCAGTTGTGACTGGCTGCAGGTGCTGCTACTGGTCCAGGGCCCACACTTGGAGGAACAGTGGCTTACTTATTAACGCCGAACCCGTAGCAGGCACAGGTGTTGAGGCTGCCTTGAATCCTGACCTCTGTCTGACTTGCCTCAGCCACCCTCCTAGTGACTCACCATCTCTCTTTGAATGCTCCTCCCAGACCTCAAACTCAGTGGTTCTAAAAGTTACAACAAATGGTAAATTGAAAAGATTCATCACCTCATCCTGAACGCCTCTCTCCAGACTTATTCTCCCTGGCCACCCTCTCTCTCCTGTCCAAGGCCAGCTGGTCACAACGACATTCTCCAGAAACATCCTCTGTTCTTCTGATTCTACCATTCGAGCCAGCCCACCACCTCTCCAGCCCCCATCCCTGTGGGCGGATGGCAGGTGTCCCCAAGTGGGTCCCCACCATCTCAGGCTTGAAGCTCCAAGGCTACCACCTCCCAGGTCTCTACCCAGCTATGGCCATGTTCTTCACACAAGTCCTCTGCCTTATGCCAGGCTGCCCATATCCCAATTCAGTGTGCAATTCACTGTCCCCAGGAGGTGTCAAGGGCACCCTGACAGAATTGGCTCATGTGTCCTAACCCCTGTCTAGTCCTTCAAGGGCAGCAAGCAGCCTCTTCTCCCAGGACCTAGACTGCCCTCTTTTCTCTGAACACCCTCCTTGGGTACTTATCCTACATCACCTATAGGGCTCTATTTCATTCCCCCGCTAGACCAGGGGCTAGGGGCTAGGACCATCAGACTAGGAGCTCCCCCAGGGCAGCAGCTGTGACTCTACCATCAAATCAGAAAACTCTCCCAGGATAGGGTCCATCTCCAGCATAAGACCAGGGCGACCTCCTGCCAGAGGCTGCGTCTCCCTGTCAGCCCAGGGGATCCTCCTGGCAGCACCCACGTCTCCTCCACCAACCTGGAACAGGTAATACCATGTTTCCTGTTCCTTCCATAGCTCTGTCCATGGCACTTGGTTCTCCTCTAGTGGGGCTTGGCTGCACCTCCCCCCCATCTAGGCACCCTGGATCTCACCTTTTCCCAGTTGTAGCTCTCCTGGGACCAGCAGGACAGGAGAGAGAGAGAGAGAGAGAGAGAGAGAGAGAGAGAGAGAGAGAGAGAGAGAGAGAGAGAGAGAGAAAGAGAGAGAGAGGCAGAGAGGCACACACACTACTGCAATCACTCAGGGAGGGGATGCTCTCTGCCCAGGGCAGGGTCAGCCTGGAGTCCTGGCTCCTTTGCCACCCCTCATAGGCCCCCACCACCTGTTTACAGTGCTGCCCCCTGATGGAGTACGCCAAAGGAGTCCAGGACTCCCAGAGCCACAAAGCCATTTGTTAATTAATTGCGCTAATTAGCAAGGATGAGGCTGGACATCTGGACCCTCTCAGGGTGAGTTCAGACCCTCAGCACACTCAGGCTGATAGTCACCTGGCAGGGACACCATCTCTAGTGTGCCAGCCCCAAATCCCCTTCACAGGCACAGAGCACCTCATGCACACTCTGAGCACCCCAAAGGGAGAAGAAAATCCAGATCAGGCTGGCATCAGGGAGCTTTAAACTGCATCCCCACCAAAGACCATCCCCCCCTACCCTCACTTAGTCTTCTCTGGAATGAGAAAGCAAGGGTGGAGGTGCTTTGCCCAGAGTAGGAAGGAGCCCCACTCTGTACCACACTCGTCTCCCCAGTGGCCCATTTACTGTTTAGCCCCCTTCATCCTCAACACCCAGGGACTGTCATCCCTATTTGAATGCTCCTCTAGGATCTCAAACACAATGGTTCTAAAATAAAAGCGAGGGGTGCCTGGAACAGGTGTTGGTTGGTTAAGTGTTGAAAGTCGGCTCAGGTCATGATCTCCCAGTTCATGAGTTTGAGCCCCACCTCGGGCTCTTTCTATCAGTGCAGAGCCTCTCTCTCTCTCTCTCACTCACTCACTCACTCTTTCTGCCCCTCCCCCTCCTACTCTCTCTCTCTCTCCCTCTGTCTCTCTCAAAAATAAACATTAAAAAACAAAAGCAAAACCACAAAGGTTCATCACTCCTGCCACCCATTCATTTAATCACTTGTTCACTCATTCAACAAATATTTATCAAGCACTATGAGCCAGGTGCCATGCCAGGCAGGAACACACAGCTATAGCCAAAATGTGGCATATATGTACAGTGGAATATTATTTGGCCATAAAGAGGAAAGAGATTGTGAGACATGCCGCAACATACATGGACCTTGAAAACATTATGCTAAGTGAAATAAGCCAGCCATGGAAGGACATATATTGCCTGGCCCTACTTATATGGGGTACCCAGATCAGGCAGATTCAGAGACAGAATGTAGAATATAGGCTACCAGGAGTTGGGGGAGGAAGAAATGGGGAATCGCCGTTTAATGGGTATGGAGTTTATGTTGGGGTAAAAAATATAGAATATAGAAGGGGATTAAGGGTAAACCTATCATGATGAGGACTGAGTAATGCAGAGAATTGCTGAGTTACTATATTGTACACCTGACACTAACATAACACTGTATGTTAATTATATTGGGATTTTAAAAAAGAAAAAGTATAGGATATAGATAGTGGTGATGGTTATAGAACACTGCAAATGTACATAATGCTACTGACTTGTAAACTTACAAGTGATTAAAATGATAAATATAATGTAGATATTTTTACTACAGTAAAAAAAAAATAATAAAAGAGAAGTCCCAGCCCTCATGGAGCTTAGACTCTAAAGGAAGGAGACAATCAACAAAATAAGTAAAATATTTAAAAAATGGTGACAAAGTGCTAAGTAAAGAAATTAAGTGAGAGAAAAGAGAGCTACAGCATTAAATAAGGTGGTCAGAGAGGACCTCACTGGGAGAGGGCCTTCTGGCAAAGATGTGAAGGAGGTGAGGGAACGTGTGGATATCGGAGGGTGGGAGGTGGCATGCCAGGTAGAGGAGACCACAAGCAAAGGCCCTGAGGCAGGAGCAGATCTGGTGCTGGTGCCGAATGAGCAGAGGGGAGGGGTAGGTGAGATGCCGAGGCCCGATCAGATACAGCCATGAACACCTGGGGTGTTCATCATGCAGCCAGCCATAACCTCCACGCCCTGGTACCTACCAAACACCTCTTCTGCTGCCAGACCCACCTCTCATGTCCGCAGCCCCACTCCTCACACCTCAAAACTCAGCTCCCTCTGTATCAGTGCCCCCCACTCCCAGGAACCTTAACACCCTCGACTTCTCCCCTGGCCTCACTGGAACAACATGCAGACATTCTAGCTCCTACCTACATGGCCCTTACTCAGCCCAGGGTTCTTCCACAGTCTTTGCCCCCATTTCTCAGATGCATACACCAAGGCTCAGATGTACTGCAGGGCTCCAGTTCCTTGACCTGAAGTTTCTTAATTCTGCTTCAGCAGGAAGGAGGGCCTGAGTCCAATCCCATAGAACAGTATCTTGGAGCTCCCCTGGTAGGTCCCCTCAGTGGGACAGAAAAAAAGAAGGGGACTGGAGAATGTAAGCTATTGGTGGACAGAGACCTGAGCATGTTCTATATAGAGGAAAACCACCAGGTCACTTTCAACACGCTCAGGAGCACCCTGCCCTGATGCCCTTCTGGTCTCATCACCCTCCACATGGGCATCTGGCTCCCGTTCTTGTCCCCCTATGCCTATGGTCAACCCAGTAGCCAGAGGGACCTCACTAAGCCAGAGTCAGATCAAATCCCCCCTGTGATCAAACCCTGCTATGGCTCCCTACTTCCCTCAAAGTCCTTGCAATGACCCACAAGGACTACTTTATCTGGTCCTTTGCCCTCCCCTTTCGGACCTCATGTCCCACCATTCTCTCCCTCTCTCATTCCACTGACTTCATTGGCCCCCTGCCTCTCCTTGAATGCACCCAAATTGGTCTCAGGGCTTTTGCACAGCTGTTCTCTCTGCCCAGAAGTCTCGTCTCCCAGAACTCCATGCAGCTGACCGAGATCAGATCTTTGCTCAGCTGTTACCTCTTCCGTGAAGCCCTCCTTCACTTCCACAGTACCCTCTGTGCCCCCTTTCCTCTTTCTTTTTATCCATAGCATTTATCACCACTTGATGTGGCTCATTGTCTTTCTCCCTCCACTAGAGTGTAAGCTCCAGGAGGGCAGTCATTTTTGTTCACTTTTTATCTCCAGTGCTTAGAACAGTTCCTTGTACCTAGTCAGTCCTCTGTCAAACAACAAATGAGTCTACCAGGAATCAGGCATGAGGATGAAGCTCCCAGGGAAGAGGCAAGTAGAGGGAGAAAAAACAAAAACAAAAACAAAAACAAAAACAAAAACACCTGACATTTGTCTTAGCCTTTCTGTGTGCTGAGCACTGCCTGCTTAGGGGATTGATGCTCAGAAAGGTGAAGTAACTTGCCCAGAGTCACACAGCTTGGAAAAGGAAGAAAATTGTGGTATGTCTGCTCCAAAACCTGTTGGACTCACCCTGTGCTGGGTAACTTTTGGTATCTTCACTTCCTGAATATGGTTGCCTCCCCCTCGGCCCCTGAAATGCTGTTTCAGACAGTTCCCTCCCCCCTTCTCCACGTAAGGCAATGACCGCACTCCTCCCTCCCTCTACTCACTCCCACTGGGGATTCTGTTATGGAAAACTCTAGCCCAGGGCTCTGGGTTCTATTACCAAGAACTCATGTGACCTTGAGCAAGTTCCTGCCCCCTCTCAGCACACACTTTCTCATTGCTAAGCGCAGGGGCTGCATTAGGATATCTCATAGATCCCTCTGGGTCTGCTCTGAGCCCCAGGCACCCGCCCTCTCCACACCCAAAGAACACTCACCCTTCCGTGGCTCCCATCAGGGGTGGGGCTTTGCTAAGCTCCTGGGGACAGAGCCATGGGAGGAGATGGGGGCTGGGCTTGCCGGACTCCTTCCTGCAACAGAGATCGAGGTCAATGAAGCTTCGTTAAAGGAGTGATGAAGTGAATACACCTGAAAACCACAGGTGTCAGCTAGGTTTTGCCTGGAGACTGACTATGGGCTGGTCACTTGCCTCTTCTGAATGGACCACCCGTCTTTGGCCACACCCACTTTCCCGGTTCTTCGTTTCCACAGCTCCAGGCTAACCCTGTCTGGGTTTATTCCTCAGTCTGTCTCCTTTAGGTTCTGGTTCAGTCTCCTTGACTGTCAAATGGCGCTGTTTCAAACACCTGCCCAGAACCTGGCAACATAAACAATAAATGTCACAGGGTGATGGGGTAAAGCTGAGGGGGAGGGGGCTTCCCTAGTGGATCCACATTTTGCCCCTCTTTCCAGACCTTGCAGTTTCAGCAGAAAGGACAGAAATGGGGGCTTTAGGGTGAAAAGCAGCTGAGTCTAAAAAGTAAGGCCATGAGGGGCGCCTGGGTGGCGCAGTCGGTTAAGCGTCCGACTTCAGCCAGGTCACGATCTCGCGGTCCGTGAGTTCGAGCCCCGCGTCGGGCTCTGGGCTGATGGCTCGGAGCCTGGAGCCTGTTTCCGATTCTGTGTCTCCCTCTCTCTCTGCCCCTCCCCCGTTCATGCTCTGTCTCTCTCTGTCCCAAAAATAAATAAAAAACGTTGAAAAAAAAATTAAAAAAAAAAAAAAAGTAAGGCCATGAGAGGAAGGGGAAGGCTCGAGAAGGGAACAGAGCTCTGTTGAGCAGCTTTTATGCGCCGAGTTGTCTCCTTTTGCACTCTGGGCCCTTGATGCCATTGCCTGCCTCCTTGCTGAATGCCCATGCTCCTCTGTCACAGCTCATACTGTATTCACAGTGATTTGTTTTCCTGTCTGTCTTTCCTGCGTGGAACTTCTTGGAGGAAGGGTGACACCTTATCTCTGTTTGTGTCCCAGTGCCTTGCACACACGAAGATAGGGTTTTCTAGATTAGGAAATGAAGATGTAGAAAAGTAAGTGCCTTGCCCAGGGTCACACAGCAGGTGAGTGCTATAGCTGAGATTAGGCCAGGTGACTCCACACAGAGATGTCCCATGTGGGTGGGAGGCCTGGGGGGGCATTTTCAAGGAGAACAGAGTTGGGAGTGGGAAGCTCCTAGCTGGGCACTGGGGATGACCGGTGAGGCCATACAGCACCTTCATGATATAGCAGTTGCAGCACGATTACTGTCACCATTATTGAGCACTGGCTGTATACCCTGCACCATGCTGAGTTTCACACACATTAATCTTGTTTCAGCCTCCCAGCTCTCCTGGGAGGTAGATCCTGTTACCAGCCCCCACTTTGTAGGTGAGATCACTGAGGCTCAGGAAGGCAAAGTGACCTGCACAAGATCACATGACTGGAAAGAGGCAGAGGCAGGATTATAACTCAGCTCTTCTTGACTCCAAAGCCCATGCCCTGAACTGCTACCCTGTTCTGCAGACTTTAGGATATGCACCAGCCACCCTGCCTCTCCCAGAATGCCCCAGATCCCACAGTCTCATATTTGAGACTCATTGATTAATTATTGACGGATGCATTTGTGGTCTGGCTCTGGGGCCTATCAGGCCCTGGGCAAGGACAGGAATGGGGGTGGAGGTAGGGGTCCTTCAACCCCAGGAAATGGCCTGAGGTTACCCTCACCCCAGCATGCCTACTTCTGGCATCCACCACTGACAACTCAACCCACCTTTCCTCCGCCTCTGGATTTAAAGGCACAGTGACAATTAATCACCCAATGACATGGAGGGCAGGCTGCAGAGGAGTTAATTAATTAGGGAAATTTCTCCCAGCCCTTTGAAGGTGAAATGTATGGGGAGGGGACAGGGCCAGGGACAGTTATTATTCAAGCTGAACAAGGCAACTCTGAAAGAAGTCTTCAAGAACAACTCCAGGGAGCTTTGGAAGGTTGGAGACTTGACCAGGGTAGATCTGAGCATGCCCAAGACTGCCCTCCTTAGCCTAGCTCTAGGCCTCTAGACCCAGAGGGTGGGGTTCCCTCCTTAGCTGATAGGCTGGGGCATCCCTAGAGTCAGAAGGACCTCTAGGAACCAAGTAGAATAAGAAGGGCAAAGCTGTTACTTGCACTACCTCACCAAATAGAAGCAGCCAATGATATGCTTATCCAAAGCCCCACAAGAATGATTTGGGTGTCATTTGCACAGCTTGAGCACTCCAGACACACAGTTACATGGGAGGGCACTCTATCAAACCAACCCAGGCTCAGGAGGGAAATCAGAGAGGGGAGTCTAGTCACAGGAGTGGGGAGAGGAGAGGGTCTTCAGCCTCCTTCCCCCTCCACCACAGTGGCCTTGAGGGGTTCAACCTCTTGTGTTGGTGGGGCCTCCATGCTATCTCCAGTGGGCTAGGCAGCTGCTCCTAGAGGCAGGGAGGGGCTGGTCCTGGGGATCCCATTCTTACCCATACGTGGGGCCAGCAGTTGACTCGGTCATGAGGTTTAGGGCCTCAGGAAGCCCCTTTCCCACAACTGCACACCAAGTATCACCCTCTGCAGCATCAAGACTTGGAAACAAGAGAGACCTTGAGGTGACAAAAGTAGCTTAAGATCTGGTGCCTATCTCGAATGTACCCACAGGCCCTCTTATACCAGTGACAAGCTAAAGCTCCAAGCCAAAAGATGCAAAAGCTGCAAAGCCCTATGGGAGTGCAAAGGAAGTCATGATTTATAAGGATTGGGAAATGAAAAAAGACTCAAGGAAGGGCTGTCTTCAGGGGTGAAGAGCTGGACAGAAAGCCAAAATTTCAACAGGCTAAGGGAAAGCCTGAATGAAGGAATGGAGGTGGCAAGTTACATAGCACATGTGGGGAAGGGTGAGTTGGCAAGCAGGGTGGCCATGATCTAGGGCAGATACACAGGTGCCATGAGAAGGCTGGGAGTGAGGCCAGAGAATCAAGCCTGGGCCCAGCAGCAGAGGGCCTTATTTGTCAGATCTGGACATAATTCAATTATGGTAGAAAGTGATGGGGGTTTTAAGAGAGGACCTGAACTTGGGCTTTGCAAAAAGCACTCTGGAAGCTGGGGGGACAATGGCTTCATTGGAGAGAGCTAAGGCGAGATGGGAAACCATTGAGGAGGCAGGTTTCATGGTCCATGAGAGAGATAATGGCTTCAGTCAGGAGATAGAGCAAAGGGGGAGGGAACTATGGTTTATTGATCACCTACTATGTGCTGGCCCCTACCCTGGGCACTTTTCATTCATCCTCTCCCTTTGTGATGGGATTTTTATTATGCCTGGGATTTGGGGGGTAACTAGGGAGCTAATGAAGCTCAGGTGAGCAGGTTCTGCACACCTGGGCAGGTGTCTTTTCTCCATTCTCTCCTCTGCCCTCTCCCTTGAAATCTCCTGTGCACCCCACAGAGGGTCGGGAGCCCAGGAACACTGCCTCTGCCCGATTTGGGGACCCCCCCCTCATGGAGAAATCATGAAAAGCAATGCCACAAAACCCACACTGCCCCCCACCTATTCCCCTATCCCTGCCCCCTCCAATCATTTGTACGACAGGAAGAGAACCTAATCCCGAATCTGAAAAACTATGTGATGGAGGATTTACAGTATTAGAAGGCAAACAGTGGC
Source organism: Neofelis nebulosa (assembly GCF_028018385.1). Taxonomy (NCBI): domain Eukaryota; kingdom Metazoa; phylum Chordata; class Mammalia; order Carnivora; family Felidae; genus Neofelis; species Neofelis nebulosa. Next base: position 54,711,869 of record NC_080797.1, on the reverse strand, counting down.
AGGTGTAATTAGGAGAAAAATTTGTCATGCTCTCGACTTGGGGAAGAGAAGGGAAGGTCTGGCATCACAATCTCCCCAGTGTTTACCCAGCGTGCGCATACACGCGGGGGAACGGGCGCTGGCCACGGGCAGATTAATATTTGATGCAAGGAAGAGAAACGCATGCTGTTCATGTTTATTTAGGATATTGTGAAATACAGTGAAATTTGCAATTTTATTGGATTTGGGGGGGGACGGTGTTTTGGAGAAGTCTTAAGCTGCATGGTAGGACACGCACATCTCTCTGGAGCATAGAGGCACCAGCTTTGGTGGTGAGCCCCCTTTGCCCCCCTTCCCAAATCCAAACTTGTAGTTCCATTCCCCTCCTGAAATGAGAGAGGATTGGCCCCAGGGGTATGGGTGGAATAAGACAGAAATCTCAGCTGGGCCTCTTAATTTGGAGTTTAGTGGCATGTGGCTGGCACAGAGAGGCTGTCTCTGGGGGGTTCTTGTCAATTACAGGAGGGCTGGAAACCATGGTTGGGCAGTTTTAGACACTGGTGACCATGGCCAGCTTGCAGGGTCAGGGTGGGGGGCACTTCAAGGGGTGAGGAGAAAGGGTGGAGTGAGATCAAGGGCTGTTCTCTTTGTATTCAAGAAACTGGTTGGTGGATAGAGCCCTAAAGGGCATGAATCTAACCTCACTCCCCCAAAGACTCTGCTCTCTCTTTTCCTTTCTCTAAGTGGTCACCTAGCCTGTGCTCCCACATCTCCATTGTTGGGGAACTCGTAATGCATTCCATTGCTGGACACTGCGTGGATGGGAAACTTTTTCTTAGACACAGTTTCTAAGCTACGTAGTTGAGGGGTGGGATGGGGAGGTGTTAGATCATAGAGTATGCCCCCATTTGTGTTAAAAGGGATGAGAAAGATAGATGATAGGTAGATGGATAGATAGATGATATAAATGATAGAGAGATATGCTTGCCTACACATTATATTTCTGAAAGAAAACATGAAAATTGATAACAGTGATTGTTTCTGGAGGGGGAACTGGATGGCTATGAAATTGGGGAGTCAGGGCAGGTGGAAAGACTTCCTTTTCACTATACACCTTTGACAAATTTGAATTTTTCGTCATGTGCATGTAGTACTTTTTCACAATAGAAATACTATTTACTTTTTAAAAAGAAAGTATTTGCTACTCAAAGAGCAGGCTAAGATAAAAAGGAAATTGTATGGTAAGAAAAAGAAATAGGGTGAGATAGAGGGGAGTAGATAAGATAAAGGGCTGCAGGGAAACCACAAATGCAATAGGAGGATTCACACCCACCCCACCCCCACCCCCACACATTCACACATGCACGTGTGCACATGTGCACACACACACACACACACACAGAAATCACATTGATCATTATTTGAACTAAACACATTGGAGCCTCTACTCCCTTTCCCATTATGACAGCTCTACCAACTGGGTCACCCACAAGTCCCTTCCTCTGCCCACTGGCACCCTTCTATAGAATGAAATGCCACTAGAACCATGTCTGGCACCGATAAATACCTGAGCTGGGTCACATTGGGTCCCAGCCCCACCAAGACTTCTCTCCCCCACCACATACTGCCACTCTTTTTCTCAAGGATGTGCTCTCACGAGGCTGCCACCTCAGTCTTGCCCCCTGGGAGCTCAGAGCTGCACTGAGCTCTCTCTGGTTTCAGGCTGGCTCTGTAGTTGTTCCCCACTCTCTGACCTGGCCAGAGGCCCAACCTTCACCAATAAACTGTGGACATCAGGAAGGAGGTTGATGACCTCAGAGACTATCCAAGACCCACATTTTTAAAATGGGTAAACTGAGGCCTAGGATGAGCCAACGACTGTCATGAGATCATGGAAGTGAGATCTGCCTTGTGTCTTCTCCTTCCTCTGTAGTCCCCTGGTAGACCCCCAGGGTGGAGCCTTGGGGGAGGCCTCTGGGAGAAGTGGGAACAATGTTAGCCAACCTAGTGTTGGAAGTAGCTGTTTCCAGTGTAGACTGTAGCCAAAACCAAAGAATTGGGCAAGCCGGACAGGGCATGGGGTTAACTCAGGCTCACGGAGAAGACAGAGGCCAGGCAGGTATCAGCACACAGCACTAAGAGCGAGAAGGTGGCTATGCTGATGCTTGCATGCACCCATTGGTGTGTAGGTGTGGTGTGTGTGCACACACGAACCTATGTGGGTGGTGTTTGTGTGTGTGCAGAGATATGTGTATGTGTCCATGTGACTATTGGAGCATGTATGGCTACTAACCAGGGTGTGAATGCGAGTTCGAGTGCGTGTACATGAGGCTTGCTACATGTGCTGCAGCCCTCACCACACTGACTTGCTGCATTTGCTGGAAAGGCTGCCTTACTCCCCTGAACTGTGACCTGCGGTTTTGTCTTTTTTTTTTTTTTTTTTTTAATTTCAACATTCCCAGTGCCAAATGCAGTTCATGAAGTATAGTAGGTGTTCAATCAACATTTGCTGGACTAAACTGATTGGAATTGAATTCAGCCGAACTGGATTGATTTTTTTCTGGTGAATCGCTACACATACAAGTCTGTACCAGGGAGAGGGAATGGATATATGGCACGTGGGTGAATGCTTATGGAGTGTTGGTGCACGCGTGTCTGCGGCAAATCTCCACGTTTGCGCGTGGGTCTGTCTGCATGTTGTGAACATGCGCTGGCATGAGTGAATCTAAATTGCAAGGAGGGAATGTGCATGTGTGTGCGCACACGTGTGTATGTGTGTGCACGCGTGTGTGCCAGCTCCAACAGCCCTCTCGTGCATGCAGAAAGCCCAGTGACTCCCTGGCTTCGGTTCAGCCAGGTTTCTTCCCGGTAAACCTAAAGCAGCTAAAATTAGTACGAAAATGGTAGTGTTCGGTTAAAAGGAAGGGGGGTGGGAAGAGATGAGGGTGCCCGTGAGTGCTATTTTATTTCTCAGTGAGAGGATAAAGTGATTTTTCCTACATAATTTTTGATGTAGAGGCTAAATTAGGCCGGAGGAGAGGGACAAAGCAACTTTTGCCCTCATTAGTATTCTGGCCGCGTTGGCCCAGCCACGGCAGTTATGTATTTTTGCAAGTATGCATATAATTTATTGTGGAGAACACAATTTACATGGTAGTCGATGCCTGTTTTATAGCCTCACAAATAGATGTATGAACTCAAGCATATAATGGCCCAACCAGCAGGCGCAAATACGTTCTAAATCTTCTAAATGTGCTTCACAAAAATGTAACTGAGGAATATAAAACAGATCAATTCTTGCATGTTATATATTGGTTTTTGATTTACAAATCTAATCTGGGACATTTCTTCAGAAATGAGGGGATTTCCCCCCCCCTCCTCCTCTTCTTCCACCAAGTACTCCATGCAAAGACCTCGCCTGCTGGTCAGGTGCCTACAGGCACTGCCAGCTCCAGGACGTGCATGTGTGCACACGTGTGCACATGCTCCTGCCCAGCTGCCTGGACCCACACCTAGGTGTGCCAGGAAGCTGTAGACTTTGGGTGGAAGGGACTGAGTGATCTGTGCTCCATCTGTGTGACTTTCCTCACATCTGAAGCTGAAAATTGGGGAGGAGGGCTGCTGAGAGGTCCCCATGGGCGTGTGATATCTTTCAGACCTCATCCCTCTGGGCTCCTGCCTAAGTGGCCTATTTTCTCTGGTTCCCACGTTGGTCTCATGAATGATTAGAGCAGAAAAAGAAAGTGAAAGTCTTAGAAATGAAATCAAACTCACGTTCGCGGAGTTCCATTTTTAATGTGTATTTTATTGAAAATATTTTTATCAATTTATTTTCATGTACATGGTTTTCCAAGAAGCCCATTCCATTAGTAGTTGAATGGACATGTAAATGGTGGTGCATGCATAAAATGGAATACAACACAGCAAAGAAAATGAACACACTACTGCATGCAACAACGTGGGTGGATCTCACACACATAATGTTAAATGCAAGAAGCCAGACCCAAAAGAGGACCTGCTGTATGATTTGATTTATATAAAGCCCAAAGCATGAACTAAACCAAACTGTAGTGTTCAGAGATAGCAAAACTACTGAGGAAAGCAAGGAAGTACTCTCCATAAAAGTCAAGATGGCAGTGGGGCGCCTGGGTGGCTCAGTTAAGTGCCAGACTCTTGGTTTTGGTTCAGGTCAAGATCTCATGGTTCATGGGTTCAAGCCCCGTATCAGGCTCTGTGCTGACAGTGCAGTGCCTGCTTGGGATTCTCTCTCTCCCTGCCCCTCTTCCACTCTCTCTCTCTCTCTCTAAAGGTAAATAAATAAACTTAAAAAAAAGTCAGAATGGTGGCTATCCTTTGGGGAGGAGAGGTTAGGTGAAGAGGGGAAGAGGACATACCAGCAGCTGGCAATGTTCTAATTCTTGCCTGGGTGGTGGTTCCATGGGTGTTCCAGTGGTGATAAATTTCTGAGCAGACTGCATCTCTTTTTATTCACTTTTCCGTATAGATGTTATATTTTACAATAAAACCAAAAATGTCCCTAAGGGCTTACAATGAAAAGCAAATGCCCTTCCTCCCCCCTCCTGTCCCCTGAAGGCAACTACTGGTAACCATTCCTGGTTGTTCTCTCCACAGCTCTAGAAAGGTTGTGGAGCTTCTTTTCAACCTCTTTAGCAAAAAAATGTTACAATTCTTTTTACTTCTGTAAGGTCAGTAGTAATGTCTCTGCCTCTATTACTGATTTTAATAATTGGGGTCTTCTCACTTTTTTTCTTGGCCATTCTTGCTAAACGTTTGTCAATTTTGTTGATCTTTTCAGAGAATCAACTCTTGGTTTTGTTGATTTTCTCTATTTTTTTTTAATTCCCTATTTCATTTATTGCCACTCCAATCTTTATGATTTCCATCCTTCTCCTTGCTTTGGGTTTGCTCTTCTTTTTCTGATAGGGTGAAAGCTTAGGTCGTTGATTTGAGATCTCCTATTTTACTGTAGGTGTTTATAGCTATAAATTTTCCCTCTCAGGACTTCTTTTCCTGCATCTCATAAACTTTGGTATGTTATGTTTTTGTTTTCATTCATCTCAAAGTATTTTTTCATTTCCCTTGTGATTTCTTCTTTGACCCATTGGTTATGTAGGAGTGCATTGTTTAATTTCCACATATTTGTGAATTTTCCAAATTTCCTTCCATTCTTGATTTCTAATTTTATTCCACTGTTGTCCAAGAACATACCTTATATGATTTAAATCTTTATAAACATTGAAACTTGGTTTGTGGCCCAAGATATGCTCTTTCCTGGAAAACATTCCATGAGCATTTGGGAATGTGTACTCTGTAGTTGGTGACTAGAATATTCTAGTAGATCACTATTATAAGTAGTGTTGGGGTGCCAGGGTGGTTTAGTCAGTGAAACATCTGACTCTTATTTTTTTTAAGTTTATGTATTTATTTCTGAGAGAGAAAGAGAGAGAGAGAGAGAGAGAGAACACAAGTAGGTTAGGGGCAGAGAGAGAGAGAGAATCCCAAGCAGCCTCCACACTGTCAGTGCAGACCTGAGTCTAGGTGAGATGTTTAACCGACTAAGCCACCCAGGCACCCCAGCATCTGACTCTTGATTTCACCTCAGGTCATGATTTCATGGTTCATGGGACTGAACCCCACATTGGGCTCTCTGCTGACATTGCAGAGACTGCTTAGGATTCTCTCCCCCTCTCTCTGCTCCTCCCCTGCTCTCTCTCTCTCTTTCTCTCTCTCCTCTCAAAAAAATAAATAACTTAAAAAAAAGACAATTATGTCTGTTAGGCCTGGTTGGTTTAGAAGATTTTCCAAGTCTTCTGTTTCCTTGCTGACCTTCTATCTAGTTCTATCAATTACTTTAGTGGAATTTTGTATCTCACCTATGTGCTACTTACAATCTGCAAGTCACAGACACAGTTTCAGGGACCTACAACCCAGGAAGTGGGGGGAGCTTCAATTCTACTGAGCTGAGCCACCCCACTTCTACTCACCAATACAGGATGTTCTCTCTCACCTCCCCCACACTGTCCTATAGCCTGGGGTCTTGGACTGCTGTGAATGTCCCCTTCAATCTCAAATATCCCCTACATTCCCAGGGTTACTAATCCTGATGGGAACAAAGCAGAACTGAAAGACGTCATGGAGACCATGCAGAGCTCAGTGACCTCCTGGTGTAGATAGTGAAACTGAGGCCCAGGGAAGGGAAGGGTCTTGTTCTAGGTGTCTTGGAGCTAGGTCTGCTGGTGTCCCATCATCTGCTCAGTCTATGCCACCATGACTGACCCACTGGTTGTCAAGAAAAAAAGGGACCTGTTGAAATCACTCCCAGTGTCATTTCTATATGTAGGGTGAGGTGGTAGTGAGCAGGGGCAGCCTCAGAATGGGGAAGAGGGGCTGTGTTAAATAGACATCCTAGCGCACTTAGAAGACCTATGCTTCCATCCCAGACTCACAACTCTGAGCTGTGTGACCTTGGACAAGTCACCCTCTGAACTTGTTTCCTCTAGAACCATTATGATCACCAAGTCCCCCCTGCACACTCAGTACTGTACACATATAATCTCATTCAATCCTCCCAACAGTCTTGGAAGAGGTAAATTCTTCCGGCATAGGAAGAAACTGAGGCCCCATAAAGCAAAATAACTCCCCCAAAGCCACAGGCATTCACCCATCACTCTCTGGTGGCTCCAAAGCTATAGCACAGAGCCACCCCTGCCACATGGCTTCCATTCACCTTTGGAGCAAGGGTCCACATATTTAACAGTGGATTTGAAGTTAGAACAAGATTCACATAATATTCATCACTGGGATTACTGTTCATTTGTTAGATGTGGTCATGGCATGGTCAGTTATCAGTGAGAAATACATACTGAAGTATTTCCACATCAAATGGTCTGCTATCTGGGATTTGCTTTCAACTACCCCAGCAAAAAAAAAAAAAAAAAAAGGAAGGGACAGATGAAACAGAATGGGCAAGGCTGATAATTATTGTAACTGAGTGATAGGAACTTAGGATTCATGAAACTACTCTCTAGTTTTTATTTTTATTTTTATTTAAAAAAATTTTTTTTTAACGTTTATTTATTTTTGGGACAGAGAGAGACAGAGAATGAATGGGGGAGGGTCACAGAGAGAGGGAGACACAGAATCTGAAACAGGCTCCAGGCTCTGAGCTGTCAGCACAGAGCCCGACGCGGGGGCTCGAACTCACGGACCGCGAGATCATGACCTGAGCCGAAATTGGACGCTTAACCGACCGAGCTACCCAGGCGCCCCTACTCTCTAGTTTTTAATGTTTAAAATGTTTCAAAATAAAAACGTTAACAATCCCCCTCCCTCCCAACCCCCGCCACAAGGATTCTGATTCCAGACCCCATGATAGGAGAGTTGGTGGTTCTCAGATAAATTGGGACAAGTCCCACAGCCCTCATTGTCCCCAGGGCAAGCAGGGGTCTGGTCTCCTGGTGGAGCTAGCTGTGTTGTCTGGAATGCACATGTAGCTGTGTGACCACATGTATTTCTCTTCCTGCTCTGGTCACCTGTCAGTAAGACCTGAGGAAGCAGGAAACCAACCCTGAATCCCAAGGGCCACTGTTTCCCAGGAAGTTGGAGAAAGTTCTTTCTTCCCTTGACCCAGGAGAGCTCTCCTAGATGGGCAGCAGAAGGAATGGAGGCCTTTGCTTTAAATAACAGAGGGGGTGGATGGGATGGCCCTTTAGTCCCCTTCCCAGACAAACACACCCCAGCTGGGGGTCTCCACCTGCCAGGCAGGGGAGGGGCTGGAAGGCTCAAGCTGGACTTCCTGGCCTGTATTCATAGCCAGTGTCCCCATGGCAACAAGCTAGTTAGAGGGTCCTCAGCACAGCCCCCTGGGGCCACTTATCTGCACCCCCACCAGGAGGGCAGCATTAATGGACTACCCTGCCCTCCTCCCCACTCCCAGCTCTCAGGCCTTCCAAGGTGGCCCCCACGCCCCCCTCCATCTCCCTGGTGTACAGAGCCCAGGAGACAAAGGGCCCATATCCCTGTTGAAATACACACACACACACACACACACACACACACACACGGCCTGCCTGCTCCCCTCAGCCGCTCAGATCTGAGCAGAGCTGCTCTGGGTTTAGTGGGAAGAAGAGGCAAATATCTGCTCCACACTCATCCACACACTCATCCACACACTCACAGACTCACACAACCTGGCAGGTGTGAGCAGTAAGATCCCTTCCACCCCCAACACACACACACACACACACACACACACACACACACAGAAAGTATCTCCAGTCTGGGAAGGTTCTGGCTCTGCTGCCAGGTATAATCACCCCAGTGTAGCAATCCTCCTCTACCAGGTATAATAGGCAAGTTTATGATCCTCACTGAGCCCTGGTTTTCTCTTTACATTAGGAATAATTGGACCAACTAGCTATGCCAGTTGTAAATGTTAAATTTGATCACAGGAACACAGTAGGTGCTCAATTAATGCTTGTTCTTTCCTCCTGGTGATCCCAGGTGGCCCTATCTTTGGAAAGCTGTTCTGGGTTCAAGTTAGGTTGGAAGTCACACAGTCTGGCAGGTGACTCTGGGCTCTGCCGCTGATGAACCACCTGACCTAAGCAGTCATGTGATCTCTCAGAGCCTTGGTCCTCTCATCTCTGGATGGCTGTGAGGTTTAAGGGATAATAAAACATTTAGGGCAGTGCTTGGTATGCCATCGACATTGTAGTAAGAAGAATAATAACAAAACCAGGAAGCTGATGAAGGCCAACACTGCCTGAATAGGGAGCTTACTGTGTGTCCCCAGCTCCTTTCTGATTCACAAGCTTAGCTCATCCGTGCAAAGTTTGTGAGTGAGATAAAGTTAACATCCCCATTTCACATATGGGAAAATTGAGGAAGCACTGAGAAACCCATTCAAGCCATAGAGATTAAAAAGTGGGGATTAGAACCCAGGCATCTTGGCTCTGCTTTAACTGCTGGGCCACGATGCAGTTCCAGAAAGTGGTGCCACTGTTGTTATCAGAGGAGCACAGACGAGCTCAGCCTGAGAGCTGGACCCCCTCACTTGGCAGAAGAGAGAAGTGAGGTTCTGAGAGAGGAAGCTCCTTACTGAGGTCATCCCGGTCCCAGTGGGTGCCTGCCATCGCCTCCCCAGTCTCATGTCTCCAGAGTGTCCCCGCCCAGGTCGGGGCCTGCAGAGAATCAGGGCATCTGACTCAGGGGTGGGGTGGGGTCCAAGGACTGGGGAGCCTAAGTCAGAGACCCCTGAATCCTCCCATCAATCCCCCCATGCCCTCTTTCTTTCATCCTTTTCTCCTTTCTTCCTTCCTTTTCCCTTACACAGATTTGACAGAGTTTCAGTTCCTTATATGGCAATCTCTCATCTTCACTAAGACTGTGCCCCCACCCTGCCCTGTCCACCTAGCTGGATGGCATACAGCGGGATTTCCCCACTTCTGCAGCATCCTTGACCCTGGCCATCCCTGCAACCACCTGATTTCCTCACCTGTAAAACTGGGGTATTGCCCCCTAATTCACAGGGCTGTTGTAAAATCCTGGCACTCTTCTCCCACCCCTCCCTGAAGGCTTGGGCCCCTGGGTCCCAGGCTCATGCATCATGTCCTGTGCCAGGTCTGGCTATGATGTTGGATAAGGCCCTACCCTCAGACCCCACACTTGGCAGAAGAGAGAAACAAGCATTCAAGCAAGGAGGGACCCCACCTTACACACAGAGCAACGTGGAGACAACCAGCTCCTGTGGTCCTCACTGTGGAACGCACATTAGAATCTCCTGGGAGTCCTGTGCCCAGGCAATACCCTGGCAATTAACCCAGGATTTCTGGGTTACGATATGTATGGGTATGTGTTAAATCCCCAGGAGATTCTGACATGCAGCTGGGGGTTGAGATTCACTGCTGGAATAAACACTGTCCCACAGGTATGAGCAGAGATGTCCAGGGCTCACAGGGAAGGTTATGGTGGAACAGGCTGCTGGGGACACAATCTGACCTATGGCCGTCACTCACCCACCCACAGTCAGGAAACACGGAAAGGAAGGGATGATGGGGGCATGTAAAGAGTGGGTAAGTCATGGTTGGGGGAGGGGATATGGGAAAGCATGGAGGCTCAGCAGAGGCAAGGGCCTCCAGTTAAATTCATTGTTAAGCATCACCCATCCCTGCAGCCCCTAGACACTGAGGCAGCTCCCCCACATTGTCCTTGCCTCCCATTTTTGCCTAAGGAAGTAGTTGCAGAAACGGCATCATGACAGGGTTGCCCATGGGATTGGAATGGACCACAGCATTTCATAGGATCCCTAGTCAAAGTCTGGGTTGGAGAGGAGGCAGAGCACAGAACCACCATTAGGGAAGGGTCTGGTGCCCTCTCTGCATTACCCCCACCCCAAGTTCTGGAAACAGAAACGTTAAAAGAAAAAGATTTACTTTTAGATATATGGACTCTCAAAGCTAGAAAGTGTCTTAGAAATCAACCTGTCCAACTCTCCATGAGAGAGGCCCAGAGAAAGGCATGCCGGGAATTGTGAGCATCTGGGTGGCAATATTGCTTGTGAGGTTTCCCAATATTGCTTGTGAGATTTCCCTGACGTCTCTAGGTTGAGGGGCAAGGATGGGTGGTGTCCTCTCTTTGTTCTAAGAGGCTGCAGAAAATCATGCTGGAGGCAGGCGGAGTGAGGGAGAAAGGGGCTGTATTAGTGTCCCAGGGCTCCCGCTACAAATCCCCACAGCTCGGTGCCTCACACAGCAGGCAGTGTCCTCTCACGGTTCTAGAGTCTAGAGGTCTGAAATCCAGGTTATCAGCAGGGTTGGTTCCTTCTGGAAGCTCTGAAGGAGAATCTGCTCCATGCCTCTCTCCTTACCTTCTAGCGGCTGACAGCTACCCTTGGCTTGGAGCTGCCTCACTCCAACCTCTCTACCTCTTTGCTTCTCTGTGTCTCAGATCTCATTCTTTCTCTTGTAAAGACACAAGTCATTGGATTTAGGGCCACCCTACAGATGACCTCATCCAAGATCCTTAAATTAATCCTTAAATTAATTACATCTGCAAAGATTCTATTTCCCAATGAGGCCACATTCACAGGTACTGGAGGTTAGATTTTGGACACATCTTTTCAGAGTAACACAATTCAACCTACTCTCAGGGCTCTTTGGGTCACCATGGAAGAGGGGAGAGCAGTAGTGTCCCCTGATCTGACCCTCTCAGCTCTGGCCTATCCTCCGGGGCCAGCCATCTGGTGTGCCCATCCTATAACCAAGAATCTGAGACCAGTGCTGGCTGCTGGCCAGTAGGGATTGATCCCAGACATGTTCCGGAACACCAAGTGCTGGAGAGAGCAGGACATCGTTTGTGTGCTTCCCACATGCTGGCGATTATGCTGGGTGAGGAGCCTCGTTCCCGTTTTAGGGGTTCTTGGAGACTTGTTGGGGGAGAAGACAGATTCACACAGCCTGAGGGTGCCTGGCGGCTTAGGCTTAATACACACTGTGGGGCAGAGAGTGCCTGGGGCTGCTAAGGGGACAAAATCAAGAAGGAGATGAGGGAGGGTCAGGAGTGACTAGAGGTTAGCCTTGAATGATGAGAAGGACTTCAGAGGAGAGAAGTGGGGAGGACATTCCAAACTGAACCCCAAATGCTTGATTGTGGAGGGTGCATGCAGGAAGGATCTTCCTCTGGAGCTCCCCAGGCCAGGTCCCAAGAGACTCTTACCACCCCTGATGTTGCTGGCTGTGGCCTCTGCTGACCGCTCCACTGGGCGCTGAGCTGCTGAGAGCAGAGCATCTTCAGGATAAGGCTGGCAAATAATGGGTGCTCAACATGTGTGTTGGCTCAGTGACCAAATGGACAAAACAAATCTCTAAGGAGAGAGGCTCTGAGAATCTTTTTTTTTTTTTTTTTTTTTTTTTTAGAGAGAGAGAATGTGAGAGAGGGGCAGAGGGAGAAAGAGAGAGAATCTTAAGCAAGCTCCACACTCAGCATGGAACCCGACACAGGGCTCAGTCCCACGACCCTGGGATCACAACCTGAGTCAAAACCAAGAGTCAGACAATCCACTGAGTCACCCAGGTGCCGTGGGGCCCCAAGAATCTTGAGGTGGTGACCACCCACCCACCTCGCCTTCAACACATGCCACCATCATTACCATCAGTGATTAACCTTGGGGTTCTTTGTGTACCACCACACACCACACACATACACACACACACACACACACACACACACACCCCTCAAGGATTTGAAGCAGCTTGGAAGAAACATACAATAAGGTAAAATAAAATTTAAGTAGGTGGAGATGACATTAAGACCCAGGGAAAATGTGCATGGAGAGATCAGGGCTCAGCACTGGTATCATCCACTGAGCACCTACTGTATGCAAGACACAGATTGGTGATTCCCATTTCTCAAGGGAAAAGGGAGCCTGGCCAGGGAAGAGACTGGACATTTTAAAATTCCAGAATTTTAGGTTTTGAAAAGCTCCTAGAAGTGCCTGAATTCAATCTTCTATGCAGAGCAGAATGCCCTGTACTTCATTCATTCACTCATTTGTTTATTCAACAAATTCTTAGTGAGCACCTACCGTGTGCCTGCTGATAAGCACTGACAAGGCAGCCAGCCTCGACAGAATTGTAGTAATCTATGACTGCTCCATCAATCTCTACTCTTTATATAATACTCTCCAACAGAGTTGTCTCTCTGGTGGCTCCTTGCTATGACCCTGCAAGGAAGAGGGACATAGATGCAGAGGATGGGATCCAGCCTGCTAGGGCCATTTAGTAAGAGAGGGTGGAGCCCAGGACCAACCCAGTTTTTCTGGAATGGGAGAGGGATTGACGCCAGACATTCTAATAGGTCTTTCATGCACTCTACTTCATTTTCTGTATCATAATGCAGCGTGATCTTGGGCTGCAAACTCAGCCTCTCTGTGGCTCCCCAACCTCATTTGTAAGGTGGAGATAAATAAAAAGTAAAGGACCTAACGTGCCAATGTTGGTTTTGACAAACGTACCATGGTTACATAAAATGTTAACAATAGGGGAGACTGGGTGAGGGGCTTACAGGAGCTCCCTGTACTATTTTTGTAATGTTCCTGTAAATCCAAAATTACTCCAAAAGAAAAAGTTGATTTACAAAAATTAAGAGACCATCTTATGAATTTGTTGTGAGAAAGACTTACTAAGCACATTATAAGCATTGGTGATTAGTACTTAATTGTCACAAAACGTTGGGATGGAGGTTTATTCGTCTCATTTTTCAGACCAGCCTCAGAGAAGTTCAATGACTTGCCTGAGATCATACAGATAATGTTAGGTGACCCAGGATTCAAACCCAGGCCTGAAACACTCCAAAGACCACCCTCCTTCTACCACATTCTGCCATCTCTAATATTTTCAGACTTTTAGTGAGAAGGAAATGATCACCTCACCAGGGGCAGTTCTGCTAGTGAGGATCTGAGTGTTGTAATGACAAACGATCAAATGTGCTCTTTCTGTAGCTTTCATGGGTTGAACCTCATCTGCCGTTGGGATTGCTCCCCATAGCATAGCCAGGAACTCACTGCTCAGGCCTTGATTCCAAAGACCAAATGGATGTCCGCCTTCCCCTCCCCCATTCTGGTCCCCTGAGCTGACCCATCTCATCTGCACACTGTCCCTCTTTACCTTATGTGAGGGGCTCCAAATGGGTTGGGGACTCTGGGTGGCCCCTTAGAGCTTAGCCATCCTCTTCCTCCAAGATCTGGACTGCATGGTGCTGCTCATGTGCTGGGAGTCAGGTAGTATTTGGGAGCCTCATCTGGCTGCCTGAAGGGGACGGGGGGGCATGGCCCAGGCCACTGGGATGTCCCCAAATCAGAAGACACAAGGTTCAGTCCTACACAGGGTTCAGTCCTAGTGACTCTGCAGAGTGTGGTCGTGGGCAGTCCACTAGCCATCCTAAGCCTCACTTTCCTCATATGTAACATAGGAAGGCTGATAACAATACTTCCTGTCCCTACCTACCTCTCAAGCAGAGTCTCAAATAAGGCAAGATGCCACAGCTCTGACTCCCCAAGTCCCTTATACTTCCCTATAATAGAGCACATAGGACTGTAATTTTCGTGTATCTCCAATTTTCGTGTATCTCCTTTCTCCACCAAAGACTCTGATTTTTTCTGGGACAGTAACTATGTTTTATTTACTTTTAGATCCCCAGTGCCTAATAAGATTAATAGTAGAAAACACTTACATAGCTCTTACTCTGGGCCAGGATCAACCCTGTGAGGTAGATACTATTATTATTCCTATTTTATAAGGGAGGAAGCTGAGACACTGAGCAATGTTGGAACTATACCTGGCACATAAAAAGTGTCCAATATCTGTTTTTGTTAGAGACATGGAAGGAAGGATAGGTGAGTTAATGAGTGGATTGGTAGATGGATGGGTGGATGGATGGACAGACAGATTGGTAAATGGGTACTTACCCATTTATGATGAGTGGGTAAGGGTGAGTGGGCATGTGTAAGGATGAAGGGGTGAGTGGAAGGATGGATCAATGGATGGATGGATGAATGGATGGATAGATGAATGGATGGATAGATAGGTAGGTAGGTAGGTGGATGGGTGAATTGATTAGTGGATGGATGGATGAATGGATTGTTGGAAGAATAGATGGAAGGATGGATGAGTGGGTGGATTGGTGGGTGTATTAAAAAGGGTGGGTAGGATAAGTGCATATGGATGGGCAGACAGATTGGTAAATGAGTGAGTGTATAGGTGAGTCGATAGGGGTGGGTGGACATGTGGAAAAATGAATGGATGATTGGGTGGATGCATGGATGGATGGATGGATGGATGGATGAGTAGGTGGGTGGGTGGGTCAATGGATGGATAGATGATGGATGTGTGGTTCAGTGAGTGAATGGATGAATGAGTGAGTGGATGGGTGGATGAGTGGACAAGGACATGGATGATAGTTCAGAAAATGCTGGTGTTATCAAGTCCTGAGAGTGGGGAAACTAACCTTGCAACCACTTAAAGGGTATAGGCATTTAAAAATAGCGAAGAAACCTCCTCACCCTAATGGTGGGAAGACCCTGGGAGCAGGAGTCCCCCCACCCCAGATCCTTGGGCAGGTGCCATCTCCTCCCCTCCCCCACCCCCGCCCCTGACACCGCCTTGGGGCAGCCCCCCACTCCTCCAGTGGATGAAAGGTTGGCAGAAGCAGCGGGTGGGTGGGCGGCTTGTTCCCTCATTGTCGGCAGCGGTAACCTTCCTCCCGGCTGCTTGTTCTGCGTAATGTTACACTTGTCTTCCTGCAACACTTGGATACCCGAGCCAATTTTGTCATGCAAATGAATTCAGCCCATTGTAAATCCTGCAGAGGGAGCGGTCCAGGAGGCAGGGGCGGGGCGAAGCTGAGCTGGGGGCGGGGGTGGCTTCCCTGCTGCCCCTGCACTGCCACAGAGGAAGGAGTTTGCAACCTTTGTTGTGGCCTCTGGCCCTTCTGGGCTAGAATCCCAGAACGTTAGAGCCAGATCAGGCTTTAGAGATGGATCATCTCCAATTTAGGTTAATAATCTGAGGCCCAGAGAGAGCCACTGATTTAACACAGACACACAGCCAGTTAGCCAGGACTCACTCAAGTCTCCTGATCCTTAGCCAGAACTCTCCCTGCTAGGTTGAACTGTCCCTGCCATTTTCCTCATTTAGAGCCAGTCCACTGGCCACCAGGATGGCTAATTCTACCTCTCCATCCCATCTTACCTGGAAGATGACTCTGAGGCCTTCCAGGGGCCATGACTGTCGGGAAACTAGCTCTGTTACAGGGAGCAAAATTGAAATGTGGACCAGGGACAGGTCTGGCCTGGAGAGGCAGGAGGGAGGGTCTAGGAAACAGGAGGGTCTAGGAGCTCTGTCCAAGGATGTTGGCCACAGTAGGGCTGGGCTGACAGATATTTCTGCTGGGGAGTAGGGATGGGATGCAAATGCCAGGTGTCCTGCCAAGGAAGGCAGGCTGGGATGGATGCCAGGATGTCATTGTGAGAAAAAGCAAGAAAGGGCAGGAGTTCCTGGACACAGGGAGACAATGACTGACTCAAACCACAGAAGAGCTCCCTGGAGCCTCAAGCTGGGAGCCCTGCAGGTGAGCTCACTTGAGAAGGGCAAGGGCAGAGGCACCACAGTACCCTGGCCACAACCAGAGTGCTGGCAGCACACAGGGTTGGGGGAGAGAAAGGGAGAAATGGCATTTGTTTCAAGGCTGCAACATGCCAGGCTCCTCACCGTCCTCAGGTAAGTCTTGCAGTAATTCTGTGAGATAGAGGTTGTCCCCACTTTATAGATTAGAAAACTGAATCTAGGGAGATTACATTCCTGACCCCCAAGGCCACACAACTTGAAGTAGAAATTTGAATCTCAGTGCATGAGGTTCAGGCATTCCAGAGTCTGTGTTCTTTCCACTCAGCATTCTGCCGCTCCTACCAAATTCTGCCATCAGGAGTCAGCCTTTCACTGAACTAGTGGACAGTTGAGGAGGGCAGGGTTGACGAGGGTAGTGGTCACTGGCAGAGCCCAACTTTCCAGGAGGTGAGAGTTTCAAGCTATTTGGAACCCTTGGGGGTTCCAGCGATGCACTAGATAAGGCCCATCTCCTTCCCCTGGACATTTAAGGCCCAGTCCAACCTGCCTACTCCCAACACCCAACTCCTCACTCAACATCCATTCCATACTCCTTCCCTGCCTCCAGGTCTCTGTACAGGCTGTTCCCTCAGCATGGAATGTCCTTACCCACATTGTCTGCCTTCTGATCTTTAAGGCTTGATTCACCTGTCCCTTGGACCCTCCTTTCCCTATTCCCTACCTTGACAGTGTTGTCTCCCTCTCCTAATTTACGTTGGCAATCTTCCCACTAGTCCTAGAAGGCCAGGCAGCCTGTTACCCACCCAACACCATGACTAGGGCATGATAGGAGCCAGATAAGTGTTGCATACTGGAAGAAGGAAGGAAGGGAGGAAGGGAGGAGAAGGGAGGAGGGAGGAGGAAAGGACTGTGAACCAGTTGGTCCTAGAAGGAAGATATGGGGCAGATGTAGGTGTGATAAATCCCAACTCTGGAGTCAGGGAGTCCTGGGTTGAAGTCCCAATTCTGATTTACTAATTTTTGTGATCTTAAACCTGCTAACTATGTCTCTCTGGGTCTTAGTTTTCTTGCTGTAAACTGGGGATGGTAATGCCCTCCTCTTAGGAGGTTGTAAGGATGATAGAAGAATACAACGTGTGACATGTAGACAGTGCTCAACAGATGCTGAGTCCCTTAACCTTTCCCCTGCCCAGTTTCAGACTTTGGCCAAGTGCCCAGGAGGGGTGAGTGGGGCAATGCTGGGGCTTCGTTATACCAGGAGAAGCCATGTCTGGTGGCTCTCCATTGTCCACACTGCAGACTCTGTGGCCAGTGACCCTGAGGTGACCACATTCCCCCATGAGGGTACTCTGTCTGGGGACCCTCCTCCTGACCTGACTGCATCCCCCCCCCGCCCCCATCACTAAATCCCTATGCCGATAATAATGTCCTTTCTCAGTTGGCCTGAGACAACCAAATGCAGGAGATCAACTGCTAAAGGTGTTCACATTCCTAAGCCTGGCCCAGGTCATTCTACACAAGCTGCAGACCAGAATGGCCTCAGATATGGCCTCTCTACAAGCACCAGTGCTCTCTCCTGCCTGGCCAGCCTGCCAGGCAGAAACAGGCAAGGATGTCGCAAAAGGAAGCAACTCCCCAAGAGCTGTGAGACACTATCCTTTGTCCAGCTTTGCCTGGGACCTGCTGTGTGCCCTGGGCCAGTCCCTTTCTTCTCTGGGCCTATCTCTCATCAGCCAGCTGAGAAGGATGGGCTCAGGAAACACCAAGGCCTCACCTTTATGGGAGTAGGAGACAAGCATAAAGCATTCATCTACAGCTGAGACGCCTTTCTCCAGAGCCCCATGTCACTTGTTCAGATGGAGAAGGCACTGGGTGTACAGAAGGCCCTAAGAACCGCAAGACAGACAGTAATTGTAAAGATAATAACAGGTTTGCTGAGCACTTAGTATGTCCAGTAATTGTGCTAACAGACTTCCCTAAATAAATGATTTCATCAGTCCTTACAACCACCCTATGAAATGGGCTACATTATTATCCACATTTCACAGATAGGAGAAGGGCCAGAGAGAGGGTCCCCATCCCAGGTTACACAGAGCCCTGTTCTGCTGAATCTGGCCTCCAATTTCAGTACACAGCTTGACCCCAGCCTGGCTTTAGAAGGGCTTGGTTTGAGGACATCTGTGAGCCTCTCTGCCTAGATGTGTCTCCTCCCTTTTGCCGGCTTTTTTTGGGAAAGAGAGAGGTAGAAGGAGGGTGGTTCCATGGTAGACGGAGGGATAGTCAGCGGGTTTACACACAAAACATGCTGGCAGCATTCCACGGTACCTGGCTCCTCAGGGGCACTCCAGAAGAATGTGCTAGAGGAAGGGAGGAGAGAAGGAGGAAAGAGGGACCCACAGGTCCTAGGTGCTAAGAGAATATAAGCCTCCACACTTCCATGTGGACAGTGGTCTGGGTTATGGAAAACTTGCCTCTCAACGACTCCCCATGTGAGGCACAGACCAAGGTGGAAGGCACCAGAATCAGAAGCCTCCCTCACTGGGGGGCCTTAAGCACGCCCATTCCCTACTCTGGACCTCATCTGTGCCATGTGGAACTGAACCAAAGAACTGCCTGCCCCAGCCACACTGCCGTGCCACATTGTGGCTCAAGAGCCCTGGGGCCACCCTCTCATGCTGAGGGTGCCATTCAAGCACCCGGGCTGGGGGCCCTGATGACAGAGCCCCTCTCGGCCATTCACACTGGGCTGCCCGCAGTCCTGACACCGCCTTTTGCTTTCGCTGGCATAATGTATGCCCTGTGCTGCTGCCCCAGTCACTCAATCCCAGCCGGTCTGCGGAGGCAGAGATAGTCCTTAATGAGAAGGGCCCAGGCTTTATCTGCTTTCTACTTCAGCCATTATCTCCCCCAGTCTATAGACACGCAGTTACCTCTGACAATAATGCTCAGAGGCAACAAATGCTGATGAGTTTTCTATGCAGTCCGCACAATAAGTCTATCAAAACAACCTCGGAAAATTATGAACCCCCGTGACAGACAAATACAACCAGCTTCGGCGTGAATTTAGAGCCCCCAACGCTACGTTTCTTCTAATTCTTCAGGCCTCCCTTATCTCTGCTGTTCCTCTTCTGGTGGGGAGATAACAGTAATTCTTCTCCGTGCTGGGTTTTTTTTTTTTTTTCCTCTCCCTCCCCCCCTTCCTTGCTTTTTTTTTCCACCCACTGAGTGAGATGTTTTCCGTGTCTTTCTGCTTGCTAAAGATAAAGGGTTAAAGACCAACTTATGTTGGGTGCTGAGGAAGGGGGGAGGGGGCACGGGAGAGGGGAAAAAAAGTAATCAGCATTCAAGAGATTGCTATCGGAGAATCCGCGCAGAGAACAGTAATTTTGCTGGCTTCGGCGAGGGCTCTCTCCACTCCCCCCCCTTTTTTATGAATGCACATAATGCCTGGAGTGTTGGGGGCAGATAAAAGAATTAGCAGCAGCCAGGGGGACGGAGGCCCGGAGAACAGGGGAGAATTAGAATGTCTATCTTTGTCTCTTCCGGCTCATCCAGCCAGCCGAGGCTCCCGGCTCGTAAACAATTTAATCTTTTTGCTACAGTTAAAATACAAAGACAGCAAGCCTCCTTCTTCCAAATGGAAAAGGGAGGAGGAGCAGGACAGGGGGAGGATTGGGGTGGGGGCTGGAGAGGGGGGCACGAGACGAGGGAGAGGCAGATAGGAAAGGGCTGACACCACAAACTTTGCTGCTGCTGGCTTAACCCCTTGGCCTTGAGACTTTAGAACTCCCCCACACCCCTACTGCCCCCATGGGGGACACAGCCTAGACCTGGTCTAGTTCAGCTCACCTCCAGGACTGAAGGCTCAGCCATTGGGGGTAGGTGGGTGGAGTCTGGCTCCTGCCAAAGGTCCCTGGTCCTTGTCTTCCAAGGAGGTGACAGCTGTTGGTCTTTCACCCCATGCTTCTTCCCCTAGTCTTCCCATAGCCTTATACCTGATACCGCCTCCACTTCCTGCCTCTCCTCCCCCTGGCTCCTTCTAGGCTCTGATGAGAGCTCTCAAGTCATGCAAAATGAACATGTCTTCTCTTCCCTTCCAGGCTGCAAGCTCCTGCGCGGAAGAAAGGACTACTGTGGCTACTGTACCATTGTGCTCCTGCACAGGGCAGGGATGGGGCTCTGGGCCTAGAATGGGGGCCCCAGCTCTTCATCTACTGCCTAAGACCAGTGATGGAGAGAGGCGGAAATGGAATGTAGAAGACATGCTCCTTCTCTCTCCCTCCTGCTCTCTCTCTCTCTTACACACACACATACACACACACACACACACACACAGGCACACAGGCACACATGCGTGCACGCACCAGTGTACACACCAGGAGAACAGAATTCTAGGGAAGAACACAGTCTAGAAGGAAGAAAAGCCCTTCTCAAAGGACAGATCATTTTGAGGGGCCTGAAAAGAAGGCAGAAAAAAGAAGCCTTCTTGAAAGGCACTAGGCATAGATTAGGGGAGGTGGAATCCCTGCAAGCCAGGGAGACCAGAGGTCCATTCAACTGACCAGGGGGCATCCTCAAGGCAATCCAAACAGTCAGTGTCCCCCAAGTGCCACACTGTGGTCACTTCTAGCCATTCCAGCTGGACCCTTGTCACATACAACATGAAAAAAACAGTTTTCATGGGGCCAAGTTGGAAGCTGTTTCCTCCTTCTCTGCCCACGTCTCTGCTGCAGGGTGCCAATCCCAGTGTACTGGCATTGAATTCACTGCCCTTTCTTGCTTGAGAGCTCCTAAAGGGCCAGGGCCAGGGCTAGGTCTTCCCTAGCTCTGGATGCCCATGCCAGCACGTGCCTAGTCAAGCTGGGCGAATGTTTGCTGAGAGTTTCAATGGGTGGAGAGATGAGTGAATGAATGAAGGAAGGAAGGAAGGAAGTCAAGTGGAACAGGGAAGGAGGAAGAGGGTGAGGGAAGAGGAGACATTCTGTGGGCACCAGACACACACTTGAAGAGGGGTGACTCAGGAGAGGGATGGAGGTATGAGGGCCCAGAAGAAAAATGGGGTGTGGCCCAAGAGCTGGTACTCTGTCCCCAGGCTCCACCAGCCGAAGCCACTTAGTCAACGAAGGGAACCAAGGCAGTGATCAGGACTCAGCCAGTTGCATTGCTGTTGGAGCTTAGCCACACTGAGAGAATTCTCCCACCCCTTGGCTTGGGGCCTTTTCCAGGACAGCATGAAGGAAAAGCATGGGCCTTAGGGTCAGAAGATCTAGGATCACCATCTAGAACTGAGAGGTGACCTTGTTGGCTGTGTAAACTCAGTAGGTCAATGTCTCTGAGCATCAGTCCCCATCTGTTTAATGGAAACAATAATGACCTGTATACCTTACAGGGTTGGGTTAGCGCACAGTAGGGGCCCATCATGTATTAGTCACTCTTGAGTAGAAGAAGCAATGCCTTGTAATGACAAGCATAACAAACACAATAAACCAAGGATGCCAAAAACACAAAAACATCTCAAATCTCCACAAGGAAGCTTTCACTTATTTTTTTTAAGTTCTTCATCTTATCTTTACCCTTTACCTTAGCCCAGCCATGCTGTAGGGGATAATGCTGCTTTCTCCAGCTCCTGTGACCCCTTCCAAGACTGGTGAGGGGGTGCTCAGGAGAAGCTCTTTGGAGGCTCTAGGAGGTGGGGGCTAGTAACTTGCTCCAAGCTCTACAGCTTTGTAAAGAACCTCCAGCCTGCTCGCTTTCCCTTTCACCCTCGTCTGTGACCTAGACTAAACTGTCCCTCTAGTCCCAATGCCAAGCCCCACTTAAATACTCATCTTTCCTCACCCTGACCCCAGTGCTACCCTGAAAATGACCCCCAGTGTAGCTGAAGAGACATGGGAGTAGAACATAGGGTGTGAATATAGATTTTTATAAACAATGTTCAAATAATAATGTTTAGCGCTTATATCTTAACCAGATATATTTGTTTTATGTACATTACAAACATTACATTTTTACATTACATTTGTACATTATAAATGTACATTAAATATATATAATCTTGGTAGTGTCCTAAGCCAGGGTATCCCAAATTGTCCATATGTCAGAATCACTTTGGCAGCTTTAAAAAATACTGGATTCTGAGCCCAAGCCTAGGGATGCTAAATCAATATGGGGAGGGCGGTTTGGGAAGCTGGGGGTGGGAAAGTAGATTTTTTAAAGACCCCAAGTGATTCCACTGAGAAGCCTAATTCAGGGTCTGCTGTTTTTAAGCCACACACACACACCCAAAACACACATACACACACACACACACACACACACACACAAATAGGTTTCATTTACTCATTAATTCAGCAAATACTTTCTGAGCCCCTGCTATCTTTATGTGTGTTGCGAAAGGAGGACAAAAAGAAGCCATAAAGCCCATAGGGCACACAAGAAAGTAATATCTACCCTAGCCAATATAGATTTGCCAATCCCCAGCCTTAGTCCAAAAACCTACCCAGCACTGATGTCTCTCCTACTGATATCTGTAGGATTAGTGCCCCTTCTCCACTTAGGAACAGGCAAGAATACATATTAAGTAAGAATCTACTAAGTGCTGGGGCACGGGGGTGACTCAGTTGGTTAGGCGACTGACTCTTGGTTTCAGCTCAGTAATAAACTCACGTTTTGTGGGTTTGAGCCCCATATCAGGCTCTGTGCTGACAGCATGGAACCTGCTTAGGATCCTCCCTCTCCTTCTCTCTCTGCCCCTCCCCTGCTCTTTCTCTCTCTCAAAATAAATAAACTTCAAAAATATTTTTTAAAAAATCTATTAAGTGCCAATCACTGCATCAGGGAGTTAACTCTACACACGATCTCTCACAAAACCCTCCTTGGGTGGTAGCCATTATTAGTTGCCTATTATTAATGAGAAGATACAGACACAAAGAGGCTGAGGAATTCAGTTCACAAAGCTACCAAGGGGCAGGGTCATCTCCCCCCTCCCTACTACCCAATTGTGGGCCACAATTGTGCAAAGTTTTGGAATTCTATTTCTTTGTTATTAATCACAGTGCCTGGCATTCAATCATTCAGTCACCCATTCAGAACACCGATAAACCACCCACTGGGTGCAAGGCACTTAGCGGTAGGGAATAAGGAGCGCAGAGAAGTGCAGAGTTTTGGAGGGGAACTTGGACAACTGTACAAATAATTCAGAGACAAGGTATGCATGCATCCCAGGAGAGAGGAAGCAGCAAGTTATCAGAGCTCAGTGGAGAGAGATTCCTTCCAGCTTCAGGGACTCAGAATGCCAGAAATCCGGAGGTCCTTGGCAAACACGGAGGTCTTATTTCATCAGAGAGGTGAAGCACCTCACCCAAGGTCACACAGCTGGGTGCGCCATAAACATGTGATGAATCGAATGAGATTATTCACTAACTCCAATTACATCTTAACCACTAATAACTTGGCTCTGGCTCCTCTAATGGGATTTCCTCCTTGGACATCAGCTTTCCCTCCCCCCTTCCGCTGACATCGGCCAATTAGAGAAGGGCAGGTGCTGTGATTGGGGTCATCGTGAGAGGAGATAGAGAGGAGGAGCACAGCTCACCCAAGCCGAGGCTGAGAAGGAGGTGAGCAGTTTCAGGTGCTCACAGCCTCTTGTGATGAAGAGTCTGAGAGGAGCTCACTCAGGTGAAGAGAGGGGCAGACTTGGAAGTCCAGTTCCCCCACCAGGAACACCCGGGGAGGACACCTGCTTTGCACACAGCACCCTTTGCGCTCCATGTTGGAGATCAGCAGACATGGGGAGAGGCGTGGGGCTACCTGCAGAGAGACATTTAGGCAGACCAGCAGACCTAAAGACCTAGACAAGGTCAGAGAAAGTACCCCCATGAAATACACATACGCCTGAGAATAAACCAGGTACTGTTATACACAGAGCCACAAAACTAGCTTCTGAGAGATTCACAGATGCAGAAAGATGTAGGCAGACAAAAAAGGATTTGGGGGCAGAGTCAGATATCCACCCACTTATTCCACAGAAATGTATTAGGCACCTACTATGCACAGGCACAGGGAGATAAAAGATAGTCTTTGCCCCCGCAGAGCTCATGATCTGGTGGGAGAGAGCAAGCATGAAAATGGCAATGACAATACAGTGAGCAAAAACCACAAAGATGAAAAGAAGCAGCCCAGAGAAGCACAAAAAGGCAGCTGGAGAGAAAAAGACACAAAGAGAAACCCAGAGGTGCTGAGAAAGAGGAAGGCAGAAGCCAAGAGACACAGAAGTGCTTAGAGAGAGCATGAGAAAGAGGCATCCACAGGTGTGCACTCATGCACACACATGTGCACACACACGCCACCGCCCTTGCCTGCCAGGAGTACAGACTGCAGACCCAAAGCTTTCTCCTGTGAGGATGTGGGAGTGGGGATTAGGGATAGCTAAGCTTTCTCCTTCAGGGGAGCAGCAGCCTCAGGTGGGGGAAGAGCCAGGACCTGGTAAAGGCAAACAACCTCCGCAGATGTGTGTGGGTAGATGATAGGGAGACGGCAGGTGCTGGGCCTGCCTCCTATTCTTCAACCGTCCTGGGAGCCAAGGGCCCAGCTCCTGCAGATTCTCCATGATGGCCATGCTTGAGTCAGCATCAGCTTCCCCAAATCAAGAGCCCTTCAGTTGGCCCAGTGCAGAGTCAGGGGCTCTCCTCACCTTAAGAAAGTCCCCAGTCACCTAATCTGGAACCATGGAGCCCTTAGAGCTAACATTCTTTGGGTCTAACTTAAATCCCTTGTACTGCAGCGTAGGTCCAATACCAGTGGTCCCGTGCAGGAGCTCAAGGCCACAGAGCAGGTGTGTGCAGGCTGTCTGCTTCATTCTGATCACCCCCGCCCAGAAGCTGGTCCAGCGACAGTCACCTGAAGTAACATCCCCTCAGAGAGGCCCAGCTCTATCATACAGAGTAAGAGTGAGGGTAGGGAAACTTCCCCAAAGATTTCTCAGACGTGGGCCTGGAAAGCGGTCCTGACTCCTCAAAACACACCCCCTTCCCCCCAGCACCTGGCCAATGGCTCCTAGTAGGAGCAGGTGGCCCCTGGCATACCTGAACGCAGCCCCCACCCCCACCCCAGGGAACTAGAACGGGTTTGGGTGTGGTCTTAGGGGAGAGAAGGGGGACATAAGCCTGCCCCAGCCACCCCACACAGCCCCACCTCACGGCATAGGATCAGACACCCAACAGCCACCCTGCCCCTGCTCCCTCCCTCCTACTACCTGAGCAGCCCTCGGGTCACCTCATTTCCTCAGGCTCCTCTTGAGCACCGAGTTTCCCTGTCCCCTCAACAAACCGAGGGCCTCCATACCCAGCTAAGCACTGGGTTACGGTCGTGACAAAACCCACAAAACTCCCCCAAGGAGCTAGTAGGTGGGCGGGGGGGGGGGGGCACCTCGGGTAAACACCCCACAAAGGACTCCATCAGGGCACACCCTCCCCTCCACCCTTGTCAGGGCTTCTCCACCTGTCCCCGCCCTGCCCTGCCGTGCTGCCCTCTCCTCCCCGCTACCGCCCAGCCTTGGGCATCCCTCGCCCCAGCTGTTCCGATGCTGCCATAACCCGTGCACCCCGCGGGCCTTTCGCCCACCCAGATCCGGACCCCGACCCCGACCTGACCCTGACCCCGACCCCCACGTCACCCGGCGCGGGCCAGCCCTGCCTCCCCCCGCCCCTCTGGCCGCTAGGCTCTGCAGCCTCGCGCGCGCCAGTTCTGCCCAAGGCGCTTGCGCGACGTCCGCTCCCTGGGGCGCACGGGCGGAGGGGCGCGGGCCGTGGCCTCAGGATGCTGTGCTCAGCGCGCAGGGCCTGCCGTCCGGATATTAAGTGCGGGGGCGGGGGCGGCAGACTTATGTAGCGATTAAGGCTGCCGGGGAAGAAAGAGAAGGCCAAACAGCCTGTTTATTTCGCTCTTTCTACTATTCTACTATCCCCATCACAAGAAGAGGGAAAGAGTGAGAGAGAAGGGGGGAAAAAAACAAACAACTAAACCAAACCTCAATGCAATTAGGAGAGCCGGCTGGGGGAAAAAGATATGTATTAAATGGATGTTTCTGCACAAAAACCCCAGGCTGACAACATCACCGGCCTTGTAAGGGGGGAAATGACCGTGCCTCGGTGTTTACATAGCCGAAATCAGGGGGAATTATGCTGTCATACTGACAGCCGTAGGAGGACAATTTTAAAATTACACCGTTCAACACCTTTAATGATTTGTAACAGAAGAGGTGTGGCTACTCCTATTAAATGTGTTGCCAAATCAATAAAAGGGATAATTGGAGTTGTTAGAGCAAATTATAGCAGCGTCTCTTCTGTTGCTGTACAATGTTCCCTTGTAAACTGCTATTACAGGCAGCGCCGTATTTCTCTCTTATTTGGCCGCTTTGTAATGAGTTGGCATTTTGCAGTATAATAGTTCCACTTTCTTTTATGGAGCTCTCACTTTAACTTTTTCTCCTTTGTGCAGCCTATAATTTCCTCGCCCTCCCAGCCTCCCTGCCTGTTTTCAGAGGTGGCCGCACTGCCTGTCAGCAGCCTCTGGGTGATAAACTATATTATTTCACATTATTTCCAGGCCTTTTCAATTGGCAGTCGGATGGGGTTGAGGGGTAGATGGGTCTGAGGGGATGGGGCTCTGGAAGGGAGGTGAGAGAAGAGACAGGGCGGGGAGGAGAACTAAAAACACACAGAAATGGAAAGGGAAGGGGATGAGGGGGCACAAGGCTGACCTCCCTCCCAGGGGCAGGGCCCCGGGCCTTTAAACACAGGACTTGCCGGAGGGTTCTGAGCTGAGCAGAGACTCTGGCTGGTGGCTCAGCTACTGGTGTGAGGGGTATGCAGTACTCTGCTAGACGCCAGCTTCACCCTCGGCATCCCAGAACCTCTGCCTCTCCCTGTTCTACAAATAAGACAGCTCAGGATTAAGAAGCTATTGCTTCTCCACCTGCTCTGCCAGAGGTGAGCACCCCAAGCTCAGTCCAGACCACAGCAAGAACGTGGGAGCTGCACCACTGGAAGCACATTGGGACTCCCAGTTGGGTGGTTCGTAGAGAATGGATGAGCCATTCCCATTGTACACAAAGCCAGAAGCCACTGGGAATTCTGAGGACCATGGTCACAGCAGAGGCAAGGAGATGGGGACTGTTCCAGACCTGTTCCTGGGGATGCATCAGGAGTCGGGAAGCTACTTCCAGTGTCCCCTCACATCACTCACACGCCTTGGCCCCTGGCTGGAAAGGACAGGGTCCCCTGGGCAGCTCAGGACCCCCTCACTGTATGTATCACTCAGTTCCTGAGACAGTGACAAAAATCCTGGCCCAGACAAACCTCACTCAGTCAGTCCCTGCGTTGGACTACAGGACAATCAATCCGAATTACCGAGAGGTCTCAATGAGAGACAATTGGAAACGAAACGCCACTTTATTACTTCCATGGAACCGCCATCCCTGGAACCCATCTGCTGCCAAGCGGCGCAGCAGCAAGACCCGCTTGGATGAACAGATAAGACTTGATGGTGAGCAAATAAGATCCATTTGCAATGAGCAGCATCAATTTGCTTGCCAACAATGAGCAAAGTCCTAATCCTCTTTGGTAGGTGCCTTGTGGCCTTTAGAGTGTCCTCTTGTTTCCAGCTTCCTGGTTCAAGCCAACTCTTTTCCCAAGAGGGCAAATGAAAGCTGACTTGCCTAGGTGCAATCCAAGGCAGTGTTAGTTATTGAGGTCCGAGTGAATGCCATTTAGCACTGTGACAGATTTCCAGGTACCTGTCGCCAAGTTTCCTAATTTGAGCAATAATCAGTCCCATAAAATCCCAGCAAAATAAAACCATGTGGACAGTCCCACAGCATCTGCTTTTAGCAGGAGCCGACATTTTTCCTTGTACTGGTCCATACTAATAATGCTTCAATTCAACCAATAGTGAACTAGCAACCTAACCGATGTTAACCATCTCTGATATTCCAGGCACTGTACTAAGTGCTGAGGATCCAAAAGTGAACGAAACAGACCCCATCGCCGCCTTCTGGGAGCTGTCCTGGGGAGCTGATAACAGCAACAATAATCATATGACAATAATCATAACATAGTACACTCCTTACACTAGAATTGTGCAAAAGTGATATCAGAGTGCTTTGTCAGAGGCAGTGGGGCCCAGCAGCACATAGAGCAGTGAAGAATCAGGAAATCTGGCTTCTAGCCCCATGCATGCAAATAAAGGTACCTTTCCTCTTGGAGCCTCAACTGTTTCCTCTGTAAACTAAGGCCATATTTATTCATTCAACAATTATTAATTGAGGACTTACTATATGTTGGGCACTACATTAGGTACCAGAGATACGATAATGAGTGAGACAAGTATAAGGCTTTCTCCTATGAAGCTCACAGTCTTGTGGCAGAGACAGCCATCAATCAAGTAGTCACATCAGTATGTAACTATAGAACGTGTTGAATGCGGAGAAGGAGAAAGATATGAGCTTATTTTTAATAGCCCCAAACTGGGAACAACTCACACACCCAAAGGTGGCCAGTATGGCTGGAGCACAAGAAGGGAGAATGGTCTAGATGAAGCTGCAGAGATGGGCAGGGGTTCTGGGCAGGTAGAGACAGGTCAAGGATTGGCCCTTGATCCAAAGGGCAAGAGAATGATGGGTTTTAAGCAAGACAGTAGCAAGATCCAACTTACATATTAGGAACACCACTTGCTGCAGATGTACTGGGCAGACAAGATTAGAGAGGCCCAAAGTAGAAAGGTCAGCTATGCTCTGTGAGAGCGTTAACTGTGGCTTGCAACAAGCAAATGAATGGATGCCCGACATCATTAATCACCGAAGAAACACTAAGTACAACTACCATGAAAGTCTGCTACACACCAATCAGAATGGCTGGAATTTAAAAGAGTGACAATTCCAAGGGTGAGTAAGGGTGTGAAGTGACTGGAACCCCCACATGCTGCCGGTGGGAATGTAAATTAGTACAACCACTTTGGAAAAAACATTTGGTAATAGCTATTAAAGTTAAATATGGGTGTGCCCTATGGCCCAGAATAAGGTCCACCAAAAGACATGAGCTTTATTTGTAACAGTGAGAAGCTGAGAACAACCCAGATGTCCAACAACCGCAGAATGGGCAAATTGTGGTACAGCCACACACTGGAGCATTATATAGCAAGGAAAAAAGAACGATCTACTGATACACCACATGGATGATCTCACAATGGAAGAGAAGACATACTGTCTGTGCCTATTTACATGATAGGAGCTGATATTTACATGAAGTTCAAAAATGAGCAAAGGGATTCTCTAAGAAGGGTGGTCAGAGTCATTGTCATCCTTGGGCAGGATAATGACTGTGAGGGAGGAGAAGGAAACCTGTTGGGAACATTCTATATCTCCATCTGGATGGTGGTCACACTGGTGTAAAAACTCATCAAACTGCACATTTATGGTTCTCACACTTTACTAAATATGTTATGCCTCAAAAAAGCTGATTAAGAAGAATTGACAGTGGCTTGGACCAGGAAGGAGGCAGAGGCACTGGAGAGATGTGGACAGGATAGAGAGATATTTAAAAGGTAAAATAATGCCTACTTGGCTTACATCATCAGAGTGTCCTGGGGATTGAATGAGATAATGTACAGGAAAGGCTGTCACCCCAGTGGGTTTCTTGCTGTGAAAATTCCAACTAAGACAAAAGATCCCAGGCTCAAAGCTAATTTGTTCTGAATGGGCCCACAACTAACATCAACCTCCCCACACCCCAGGGGAAGAGCCCAAAGTATGGAATATTTAGTTTTGTAGAAGGCATAGGTTCAAACAGAAGATGCAGCCAGCCTGGTGAGCAGCTAGGCTGGGAGACACCCAGGGCTTCCTGGTAGTAAAAAGGCCACTTGCTTTCCAGCTGCAGCAAAACCACTAGTGGCTGTCCCCAAGTCCCTCCTTATTCTAATTGCATTGAATCACACCATTTTCATGGGATAAGGGGATTTCCATGTATGACATGGGGTTGCCGCTAAAACTGGATGAGGCTGCTGTAATAAAATAGGATGAGAGATCCTTAGCTGAAGCCACGGGGAGCTTCCCAAGTGCCCTCTCCACAATCACGTAAGGTAGGCATTTCCAACAGATGAGGGCACCTAAGCTCGGAAAGGGGAAGTGGTGGCCTAACCCAAGCTGGCAGGAGCAGAGTTGAAACTTGAACCAGAGCTAAGTGATGTTCTCACCACGCTGCAGCCACCCTGTTAGCCCACTGGTGGTGTCCTTCCTTCCCCCACAGCCCAAGCTCTGACAGCATTAACCATGGCAAGGCCAAATTCATCGTTCTTGACAGGTATAGGCTCAAATGCAAAGGGTCACTGGTAAGTAACTTCATTCAGCAGCCCCCCCCCCACTTTTTTATCCTCTGGGTGGCCATTTCACGGCTCACTCATCTTGAAGGTCCCCAGGGAGCAGTGCTGCTCAGAAGGAGACGGTCCACGGGGGCACTAATGATGCAGATATGGGCAACCAGTCATATCTGCTCTGAAAGTTTTTCAGGCCAAGATCATTCTTATCATGGTCGATAGCGTGGAATTGCAGGTCTAAATCAAGTTCCTGTTTGTGAGCATGATGGGTACAAAAAAGCCCTATCTTGAGGGGAAACCCTGAGTTTGACCACAAGGGGGCCCTCTGGTCCACCTGCACACACAGGAGGGGAGACCTTCCAGGTGAGGAGAAGGTTGATCCATCTCCTTAACTTTTGTCTTAGGATGTCTTCCACTCTTCTGGGTTCCAAAGCCTGAGAACCACCCCCCATCCTCAATGTATGAATTGAAATTCAAGGCCTCCTTCTGCACAGAGGAAGTGAGGCCTTGGGAATGTATTTCTCCAGCCCAGAGCAAATGCCCAGCTGAGGGCAGTCAGTAAACATCTCAGTCCAAAGACTCAGTCTCAAGTGTAAGATAAAAATGGGACGCCTGGCTGACTCAGTCGGTAGAGCATGCCACTCTTGATCTTGGGGTCATGAGTTCGAGTCCCGTGTGGTATAGAGTTTACTTAAAAAAAAATAAAGTATTAAGATAAAACTTTTTTTTATTTTTTTTTAACATTTATTTATTTTTGAGACAGAGAGAGACAGAGCATGAACAGGGAAGGGGCAGAGAGAGAGGAAGACACAGAATCGGAAGCAGGCTCCAGGCTCGGAGCCATCAGCCCAGAGCCCGACACGGGACTCGAACCCACGGACCGCGAGATGGTGACCTGAGCTGAAGTCGGACGCTTAACTGACCAAGCCACCCAGGCGCCCCTAAAACTTTTTCTTTAATGCGATTTCATTTCCATTCTGAATCCTCATCCCTCATTCAGTCTCAGGCATTTCTGGGTTTTCTCCAGCTCTTGTCCTTATCCTAGACTTACTTCTAAGTCACAGGGGCCTTACGAAGTGCCAAGGCCAAGGAGGAGCCAGGCAATCCACCACGGTATCAGTCCACCCAGACAGCCCCTAAGAGGACACTCTTTCTTGCCCAAGTAGCACCTTCAGTTCTGTGCTCTTTCAGGCCATGATGGAAAGCATATTAAGTGACTCCATTCCTTTTATCTGGGCATGGGATTCTCCACGAAGTCATCTAGATACCAGCTTCCTGGACCCACCTCTCAGCCAAGCCCTCTTAGTTCTCAGGGGTCTTCCTGGGCTCAGGCCTCATCTTCTGAGGTAGAGCAAAGCCTCAACTCTCAACCAGGAAATTTGGTCCATTCCCTTGAGGGCCTGAGGCTTTGAAGACAGAAGTCCAAACCTCATGATTCCCACCCTCTGCCCTGTCCCATCCCTCCATGGAGGCAATGCTATTGAGGGCAGAAGGAGGGGCAGCTAGGAGGGGAGAAAAAAATCAATAAACATTTCAGAAATATCCTAACACAGAAGTGATATTTAGGAAATACCTTCATTCAATAATAGAGATTTTATTAAGCACCCGGAATATGCCAAGTACTATGTTATGGTAAAGAAAGAGGGAAAAGATCCAATGTGCTAAAGAGGAGACAGTGATGTAAAGGAAAACTCAGACTCTGGCTTCACACTGCCCAGGTTCTAATCATACTTTTGTCACTTCCAGCCTGTGGCCCCACAACTGTAGTTTCTTCATCCATGAGATGGATCCAACATGTGATATAGTAAATGCAGTAATATTTGTATTTTTCTAAAGTGCCTAGCAACAGTGCTTAGCACACAGTAGGTGCCTAATAAATGTGGTTTCTATGCAAAGGAAACTGTCAGAGCACAGAAGAGAAACGGGTGGGTGCCAGGCAATGTGAAAGCAACAAGGAAGCATTCGTCATTTTTTTCTTTACTTTAAAAATATACTTAAGTATAGAGAACAAAGACAACAACCACAGTCCCCTTCCCCCCTACCCCATCCAGAATTAACCACTATTAGAATCTTGGCACATTTGGGTATCTTGATCCAGATTTTTTTTCTATTGTTTTTACAAGCATTATCCACACTTGTTATAAAAAATTCAAACAATGACAAAAATTCCGAGCTGAGAGCAAACAAATTCACCCCAAATCCCACCACTTGGGTCATTGATGGATTTTAAGCCTGTGGACTATGGGGGTGACGATAGGGTCTATGTATTAAAAAGATCACAGGCTGCCAGGTGGAGGAGAGTCTGGAGGCAGACCAGGAAGGGGGTAGGAAATGACGAGGACCCACCCCAGGAAAAGAATAGGACGGACTGGATCTGACAGACAGCAGGGGTATATGCTCCAGTGCGCTTTCTAAACCTTTCCTTCTTCCAACTAAATCCCTAGAAAACCACATACCTGGACCACATTAGGTTAGTCTCTTGCAGGATCGCCTTCATTGAGTCTGAGGTTTCACATTGTGCCCTCGGCTTTTATTGAGGGCAGATACAAGAAACAGCCACATGAAGATCAGGGCTGCACCTGCTGTAAATTTGCAGTGGAAGGGCTTTGTTCATTATGCTGCTCCAAGTCCCCGAGCAGTGCCTCGGGTGATGCCTGCCTGTTTGAATGTAGTACCAGGGAACAGTTTGTTTCTCTTGAAAAACAGTGGCGTACTTTTTTTTCTCCCAGATAAAATTGGTTCAGCCAATTTCTTTCTCCAGATAAAATCCCAGCCTCCCAGATTGGAAATGATGTAATCCGATATATTTCCCTTTTTGCCCTGGTTGCCGAGAAGCTCAGAGCATAATTTCATGTTACATCAGCTCTATGCCTAAACACATTTTCCTCTTCATTGTTTTTCCATTTCAATCTCCATGACTTTGTTTGCAAATGTCTCTTTTGAGAAAATCCTTTATAAAATAAGAATTCTCACTGCAGACGCTGGTAGACAATAGGTATTCAATAAATGTTTGATGAATGAATGAAGTAGTAAATTTTAAAAAGCCAAATTTAATTCTGCTGGAGAGCAAGCAGGGTGATTCAGAGGAGCATATAAGGAATTAATAAGAAATTAATGGAAGAGTCTCTCCTGGACTCAGGGAGCATAACTGTCGCCCTCTTGAAGCCAATTACTATGCAGGAGACACTGAGCCGGTGAAGGGAAGAAACAAAAATGTGTGGTATGTGTGTATGTGTGTGATCATCTGAACTATCCTTGGCAACAACTACCTTCACTGCCTATCAAATTCCTACCCATCCTTCAGCAAGTAAGACAAATCATCCCTGGATCCCCCATGATTATAATCATAGCCCATTGCATGTATGCAGTGCCTTACAAACTGCGCACACATATAGCCTTTCATTCAAGTCTTGCAACAACCCTGTGAAGTGAATATTAGCATTGTTTCTATTTCAGAGATGAAAAAAATTGGGGCTTTCACGCTGCGCTGTCCCATGTGGTAAGCCACTAGTCATAAGTAGCTACTGAAAACTTGAAATTTGGCTAGTCTGCACGGAGATGTGTTCTAAGTACAAAATACAAAACAGATTTCAAAGACAGTACAAAAAATTGTAAAATATCTCATTAATAACTTTTATATTGATTGCATGTTGAAATGATAATATCTTCATTTTATTAAGCAAAGTATACTCAAAATCAGTTTCACCTGTTTTTTTCTTTTCTTTCTTTTTTTTTGAGAGAGAGAGAGAGAGAGACAGAGAGTGCATGAGCGGGGGAGAGCGGCAAGGGAGAAAGAATCCCAAGCAGGCCCCACGCTCAGCACGGACCCCAACACAGGGCTCGATCCCACGACTCTGGGAGCATGACTTGAGCTGAAATCAAGGGCAGATGCTCAACTAAGCCTCCTAGGAGCCCCTCACCTGTTTCTTTTTAAACTGTGGCTGTTACTAAATGTGGCATACGGCGTTGCTCTGGATCAGGGGTCGGCAAATATCTTCTGTGAAACATTTCTGTAAAACCAGATAGTAAATACTTTAGCCTTGTGTGCCATATGGTCCCACATATGAACTATGAGACTCTGCCATTGTAGTGCAAAAGCAGCCACAGATGATAGTACATATATGGGCATGGCTGGTTTCCAATAATTTCATTTACAAAAACAGCAGGCTGAGCAGTGGTTTGCATTCTCTTGCTCTAGAGCAAAGGAGAAAGAGCATGGTACAAGAGCTGGGGATTTGGAGTAGGAGAGGTTTGGATTCTGGCTCTGCCTCTTGCCAGCTGTGTAATTGTGGGCAGGTTACTTGACTACTCAGAGCCTCGGTTTCTTTGTCTAAAAAAATGGAGAAAATAAGTCCAATAGAAAGTGGGCAAAGAACATGGACAGACAATTCATGGCTGAGAGGTATAGAAAATATGTTTAACGTCACTGCAAGAGACAATGATGATTAAGACAATAATGAGATACAATTACCTCCCAATTGAAAAGTTTGTTTTTTAATTATAATGTGTGCACTCAAATGTATGTCTCCTACATGGCTAGTGGGGATGTAAATCGATATAACCCTTCTAGAAAGCAATTTGGCAATATGGATAAAAAATCTTTAAAAATTTATACCCTTTGACCCAGTAATTCCACTTCAAGGAATCTATCCTAAGGAAATAATCAGAGATGGGGGCAGAGATTTATGTATAAAGATGTTCACTATAGCATTATTTATAATAGTGAAAAACTGGAAGCAACCTATATAGCAATTAGAATAATGGTTCAGTAAATTTTGACATGTCAATCTGATCAATACTAGCAAACATGAAAATTGTGTTTAAAATATTTAACAACACAGGGAAATGTGCCCTTTAAAATGTCAAGTGGGAAAAAGAGTACAAGATTGTATATACCATGCTATGCTAAGAGTGAGGGTAAGAAGCACATATATGTGCATAGGAAAAAAAGTGGCAAAAATGCATCAATATGTTGTCAAGTGGTATCTCAGGGTGGTGAGCTTATATGTGATATCTATTTTTCCTTTATGATTGTCTGTTTCTAATGTTCTTCTTTAGAATGTGTTACCTTCATACTCAGAAAAATAATGTTTAAAGAACTTTAAGTCCCCAACCCAATAAAAAGATGGGCAAAGGCTATGCATAGATGAGATGTAAAAGGGGCAAAGAAGATAGAAAAAATAGCAAATAAATATTAAGTTCCCCAATCTCAGTAGTAATCAAGGAAACTAAA
Source organism: Neofelis nebulosa (assembly GCF_028018385.1). Classification (NCBI taxonomy): domain Eukaryota; kingdom Metazoa; phylum Chordata; class Mammalia; order Carnivora; family Felidae; genus Neofelis; species Neofelis nebulosa. Next base: position 54,676,148 of record NC_080797.1, on the reverse strand, counting down.
ACAACAAAGTTTTTTTTTTTCATATTGTCAGCTAAAGAAAAATGAGGAATAAAAGAGGTATAATAGCTATTAGTGGCAAGACTATAAGGTAATGGGCATCATCTCATGCTTGGGATGGAGAGCATATAGCTCTTTTGGAGGACAGTTTGGCAACAGCTATAAGCATTTTAAAGGCACATTCTGTTCCATTCAACAGTTCCACTTGTAGGTATTGAGCACATGGATATAAAATGCCTGTATTAGAATGCTCCGAGAAGCACTGCTCATTACATTCAATATTTAAAAATTGGAAACAACCCACATGTCCATCAATGGGAGAATTTGGGTAATATTAGAAGTCAAAAGAATAAAATGGATCTACATATACTGACATCAAATGAGGGGGAGGGGAAAGCAACCTATAGAATAATACAACAAAATGATCACATTCATGGGGAAAAAATCTGTATGTATATTTATGTTTCTGGGAAAACCCTACCTCATAGCTCTCTCAGGAGGAGAGAGGAAGTGGGGGAGTGTGCAGTTGGGATGGAGGGAGGCAACAGGCACCTGACTGATGCCTTTGACTCTACAAGCTTCTTCCTTATTATTAGGAGCTTTGAATTATTAGCTCAAGCTTCTGCAGACAGACTGCTTGTGCTTTAGTTTTGGTTCCACCACCTATTGTGTAACTTTGGGCGAATTGCTTAACCTCTTCAAAACCTCAGTTTCCCATCTGCAAAATGGGGATAATCACAGTACCCACCTCATGAGGTTGTTGAGAAAATTAAATGAAGTAATGTAGGGACGTCTGGGTGGCTCACTCAATTATTTTGGCACGGGTTGTGATCTCACTGTTTGTGAGATTCAGCCCCATGCCAGGCTCTGTACTGACAGTGCAGAGCCTGCTTGGGATTCTCTCTCTCTTTCTCTCTCTCTCTCTCTCTGCCCCTTCCCCACTCACATGTGCACACGCACACGTGCTCTTTCCCTCAAAATAAACAAACTTTTTTTTAAAATGAGGTAATGTAGGGTAAAACCTTTGACACAATGCCTGGGACATAGTAGATCCTCAAATGTTAACTACTATTCTTAGAACCATTATTATGAGAAACATGACACTTAAAATACTTTATTAAATGCTTGCACCCAGATAAAACAAATTTTTAAGGGCTCAAAATATATATACACTTAAATGGGAATAAGGATCCCACACTGGTGAGGGACCTATGAAAAGACAGGTCTCTGGCACATGACAGGTTACAAGCTTAAGAGTTTCACCTCTGGGGTCAGCCTGTCTTGGTTCCAGAATCTTCCACTTGCTAGTTGGGCAAGCTCTCTGCACCTTTACTTCTCTGCCCTCCAGTTTCCTCATCTATAGACCAGTAGGTAATAACAGTACCTGTCTTGTGAGGGTATAAGGATAAAATAAGTCTTTGTGGGATAATGTTCTGGGGAAAATGCCCACCACAGACTACACAAGAATTATTCTGGTTGTTGCTGACACTGTTATTAGTAGCACAGTAGTAATAGGGGTACCACAACTATTTCTATTACTAAATGTCTTATTGGGGCACCTGGGTGGCTCAGTCAGTTAAGCATCTGACACTTGGTTTTGACTCAGGTCATGATCTCATGGTTTCAGTTTCATGGGTTTGAGCCCCACGTTGGGCTCTGTGCTGACAACATGGAGCCTGCTTGGGATTCTCTCTCTCTCCCTCCCTCTCTGCCCCTCCCTCATTCACACTGTCTCTGTCTCTCTCAAAATAAACAAATGTTAAAATAAAATAAAATAATAAAATAAAATAAAATAAAATAAAATAAAATAAAATAAAATAAATGTCTTATCTTCCTCAAGTCCTCCAGACTCCACCAGGGTAGCAACAACATCTCTTTCTTATAAGCCCCTCACCAGTGCCCACCAGATTGTAGGCACGTATACTTGCCGGATTATCACTGCTTTTGTCTGATGTATCATTTTAAAAACAGAGTGAGAGGCAGCCTGAGGGAATGGGAAGAACACGAGCTTCAGAGTAGGGTGTCCTTGAATCCTGACCATAGTTCTTACCAGCTGGGTGACCTCAGGCTGGCATGTCATTGACTGAATGTCCCTGATCCTCAGGCCCCTCACCAGTGAGATAGTTTAATATTATATACTTCTGTGGTCACTGGGAAAAATAAAACAGGTAATACACATGACACCCTCAGCTCTCAACAGGTGCCAGTGATGGTGGCTCTTTCATTCTCTGCCCTATGCTAGCTTATTAAAATAACAACGGCAGGGGTACCTGGATGGGTCAATTGGTTAAAGCATCTGACTTCAGCTCAGGTCATGATCTCGCAGTTCACAAGTTCGAGCCCTGTGTCGAGTTCTGTGCTGTCAGCACGGAGCCTGCTTTGGATCCTCTGTTCCCCTCTCTCTGCCCCTCCCCCTCTTGTTTCCTCTGTCTCTCTCCCTCTCTCTGCTTCTCCCTCTAAAAAATAAATTAATTAATTTAAATAAATAAATAAATAAATAACAAAGGCAGATGCGTGCTAAGCCTGCTGGGATGTTTGGATCATAACTGGATATCACCATATATACCTATTCACAATATGCCACAACTCAGACCAAGTGCCTAAGAGGAAATAGTCACTTGCAATGAAGAATTTGCAAATCTTTGGAGGGGTAGGTGTCTCATAGAGGTTGGGTTGTAGATAATATGGGTAGGTGGAAATGAGTAGAATCTAAATAATAATCCTGATGATAACAATAGCAAAAGTGTCTATAAGAGCCACTGAACGAAGCACCTTACACGTATTAACTTCTTCATTCTTTACAACATTCCTATAAGGTTTCACTCCCAATGTAATTACCCCCCAATAAACAGATGGGAAGACTGAGCCTGAAAGCAGTGAAGAAACTCTCCCCAGATCATAAAGCAAGAAGTAGCAACGCAAGAACCTGAACTCAGACTCATATCTATATCTCTAGGACTCAAATTCGTAACTTCTCTCCTTGGAAAGGGGTAGGGCTCATTCCTACGTACATACATACACACACACTGGCTTCAGTGCCACCCGGGACAAGGATGGCTAGGTCTGCGGGGTCTCAGAAGTATTCACCCCTCCTACCATCTTTGGTGAAGGAAAAAGGGGACATCACAAAACACCTCTAAGCAGAGCTGAGGCCCTGAACCCCAGCACCTGGACTCCTGGTTCAGCAAGAGCAGCCCTTGTGCTGCCTTGACACACAAAAGTATCTATACCAACAAAATAATAATAATAACAATATCTATACTTTTATGAGTGATTAGAAATTTTTATATTTAAATATGTACAAAAGCAAAAATAGAGGCTACAAATATTGGGGGACCAGGAGTCAGGTACTCAGGATCACAGACTAATAAAAGCAGAGAAGACCTAGCTGTGCTGCCCTCTTGGGGCTGGCAGATGGAGGGCCAGGGGCAAGAGGCCAAGGATAGAGAGGTCCCCTTTTGGTCCAAGCAACAACCTTCACCCTCACGAGACCTGGAACACACACAGACTCAGGGAGGACCTTGGCATTTGGCACTGTGGACCACCCCTTACCCTGGCGGTAATTGTGCTGATTGTCTTGCGGTTTTTCTTTCTTGCAGGGTGGACGGGGTCTCAGCTCTAGACACAAGGCAGCTGGTGTCATGACAGAGATAAGAAACTGTGGCCAGTGGGACCCATTTCTTGCTCCCCTTATTTAATCAACAGAAGCTGTACTTTGTGAATAGATAAGTGGTCTATGTGAGAATTTGATGTGTGAGAGCATGAGGGACAGTGCAAACCATATGACAAAGCCATGTGTGTGCACAAGTCCACATGGCAGTGTGCAAGTGTCTGTGTACAAGTACCCATCTGAGAGCTGCAAGCTGAAGTCAGCCAGACACTCCCCATGTAACCTTATAGGTTTTTTCCAGGCTCAAGATCCTGGGTTTTGGTTTCACAGAGTAAGGAGGAGTCAAATAGCGAAACTGAGCCCATAGCATAGAGTGAAAGCAGCAGCAATGAGCGCTCAAAAGTGTCACAAGGGATGTGTGTCATTGGGAGACAGAGCCAGCCACGAGAGGCCACTGCTCCTTTCCTACCTAATCAAACCTCCTGGCATTGACAGAGGTGAACTGGGGGTGGAGAGATCTGCCTCACCATTATCTCTGCTCTCCTGGCACCTTCTCCTCCCTCCCCTCCTTCCTCTCTCCCTCCCTCTCCCTCCCTCCCTCCATCCCAGCTTTGCTCCCGCCTATGAAAAATCAGCAAATAAAAAGTTACATTAACCCCACCCTGACCTCGCCGACATAATACACTGCAGGCTGATGCGCTGCCTTTGGAGGCTCGCTGAGAACCTGTCACTCTCCAATGTCCCGAGCACAGCCTGGGGAGCATTTACCGGATAATTAATATATTAAATGCATGAAAAATAGTTACACAGACTTCCCCTCCCCACCCAGGGAAGGGGGGTGGGATGCAAAAAAGACAGATTCAGGCTGTATACCATCAATATAAAAGCATCCCCCGAATAGCCGTCATAAAAACTGTTCATAATTTTATAGCTTCATTCCTGTTGGAGCACCATAAAGGCAAGTCATATTTTTTACACTCAGGATGCCCCATAAAAAAAATAAAAAAAAAAAAGAGCAAGCGAGAAAACGAGAACTTGGCAGGAGGCTCTTTTACTCTCACCTGAGGGTGAGGGACAAGAAGGCGCCCCCCACGTTTGTCCTCCCTGACCCCCTCCTTCTACTCTTTCCTTGGCCAAGCTGTGAATTCTGATGAGTCCATCAGAATAATTATTAATTGGATTACTTTATTACTTTTTATTTGGCCTTTTTTTTTTTTTTTTTTGCTGATTCTATATTTGCCTTTTATGAGGATGGAGGCAGGAGTGGAGATGGGATGTCTATGTCCAGGCCCATCAACGTTTTACCTTTCTTCTGAGAGCCTGGGGGATGAGTAGTGAAATAATAGGGGTCTAGTTGGACCATTTGGATCTCTTAAGATTCAGGTGCAGAAAGCAGCAGGGGCCATGAACATGTCTTTTGTGGAAGATGGTAAGGGCCATGTGATGGAGACAAAATGAGGAGGAAAGCCTGGACACAGAGTAACTATAGAGGCCCTGATCTCCTGATCTTAAGTTGGCATGGGATGAGCCCCTCAGGGTTCTTGCACAAGATTCTCCTAAGACTCTTCCCCCACACAGTTCCAATTGGGGGGTATGGGGAGCATTTGAGATCAGAGGTAGACTCAGGCTTGATATCGACCCTGTGTGCAGGGCAAGCAGAGCTCAGGAGGCTGTTCCCCTCCCAGTCAGCCCTGCAAGTGTCCCAAGAAGACATGAATAGTAAGATGACTGTTCAAAGCAACACCCTTACCCACACACACACACACACACACACCCCTAGGCCTTCAGAGAGACCAGTCCTTCTGACCCCAAGAGGAAGGCTTGACCTTTTCTAACCCTGGAGTGGGAGAGAAGATGGGGTAAATGTCCCCTCATTTTCGTGGAATCAGGAGCTGGCCCAGACGCGCAGGAGGGAGACGCTGACACGCACTCCCGACGCCTCTGTTAGGAGCTGTGGACGCATGGGGGAGACAGATACTCACGGAGAGAGGCGCGAGGGAGGCGCCCCATAGCCTCTCACTCACCCTGGACGCCTGCCCCTCAAGCCTGGGGTCCCTGTGGGCGGAGAGACACGCAGACTGGCCGGGTCATGAAGCCCACCCAGAGCGAGAGCAGCAACGTGGTGCACAGCCCGCAGTGTGGCCGCTGGCCGTGGTGCTGAAAAGGGAGCATCCAGGCACTGAGGAAAGCAGCCAACCGGCCAGGCTTCCAGTTTGGCAGGCTCAGCTTCCCAGGGTATCTACCATGTTGATGGGCTTGGGTTGATTTCCCCCCAACTAAGCTGAATGGTGTGTGATTCTCCTTTGGGATTTCAGCAGTTTGCCTGCCTTTACTTGCCCCACCATCCCTGTCAGGGTAAAGCTGTCCCAGAGTGGGTTCTATGTCTCTTCAATAAGACTGGGAGATCTGTTACTGCAGAAAAAAAGCGTCTTCTTGATCATATGGGCACTCCCTAAAGCCAAGAGGTCTGTGATGGTCTGAAGATGGTTTCTGGTACCTCCCATCAGAGGGGCCTTCTTTGGTCTCATCAGACTGAAATCTCTCCAAGAGGTACTTTGTCTCCCTCATTAGACTGGGATTTTACTATGTCAGGATTAGACATGTATCACCAGATTTAGAGCTCCCTGGGTGAGAATTGTCTCCACCATCAAACAGGGAGCCCCCCACCAAGAGTCTGTGTCTCCTCTATCAGACTAGGGTTTCCTCAAGAGTAGGAGCTCAGCTTCCCTGACCAGATTCAAAGGCCTCCACCCTAATCAGAAGCTGGGTTTCTCTATTCCTTTCTGGTAAGAGGCTGGAGCTCTCTCATAAGACTTCCCCCCCCCACACACACACACACCCACAATAGGTGCTATGGTTCCTTGGAATCCCCTCAAGAACAGGTGTTCTTCCAACAAACCAGAAGTCTCTCAGGTCAGAAGCTGAGTCTCTCCCACAAGACTAAGGGCCTAAGACTCAGGAGTTATGACTTCTTCATAGGAGTATGGGGACCCCTAAAGGGCAGGGGTTCCCATACTACACTGAAAGCTCCCATACATTAGTCTTCCCTAGGCAAGAGGTGTGTATCCTTTGTTCACCCCTGCACCAAGGAGAGATGCTTGGTTCCTGCCTGGTTGAGACTGACTGTGCCATCTGTGAACTGGACAAAAAAACTAACATTATCAGCCCCCTTCATGTGCCAGCCACAGCCCCAGGCCCTTCATGCCCATTATCTCATGGCCTCACCGCTATCCTGAATGACAGATATTCTCATCCCCTTTCTACACATGAGGTGAGACTGACACCCCAAGTCCCTCACCCCCAGTCCTGTCCCCCCCGTCCCTCCCTTGCCCCACACTCCTGCCCAACACTGCTGATCCATTTCTATAAAAGCGGCCATGTGGACCACAATCTCAGAGCTTGAAAGAAATCAGGCTTCAAGCAAAGAAGAAGTAGTATACCAAGGGATGTTCTTCCCTCTCCATGTGTATTTAGGACTGTGGGTAGTGGGGATGGGGAGGGGAGGTCTAGGCCTGCAGGGGACTCACATTCTCTCTAGAAGCCCCTGTTAGCTCTGTGACTCTGCATGTACTGGGGAAGGGGGAGGTGAATGGAAGAAAGAAGGATCATTGGGGTTCTCTTTGTAAATCAGATTATCTCATTCTACTTTTCTTTTTTTTTTTTTCCAATAAATGAAAACCTAAGCCGTCCTTCTCCCTCTCATACCCAAGTGTCTCAACATGTTGGGGTGAGAGCAGCTGTTAGCATCTCTGTATTTTACATTGTTTTCTGTGTGTGTGTGTGTGTGTGTGTGTGTGTATGTGCGTTTAATAAAAACAAGTCCACCTCCTCTTCTATACCAGAACTAAAAATGGGTGGGGGTGGGGGAAGACAAGCATCCTCCACCCCAAAAGGAAAAGCATCAACTAATTTGAAAAATATTTAAGAAACTCTGGGTCGTCATCCACTTGCCTCTCCCTGCTCCATAATTACACTGCAGTGCCTGATATTTTCATGGGACATTAAACCAGGAGTCAGGTGATGGGTTCCTTCCGTCTACGCCTATCCGTTAGCCGCCAGGCCCCCGCGGACCTTGACATTATTAATAGTCCTATTCATTAAGTATTACTCTTGTAGAATGAGTAGCATAATATTGGCCTGGAGATAGGAACAGGCAGAAGGAATAAGTCAAATTAATTTTCCGGAGCAAACGCCCCGGTTCTGTAAATGACATTCTGTACTGTTAGCATTTTAAATGTGGCACAAATGGCAGGAGACACAATTTGAAAGCAAAATACTAGAAGACATGGCTCAGGGTGGAACGTGGCAGCAGGAAAATCTAAGAGCGTCAGGGACCTGGGGGTGGGAGGGTCTGGCTCATGTAGTGATGGGAAGAGGAGGATTTTTTTTAATGGGCATTTATTTAAAATGCAGTTGAGGGAGGAAAAAGGTAGGAAGGCAGGTAGTGAAGTCTGTATGTGTGACAGTGTGTGAGCGTGTGGAGGAGTGTCTGTGGAATAAGAAGGAGGAATCAATCAATTTTCCTTTCCCCTTTCCTCCCCCAAAGGCATGGTCTAGGGTTGGAACTGAGGGCTTTCTGCCACTTACTCCCCTGGTAGGATGTTTTCCACCCCTTCCAAGCCTTTCTGACCAGGTCTAGGAAAGCTAATTCATGCATCCTTTTTTTTTTTTCTTTAAAAAAGTTTATTTATTTATTTTGAGTGGTGGGGGGAGAGGCAGAGAGAGAGAGAGAGAGAGAGAGAGAGAGAGAGAATCCTAAGCAGGTTCCATGCCCAGTGCAAGCCCTGCTTGGGGCTCAATCCCACAAACCATGAGATCATAACCTGAGCCAAAACCAGGAGTTAGACGCTAACTCCCAGGCACCCCTCATGCATTCTTAATGTGAGGTTTGATAAGTAAGAAGACTCACTCATTCACTCAACCCTTCATACATTTAACAATATATGCTAATTCTGGGATAAATTCTGCATTCAATTTTACAGAGTGGGGTACACACAGATTGGTTAGGCAAGGCCCCATGCCCTCCAGAAGCATAGAGTATAGTATAGTATACGGCTGAGCCAGGAAGAGCCCAGGTAACTATGGTACAATGCAGTTTGTAATAAGAGCAGTCAGAGGCAGAAGTATAAACACCATAAAGTGGTTAAGACAGAGAAAGCCCATTCCATTAGGGGACACTTGCTATAGGTAATGGTATTCAACCTAGGCTTTGCAGGGTGGGCAGAATTTGATGAGCCAAGACTGGAGGTAACTTTTTAAAAAAATATTTTATTTTTGGGAGCCAAACCATAAAAGACTCTTAAAAACTGAGAACAATCTGAGGGTTGATGGGGGTGGGAGGGAGGGGAGTGTGGGTGATGGGTATTGAGGAGGGCACCTGTTGGGATGAGCACTGTGTGTTGTATGGAAACCAATTTGACAATAAATTTCATATTAAAAAATAATAAAAATAAATAAATAAATAAATAAGAAAAAAATATTTTATTTTTAAGTAATCTCTACACCCAACATGGGGCTCAAACTCACAACCCTGAGATCAAGAATCACATGCTCCACTGACTGAGCCAGCCAGGTGCCCCGAGATTAGAGGTATCTAAGGGAAACACCAATGAGGGACAGTGTTCTGCTGTTCAGGACAGAAGGCTTGGAAAGGGTCATTACTAGAGATGAGGCAGGAAAGGCCACTCTGAGAGAGTCCTGTATATCACACAACCCAAAGTAGAGAAGCTAGTCTGAGAAGATTGTGTCTTCCCCGCAGTCATTCTCCCCAAGGCACAAGGGGCAGGTGATTGCCAGGAGCAGGTGAAGAGCACTGTGGACTGTAGCCCATGCCTTGGATGGTTTCTGGGCCCGTATCCCTGCATCCAGCAGCCTGGTTGGAAATAATATTGTATCTCAACAAAGTTAGGCTATAGGCAAGTAAAAAGATGAATGCACACTCATGCACAACCCATTCCTCTGTATTACCACCAGGAGGCCAGAAGCAGGGCTCTATTTAAAAATTAAAAAAAAAAAAATTTTAACGTTTATTTATTTTTGAGACGGAGAGAGACAGAGCACGAATGGGGGAGGGGCAGAGAGAGAGGGAGACACAGAATTGGAAGCAGGCTCCAGGCTCCGAGCCATCAGCCCAGAGCCCGACGTGGGGCTCGAACTCACGGACCGCGAGATCGTGACCTGAGTCAAAGTCAGACGCTTAACCGGCAGGGCTCTATTACTCACTCACCAGTGGGCTTTTTTAAGTCTAGCGGTCATCACCATCTACGTCGGTACTCTGAAGTGTCTCAAACACTCTAAGAGGACAGGCAGAGCCTTCATCCTGGCATGCTGCCTAGAACTGGGTTTTTACATTCCTGGCCTTCTTACCCCATCGTCATCCAAGCTTCAAAGTTTTTCTTCTCCTCTTCGGGGAAAGGCAACATCTGATCTTACCTGGGTCCTGACCAGGACCTGAGCCACTCAGGACCTAAGAGAAAAAAAAAATCCCTGAGGTACAGACCCTAGAATCCATCCTTGAGAAATTTTAATAGCATATATAAGTACACAAACAATTTAATGAATTTCAGTCTGTAATAGGGGCCTCAAGGGAGACACATTTAAAATGTTAAATCAACAATAGCTATCACTTACATAACAATTACTGTATGCCAGACACTGTTCTAAGTACTTTTACATGTATTAACTTATTTAATCCTTACACCAACCTTATGAGGTCAGTACTTTCATATCCCATTTTGTAGATGAGAAAACTGAAGCACATACGGATTAGCTTGCCCAAAGCTGCACCAATAATAAATGGCAGGTCCAAGATTTATATCTAAGCAGCTTGGCTCCACGGTCCATGTTCTTCATGCCAATAGGTCAGCAGGACATAGGGTACCTGAGGCCAGATAGGTAATCTGGAAGGTTCTTGGGATCAGAAGACCCATGTATGTTAGCATCTCAGACAGGGCTGAGTGACCAAACAAAGAATCCCTCTTCCTTGAGCCCAGTGGAGGAGATGCTGTCTTAGGTCTACCTGGCTCATGTTTGGCTTTGTCCTGTCAGGGGCAGACAGTTACAGAGCCAGGATGCTGACTTTTCATAGTCACTGCTCCTGACACTGGCCCTGTTCATTCTACCATAAGAAAGGAAGGGAGCATTGGGCTGGCAAACAAGAGCCTAGTCCATTCCTATGGACCTTGGAAAAGTCATGGCCTCTCTGAGCATCAACTCCTCATTTGTGAATAAAGAACTTTAACCAGGTGTTTTCCAAAGAATCTCCCAGCTCTGACACTCCACTGAAGTGATTCTCAACTTTGGATGCACATTGGAATAACCTGGATAGCTTTTATACAACACCAACACTTGGGCTGCATCAGGGCCAATTGAATCAGAATCTCTTGAGATATAACCCCAAGACCCTGGCATTTTAACTTCCCCAAGTGACTCTAATCCACATTTATGGTCTCTAGAATGCAGGTACATTGGAGAACTGAGGCTGTATTCTCATTCTAGCCTAACCAGAGATCTTAGAAACTGGTGATCATGGTTGGAAGGTTGTGGGGAAATGGTTTACAGGTAAAGAGGCCATCCCATTGGGCTCCCCACAGAGTACCCCCAGAACCTACAGAAAAGCAGCCTCTCAAAAACGACTGGTTTTTTGAATCAAACCACATTTCTGTGGACAAGTCTCCAAGCTGGGAACCATATAGTCTCTCTTGGGATGATGGGTCTGGCTTGCCCTTCTTACTCCTGGCATTTCGGACCCTCGAAACCTCATATTTCCCCCCATTTTTGGAGGTGTTTCCCTCCATAAACTCCTCCCAGAGAACCAAGGTTCCCACCTCCCTCAGGATCCCACTGGGGCACCACATCTTTTGAGAAGCAGGTTAGAAGGAGGACCTCTTCCACCCAACACCAGAGGAAAAGCCACATCCTCCCCCCACCCCAGAACGGAATAAATACATTTAGCACCGCCTCTGCCTTTTTTTTCCCCAATTTAGTATTGTTTAATATGCATTTAATCAGGCCATTCGGTATTACAGCGGCTATGTAGCGTGACTCCCCCTGTGGGCGCGGGGGGGAGGGCGTTATAGGCCATTAGGCTAAAGTAATATGTATGAGGAGTCACTTTTCCCCAGGGCGCAGTAACTATTTTTGCTCCCCAGTCGTCCCCATTAAATCATTAAACCTCATGACTATACTTTCTGAACTCTACCATGATCTTTAAAAAGCCAAGCATTAAAGGGCAGCTGTCACCCTCCACCGCCCAAGCCTCCGCCGCTTTATGTATTCACAGCATTAAGTCCTTTGTCAGTCTATACATCATTGGTGCGGGAGTGGGGGGGCTGGGGGTGGTTACAGCGCTTGAGGAGTTGACATCCAGCCCCCAGCTCTTCCCTGGGGAGGGCCCAAGGGGTCTGGGGATGGACCCCTCCTTGGAAGAAGGCGGGTTATGCAAAGCTGACTGGCGAGAGGGGCCAGGGCACCTAAGTCTTGGAACTGTCAGTGGTGCTGAAGTCCTGTCCCACAGATGGACATTATCCTCTCTCCCCACTCTTTGGCTTTCCCAAAGAGTGAGAGACATTTCGTAACCAAATATGTCCTCAAAGTCCCTCTTTCCCCCCCCCCCCCCCCTATAGTGGATAAGATACTGCCCAAGGAAAGTTGTGGATAGCAGAAAGATTGTGGATTAGTATTTGAAAAGCTGCTAACTGGCAGAATGTGGATAAAAGTCCAAGCATCAATTTCTTTAGTGGCAAACAGTAATGATAATGCCAATCACACAGGATTGTTAGATTTGAATAATATTATGTTTGTTAAAGTTAGTGGAAACCATAAACACTGCGCATATAATAACACATTAATGTGTTCATGATAAATACTAATTGATGCTAGTTTTGTTTTTATGATCTAGTATAGTAAATATTTATTTTTTAGTGTTAATACTATTTATTATTGTTGTTGTTGTTGTTGTTGTTGCTGTTGTTGTTGTTGTGTTACTCAAGAATCATTTTCCAGTAACTTCCTTCTCTCCTAGGAAATCTGCCCCCACAGGCATGCAAAAGAGAACTATCACGAGTAGAAAAAGAGAAGTGGTATGGTTTTATTTACCTCTTATAAATTGAAGTGGAGAGGGCACTTGACTCTCTTCTCCCAAGATCCAGTCCCAAACCTGTGGGGTCTCTGTCCCACCCTAATTCCAACCCCACAATCTTCACCCCTGACACACAGGTACTTTTCTCAATCTGCATCCCAATGCCAGGCTCACCATCAAAAATCAGGACAGGGAAGGGTTAAGCATCTTAGCAACCCCCAACAGGGTCCTCCTCACAGGCTGGGAAACAATGGAGCCATCAGTCTATATTTGACCTTTGCTCCCGCAGCGTTTATGACTTATTCCTCTCCTCCACAGCCTGCTGAGATTCAGCCTTCAATCTCCCACCCCTTGCTAGAGTGGAGCTGGCCCTCCCCCAACACCCTCCCAGCCTCCTAGGCCTAAGCCCTTCCCCCTTTCTCCCCTTGCCTCCTCACTCTCCCATATTCCTTTCGGTCTCATTCCCCATTCTCTTGTATTTTCTCCCTCCCCTTATTCCCTCTTCATGCTCTCCAACCCAACTTCCTTTTCCTTTCCTTTCCTTTCCTTTCCTTTCCTTTCCTTTCCTTTCCTTTCTTTTTCTTTCCTGCCTTTTGTTTCCTCCTCCTTCTCTCCTCAGCTTTCTCCTTCTCCCCCTACCATACTAATTTAGCAGTCAGCATGCCAGATTTGTATGAGAGATTTTGGAAAATCTCAGCTTGTCCTCTTCTCCTCTAACGCTCAAACCTACAGATCCCTCTCCACTCATCCCCCATTCCCTGGCACCATTGTGTCCAGAAGTGGTCATGAGTTGGCACAATGCAGGTGTGGGGAATGGGGAAGTCGCTGTACTAATTCATGGGAGGAGGGTCTTAGAGGGTGGGGGTAATGCCACCCAGACTGAAGCAGAGATGAATGGAGGCTGTTACCAAAGAGGAGAAACTCTGGTGTGTAGAAACAGGGAAAAAGCACAGAGGCCTGAGTATCAGAAAGAACAGGATTCCAGTCCTAGTTCATCCACCTACTAACTGAGGGACCTTGAGCAAAGGTCCATTTATCCTCTGAGTTTCTTCCTGCCCTGCAAAATGGGAGTTAATAATGCCTGCCTTGACCTGGCTTGCAAGGTTTTTGTAAGGACCAAGAAATATAAGAGTGTAAAACTGTGTTGTAAACTGTAGAGGGCTGTATAAATACATGGGGGCACTGTATTATTTTTTCTTGTAGTCTCATCTGGCTGCCCTGTACCTACCCCCTGCTCCTCCCCACCCCTACCGCCATCCCAGCAGCAGAATGGAGGAAGCAATTATCTCACACAGCTATATGGCACCTTCCAATTTAAAAAGGACTTTGGCAGCATTTTCACTTTTAAAACAGCCTTATGGATGGAGGACATATCATTGCCCCATTTTATAGATGCAGGCACTAAGGCTTGAAGCAGGTTTGAAGTGATTCATCCAAGGCCATAACACTAGTATGTAATAAAGCCAAGACTCAGGACTAAATTTTCAGCCTCCACGTTCAACGCTCTTTGCACCATTCCCTGTGGTTTCTCCCTTGCCCTTAGGTCCCCCAGGGTGGAGAACACCTGCCTCAGCAGACTATTGCCCTCCTCACACTATCTGTTTACATTCCTGCCTTCCTCCAGAAATGGTGAGTTCCTTGAAGTTCTGGTGGGCACTTAGTGAAATTATTTGCCAAGTGAATGAATGAATGAATGAGCACTCCTCCCCACCCCATCACACAGTGCCGCCCCTCGGGTGCAGGAGTATGTTCTAAAAGGCAAATTGCAACTTGTTCCTCTTCTTTACACCTCCAGGGGATTGCTGTGTGGCCACAGAGAGGGCTCTGGTCTCTGACATGAGAGTCTGGGAGAGGGGTCCAACCGGCCACCCCCCCCCCCACACACACACATTGCTTCAGCCCCTGCCCCCAGCCCTGTGACAGCAGTCTCTGTAATGAATGACTCTGCAGTGGGGCCCAGCAAAAGGACAGGAGGGCATGAGACAAATCATAGCTGCCAGGCGCTAATCTTCCCCTGGGAAAGTCACCTCCACCCCCCTCATCCATCACTGGGCACTGGGCTGCCACCATACCCCCACACACACATACACACCCAAGACAACTGCCCAGGCTCTGTGGATGCATGTGAAGAGTGCACAGAGAAGCAAGTTGTAGCATACCTAAGGGTGCTTCTGCACACAGGCAAAAAAAAAAAAAAAAAAAAAAGGTTGTTATTGCTTCACATAAGGCCCCTGCCTCAGATCTCCCACCCTCAGAAAAAGTAAAGTCTGATGATGCTAAATAAATCTGCAGAGCCGTACACTTGTTTAATTGCCTAAGAAATGTTTGTTGGGAATCTATTTCAAGTAAGGCAATGCAGTACAGAGGACACAGAGATAAACAGAACAGGGTCTAGTCCTGAAGGAGTTCACAGCCCACAAAGGGAACAGAAACAAGCCAAGGGATATTGGGAGGAAAGAGACACAAGCCATGGAAAGGAGGAAGATGGAGAGTCAAGGAAGGGATTTCTCCCAGCTGAGGATGCAGGGACAACTTCATGAGGGAGGACCTTGAAGGATGGGTGGAGTTTACAGAGTCAGGAAGAAAGTGGTCTGGGAGTAGGGAACAGAGCGAGGCAAAGCAGAGCATGGAAGGTGAAGCGTGCATAAGAGAGAGAGAAATAAGTTGTATATGAACAGGGGCTAGGAAAAACAAGATTGAGACCTGTCTACTGAATGCCACACATTCTCCCACACCCACTCATTCCCAAAATACACACACAAAGAATCCAAGCCTTATGAAAGAGAGGAGCAAGGCCATCTCCCACCATAGGTCAATTACTGAGAGATGTATCCAGCCACATGTACCTCTTCTCCCAGAGAAAGGGGAGATGTAGACATGCATCTGTAAGCCATGTCACTGTAGAACCACTCTGAACACAGTCACCTTCCCGGCCAGTGCTCACTGAGCTGGCTTCACATGCATTATTCCCACTAGAATGTAAGCCCCATGGGGCAGTGAATGTCTTTCTTACTGCTGAATCACCAAAGCTCAGAACAGTGCTGGGCATATAGAAATTGTTCAGTGGGGCGCCTGGGTGGCTCAGTCGGTTAAGAATCTGACTTTGGCTCAGGTCATGATCTCACAGTTTGTGAGTTCAAGCCCCACTCTCAGCCCAGAGCCAGCTCCACACCTTCTGTCTCCTTCTCTCTCTGCTCCTCCCCCACTCTCTCTCTCTCTGTCTCTCTCTCTCAAAAATAAACATTTAAAAATTGTTCAATAAGCTTTCATTCAATAAATGATTGATTTCATGGCCTCATTTACTAGGGTTGTTGTGCTATAAGGTAGATATAAATATTACCCCCCCTTCAGTTTACAGAAGAGAAAACTTAGTCTTGGAGAGATTCAGTAACTTGCCCACTGGTCATGCAGCTACTAAGTGGAGGATCTCAGCTCTGTCTCAGTGCAAGCTCTCTGCCAGCCATGCTCCAGAGCAGCAGTTCTGTATCCGACTTTTATATCTCTGCAGTCATGGTTATGCTTCAAGGAGGCATAATTTGAGCCTGCTCTCTTAGAATCTGCATAATCATGAACTACTGTAACAAGGTACTAATATATACATTTATATGTTTCTATAGTTATACACACTCAGTTGGCTCACTTTAAGAAAGCCCAAAACAAACAAAAACACCCAATTTCCAAAGTAGATAAATCTAGGAGGACTCATTTGCTTTACAGAAAAATTCTTTGTATTACTAAAAAAAAAAAAAGAGGAGTCATCAAAGGTTCTTAAAGTACCAGAACTTCTCTGGGCACTGCAGTGCTTACCTGAGGGGAACAGGAGACCGGAGTGAGGGCACTGACATTTGCAAATCACCTGTTGTGTACCAGGCACTTCACTGCCCTGTAGAGGAGACATTTTTATCCCCGTTTTATAGATAAGGAAACTGAAGATCAGGTTCAATACTATGAATTGAGTCCTGCTCTGTGCTAGGCCCCAGGGAATCAGATACATATAGACCTGTCATTGCCCCCCCGATGGCCCTTGCATTCTGATGGGGAGAGATAGGTAATAAACAAGTAAATGAAGAAGTGAGCAAATCTTGGAGAGAATTTCATGCGATGATAAGCGCTCTGAAGGAAACACACAGGGTGATGGGACAGAGGTGGGGTGTCTAACGCAGATATGGAGGCTCCTCAGCTAGAAACTGGCTGACTTCATCTTTAGCTCCTTAGGCCCAGCATAGGGAAGGAAGGAAAGGAGGATGGTAGGAAGAAAAGAAGGGAGGGAGGAGGAAGAAGGAAGGAGGGAGGAAGGATGGAGGAGGCAGGCAGAGAGAAGCATTCAACCTGCTCCTTCCACCCCACTACCTTGGCAGGAATCCAAGTGAGAAGAGTTGCTAGGGAAGCAAAATGTATTAGAAGCCATTGTCCATTACAAACTCATCTGAAGTTAGCTCTGAAACCCTGGCACCAATTCTCTGAGAAAACAGGAATGTGATTTGTAAAACTTCAGCTCAGCCAGCCTGGCGGGAAGCACTAGAGCAAGGAGGATGGGGGCCGTGGATGGACAGGGTGATGCCGGCTGAGGAAAGTGAGGCTCGGTGAGGGATTAAGAGCCAAGACTGTCCGAAGTCAACTTCTAGCTCAGCTACTTAAGGGCGTGTAGATTCGGAGGAGTTGTCCCACCTTTTTGCCCTCACCTGTCAAATGGGGATAATGACAGTACCCCGCTCCAAGGGCTGCAGGGAGGATTAATGGAATCAGTGTGTGCCACTGCCTGACTGGAGTGGCAATCAAAAGGTCTCACCATTTAGCACAGCGGAGGAGTCAGACTAACTCTGAGGATGCAGATGGGGAAAGAGGGCGGAAGGAAGAATCAGGAAGAACAGAGAAGAGTAGAAGGAAGTGGCATGGAGGGAAAGAGAAAGCAAATGTGCACATGGTTACAAGGTTTCCCTTAAACTTCCCCTGAAGCTTAACAGATTTCTAAATGGCCTATTATCACCACCTATGAATTCTTTTAAAGGACCTAATTATAAAGCACCAAACCAGCTAATTAGGTTTCCTGAGCTCTCCTTGACACAGGTACAAACAGGCTCTCTGGATTGTAGTCCTGGCAAAGCCTGCAGAGCCAGATCCATGGGGTTGGGGGTGGGGTGGGAGTGTCCTGAAGCCACAATTAAGCCTCCAATCATAGGCCCCCTCCTGCCACTGCCAGGCCCCTGGAGAGGCTCACTGCCTGACCTCTCTCACCTGATGGGCAGGAGCCCAGGGCCTGCAGAACAGGGCCCAGCTTCCCTCGGGAAAGTGATCTTTCTTAAGCCCCCCAAATCCAGCCTAAGAGGGGCTGCATCTAGGCGGATTGGTCAGAGAATCAAGCCCTTGGCATTCCTCCATTCCTCTGTGGAACAGAAACGCCCAGGGTAGGGGCCGTGGCGATGCTGAGAAAATGCACTTGTCTTAACACATCTTTGGAGGAAAGGGTACACTTGAGGGGTGCAAAATGGCAGAGACGGCTATGTCCCTCACCCATTAGATTAGATGGCCCCTGCGGGCAGGGGCAGGGGAGGCACAGAGTTCTCAAGTGCTGGGATGGCACTACAAGAAACCCTGTCTCCATTACAGTGATTTCCAAAGTGTGTTCCCCAGACCAGTGACAACAGCATTACCTGGGAACTTGTTAAAAATGCAGATTATTGGGGCACCTGGGTGGCGCAGTCGGTTAAGCGTCCGACTTCAGCCAGGTCACGATCTCGCGGTCCGTGAGTTCGAGCCCCACGTCAGGCTCTGGGCTGATGGCTCGGAGCCTGGAGCCTGTTTCCGATTCTGTGTCTCCCTCTCTCTCTGCCCCTCCCCCGTTCATGCTCTGTCTCTCTCTGTCCCAAAAATAAATTAAAAACGTTGAAAAAAAAATTTTTTTTAAAAAATGCAGATTATTGCACACCACCCAGGGGTGGGGTCGAGTGAACCATGTTTTAAATATTTTTTTTTTCCAACTTTTTAATTTATTTTTGGGACAGAGAGAGACAGAGCATGAACGGGGGAGGGGCAGAGAGAGAGGGAGACCCAGAATCAGAAACAGGCTCCAGGCTCCGAGCCATCAGCCCAGAGCCTGACGCGGGGCTCGAACTCACGGACCGCGAGATCGTGACCTGGCTGAAGTCGGACGCTTAACCGACTGCGCCACCCAGGCGCCCCGAGTGAACCATGTTTTAATGAGCCCTCCAAG
Organism: Neofelis nebulosa; assembly: GCF_028018385.1. Classification (NCBI taxonomy): domain Eukaryota; kingdom Metazoa; phylum Chordata; class Mammalia; order Carnivora; family Felidae; genus Neofelis; species Neofelis nebulosa. The sequence continues at coordinate 54,657,251 of NC_080797.1, read as the reverse complement.
AGATTCTGAGGCACGCTCCAGTTTGAGAACCACTGCTCTCCTGTATCCAGGAGGCTATTAATCAATGCAGCTGCCATTGGTGGTGCTGCTGGCTGAGGGGGTGTTGCGGGGAGGCCTGTTTCTTAAATTAAACTAAATGATAGCCATTAAGGGGGCATCCCCTGCACATAATTAATTCTTCTTTTGCTAAAAGGGGCAGGTGAGAATCGGACAGCTAATGATGAGCACAGCGTGCCCGGCCCTCACTCCCCCACCACCCTCCTTGTCTGCAGGGTCCTCCTCTTTGGGCCCCCGCCACTCAAGTCGGAGTCTCTTTCCAAGTGGAGACCCCACCAGAGTCTGATTTGTGAACTACATAGCGCTTATGTCCCCAGGCTCCAATCCACCATCCCTTCTTCCAAGTGTCATCCCTCTTGCCAGCTCTGTCCTTATCCCCCAATTGCTCCGCTGCCATACAGGGTCCCAGTGCCCCTCTTTTCCCAGAGCATTTCCACTTTTACTAGCTTGACTTAGTAAACCTGCAGGTGGAATTCTGTTTACTGTTTAAACCACAGGTGCCATGGCTGTAAAAGATGTGGAAACCCTGAAGCTGGAAACCCACGCTCCAGCCTTGCCAGCTCTGGCTAATCAAAGCCATGGGGCTCCAGACTTAGGCACATCAGGCCATCCTTTACTAGCTTTATCAGACAAGTCCACTCACCTCTCTGAGCCTCATTTCTACATCTCTCAGATGTGAGTGACGCCACCTATCTCTTAAGGTCATGGTGAGGATTAACAGAAACTCTACATGAGAGACACTTAGCACCTGTACACGGTAGGGTTGGAGACGCACTCCCTCCTGTGGGTTCCGGATGGGCTCAAATGGGGCTAGTTCTCACTGACTTGGAGATGTCTCCGGTTGCACCAGCCCACTCCCTTCATTCCATTAACAAATGCTGGAGTTGAGGAGCTTGGCCAAGTTCAGTGCAGTTCAGTAAACCTCCCGTGAGCACCTGTTGTGTGCCAGGTCCCTTCACAGTGGCTGAAGTTGCAGAGACAGAATAAGAAAGGACGATGTACACTTGAAGCTCAAGTGTGGTGGGAGAGACACATGTATAATGCATCCTGAAGAAGAAGGGATAGAAGGCGAGGGATGGAAGAGGTGCCAGAAAGCAGGGTAACTTTGGAGACAGACCTGGGTTCAGATGTTGACTTTGTCACTAAGTCACAAGGTAACCTTATGCAAATTACTCAACCTCTCTGCATCCCCTTTCCTTCCTTTGTAAGATGAGGAGAAAAAACGCACTTTAGAGGATGAAGCTTACAGATGTTGTAGCTAAGCACCTGGCACAGGTACAGCTCAGAAAGTGGTATTATTATCAAGGCAGTGGGCTTCGTCCTCCTGGGGCCCACCCCACCTCTGCAGGGTCAGGGTCTGAACCATTCTGGTGGCCCTGGGCTTTGGGGTTAACCAGATGATCCTTTAATACACAAAGAAACCCAAACAGCTTAACCTCAGCCGAGGCACAGAGGGCCCCGCCGCCCGGCAAATGCTGGCCCCGAATCCTGTGCTCCATTATTGCGCCTGAAAATCCGTTAAAATTTCACACAATTTCCCGCACAGCAGTGCGCTTCATAATGCTGGGAGCCAAGCCGGCCCAGTAATTGGGACTGGAGTGGGGCAGAGTCCAAAGCAATTAATCCAGCCTCCTTCCTTGTTTGCGCCAGGATAAGCCTGACGGGGTGGAGAGTAATTGGAAAGGAGCGGCCTCCATCCCCAACTCCAAATTAATATTTTCCTGTCCTGATTTAATTCCGCCCGGGAACAGTGACACAGAGACACGCCGTGTCAAGCGCTAAGTAATCCGCCACAAGCCACCTGAGGGGGAGGAAAGGACTTTTCCTTTTCTTTGCAGTTGGTGGGGGGCTGAGGGGGATGGCAGCTAACAAGACAGAACCTCAGAGGTTGGAGGACCTTCCAAGGACATCTGTAGTCTGACTTACCTTCCAGCGCAGGAACATAACACAAAGGAGGGTGAAAATCAGGCACTTAAAAGGCAGACGGACCTGAGTTCAAATCCTGATTTTTCACTTAGCTGTTTGACCCCAGGCAAATCATTTAACCCCATTGTGCCTCAGTTTCCTTATCTGTAAAATGGGAATAATAGTATCTACCAAAAGTGATTGTCATTAGGATTCACTACAATGAATATAAGGCACTTAGTACCTAGTAGGTGAATGGTAGCTATTTTTTTCTGTTATTCCAGGGATTCTGACCAGAAGCCAAGCACAATGTTAAGCACTGAGAATATAAGGAGAAATAAAACATGGCATGGACCCCAGCCTTTTTAAGGAGCTTGGACTCTACCCCCATATATCCAGGGCTGATACACAGTAGGTGTCTAATGTATGCCAGCTCCCTGCTTTCTGCCAATGGCTTCCCTGGGTAGGTGATCCTTCAACCTCTGCCTGTTCACTTTTAATCATCCTATTGCTGACGAATTTGCCTATGTGCTGGCCTCCTCTTGAGCATCTAGCTGCTTCCCTGCAACCTTACCCCACTGGTTCTGGCTCTGCTCTAGGGCCAGCTGGAGAGAGGAGTCCAGGCACAGGAGTTGGAACTCTGGAATCTGCAGATTTCTGTCGAAGACCTCCCTGTCCCTACTGGGTCCTTTCTCAGCTCAACAGCCTTCTAGTGGGGAGGGGGGCTCCCACCTGTACCCTCCCTCATCCCTGGGGTACTCACCCCAGCAGTTCAGGCGTGTTAGGCAACTTGGAGAGCTGGGTGGGATTAAGCTCAACCGCCCATGGGGGTATCCTTCCCTGTTGCACGTCCCGCCCACTCCCCAATATCCCTTTCACCTCCATTGATCCTTGTCGTGGGGTCTGATTCTGGGCGACGCTGAACGAAGACAACCATGGGTTTCCATAAGCCCTGAGGCCCGACAGGGTGGGACGCCTCTCACAAAAAGCAGCATCGAGGATTACTAGAGACAGAACACACCACCTCACCACTGGGCAGCTCTGTCACCCTAAGGGTTTCAAGGCATTGGTAGAGGTGTCTGGTGAAAGGGGCTGAGGTTCCCCAGTGTGGGGGGCAGACTTCTTTAGGAGCACTCTTAGACATCCCCACCCCCACCCACGCAGGACACTCGAACACTTGAAGGCTACTAGGCTGTGGGAATCTTAGAGGCTCACAAACGGGCAAGAACCAGAGAAATCTGGTTATTTACGTGCCCCTCCCCACAGCGGGTGGAAAGGGAAAGTTCAGGGTAGTGAAGCAAGAAGAGGCCTCAGTGGGCTCCGAACTCCCCCGCAAAAAAAACCACTGAAGCCAAAGCAGGGAGTTACCGGAAAAACCGTGTGTTCGACAAAACTGCAGGGAAACACTATGCAAATGTCAAACTGATGAGGAGAAGGTGGGGAGGGACAGGAATAAACCAAACATTAAATCAAATCAGTAGGAGAATAATAGCTAAACTCCTTCTTACTTGTAGCACTCAATTCTGCAGTCGATATGGTCAGGAATGAATGAACGACCTGCTCAGAGCCACATCTAAATTCAGTGTGTGTATCACCCCAAACGCCACAAAGGGAGCCAGCCAGGAGCAATCCTGCCCCATCCCACATCTCCATGCACAGGGGCAAATGGGTATGGGAGGGGGGCCAAACCTAGACACCCCCCCCCAATGCAACCTGGGGCACAGTGGGAGGAACCCTGCATAAGGACTGGGTGACATGGGGCAAGTCACATCCCCTCTCTGAGCCTCAGGGAATCAACATGGGGGTCAGCTTGAGAGGCTACTGGGCATGCAGGAACAGAGGCCTGGTGGTTGCCCACAGTGAAAACAAGGGGGTGAAGCAGGTTGAATGGGGCCAGGTGGTCTGTGTCCTATCAGGCTTTTCTTTTGCCATGTGCATACAAAATAAGTGTTTGAATTTTGTGTTTGTTTAAGAAACTGAGATTGGAGGGGCGCCTGGGTGGTTCAGTTGTTTAAGTGTCCGACTCTTGATTTCGGCTCCGGTCATGATCTCACAGTTCGTGGGATCAAGCCTTGAGTCAGGCTTTGTGCTGACATTGTGAAGGCTGCTCGGGATTCTCCTTCTTCCTCTCTCTCTGCCCCTCCACTGCTCGCTCTCTCTTTCTTCTCTCTCACTCTCAAAAATAAATAAACATTAAAAAAAAAACTGAGATGGGAGGGGAAGGGAAGAGTGGTATCTGGAAGAAGAGGACAGAGAAGACCCGTGGGTGGTATGATGAGTTTGGGGTATGGCGTGTGATGCCATCTGTGCCCCTGTCTTCCCGTGAAAACTGCAGTAAATCCACTCTGTTTGCCTGCGCTCTGGGTATTGGATACACCTGTGATACGTGCTACAGCGCGAGCAGAGGGATACAGAGGAGGCTGACGTGGGCCCAGCTGCATTCAGGCTCCACGCGTGGGGGATCACCCAATCTGATGCTCCTTGTTATGCTATTCCACAGCCTTCTGTGGGCCGAGACCATGTGCCAGGCAGGGTGCCAAGGCGGGCAACAAGCATGTATGTGATGTGGTCCTGGCTTCAGTCAAAGACCAGAGAGGAGAACAGCAGACAAATCAATTCAGAACCTGGGAGGAATCTGGGGCAAGATCTAGAGCCAGAGGGCAAGAGAGTCTTACCTGAGCAGCTTCCAGGAGCCAGGGTGGGGCCAGGACTTACATTTTCTCACTCAATCCTCAGAAACAGGGCTCCAAAGAGTTGGGGGTTGGCTGAGGGCCACACAGCTGGGAAGAAGTAAAGTTGGATGTGAATACAGGTGTGGAACTTTAGAGCCCAGCATTGTTCACGACTCAGCAACCATGCTTTTATAGAAATGAGGATGGTGCTGGTGAAGATGGGGCGCTCTTTCCCTTTCCAGGACAGCTTCCATGCTGTACTGCTGGTTCCAAGCTCCCCTGACACAAGAAGGACTCCTCAGCCCCAGCTGTGGGCTTCAGCCTGTCTCCAAAGTTCCAGACATGACATAGGGCCAGAAGAGCCTCACCTATTCTGCCCCCACTCCACCCACGCCACTGTCACTTCCCTTGGGGACTTCAATGGACATGTGTGGCATTTATCTGCCCAGAATCTCTCTTTTTTGAAACTGTACCTCAAGTTTTCTAGGGAGCCTGCATTTGTCTCCTACAATGAGTAGTGACTGGTGTATAAGCGGGCATGTGACCTAAGCTGGGCCAATGAAATTCAGTCTTAAGAATCTTACTGTTACTGTTGGGAAGAAGAAACTTCCTTTGTTGAACCATTAGAATGTGGGCCTAGTGCTACTGGCAGCCATTTTGTCACCATGAGTAGAAAGCATGCCTGAGAAAGAAAACAGCCTAGAGAAAGGCAAGAAGATCTGAGAAAAGAAAGAGATTTGATAACATGGTCTGAGCTTCTGGACCACACTGCACCTGAAGAATCCTTTGGACTCTTGAGTAGTCAATAACCTCCTTAATGCTTAAGCCAGTTTTGAGTTTAGGTTTCCACCAGCCTCTTTCCCCAAACTGAAAAGAGTTGGGACTGATACAGGTATCAGTATCTTACGGGGTTTGTGCCACTGTGTTAATCTCTGCCCACTCTAATCCTCTGGAAGTAACCTCAAATGGATTGATTGAGTCCAAATCCATCTTTGGCAGGGGAGAAAACTAAATCACAGATTTAAAAAAAAAAAAAAAGTGGGCACCTGGGTGGCTCAGTTGGTTAAGCGTCCGACTTTGGCTCAGGTCATGGTCTCTCGGTTTGTGAATTCAAGCCTGCATCGGGCTCTCTGCTGTCAGCACAGAGCCTGCTCCAGATCATCTGTCCCCGCCTCTGTCCCTCCCTCACTCACACTGTTTCTCTCAAAAATAAACAAACATCTTTAAATAAATGTTACTCAGGTGATAAAAAAGAAGAAGAAGAAGAAGAAGAAGAAGAAGAAGAAGAAGAAGAAGAAGAAGAAGAAGAAGAAATGATTTATCCAAAGCCTCTGAGATAGGAGCAGAACTGAGATTTGAACTCAAACCTTAAGACTCTTACTCCTGTGTTCTTTCTGGACCATTGTGTGATCCATTTTGTCTAGTTCTAAAAAGGTTTATATGCAAAGTGTATATGTAGTGAGCGTGTGTGTGTGTGTGTGTGTGTGTGTACGTTTCTGTGTCCTCAGAGAGATACTGAGGTCCCCAAGGACTTGTGCCATTCACATCCTTGACATCTCCTGGACCCAAATCAATACAGTACCCCCCACCCCGCCACAAGTGATCCCTGTACATCAGGTATATATGGGGATGCCCAGAGATGGGCAATAATGTGATTCTGGGAATGATACACCATGTGTCCAGGGCGAGAGTTCAACCTTTCTGAGACTCAGACTGATATGAAGTTGAACCTAACAAGAACAATGAGCAAAAGAGATAACTTTCGTGAGTATCTCTTGTGAAAAAGTCAGGCACTTGCTAAAAAGAAAGCTACTGTGTGTGTTCCACTTTAAGAAAATCCAATACACAAAACCTAAATTTATATTCTGAACTTAGAGGTTAAAGGACATTTCTTACAAGAGGATTTTAATTGTTACAGCAGTTCCATTGAGGAACCAGGGTGGGTGTTTACAGGCCTCTCCAGCAGGGAAGCAGAATTGAAGGAAACAAAGAGAGACAAAGGGCTGAAGCATGCCCACAGAGGAGCCCTGAGAGAAAGGCCAGAATCAGAGCAGGCAGAAGAAGTCCGTCGACAACTGTCACAGAGACACATGATTGTGTTGCATGGGCACACCTGTAAAGCACCAGCACCATTCCTAATTGCACTGGGTCCAATCCCGTCGGTCCATCCAAATAAGATGCTGGACCCCAAATCCTGGCGAAGCCTGGACCCAAGACCAAACCAGGAGGGTGTGGTATCATATATTACAATATCCACAGCCTTCTCTCCCAACTTATCCCTGTGGGGCCTCTCCCTGGTACCCACCCTCCATTGGAAGAAGTGTACTTTCTGCTCCATTGACATTAGACTTGAGGATATGACTCCTTTCGGCAAATGGAGTAGGAGCAGAAGTGACATATGCCACATCCAAGCAAAAACTTCAACAATGTCACGTATTTCCACCATCTTTCTTGCTCTTTTCTCTCTGCCACTGGAATAACATGTCTTTTTTTCTTTTTATGTTCATCCATTTTTGAAAGACAGAGAGAGACAGAGCACAAGTAGGGGTGGGTGGAGAGAGAGGGGGACACAGAATCTGAAGCACGCTCCAGGCTCTGAGCTGTCAGCACAGAGCCCAACGCGGGGCTCGAACCCACAAATCGCGAGACCGTGACCTGAGCTGAAGTTGGACGCTCAACTGACTGAGCCACCCGGGTGCCCCTGGAATTACGTGTCTTTGATTGGGACTGCTTTTTCGGTCTAAAACCCAGAATGAAGATACATAGAGCTGAGCCACAAATGTCATGGGCTGTAAGCAAAAAATTAACTTTGTTCCTATAAGCCAGTGAGACTTGAGGATCGTTTGTTACTGCATCATAAACTAGCAAAAGCTGTCTAACACAGAGGGTGACGTTCACAGTTTTAAGGCCACTTCTGATAACCCCAAGGGATAAGTGGGTCAGACATGTCACTGTACTCATTGTACACATCAAACATGCATGGGAATCACATTGGGTATTTAGTAAAATGCAGATTCCCAGATCCCCTTCCCAAGATTCAGAGCCATTTCATCTAAGGAGGGGCCCAGAGATGAGTATTTTTGACAAGCCCTGAAGATGACATGTAGACTGTCAACAGACCATACTTTGAGAAACCCAATCTAATGAGTCCAATCTTTTTGATATCCGGAGAGGTAAAGTGGCATGCCCAAGGTCACATAGCAAGATGCTAACAGATCTTCAGCTCTTTTCCCCAAATCACACTGTCCTCCCCTAGAGAGACAAAGGAAAGGCAGAAGGGAAAAGGAAAAACTCACAGACTGAAAATGCAGCTCCAGAGAAAAAGACCAGTGGAGGCCAGGAATTCAAGTTGAGCCAGGGTCCAGGTTCCAAGCTGAGGGGGAGGCTGCTCAGGGGGTGGGTGGCTAGGTGACCCCTTGGGGCCTTCTCTGGAAGAACAGAGGGAGGGAGAAAGGAGTCAGATTTCAGAGCAGGGTGGATAGAGGAAGGAGAAAGGAAAAAATAAATAAAAACAGGGAAAAAAGTCTTCTAGCCCCGGTGAGTCCAAACACCCCCAGCATCGCTGCAGGAGCTGCCCTAGCCCTCTTCGATTTTGATGTACAGTTTGAAACAAATCAATAGCGGTATAATAATACTCAGCACGCTGTGTAATTTTTATATCATTAGTTTTCATTTTCCGCTCCCCATGCATCAAAAAACTTACAACGGGCTCGTAAAGTTTATTTAGTATTCCATGAATTCCTAATCAGTTTCATTTCATAATGATTCAGGAGCCGCCCGCTGCCTAGGCCCCCGTGTCAAAAAATCGATAAAACCAACACAGTTTTCCTGATGGCGGCTGCAAAAGGATCTATTGTAGGGGAATTATGATTTATGCCCTGGCCTGAACCGTGAGCAGCAGCCTCCACCCGGCGGCTCAGGGCTGAGGTCTTCGCCAATAATGATTTATGCACCTTCTGCTGGCCCCACCCTAGCTCCCTCCCTGCCCCAGCTGGCCCCTGACACTGCCAGGAGGGGGCAGGTCTGCCAGGAGGGAGGCAGGAAGGAAGAAGTCACCAAGGGGAGGCCCAGCAGAGTTCTGAGCATCCCCCTGCAGGCCCAAAATCTGCCTCTAGGTCCACCCGCCCCAGGAAAGCCTGAGCAGAGAGACGAGGTGTTGGGGGAGCCCCACCTGGCCGCAAGGAGCAGCAGAGGGAACAGGACTGGGACGGATGTGCATGGGTGGAGAGGGGATAACTCTGGCTCTCCAGCAGGAACCCTCACTCCCATCCAGCCTTCCTTCCCGACCCCTAGAATGAGCTCTTAGCCCCTCCACCCTTGAACCCATGCAATCACCTCTGCTCTCACTAGTCCTGCCCCAGAGGCCCCAGGGAAGCTGAATGGTAAAGAGGTCCCGAGGGTCATGGCAGCCAAAAGGCCACAGTTGAACCTCACAGGATGTAGCAGCAGCAGGCTTTGGGAATTCTGAGGCTGGAGTGAAGCTTCCAAGACTCCCAAAAGGGAACAAGGGATGGGCTTGAGTCTCTCAGGCCCCTTTTCTTCCTGAGGCTGCCAGGCTCAATTTTCAGGATTCTCCCTCTGCCCCCACCCGCACCTCCCACCCCCTTCTTCCACTGGTGGGTGATTAATGGGTCTAGGAGACATGTTAATGGGATGGGCATTAAGTCCAACAATTGGTTTAATTAACAGCAACTAACCTAGCGCAGAAAGAGAGATCTCAGGGTGACTTCATAGGGAAGGAGATGCCATAGTGTGACAAACAGCCCCCAGAATTGGGGCCACCAGTATGTGCACCCCCACCCACTGCCTATCAGCTGGGTCTCTTGGTGTCCACGTGATGTGCAGGGAGGGCTGGGGGACCCCATTTAGGTGGGTTGAGAGGGACAGAGATTCAGGGTGGGGTCCCTGCAGGGATGCTGTCCCCAGTCAAAGGTGGCACTTCAGCCTTAGACCTAAGTTAGAATAAATGGGCTTCCTCCTCACACTTTGAGTTGCTTTTTTATTCATTCGCTTACCAAACATCCCGGAGACACCTCAGGGCCCCATCTTCCTGCGAGTGGCTCAGAGAAGAGAAGGGTCTCGCCCAGCCAAACACAGGTGAGGAGCGACAAAGCCAGGATTCTAGCTGAGGCTTTCCAGGTCTGAGTGCACAAGGGATCTGCCCACCCTGCTGTGTTGGACGCCAGGAATCCCCCCACTCCCGGCCTGTGCCCCAGTTTGAAGGCAGCTGCTCTCCCTCCATGTCCACTCCTAATCCCATGCACACAGCAGCATGGGAAGCATCCAGGTTTGGGGCCAGACCTGGATTCGAATCCTGATTGCTATCACTCACTGGTTGAGCGACCATGAGCCATTTAATTAACCTTTCCAAGTCTGGCTTTCCTCCCATGTAAAATGGGAGTCATAATTTCTGCCCCACAGATGGTGATGAGTCAAAAGGGCAAGTATATAAAATGCCCGCCCCCCGGAGGCCCCTGATAAATGCATCCTGCCCTTCCTCCACTCCCCCATTGCCTCTTAGACTCACTCACTCCCCCCAGAAAGTCCCCTGTGTGGTGTTGGGATAAAAACGGGCTTGGATATGTCCCCCCATCCTACTAGAAGGATAATAAGGACCAAAACTCAGCCAGGACTTGGCATCACTGGACTCTAGATTGTGCCACTACTCAACCACAATTCAGATGAACCAAACCTCATCTAATCAAACCTGCCAGGGCCTCGGTTTCCCCATCTGGATGTGAGGCTGAAGCCTGGTAGCCCATTATCCTGAGAATCATGTTCTAGGAACCTGAGGCTTCTCCTAGGTGCAAAGCCAGAAGGTGGGAGGTGCTGTGGTAGGGAGTGAGAGCCTCTGGATCTGAACTAGGAGAAGGGGAGGGTCCCTGGCCTGGAGAAGCCCTGACTGCTCCCCCACTCTGTCCCCAAAAGGGATTTGAGAGAAAGCTGGGCCTTCTCCCTGTGCAATAGACTCCAATTTTTTCTCCACAGAGATGGAGACCCTGGAGCCTCACCAGCACTCCAGAGACACAAGTTCTCCTTCCAGTCACAATCTGCAGCCCCCTTTCAGGCTGCCACTGGGCCTCCATGGTCTCTTTCCTTCCATCCCTGGGTTTCTCCAAGTTTCCACTCCTTCTGCCTCTCCTCTTTCCCCACCCTCCACTGCCTGCTTTACCCACTGGGGAAAATAAACACTTCATTCCATAAGGGCTGGAGGGGCCCTAACACCCACCTCCCGCACCACACCCGAACTGACAGAGATAGAAGCCCTGAGATTTCAAGAGAACAACCTCTCTGCCCTGCTCCCCTTCTGTTGCTGGGTCCCCCCTTGATCACCTCAGTTGTTCCATCACCCCTGGGCTCAGGGACAGCCCTACTGGGAAGGTAGCAGAGTGGGCCAAGAGGCTAATCAGCAACCAATCCCACTGGCACCGAGAGGAGGTGCCAGCCTGGTGCCAACAGCTGAGGGCACTGAAAGTGCCAACAGATCTCTCTGTCCCCTTCTTCAGACCCCCACAAGCACGAAGGGGCTCTTGAAACCCCCAGGGGCCAGCTCTGCTTTGAACTTCGCTTCCCCCACTCCCCCGCTTTTTCTCTGTCCCTGCACTCACCTCTTGTTCTGCCAGAGACTGGAGCCAGTCAGGTCCATTGGCCAAGTCAGCCAAGTCTCAGCTGCTCCAGCTCCTCGATGACAAGGTCCGACTCAGGCTCTCTGAGCAACAGCTGTTTCATCTGTGAAATGGGCTCAGTGAGAGTTTACTTGTCAAAGGTAAGGGCCAGCATCGGATAATGTGCCGTGGGGACTGTGACTCCTTCAACAATCCTTGGATGTCACTGCATAGAGCTCAGTTCTGGGATTGTGGCCCAGGCAAGAACTCTTTCCTCAGCAACTCTATAAGTTACAAAGCTCCCCAGCTCGCAGAATCACTGGAAATCAAAGGCTTGCTCAGGGATACAGAGGGTAGCAAAGAAAATAGGAAAACAGATCCTAGGACCAAAGACATCTGTGTCCCACAGGGGTGAGGTATCACTAGGGCAGGAGGGAGCAGGGTTGCAGGGTCAGAGATACCTGGATTGGGCCACCTGCCAGTGGAAGGGCATTGGACAAGACATTAAACTTCTGGGAATCTTGGCTGCTCATTTGTAGAAATGACAATAACCCTGAGTTCCCAGGAGTGCCCTGTGGATCCAGCAGGAAGTAACAGAATGGGGGGAGTGAGAAATGCAGCTTTGGAGGCATAAGGGGGTGTGTTTGAGTTTTAGCTGGATGCCTGTATTCCTCTGTGACCTTGGACAAGTTACCTAAGAGCCCAAAGCTTGCATCGTCCTCATCTATACAGGGGGAGCAATAATTGTCCTTGCTCCCAGGTTTGTGCAGGTTATGGATGGTCCTGCAGCATTAAGAACACAGAGCTAGTGCCCAACAAATACTACTGGTAACATGGGCACAGAGCCCAGCACCAGAGGAGGGTTCAATTAATGTTTTTTCAATTTATTATGGGGGTGAGGACAAAAATTATTATGGGGAGCCCCATAAGGGATGCCATGTGAATAGGATGAAGGATGGACTCTGTCTGCTCCAACACAGAGCATCTATAACACATTTCTGGCCATTGATGTCTCTCTGCCCCCAAAAGAGCAGGACTGAGATCCTATCTGGTAGTTAAAGAAACTGATGCCTAGAGAGGTTTTGTGGATTTTTTCAAGATCTCACAGAAGGGGAGAGGCAGGACTAAGGGCACTCAAGGGGTGCCTGAGTAGCTCAGTCAATTGAGCGTCTGACTTTGGCATTCGGCTCAGGTCATGATCTCACAGTTCGTGGGTTCAAGCCCTGCATCGGGCTCTGTGCTGACCACAGAGACTGGAGCCTGCTTCGGATCCTGTGTCTCCCTCTCTCTCTGCCCCTTCCCCGCTCATGCTTTGTCTCTCTCTCTCTCTCTCTCAAAAATAAAAATAAAACATTAAAAAAAAAAAAGATAGGCCACTCAGCACTGCCAGGTGGGACTCCAGGTTGAAAAAGTGTGCTGTTTCCTCAATTCGTAACAGTGATTACCATGTACTGGGTGATTTTTCTCGTGTTAAGCAGTTGACTAAACGCTATAAAGGATTTATCTCATTTAATGCTCACACCACCTATGAAACAGATTTTCTTCTCCCTATTTTAACAGATAAGAAAACTGAGGCACAGGGAGTCAGGTGGCTTGTCCAAAGCCACTCTGCTTACAAATGGTGTATGGAACCTGTGAACTTGACCAACTAGTTGCACCAGCAAAATCAGAGGTGGCCTGTCCATCCAATATTGGCTGGCAGGTCCCTGCAGAGGCCAATCTAACGACACCTCTGCCTCCCCAAAGAACCAACCTTTGTACTCCTCCCAAGCTCAGGCTGACTGTGTGTGAGGGGAGCCTAACTCCTCATAGTCTCTGAGTGCCCCTGGGAAGAAGTCCCCACAGGCTCCTTGCAGCCACCCTGAGCATTCAGTACCTGTATTCTTCCTGAAAGTCTAACCTAAATCCTTCAAGCTCCAGGGCACTCCTGGACACCTCTCACTGACTCTTCCACCATCACTTCCACCTACCCACCTCTACCCTGGTGACAGCCTCTGGAAAGAGCAAGAAATGAGGTCAAAGGCCCCATTGGGAGCAGGTAGGGCCACAGCCTTGACTTTTCCCAGCCCTCAAGTACCCATGAAAAAGCCCAGACTTTGCAGTCACTGGGCCTAGGTCCCAGCCCTGGTTCCATATTCCTTAACAGTATGACACTGAGCTAGGAAGTTCCTTAACCTTCCTGAACCTCAGTTTCCTCATCGGCAAAATGAGATCAATCATCCTCATGGTCATGAGGTTTAAATGCCACAATGGGCTGGAAGTCTGAGCACAGCCCTCCTGGGGCCTATGGTGGGCTCACCACAGATGCTGCTCTCCTCCTCCTTCTCCCCTTCCTCCCCCCCGCCCCCATGGAAATGGGAAGTCATTTTCCATGGAAAAGAAAGCATGTTTTCCATTTCCTCCTGAGAAAGTTTGACTGAGGCGAATCTGCCCTTTATTGGATGCTATAGTCACCGTGCAAGGCACACTCCACACAGCATCTTATTCCATCTTCACACCCCCATGAGGCATGCATTATTACCTATCTATGATGACCAAGGCCCAGAGAGCAGCAGTGGCTTGCCTAAAGTCACAGAGCAAGTAACAGCCAGTATTGGGAATCAGTTCTGTATGCAGATTGTTGGGAGCCCTGGGGGGCTTCCTCAAGGCAAAGTCTCCCCTCTCCCAACCTCACAGGCTCTTCACCCCAGGGAAGAGACACGGTATGTCACATGTACAAGGTGGGAGAGTATTGCTCCTCCACACTTCAAAGATGAGAAAACGGAAGCCTAGCAAGGGTAAGAAGCTCAGCCAAGGACACAAAGCCAGGGGAGGTCTAGACTCAGCTGGAACTGCCAGCCTACCTCGGCTGAAAAGAAATAAACTATTCTGTTTCCTGCTTCAGAAGCAACATTTTCACTCTCTGGCACGTGAAGACCAGCTCCTCATCCTGCCGATTGGAGCCAGTTGGCATTTAGGAGGTCAAGACTGTTAGTCTCAGATCCCAAAGCCTAAAGCAGCCATGACTAAAATTGTCCCCCTCTTAGGAATGTTCCCCCTTCAGGTCCAGCCCTACAGAGAAGCCTCACATTGGATTGATTTTATGTCTGTGTGGCTGCAGGTCAGATTTCATTACACCAAGAACCATTACAGCAAAAGTCCTGGTGCTACCAAAATATTGCCAATTCAAGGCCAGGAGGCATACAGCCAGCACAAATAGTGCCTCCTCCAAGGACTGGGCAGAATGGTGATCTATATGTTCCCATTCCCCAAATGGGGAAACTGAGGTTCAGCAAAGGTTCACAGAGAGGAAGTGGTGAATGACCCATATGGGTCTGGCCACAAGACCTCTAAGGCTCTTTCCATGCCCCAGACCTTCTTGAGCCAGGCTCTGACACAGGTACCTGGGGCACATGCACTGACTCACTTTGAGAGGGGGTCACCCTGGAGGGGTGCTGGCCCTTATACATCCTGACAAATGTGTGTAACACAATGCCTCCCCCCTACACATGCACATGGCATGTGCACACAGCCAGCACATACTCTCTCAGAAACACACACAGGTCTTAGGGCAGTGGTTCTCAGCTCTGGGTGCACACTGGGGTACCTGGGGAGATTTTAAACACACCAGGGTCCAGCCCCACCGCCAGGGAAGCTGAAGGAGTGAGCGTGTATTAGTTGCCTATTGCTGCATAACAAATCCCCCCTCCCTCCACACCAAATGTAGCCCCTTGAAACAACGTTTCTTCTCTCACATGCATTTTGAGGGAGCAGCTGGCCAGGTGGTCCCGACTCAGGATCTCTCCCAAGGTTGTAGTTTAGATGGCCACAAGGGCTGCAGGCATCTGAAGGCTTACCTGTTGCTGGATGATCCGCTTTCGAGATGGCTCACTCCCCTGGCTGGCAGCAGAAGGCTTCAGTTTCTTGCCACATGGGCCTCTCCATAGGGCTGCTTACACATCCCTGTGACATGGCAGCTGGCTTCTCTCTGAGTGAGTGATTCAAAGGAGGGCAAAGAGAAAACCGCAGTGCTTTTTATGCCCTAACTCCTGAAGCACACTGTCACTTCTGCTTTTTTTTGTTTCTTAGAAGGAGCCCACATTCTAGGTTGATTTCATCTTTAGATGGGAGAAGTAGCAAAGGAATTGTGAAAATATTTTAAATTTTTTTAAAGTTTTTTTATTTTGAGAGAGAGAGAGAGAGAGAGAGCATGAGTTGGGTAGGGGCAGAGAGAGAATGAGAGAGAATGCCAAACAGGCTCTGCACTGTCAGCACAGAGCCTGATGTGGGGCTCAAACTCACAAACCATGAGATCATGACCTCAAGAATCAGACACTTAACCGACTGAGCCACTCAGCCGCCCTGTTGTGGAAATATTTTAAAACCAACACAGTGTGGGAGGTGGGGCCGGGACACTGGGATTTTAAACACTCCCTGAGTGACTCCAGCATGCAGTCAGGGCTGAGACCCACTGAGATGGAAAGTCACTAACTGGAGGGGCTTGGGGAGAGACACTCAGTAGGACATGACTTCATGGTTGAACCAGCCTCCAAGTCTCCTCCCCAGGGAAACCCACATCTGTGGCCTCAGCCTGGGCCCTGGGTACCCAGCTTCCAGCTCTCCCTCACCCCTCCCTCCCCCTTTCTGGCCACCCTCTCCCAACAGACCTTCTCAGAGACCCCCACCCACAGGCCCCAGCCTGGCCCCCAGACCAGCAGTGCCTCTCACTAGTGTCTTCTAGGTCTGTTTCAGGCCTGTTACAAGTATGTGGGTTTGCAGGGCACGTGTGTGTGCACACTGTGTATGTGCATTTGCCCACCAGCTATGTCTGCTTGCAGTCCAGGGGTCCCTGACAGGAGCACCGCAGTCTACCTTCTCCACACCCCTGCTCTGTCTGTCCTCCTTTCTTTCCTTTTCTCTCCCCTCTTTCTCTTTTATCTCCTTTCTTTTCTTGCTCTAGACTCCCCTCCTCCTTGATTCTACTCCCACCCCATTGTGTGGTCTCTGTGCCCTTTCCCCCTTTCCCGCCTGCCCTCCTAGCAGCAGGCCTGGTGGCTTCTCTGCGAATATTTTCAAGGAGCAGCAACAGAAACAGCCCAGAGGGAATGGGGAGTGGCCCTGGACTTCCATGCCTGCCTTCAGGAATCCCGCAGCTCCAGCCACTCTGGGGTCTCAGGCAGAGCCACTTTCCTTCTTCCATCATGACTCCCAGACGGAAGGGGGCATGGCTGAGGGGAGGTGGGCAGGAGCCAGGAAAGAGCCAGTGCAGGGGGGCCGCGTCCATTTGCAAACTCCTTTGCTAGTCTCTCCCCCATCAACTGCCTGTCTGCTGTGGGCCTGACCTGCCGGCCTCCAGAACCCTCCTTCCTCTCCATATTGTCTCTCTGTGGTATTTCCAGACTTTCTGTCTCTGTCTCCCACTGTCCTGTTCTGTGTCTCTCTGGCTTTCTCTTGGAGTGAGGCAGCGGGGGCCACAGCTCCAAGAGCTACAGCAGTGAGAGAGCTGCACCTCTCGAGGAGAGCAGTTGTGCCCTTGTAATGAGAAGGCAAGAGAACTCTTCTCGGGAATTAATGAGACCACCAAGAACAAAAGAGGCGGCCAGCAGAGGCCAGAGAGGCGGGGCCCGGCTAAGCCATCCCCGCAGAACCGTGTGCGGCAATAATAGAGTGAGGAAAAATGGAGTAGAGATCCCTGTGGTAAAAACTATTAGAGGAGGCGAATTATAAAACTATTAACCAGAATGTAACTCCCAATTAAAAGATGATTTAACACTGGAACCTGATGGATGAATTTTGATTAAATGGAGAACTATTAGGAGCCCAGGGATAAGGCCGCTCCTGCCAGTTCTAAAAGTTAAAAGGCAGTTTGATATAAAAATTTATAAATTAAGGTTAATTACTTTAAATAACATGGCTGGAAGCAATGAAAGGAAATGTGTCAGAATCTCCAGAGTTTGGGGCAAGATGGATACAGATGTCCAGGCTGGCCCCAGGGAACCCAGAGGTCAGGGCAGGGACGGTCAGGGCCAGCAAGAGGGCAGGCGATGTCAGCACTCCCACCAGGCCCACCGAGAAGTTGGGGGCTGGCTGACACACCAGCTGGGGATGCCACACCAGGGGACATGAGTTCTAGGAGTTGGGTGGGAAGGAGGCCTCAGGGCCCCAGGACCAGCCTAGGGAACTCATCTGATGGAGAGGACACAGACCCTGACCGGCCAGCCCTCCCTCTGTTGGAAGGGACATAGCAGGAATCTCGCCTGTGACCCAGTGTTTACTGAGTGTTCAGCAGGGGTGGCGGACAAATCACAGCACCTTGGTCCCACCCCACCTAAAGGAGTCACCCGCACACCCTGTACCCAGCCTTTCTGGCCCTCCTCCACACTCCCGACCTTGTGAGGCCCTACAAGGAGAGGCTGCTGGGTGTGGGCTGCTCTTCCCCAATGCCCCAGGCTAGTGAGATATGGCCACCCCACAGGGCCATCCCCTGCCCAGAACGCTGAGTCTTCCCTGAGCTGAAGGTCATGCTTCCAGGATGCCCAGCACTACCTACATCCAGGGCAGTCTGAACCCTCCACTACCAAGCAGCCCCCTGAATACTCTGCTCTGGGCAACTCATCCTATCCCCGGAACCCCACCTCTGACCCCCGGAGGACTGCTCTGCCTGTCAAGAGGGGCAACCCTGTGGACAAAAGATTCCACAGCAAAAGATGGTACTCAGCTCACGGGTACAGACCAGCCCTGAGGAGGCTTTGGAAGGCCGTGGCCCAGGAGACATTAATATAAGGCTGGCCCCGTTGTTAGGGTCACGGGCACTCAGCCAAACTCCTTGGGTTCAAGCTCCAGCTCCAACACTTACCAAATCTATGTCTTCAGGATTTACCTCTTCAGGCCTCATTTCCTCATCTGCAAAGTGGAGAAAATCTCTCCTTGCAGGATTGCCGTGCAGATGAGAGGCAAAGCCCTAACACACAGTAGGTGCTCAATAATGGCAGCAGACCTCATGTCCACAAAGTCTCATCTTAATAAGAAATGTAGTTATGTGGCAGAACCTTACTGACACTTCCTACATGCTGGCGCCCTGTGAACACTTCCTAGGCATAAGGTAAAAATATCTTATGTAATTTTCCCAGCACCATTTGAAGTCAGTCATTATTCCCATTTCCCAGAGAAGGAAACTGAGGCCTGGAGAGGTTCAGTCACAGGCACCGGGCCTCATGGCTGTCAGTGGTCAATCTAGGGGTCAGGCCTCTCTCCTCCTGATCCCACCTCTCACTGCCTCCCTAGGCACCGTGTTGAAGGCTTTCACATTCTCTCTTACTGTGTATCTTATTCTAAACCTCAAATAAACTACTTGGAAGTAGCTCCACTAAGAAAGGAAGAAGGAAGTGAAGGGGGAGAGGAAGGAGAGAGAGACAGGAAGGGATGGAGGGAGGGAAGAAGGAAGGAAGAGGAAAAGGAAGGAAAGCAGGAAAGAAAAGGTTGGTGAGTTTTGAAAAATAAACCTCTGTGGGATTAGAAGTCGGGAGCATGTCTAACAGTGGGAAGTCCTGGACACTGGAAATGTTCTGCTTCTGAGGTGGTTGGTGATTGCACAGGTGTTTAGTGTGTTGATTTGTGCTCCTTATGTAAAAAATTTTTCTAATTAACAATCTGAAAATGAATATGAGGGGCGCCTGAGTGGCTTAGTCAGTTAAGCGGCAGACTCGATTTCTGCTTAGGTCATGATCTCAGTCATGAGGTCATGAGATCATGAGATCAAGCCCCGCATTGGGCTCCCTGATTGGGATTCTCACTCTCTCTCTGCCCCGCCCCCCCCCCCCCCCCGCCACTCACATACACACACGTGCTCTCTCTAAAAAATAAACATAGAGGGGCGCCCGGGTGGCTCAGTCGGTTAAGCGTCCGACTTCAGCTCAGGTCACGATCTCGCAGTCCGTGAGTTCGAGCCCCGCGTGAGTTCGAGCCCCGCGTCAGGCTCTGGGCTGATGGTTCAGAGCCTGGAGCCTGCTTCCGATTCTGTGTCTTCCTCTCTCTCTGCCCCTCCCCCGTTCATGCTCTGTCTCTCTCTGTCCCAAAAATAAATAAACGTTAAAAAAAAATTAAAAAAAAAGTAAACATAGAAAAATTAATAAATAACAATAAAAATGAATATAATAATGGGTGAATATCATGGTATATAAATTACACCTCAATAAAACCTAATTTTTTTAAAAGTAAGGGAGAAGTCTTCCTTTTTTTAAAATTTAGTTTGAGAGAGAGAGAGAGACACACACAAAGCAAGCGGGGGAGGGGCAGAAAGAGAAGGAGAGAGAATCCCAAGCAGGCTCCACACTGTCAGCACAGAGCTGATGTGGGACGGACCGAGAGATCATGACCTGAGCTGAAGTCAAGAGTCAGATGCTTAACCAACTGAGCCACCAAGGCGCCCCTCAACACACCTATTTTTGAAAAAATAAATATGGTACGCCAAAAGAAAGCCCTTCCTTGGCTTTCCACGGTATACAACAGAAACCAGGTATCACAGGACAGAGAGAGACCCAGAGCAGCCTTGTGCTTGGTCCTCCACCTCCCGTGGAGGTGAGCTGTGGAAGAGTGGCAGGAGACGCAGGATCCCTGTCTCACCACGTGCCCCTGGCCATATCACTTCCCTCTCCACGCCTTTCTCTTTCTCTCTTTCTCGTTTTCCGAATGAACAAGGCAGGGATGTAGAGGAAGGGAGGACAACGGACAGGCACAGCCCAGGCAAAGGCTTAGAGGTGAGAAGAGCTGCAGGCACAAAGATCAATGCGCCCCCCAGGCTTGAACTGCCTGAGCTCAAGAAAGGAAGTAGGTCCTTAGATGCAAGGACAACGAGAAGGGCCATTTTCTGAAGAAGCTCCAAAATATTATGGACAGAAAAATATCATTGCAGTTGAGACAAAGCTAATACGATAGTGATGACCTCTTTCATAGTGTTACTGTTAATGCTGTTGTCGGCACTATTGTTATTGGGGAAGTAGCAGGGTGAGGCATAGCATTTCCCAAAGTGAACTCCAGGGAACATTTCTCCCACAAGATTCTTCTCAACAAAAATTTTCACAGCAAAGTACTCGATACTAACAAGGCTCTCCTCTTGGAACTACCCAATACATACCAGCATAATAAAAGCTCTGAGAAGTCTTGCAGCAAGCAATCTACTTAACTTTTGGAATTGTCTTTCCTACTGGCTCGGTCGGTCAGAGCATGCCACTCTTGATCTCAGGGGTGTGAGTTCAAGGCTCACATCCGACATGGAGCCTACTTAAAAAACAAAGAAAGAATGAAAGAAAGAAAATAGCCTTCCCTAAACACAGTTGATCATAGAACCCTTTTCTTTTCTTTTCTTTTCTTTTCTTTTCTTTTCTTTTTCCTTTTCTCTTCTCTCTTTCTTTCTTTCTTTCTTTCTTTCTTTCTTTTTTTCTTTCTTTCTCGTAACACTTATAGACAACCCCCGGAATTGAGGCCTTGTGGATCACACTTTGAGGAATGAAGAGAAGCAGAAAAAGCATAAGCTCCAGAGTCAGACAAAGTTTAATTTCAGTCTGTTTCATGTGGACTTGGTAATTTGCTTAATCCCTCTGTGCCTCAACTTCCCCAGCTATAAATTGGAGGAAATAATGCCAATCTCAAAAGGTGGTGAGGCTTAAATTAAATGTAGCACATAATAGACACTCAACACATGTTTGTTCTCCCCATTTTATAGAAGGACTAACTTGCCCAAGAACACATAAGCAGCCAGAAGGAACTCAAATCTGGGTCTTCTGTTTGGGAGAGAGGAAAGGACCTCTTCTTCGTGTTAGCATGTAGAGGGGAAATGAGATCCCTTCAGCTGAAAAGTCAATGCTCTGAGGTATAAAGGATTCAGGATTACTTCCTGACAGCATAACTCATACATGCCCTGGACCATCCAAGACTGAGTCATGACTCCACCACTTACAAGCTCTGACTGTGGGGAAGTTATTTAACTGCTCTGGTTCCTGCATCCGTAAAGTGGGGTTACAAATAGTACCCTCTACATAAGATTGTTCTGAGGAAGAAACGGGCCAATCCAGGTAAAGTGCTTAGAATAGTGATTGACATACGATAAGCCCTCAATAAGGTACACTGCTGGTTTTTTGTTTCTTTTTTTACTATTACTGTTCACTATGGGGTTCCAAGTCAGTTGATAGAGGGGGAGGGGGTGACAAAGAATTCTTTCTCCCACAGGGTCCTGAATAGTAGGATGACAGCCTGTGTCAGCCAGGATCCCCTCTTCCAGTTCTGTCTTTCCCCAGATTCCAACCATGCCTGGTCCCCTTCCTGTCCCTTGGAGATCTCATTAATGACACCCACCCTGATGGGGCTGTAAATGCCCACGGTGAGCTGTGATGGGCTGGTCCTCTAAAGAGTTACTGTGACCCCAAACTCCACCAAGCTCACATGAGAACAGTGGACTTGACTTCTCAAATCACCATCGCTTCTGTGGCATCCTCTGAGGTGAGCAAAAGGGGTTCTTGCATCCACAACTTATCAGTGGAGAAACTGAGGCAGATGGCAAAATTTAGGAGCTCTCCTACAGTCAAATTTGGGGGCCTAGAACCTAGATCTTCTGACCTCCAAGCCCTGGCCATTTTTCCCATACTGAGCTGAACCAAGCCCTCGCTCTCACCCCCAAATAAAGTTATTCTTAGTTGTAAGGTTTCCCCTCACCAAAGGGGCTCCACACACTAACGGGTGAAGTTTGCTGATACACAGGCCGTGCAGTCGAGATTGCCCATGGGCACAAGGCCTCATGATCAGTAATCCAGTTACCAGCCCCTCTCTCTGTACATCTTCCAGAACACCCCCACCATTCCTTCCCATTTCAGCCTTCACAGGAGGGCTTTCCCCTGCTAACGAATCACACACGTCATCTGGGCTCTGATGGCCACAGAGACCTGGGCCTGGCCCACCTTTGACCCCTAGGACAGAGTGGAGCTGATATAATCATTTTCTAGCCTAATGAGCCTACTACATCTCCCACAAAACAGAGCTTAATGGCTATGGTGGCCCCAGCCTAAGCTAGAGCTCTGGGGCTAGAGGTCAAGGGTTAAAGGTCTAAGTCCGGGCCAGAGCCCTTCTCTCCCCACCCCAACTCAGTGTTTCAGTTTTCTCATTGGTAAACTGACTTTCCTACCACTGAACTTGCTGTGTTGCTACGAGAACTGGAAACAATTCAGGTAAATGTAGCTCCTGGCCCCAGGGCAGGTGGTCCCCAAAAGACAGCGTAATGCAGCTAACATTGGGCCGCCCTGCAGCCAGCTCTGCATGGTGCTGCATTCAGGGGAAACATCAGTCCATCGCCACCACAACATGGAAATGCAGCTCCAGTTCTTACCAAGCATCTCAAAGGGCATTCAGAATCCCACAACAAGGTAGTGCTCCCTGGAGTCTTCTTCCTCCATCGCCCACCACCTCCCACAGCTGGTCCATGGTGCCTCGGTCTCCCCTAGTGTTCACCAAACCCAGCCCCTGCAGGCGCCCCGCTTTCCTTGCTCTCCTCTCTGCCTTCTATCCTCTTCCACCCCTTCACCCAAGAGGGATGCTCTGCCTCTTCTGAAGGAAGTTAATCTGAGATTTCTGGGCTTCTTTCAAATTTCCCTTCCAACCCACTACCCCTGACAGAACAGCTGGGGCCCAAAGAGGCCCAAACACAGAAACTCTGTTGGTGGCAGAGGAAGGGTAAGGGCTGGGGATCCTTGGGGGTAAACTCTGTTCTGGTCCTGTAATAGGTAGTTGTTACCATCAGGTATGTCAACACACGATTACTGCCATCTACAGTTTGCTCCTCGAGGAGCTTACAGTCAAGTTGAAGAAATGCCTGAAACAACTAGACAACATGGGAATCTGAATTACATATAACAGACATACGTGCTGTGTGGGCTGAAAATCTGTGTCCACTCAAAATCCATATGTCGAAGTCCTAATCCCCAGTGTGATGGTATTTGGAGGTGGCGCTTTGGGGAGGTAATTGGCTTCAATGGGGTCATGAGGGTATGGCCCCATGAAGGGATTAATACCATTTGAAGACAGCAAAGGCATACCAGAGCTCTCTCTCCACCATGTGAAACTGCAGCAAGAAGGCAGCCCTCTGCAAGCCGGGAAGTGGGCACTCACCAGGGAACCAAATCAGCTAGTGCCTTGACCTTGGATTTCCCAGAACTGTGAGAAATAAATTCCTGTTGTTCAAGCTACCCAGTTTATGATATTCTGTAAGGCAGTTCGAGCTAAGACATATGCCTTCAGGTGAGGAAGGGTGTTGCAAAGTGGGGAAAACTTGAGCTAAGCGCCCTCCCCACCAAAAAAGGATGAGTAAATTTGTGGCTAGAGGATGAGCGAGAGCACTCCTGGAGGGCACTCTGAGTCTGCACAGCTGTGGAAAAGAAAGGGCACCAAGAATTGACTGGTCTGGAACAGGACAGGTTGAGAGACACCAAGGCCAGAAAGGTAGGCTAGGAGCAGGCCATATACATATACATATAAGGCAGGGTCCCGGCTTTCGCAGAGCCAACAGGCTATGCAAAGATATAAATCCCTTTTTCTGGGGGCACCTGGGTGGCTCAGTTGGTTAGGTGTCTGACTTCTGCTGAGGTCATGATCTCATGGTTCGGGCTCTCTGCTGATCAGCTCAGAGCTTACTTCAGATCCTCTGTCCCCCTCTCTCTCTGCCCCTCTCCCCTCTCAGAAATAAATAAACTTTGAAAAAAATTTTTTAAATAAAATATAAATGCCTTTTTCTTTGGAGAAATAAGCAAAAGAAATAGAAGATACCACCTTACCCTCAGGAGACCCTCCCTCCCAGTCTGGGAGAAGTGTACAGAGGCTCCTAGACTCTACCTTTCAAAAGCTTAGAGTCTTCTGGAAGAGACACAATCCCTCCAGGGAGCTTCTAGCCTGCTGGGGAAGAGTGAATCTCTGCACATCAAGGTCTCTCCTCCTGGGCTGCCCCTTCCTGTCTGACCACTTAGAGAACTCCTACTTTTCTTTCAAATATTACCTCTTCTGAGAAGCTTTCCTTGATCCCCAGCAGACACAGAGAGTCTCCCAGAGCATTTTGTTCCTTCCTCCATCAGAACACTTCATACTTCCCACTGAAGGAGATTCTGTGTGTGTGTATGTGTGTGTGTGTGTGTGTGTGTATACACATGCACACTCTTGTGTATGTTTGGGTGTCTGTCTCCACATACATGCCCCTAGCCCACAAAGCCCCACATTTGTGAGGGTGGAAACCAGGCCCAGTAAGAGTCCTGGCTGGTGATGAACAAGTATGTGATGGCTAAGTGACTGAATGGATGGACAGACTGGCTGATATGAGAGACAATCTGGACATATTAGTCTGCTAGGGAAAATGGACACTGGGTCAAGCCATGTCTCTTTGTTTTTTGTTTTTTGTTTTTTTTTTCTTAAATTTTTTTTTTTTCAACATTTGTTTATTTTTGGGACAGAGAGAGACAGAGCATGAACGGGGGAGGGGCAGAGAGAGAGGGAGACACAGAATCGGAAACAGGCTCCAGGCTCCGAGCCATCAGCCCAGAGCCTGACGCGGGGCTTGAACCCACGGACCGCGAGATCGTGACCTGGCTGAAGTCGGACGCCCAACCGACTGCGCCACCCAGGCGCCCCAAGCCATGTCTCTTTGACACAGAAATAGGAAGCTGATTATCTCCCCAGAGCCTCAGAGAAGGTCCAGGGTGCAAGATAATGGGGGTTCTGAGGAGCACCCCTGCTTGCCCTGTCCATACATGCCAGCCTGGCCTCTGTTACCTACTCTGGGTAATCAGCAGCAGTGCCCTCAAGCCTCAGGATTGGCTGTCTGCCCCTTGTGGGCAGCATGCCCTGGAAAAACCACTACAAATATAATACAAGTCTGTTGCCAAACAAAAAAGTGGGGCATATAGCCAGAAAATCACAAATTCCTCTAGAAGCAGGTCAGGGCCTCTCTGCTCATCCTGTCGATGGTTCACACAGGCAAGAACCAATACCAAAGGCATTGCACAAGTAAAAGTTTGACGGCCCAGAGGACAGAGAGCTGGCTGTGCTTCCTTCCTCCTAGACAGGCTTCTCTGAAGAGCCTAAAGGGCAGCCTACAGAAGCACTGGACTCACATCCCCAAAAAGACGTTTGGCCTCTTCAAGCCTCAGCTTCCTCATCTAGAAAATGGGTATGACCATAACTAGGCAAAGGGCTGTGATGAGAATAAAATATGAGCTTGCATTTGGAAGAGCTTTGTGGAGTATAAAGGGGTGCACAGACAAGAGGCTCAGGCCATTTGAATTGTTTCAGTATCATTGTTATTAGAGCAGAAGAGCAGAGACTCAAACCCATGACCCTGAGACCAGTATTGTGACCTGCCCCCAACCCCAGCAAGGGGTCCTTGGCTTCTGCTCTGAGCTGGATTTTTTGAAACAAGGCATGGAACAACTGGGGAGAAGAGGGGGAGGAGAAGGGCATGCGCGTGCATGTGTATACACATTGCATGTGTGTGCGTGTATGTGGGTGTGAGCCCATCTGAGTGTGTGTGTGTGTCTCTGTCTGCCCTGGGGTAAGGAGGAGGGGATGGAGGGAAGAAAGGGAGAACTGAGAAGAAAAGCAGAAAAAGCACAGAGAAGAGAAGGACTGAGGTATTCGGTTACATGATCTAAATTCTAATCAAACATCATTTAAAGCGTGTTTTATTTCAGCCTCGGGAGAGCCGGTCCCTCCTGGCTGCTCACCATGGCAACGGGCCGCTCATTTCAGAAGTGTCATGCCACATTATCGTCCTGCCGCCTCACACGCTCTCGCCGCCTGACAACTTCGCTCTGCCCCTCGCGACAACCATCCCCGCTCCGCCGGTTTATTTTTGGTGTCAGCCAGCCCCCCTCCCCTGCTCCCTCCCCAGCGTCAGTGGATTGAAAGACAACCCCAGCCCTCCAGCCGGTGAGCATCGCAGGCTATTTGGTGATAAGAGATAATTTCAGGAGATATTTGCTTACACGCATATGAACAATTTGCTGCATTAAGACAATTCTGCCTGGTATGTGGGGATGGGGAGGGGGTGGCCAGCGCTCAAGCTGACAACACCCCAGGAAAGAGAAGGGAGGGGCACCCCTCAATACTTAAGACCCCTCCAAAACTATGAGATTCTCATCTGGCTGCCATCCCTAGCATCATGGGGAAGCCTGCCGCTAACTCACTGTGTGACCTTGTGCAAGTCACTTCCCTTTTCTTTGCCTCCCTCTCCTTATCTCTCAAAAGACGGAGTTGGACCAGCTGCAGTCTGGATCCCTACCAAGCGTGGCACTGGGCAAACCAAAGCACCAGGGTGGGCACAGCAGAGAACTGAGTACCCAGAAAGAGAACAGACTCCTGGTCTTGCCACCAATGTGAAGACCAGTGAAAGGAAACAAGGTTAGCCCAACACAGCCCACCTCCATGCATGTGACTGTCCCAGATCAGAAATGGTGGTTGGTGGGGTTGGGGGTCCTGAAGCTCCCCACTCTGGTGGAAGCTAGGACCTAGGATCAGACCCTGTCCTGGGAAGGGTTTTTCTGGAACACCCATCCCTGCACTCTGCCTGAACTTCTTCACAGGACAAGCGACATCTCTTGAGCTACCCACTCCCTCTCTGGCATGTTTACACGCACACACATGCTCCCACACGCATCTCCCCAGATCCAGGGCCATTTTTGACGGACGCACAAAGGCTGATTAAGAAGAAGTTGGGAGGGAGAGGTGTCCCTTGAAACCCCAGCTAGGAAGTTGGATCCCTGGTGCTCAGAGCTGAGTACAGAAATAATAGGCTGAAAGGTGAGGTGGTCCCATCCTGATGCCTTCACACACTTAAAAGCCAAGAATAGTAAGAGCTGTGTCTGCTGAGGGCTTCCAGGAGCCAGGCCCTGGGCCTCAGTATTCTCATCTACAAAATGGGGATAACAATAGCCACTTCACACAGGGTTGCTGGGATGATGAAAGGTATATCTAACACACAGTAGGGGCCCAGTGAAAATCAGCTACTATGAATAATAATAAAAGCCACCCCATGTGGAGCCAGGGAGCTGTTTCCCTTCCACTGGCTTGAGACCTCTGCATAGGTGGACAGTGCAATAAGTCGCCCTTGGCCAAGACCTTGAGCCCTGGGTTTACTCTTCCCCCACCTCCTCCCTACTCTGCCTTTCACTCTATAGCCCTGCCCCAAGTCTGGAAAGTGATGAGCTGGGGGCTCTCTTGCCATGTCATGCCCCTACTCAAGCAATGCACACAGGCCCCAGCTTGGTCCTCTTTCTCAGCAAACGAACGAAATGAATTAAATTACTCATCGCAGCATTGCACTCACATGTGTTTGACTCCGAATTGGTAGGTTCAAGGGGCAGTACCATGGGGGAGGGGCAGGGGACTCAGACAAGGAAGTTGGGTCAAAAGGAGGAAGGGGTATAGTGGTCAGAATGAAGGGTTACCTAATCACACCCACATTTCTGGATTTTTTTTTAACTATCAAGAACATGTGTTATTTTTATAGCCACACCCGGAATCAGCAGGAGGTTTGCTGGATGCCTCGTTTCCTGCACCCTCCTTCAGATCCCAGAGTTCTTGAAGGCAATAAATCAGGGGAGAGAGTGCTCAACACGGACTCAGAAGTCCCCCGGACCTGCGTCGCCAGCCTCCTCACCCCTTCCCAGCTGTGTGGCCTTCAACAAGTCCCTTAACCTTCTGAGCCTCAGTTTCCACATCTGCACTGTGGACAGAAGGCAGGCCCTGCCTCGGGACCCCCGTGGGGAGTTAAGATGGGGTATTTGAGCGCCCTGCACGTCAACCAGCACCAAGGAGGTGCCTCCCACTCACCCCTCCCCCGACAGAAGCAGACAGCCCCGAAGTGCCTCCGCTGTAAACCTTCTAAAACTCTCTCCCCGAGCAGCTCGGGCGAGGAGGCTGTACCGCGGGACCCTCCTCGGCGTTCCCAGCGCATTCAGCCTCCCACCGAGGCGGGCTAGGGCGGAGGAGCTGGGGCGGCAGGGAGTCCTCCTCCGCCAGTCCGGCGATTGGGGCCCGGGTCCAGGGAGGGAGGGGAGGAGCGCCCACCCGCACCCCGCCGGGGCCTTGGGGGAAGGGCAGGGGCGGGCGCCGCCGGCTCACCTTCTGACGGTGAAATGTGGCCATTTACCTTCACGCTCCAATGCCAGCACCTAAATCACTGTCGCAGCGCCCGCGCTCAAGGTTGCTCCCGAGCGGCCGCCAACAAAGCCGCCGCCGGCCCCCCGCCGCCGCCGCCGCCGGGAAGGCCCGAGAGGAGGGGACGCTCGCGGCCCCTCTGCTGCGCCCCTGCCTTCCTCCCCGCCCCCCTTCCCCTGCCTCCTTTTCATTCTCTCTTTTTGTTGTCCCAGAGACCTATCTCCGGGACCTGGCGGCCACAGTGCCCACTCCAAACTCACCAAGAGCCTCAAGTTTAGGTTCCAGCCCAGAGTGAGGTTGTAAGGACACCCGGGATTGCGGGGTTAGGCGCTCAATGTGCAACAGCAACTTTACATTTGGGTCCCTCTGCCCTGCCATGTGCCTGGAGTACACCCAACGTGAATAGGTTTTGTTCCGGTAACTACCTCGTGAATGTCACTTACAAGGCAGCGAGTATGCGTGTCCTTAAAGTGCTAATCTGCTAAAGGTGAACATTTAACCCATCTCAGTGACTGTTTTGACATGGCTTCATTAGCCCTGCTCCCTTCCTTCACCCTTTTCTCCCCCTGATCTTTCTCTTTCCTCCCCCTCAGGGGTCTCCACTGTTCCTCCATCCAGAGAGGACAAGGGGGCGTGGATACAGGAGAGACACCTGAGGTCCCTGTGGAGAAGGGGAGGGGGGAGGGAGGGTTGCTGGCACCTAGAACCAGAACCGGGTCAGGAGGAAGTCTCCACCCCTGCTGTGGCCTGAGGTGCCCACACCCGCTAGTCAGCCCTGAGAGGGGGTCAGCTCAGAGGGAAGTGAAGAGAACACCTGCGCTGGAAGGGAGAGAAGGTACTGAGCTGAGACACATGCATCCCCCCAGCCCCCCTCCCTGGTCTGGATCTGAGGTGCTGGGTATACCAAGGGGCTGAGTTCTGCCCTCATCCTGAGCACACTATTTGCAGTGACCATTCACTCTGTCTCAGATCCAGATTCATTTGTAACTTATCTCTGTTTCCTCTGTGTGGATGAGTGGGACTGGTACCCCCCCCTCCCTGAGTGTGGGTTCCCCCTGGAGACAGAAATTACTTTCCTCATCATTCTGGAGAGTCCACCCCCCAGGGCAGAGATTGTATCCCTCCCATCAGGTTGGGTGCTCCCAAGAACAGGGACTGTGTCCCCAGAATAGAGGCTTCTGTCTCCCTCATCAAATGGAGGACCCCCTCAAGTTAAGGGCTGTGTGTCTCTCCTCCAGATCAGAAAGTCCTCCCCAGGACCCTACTGACCACAGCTGGCCTAGTGTTCACAGCCCTACTAGGGTCCTATCCCACTCCCGAGCACTATAGTCCTAGAAGCCCTCAAGTCTGGGCACAGATCCACCTTCATCAGGTCTCAGCCCTGTGACCTTGAACAAGTCACATGACCTCTGGAGAGAATGATGCCACTGCTCAGGGGCTTATGAGGCTCCAAGGAGACTGCATGTGGTGAAAGGGCCTAGCACAAGGCCTGGCATATAGCAGGTGTTCAGTAAATGCTGTCTCATTCCTTTCCCCTCATTAGTCTGGGAAGTATGTTCCAAGCTGCTCTGCCAGCTGAGGCTGAGAAGACAGAGGTGGGCTAGGGTTGGACAGGAGCACCCAGAAAATACACACACACACCCTCCCATCAAGCAACTGGGTAGTAGCCTCCTTCGTTAGGGGACGGGGCGATGGCAAGGAGTTAAATGTATTAAGCAATTTACAATTAATATAGAAGTCATTCCAGAGATAGCTACTAGAAAGAGTACAACAGGGCAATTAACCCACTAATACACTAGGCTATTACATCGCTATGTCTCTTATTTTAGCCCGAGGTGATTTGAAACGCATTGGATTAGAGGATATTACAGCAGATAGCATGAAAAATAGCTTAATGTAATGAGCCATCCCGTGATGTCTGCTATTAAAGATGATTTGCAGTTGAAAACTACAACATACAGTAGTTCAGCTATTTGAGGACCAAGGGGGTGGGGGGCTGGGGCAGTGCTGTTAACCCTTCCCTCCTTCCAGCTGCCCCACCCCCACCAGGCCCTCTACTACCTGCACTCCGAGATCATCAAGTGCATCTTATTAGGCGACAATGGCTTCATTGGGAGATTGGAGATTGGGGCCCTGAGGTTGATAAAGAACCAATAATCTGCTAATAACCTTTAAAAAATAGATTCCCCCAGGGAGCTGTACTAATGGGCTGAGGCTGGGGAGGGAGGTTGATTGGCAACTGGGTGGCTAATGTGGAGAAGGGTGTGGGACGTGAAAGGGACTTCCCTAGGTAGGGGGGAAGGTCATCCCGCCCACTCCACCCCCACCCCCTGACCTGGGATGGAAGGTGTGTGGGTGCTGGACTGCCATTAGGAGCTGTACCTAGGGAGATGTGTGTGAATAATTACAACACACAAAACCGATTTTTTTCTATTTAGCCAACCTTTGTGTGGCAGGTCACGGCTTTTAATTTTCACTTGTATTAGTTCCCTGGGCTTTGTGGGCATCTGGAGAGGTAGGTAGTATTAATACCTTCAGTATACATTAGGCATCTGACTCAGAGCAAGCAAGTAACTAACTTACCCAGGTTGATGCGGCCTGTTACGTAATAAAACAGGAATCAATGAGAGGTTTTCTGATTTCAAAGCTCATGCTTAAAACTATACATCTCCAGCTATCATTGTGTTCTACCTAAGAAAGCTGTGCATACCCTAAGCTTGCCAAGGCCTTCTTCCATGTTTTCTTCCGGAAGTTTTCCTATTTTTCCATCTCGCATTTAGGTCTATGTTCCATTTTGAGTTACCTTCGGTGCATGGTGTGAGGTGAGACTTGGTGTTCATTCTTTTTTTTTTTTTTGGACTATGAGTGCATGCGCATGTCCACACGTGAGACTACATGTATGTCCACATGTCTGCTGGCTGCCGTGCAGAGAAAGTGGGGGTGCACATGCGGAGGCCGTCTAAGGCACACACCCCCACACGCAGAGACACATGGAAGGTTCAGAATACATCTGCACAGCGGGTGTGAGGAGTGGGTGAATACCCAGGATGGGCATGTGTACGAATGCTTATTTTGGTCAGTGTACATGTGTGTGTCACAAGAGCATGTGCTGGCGTGTGTCTGTCACCGCACGTGCATATTGGTATATGTGTGCCCAGATGTTCACAGCTCTGAGTGTCACTGGGCGTACATGTGTGTGTGTCCAGCTTTCATGGGCATGTCATTGTTGTGGCTGAATTTGTGTGCATACGTGTCACTGCACGTGGGTGCGCGTGTGTGTGCGCACGCGCGCTGTCGGCATGTGTGGTACCGTGTGTCTGTGTCTGCATGTGTGTGTGTCGCTGTGCCCATCTGCACCTCCTCTGGTGCTGCCACCTCCGACAGCTGCAGGGCCAGCCAGGAACAGCCCCCCGCGCCCCCCTCACTGCTGTCTTTTATCATCATTTGCCATGAAAGGGAGCCCAGGAGGACGGTGATAAATAAGGGCCACTTAAAATACGAGACGACCACTCTGACTTTGGGGAATATTTCTTCTGTGGAGCAGCTGGTGCCGCCTCTGTCCTTGTGGAAAGGGGTCCCAGGGGCCGCCAGCCCCTGCCCCGGTTCCTTGGGCTCCCTCACCCCCTCCTCTCCGCCCCCTCCCCTGCCCCTGCCCTAGCATCTCTGGTCTGGGAGGCCTTGGGAGGTCCCGGGGAGGGAAGTAGAGGGAGACCCACCTGGAGGCCAAGGCAGGCAGCACAAAACTGGCCCTCAGTTTGCACTTCTCGGGGCCTCTGGGGAAGACTGAGTATCTTGGAGGAGGAGCTAACAGGCCAGGAAGGGACTGAGAAGGTAATGGCAGGTCACAGGGCCTCAACCTGGTGGGGCCCCCTTCGAATCTCCTCTCCCCTACAAGCTCAAGTGAGGGAATGGTTGGGGGTCCAGAGAGCTGAGACACGCATGGACACACACACCAGTCACACGATCTTGAGCACCTACTATATGCCAAGCCCTAAGAGAAAGACTTGAAGACACTGCTCCCAAGAGGAGATAACAATGTACACACACACTATATGTGCCACACCAAGCCACACAGACATTCAAAAGACAAGTGTAAGACTTGTTCTGGGAAGAGATGAGCTCTGAGAAGAGAAGAAGGAGGTGAAAGAAGAGAAAGGAACCAAAGAGGGAGGAATAGAAGGGAGCAGATAGAAAACCATGGGTGTGAAGGATGTGCAACTGCATTAGGACAGAGGTGGCCCCTAGTGGGAGGGGGAGCGGGGCTGGGGTTGGATGGAGGCTGTTCACTGCCCAAGGGGGCAAGTATGGGCTAAAGTCCAGCCTTCCCTTCCCTGGCCAAGCCATCGTCTGGCATGAGGCTGTGTCTGTCAGGTGGGAGGTTGCCTTGTTCACAGAAAGCACCCTCAACCAGCACACACTGTACCCGCAGGGCTGGGTTCCCTCAGAGGATCGCCTCTTCTGGATTCTTACAGAGGCACATTCTGAGCTGGCCAGGCTGACAGAGGGGCTCTCCAGCTCTGTCCGTGAGACATTATTTCCTTACAAATAAAAAAAAAGAAAGGAAAGGAAATAGAAACTGAGACAGAGGAAAAGGAGGAAGAGAAAGAGGGAGGGAAGAAAAGAAAAAATGAAAGGAGAGGAAGAGGGAGAGGAGGAGCCTGGGGGGGGGGGGGATCATCCTTGGAGGCTTTTCTAATCACAGAACTTGTCACTGTCACTCTGCTAGTTGAGATGCCATGACTGATCTGGGCCCACCAGCATCTGGGGTTGGGGGTGAGGGGTAAATCAGGATTAACAGGTGATACACACACACTTCCCCTGCCATACCCACCCTGTGTCCCTTCTCAGCCCATCCCACGTGGCCAGAGACCTGTCATGTCTCATTTCCTTCCCCCCAGAACTAGTGATGGAAGCTGGGGGCGGGGGAAGTCTGCTCAAGCTGACCTTTTCTCCCTCGATTTCCCTCCCAAGTTCCTCATTTCCCATGACCCCCCTAAACACACAAAGCCATGTCACCACCCAACAGGGGCTGTCCCTGGGAGGGACATCTAGGGCTCATCTGGGGCTTTTGAGCCCCAAGCTCCAGAGATGGGCACCCTAGGGGGCACCCACAGCCTCTTGCCTTGAGGTTCAGATGTCTGAGGGCCTGCCCTGGCCCTAATCCTCCCAAACATTTCCCAAGGGCCTGGAACACCTTTCTATCTTGCCCACCCTGTGGAAGGGAAAGTGGAGGAGAGGTAACTGTTACTGGGAACCTACTGGGTGTCTAGGGCTCTGAGCCCTGGCAGTACCTATCTCCTGACATTTACAAGAACCCTTTCGGGTGAGTTTTAACTCAGAATCTCCAATTTACTGATGAGGAAATCTCAACCATAGCAGGGAAAGCCTCACAGTTTATAACTAGAGCTGCAGGAAAAGAAACCCTGGTCTCTTGACTTCAAATCCTGCTCTTTCTGTACAGCGTCAGACTTGTTCCTTGAAATCTCACTCCAGCCAATGCCTTCAATCGGATCATCCGAGGCACGCTCTGTGCTAGGCACCGGGCTGAACCAGTTACCACATTAGCTCATCCAACTGCACATTCACCCCTAAGGATGCTTCTATTATTATCCCCATTCTAAAGATGAGGAAACTGAGGCTCAGAGAGGTTGAGTGACTTACACAAGGTTACACAGCATGGAAATGGCAGAGCCAGGACTCACACCAGGTCTGGCCTCCTAATTTATGCACCTTGCCCGTTATGATGGCAACATGGATTCTGCCACCACCACCTACAGCCCAGAACCAGTGGCAGGACCCCCAGTCCAGACCCCTCCACCCCCCAGGGCCAGTAGAGAAAGATTAAAGGATGGGGTGCTCAGGCCTCAGCAGACAAAGAGGAAGGGGTATCGGGGTCGAGCACTATGCATTCTCTATCTTCCCAAGAGCACCGGCCCCATTGTCCCCACAAGTGCCCTTAGATTGTCAGAGCCAGGGCCTCATCTGGCCCTCAGAATATATGGCCACACAATAATATGACAGTTCAGGGAGGAGGGGTGGGAGACTGGGGTGGAGGGGCAAATGAAGAAGGCTCCACACAGCCCCCAGAAGAAAACTTAATAGTCTGGGGGCTCCCTTGGGTCCTTCTCATTAAAAAAAAAAAAAATCTCTATTTAAATGCAAATTTGTGCTGGAGCTGGGATGGGTTGGCGGGAGGCAGAGAAGCATCCAGACGCTGACAGACCAGCCATTGGACCCAGCTCCCCAGTCTCAGTCTCGCCTTGTAATCTGGGGCCTGTGCTCAGAAGTTAGCTCTATCCTCAAAGATCACCACCTCCACACCACCCTGGAAAGCCCTGTTCAGTTTAACCCTTCACTACCTGTCTGTCTCTCTTTGTGTGTCTGTCTGTCTCACACAAATACACACACACACACCCTCTAAGCTCTAAACAGAAATGTGTCATGGGGGTGAGGGTGACAAGCTGTAAGCCTTGATTATAGTTTTCCTCCTAAATCCAGGAAGGGAATGAGTCTGACCCCACACTGCCCCCTCTCAACACTTTCTCCAAGGAAAGAACTTCTGTTTGAACAAGAGAAGCAGAACCTGAAATGTTTGTAGCTGATTTTGGCCCAACCCTCTATTTTGTTCTCTCTCTCTCTCTCTCTCTCTCTCTCACACACACACACACACACACACACACACCAGGTTTCAAACTAGACAACAAAACAAACTTGGCCCTCAAATCTGATTCTTATGGGAAAAGCAGACATGGAGTAGTGGATGGAGAGGTTAGCAGCTGGGATCCACACCTGCCCAGCACCCATATCCTGTCCCTGTCCACCTCCCATGGAGAGGGAAATCGCTCTGCTCCCTCAGCCTCAACAAACCCCTCATCCCAAGCTCCCTCCCACCCTAGCCCGCCCCCACCACCCCCACCTCTCCAAGCCCATTACCTCCAGGGATAATTATGTGGGTGATTCGCTGGCCCTGGAGAGCTCTTCAGGGGCACTAGCTCAGGATGAGGGAGGGAGAGGAGGGTTGCCCCTGGTTACCACCCTGTTCTCCCCCTTCCTCCCCCACACCATTGAGGGTGTTATTTAGGGGGAGTAAAGAAGGAGATGCTGTATAAATCCATCTAGTACACAAATGCCAATACCTGCCCCCCAAAACTTCCATACTTCCATTCCTGGCATTGTCAAGAGAAACTGAGCAAGAACCTCCCCCTGGGGGAAGCACAAGTAACCCTTGGGCTGAGAATCCCAACAGTCCCGACTGGCCCTGCCTCCTCCAGAGCCTCAGGCCTCTGTCCTGTGTCTGTTTTTCTGCCACCTCTGGGGCTTTTGCTGATTCTGCTCCAAGTTGATGGGATGAGCCATATTTACCATTCCTCTGTATGGAGATCCACAGAGAAAGGAGGTTCAGGACTGGAGTGGGGACACCCAGGAGACCCCTTACAGCTACCCAGCCAAACTCAAATTTCAGGTCTGTCTGATCATGCCCTTGGCAGCTACTGAGAAGAAGGAAGAGTCATGGTCAGTTCATCTGCTGCCTACTTCCCCATGCTCATGGCCTGCCCTGGGCTCTCCTCTGGACACCATGGGGTTCTTGGCATTGGGAGGAAAGGCCTTTGGGACACAGAGTGGTCAGAGGAAGTATAGAGACCTTGAGGGCCACAAGGCAGAGCAGGGGCTTGAGGTCAGGAAGGGGAAGAGACACCTCCTGCCTCCTTCTGAGAAACCCTGAGCAAGAGATAAGCAAACAACCCGGAAGAGAGGAGGGTTCACAGGGAGTTGGGACTAGTAAATTCTCTACTGAGAGAGAACTGAGCCCAGAGAGGAAAAAGAATTGCATTAGGTCACAGAGAGTCACAGCTGATAGAAGAAAGCTAGAACCTGGTCTCTTGACTCCAAAGCCATGGGCTGACTTCGACTTGATGGAAAGATATATATCTTATATGTGTATACACACACACACACACATATAAACCCATATGTGCAAGCAGTGCCCACTACGTGCAAGAGTCTGCATGCATTTGTTCACATAATTGAGTCAGTACCTAAAACTGGCATTCGTCTGCCTACATGTTTGTGATGTTTGTGGGTATGAGCATGTCTAGGCACATGGGGCTAGGTCACATGCGTAGGCATATGTGCAGGAGGGCAGGGCATGTGCCACTGTCTACAGGTTGAGGAGCAGAGGCCTCCATAGCCTCACCTGCAGGAGTCCCTGTGTCAAGAGCATCTCTAAGGGCTGTCCCCGGAGCCAGACTCCCACCCTCAGACAAGCCCCAAGCTTGTCTCCCACCCTCACACAAGCTGCCGTTCAGCAGCTTCCTTCCAAAGGACCCTCCTGGAGGTGAAGCTGTTCTTACAAGCTCCTGATATAATGGTGGAAACAATTGGAAGAGATGGCTCATACCCAAAGGAAAACATTTCTAGATATGATATTACAACCTTGCCTCAAAAATGGGACTTTACCATGAGAAAATACAGTTTATTAGAAGACATATTTTCTTTTAATTTGATTGTATAATCTTTGTTGTTTTCTTTTTAAGGGGTATGGGGTGGGGGGAGGGGCTGAGATTTTGAAATCAATCCTTTGCATTTCCTTTGTACTTACTGACCACCAAGATTAGAGGGTGTAAATGAGAAGACATCTGTGAAAATTCTAGGAACAAGTCCGACCCAAAGCTGTCCATGAGCACCCCTAAAACACTGTCTGTTTTACTACACTCCTCTGTAGGAGGTGGCTTCAGGAATGGAGTAGAGAAACCAAGAGGAGAGGCTACGGGTCAAGTCCACTGCCATGCTGGGGAATAGCAGGGGGCCTAGGTTCACCTCAGTGACCCATTTCACCTACTGAATCAGACTATAGTATGCTCCTCCTGCCCTCTGCCTGACATGCACACACACACACACACACACACACACTCACACTCAGACAATGGAGGGGCCAGGCAGGCCAGACAGACACCCAAAAGTCAGACCCCAGACCTATAAACAGTCCCAGGAGAAGAAGGAAAATAAGGTTCCTCCATTTAATCACCAACAGACTGCTTGGCTTTGGGAAAGTTGGTGACCTCCCCAGGCCTCAGTTTCCCCATCTTTAAAGGAGGTAGCTTAGATGGTTTATAAGACCCTTTCCAGCCTGAAGCATCCCTGCCTTAAATCACCATCCCAAGTACATGCCTCCTTCCTCCTGGCAGACCCTGGCATCAAGCAGTCATGGGCTCCAATCTCCACGCACCATTCGCTAAGTGTGTGATCTAGGGCAAGTGACCATGTCTCTCCATGCTACTGTTTCCCCATCTGTAAAATAGGGAGAACAACTATTCCAAAAGATATCAGCCAAACCCCAGCCTATGTTAAGTGTGAAACTCGTGGTCTCCATTTCGCTCATTAATCCCCAGGAAATACCATGTAAGGCCCATGAATGCTCTCCACAGATGAATCCAGCAAATGCTGGCAAAAAGCAGACAAATTAAGAGGGCCCTCCTCTTTGAGGACCTCATCCCCTCTTCATCCTACTGCCCAGTGTGGCCTCTACCACCCTAAATCCCATGACCACATAACCCTCTGGCCAATTCAATCACCTCCTCCATCGTCCAGCCCTCTCCCTAGGTCCAAGGGCCACAAGGGTGGCCACAGAAACCCAGGTGCCTAAGTCTCTGGCCCAAAGTGCCTGGTGCTGTCCAGATGAAGGGGGGAGGAGGCAGTGAGACAGCTATGGCAACAGCAAATCTCCCCACTTAGGTACTAATGTAGTAAGTCCTATCAAGACACAGTGAAACGGGGCGTAATTTTTGCAGAAAACAATGCAGGTGATGTATGCCTGAGACTGGCACACAATAAAACTGTAGTGGAACGCAGAAAAAATGCACCCAGTCAATACAATAAAATCAGCACAAATACACCCGTGTAAAGCAAATAAATCTCCCAATCCAAATATTTTACAGCATGTACACCACAAGGAGGAAAGTGGAGAAGTGTGTATGTGTGCACCGTTCAAGTTTTTTCCCAGTAATCTCTAGGGGAAATAAACAAAATGACCAGTAAGCCCCCCCAAGCCCCCCCAATACATACATACTTACATACATACACACACACACACACACACACACACACACACATAGACGGGCTGGTTTGCATTTCTGGCCTCAGACCGTTGTGGTCTGGCAAGGCGACTGGGGGCTGGAGGCCCCCAAATTACCATTCATCTGGCCTTGTTGTGGAAATTTTCAAGGGATTTGCAGTAATTATATGACAAAATGCTTGCAAATCTCACTCATTGCTGAACAGAAACAGGCGGGTCAGGGATTGAACACTTTCAGCTGGGTAATTTGTAAATGTCAATCAGGCACCGGGGCAGAGAGAGAGAGAGGGAGAGACCGAGACAGAAAAACCAGAAAAATACTGTAGCAACCTCAGTGTAGGAGGCCTCTTCATCTTCCAGAACCCAGGGCTGGAAAGGCCCAGGCCAGAGACAAGGCAGGGGAGAGAAGAGAAGGATGCAATGGGAGAAAGGCAGGGGAGGGGAGGGGAAGGAGAGGAGGAGGAGGGGGAGGGGGAGGGGGAGGAGGAGGAGGGGAGGAGAGGGGGAGGAGGAGAGGAGGGGGAGGGGGAGGAGGAGAAGGGGAAGGGGAGGGGGATGAGGAGAA
The DNA here is from genome assembly GCF_028018385.1 of Neofelis nebulosa. Lineage (NCBI taxonomy): Eukaryota > Metazoa > Chordata > Mammalia > Carnivora > Felidae > Neofelis > Neofelis nebulosa. The sequence goes on along the minus strand of NC_080797.1, from coordinate 54,618,212 downwards.
GGGGGAGGGGGAAGGGGAAGGGGGAAGAGGAGGGGGAAAGGGACAGAGCCCAGAAACAGCCACAGCAAAGAGGCTGGGATGAGAGGGGAGGAGGGGTTGTGGATGGAGAATGAAGAGAGTGAATCAGGAAAACAGTTTAAATAAGACTAGGGGAGATTAAATTAACTGATACATACATTCTAAGAGGTAGGTCGCAGGAGCAGCCATAAATACCAGCTCCCTATCTCCCCTGCTCAAGACAGCAGGGAGAGCAAAATAAAATTAAAAGATATAACAATAAAAATTACAAATGCATCTTGAGGGCCATGTACCCGAGGTCTGTAATGGAGGCACCGAGCAGGGTTGGGCTTGGGGCACAGCTCTCGCTCAAGCCATGGGAGCTTCAAGGTGGGAGCTGGGGTGGGCAGGGGGGAGGGACAGACTCCAGTTCATTTTCCATTTGGCTGGTTGTTCTGTGTCTCTTATTTCATCCAGCAGACTTGCGGAGTGCCCCTGGCATGCATGTAAAGAATTCAAAGGGTGATGGTTACCACATGATAGCTAATTTGGCACTTTATAATTTATAAGATTTTTCCTGGTCATCACCACCCCTTGAGTGAGCTGGGTTTTCTTCCACTCATTTTACATGAAGAAACCAAAGCTTGGAGAGGCTGTGATTTGGCTCAAGATGACTCACTAGTTAACAGGTAGAGCAAGAATACAAACCCAGGCCCCCTGACTCCACACCCTTTCTACCACTGCTCTCCCCAGGGGCTTATTCCTGCCAGTTTCATCCAAGAAACTGAACACACTTTCTAAGTATATGCACATCACAACATGGCCATGCCCCATGAGGGGTGAGCCAGACGGGTTGTGAACAGAACAAGATAGCATCCTCTGAAACAGGACTGTCCACTTCTCCAGATTCCTACGATCTTCTTAGCATCCAAAAGTTACTCACCACCCCACCACCCATGTGCTCACAAGCACACTAGAGGCTCTACCTCTAAATACCGTAAGTTGAAGAAGTGCCTAATGGCCCAAAGCTATAATAAATACAGGCACACTTTTTTTTTAATGTTTATTTTTTTTTATTTTGAGAGAGAGAGAGAGATAGAGTGTGAGTGGGGGAGGGGCAAAGAGAGAGAGAAAGAGAATCCCAAGCAGACTCCGTGCTGTCAGTGCAGAGCCCAATGAACTTGAACCTATGAACCGTGAGATCATGACCTGATCCAAAATCAACAGTCGGATGCTTAACTGACTGAGCCACCCTGGCGCCCCCATCCAGGCACACTTTTAAAGGAATTTTAATTATACTCATCACCACATTCTTGGGGAAAAAAGTTAAAACACAGACATAAACAAGAGAGAATCTCTGTTGGCAGCAATAGTAGGCACAAGTGGAAATCAGCAGACCCCTTTGCAAGAACTCCAGGGCTCCTTCCCCCACCAAGGTCCATAGTTCAAGGGTCCAGAGCCTCTGACTGACATGGTCTGAGCAACCCGACCATGAGGAAATGGGTTGGCAAGGTCAGCCCAGGAAGACTCCCTGAGGGAGACAGATCCTGAGAAGAGCAGGGAAGGAAAGAAGTGTGGCAGCACTAAAGCCGATGAGAGACAAGAGGCGGGGAGGAAACAGAGCAGGATGGCCACTGTGCTCTGGTCCCATAGCCACCGCAGGTCTCAACTTACACCTTTGTCATGGCCTCCAAATGGGGTTATGTTGACAGCCACAGGGACTCCCCAACAGAGCTGAAAGAAGACGGTGTTTCTCTTCCGGTGTTAACCTGGAGTCTCACCTGGCCTGCACTGCCAGGAGCGCATCATTCATGCATGAGAAGAGCAGCAAAGATGCTGGAGCTCTTACTGTGTGCCATATACTTACTGCTCGACGTGCTGGAGCTAGGGCCGGGAACAAACCAAGGCACAGAAAGCCTGCTGTCGTGGAGCTTCTCTTATCTTCATAATTTTCTCAGTCATGAAATGACTTTGTGAGAGGCACACTTACATGCATCGTCTTTTTGTGAGTTAAAAGTGTTAACTTGTGGAATGTAAATCAGATGACACTTTTGCAACCATGTTTGGTATTTCTTCATTTTTTAATGCATTGGAGCCTCAGAAATAGAAGAGGCTTACAGGCCCCTGGGAGACTCTGAGTCGGACAGGGGACTAGAACTCAATTAAAGTCATCCATGTAAGAGGAGCTGCTACCCTCCTAGATGCCAGAGGTTTCCCAGGGTGACAGAGACAGAGAGTCTATGGCACTGCCACCCACCATCATTTCCACCCACAGCTGACCCACCTCTTCCTCAACCAAGATCACAGCTCAGGAATTAAGAGCTCTCACTCTGATTGTCCTCCAGACTATTTGCTCTTCCTACCCACCTCCTCCTAACAAAAAGATTTCCTGGAGAGAAAAGGCATCCGGAAAATTTGCAAATAATCTGAGCTTTGACTGCATAGATGTGATCACTGCCAAGTACAGAAGACTTGACCCTCTTTACCTCAGCATTGCCTCGAGCAAATGCTCTAATCTCATTGTGCCTTTGCTGCCTCATCTGTAAAATGGAAATAAATACTAGTAGCTACTCTAGCAGGACTGCTGTGAAAATTGAAGGACAGAAGGCATGTGCTCCATATGGTTAACTATTATGAATGCACTCTCCCTCTGAAGCTCTTAACAGGACATGCAATTTGGGGGGAGGAGGGAAATTGGAGGCTAAGCTAAAGTATTTGAAGCCACTGCTGAATCGGCAGAGACCAGGAGAAAGAGGCCTGGGCTGGGAGTTAAGGAGACATGGGTCTGCTGTTCCTACTTCTGTAACAGCCTCTCTCCAAGCCTCAGTTTTCCCATTTGTAAAATGGGAAGTTTGGCCATCTGGGCTGGAAGTGTCTCTGGCTGTGGGAATTTCTGTTGGAGAGAATGAGAGGACCCAAGTCAGATGCAGTCCATGAGCAAAGGTGGGATAACTCTGGACAGGGTTCTGTCAGGCAGGCTCTCTTTGAACCCCCAGGCCCCACATGAGAAAACGAAGCCAAGATCACCTCAGAGACCCATCACCATCACCACCACCAGTCAGTCAAAGGCGGAATGCCTGGGGAGGGCGGCACCCTACCTGCTAGCCTGCCAACTTGTAATCCGGTACCTGCTCCTGTCATTAGCTCCACCCTCAGCTGAATTTAATGAATCTGAGAAAAATTATGAAGTCCCATAAAGCCACAAGTATCATAAAAAGTATAATAAAATTGAGAAAAGCTATTAAGTTATAAATACAACCAATGCATGCAACATCACTCAGTCGGGGAGGAAGTCGCTATAAAATAAAGTCATTCCACAAGTGACTAAATCTCTTAACTCACAAGGCACCCGCTCCCCTTTACCGAGCCCAGCCAAAATGAGAGAGCACTCCAAGAAGACCAAGGCGGAAGCCAGGGAAGTAGGAAGCGCTAGAGTTCGCACTGTGCGGTGGGACCATCTCTAGATCCCAAATCACCCATGCCAAGCAGCCAAGGTGAAAGGAAATGAAAAATTAAAAGAAAAAGAAAAAAAAAAAGCGCGGGAGGAAGTTGGCGCTTCGGTTTGAGGGCTCCGGGGAACGCCTGACCCAGGCCGGGGCGGTGATCCCACCCACCCTGCGCGGAACCCAGCGCGGCGCTCCGGGCCCCCAGAGACCAACGCCTCCCCCCACCCGACCCCACCCGCCTCTCCGGACGCCCAGGCCGGGTGCGCGGCCCACCCCCGGCCCCCGCCCCGGCTTCCCCCAGCCCGGAGCACCCCCCCCCGCTATGAATATTCATAGCTGTAATTAGCGCGCCCGGCGCCCATTACGGCGATTGTGCGTCCAATAAAAACAAACACGCTAATGAGGAGCTTTACCGCCGGGCGGGAGGTGCGGCCGCGCGCGCTCCGCTCGCCGCCCGGGAGTGCCTGGAAGGAAAAGGAGCGTTCCCCGAGAGGGGTCGAAGAAGGGGACAGACCGAAACCGAGGGGCTCGGGGCGAGAGCGAAGGCCCCCAGGTAGCGGAGCGGGTTGATGGAGACGCCGTCCCCGGCGGGCGGCGGGCCGCCCGCGGGCTGCTTTCACACCTGGCAGAGAGAACCGGACACCCTCACATTCGGGGCGGGCTTCGGGGCATCGAGCAGGGGCTCCCGAAACACCGGGGAGTGGAGGTACACAAGCCACCCCCCCCCCACCCCCTCCCCCAGGCTGAGAAGCATTCCGCGCGGGCATGGTCTGGATTGGACCCGGTGGCTCCAAAAGACCTTGCGTTTTCAAAGGTTTCTGAAGGTAGCTCAAGGCCTCAGGCGCCCAGGCAGGGCTTCACTCCTGGTGAGAGGGGGAAGGAGAGCCTGGAGCCTTCTGGCGCAGTGGCGGGGAACAGGGCAGTACTGGAGGGGGCTGCGGTAGGGAGAGGGGAGGAGGTGGCAGTGTGCTCCGGGGAAGGAAGGCTGGGGAGAGGCGGGGGGGGGGGGGGGGGCTCAAGGACTAGGAGTAGGTGACAAGGCAGGACGTAGGAACGGGAGGGGTTTGAAGTCGACCCAGTGACCTACTTTCAGTGGAAAAGTGGGGTTGAGGGTCCGGAGCAGTAGTCAGAATCTGCACACGAATCCGTGATGACCCAGGCATTCCTGCCGGTCAGCACTAGCACACCCACTTTACCAGCTGAGAACACTGAGGCAGCAGAGGTTAAGGAAATATACACAGTCACTTCTGCCAGTAGATTAGCCTGCGTGTGTGACACTCCACAGTCACTGGGCCTGTAGGTCTGCTTGACTTATCTGAGGAGCTGTGAAAGGGATAGGGGTGGATGGACAGAGCTGGGGTGCTGGAGGGGCTTCTCACTAAGTGACTGCCCAGGAGTCCCAAGCCTGCTCTTCAGGAAGTTGGGAATGACCAATACTCTCTGCTCCTTTAGCCACCAGCCCACCCTAACCTAAACCGGGCACACAGTAAGTGCTATATGAATGTTTGTTCAGGGGATGAAAGAAGGAAACCACTGGAAGGAGGGCACTTGATGTTGGAAGATGGGAGAGTTAAGGAAAGATCTAGAAGAGAGATGGGGGATGAGGCCTAGAGCAGTGGTTCTCAAGTTCAGCAAGATCAGATTAAAATACAGATTTCTTATGTTCACGCGTACCGGATTTTATGTACTGAATTTTCACCGCATTGTTATGAAAGCCAAAAACTGGAAACAACCCAAAAGTCCATGAAGTGGTGAATGGATAAACAAAATGTGGCCTATTCATGCATTGGAATGCTATTTGCAATAAAAAGGACAAAGGTACTGGCACCTGCTACAATGTGGATGAACCTTGAAAACATTATGCTAGGTAAAAGAAGCCAGTCACAAAGGACCACGTTTTATATGATTCTATTTATATAAAATATCCAAAATAGACAAATGTATTAGAAACAGAAAGTAGATTACCGATTGCCTTGGGCGAAGGGATGGGGGGATTTGGAGGTGACAACTAAGGAGTATGGGGCTTCTTTTTGGGGTAATGAAAATGTTCTAAAATTGATAGTGGTGATGGTTGCACAACTGTGAATACTAAAAAGCCATTGAATTGTACACTTTAAATGGATTCGTTGTATGGTAATGTGGATTATATCTCAATAAAGCTGTTAACAATTAACAAAACATTATGCTAAGTAAAAGAAGCCAGATTCAAAAGATCCTCCAGAACAAATCTATGGAGACACAAAGTAGATTAGTGGTTGCCTAGGGCTGGGGTGGGTAAGGGATTAACTGTAAACAGACACTAGGGATTTTAGTGGGGTTATAGAAATGTTCTACAACTGGGTTCAGAGGATTGTTGCCTAACTCAAAAAACTTATTAAAAAGTCATCGAACAGTATGCTTAAAACAGGTAAACTTTATGGTATGTGAATTATACCTCAATAAAGTTAAAAAAATATATAACAGATTGCTGGATCCTACCCCCAGAGTTTTCTGGGACATGATGGTCGGAGAATTTGAATTCCTACCAAGTTCCCCGGTGAAGGACGCTGATACTGCTGGCCAAGACCACACTAGGACAACCACGGGTCTCTAGAGGTGAAAGGCCAAGGCCAAGAAGGTGAAGGGGCCTGTTTTTAAAAAAAAGAACACCTTGGGGCACCAGCTGACCGCACCCACCCACCCACTCCATTCACTCCATTGTAACCCAGGCGGATAACCGGGAGGGGCTGTAATGGATGGCAGGGAGCCGGTGGCCCTCAGTGCGTGGCAGACATTCCTCCACAGCAGACAGCCGCAGAGTTAATTTCAAGGCAGCCTCTCCACGATCAACAGAAATTGCCAGCGTAAATAGGAACCGCTGTTTATTTGCCACTTACCTCTGTCTTGTTCCGCTTAAATACTGAGGGGAAACCGGGGCCATTAAGGGCAGAAGAAAATACGCTGCGTCGCTGTGGGTGGGTGAAAAATGATATTAGTGATTGGGGGGGGGGGGCAGCAAAAAAAATAGAGGAAGAAAGAAGGGAGGGTGGAGAAAGGAGAGGAAAAACTGCCTTGCAGCAACAGAGCATGAAATAAAATTAAATTAAATAAAGATCTGTTTGGTGGGTGGGGAATCTTCGTCCTAGGAAATATGGGTGGAGTTTGAGGGAGGGGAGACTTCTGGAGTTGTATGTAAAGCCAGCCCAGGGAGACTGTAAATTCTGATTTCTGTTTCCTGCACGGATTAGAACAGTTCCGACTGATTCTCTAGGTCACCAGGAAACGGGCCCAGGGAGGGGACAAAAGCCCAAAGCAACAACTGCCCCCACCTTAGGGGGGTGTTTCTCCCCTACCTCTGTGGTCTTGGAAATCCAAGACCCTTGTCCCTAGGGGCTTCACACCCAGAGGCAGCCCCCTTCTTCTCCCCCAGGCCCCACCCCCTGGCAGCATTAATTGGAGGCTAGAGGAGTACACATTTATTACCTCCCCTCCTGCTCCACACTAAATCTTGTGGCAATACTTCTAAAAGTCAATAAAACGAGAAGGAAGATGTGATAAAATTAAGGTGGAAAGTGCGATGGGGAGAGGAAATGGGAATCTTCTTTTTAATTTAGCTTTAATTTTAATTTTTTGTCACCTCTCCAAACAGCCTCCACGCTGCTGCCAGCAGAGGGGAACTGGGGGAGGGGCTGGCTTAGCTTTTTAAAGACTGGAGAAAGCTGCACACTGGGTGGGGTCCTGGGGAGCCATAGCTGGGAGCAAGCACAGGGTGGGGATGGGGGCTGCCTGTCAAAATCCTACTCACCTGGAAGGAGGCACTCTTCTTTGTGTTCCCAGACCTGAGGGCTCTTCTGCAGCTGATTTTGTGCTCCCTGAGAGCAGGATTGGTGTTTTAGGCCTCTTAGTCATCTGTCTCTCTCTCTCTGAGATTCTTTTCTTAAAGTAATCTTTTACACCCAACGTAGGGCTTGAACTCACAACCCAGGGATCAAGAGTCGCATGCCCTACCAACTGAGCCAGCATCTTAGTCACCTCTTTATCCACAGTGCCTGACACAGGACAGAAGTAGCAGTGATGATGATATACATTTACTATTTCATTTTATTCCTGCCATCAATATTACAAGATAGGTACCATTATAGTAGCCTCATTTTACAGATGAGGACATTGAGGACTAAGAGGTGAAGCACCTTGGGGTGGCCACAGAGCCAGCAGGTAGTGGGAATGCTATTCATGAAATAGATAGTGGATAAATCTCATTCATAAGGTGGATGAATAATGAATGACAATTGCATAGGAATAATAACAAAGTGCCAAGTATGTATAGGAGTGGTCCTATGGCATCCCTCTCATTCAGTCCACAAATGCTGGGGAGGTGGGTGCCAAGCAATGCAGAGGTAGAGGTAGATGCCTCAGAGCTCTGTGGAGCTGAGCAGAATGGTGTCAGTGGGAAAGCCCTTGAGGTCAGTCCAACAATCATTGTCATGCACTTTCCCATTTTTAGGAAGGGTGAAATAACAATCCCTCATTTCGGTCAAACCAGAAAAATGCTCGTTCCACAGTGGTCCAACCATGGGACAGACAGTCTGTGGCTCCACCTGTAAGCTTCTTCTCAAGAACAGGACCCCTGAAGCTGCAGCATTATTGATCCTCCCTCACCCTGGAACAAGCCAGGTGTCTGGAAGCTCCCTATAGCAAGGCCCAATGTGGCTTATTAGAGGAAGTTGGAGTTCAGAACTGGAAGCTCTAAGGATACCAGACCCTGCCAAGTGCAGCTCCACAACCTACATGAGGAAAGTCAGCCCCCTAAAGAGGATGCACCTTCTCGCAGATGTCCCCTCCCTAGAACCCAGAGATTGGCTTTCTTTCCCTTTCATGGGAGCTCCAAGCTCAATGATCTTCAAATTCTTAAGGGGAGTCATGTCTCAGTCCTTGATGAAAGACCTCCAGGAGGTGGGCCAGAGGTAGGCACTGTTTCTTCTACATTCAGATGGAAAAACTGAGGCTCAGGATTTCTGCAAGACCATGTACTAACATTGGCACTGGGCCCTAGTTCTGCCCAATGAAGGATCTGGCTATTGTCTATTTTCAACTGAGTATGAAAAAAAAAACTGTATGTTTTCAGAGGGTACTTTCCTCCTCCAAGCTCAGGGTCTGACACTGCACTGCCCCCTTCCTTGCCCATTTCCTGATCCACAGGGGTCCACTGAGCTAGCCTGCCCCATGGTACTTCCCTCCCATAGTCCGAAAGATGATCCCCCACCTCTCCACCCAGAGGAGACAGGAAAGGATGCACTTCTTTTTGAATGGGCTCCTCCTTGCCCAAAATATTGTTCCCCTCATAAAACAAAGATCATATTCTCAAAGATAATCCCATGGAGAAGTACACATGAATGTTTGTAAGTTAAAAAAAAAAAATCAAGTTACCAAATACCATGCAGAATATAATCCTAATTGTGTTTTGTTCTATTTTGAAAAATAGTTTATGTTTATATACACACAGAAGACGAAGAAGATATATCCATCAAGGTGTTTATACTGGTTTTTGTTTTCTTCCTTGGTATTTCTGTATTTTCTAAATTTTCTGCTGGGAACATATGCTTTCATATTATATAGGAGGAAATTATGAATGAATTTTAAAATTCTGCCTTATTAGGTTCCATTTTTAACAATACTGATACCCCTTTACATTGCTGGCTTTGTGGACTTATAAGCAGCAGCCAAGAACAGTTCACATGTGACTATGTGTGTGTTGGGGGGTCCCAACTCCCCCACCATCTCCCAGTGACTGCTGTTCATCATAACCAGGACAATTAACCATCCCCTTATTATTCACACGTCATGATTACTAATCACCCTTATTAATATCCATGCTTTGCAAAACCAGGAGGCAGCTTGGCTCAGATCCTTGGAACTCCACAGGAATCCAATCCTGACCCCAGGCATGTCCCTTCCTGCTCTGTGCCTTCACTTTCCCCTGGATTGGATCTGCCCCTTCCTCATCCCTCCACAGTGACCAGTGTCCTCTGCTTCCCTCCTTTGCCACCTCATAAGAGCCTCACACCCCAGACGTGTTCCCATCCCCATCTGCCACCTCAACCACAAGACTCTCTTCAACTGGACTGAAATAAGGGTCTCTTCCTAAAGTTGATCCCTTTTCTCAAATTACCCACCCTGTTCATAAAATGTATGCTTTACACCAAACAGATGTGTTATGGCTAAAGACTGAACTTTATGGTTATCCCTTTTAACCATGTTCAGTCTCTAAATCTTGTTACCTGTTTTGGGAAATGCATTAGTAGTTCCGTGTTAAGCCAGCTATTGATACATTGGCCATTCAGCTAATGTTAAATTTCCTGGCCAATGTTTGAGGGAGATTTATACTCTGGGTCACTTCAGCCCTTGGGTTTTTAATGTGGTGGTGGCTCAGAGAAATGCCGAGCTGAGCTGAGCTGTGTTATTATCAGTGATGTGGGTCTAGGCTCTACCTGGTAGAACACACACAGAATATACACTGCACCAGCATGCCAGCTCCTAAAGTGATGGTTGTAACCTCTTCTGGGTGGAGGCACACCTCGTTTTTCCTTCCCCTCCAGAATGACAGGCTTAAAGAAATGACAGTGAAGGGAAATATCCCCCAAAAGACATCCCTTTCCCTTCTTCTCCCTCCTCTCCTTCAGCTTCCCATTGTGTCCTTGACACCATTCCCCTCCTAAAGTGCATTGATCACACTCCGGGTCAAGATACCAAGCACTGACCACCACCCCAACCCTGGTTGAGAGGCAGGGCCCACCTGCCAATCCTGAACCTACTCCTGGAACATACTGGGGATGAAAAAGACAATGGATGTAATTTGAAAATGAATAGTAGTTGCATTTATTATATAAGAAATTAGATGCCTCTCACCCAACAATGAAAGAGGGACCAAAGTGGCAGTCCAGCAACATAATGGGACACCATGTGGCCATTAAAATCACAAGACAGTGGGCTTGAAGCCTGAAAATGTCCATGTGGGTGGATGTTAGGGGAAAGCAAGAAACCCAGAGGAAGGTCAGGCAGGGCATGCAGCCCCTGGGAAAGAGCCCCACACCAGAGAAGGGACGAACTGGGTACAAATCCAGACTTGGCTGTTAACACTGTTCGTGAGCCTCGGTGATTCCATTTGTAAAGGGAGATCAACGGCCCTCATCCCACTGTGGCAAAAAGGCTACATCAGGTCACAGGGCCCAGGAACTTTCAGCTACTCAGTAACAAAAATGCCCCTGAAGACAATGATACTCCAGAAAGAACTGATAGGAAGGTGAACATGTAGAAATTAAAGTTATTTGGATCCTTTTGGACATGGTTGGGAGGAGGGGCCCTGGCCCTTTGAAGATTCCCCACAGAGGACTGGCAGCCCATCGAACACTAGCTGGACTCTGGAAGAATGAGAGAGAAATGTGGGCTCTCTACTCACCCCGGGTGCTCCAAAGAGAACCAAAGCCACACTCAGTAACTGGGCATGAGAGAGCCCAAGCTCAGTCTAAAATGAGAAGAAACAAAATCATACCCACCTCATGAAACTCACGGGAAGCACAGCGGGCCCTAGGAGTCCCCCGGGATTTGTCTCCTGAATCAGAGATAGAGAGACAGAAAGACAGAGAGTGAGCCAGAAGCAGGGAGGGAAAGGACCGAAGTTGTCTTTTCATTTAGTCTGTGTTCTCGCCTGCTGCCTGCTGTCTGTTAGGGACAGGCTCTGCCAGCCTGCTCCAGGAATAAGAAAAATAAAGCAGGCAGCTCTGCCTCCTCTCCCTCCTCTCTCCCCCTCCTTCTTCCACCTCTGCTACCCAAACTCCATCCCCTTCTTTTGGTATAATGGAAAGAATGAAGAGTTGCGAGCCCACTTTAATGTTAATCACTCGACATGAGTATTTCTGGCAGAGAACAGGATTCTTCCCCCACGTGTATCTGCCTTCAGGGATACAAGCATGAAACGTGGCCCCGACATCTCCAACACAAGGCCATCCCTCCTGGTTATCCAAGGACACTTTGCAGACCACCTATCTCTGCCTTCGCCCCCCCCCCCCATCCCCTGCATGTTCCTCCTACACAACCTTCTTTCTTGGAGGGGTGGGAATGGTGTCAAGGACACAATGGGAAGCTGAGGGAGAGGAGGAAGAAGAAGGGAAAGGGATGTCCTTTGGGGGATATTTCCCTTCACTGTTATTTCTTGAAGCCTGTCATTCTGGAGGGGAAAGAAAAACGAGGTGGGCCACCTTAAGGGAGCAGAACAGATCCAGGGATTTGAAAGAACATTTCAGTAATTATCCAAATAATTTAGCCTCCTATGCTCTTCCCTGACATAGCGCATTTTTGTGATAATAATCCAGGAATTTGGGACAACTCCCTTTCAGTTTCATGTCACTTACCCTTTGCTCTAGGAAAGCAATCTATTTGCAGTTTTGTGGCTGTGTCCTCAGGTTTTCCACCTCCAGCCTTTGCCCATTCCATGCCTTCTACAGGGCACCCCTTTTCTTCTCCACCTGTCAGGCAGTTGGAGCCATCTGAGAAATACTCCCTGTTTTATGAGACCTTCTTGGTATCTCCCAGCCAGAAAAGCTCTTTTTCTTCTCTGCTGTCCTCCTGGAAAGGAAGTATACTCTGGGATTTTCTGCTCACGTCCTATCCCCCAACTGGATGGCACCTTACTCATTCCCTGTGATGCCTTTCACTTAATGGATCAATCAATGAACTGAGAAAAGCAGTGAGGGTAGGGGGTTGGGAAGCCACAAAACTGCCCAAATTCCAGTTAAGTGACCCTCTGGACAGCAAGGCTTGAATTCAGTTTAAGGTACATTGCACAGGTGATCTCATGCAAGTTGTGTATCCACCCTCCAGAGTGAGTCCTATTACCATCCCATCTTGTCCAAGACACCCCCAGCACTAGAGACTGGAACCCAGGCCAGCTGACCCCAATACCCATGGACTTCCTATTCTACCACACTGCCTCCTACAGCTCATTTCCCAGGGGAGGAGGGTTGCCCCCAATCCTAATGCTCCCAGATGGGAGTCTCCTCTTGCGGTTTGAGCCCAAACTGAGCCCTGGCCAGCACCATCACTCAGCCAGCTGGTTGAGCAGTTGGGGTCAGGGAACCCCAAGCACTAATAAACACTCATGGAGGTGACAGGCACCTTCTCCTCCTCTGTATGAGATGCTGGGAGGCAGACATCAAAAACCTCTAGAGTAAAGCCCATTGTATTATTTTTCCTTGGGTTGTTCTGTAGCTGGGCAGCAGGAATTAGGCCTGGCAGGGAAGGGTTCACAGAAAAAAGGATACTCACAGAGGGGAGAGAGGATCCTTGACTTCAGCAGACAGCCCTGCCCAGCTTCTAGCCTGGAGTTGGGGTGGGGGGAAGGGTTGATCCCATCTCAGTCTCTGAGATTTATGTACTGACTTCCCTAGGCCTTTGGGAAAATGCTGCAATCCTCAAGGCTGGCTCTCATCTCCACACTTCCACCAGCACCTCAGTTCCAGCCCCGGAGGTCTAGGAACAAACATCCTGACATGAACTGCCAGGGCACCACACAACTGGCACTCCCCAGCTCGGGCAGCCTGAAGGATCGATGGAGCACAAATGCTAAGGTCTCTGATACACACACAATTTACGTGGATCTTTCCCATGCATTATCTCAATTGGTTTAGGCCCCACAACAGGGTCCTGTGAGGTGGGGAGGGTAAAAATTATAAACCCTTCTCTTAGATGAGGAACCCAACGTTCACGGAAGGTGAGCAGCTACTCAAGGTCACACTCTCGGGAGCTAGTGACCACCATAACACTGACAAAACCCACAGCAGTTCAGTCATTAAATGCCAACCCCGGTGCTAAGCACCTTCCACGCATCTAACATTCACAATAGTCCTGCGAGGTAGACATTTTACCTCCATTTTACAGATGATGAAATAGGGACTCAGGGATGTTAGGTGGTTGGGGGAAGGAGCTACCTGGAGTCAAGCCTCAAGCAGCCTGATTCCATGGACGCTCCCCCAGGGTGGGGACTTTGTCCCTCTGGGTCCCTGAATCCTAGGAGTGCCTGGCCCACATAAGGTGTCTCACTAAACATTTGCAGAACGTTTGTCCACTGAATAAATCTGTCCCCTTACCCTTGACTTACTCATCCCAGACTGCTCCTGTCCTTCTTTTCTCCTAGCTCCTTCGGTCTCCAGCCAACCATCTGACGCCTCTTTCCTGAGAGTTCCACCGCACCCCGCCACCAGAGATCCCCAAGGAGGCTGGGAAGTCAGTTCACCACCTTGCTTCCACACCTACCAGAATTCGGGGATTTGTGGTTTGTCTCCATGGTTCCCTCTTGCCTCAGTTTCCCCACCTATACCAGATATGAGGGAAGTAGGCAAGCAGATGACTGGAAAAGAGGCCCGGAGGCAAGTCTGCCCTTCTACTTCCTTCCCCCCAGGAGTTTCTGGGGATCCCCTTCTCTGCAGATCCCACAGAACCCCAGGTATGCAGAGAGGGTCCTACAGGGGGAGACAGGGGAGTGGTCAGGCCCAGCTCTAAGGTGCACATTTCTAAGCAGGGGAAAGGCTAAACTCTGAGGGCAGGGGTCTCTGGAGGATGGTCCCCTGCAGGGTGAAGTTTTGAAGGCCTGCTCTGGAACATTAGCAGCTCCAGCTGCCTTCACCCCAGGCATTAACCAGTCAACATCACTGAGGATTTTCCAGGCCTGCAGGCAACGAAGAAACCAAGATGCCACTTCTGTAAACTGATGGGACAAGAGAGAAGCCCCATGCTAGGTGCACTGAGCACCTCTGTGGGTGACCTCGTTCAGGTGCCCCCAACTTGGAGAATTCTCCCCGTGTCACAAAGAAAGAGGCAGGTATCTTAGACTTGCCCATGGTCACATAGCCAGGACACAGCTAAACAGGGACAGGAATCCAGGTCTTTGGGGCCTGTACCTGTTGTGTCTTGCCAACATCTCCCAAGGCTTCCTTCAATAGTAGCCGGAGGCTTACACATACCTCGCCTTCCCAGCCTCTTACCTGTCCTAGATTTCCAAGGGCAGGTGAGGTAGGCCAGTCCCACCTCCAGGGGCAGCTGGGTTTAGAAGCCTGGGCTGTAGTGATCAATGAGAGGACAGCATTCCCGATGCCCTCCACCACTCAGGGTCACCCACACACTGCTGGGCATCTCCTCCCTCACCCCCTTACCTGTACCCCTAAGCCCTCCTCCACAGCCCCCCTTCCACTTTCAGCCCCACCGTTTGGGGCCCCATGAATGACTAGGAGCTATGACTGGGAGGAACAGTGCTCCTGACCGCCGCCCCCCCTCCACCCCCAGCTTCTGACATCTCCAGGGCCTCTTTACCCAGCCCTAGCTCTGGGTGTCAGGTCCAGGAAGAGGGACTTCTCCTGCCCAGCCCTCCAGCCACTGCACTGCCAGTCGCTCAGAGGATTGACCAATATCAGAGCGCCACCTAGTGTGCCCAGCGCACACCCTATCCCCTGCCTGCCCCTGCCCAGTCACTTTGTTTGGGGCAGGGCCTCTGGGGGGTAGGGAGCTGAAGAAGAGGAAGGGTTTCTGGCCTGGGCCTCACACTTACAAAGGGCCTCAAGTCCAGACTGCTGATACTAATCCTGGCTACAATTTTGTTAACCCCTCTTTGGCAAGTATTCTTTTTCTTTAAAAAAAATTTTAAAATTTTTAATGTTTATTTTTGAGAGAGGGAGACCGAGCACGAGCAGGGGAGGGGCAGAGAGAGAGAGGGGACACACAGAATGCAAAGCAGGCTCCAGGCTCCAAGCCATCAGCACAGAACCTCAAGCAGGGTGCAAACCCACAAACCTTGAGAGAAACCTGAGCAGAAGTCAGACACTTAACCGACTGAGCCATTCAGGCGCCCCTTGGCAAGTATTTTTAACAAAAGCCTAAAATAATAAACAGTGGCCAAGGCATCATTAGATGTCCAAGAGACCCATCCATATATGGAGACTGTGCTCCATGCCTCACCAAGCCTGTTTTGTGTCCCCTCTCCTGCCCCACCTTGCCTTCTCCCTCTCCTTCCCAGACTTGGCAGGAAGGGTGATAAATAAGCACTGAGCATGGGCAGGGAGGTCAAGCAAATCTGGGTTTGATTCCTTGCTTTTTACCGGCTGTGTGACCTTGAAAAATTCACCTAAGCCTTCTGAGCCTTATTTTCTCATCTGCAAAATGGGATTGTAATGAACATCATGTGGGATAACAAACATGAGGCACTGAGCAAAGTGTCAGCCACTTACCAGAATCTCCACCACTGCTAGTCTTGTCCTCCCTGTCCCCCTCAGGGGATCTGTCATGATGTCTGCTTCCACAGCACTTTGAGCTGGGGCTCCATCATTTTCTTTCTCTCTGAGCACTGGCCACACTGCATCTTGCATGTTCTGTGGATAGGCCCATCTCTTCTCCCTGACCCTCTGGAAGCCCAGCCCAGTGACCAGTGTGTATCTGCCAGTGACTGAACCGAATGTTCCCAGGCTAAATGGCCATATCCTGTTAGGAGAGCTTGTTCTCCAATCCAGAGTTCTGACCAAGTTCCTGGCCCTGTCAAAACACACATTTTCTATAGGCTTCCAGTTATGGAAGGAATAAGTCACAGGGATGAAAGGTACTGCACAGGGAATATAGTCAATGGTATTGTAATAGTGTTGCTCGGTGACAGATGGTAGACATACTTCTGGTGAGCACGGCATAACACACAGAGATGTCGAATCACCACGCTGTACGCCCGAAACTAATGTCATATCGTATGTCGATGATACTTCAATTTCAAAATAAATAAGTAGGGGCATCTGGGTGGCTCAGTCAGTTAAGCGGCCAACCCTTGGTTTCAGCTCAGGTCATGATCTCATGGTTTGTGAGTTCGAGCCCCAAATTGGGCTCCACGTCGACAGCATGGAGCCTGCTTGGGATTCTCTCTCTCTCCCTCTCTCTGCCCCTCTCCCACTCACTCTCTCTCCCTCTCGAAATAAATAAATAGACTTCAAAAAATAAGAATAAGTTAAAATTAAAAAACAAAACATATTGTCTCCCAGAGCCCCGGTCTTCTCCTCTGTAAAGTGGTATTGAAGTTCGTGACTTGCACAGCCGTTGTAGGGATTGAGGAGAGGACATGTGTGAAAGCACTTGTAAAGGCTATACCACACAGCAGGCCCACAGTAAGTAGAATTTATTATTGTAATAGCTTGGGAGGCCCAGTGGGTGCTCAAAGCCCCATGGAAGGAAGACAGAAGAGTCATATTAACTCAACTGTACAACTTCAACAAAGACGTAGGGGCAAGAAGGCAGAAAGCAAGATGGGGAAGATGGGAGGTGGTTAAAATCAGCAAAAATTAAAACCCAGCCAGGATCTCCATCAACAACTTATTTAAGAGTAAGGCATCCCACAGGCCAGGGGTAATTGGGTGGGGGAAGCCTCTCTTTCTCCCCGGGGTGGGGATGGGGAACAGGCCAAGCAGGGTGGGGGATGAGGGGGCGAACAGCCTCTTTATTAACACAATTATTTTATTTGCCAAAAGGTAATCATCCTAAGTGAGGTCAAGGCGGCTGGCACAGGAAGGCTCTGCAGGCGGCTGGCCCTCGTTGCCATAGCAACGGAGCCAGATCACTTCTAGCAGCTGCAAGGGCTGGAGGTTCCTGAGAAAGGAGCCCTCCCCACCCCATCTCTCTTCTTCCCCCAGAGAAAGGCTGAAGGCGACCTGTGGGTATTGCATTCCTCCTCTCAGCTCCAAGTGACAGACCAAGAGTCCCTAGGGGAACGTCCAGCCCAGGTTCACAGGGAGCCCATCCTAGGGGAGAGGGGTCTCTGTGTCCATCATCTCATTTCACCCCCATAATACCCTGCAAAGAAGAGAGTAAGCATCACCTGACCATTTTACAGAAAGCTGTGGCTCAGAGGAGCTAGTGATCTATCCACGGACCCACAGCCCCTAGGATTTAGAGGCTGGAGTCTGAAGCCTAAGGCACCATTTCCAGTTGCCTCAGAAGCAGGGGCTGTGACAGGACAAGGAGGGATTAGACCAGAGTCTTGATTGATCAGAAAAACTGGGTCAGAGGAAAAGTTGCTAACTTAGAAGTCAGGGAAGCCCAGGTTTGAGTCCCAACTCCCCTCTTACAAGCCACTTCACCCTCAGCAAATTTGCTCTGAGCCTTGGTTTATCCAATGCATTCTGCACTTGTGACTTGCCAGTCTCTGCAAACGTAAGTAATGACCAATTCATATTTCCTCATCTGTAAAATGGGCCAACTAAGCCTTGCCCCAGAGACTCAGGACATCAGTGGTGACTGGTAAACTTGCTTCAGTGTACAAACGTTAAGAAGCTTGTTCTCTAATTTTCGCCCAAATCTTAGAGTGTGTTAGCTGTGCATAGAAGGGAACAAAATACTCCCTGACCTCAAATCTTCCCGCCCTGAAGTTCAGGAGACAGCACAGGCGAGGCAGGCCCATTGTGGATGCAGCCTATACTGGGGTCCATTTTGCTTGTGCCCGCAGCACCTATCGCCCTCTGGTGGAGGAGTCTGACAGCCACAGGGACAACCGTGCAAGCCTCAGGGAATTCAGATTTGGGGGAGGGGAGGGATAGAAGGAAGAAGAGAGGCAGCGGGGAGGGAGCCCCATTTACTGAGGGCCTGCTCAGCTCCTCGCCCTTTTCTGGAGATCCTGGTAACCCTGGGGACAAGTGCCCTGAAGTAATTATCCCTGTTCCACAAGAAAGAAATCAAGACTTGACATGGTTAGGAACAGCCCAGGACCCCTAAGGCGGGGACACATGCCCAGGGGCGTCTGACTTCAAAACTCTTCAGATCACAAGCAGGAAGAGAAACGGAGGTCTCAAGGAAGCAATGGCTCCTTCTCCCAGGAGTAGGACCACTCTGGCCCAGATACTAGAGGGAGGCATTCTGGAGGCCCCTGTCCTCCTCCTGCACTTTCTCCCAGCTATCTTCTCCACCAGCCATATCAGGGTCCCAGTCTCCTATGACACACACACTCACGCTCACGCTTGGAGAGTTCTGGCATACTGAAGACATCCACAAAGAAGCCGTTCATCCAACTTCCCATTTTAGATTCACTCACCTCCTCTGAGGCTGCCAGTTGGAGTTCCCATCCTGTGCCAGACAACATTGAGCAAAGGCAGGAGATGAAAGGGGGACTGTTCAGCATGCATATGGCCCTGGGGGACCCCAGGTGGGGGACCTGACAGGAGAACTTCTGAGGGAAAGGTGGGCAATGGAGAAGAGAGTTCTTGAGGGGTGACTCCCGACTAGTCACACAGAGACCAGGGAAGTTTCTGGGTCATGAGGCAGAGAGACTCAGAGACAAGATGAGAGACAGAGAGAGGAAGGGGATGGCTTTAGCTTCACAGCTGGACCTGGCAGCAATGCCCAGGGTACTGGCCACACTCCAGCTAGATAACAGCTCCAGCACAGGCCTAAGCTTTAGTCAGTGGATCTAAGGCTTGGCCACAATCAGCAGTAAGGAAGATTAGCAGAGACCTGGCAGGGAAAGAGGAGGTGGGTGTTTGGCTAAGGAACAGTTGTATGGATCTCTCTTGAGTCGGAGTCAGGGGCTTTCATTGACCCTTCCCATGAGGTGTAGAGTAAAAGACAGAGGTGGGAGTCAGGCTGAGCCATGTCAACAGGGAGGGAAGAAATATGACCCACTGAAGCCCAGCTAGACCCCAAAACTCAGCCCCAACCCTCTTTCCCCCAATCCCAACAAGTCTCAAGTAAGACCCCAGGATGCCTGGTCAGGGGCATGCCACTCAAGGTGTCCATGCCATCCTTAGTTGGAGAAGGGGGTCTCAGCATAGGAGCTCTGGTGACCTTATTCTCCCCCTTTAGGCCAGGCTGTACAGAGGGAAGGACCGAATGGGTCACATCCCCAATCCCCAAGAGCTCTGGAGAGAGAGTGGAAAGTAGGAGGCGACAAATAGTATCAGCTGCCCAGCATAACTTATTAGCATCCAGGCGAGATTAATCAAGCCCAGAAACCTCGAGCAGACCCCTAATTAGTTGCTGCTGATAACTATATTTGTCATGCTCTCCAATTATTCCACTGTAAATTTCAGAGTTTAATTGCACCTTGTTCTTCATTGAAGTGTCACTGTTTGCACACGCTCCCCTAATTCTTTAGCAAATTTGACAAAATTCAGCATTAAATATAGATTATCTTTAGATTTCCATAATTAACACAACCAAACTGTCTCAGGCCTAAATATTTCTCCCAGTGCCATAAATCTGGCCTGTCCCCAGAACCCAGAGTGCTGCTCCCAGCTCCCTGGCAGAGGCCTCTGGGAGAACATGCATTCACAGTCATGAACTTGACATGTCTTGCACAGGGTTGGGGTATGGGTAGTGGGTGAGGCTTCACTGAGGATGCATAACCAGGGAACCATTCCACCCCCAAATTTACAGGAGGCCCCATTGAGGCTGCTCCTTGGGGTAGCTCAGCCGTGTCCTAGGGTTTAGAAGGCCAGTCCAGCACCATGGCTGACCTCTAGGCCCTGGAAGGTGGGCTAGAGGCAAGTGGCCCGGCCTATAGCCAAGCTGAAAGTCACTTCACCCCCCAAAAGCCAAAGGGCCCTGTCCATGACTTTTTTCCCCATTAAGGCTGGCCTTGATGTTTGACTTTATGCTAGGAACATGACCCGGGCAGACAGGAATGCCTTCCATGTCACAAAGCCTCCCTGGCACCCTCACTGCCCATCTTCTCTCCTAACCTACTCTCTCCAGACTCACCAGGTGAATATATGGCCATTTGACTTAAACATGCCCACCTGGGACTCTTAGTTCAGATTGGAGGAGAGAAAGAATTCGTGCCCGCCTCCAACATTAGGTTGGGAATCTTTCCCACCAGCCCCCAAACCCCAAACCTAATACTGCAACAAAGTCAGCAAGGTGCCCCATTTTCCAAGATGACAAAGGGACAGCAGGGGTGAATGCGAGAGGGCAGAGAAGCCTGTGTCCCCTCCTCCTCCAGAGCCCTACCTAGTCCTTGACCCCTAGGAAGAGAACCATATCTTGGGTTTACCCCAAGTCAAGTCCCTTCTTCAGGCTGGCTGTTTCATGGGCAGCACAGCATTCAGAGTTCAACTGCAAGCCAAGACCTCCACTCCACACTGCATTCATGCAGATACACACACACACTTATAGACACACACACAGATATAGAAATAGACACAGGTGCACAGAGACACAGTGCTGACACCCACAGACACACATGCAGACACAAAATCACACACCAACACACAGGGACAGACATACACACGCAGAAACACATACCCCTCTGCCTAAGATGGGGGTAACCAGGCAGAGAAATAAATCAGTGCCATATTCAGGGTCTTGCCACGCTGAAGGGCCAGAGTGGGCTGGAGGCTCCAGCAGACAGTATCTACAACCTCTCACACTCCCTATTGCCTGCCAGCCCAATGCTTCTCAGTTTCCCTGAGGAAGATATGGTGGTAGTTGAGGGGTTGAAGATGGGAACCGACAGTAATACTGAGAAGCCTCGAAGTGTACTCGCAGCAAATTTGGAGGAAAATCAATGGCCTTTAATGAGATTTGATTTTTCTCCATGATGGGCTGGGCTGGGGGTAATGTGGGGGAAATTTCTGGGTGCAACGTGGGAGATGAGTCAGGTCACAGAATGCAGGGCAGGCTGGGAAAGACTGCACAACCAGAGTGAGGAAGGTCCAGGCCTAGTAGCCACAGGGACAGGCAGAGACAGAGGACCAACAGACAGGATATCAGAATGCCATCCAGCACTTCCCACAAGGCCCGGAGAGGGCCCCTGGTCCAGCTCAGGTATCTGTCATGGCTGAGCTGGGTTCCGGATCCAGGAGTCTGGATTTCCCTGCCCTCAAAAGGAATGAGGGGCTGGCCA
Source organism: Neofelis nebulosa (assembly GCF_028018385.1). Classification (NCBI taxonomy): domain Eukaryota; kingdom Metazoa; phylum Chordata; class Mammalia; order Carnivora; family Felidae; genus Neofelis; species Neofelis nebulosa. Next base: position 54,596,879 of record NC_080797.1, on the reverse strand, counting down.
GGGCCAAGAACAGTGGGAAGTGGTCACCAGAGGGTAGGGAATATATAGCCCATTCAGGGTTATTGGCTTTGGAGGGTGCTGAGAGGCAATTATGAGTGCTTAAATGCGATCACTGGAGTTCACTGAGGATGTGTCAGGCTCCAGCCACCTGTTATTGTCATTCTGCAAAAAACCCTATAAGAGAGGTGGCAGCCCCTTGCTCAGATGAGGATGAGGATCAGAGAAGTCAAAGAGACTGCCCAAATTCATCCAGCCAGTGAGTGCCTCAGGCAGTACCTTAATCAAGGTCTACCAGGCTCTTAAGTCCTTGTTTCATCCATTTGGCTCACAAGCAGCCCCTCATAGGTGATGAAGGAGCCACATCTTCATCTCTCTTATCTTCCAGCCCAGGGGTCCAAGATCCTTGGGCCATCTGGGGTCAGAGCTTGGGTTTAGGCTCCAGCATGACAAGAACACAGGGAATCTCCTCCACACATAGATCCCAATACAAGACTTCCCCAGGCACAGAGGATGGTACACTTGTCAGCTGCCATCCTGCCCACCCCACCCCACTTCACTGGCAAGCTTTGAGCTCCCCATCCTTCCTTGCTGAATTCTATAAGAGATCAGAGGCCATCAACCCAACCTTAACGTCCTCTACCTGAAGTTCCTGTGCAACATCCTACCTGAATGGTCATCTGAGTGCTTATATTCCTCCAGTGACAGGGACCTCACTACCTCCAAAGTACCCCATTCAGCCTCTGGAATTCTGTTAGCTTGAGCTGCTGTCTCCCTGAACTTCCCACTGGTTCCAGCCCTGCCCTCTGGGTCACTGCCTGCCCAATTTGACCTAAAGGTGTTGGCAGAATTCCTGACAGTGGAGAGAAGTAGTTAAAAACAATAATTTTGGATGGACTCAGTGATGGTTTCTTGGGTATGATAGCAAAAGCACAGGCAACAAAAGAAAAAATAGATAAATAGGACTAAATCAAAATTTAAAACTTCTGTACATCAGAGGACACAATCAACAGAGTGATAAGGTAATCTACAGAATAGGAGAAAATATTTGCAAATCATCATCTGATGAGGGGTTAATATCCAAAAAATATAAAGAATTCCTACAACTCAACAACAAACAACAGCAACAACAAATAACCTAATTAAAAATTGGGCAAAGGACATGAATAAACATTTCAGCAAGGATGATATACACTTGGCCAATAAGCATAGGAAAATATGCTCAGCATCATCAGTCATTAAGGAAATTAAACCAGTAATGAGATATCACCTCACACCCATTGGGATGACTACTATCAAAAAACAAAACAAAACAAAATAACAAGTGTTGGTGAGGATGTGAAGAAGTTGGAACCCTTGGGCACTGTTGCTGGCAGGGTAAAATGGTTACAGATGCTATGGAAAACAGTATGTAGGTTCCTCAAAAAAATAAAGATAGAACTACCATATGATCCAGCAATCCCACTTTTAGGTATATATTCAAAAGAACTGAAAACAGGATCTCAAAGAGATATGTGTACGTCCATGTTCATTGCAGCATTTTTCACCATAGGCAAGACATGGAAGCAACCCAAGTGTCAGTCAACCAATAAATGGATAAACAAAATGTGGAGCCTGCTTCAGATTCTGTGTGTCCCCCCGACTCTGCCCTTTCCTTTCTTGCACTCTCTGTTTCTCAAAAATAAATATTAAAATAAAAAAGGTCACATACATAGATACATAGAAAATACAGTGATGGTTGTCAGGGGCTGGGGCAAGAGGAGCAGGGAGTTCTTATTTAATGGGTACAGAGTTTTGGTTCAGTTTCAGATGGAAAAGATCTGCAGGTCTATGGTACTACAATGTGAGTAAACTTAACTACTGAATTATACACTTAAAAATGGTTAAGACGGTAACCAGGAAAGAAGGAAAAAGCAATGGTTTTGGAGCCAGACAGAACTGGATTTGAGTCCCAGCTCTGCTATTTCCTTCATGACCTGGGGCAAGTTGCCAAATGTCTCTGAGTCTCATAGTTCTCAACTCAACCACAGAATCCAACCTGTGAGCATTTATCTCATTGGCCAAGCAGTGAATGGCCTGGGATATTGGTGTGAAACTCCACACATGGAGTTTCAGAAGCAGCAGAACCATGTTCTGGAAGCTACCGTTGGTGGAAGCTGCTCAGGCCTCTCAGACTGGAGTTGGGACAACTGTCATCCCCGGACTGACTGTCCACTCCAAGCCCTATAGGGCCCCTGCCCTCATTCCCTCTCCTACCCATTTTCTCCTGCTCTCCTTATCCCTCACCCCACTCCAGGCACACCATACCCCCAGCCTAGAGCATATGAAGCATGGCCCCCGACAGGGGGTCTTTGCATTTATTTGGTGTTTCTACTGCTCAGAATGCTCTCAAATGGCTTGCTCCTTCACTCTCCTCAGGTCTTTACTTAAAAGGTCACCTTTTCAAGGAGGCCCCTCCTTCACTACACCATTTAAAACAGTACTTTCTCCCAACCACTGCACTTCCATACCCTTTTCCCTCTGCTCTATTTCTTGCATAACACATTACATAATTTTACTTATTGATTTTTGACTTGCTTACTGCTAATATCCCCAGCTGGCACATAGTAGGTGCTCAGTAAATCTTGTTAAGTGACAGCATGAGCCAAGCCTTGGCCTTCTGTCCTCAGAGACCTTCTGTCCCATCCTCTACCCCCATCCTAGTGGCAGGGTCTGCAGCTTTAAGGACTCCCATCCCAGGTCCTGGCAGGGGAGGGGGAGCCCCACTTCCCCTGCAGCCCCAGGCTCCCCAACTGCCACTCCGCCCAGCCTGGGCACCAATCCTGTCCATCAATACCGGCCTCCAGCAGCCACACTTGGACGCCCACTCCAATCGATAACCAGCGGCTGCCATCGATCAGCCCCCAGGGTATCAGGAGCCAAGGGAGAGGAGAGGAGAGGGGCAGAAAGGGTATAGAGACAGAGCCCTAGAAAGGGAGCAGCAACAGGGAGCCCCCAGTGACAGGCAGACATGACAGAGATCATCAAAAAACAGGCAGAGCTGAGAGAGGGGAGGCACCAGACCCCAAGCTAGGAAAGCAAGGAGACAGACACAGACGGAAGCCCCGAGAAAGAAGGAAGAGGCAGGCTGGGAAGAGTTCTTGAAGGCCTACCACGTGCCGTGAGCACCTTTTTTCAGGCCCCAGCACAACCCTGGGAGAAAGATTACTGGTGCCATTTTACAGAAAGGAAATGAACCTCAGAGGTTAAGAAACTGGACCAAGGCCTGAGCCTTGGTTTGGGAGCAGGTCCAGGACTTAAACCTAAATCTGGGTGTCTCTGGGAGTCCAGGCTCTTTACTGCACCCCACAGTAGCTCGAGCTGTGTATTCTGACCTCCAGCCTGGGCATACCACCCACAGCCACGTGGCAAGCTGAAGGACATGGTCCCCACACCCCTCTGCAGGATGCCCCACTTAGAGATTGTCAGGATGGTTCAGGAGAAGTGGAGTGGAGAGAGGGGCTAGGGGTATTACATGGGGGAGGGTTTAGTGCTGTGGGGGTGGGGGGAGGGTGGCTGTGTGCAGATTTGGCTTCCTCAACTGAAGGCCTCCTAGCTGATGCTTGAGCTGGAAGGTCTCTCCTTCTAAGCTCAGCTCCCCACCTTCCATCCCCCACCCCCTATAAACCCTTCTGATTGTCACAGCATGACCTTAGGTAAGTTACTTAACCTTTCTGGGCCCCAGTTTCCTATCTATAAACGAAAGGTAATAACAGTGCCTACCCCAAAGCATCATGAGGACTAAATGAGACAAGGCACATAAAACCGTTAGCACATGGTAAGTACATAATAAATGTTAGTATCATCACCATCATCATCATCACCCATCACCCTGCTGTGCACATGGCTTCAGGGTCCCATACCCACTGCAGTGAGACTGTTCTAAGTATGTGTGTTGGTATCAGGGCTCTGATTCAAACAAGATCCTGCTCCTTGCTGTGCCTGACCCCCAGCTAGTCCCCCCATCTATGGGAAGGGCATCTGTGCAGGGCCTGGATACAGATGGGTCTCAGCAGGGTCGAGGGCTGAAGGGTTCTACAGAGCATCCCCTCACTCTCGATTAGCTCTTTTGTTGCAGAGAATCAAGAGCAGCTGTGGCTAGGGAATCATTTGTGTCTTGTCTTCTCCAAAAGTGGAAGGGGAGGGCCAGCTGGAATTGAGCTATTTGCCTCCAACCTACAATAGAGAAAAGGAGGGAGAGGCAGTGAGTCTCCAACCTCAGGACCCATTTATGTGCTTATCTGTGATTTTTAAATACCCAGTATGTGCCTGGCCCTGGGCTGAGACCTGGGAATATAAAAGGAGTGAAGCCAACTCCTGCCTTGATTATGTAAAAGACAGGAGTGGGGATTCCTAGAGGTGGGAGGGGCTTTCATGTCTGCTCCACAGAGGCCTGTGGGGGCTTGGGGGTTACTTGCAAGAAGGGACAAAGCCCACTGTCTTGCCGCCTCCCTTATATGCAGACTTGTGCCTTGGTTTCTTCTTTCTAGAGGAAACTGCTCAGCCAACTGACATTTTTTTTTGAGACTACAGATCAACCACAAAAGGTGACACTTCTCATGGAGTCTCTCTTCTGACACCCACAAACCTCAGCAAAAGAGCTGGGAGCCTGAAGGGAAGAGGAAGTACAGAGGTGGCAGGAGAAAGCAGGGCCAGCCAAGTTCAGCCAGCTGCAGGGTTGGGGCAGGGGGCAGCTGGGCCCAGCCCCTCCTTCCTGGCCCACAGCTGGTGAAGGGTCTCCTCTGAAATGGAATATTGTGACAGAGAGGGCATAGTATTTCCATCAGAATCCTTCTTGGAGTGTCTGGAGAGGAACATTGTTTAGAAGCAGCCTTCCCAGAGCCCAAGATAGTAATCTCCTGGTCCTAATTCATTGCCCAGCCCCACTCCTTTTTCCCAGTCTGGAGAAGAAACTGGGACAATTAACTGGAGCTTCTCTAAACATGGCTCTGCTCCCCCACCCACCCCGGTTGGCTAAACAGGGCTCTGCGATTTAAAAATATAATTCAGAGATTAGTTGTTGTGCCTGCAAAATAACAATGGCTGCATTATTGAGAATTTACAATTTTCTGAGCCCTGTGCTACCCTGCTATAGGTATGGTGTCCCTGTTTTTACAGAAGCAACTGAATGTCCTGGAAAATAAGCGATTTTCCTTAGGTCATCCAGCTGGGAAAAGGTGAACCAGGATTAGAACCCAAGCTGGCGCTGCTCACATCAAGTCACAGATTTGAAAGGAAGAAGTGTCCAGGTTGGGATGCAGTGGGGCTGGGTGACTAGAATTTACTGATGAGAGGTTGATGGGGAGGAAAAAGAAAGAGGCAGTCCCAGGTACTATGTCTCCTGACCAGGCCTCCAGGACCCTGAGGGGAGGGGATAGTGACAGCCTCCTGGCCAGTGGCCACCTCTCTGCCACATAAAACCTTCTCTATGTGCATCTGATTCCAGACCTAGGAATGGGGCACATTGAGCTCTGGCTGAGTAGGGGGTAGTGAGAACTTTCTGGAGCACCTCCCCCAGGAGGATGAGCTAAAGACCACCAGGGAGGTGTTAATGAAACAGGGAAGCTGTGAACAGACCCAGGAGTGATTCCAATCTGACACTTCCACCCTAACCCCCACCAGTAATGAGCTGGGACCTGCCCTACTCCCCAGAGAGGAGGGTGAGGGGAGAAGAGGAAGTCCCTGGGCATCTTTGTAGCTTCAGATGCTTCTGTTCATTTTCATCATCATCATCATCTTCCCTACAATAAAAAGCTTGTATTATTAAGCACCTACTATGTCCCGTGCACTATGCCAAGTCCATTTCCTAAATCCAGTAATGAATCATCACAAACTATGTTTGTAGTAGTAGTACCTACTATCCTTATCTCCATTTTGTAGGTGACAAAACTGAGGCTCAATTGGATTAAGTGACTGGCCTGAGGTAGAGCCAACATTTGGAGGCAGGGCCTTCTTGACTCAGAAGTCTGCATTCTTAATATTTTTGCTACTGTGCTTTTTGGCGTGGGCCTGCAAGAGTCCTCAGAGGGAAGGTGGGCGGAGTGGGAATGTTCCTCTGTCTGGGAACAGGTAGAGGATCCTAACCCTTGGGACCCTCCATGCAGAGAGACATGTACATGTAGCCCCAGAGCTGGAGCCGGTGTGGTGAATAAAGGCAGCGGGCCCACCCATGTACCCAGAGGTTCCAGAACGGGGAAGAAAGAGGGAAGAACAGGAGCCTAGCCCTACCACCAAACCTCATGGTCTCCCTGTGTGCTCTCTCTGGGTCTTCTTTCCATGGGTGCAATGAGAGTTGGGCCAGGTGACTCCAAGGAGGGACTCCAGCTCTGCCCCCTGCCTGGGAAAGGGGAGGGAGAGGAGCACAGCCCTGAAAGAGTATGTGTGTTTACGGAGGGGTGTGTGTTAGGAAGAGCCCTGCCTCCAGGTCCTAGAGGGAGGGGCTGAGCAACTCTGTGAGTGGAGTCCCATGTTTGTAAACATCATTAATCAGGGATTAGCAGATGGGCATGCTAATTGCACCTGTGGAAGCCGGAGACCTCAAGGTTGATTACATTTACAAACTGTGGGGATCCCTGGCGCCTGGCCCTGCAAGAGTGATGGGGGAGGGTCTAGTTTAGGACCTCAGCCTCGGGAAAGGAGCTGGCAATTTCCCCTCCTGCCAAAACCCAACCAAACAAACAAATTTCCAGCTCTGCAAGGGGCTGGGGTGCTGGCCACAATTCAGCTGTTCTGGAATACCAACCTTCTGAGACCCTTTCCCTCTTGGGTGGGGAGGCCTGACAAAGGAGGATCTTGCCAATGTCATTCCAATCCCCTCCCCTCTCCAACCCCCTCCAGCTGCTCTCAGGAGTACATCTCCTTGTGTATTGCAGCTGAAATATGTCTTAGAGTCTATGGGGAAATTGAGGCCAGGGTGGCAGGACAGCGGAGCCCATGCAGCTCAGGTGCTGCAAAAACAGCTGCCATGCTCCTCCAGGATTGGGCTGAGGGCTTTACATGAGTGAGCTCATTTAATCCGCACTCTGATCCTCTGAAGTGGAGGCTGTTGGAAAAGTTAAGGGATATGTCCATATTTACACTACCAGCAAGTCAGAATTGGAACTCAAAGCAAGAGCTACTTAACAGTCAGTCTCACATTCTTAAATGTGGCTCTTCAGGGTCATCCTTACCCTGCCCTGCAGAGGATGGACCTCCACCTTGCCTCTGTCTTCATACCCACAGCCACAGCTGCCCCAGCTCCTGTGTATTTAACCATACTTGCTGAGCAGCCTGTATGCATCAGGCCACCACAAAGAAATTCAGACCTCATCCTTTGCCTTAGGGTCTCAGGTCCTTCGTTTTGGAAATGCCTGGTTTGCACGACCTAACTACATACCTGTGTGCATGGCAGGTAATTACGGCCTCAATTCCTTTTAGTTCAAGTGAGCCTGCCTTCCCAGAGGCCAGCTGGCTTGCTGCCCATGGGATGAAGCAGGGAGGAGCCCCTGTGCCTGGCTTTTAGCACCGAGAGTGGCCCTCTAGATGGCTCGGACTACTGGGACCCAGAAAACTGAACAACATGCCCAAAGCAAGTTAGATAAGGTTCCAGACATGACATAGGAGTCCATGGGCAGGAAAGCAGGCTCTGAACCCCGAGTACCCCAAACCCCAACTTCTAGGTTCCATGATGGGTTTGTTCCCAGAGAACAGAGCTCGATTCTCTACTGCCACATGGAGGGAACACCAGGACATCTCAGTTCATTTCCATCAAGTCTATTAGTTGGGATTCTCCAGAGAAACAGAACCAACAGGTGATATATATATCTGTATACTTATCTATATACACACATATAATGCTTATTTATTATGAGGACTTGGCTCATGTGGTTATGAGTCTGGCAAGTCCAGGTTCTGCAGAGAACAGCAAGCTGGAGACCTTGGAGAGCCAATGACACAGTTCCCATCTAAAGGCCAGCAGGCTTGAGGCCAGAAAAAGCCCATGTTTCAGTTCCAAAAGGCAGGAAGAATTCTTAGGGGAGAAGCTTTTTTTTTTTTTTTTTTTTTTTTCCCCTCCCTCTATTCAGGTCTTCAACTGATTGGATGAGGTCCACCCACAATGGAAAGGGCACTTTGGCTTACTCAGTCTACAAATTTAGATGTCAATCTCATACAAAAACACCCTCACAGAAACACTGAGAATAAGGTTTGACCAACTATCTGGGCATTCTGTGGCCCAGGCAACTTGATACATAAACTGAGCCATTATATCCATGTCTGTACTATCATGTGCTAGTCCTGGGGTGCACAGTGCCTAGGATTACAGAATGCTTTTTACTGATACTCTCTCATTTTGTTTTTACAAATCTTTGTTGGGAAGGGGTTGGCTGGAGCAGGTACTAAAGGCACTGTCCCCATTTTATAGATGAGGAGGCTGAGAAGCCATCCAGGTAAGAAGCCAATAGAGTCAGGGCTCGACCCACCATCTTCTGAACCTAGGGACAGATGAAAGGCCGACTGGCCCAAACTTTTAGGCATGCACTCAAAAGTACAGGTATGAATGATTTGGAAGCAGTTTCTTGGACATGAGAAGGTGGCTTGAAGACCAGTGATTCCCAGATCTGGCAGCATACTAGCATCAACCGGGAAGCTCTAAAAAACATGGGACCTGGCTCCTGCCGCAGAGATTCTGATCTAATCATTCTGATGCCTCTGGGCAGCTGGAATATTAAAGCTGTCCCTCTCCGCACCACCACACATACCCCCAACCCCACCTAAGGTGTAGCCAAGGTTCAAAACCACATTAGGATCTTGGCTAAGAGTGCAGCATAGATAGGGGAGGCAGTGTGATATGCCCAAGGCTGACACATGCCAGGGTCAGAATCTGTGTGGCAGTTGGGGACAGACAGCTCAAGGGTACCAATGTGGTAGAGATCTCTATGGAGTTTTATGAAAAGGTTCTTCTTCGGGGCGTCTGGGTGGCTTGGTCGGTGAAGCGTCCCACTTCGGCTCAGGTCATGATCTCACGGTCCGTGGGTTCGAGCCCCGCATCGGGCTCTGTGCTGACAGCTCAGAGCCTGGAGCCTGTTTCAGATTCTGTGTCTCCCTCTCTCTCTGCTCCTCCCCTGTTCATGCTCTGTCTCTCTCTGTCTCAAAAAATAAATAAATGTTAAAAAAAAAATTAAAAAAAAAAAAAGGTTCTTCTTCTTTCTTGAGAGGAAAAACTTTGACTTTAAAGCAATAGTAGGCCCTTTTATTTTATTATTTATTTATTTTGAGAGGGAGTGAGCAAGTGGGGGGACAGGCAGAAAGACAGGGAGAGAGAATCCCAAGCAGGCACCGCATTGTCAGCACAGAGCCTGATGTGGGGCTCAATCTCACGAACCATGAGATCATGACCTGAGCAGAAGTCAAGAGTCAGATGCTTAACCAACCGAGCCACCAAGGCACCCGTGCAATCTTGGGCCCTTTTAAAACAAATTCAAATGTCTTTTTAAACGAGAATCCCAAGATAATTTCATTCCAAAGAGAAAAGAGTGGTATCTCTTACTGAGCACTACCATGTGGAAGGCACTGAGTTCATGTTGCCCTCTCTATCCTCCCACAACTTGGGAAGGTAGTGTGATCCCCCTTCACCAATGAGGAGACTGAGGCTCGGGTGGGAAAGGAACTTGTTCAAGGTGACAGAGCAATTAGGACTTTAACTTAGGTTGCTGTCCTCCAGGACCCATACTCCAGAACAGTGGTTCTCAACGAGGGCGATTGTATCCTCCAGGGGACATGTGGCAATGACTGGAGACATTTTTGGTTGCCACACTGGGGGGCAGGGGGTGCTCCTGGCATCTAGTGGGTAGAAGCCAGGGATGTTGTTGAACATCCTATGAGGCACAGGACAAGCCATCCAACAAAGAGTTATCTGGCCCAGAATGTCAATACTGCTGAGGTCCTGGAGCCCCTACTCCAGTGGTTCTCAGCCTGGGGTACACATTAGACTCATTTGGGGGCAGGAGGGGGGGGCTTTCAAACTCCTGATACCCAGGTTGCCCCCTGACCAATTACATCAGATTCTCTGGGGGTGGGTCCCCAGTGTGAGTTGTTTTTGAAAGATTGCCAGGTGGTTCCAATGGGTAGCCAAGACTGCTCTAAACTACTTATACCGGGGGCTTCTGCTCCATTTGTGGGACCCTGTGGGAGGAGCACCAAATCCATGTGGGTTGTACAATAAACAGCAACACTGTCCCCACCACTCCACAGAACCAAAGGCCAGGGCTCTGGTTCATTGGTTCCTTTCTCAGAGGTGCACTGACTGATGAGTCACTGGTGAGGAGGTCTGGAAGGCCAGTGAGGTGAGAGGTGTTTGTTAATCTTTCCCTTGCCTCTCTGGGGGCCACAGCCAGGAATCTCCAGAGGTGGCTGCAAAAACTTCCAGAAGAGACTACGGATCAAAGAGCAAGGCTGCCATCTAGTGGAAGAATGGGACAGAATGGCCCAGGTGACATTTTATTGGATCCTCACAAAGAGCCCTGTGAGGGACAGCAGGATGAAGCCTCGTGCTCAAGGTCCCCACTGGGGCAGGCAGGGTTGGAGCCTGGATTTGTACCCGTCTAGTCCACAGGAGGAACGAGGCCTTCCTCTACATTCTCACACTGGTTCAAGAGGAATAGGACACCTGGACTAGGCTGCCCAATTCCCTTTGTATGTCTTGACTTCCAGGCAGGGCCCAGGAGGAAAGAGACCCTCTATCCCAGCACAATCTTGGAGACTAACAAGCTGCCACTTCCAACCGCAAGTCCAAAATCAAAACAGGAAACTGAACTTTCCTTTGGTCTCCATCGCAGAGCTTCCTGCCCTACAAGATAGTGCCTAGTAAACAGGGGCCTGGGTGCACTCTCAGGCAAGAGACTCCAGTATATTCGATCATGTGGATGTGTGTGCCCTCTAGCACACACACCTCAGACAGTCCAAGTCAGCCCCCATTATGCCTCTCTTGTTCTGGTTCTGAGGACAGTCCTGGGTGCTGAGCCACTCTGGGCCCTGCTGATGTGGCTGAGGTTCCTTGCGGGTCTTAGAGAAGTTGCTCTCTCTTCTCTGCAGAGAAACCCTTCCTCTGGCTGCAAATGGAGTGAAGAAGAATTCCTGCACCAACAGACAAAAGGACAAAAGGGGAAGAGAGAGGATGGAGAAGAGGAAGGACCACGTGTCAGCACTCCCTCTTCTCATCCTCAAAGGATGCATTTGGGGCACCTGGGTGGCTCAGTCGGTTGAGCATCTGACTTCAACTCAGGTCATGATCTCAGGTCTCATGAGTTCAAGCCCCACATCAGGCTCTAAGCTGACAGCCTGGAGCCTGCTTCAGATTCTGTGTCTCCCTCTCTCTCTGCCCCTCCCCTGCTCACATTCTGTCTCTGTCTCAAAGACAAACATAAAAAAAATTTTTTTTAAAAAGACGCATTTTCCCCATCTGGCACATAAAGTGACTGAGGCACAGAAAGACAGGGAAAATTGTTGAGGGTAAAACACCTACACATGTGTGGTCAGAGGGCAAGAAGTCAGGCAACAGTAGACTCACCTGCAGCCACGGAGACATTCAAGGAGTCAAGTCCAGAGGGCAGCTGCCGGCCAGGCAGGATTGTAAGGAGAAGCTGGCAGGAGGCCTGTACCTCCTTGGACAGACCAGAGCCCTCATTACCTGCAGGGCATAGAGGCAGAGGGTTAAGGATGCCCCAGTTAGACACATGGGCACTCTGAACATGCACATCTGAACAAGGAAAAGTGGGGACATCTACCTACCCAGCACTAGGACAGTAGGCCGGTCCCAGAGGAACTCCAAGCAGCTAGTGACAGGGATCTCAGAGAACGAGGAAATCTCAGGCCCCAGGCAGCCCACTGTGCCAGCTACGAGCCAGCCCTCCCGGGCTCTAGCCTGAAAGGAGGAAGAAGAAATCAAGTTCTAGGTCACGAAACCTTCATTCAAGCCCCAGCTGAGGAGCTGGTCTTGCGCATATAGTCATTCCCTTGCTGATCCATTCAATTCATCAACAGTTATTAAGCCTCTAGAATGGGCAGGCTCTGTTCTAAGTGATGGGGACAGGGCAGAGAACAAAATGGGCCCAAATCCCAGCTACCCAGTGGAAGGGTGATCAGGGAAGGCCTCACTGAGGCAATACTGGAGTGGAGACCTGAACGAGATGAAGGAGTACCAAGCATACATCTGGGGGCAGAATAATCTAGGCAGAAATGAGTTAAGTGCAAAGGCTGAGGCTGGCACTTATGTGACACATGGGAGGAACAGTGGAGTGGCAAGGTGGTGGCGGGTGGGGAGGGAGGACGAGAGGGAGGGAGACAGGAGAGGGAACAAAGAGCCACATAAGGTAGGACCTCAAAGGCCACTAGAAGGACTTTGGCTTTTGCTCTCTGAGAGAGATGTGAAGGCTTTGAAAGGTTCTGAGCAGAAAAGTAACATGTTTCAACAGAATCACTCTGCCTGCTGGGTTGAGAGCCAATAGCAAGAGATGGGACATTCCCACAATAATGCAGGCAAGAGATGATGGAGGCCTGCGCCAGAGTGGGAGCTGCAGAGATGGGGAGGATTGGTGGGAATACAAAAATACCTTCATGGTAAAACCAAAAGAATTTGTGGATAGGGTGGGCCATGGCAAGCAGGAAGAATCAAGGCCACCACAGCACTGGGCCTAAATAAAGGGATGCGGTTGCCATCGATCGAGCTGGGCAAAGTCTACAGAAAGAAGTGCTTGGCTTCGAAAATGTGAAGTTTGAAATGCCCCCCAGACCACAAAAGAAGCTGTTGAGTAAGCAACTTGATAATATGAATCTGGGGTTGAGAAGTCAGATCCAGGCTAGCATATACATTTGGGAGGCAGCCAAGCATAGGTGGTATTTAATGCCCTGAGACTGGATGAAACCAAGAAATGAACACATACAGAACAGAGATCCAAGGACTGGGCCTGGGAGACCTAGGGGGGCAGATGGTCATGGGAGCAGTCAAATGCAAGGCAAGACTGCCCCCTTGTGTCCATCAATAGAAGCACAACTGAAGACAGAAACTTGGACCAGGAAAGGGGTTTCTTTACTTAGGTTTACCCTTTCCTGGATATCAAAGTTGTTGTTGGTGGTGGTGGTGGTTTGTTTGGGTTTTGGTTTTCTGTAGGGTTGGGAGGGGTGGGCGGGAGAAAGGCATAAGTGAACCTGTCTTTGTTCAAAGAGTCTTTCAGGCTGTGCCCCCACTCAGAATGCATGACTCCTGCCAACCAGCTTCTCACAGTCCATCACACCATTTACTGAAAACCTACTTAGTAGGCAGCGAGGATCTGAGGTATACTAGCCTCCAAGGCAAAGAGGTAGTACAGTAAAGGGAATGAAGGAGTACAGTAAAGGGAATGAAGCTAGGAAGTCTTTAACTTCAGATTCTGCCCTACTTATGGTTTTGAAAATTCCAGAATCCTTCCCTTCCAAAAGGGATTTAGAAGGACGTAGGAAACGATGCCAACATTCCCCTTTCTCTCCCCTTCTTTCATCAACTGCTGGATGAGTGCCCTTGGAGAGACTGAGTTTGTCTCGTTTCTTCTCTACCCACCGTCCGCCTCCCTGCCATTACCTGTAAAAAACCGGCCAGGTCATCAGTGGAGAACAGGTCCATCACCTCCATAGCACCCGCGCTGGCTTTGCTGACTACTGGGGTGAGTGGGCAGCTGCAAATTTCCCCATGCCCTGCATTAAACTGGGTAATCGCAAACCCGGTGCTTTGCCCTAGCCAACCCCCACCTCCCCGCCCCGCCTCCCTGGCCCTGGCCCCCAAGGGTTAAGGGTGAGAATTCTGACGATGGGACGAGGGATCAAGGGTCAAGGTGCTTAGAAACTCGGCTGTGCCCCAAAGCGGGGCACATGGGGATTAAGGGATGTCCATGCCTGTTTCTCCCGCTGGTGATGACTTTATCCACTCCGAGAAAATGAGCAGAACGCAGCACACCCCCAAGGTTCCGGGGATCCTGGAGCCCTTCGAGGACGAGCCACAGCTGCCGGGGGTCGTCGCCTGGCCTCGCCTCCCCGACCTCAGTCCAAGGCCGAGGCTGAAGCGGGCTCACCTCCATGCAGACGCCCTGGTGGACCTGGTAGCGGCACAGGGCGTCCAGCTTCTGCCGTCTGGGCCGCAGAACTGGTATGTCACGCGCCTCTGCCGCCCGGAGCAGCTCGGCCCGCTCCCCTTGCAACCCTGATCTGCCGGCCTGGAGCAGAAGCCTGGCCACGCGGCGACGAGCAGCTCGCAGAGCCAGGAGACAAGGGGACAGGCCAAACAGACGCTCCAGTCCCTCCGCAGATCGCGGGGTCGGCGCCAGGTCATCCAGTAGCAGGCGGCTCAGCTCCTCCCCGCCGGCCCGCTCCCCACGCCTCGCCGCTTGAGAGGAATGACGCGCGAGCAGGCGACCCGAAAACCGCGAGGTCGCGCACCTGACGGCCCAGAGCAGTGCCATGGTCGATGCCCCCTGCTACGTCATCAGGATTGGTCACTCCCGCCGCGGCCCGCTCCGGGTCCCCAACATTGGCAAAGGAGACCCGATGGCCGTCTCTACCTCGCCCCCTCAGAGTACGAATAGCCTGGATTCTCGACTTAGACTACCCACAACCAGGTAGCCTAACCAAGGCCGCCCCTCCCCGGCTCCCACGTGGGCTACTCTGCTTCCGGGTTCGGGCGGCCTGCCCCCTGCCCGCTGACGCACTGCGCATGCCCGACCGCCCCGCGGTGCCCACAGCACCTCCTGCAGGACTAGCTGAGCCGCAGCCTTCTCTGTACCGCGACCTGCTGGGCTGCCCCCTACTACCGGCATCATTCTGTGCCTTTCGAGGTCCCAGAAGGCTGGAGGGCCACATTCACCCAGACACCGGCAAAAGCCACTTGAAAAGGGATGTGTTCCAACCAGGTCAGTCGTGGTGATTCCCCCCCGCCCCCCTCGACATCCAGTCCACCACCAGGTGCTGGGGATTTTCCTCAGAAGCTTCTGCATCCAGCCCCTCCTCTGCACCTCCACTGCCTTGTCAAACCCTCAGCATCAGTCAACAGGACGCCAGCAGTAACTTCCTATCCCGTGGCAGCTGATTCTCCAAGTGACAGCTCTGTGCCTCTCCTGCACCTGCTGACAAGCCAACTGATGTCCTTGGCCCATAGGTAATCACCAGACTCTTTGCTCAGCACACAGACCTCCGGTGATTCAGGCAGCAGCTTCCTTTTCGGCCCCATCTCACTCCTGCACTACATTCTGTGCTGTTCCCATGACATTGCCTGCTTTTTTGGCCTCCCGGCCTTGTATCCACTGTTGTCCTCTTTCCTGGCTGGCAAACTCCTACCCATTTTCAAGACTCAACCCAAACCCACATCTGCTACCTAAGGTAATCCACATTCCAGGAGTGATGCCCCAAAGCGCCCACCTTCCCACTCACCTGGAAGAAATTCTGAGGCACAACCACCCCTAATCACAGAAAAGGAGAAAGAACAGAAAGATACTCCTAAAGCCAAGGTAGGTTGTTGCAATTTTTCTTTTTTAATTATCACAGTGAAACCCAGTTGGGAGGCAGGGCCTGATACTCAGCTGCCATAGTCAGTGTGGAGTGATGACCCCACTGGGAGCAGAGAAGCCAAGCCTGGGCTGGAGAACTGGGGTGGGTGAAGAGAAGAGGCAATGGGGGCAGTAGGGCAGGGAGAGGAGGAAGCCTAGGGCCTTGGATAGCTATTCAGATAGAAGGTGAGGGCTTCTCTCTGCCCCCTCCTCCTTGAGGTACAGGGGTTGGGGTACAAGAAGATACGGGGAAGCCCCCCTTTTGGCCACAGTTCCTTCCCCAGGTCAAAAGGAAGAGACCAAAGAGAGCACACAAAGGCCAAGGAGCCCAAGAAGCGGACCAATAATTAACCAAATTACCTGTTAACCAAAGTTAACAGGTAAAACAATTGGGGACACCTAACCTCCTCTCCCCAGGCCACTGTTCATATTTGTGGTGGACGTAATTTGATAAGACATAAAAACTTCCAAAAATTTGTAGCCCCTGGTGGGTTGGAGAGAGGAAGCAGAATCCAGGAGTCTGGAAATCAACACCTAAAATCCAGAGGCAGGAGTCAAGCCGTGAGGCGTGGGGACGGAAGACAGAACTCCCCACAGGAAACTAGATCACCTACTCCATGGGCCTCATCTGGATGTCTCCAATCTGCTGGAAGGCACAAGGCTTGAGGCAGACAGGATGCTCTCCCCACCCGCTAGGCCTCCCTGCTGTCCTCCTCTGGGATGGCTGGGCTCTTCCAGGAGGTGGCCAGTCAAGGCCAGACTCACCTGGACACGTGGAAGGGTGCTTGAGGACATAGATGACAGCCTCAGCCACATCTTCAGGTTTGAGACACTGGAGAGTATGAGAGGAAAGAGGGATGGTGAAGGCAGAGTGAACCTCCCACCTCTGACGTCCTCTCCAACATCTTCATCCCCACCCCAACCCTCCAGGAGGCATGACAGGCTGGCTAGAAGAGTGTGGTCTAAAGGCCAGGGTTCCCTCTGCATTCACTTAGGGAGTGAGTGGCTCACTGGCCTCAGAGTGAGGCCTCACCTTTATGCGTTCATAGATGGCAGCTGCCTTCTCAGGGTCCTCGTTGTGGAGTTTGAAGGAGAATTGTGTCTCCGCCACTTCTGGAGAGATGCACTGGACCAACAGAGAGGGCCTGCTCAGGAGCTGAGCTGAGCCCTGCCTCCATCCCAGTCAGAAGCTAGGCTTAGGGGAGAGGCAGGATGGAAAACACGGGGGGCCCCCCTGCTTCACAGTGATGGCTGCCCAATGTCCAGCAGCCACCTCCTCCTCCCAAAGCTGCCACTAGCAATGATCACAATGACACCTACCACCTATGGAGCCCTTCTCAGGTAAGTGTTTTACAAAATGGTGTCCCTTAAGACTTCATCACTGGGTCGGTATCACCATCTCCATTTTACAAATGAGTAAGGCTGAGGCTTGGAGGGGTTAAGTGAGTTGCCAAAGGTCATGTGGCCTTCCAGGGAAGAGCCCAGAGTCTGGGTTTACAGCCACGGTTTCCCACAGCCCCTGCTCTCCCTCAGTCTCACCTACTGTGTTCCCTTCTGGTCAGCCCCCTCCCATCTCAAAGTCAGTGACATGAGGTTCAAAGGGCTACTCAGGGTCATGCAAGCAGCAGCAGAGCCCAGGAGCTCTGTGCCCCTCACACTCCCAGCAGGGCATCCTGAACAGTATGAGTGTGGGGTGCGGAAGGCCTGTGCCTACCCTGTCCCCACCAGGGCCAGGCCTCACCCTCACTGTGGCTCAATGTGGGTCTGGGCCTCCCGAAGCTCTTTATCAGTCCCTCTGTAAGTGTGGTGATGGCATACTTGGTAGCACTATAGAAATGGATCACAGAGTGGGGTGACACTTGGTGACCAGACATGCTGGGTGGAAGAAAGGAGGGGAAAGAAGAGAGTGAAGCTGCTGATGGACCAGCAGTGCCCCCTGCTGGACCAGTCAGCCCCACCACCTAGATGCTGCAGGAAAGCCTTCTCAAGGGGACCTCTTTACAGGCCATCCTGGTGGCCCACTGATGTAGCTCCAGCAATTCAAGCAGCTCCTGTAAGTCCTGCTCTTCCTAGAAGTCCAACTAGGGGCTGGCACTTGATATACACTATTCTTTCTCTCGCCATAATTGTGCCATTTGGCTGTTAACTGGGTATTAAGTCCCTATTTCACCACCAATGAAACTGATGTCCAAAGAGGTCAAATGAACGCAACAGATCACTCAGCTTGGAGGGTGAGTGATGATCTGAGCTTTAGCCCTTGTCCACCTGCCTCACCTGTTGATATTAATGATGTGCCTGTCATCCACCTTCCATTCCTTCATGGACTGGTAGGCTTCCCGAGTGCAGATGCTGAGGGCCAGCATGTTCACCTGCAGGCCGGGGAGGGCAGTGGGGTATCTCTAGCTTGGGCCCATCTGAGCAGGTAATAGAGCCACAGAGCCCGTCCAGGGGAGTGGCATTCCAAAACAGTGTCCAGGTCCTACCAGAGGCCAACAATGGTTCCAGGGTACCTTGCCTTAGGTGCCTCTCCGCCTAAAGCCACCAGCCCCAGCAGTGCTAATTCCTCTCCCCAGGTAACCTCCGCCTCCGAGATTCTGCAAACAGCAGTGGGAAACTCCCAAACTCATCCATGACCCAGGAACCCTCCCTGTCTTGGATGTCTCCTCTACAAACAACAGAACCTCTGCCTTAGAGAACTATCTCCTTTTCTTCCTCAAATACCCTCTCCTCTCTTATCTGGGCCAGCTTCCCTGGCCTTGCTCTCTAAAAAGCCTAAAATCCAGGGCGCCTGGGTGGCTCAATCAGTTAAGCGTCTGACTTCAGCTCAGGTCATGATCTAGTGGTTTGTGAGTTCGAGCCCTGCATGGGGGACTGCACTGACAGCTCAGAGCCTGGAGGCTGCTTCAGATTCTGTGTCTCCCTCTCTCTTTGCCCCTCCCCCACTCACACTCTGTCTCTCTCTCTCTCTCTCAAAAATAATAAAAAAATTAAAATAAAGATAAAAAGCCTAAAATTCTTCCAAAATGGCTTTAAAAATCTCTCTCCTTGGTGTGCCTGCGTGGCTCAGTAGGTTAAACATCTGACTCTTGATTTCAGCTCAGGTCATGATCTCACAGTTTGTGTGTTCAAGCCCAAACGTGGGGCTCTGTGCTGACAGTGCAGGGCCTGCTTGGGATTCTCTGTCTCCCTCTCTCTCTGCCCCTCCTCCCTCCCCTGTTTGCCTGTGTTCTCTCCCTCTCAAAATAAACATTTTTTTTTTAATTTTTTTTTAACGTTTATTTATTTTTTTTGAGACAGAGAGAGACAGAGCATGAACAGGGGAGGGGCAGAGAGAGAGGGAGACACAGAATCTGAAACAGGCTCCAGGCTCTGAGCTGTCAGCACAGAGCCTGACGCGGGGCTCGAACTCACGGACCGTGAGATCATGACCTGAGCTGAAGTCGGACGCTTAACCGACCAAGCCACCCAGGCGCCCCTCAAAATAAACATTTTAAAAAAATAAATAAATAGTGGCTCAGTCAGTTAAGGGTCTGATTCTTGGTTTTTTGTTTTTTTTTAAATTTTTTTTTCAACGTTTTTTATTTATTTTTGGGACAGAGAGAGACAAAGCATGAACGGGGCAGGGGCAGAGAGAGAGGAAGACACAGAATCGGAAACAGGCTCCAGGCTCCGAGCCATCAGCCCAGAGCCTGACGCGGGGCTCGAACTCACGGACCGCGAGATCGTGACCTGGCTGAAGTCGGACGCTTAACCGACTGCGCCACCCAGGCGCCCCTGATTCTTGGTTTTGACTCAGGTCATGGTCTCATGGTTCATGAGTTCCAGCCTCACACTGGGGTGGGTGCTGACAGCTGGGGGCCTGCTTGGGATTCTCTGTCTCTCTCTCTCTGCCCCTCCCTCACTCATGCGAGCACGCTCTCTCTCTCTCCCCTAATAAATAAGCTTAAAAAAAAAGAAACCTTTAAATAAATTAATTAATTAATAAATTAATTAATTAAAAAAAAATCTCTCTCCTCAAGTATAGACCCTAGCCTCTCTCTGCCTTACTCAGCTACTCTCTGCTCCTTTCCTATCTCCTCCCTTAAGACTATAAGTAGAGAAGG
Source organism: Neofelis nebulosa (assembly GCF_028018385.1). Taxonomy (NCBI): domain Eukaryota; kingdom Metazoa; phylum Chordata; class Mammalia; order Carnivora; family Felidae; genus Neofelis; species Neofelis nebulosa. The sequence goes on along the minus strand of NC_080797.1, from coordinate 54,577,195 downwards.
CCTGACCTTCCTTCCTTCCATGCCTTCCTCTAGACTCTGTTCCATCTACAAGATTAGGCACAGAGACTCTTTATGGGGGTGGGGTAGCTGGTCAGAAGATGGCAGGGGACCTCCTAAGCACATGGGGGCTTTCTGCCTTCCTTGGCCTCTGCCAGAGGTGACCCAAAATCCCCACCCTTCATGGAACAAAGGCCTGAAGAAGTATCTCAGTTCCAAAGCTCCTGCCAAGCCACACTCCTGCCCCATGAGGACAAGCACAGATAAAGCTTTCAGCAGGTCCTCAAGTCTCTCCTCCTGAGAAGAGACAAGACCAGCCAGGACATTAGATGTTTCTCTTTATCAGGTGTCAGAGCCAGGCATCAGGACAGAACACCCTCGCCATGAACCTGCCTCAGCATTCATAGCAGAAGGACACGAGGACCTTTTTCTGGCTCGCTTAGCAATGTGTATTTATGAGGCAGAAAACTCAACTCTGAGGACAGATTTGAATAAGAGGAACAGGTCCCTGAGACCAGGGGAGTGATTCTCCTAAGGCTGGTGGGGTGGAGGGTGGAGATGTCTCAGAAGACGATCCTTATAGAATTACATAGTGTTGAAGCTGGAAAGGGCCTTAGGGACTCAATATATGTCCCTCATTTTACAGATGTGCAAGATCTCAGATCTCCCAGAAGGCTGTCTGAGGGCAGGGGTGGTGCTTCATTTTCACTGTTCACTGTTTCAATGTTCATTGTTCATTTCTAGGCCCAAGCAACTTTTAGGTGCTAAATCGATTGTGGGAAAAAGATCCATCCCATGTACACACTGTTTTCAACTTCTCAGGATACTTTTATACCCTAATATTGCCCCATAATATAGTCTAGAAGTTGAAAACCCATGTCCTGAAGGCTGTGTTTGGTCTGTACAAAGTTTTAAAACATTTGTAATTCACTCCCAATGTGCACTGGAAGCTTTCATTCCTTCAAAAAATATCTATTGAGTGTTTATGGGCTGAGGCCATAACAGAGAATAAACCAGACAAAAATCCTTGCCCTTGTGGAGCTGAGGTTTTGGCAAATGGGAGGGGTAGGATGTCACATAAAAATCCAGGCTCTCCACTCCTCTCAAAGAAATGGTAAGATCTGGCCACACTGGACCCATAGTGCTCCACAGCAGGGATGCTGGATTTCAGCAGCCACCCTTGTACTTGGCCATGTGCTCTCCCACTTACTGTAGACTCCCCTGACTCACCTCACTCATTTAGCTATTTACCTGGCCCCAGGGGATACTGGGGTTTGTGGCCCCAGATATTGATGTGTGTTCACCCCAATTAAATGTGACAAGGCTGATAGAGAATAACCACCTGCCTGAAGCCACACCATGACTGGCAGGGCTGGGTGAGAACCTCATCTCCTGTCTCTTGGTTCCTTTTCTTGTAAGACCATGTTCTCAAGCACTCAGCATGGTGCCAGCACATGGGAACATTCAATAAATAGCAGTTCTCTTCCCTACCAGTCTTTCTTCCAGTAGAAGGAAATCAGCCTGGACTTTAAGAACTGCCCCTTTAAGGGACTCAGAGGAAAGAAGAATGGAAAAGATATGGCCATTCATCCACTCACTATGCCTCTGGTAGGGAAAGAAGCAAGGGGAGAGTCAAGGTGCCCCAGTTATGAAGCCAAAGTTCCCTCCTGTTACATGTCCTATCCTGAGCAGCCCTCTGGTTCACAAAGCCCTGGCTCCCCATTCTCCTCCCAACCCCCCACTCCAGGTCTGTAGCCCTTACATTGAACATGTCCTTCCAGCTGCTGGTGTTGCCTGAGAGCAGAGTGTCAGGCCGGGCCAAGCCAGCATTGTTGATGCAGATGTCCACACCACTGTGCTGAGAGCAGACAGCCAAGAACGTGGAGAGGATGTCCTCCTCGCTGGACAGATCACATCTGTGGGGGATCAAAGTCCTGGGGTAGCCTATACTCTTAAATTTGGCAGCCAGCTCCTATGAAACCCAACAAGGGGCTAACTGGGGTGAGCGGCTCCCACACCTTCCCACCCAGAGACAGTCTTCTTCTGCTGTCACCACTCAGAGAACTCTCTCCTTTGACAGTCACCTTCCAGCCATATAGTTGTTGGGACTACTTGTCCTCTTTGATCAAAGTCCAGGGGATAAGAGCACTCCCTGAGTGAGGGGGAGTATGGGAATGGAGTTGAAATCGTCAATGGAAGACTCTCACAATAAACTTGAATCTTCATTTCTGAGAAGAGAGTAGGGAGCCAGCGGTCCAAGGCATAGCATGATCTCCATCTCTTCTGCCTCTCCTCCAACAGGAACCCCTTCTCTGCTCATAGGTAAGCTACACCTCTCATCCCACCCCCTGCTTCTTCCACCAGCACCAGGAATCACTGAGCTGATTATGCCAGGATTCTCTCCCCTCCCCTTGCCTCATCTAGCTCCTTCCAGAGGGCTTATGTCTGAACAGTCACCCTCCCTCCACAGAATACAGCCAGTTGGCTCTCAGATTGGGCCCAACTGCCAGTCTCCCCTTGCCCTACCTATAGGAAAGGTCAGGAAGTCAGGACAGATTCTTTCTCTCTGTCCCACAGTGTACCATACTCTACCCCAAAATTTCTTGAGATATGATGAAGCAAGTTAGGTGGCAGATGACACTGGGAAGCCTTAGTGTATCGACAGGGACCTCAGCACACGGAGGAGCCCTGAGATGGAAAGACCTGAGAATACAGAGCCACTGGGAGGTGGTTGTGAGGGATGCAGACATTCAGAAGCAGAAAGAAACCAAGCTCCATGGCCTTAGAGGCCAGTGAGTGGGCATCTGAGCGTCATAAAGGTGACTGTACATGTACAGGAAGGAGAGAGTTGGGTGGTAGGGGGTGCCCTAGAGAAAGGCCAGCTTGGGCCAGATGCCTTGGCCTGGAACCCTTCCCTCCCCGCCAAGTCAAGATGGGAATAAAGGGCTGGCTCAGGTGACCTAGGAAACTCTTTTCTGCTTTAACTTTCCAAGAGTTCAAAAGGTATGGTCCTCTGGGACTTAGAAGGCCCCCTTTACCCAATTTCACCTATTCACAACGACCTCAGGAAATAGGGCTTCTCTCTGTCGGAGGCCAGAACTCAAACTCTGTTTTAGTATCAATTAATAAAAGCAAACTAGGCATAAGGAAGCCTGGGATTCTCCCCTCCCTGGCATGCAACTTGTCCCTTCCACCTCCAGACTCAAATACCTGCAAGAAAGCCAGAATGAAGGGCCTGGGGACATCTTTCTCCCTGTCGCTGCCTTCTTTTTGTCCCACCTGTCCTCATCTATCTTCAGAAATGACCTGAAACCATGTCAGTCCCATCACAGAACAGGCATTTCCCCCTCATTAAAAGAGTCATCTTGGGGCTGAGTGAACAGCCTGAGGATCCCCCTTGAAGCTCAGGGACCCCCTTTCCTGGCTGGTTTGGGGTAGTAGGAAGAGAAGGCAAGAGTGACTTTAGACTTAAGGAATCCAGTGGTCTAAGCCCTGGTCTGATCCTCTAGGCTCCAAGGCTAGGGTTGGGCCCTGAACTCCTCAGAATAGGAGAAACGGAGGAGGAGAGTAGGGCAGTGGTACAGCTGGGTGACCTTGGGACTATCTAGGTGGCTATAAAGTGTACCTTTGGTCAGCAGAAGGGGAGGGGAAAGCCCTTCTTCTGGTACACCTTCTCCCTCTGTCCCCACCCAAAGCCTCCTGGTGCAGGGATTTTGAACAATGGTGGAAGATAAAGCCCTGCAGCTAATCGCTAGCCCAAACCCTGAGAGTGATCTTGTCAGGTGCAAATCCAAAGATGACCTATGATGAAAATTTCCCATCTTCTTCCTTCCTGTTACAACATGGCCAACTTCATTTTTCTTTGAGCTCTTCTTGCTCACAACTTGGGGCTCCCAACCCTAGTTTAAGAGAAAAACCAGTAGTTCCAGTTCTGTATTGCTTTGTCCCCTCAGGGCTTACATAGTCAATGCCCTATTTCACCCACTCAGTCCCACCCAAGACAGTGCAATTGGAGAAAGGTCGATCTGTAAATATCCCATTGGTCTGTTAGGCCCATTTGGTAAGGGTTAACCCTCAAATTGGGGGTTGGGGAAGGAGAGGGTGAGTTTCTTCTGAAAAGCTCTATTCCCACCCCAACCCCACCCTCAGTGCTGGGTGAAAAATTATCATGATCAAAACCTCTAGCTCCTGTTCATCTGGCTGGCCAGCCACTTTGGTCGGCTTTGTGGGCTTAGTCTGGGGACTAGAGGAAACACTCTAGTAGCCAATTTAGCCACTGAGGCCAGAAAGCTTTCTTTCCTTCTCCCTGGCTGCCTAGCTAGCCCTGATCTCTGGCTTCCCTTTTCCTCAGCCGACCTGGGCAGGCAGATAGGCACGGAGAAATATGCCAAGGAGTTGGTACACTGGAGTAGAGGCTGTTAGGAGTAGGGTCTCCTTAAAAGAAGGGACTTCATGAAAGGGAAGGTAGAGGCCTGCCCTACTAGGCATCTCATCCCTCATAGTCTGATCCGGTTGCAAATGGCCTTAGGGGAGCAGCAAGTGGGGGCAGCGTCACAGCCTAGGTCAGACCACTCCGCCTCCCGGACCGTACACCAGCGGAAACAACGCCTCCCAGAAGGTCCCTCTCCCCGGCGGACACTTACCTCGATGTTGCTCACGGGGCGGGCACAACCCACTACCTTCAGTCCCTGCTGGACGAGGGCCCGGGCCACAGCCGCGCCGATGCCCCCCGAAGCTCCTGTCACCAGTGCCAGCCGGTCACGCCACTGCTCCATGCCGGTCCTGGCCATGGTCCCCAGCCGCCCGCCCACCTTGCTCCGCGATACGGACATTTGGATCGCGGAGCTCCTCCCGGGTCGCAAGGGCTCGGACGCATTTTGGTCACCACCGCGGCCACCGTTGCCGATCTGCCCCCCCTCGGAGCCGCGCCTGAACCCGCCTCCATTCTGCCCTGCCCCGGGCTGGGGCTCCACCCTCCGCTTCTCCGCGACCGACCACACCTAGCGGGAATCAGTCGCGGCCTTCCCGCCTCTTCCGGCCCCGCCCCATGCCTGACGGGAGGTGGGAAACTGTGCTTTCCTCTGTGCCGGCGGGTGCAGAGGGTTCCCGGGTGGCCTGTGGTCCTGCTTTGGTGAGCTCTTCCCTTAGGGGCAGGGAAACCGAGGTTTAGGGGGGGCTTGCTCCAGGCCCGAGGCCGTTCGTATTCTTGCCCCCTTGTTCAGTCTCCCCTCCCAGTTCCTGACCCCTATGGCAAGAAGGAGAAATTACAGGCTCTTAAGGTGACTCCAATGCCTGCCCTCTGGCTGATGCGAAGGATTCAGCCTAGAAAAGGCTGAGTGCCTCAGCTATCATCCCTGAGTTACCCTCTCAACCCTACCTGATCCCTTGGCTTTACTAGAATGACAACTCAAGGTTAAAAATGGAAACACCCTCCAGTACACCTGTTAGGGGATTGTATCCCTACTGGCCTACTGTCTCCAACTGTCCTAGACCCTCCCACTCCCAGTTAAAAAATATATCACTGTGTACCAAAGATTAAAAGCAAAAGCTAACATTTACTGAATGCTGTGTAATTGGCACTTCTAAGCACTTTAAATATATTAGCATATGCACATAAACTCTTTAAGATACTACGTATTAGGCTTCATTTTGTAAGTGACTGAGACAGAAAGGGGTAAAGCATGGTTTGGACTTTAAGCCATGCAGTCTTAGGTCCAGGGGATGTGCTCCTAAACTGCCTTCATTCCATTCTGCCTTTTGTCTCTTCTTGGGTTGTTGGTTTTGCTCTCTGACCACTCAGGATGTTCCATCAAAACTCTGAAAACTGCCTTACATCTGCATCCTTAATATAGCTATCTTCCAAAGAAAAACACATCTCTGCATAACTACTGGAATCCCTCCACTGCAAGCAATGGCATAAGCAGTATGTGAGGCTGGTTTATTCATTCACCAAGTACTCATGTGTTTGGCCCAAGGATAAAGATTAAAACAAAATAAAACCAGTCCTTGCTTTTAGGGATCTCAGGAGAAAACTTGACGGCAACAAGTGGTTAAGAAAGGTTTGAGCTCAGAGCCAAGGGCTCTGGGGGGCCCTTAGTCATTTTTTATGGATTCCAGGATGAAAGTAAACAAAGGCCAGAGAGGAGTCATGACTCATTTTTACCTCTGCCCCATCCCTATGCAACACTTAGATTTGAAAAGACAACTGAAGAGGTGTATCAAAGAAATGCCACCAACTATAAAAATTAAATCTAAGCTTTTGCTGTTGCCCACCTGAAATCCGATTAAGTGGTACACAGCCCATAAAATTCACTGCATCCCCACTGCACAGAGGTATTGACTGTCCCACTACTTGCCTGCTGCCCACCAATATTATCAACACTGAGACACAAAGCTCTGAGCACATGTGTTTATCGAACTATTGACTCAACCTTTTAAATGGCAGCCAAGTGCTATTCCTGGGGGAATCTCTTCTCTCCTTCAGTACTCACAGTTCATGAAAGCAGTAAACTGTAATGCCACAGTGACTTTATTGTTGGAAACCAGATAAGGAGCATGCACTTATGGACCGCAACGTGGTTAGCTCTAGGCGCAGTCTTTTGGTCCCAGGTCTACATGCTAAAGTAATTACTTTTCAGACAACCCTTGGTTGAAATTCTGCCAAGTTCTGTTTTCATTCTTCCAGTTCAGTATGAATCTCTGAATTTAAGGCACTTTATGTTAAGTGATACCAGGGAATTTTAAATAATAGCAATCTCATGAGAAAGATGCTAGCCAGTATTTAAGGGTATTGCAGCAAATTTATTCTTTCAAAACAAAAGATTGAAAACTGCTTTTCTCAGCTCTAGTCAAGGGAAGAGTTTTGTCCTCAACAATTTGTATCTCTATCCTCATTTGCTCTTCATCCTAACATCAACACTGGTCAAATACCAAGTTCAGAAGTGGCAAATATTAAAATACTGCCACACATTAAGTAGAAACATGTACACCAATTTTTACTATGCATATTAATAAATATTCTTTATTTTAAATTTTGCACATTGCGCTTTAACGTTACATCCAAACATTTTGCAAGTGGATGTCTACTTTGTAAAACCATATATTCAGCTCATTGTCATTTCTGTACAGAAGTATAAGTACAACATTACTTTTTGCCACTAAGTTGCTTTAGTAAGTCTCACAGGAAGAGAAACATTTAATGAAAAGAGATGGCTTAAATCATATGGCAGGCCTGCGCAGCCACGCAACTAAAGACACAAGCCTGAAGAAAGAACTAATGAGGTTACCTCCACCGTCTCCCAAAACAAGAAAGAATCACATTGATTTAAAATTTTGCCATAAGTCACTAAATTAAGAGTTTTTTTTTTTTTTTTGAAAGAGAAGGCGCAGTAGTCATCTTGAGTGTTTCATTGAAAGACAGAGCTATTTTATTTATTTAATTTGCTCCAGCCGTTGTCAACCAGCCACTACAGATGGGCCTCTTGTGATCATTTAAGCGGCAGTATTTATTAAATTTCTCCTTCAGATGCTGTCGGTATTGTTCTCTATTGCTGTAGAAAGACTGGTTATTAGCCATAAATGACTGTATTTCATCTTGTGAGATAAAGATTTCCTCATCTGAAGTACATTCAGACTCATCCTGCAAATTAAAGCAGTAAAGATTATGACTTAAATTAAGAATGCAAAATGCTATGCTGATGGAGGACAGCTAAAAATTCAGGCAAACTAGCCTTTTAATTTCAATCCAGTCACATGAAGTCTTTCATTGAACTGTTTACAGAACAAGCATAATGTCACTCCATCTTAGAAAGTACAAAGAATAAAATCCAACTTAACTCAGTTTGAAACTCTGGATCTATAATTTGTCTTAGAAGACCTATGAGCCTAAGAGACTCCCAACCTTTGCCTTAGAAAATGACTAATTAGGGGCGCCTGGGTGGCGCAGTAGGTTAAGCGTCCGACTTCGGCCAGGTCACGATCTCGCGGTCCGTGAGTTCGAGCCCCGCGTCAGGCTCTGGGCTGATGGCTCGGAGCCTGGAGCCTGTTTCCGATTCTGTGTCTCCCTCTCTCTCTGCCCCTCCCCCGTTCATGCTCTGTCTCTCTCTGTCCCAAAAATAAATAAAAAAACGTTGAAAAAAAAAAGAAAATGACTAATTAGATAACTAGACTTTAAGTAAAAACTTGAGGGGCACCTGGGTGGCTCAGTCTTAAGGCTAAGCATCCGATTTCAGCTCAGGTGATGATCTTGCGGTTTGTGAGTTTGAGCCCCACGTTGGGCTCTATGCTGACAGCTCAGAGCCTGGAGCCTGCTTCGGATTCTGTGTTTCCCTCTCTCCCTGACCCTCCCTCTGCTCGCACTCTCTCAAAAAAATAAACTTTAAAAAAATAATAGAAACTTAAAATTAAAAAAATAACAATGTTTCTGATTACAGCAAAACAAACAAACGACTAACTAGAGATGGTTACAACTAGTTACCAAACTTTAAATAACCAGACTGATGTGATTAACTGGATGGTCCTGTGTTGAAACTTTTATCTCTACAAATTAAGTAAAATAAAACCTTTTTAAAATTTAAGAAACTTAACCACCACATAAAAAACAAAAACAAAAACAAACTATTCTAAAGGATTTGTTTCCACTGGGAGCCTAACTATTAAAGAGAATATACCACCCTTCTCTTTCCTTCCCCCTCCTCTAAGCCCCACACAAACTATGTACTGGGTTGCTTGGAATCAGGCATAATTCGTGTAAAGTACCAAGACTTACAGTCAATCTTAAAAGATTTTGCAAGTTTAGTTATGCTTTTATCCTACATGAACCTAAAGAAAGTAAAAAGTGGGCTCTAGTTCAGATTCTACATTTTTTCCTGGTATGGAAGGCTGGACACCATAAGCTGCCACTCAGAAAGGCAGTTTGCTTACAATAACCCTCTTCAAGGAGGCAGACTCCTGGACACAATGCTAACTCTATCCCTTTTTCCCAACTATTCTCTTCTCTTCTACAAAGGAGGACAAGGAAATGTGCTGTAGAGCAGCTGCATAAACCATGTGTGGAAGAGCAGAAATGAAAAGACCAAAAATAATGAAAGACTGACCTTAATTTCTTAAAAGCTTCCCCAACTCCTAGCTTTAAATTCTCAAATATTGTCCCCTCCCACATCTACCAATCAATAAGATATCCTTACTTACAAGGAGTTCAACTAAGCTCTTGGCACCTTTTCCACAATCAGGACCAAATGATGGCTCTACAGGTTCTGCAAACTGTGGTACATTTTTCCTATGCTCAAACCAAGGCAGTGGCTGCCCACCCTTTTCAGGACTGCAACAGCTTTCAGGATGTGCATCTTTGGTCTTGTCGCGGTGAAACACTGTGTGCACGGTATTTCCTGAGGTCTCTCGATTACCTGGATCTGTAATACAGCTTCCAAGCTTTTGGATCTGAAACCAAGCAAAGGATTACCCAGGTAAAAAGGCAGGGAATAAGAGCAATTATTCCTTAGAGAAAGAAAAAAAGGCCCTGATAGTGTGTTAAGTTTTTAGAAGGAATACTGAACAACAGCAGCAACTGGCACTTAGTAGGCACTTACTACATACCAGATGCTATGTTAACCCATCGATATAATCTCTTTCATCTTCACAGAACTTAATCTGATAGGGACTATTAATTTCCTTCCAGATGGGAAAACTATAAGATCAAGCAAACTGCTCAAGATTACACAGCTAATCCATTTAAAAGTATTATGAAAAGAATGAACTGGATTTATGACTCACATAGATTACTGGACAAGTGACCGCATCAGACAGACACACACACACAAATCACAAGATGAGCAGGCAACAGAACTGCATTCTAAAGGTACTCATTCTAAAATAATAAATACCAGAAACTAAGCTGCAGACTTGCCACTCCAAAGAAAATAGGTTGTTCTCCCCTCAACTGCAAAGGTTTAAGAACTCTGATACTTACATGTTCATCACATTTCAACATCTTACTTTTCTTTTTCTTCTTTTTATTTTTTCCTTTGGTGTTGTTCTCTTCAGAATTTGCCCAACATTCAACACAACTATCACCATCATCTTCTTTGTCTTCACAGTGATGAACACAGGAGTCGTCACCTGAAGAAATCAATAATCTCTTACTTATGTGCTTTAATCAGCCATGTAGTAGAAATAATTGGGAAGCTTAATCTGAACCTACCGTGTTCATCGTGATTACAAATGCCTTCAGTGCAAGCAACATCCGAACCCTCCCGAGAACCTGTTTCACTCCCTTCCATACTAGATGAATATCCACAATCACTACCATTACAGTGTGGTGATAAGCCTGAAAATAAATCGGTTGAGACTTATAGTTAACATACCAACAAAGAATGAACCAACTGGAGACAACATAAAAATTTCAAAATTGATAGCTTACTAAAAGTAGAAAGTAAACTAAATAATGAAAATATGATGAGGGGTTTATAGTTTTTTGTTTTTGTCAAATAATAACAAATACCATAAAGAAAAAAGAAGTATTAAGTGTCAAAGTTACAGGATCTCTAAAACCTCTTCCATTTAAGAGGAAGAAAGAATAAACTTAAGACTTAATTTTAAGAAGAAACTGTATTTAGTTACCTTTCTTTATTTTAGGGGACCCCAAAAGATTGCCGCTGCTAGGACAGGTACATGATGTGTTTTCGTTGGTAACAATTACTTCTACACAACTATTACCATCTTCGGTGCTGCCACAGGCTTTGCAGCTGTTTTCTATGAAGTCTGTTTCCTTTAAGGGTCAACATTGAGAGAGGGTAAAAAGTCTTACCTTCATATGGTTACATTTACTTTCCTTAACATCAACCAATTAAATAGGAGTTAGGAGGTTACCAACTGAAAAAATTATTCTCATGAAAAATCACTAACCCGCATTAAGACTATGAAACAACTAAAAGCAAATTAAGAGTTAATCGTATCAGGAAAATTTAGGAGGGAAGTTCCCAAAGTGTAGTTTGCTGACCCCAGGGATTCCCTAGATCAAAACTATTTTCATCAGAATACTAATATGTCACTTGCCTTTTTCACATATTGACACTTACACTGATGATACAAAAGCAATGGTGGGAAAAGTTGCTGGTACTTTCGCACAAATCACAGCAGTGGCAATCACACTGTACTAACAGTCAGTGTATTTTTTACTTGTCAAGCACTTTCAGGAAATAGATACTTCACTTATGAAAGTCTTCGATGAAGCAGTAAAAATATTTTTTAAGTATCAGCTCATGAGTAGATGTCTGACAAATAGGAAGGATGCTTAAAGCACTTTTGCTGCATACCAAAATACAATGGCTGTCTCAAGGAAAAGCACTTGAAGCTTGTTTGAGTTACAAGCTGAACTAGCTGTTTTTTATCCTGGAACATAAATTTTGCTTGAAAGAAGAGACAAACTTTGGTTATTCAGACTTGGGTATTTAAAAGCCATTCTCTCAGAAATGAAGTCAGCCCATCACCTCAAGGAAAACAATGGACGGTATTTGTTGTGATAAAACTCAAACTTTCAAACTACAATCAGAATTTTGAAAACTTGTATAAACAAGCAGAATGTGCCTGAAGCTTCCCAATACTTAAAGACCCTGCTGATGAGATCAGTAGTGGTTTTAACACGATTATGTGATAATATATATAATGAAATGTCAGTATCTGGCAAGGTCTGCATAACTCAGTAAACCAGTAACTTTCAAATGACCAATTCATGATGTTACAAAATCATGCATGAGTTAAAGATCCATTCAAAGTGCAAGACTGACTAGTGGATTTTAATTTAACTGAGTTACGAAAAGGTCATTCACAGGTGCCAGGTTCCACATTGTAACTAATCTTTAAGAAACTACCACTTGTTGAACTGTAATGCCAAAGAATATCCACAACTATCTGAAAAAGTTTATATTAAAATACTCCTTCCTTTTTTGTGTGAGGCCAGACTTTCTTCAAATGTTTCAACCAAGCAACATATGGAAATAGACTGAATGCAGAAGCAGATATGAGAATCCATCTGATTCCTTTTAAACCAAATATTTAGAAGATCTGCAAAAATATAAAATAATGCCACCTTTCTCACTTCTTTTTGTTTTGGAACAGTTTTCAAAAAATGTTATTCATGTTAACATATAATGGGCTTATTATTTTTTAAAAAGAATTAACGATTTAAAATTTCTCCATTTTAATTTCTAATACAATAAATGTTGTATGTATAATCTACATGAACAAAAAGCACACCGAGCACTGTAATTTTTAAAAATTCCAAGGGGTCCTGAGACCAAAAAGAACTGCTCTAGGTCATACATGGACTTAACTTTCCATATTTGGACTTTGATCTAACAACATACTAAGATCAGGTAAAAAGATAATCACTGAATATTATAAAACAAACACAAGACATTAAAATTTTTGGCTGTACCAATTATAGTAGGAAAAAAGCCAATATACAAGCTGCAGCTCCTCATATTCTGGAAAAGCATAGTAAAAATGCCAAAAATCTAGCAAAAAGCAATACTACATATTTATGAATCAAAATTAAGGAATACTACCTTCTCTTGGCTTACTTCCTTTTCATCTGCTGCTTGTAAAGGAGTAGGAATATCACATACACATTTATTTTTTCGTCTGTTCTTCCGTTTCTGGCGTTTCTTTTCTTGCTTGAGTTCTCTTACTCGTTCCTCCTCTGAAAACTCTTCACAAAGTTGTTCCAATCGGCTAATACCCTGTACTTTTTCCACAGTCATCTATTATAAAAACAAAGTTGAGAATGAATACTGGTCAAAACTACCTTTACTTTCCTTGGAAATTCTCAATTGCTAATTTTAAATGATACCACACACACAAATAATTCATGTTGCAATTTACCAGAGCATTCCTACAAAGAATCTTAAATTTTAATGCTTTATTTATTTAATGTTTATTTATTTGAGAGAGCATGAGTGAGCACAAGTAGGGGAGGGGCAGAGAGAGAAGACAGAGAAAATCCCAAGCAGTCTCTGTGCCATTTGCACAAAGCCTGACATGGGGCTTGATCCCATGACCCCACGAAATCATGACCTGAGACAAAATCAAGAGTTGGATGCTTAACCGAATGAGCCACCCAGGTGTCCCTAAATTTTAATACTTTATTTTTTTAAGTTTATTTATTTTGAGAAAGAGAGAGAGCATGAACAGGGGGAGGGCAGAGAGAGGGAGAGAGAGAGAGAATCCCAAGCAGGTTCTGCGCCATCAGCACGGAGCCCGATGCAGGGCTCGAACCCACAAACTGAGATCACGACCTGAGCAGAAATCAAGAGTCTGACGCTTAACTGATCGAGCCACCTAGATGCCCCTATATTTTAACACTTTAAATGATGACAACTTAAAATCTACAGGAAGTGAATATACCACCAATCCCTACAGGGAAGGCAGACTTATTACACACACTCCTCTTCCAAACCAGCAATATTCTAGTTTCAAATTTCAATTCCAACACAGCAAACATTCATTTCTTAACACATCAGAAGACTATTTAACCTGATTAGATGATCTAGTTTCTGAAGCCACAAACATATAAAAAGAAAAAAAAGCGTTCAGCAAGAACTAGTACAAATCTCCTCAGACTCCCCAGAACAATGTTTAAAGTTCACAGATGGGCTTCTGAAAAAAAAGGTTTATAGCTTTCATATAATTCACAAAAGGGATCCGTGACCCAGTTAAAGGGTTACAACCATGCCTCAGAATATAACAAGATGTTCACTAGCCAAAATTTTATGTGCTACAGAGAACTGGGGGGGGTGCGGGAGGGGAAGGTTACCAAATCACAAACACCAAACCCAAAACCAGCACTATAAAGAGGCTACTGGATATCAGCAGACAAACTGAGACTCACGAATTAAGTCTCAAATTTACTCTGGGTTGCTTTTACCTTTTCATTAGCTATACTTCATAGCAACATGCTGCTAAATAATCAACTTCAGTTTTCCACTCTGAGAAAGTCTAAATATCAAAGCTGGCAGAATAACAGGATTAAAATCAAAGAAAATCCACAAACTTTTTTTTTTTTTTTAATGTTTTTTAACGTTTATTCATTTTTGAGAGAGAGAAGCACAGCATAAGCAGAGGAGGGGCAGAGAGGGAGGGAGGGAGACACAGAATCCGAAGCAGGCTCCAGACTCTGAGCTGTCAGCATAGGGCCCGACGCAGGGCTCAAACTCATGGACTGCGAGATGATGACCTGAGCCAAAGTCGGAATCTTAACTGACTGAGCCACCCAGGCACCCCCAAAATCCACAAACTTAAATTCTAATTCCCTTCCCCTAAATCCACCCCCAAATCCATGCCAGTATCAGTGAATCACAGCCCTCTGAGGCAAAATCAGACTGCTAGCTTATATTAACATTCAGTCCAATAACCTAACCAAGCAATCTTAGACAATGAAGCAGGTCACTATTCTTACCTCAAAACTCTTGCGCAAAGCATCAACACCAAGATAGAAAAGCATCTGCCATGTTTGCTCTTCTGCTCGTAGTTTTTGCCAGATTCGATGCAGTCTTTCATAAAGATGAATTCCCAAGCAGGTCAGAACTTCTTCTTGAGCTATATCTATTGTCTTAGCATGCCTTTCTCTTCGTCTGTAAAGGAGAATAAATCACACATAATTCCTAGTACCCTTTGCTGAAAGAGTAAAAGACAGATAAGAGGGTTCAGGGTTTATTTTTTATTTATTTATTTAAAATTTTTTTTTTTTAACATTTATTTATTTTTGAGACAGAGAGAGACAGAGCATGAACGGGGGAGGGGCAGAGAGAGAAGGAGACACAGAATCGGAAGCAGGCTGCAGGCTCTGAGCCATCAGCCCAGAGCCTGACGTGGGGCTCGAACTCACGGACCGCGAGATCGTGACCTGAGCCGAAGTCGGACGCTTAACCGACTGAGCCACCCAGGCGCCCCAAGAGTGTTCAGGGTTTAAACACAATTTGCATACCTGGTAAGAAGCCAGTTATACATTCAAATTAAATGTACATAAAAACACACAAGCATACATGTACATAACCAATGAGAAATACACATGCAGGCAGAACTCAGTCCTAATATTGCTAAAAATAAGATAATTCAGGAACTGGGGCTCTAAAGAGATGGTTTTTGGGCACAAGAAGTCTAATATAATGTGTCCAGCTCATAGGAGGCATGATAGCTCCTTCACCTTCCAATTATAACAAATGCCTATTTGGGTTTTGTAGGTTTCTTTTTTTTGAGGAGTAATGGATAAAGGCAGTGCGAAAGTGATTCAATCATGGACAAAAGCCCTCTAGGCTAGTTTTCAGTAGTAGGGTTCACAGAACTTCACTGGTAAGTCTTTGTGTTCTATGTGCCTAGCACAAAATAGGCACTCAAATGAGAGCTGATACACAAAACATAAAACAAAATGGGTTCATTTTATTCTATGAACCTTTTCTGATTTTATTTTCACAAAAAAGCCAGAGATAAAATTTTAGGTTCCTATATAATTCAGTGATAATATACACAATTCATTAATTACATTCAGTAAAATATTTAACACTTTGCTGCAAAGACCTCTTCCTATGCAAAAACCATCATAATGAACAAAATTTAGATATGGAAATGCATGGATGGATGGGGAAAAAAAATCCCTTGAATCATTTTCAAGTGAAATGATAATCTATAATAATGAAAGCAAAAAAAAAAAAAAAGCCTGTCTACTTCAAGCAACAAGGAGCAGAGGACTGAAATGAACACCACAGAACACTTTCTATTTTTATTCAGTCAATTAAGAAATGCAGATTTTAAAGAAAGCAAACTCTTTACAAGCACACCTGAATTTATACATATATATGTACTGATGCAAAGGGTGATGGAAATAAAACTTTCAGTAATAAAATGAAGCAAAGCGCTAGATAGCCCATTCTAGCAAATTACATACTCATACCCTCCTGCGAACTCTGGCTCAGCACGACCCAAAAGATGTGCAATGAAGTCTGTTTCACAGCAAACATGTATGTGCCGTTCATGTGGACAGCACCGCAAACCTTCATAAAGTGCAGCACAGTAGCCCTTCTCTTTGCTGCAATCAAGTTCACCAATAAGGATATTGTATGCTCGGAGAACTTTATTTTTGCAATCAGTGCAAAACCTGTTGAAAAGAAATACTTCAAAATTAAGAAAAGGCTGCATAATTATTCCGTTAAGCATGTAACAGTGTACTAGACAATAACACTCCCCTCCCATATGGCGCATTAAAAAAAATTCTCCAAACACACATTTAAAACATACACGTGTAAGATATATACAATTTTAGGGATTACGGAGTACAGCTAGATTTCCATTTGCAAATGATTTTTATTTTTTTAAATGTCTATTTTGAAGGGGGGGAGGAAAAGACAGACATGAGCGGGGGAGGGGCAGAGAGAGGGGGGAAAAAGAATCCCAAACAGGCTTCAAACTGTCAGCACAGAGTCCAATGTGGGGCTCAGTCTCACATCACAAACCTCAAGATCATGACCTGAGCCAAAATCAAGAGTCGGATGCTTAACCGACTGAGTCACCCAGGCACCCTTGCAAATGATTTTTTTAAATACTTATTTATTTTTGAGAGGGAGAAAGAAAGAGAGAGAGAGGGAGGAAGGGAGGGAGGGGCAGAGAGGGAGAGAGAATCTCGAGCATGCTCCACACTGTCAGTGCAGAGCCCGACATGGGGCTTTAACTCACAAACCCTTAGATCATGAGCTGAGATGAAATAGAGAGTCTGACGCTTAACCGACTGAGCCACCCAGGCACCCGTTTGCAAATGATTTTTTAAAGTTTTTTTTAATGTTTATTTATTTTATTTTAGAGAGAGATACAGCGCAAGCGGGAGAGGGACAGAGAGAGGGGGAGACACAGAATGGAAGCAGGCTCCAGGCTCTGAGCTGTCAAACCCACAGATTGTAAGATCATGACCTGAGCTGAAGTCGGGTGCTCAACCGACTGAGCCACCCAGGCGCCCTGCAAATGATTTTTAAACAAGAGAGACACACGGACCTAAAAGAATGAGGCAGATATACACTGTTTGTTCATAACATACATTTCCAGAAAATAGTTGCCAAGGACTAGCATATCACTTCCTCAAGAGCAATTCATACAGGTCAGAAATAAAACAAGAAGCTACAAACCAATGACTCAAAGAATCACTCTCCCTTCAGCCTCTGAAAATAGTTGCTATCTTCAGTCAGTAAAACTTGATTTGAAATTCTGCTACAACATTTTAACACCTCATTAGCTAATAAGCATTGGGAAGAGGGTGGGGGCAAAAAGAATAGGAAAGTGGCACATGGAGTTTTAGTTACTAATAATTTCCAAAAGGTCAAATTCCTTTTTTTTTTTTTTTAATTTTTTTAATGTTTATTTATTTTTGAAAGAGACAGAGTGTGAGCAGGGGAGGGGCAGAGACAGAGGGAGACACAGAATTGAAGCAGGGTCCAGGCTCTGAGCTGTCAGTACAGAGCCCAATGCGGGGCTCGAACTCACAAACTGCGAGATCAAAACCTGAGCCAAAGTCAGACACTTAACTGACTGAGCCACCCAGGCACCCCATTTCCTTTTTTTTTTTTAAAAAACTTATTTATTCTGATAGAGACAGAAAGAGCACGAGCAGGAGGGGCAGAGAGAAAGGGAGGATACAAAGCAAGCTGCATGCTGTCAGCACAGAGCTGACCTGAGTCAAAATCAAGAGTCAGATATTCAACAGACTGAGCCACCCATATTTCTGAAGAAAAAAGTATGTTCTTAACACAATCATAATATTGACAACATACACATAAAAATGTGGTCTAGGGGCACGCACCTAGGTGGCTCGGTTGAGTGTCTGACTCCTGATATTGGCACAAGTTGTGATCCTGTGCATTTGAGATTGAACTCTATGTTGAACATGGAGCCTGCTTGGGATTCCCCCACCCCAATGAACAAATAAACATTTATTTAAAATGTGGTCTAAACTTAAGTGTTTATAATGTGGCAAAAGTGTAGAAGAGAAAAAAAAAAAAGGTGTACAAGACAGTGTGAATGTAGAAGATGATGACATTTTCTTTTAGAAACCAAACATTATTTAATCAGAAAGGAAAAAATAGAGCCTTGTTTCTTTATCTTTGATTTCCTGAATAAGAAAGAACTTGGTCAGGTAAAAAAAAAAAAAAAAAAAAAAAAAAAGGCCAGGCTCATAATATTAAACAGCTGCCTCTCTGGGAAGATCAGCTGTAGTGGAATGAAGAAATTTTGATCTCTTTAAATTCATCTCCCTAGGTGACTTCTATTCCCATGGCTTCAGCCAACATGTGTGCCTCTCACCTCTACAGCTCTTGTTCAAGTCTCTGCCCTTGCCTCAGGGCCAAACTCATACTGAAAAAGGGGGGACATCACAGATATGTAATAGGCAACAAGTTAAACTCCCTGTCCGATACTAAGGGCGACACTGTTCCCTTCTAAACTTGTTGAGAACGCCACCATTCAGTCACCCAGGAAGAAAACCTTAGTTAACTACCAACTTCTCCTCAGGTCCTCTTTTAGGGGTGGAGCCAAAATGGCATCAAGTATTATTATTATTTTTAGTATTTTTAAAAATGTTTATTTATTTTGAGAGAGATTGCAAGTAGGGGAGGGGCAGAGAGAGGGAGAAAAAGGGAATCCCAAGAGCAGAGCCTGACCTGGGGCTCAAACTCACAAACCATGAAATCATGACCCAAGCGGAAGTCAAGAGTGGCACTTAACTGAGCCACCCAGGCACACCAGTATTATTTCTTACATCTCTCATCAGCCCCTTCTTTCTGATCCCCCCTGCCCTGTTTTAAACTGCCTAGATAATTTTTTAAAAAGCTTCCTGACTTCCCTGCTTGCATTTTTTCTAGCTCCAATGCATCTCTCGTAACAAAATTTTTAAAACAAATCTGATTATCTCACTCTCAGCTTCAAGACCCCTCCCGTCTATAAATAAAGTTCCAACTCCTTATTAAGCCCTTCACTGACTTCCTCTCTTACCCCACCTATTTCCAGATTTATTTCCCAAGACTCCCATCTCCCTCATGCTTCTCCCAGTCTACCCTGCCTTTCTGTACATACTGTACAGACAATGGACTACTTTTGAACATAGCTTATGTGTCCTTACTTTAGTCTTTTTTTCTTCTGCTTCCTCCCCACTCCTCTCCACATCCTTCTCCATTTGCCTAAATCATGCCCATCCTTAAAGAAGCCCTCTGTAATTCCCATAACTAGAATTAGCCTTCCTCTGTGTTCCCATATTTGTGATTTATTCTTCTTACTGTATTTACCCTCACAATGCCATGCAGTTGTTTGATACACACATCTTTCTAAGTATGCTTCTTGAAATGAATAGATGTTAAAATAGAAGCTCTAAGTCCACTTAGTAAACACAGGCAATAATGTTGACAAGTCAAATCGCACTTTCATTAATGCTCCAAAAACACTGAAATATACAAAAATTAACACAAAATAGACTATAGCCTAAATATTAAGATCTGAAATTACAAAACTCCTAGAAGAAAACACAGGAAGAAAAAAAATTTTTTTTTAATTTTTTCAAATGTTTATTTTTGAGAGAGAGAGACAGAGTGTGAGCAGGGGAGGTGCAGAGAGAGGAGACACAGAATCCGAAGCAGGCTCCAGGCTTTGAGCTGTCAGCACAGAGCCCGACGTGGGGCTTGAACTCATGGACTGTGAGATCATGACCTGAGCTGAAGCCAGATGCTCAACCGACTGAGCCACCCAGGCGCCCTGAAAAAAATTTTTTTTTAATGTTCATTTATTTTGAGAGAGAGAGTGTGTGTGTGTGTGTATGTGTGAGAGAGAGCGAGAGAGAGAGCAAGAGACAGCATGTGCGAGTGGGGGAGGAGGAGAGAGGGAGAGAATCCAAGCAGGCTCTGTCCACACTGTCAGCACAGAGTTGGACATGAAGCTTGTTTCACAAACTGTGAGATCATGAACTGAGCCAAAATCAGAGTCGGGCACTTAACTGACTAAACCACACAGGTGCCCCACCCCCAAATTTCATATTGAATAGGTGATGATTTTTTGGATATGACATCAAAAGCACAGCAAACAGACAAATGAGACTATATCCAACTTAAAAGCTTCTGTGTAGCAAAGGAAACGAGAATCAAAGACAACCACAGAGAAAGTATTTGCAAACAGGGCACCTGGGTGGCTCAGTCGGTTAAATGTCTGACTTTGCTCAGGTCATGATCTCACGGTTTGTGAGTTCAAACTCATGTCAGGCTCTGTGCTGACAGCTCAGAGCCTGGAGCCTGCTTCAGATTCTGTGT
Source organism: Neofelis nebulosa (assembly GCF_028018385.1). NCBI lineage: Eukaryota > Metazoa > Chordata > Mammalia > Carnivora > Felidae > Neofelis > Neofelis nebulosa. Next base: position 54,556,874 of record NC_080797.1, on the reverse strand, counting down.
CTCCCTCTCTCTGCCCCTCCCCCGCTCATGCTCTGTCTCTCTCTGTCCCAAAAATAAACACTAAAAGAAATATTGTTAGAAAATATTTCCAAACCACATACTGGATAAGGGGTGAATATCTAGAATGTATAAGAACTCCTACAACTCAATAATAACAACAAAAAAATTAAATACTGGGCAAAAGACATGAATAGACATTTCTCCTGATAGACAAATGGCTAACAAGCACATGAAAAGTTGTTCAACATCACTAATCATTAGGGAAATGCAAATCACAACCACACAATACTACCTTACACCCATTAGTATGGCCACTCCAAAAAAATAAGAAACATGTGTTAGCAAAGATGTGGAGACACTGGAACCCTTGCACACTACACTGCTGCTGAAATTGTAAAATAGTGCTGTCAATAATAGCAAACAGTATAGCATTTCCTCAAAAAATTAAAAACAGAACTATCATATGACCTGGTAATCCCATTTTTGAGTATATATCCAAAAGAACTGAAAACAGGATCTCAAAGAGCTATTTCTACACTCATGTTCATTGCATCATTATTAGAAATAGCTAAGATACAGGGGCAACAACCTAAATGCCACTTAATGTTCACTTAAAAACTGTTTAAGAAGTCAATTTGTGGTGTGTTTTTTTTTTTTTTAACCACAATTAAAAAAGTCTTCCCCTTGAGGGAGAGAATGGACTTAAATGCAGAAATAACAAACACTTCCATGTTTTCAGGTTATAAAAGATTTTCAGGTAAATAAATGATTAAATGTCATTCAGCAGCAATAAAACTTGAAATATTTCTCCCATATTTTACTGCTTTAAATTCTCATAGTTGATTAATGTATGTATGCATATAACCATAGTTAATACAAGCAAAGAGCAATTTAAAAATACTATATGGTAGCTGTAAGAATGAAAGTGACTTTTCCCGTTTTCAAAAGTAACCTTGCACATAAATGTAAAAAACATTTTAAGGCAGAGGTTTCAGAGTTTCTTAACACCTCATTTCTAATAAAATGGCTAGTGTTATCAAATCTTATCAAATCTTCTGTGTTACCAAATCTTCTGAGCACGTTATAGTGTTCAGAAAAGTCCACTAAATAGAACTGCCAAAAAAAGTACATTATTTAGACATTTAGAAATCATTCTCAACTGATTCTACACATCTCAAAACTCAAACTGTACCTAAAACAAGAACTAGATACAGAGGAATAAGAACTTGCAAATCTTGCATGCAAACATTCACTAATGTGCTTACACTATGTACCAGATACTGTTCTAAGTAAGCCTCACTATGTATCATCTATCCCCATGACAAATTTAATCCTACAATTAATTAAGTACTATCATTATTTTTGTCTTAAGAAAAAAACTGAGGTACAGAAAAGTCAAGTAACTTGTACAAAGTTATAATCAGTATAACCCAGGATTCAAAGCAATCTCTCTTAATTGTACTTTTCCCCACCCTTCAGATATTTATAAAACAGACTCCACCTTCTTCTAGACAAAACACTGCCATCCAGATACAGGAAATATATACAACCGTTACAGGAAACTCCAAAAGATTAGTTCTAATAACGAGTAATATACCACCCCAAAAAGCTATCTTTTGGATGGACCAATTAATATTTAATGATCAATTCATATTGAAAGAAAGACTCTAATATGGACCTATATATTTAAGTATGTTTTGTGTCTATATAATCCCTCTCCTGCAAAACTCCAAATATTTGACATATTCTCTACTCTCTTGGGTATAATCAAGCAAAAAGGCAAATTCACAAGAAATATTGTAAGTGAAAAAACACCTTAGTATGTAGGTTAAGCCATTACCTCATTGCCATATAAACACCAGTCTTGATAAATGCCAGTTTTTTATCATTTACATTTAATTATATATATATATATATCTCAGGTCAAAAAACACACAACCATACACCATACATGTGACAAATTTATCTTAAAAGAGTACAACTCCCCCCAAGAACACCATCTCTAGATGGTTCCCTTACCAGTTTCCTTTCCTACTGCACTCTCCCTCCCTACGCATTTCCAAATATTAATGACACTTAGAAAATTCCTTTGTAAAGTAGTATTCTAAAAAGAAAAATCTGAAGTTACTTTTTTAGTACATGAAGCACACAAATTCCAGCTCTACTTTTAGGTCTTGACAAATAATTATAGAAGAAATAATTCAAAATATTACTAAATGAAAGCTGCTAAATTAAACTTTGATTTTTAAAATGACAACATGAAATGCTTCTATCATAAAAACAAGGAATACTAGAGTTTCCAAAGTGATTAAGTACACTTTACTCAATTAGGCACACTTTACTGGCTTGGAACTAACAGGCCAATAAAATTTAAAAGTAAAAATTACAGAAAGAGGAGATGCTGGTTCAACATAAGAAGGCTAACATAACACCAAGAGGCATCCCATAAAGGAACTGCTTACCCTAACATTAAGCTCTGCTTAGTACCACGTATTAATGGGAAGACTGAAGTGATATTATATGAAGAGGTGACAGGTCAATTTGGATGACCGAGAGGGCATTAAAGCACCTTCCAACTATACTGTGATGACCTAAAGGTCAAGACTTACCTGTGTTTTCGCAGGTATGTTTCTAGTGTTTCTAAGAGACAACTAGAGTCAATTAAAACTACTTCATCCCTGCATTCTTGGGACATTAGTTCCCAGACGTCCATCCAACAACCTCTGCAGAAAGAAACAAGTATTAGTGAAAAGGAGGAATATATAAGGGTAAAACATTTAAAAAAAAGGCAGAGTAAAGGATTGCTTGATTTTACCTGGCTGTTCCCTGGAAAGGTCCATAATGGAAAATGATCCTACACTTGCTGTCCTTCCTGTGGTCTTCACTACTTCTCTTATCTGTACTTAACTTCTCTGAACTGACACTGCTACTGCTCCCTTCACTGTAGTACAGTATAGTACAAAGCTTAGTGACACTGAGATAATCTGAAGGAATAATTTCTATAGTCTAAATTAAAATCAAGAACTCTTTAATACTTATATTATTAGTAGATTAAGTTTGCAAATTTGTATATAATTACATATTAATTTTAACCAAATTAAAGTGTTATTTAAACATATGCTCATATCTTTATATATAAATTTTTGCTCAACTATTAAATTTATCTGACACAACTTAACATTTACATTTATCAAGATACATCTCATTACGATACTAAGCATTTTATGAGCAAATCTACTTGGAATGCTTTAAAGTCAACAGGGCTAAAAAATATTACATTTTCACCTACAAAATGGATCAATCTTCCAAAAATTATAAATTCTAACAAGTTTTGATCTACTTAATGTGATTTTATAGCTAACCCATGGCAACAAAACTCTTATCTACCTTCACATTTATAAGTAGCTGGGGGGTAAAAAAAAATCACAGATTAATCTAATTACAGTAAACAAATTTTTACATATACTAAAATAAAGATAGCACACGAAGATGACCACTTTATACAACTTGTATCAGTAAATACTATACAAATAATTTAAAAATTACTAAAAATTTCCCAGACTCTCCTTCCCCCACAGGTTTCAGTATAGCGCTGGTCATGCATTTTGCTTTGTTGCAGATGTGCATTCCAGGAGAAATGTGTGTCTATATTCCATTCAATGATAGTCTTCTTGGTATTTCATGATTCTGAACAACTGGCTCCTGCCTGTTCTGCAGGTCTCACTACAGTCCTAGGAATTCACTACCTTGGATGCCTGAGATGGAAAAACCTCTGAATCTTTACTTAACCTACTCTATATAGCTAAATAGGTATTTCTCAACTCCCTGCCCACCACCTAAGGTCATATGTACAATGCAGCTCCCTATTCCCTGTCACAAGGGCTCAGGCAAGGTTCAGCAATGTAACTTGAAACAAAAACCTCAACCACTGCTCTGCCTTCCATGTTCCATCCTTCCACTCTTGACTTCCATATTTCCTCTTTTTCTAATTGTGCTTGAGTGACCCATAATCTCCTAAAACTGATTAACCCTCAAACTCAAGTTCTCACAGTTGAGAAAAAGGCTCATGAAATCAGAGGCTGGGGAATGACTATTATATTAGAACATGAAAGCATTAATCTAAAAAATACTTTTAAAAAATGCCCCAGCTCAAATCAAAATTTTATCCACAGTCTCTCTCAGCTCAATGTCTTTATATCACTCCTTCCTTTCAAGATCAAGCTTTCTGAGAAAGAAATCTTTGCACTCCTACACTTTCCACTCACAGATTAATCCATTACACCTTAGACTGCATTCATTGTTCTGCCCATTCTGATCTGGATTGTTTTCATTCAACTGCAGATCTGCTCATCAAGATCACCAATTATTACAGTGTTGCTATATCCAATGGACACTTCTGGGTCCTTGATGACTCAGCAGCACTCAATACAGCTAACCAGAGTCCCCCTGAAACACTCTTTTCCTATGGCTTCCTCCTATCTCTCTGGCCACTCTCAAGTTTCTTTACTGGCTTCTTTTCTACCAATAAACTAAATTCCTCAGCATTTTTCTCTCTTACTCTACTCTCTCTATAGGTAGATTTTATAAATACCGCTAAGATAATCTTCAGTCATCAGCTACAGGCCTACAAGTGGAGCCTAAACTTTTCCTTTGGATCTCAAACTTACTCCCAGCCAGACAATAACTTGGGGTTACTTGCATGGATACAAGAACATTCTCCGGAAGGCTGAGCTGGATTGTTGCCACTGATTAGGTTATAACCTAATCAACTGTTAATACTTCCCTGGAGAAAGTCTAACAGAAAGAGGGGGGGTGGGTAACAATGCAAACATGTAAAATGGAGTCACAGTAGCATACAATGGCGGAACCATCCAAAGTGGAGGAGAGGGAGTCTTGGCTAAGTACATTGTACTCCCTGGCCTGCTATCCATGCTTCTGGGAATAACTGAAGCTACCTTAGGAGACAGTGCTCAAGATCAACTCATACTGATTCCATAACTCAGCAAACCACCTTCTAAAACATTTGGCTTCTGATGTAGCAGGGTGATAGCTGAAGGAGAATGTGAGGAAGTTTGTGGAGGTTTGGTTTTCGTTTTAAACCGAACGACAGGAAAACATAGTTGTATGCCAATTTAACAAAAGTAGGTAACTTAATAATAAACTTAATGATAAAGCAAAGTCATTGAGAACAAGAGGAGATGGAATCCAGAGCAAAAGTAGAAGAACTGATCTTTGAAGGAAGGTGGCAATGAGCAGATATGTAAGATATTGAGATGTCTATTGATCTTTGGTTCCTCAATGAAGAATATTCATAATAAAAAAACCCAGAAGACAGTCTTTTATAATACAATACAGCTCTGTGGCTTTGGCTAACAAGACATTCAGATAAAGGTTACTGTCTCATGAGAAAATTAGACTGAATTTTACTTTCAAAAAGTTAGGAAATCTCGGGGCGCCTGGGTGGCGCAGTCGGTTAAGCGTCCGACTTCAGCCAGGTCACGATCTCGCGGTCCGTGAGTTCGAGCCCCTTGTCAGGCTCTGGGCTGATGGCTCGGAGCCTGGAGCCTGTTTCCGATTCTGTGTCTCCCTCTCTCTCTGCCCCTCCCCCGTTCATGCTCTGTCTCTCTCTGTCCCAAAAATAAATAAAAAACGTTGAAAAAAAAAGTCAGGAAATCTCTATAAAGATATTGGTAAACAAGGTACATAAAATAACAATTTTCTTTAGATAACCACTTTAGGTTGTACAGAGCTTTCCTGAGTTCAGAGAACTCTCACAGAGATATCATGTAGTTGGTGATTCTTGTCAGGATCCTGATTCTAACAAATCCACGTAAGAAGACATTTTTAGAGACAGCTGGGAAAATCTAAACTGGGTATTAGATTATTATAGTTAATTTGGTTAAGTGTTATAATGGCACTGTCATTACCAAAAAAATGTCCACGTGTTTAGAGATGGATGTAGAAATATGTAGGAGTAAAATAGCATGATGCCTGGGACTTATTTTAAAATACTTCTGCAAAGAAAAAGATGGATAAATAAAACAAATGTGACAAATCTTGATAACACTACTGAATCTGGGTGAAGATATCTGGGAAGTGGGGGCAGCGGTTCTTAAATAGTCTCTCTACTTTCCTATGTGTTTGGCAGTTTTCATAATAAAATTTTTAAAAAATTTGTTTCTGAGTATAGGGGAAAAAAATTCTTAATAGATTATTAACATACCACTACCTGGTCTTCCAGGTCTTTTTATCAGGAAGAAAAATATCTACACAACAATGATATCAACAATACCAACAAGATATTAAAAAACTAATTTTTTTTAAGTAATTCAGAAATATAGTTTTCATACCATCCCATTCACTTCAAAACAAAAGTTACTTCTTAGAAACCTCCTTCAAATTTCATGGCTTTCACTACTCTCAACCTCAAGCAATTTTGTAAGCAGTAAATGTGACAATGTGCTGGGAGATGGGGGCAAAAGCAGCCCTGGGCATTGTAGAAAAGAAGAAAACTGCAAATTACATAAATACATATGACTACAACTAATCCAAGGTTTTTTTTTAATCCTTGATAAATTATTAGGGAGACCTAGAGATAAGAAAGACAAGAAAAATAATTTACACATTATGACTATCATATAGATCAAAAAATGATATATATCACTACTTTGAAAAACTTAGTATTAACTAAATAAATTTCCATAAAGATCTCCAACCTCCTTCCTCTGTAATATATTTAACAGAAGGAAAAAAAAAAAAACTTCAAAAGAAAAAAATCAGACCTATATTGAGACCCTACCCTACACAGTCTCAATGCAAAAAGGCTGTATAGAATTAGAAGACAGATTTATTTTAACCTATGTTATAGTGTAACTAATAAACTAGTTGAATATTTTTTCTTTCTACTAAATGCGATCAACATTTACAATCTTAACAATTACAAAACATCTTAATAGTTGATTCTACTTACCCCAAAGGTTTTGGTTTGTGTGTATCTAAGGAGTGCAACTGACATCTCTTGTTCTTTTTACTTTTTGGAATAGCATCTATCATGTCGTTTAGTTTGGACCTAATCAAAAATAAATCATTAAAAGTCTGATTAACATTCATTTGTCTTTAGAATTTTCAAAATCTCTACTTACTACCTTTAAAAAAATTTTTTTTAACGTTTACTTATTTTTGAGAGACACAGAGAGACAGGGCATGAGCGGGGGAGAAGCAGAGAGAGAGTGAGACATAGAATCTTAAGCAGGCTCCAGGCTCTGAGCTGTCAGCACAGAGCCTGATGTGGGGCTCGAACTCATGGACTGCGAGATCATGACCTGAGCTGAAGTCGGATGCTTAACCGACTGAGCCACCCAGGCACCCCTTGTACTTACTACCTTTTAGTGAGAAGTATATTTGAAGTATTGTAGACATATCCCTTAACTTGAAAATTTCTCATCAAACAAATGCTAACCCAGAAGAGTCTGTATACTTGTCCTCTCCATTCCATTCCCAGGCTGTCAGTATGTTGGAAGAGACCTGTGCTATTCAATGTACTCACTCCCCTAGACTGTATCTGTCTCATTCACCCCTGCATCTGCACTGTATCCAGCAGTGTGCCTAACACTCAAATATTTTATGACTGATTGCTATCTCTCAACCATCTTCCCCTGTGCAAACATTATCTAAATAAGCACTATCCTTGATAAGAAAAAAACCATCAATAGGGGGTGCCTGGGTAGCTGAGTCGGTTGGGCATCCGACTTCAGCTCAGGTCATGACCTCACAGTTCAAGAGTTGGAGCCCCAAATCAGGCTCTGTGCTGACAGCTCAGAACCTGGAGCCTACTTCGGAATCTGTGTCTTCCTCTTCCTCTGCTCCTCTCCTGCTCATACTCACTCTCTCTCTCTCTCTCTCTCTCTCTCAAAAAGGAATAAAAAATTTAAAAAATTCTAAAAAAAAAAAAAAAAGCCATCAACAAAAATTTTGTGCAAATATAGAAATGTGTACAGCTAATATCCACACCCTGCATGCAACCAATCAGCAAAGCCTGTCAACTCTAACTTTTGAATATATCCAGAATCAAATCACTTATCACCTCCACCATTACCACTCTGGTCCAACTCGTCTCTCTCACCTAGCCAACTGCAACAGCTGGCCTCCCAAATGGTCTCCTTGCTTCCACCTTTTGCGTTTACATTCTAGGCTTAGTAGCTGGAGTGATGTTTTCAAAACAAAAATCACAGTATGTTACTTCTCTGTTCAAAAACGTTCCAACGCTTTTCTGAGGCAGAGTAAAATTCCAAAGTCTCTACCATCACCTCTAAACAGAGTTTGGTCTTCAGACCTCTTCTCTTTTCCTATTTACTCACACTTTGGTGACCATTTGATCTTATGGGTCTAAATTATGTACGTATGCATACATATAGCTCAAATACTGTATGTATAGTTTAAATATGATATACATACGCTGATGACACCGTTTTTATCTCTAGAGCAGACCTCTCTAAACTCTACCTGGATGTCCAATTGGTATCTCAAACTTAACATGTCCAAAAGTGAGCTCTGCAAAATTGCTCCTCCTAGTCTTACCCTTCTCAGTAATGGAAACCATTTGTCCTGTTCTTTATTCTTGATCCTGAGATCAAGACCTGAGGCTGAGATCAAGGGTTGGATGCTTAACCCACGAAGCCACCGACGCACCCCAGTCCTGTTCTTTAGATCCCAAATCTGAGAATCATCCCTGATGCCTTCCTCCATATCCATTCTATCCAAAAAATCCTACTGGCTCATTCCTCAAAATATATCCAGGATCCAACCATTTCTTATTACCTTTGTGACCACCATACTGGTCATCATTATCTCTTGCACGGACTATTAAACGGCTTTTCTTTCTCTGCCCTTCAACCACCCTTCCACTTATTCTTGACACAGAGATCAAAGTAAACCAAAATTCAAGTCAGACCATGTTACTCCTCTACTCAAAACACTCCCAAATCTTCCAGTCTTACTTAGAGTAAAAAACAATAAAAGGGGCACCTGGGTAGCTCAGTTGGTTAACTGTCCCACTCTTGGTTTTGGCTCAGATCATGAACTCATTCATGGTCCATGGGATCAAGCCTCAAGATAGGCTCTGTGCTGGCAACACAGAACCTGCTTGGGATTCTCTCTCCTCTCTCTCTTCCCCTCCCCCACCCCAGCTCTCCCTCTCAAACGTTAAAAAAGCAACAACAAAAACTCAGGATGGCACTACATAAGTAGGCTTTTTATTACTCCTCTGATCTCACCCTTTTATGTTTATTTTTGAGAGAGAACACGTGTGCACATGTGCAAGCGGAGGAGGGGCACAGAGAGAGGGAGACAGAGAATCTGAAGCCGGCTCTGTACTGACATCAGGCAGCCAATGCAGAGCTCGAACTCACAAATGATGACATCACGGCCTGAGCCAAAGTTGGACGCTTAACCAACTGAGCCACCCAGGTGACCCTGGTCTCATCTTTTATTACTGTTCCCTTCATTCATCTGGCTCTAGCCACAATGGCTTCCTTACTGTTCTTCAAACAGGCCAGGAAAACTTCAACCTCTGAAACCTTACAATTGCTGGCTCCTTCTCTTCCTTCCCCTGGATATCTACATGGTTTACTTACTCATTTCATTCAAGTCTACATGCAATGTCATTTTATTAGAGAGGCCTTCCCTGATCATCCTCCATATTAAATCCATCCAACCACTCATCTCCTCTACTTGTAACTTAACTGACAGAGCATATATTTGCTTACTGCCTGCCTTTCTTCATATGAGAACAAAAACCATATAGTCATTGGCACACAAAAGATACTCAATAAATTGTTCAAGTTGAACTCAAAGCTTTGCCCCTACCAAATTTAGTAAAAATGCTACCAGTGTTACCAACAAAGTCATCTTCCCCTCATTGATTATACTTACCCATGTACATAAAATAAGGTATAAAGCTTCTTTGCATCAGTCATGCAGCTTCGAGTTACAGACAGGACTCCCTTGGGGCCTACTGTCAGGGGTTCAAGGGCAGGATTTCCAGACTCTACAAGCTGGGAAAAGAGGCGCTCCACACTGCGACGACAACCAACACATGGGACAAGCTGAGAAAGTGCACTCAATACTTCCCGTGATGTCACCACCATGGCAATACTTAGATCTTGCTGCTTAAGCATACTATGTCGCTGAAAGAGAAAGAAAGAAAATTGAAGAACAGTCCTTGAGACATAAAATTTCTCTTGACTACTTCTGGTTCCTATTTTTGTGTAGTAAGTACAACCTGGAAAGGGCTTGTGATCTCTATCTGCAACTGAGTCAGAAAAATAAGTCGGCTTTCTCCATGGTGTACTGAATTTGCTCCACAAAGCTCCTGTTTTGGCAATTAAGGTATAAAAAACTCCGCTTAGCCTGTCAGGACTTAACAGTATGTGCCCCAGCATGGTGAAAAGCAGCCCTGGATCTGGAAATTTAGTGTTTGTTCACTGAGTATTAAGCTTAGTACACTCACTTGAAATAAAAATTTTAAAAGGCAGAAAATAAAGGAACAACACAGCTTTGCCATGTCTTCCTCTCAACTTTTAACAACACACTATGTTTAGCTACAGGAATCAGGTTAGGATGATGATCATGTACAGCAGCAATTCTCAACCTGGAGGTATGGGCAGGTGTTTTACGGATTAGTAGGAAAGAACAAGGCCTATTTTACCCATGTAGTGAGTAACTAAAATGCTGGTGCAGCATATGAATGTTATCTGTTGGTTATGACAAGGTAGAAAAATGACTGAGAATCTCACCACAGCTGTAGAGAAACGGGCAAAACTCTAGTAAATAACTTTTACCCGGATGGAGTTAGTTATACTACAAATAATGCTTCCAGCTTTACAAAAAAGGATGGGAAAGTAAGATACTCCTAAGAATTTTCTCACAGTTACCATCAACCTTTCATTTTCCAAAGTAGAAAAAGAATTTTGAAGTAACAATTTACCTTCCATTATCTTGATTACATACAGGGTTTTATAAAATATCACAGTTTAAAAATTAAATAAAAATCAAAAAAATTAAATAAAAATCATAAAATTTGCAGCACAGGATTTTTTTTTCTTTTTTTTACTTGAACAAACAATCACTACAGAAGAAAAACAACAAGTTCTCAATGAAAAGTTATATACTTTACCTTTCAAAAACAAGCAAAGATGGCTTGGTGAAACTAAAGCCTTAGGGACACAGAAAATGATAACATCACCAAATCTCGTTCACATTAACAGCAACATAAATATATTCATTGTCGCACTAGTGAAAGAAAGCAATTTCAGTGCAATCTTAAGGCCTAGAGAGTCCTAGGTATTAGTACTTAAAACTAAAATTTTAAATGACTCTTCAAAACACACACATACACCATTTAAAACATTGATTTTTTAAAATATTACCTGAATAAACTGCTTTAGTTGTGCACTATTATTTTGATGCCCATCGAGATTTAGTACGTTGTCAGGAAATTCCATCACCATCTTAATATGCAAAAGAATGAAAATCAATTATTTTATCTTCTTTGAACACATGCTACAAACTATTTTATAAACTCCTAGGACAGAAATAGACCCCTAAAGCAGGATTTGCATATCCCGGTCCTGCCCCGTCAAAAAAAGTTAGAAACAAAACAAAACAAAAACTCAAGTTATCCACATTTCTAAAGCCAGAAATGGTATAGTAATTAGAAGCAAGGACACCGAAGTCAGGCAAACAAGAGTTCAACTCCCAGCTCTACCACTTACAATCTAGGTTGTAACTCTGGCAAGTTACTTAACCTGTTTGATTCTAAGCTTCCTCATTTGTAAAATGAGTTTAAGTAATAATGTTTAAGATCTCATAGAGTAGGTTGTGAGGATTAAATTACATTTAAAAGTGTTTGTTGCAGTGCCCAATAATAACATTTAATAAGTAAAATAACCTGATATCTTACATTAGACAAGCATATTTTTAGCTGTTTCTTTCAACTACAAAATAGGGTAAATTTTATAATGTAAGTGATCATGGGGCACCTGGGTGGCTCAATCGGTTAAGTGTCTGACTTCAGCTCAGGTCATGATCTCACGGGTTCATGAGTTCAAGCCCAGCGTGGGCTCTGTGCTGACAGCTCAGAGCCTGAAGCCTGCTTCAGATTCTATGTCTGCCTCTCTCTCTGCCCCTCCCCCGCTCAGGCTCTCTGTCTCAAAAATAAATAAACACTAAAAAAAAAAAATTGTTTTTTTTATAATGTAAATGACCATATACACAATATATGAAATACTCAGAACAGTACCGGGCACATACTAAATGTCTGCTCTGATTATGAACAAAAAGGATATAAGGTATTTATTCAACTGTCAAAATTCCCTGCCAGAGGAAGATCATGGGGAATTACTAATTAGCACATGTCACTTGATCTGTGATACCACTGATTATGAGAAGTACCATAGTTACATACCACTGAGAAAGAGCCATTATAACTGTTAGCTGTCAGCAAATGAAAGAAACATCCCAATTTCAGAGATATTAAAACGTGGGGGCAAATAAAGTATGCCTTTCAAAACAATGAAATAAAGTAACACATTTATATCTTAACTAAAACATTGTTAAAGGTATCAATGTGCTAGGACAAACTTCTATTTCTAGATGACAAGGATCACGAACTCCTACATACTCAGAGTGAAGTCATGATAAAAGACCCATTTGAGACAAAAACAAAACACTACAAATACCCCAACCAGTTGAACATGATCTTAAAACTAATTCCTCCTGCACCAACCAGCACCACAAAGACCTGCTTTTTTAATAGTGGTAACCATTCTTTTTCCTCCACATTAGACATGAGAGCCCTAAAACATACTTGTTCTAACAATAAACTAAAGACTGAACAACAAAGACAAGTGTAAGCAATAGATTGATCTTTTCTTGACTTGATGGGGGGGGGGGGAGTACAGGATATGTGAAGTAGAGACAAGTGGATACGAAGGACGGACAATGATGCAAGCAACAACTCAACACTCCAGGACTCCACTATATTTCACAAAACGAAAAACTCCAGGTACAATATGATTCAAATGACTGTATGTGTGCATTTTCTTACAGAAAAAGAAAATACATGATATATTAGATGTGGCCTATCTCTAGGCAGCGAAAAGATAGAGGACTTTTTCCTTTATGTGTTCCTACCTTTCCCAAATTTATTACAATGCACATATACTGTTTATTATCAAGGAGAAAAATTAGTGTTCCTTGCTTCCAATTCTATATTCATTATACTGTACTCAAGAGACATGCTTCCATCTCAATAGCTTTTACTGTTCTGGAAGTTTCTTCCCTCATATAGATTATATATCCAAATCTCATAGGTTCAAGGATCAATTATCGAATTTCAGGTTAATCGACTTCTCTCTAGTTTTCCCTCTCATAGTCTTATTAATGTCTCTAAGAGTGTTAATTAATTACTATTAATATCTCCAAAGAGTAGTAGTAAGAGGGGAAGCCATTTAGCGTAGCTTCATTTACACTGGGTATTGTTCTAAAGAAGCACTTTCATATGCTAACTTTACCAACAGTACTAAGTAAAACTGGTCACTGGTCTGCTTTAACAAGGTGGCCCTAAATGAATTGGTGAGAATGACAGAAATAAATGGGCAAAAAAGTCTAATGATCCATACTATTATATTTAGCAGTGTTTGCTCAAATTAAAAAAAAAAAATTAATAATCCCCAGACTTCCAGCTGAATTACAAAGCTGTAATCATCAAGACAGTATGGTACTGGCACAAAAAATAGACACTAAGATCAATGGGACAGAATAGAGAACCCAGAAATGGACCCACAAATGTATGACCAGCTAATCTTTGACAAAGCAGGAAAGACTATCCAATGGAATAAAGACAGTCTCTTCAGCAAGCGGTGCTGGGAAAACTGAACAGCAACATGCAGAAAAATGAACCAGGACCACTTTCTTAACACCATACACAAAAATAAACTCAAAATGGATGAAAGACCTAAATGTAAGACAGGAACCATCAAAATCCTCGAGGAGAAAGCAGGCAAAAGCCTCTTTGATCCTGACCGCAGCAACTTCTTACTCAACACGTCTCTGGAGGCAAGGGAAAACCAAAGCAAAAATGAACTATTGGGACCTCATCAAGATAAAAAGCTTCTGCACAGTGAAGGAAACAATCAGTGAAACTAAAAGGCAACCGACAGAATGGGAGAAGATATTTGCAAATGACACATCAGATAAATGGTTAGTATCCAAAATCTATAAAGAACTTATCAAACTCAATACCCAAAAAACAATCCAGTGAAGAAATGGGCAAACAACATGAATAGACACTTCTCCAAAGAAGACATCCAGATGGCCAACCGACATATGAAAAATGCTCAACATCATTCACCATCAGGGAAATACAAATGAAAACCAGTGAGATACCACCTCACACCTGTAAGAATGCCTAACATCAACAACTCAGGCAACAACAGATGTTGGCAAGGATGTGGAGAAAGACGATCTCTTTTGCACTGTTGGTGGGAATGCAAACTGGTGTAGCCACTCTGGAAAACAGTATGGAGGTTTCTCAAAAAGTTAAAAATAGAACTACCCTATGACCCAGCAATTGCACTCCTAGGTATTTATCCAAGAGATATAGGTATGCTGTTTTTTTGTTTTTTTTTTTAATTTTTTTTTTTTCAACATTTTTAATTTTTATTTTGGGACAGAGAGAGACAGAGCATGAACGGGGGAGGGGCAGAGAGAGAGGGAGACACAGAATCGGAAACAGGCTCCAGGCTCCGAGCCATCAGCCCAGAGCCTGACGCGGGGCTCGAACTCACGGACCGTGAGATCGTGACCTGGCTGAAGTCGGACGCTTAACCGACTGCGCCACCCAGGCGCCCCTAGGTATGCTGTTTTGAAGGGACACACGCACCCCAATGTTTATAGCAGTACTACGACAACAGCCAAAGTATGGAAAGAGCCCAAATGTCCATTGATGGATGAATGGATACAGATGTGGTATATACATACAATGGAGTATTACTCAGCAATCAAAAAGAATGAAATCTTGCCATTTGCAACTACATGGAAGGAACTAGAGGGTATTATGCTAAGCGAAATTAGAGATACAATGCAGATGAACATAAAGGAAGGGAAGCAAAAATAATATAAAAACAGGGAGGGGAACAAAATATAAGAGACTCTTAAATTTGGAGAACAAACAGAGGGTTACCAGAGGGGTTGGGGGGGGGGGGGATGGGCTAAATGGGTAAGGGGCATTAAGGAATCTACTCCTGAAATCACTGTTCCACTATATGATAATTTGAATGTAAATTTAAAAAGTTAAATTAAAAAATTAATAATCCCAATTATTAGATCCATGAAAACTGGTAGAAGATAAAAAAATAGTTAATAGTACTGAACAGTTAACTCACATTATGTTATCTGGAATCACTACACGGTTTAAAACACAAACAAACTGAACTGTCAAGTCAGAATAAAGGTGTAGGATAAACTTTCAAAGCCATGTAACTTAACAGAACACTGCAAGACACTCAAAATCTACCATGTAAGCAACTAACACCTTGATTTGCATTCTCACCGGTTTGGTACAAATGTATCAAACAATTACATATCTACTGCCACCATAAAAAAGAAAATTAAGATCAAAGCGGCCAATTTAAGGAACAAAGAATGCCTCTTATTTAACCAAATCAAGGTCTCTCCTGCTTGGTTCATAGATGAAATCCTAAATTCTCCGTATAAATGAATTATTTTTATTCTTATCAACTATGTTTTATTGTTTTAATAATTAAAGCAGAGATCAAAGAACAAATCTAACATACTGAGACCTACCAGCTGACCTTTAAAATATATATAGTGTTGGGGCGCCTGGGTGGCGCAGTCGGTTAAGCCTCCGACTTCAGCCAGGTCACGATCTCACGGTCCGTGAGTTCGAGCCCCGCGTCAGGCTCTGGGCTGATGCTCGGAGCCTGGAGCCTGTTTCCGATTCTGTGTCTCCCTCTCTCTCTGCCCCTCCCCCGTTCATGCTTTGTCTCTCTCTGTCCCAAAAATAAATAAAAAACGTTGAAAAAAAAAAAATAAATTAAAAAAAAAAATAAATAAAATATATATAGTGTAGGGGTGTCTGGGTGGCTCAGTCAGTTAAGCATCCAACTCTTAACCCCAGCTCAGGTCACGGTCTCCCGGTTCATGATATGGAGCCCTACATTGGGCTCTGTGGTAATGGTGTGGAGCCTGCTTGGGATTCTCTCTCTCCCTCTCTGCCCACCCCCTCTCCAAATAAACTTTAAATAAAAATACGTATTATTTAATGGGATAATACCTGCATTGGGAATCCTTTCTAAAAGGTACAACAATGGACAGGGTGAAAAAAATTTAATGCTCATTTCAGATCATTTCATTTTCATCAAACTAGTAAAGATAAATGTCAAGATTGGGTCTATTACCGTGTTTTTCCTGTGTTTCACTGGTTTGGATAATTCTAAATTTTCTCTTGTACTTAATCTATACCACCCTGGTTACAAACTCTGCACTTAATATTTTAAGTGTCCTTGCCTTTCAAACACTTACAGTAATGGCTTTTTACCTTGCTGTTTTCTGGCCAATCACTACATGCTCTTTTTTTTTTTTTTTTTTTTTTTTTCCAACGTTTATTTATTTTTGGGACAGAGAGAGACAGAGCATGAACGGGGGAGGGACAGAGAGAGAAGGAGACACAGAATCGGAAACAGGCTCCAGGCTCTGAGCCATCAGCCCAGAGCCTGACGCGGGGCTCGAACTCACGGACCATGAGATCGTGACCTGGCTGAAGTCGGACGCCTAACCGACTGCGCCACCCAGGCGCCCCACTACATGCTCTTTAATGTTGAGAGAAGACAGTAAGAAAAAAGGAAAAAGAGAAGGCAAAGAGGATAGTAGCACTATTTTTCCCCATTCTTTAAAACCACTTCCTTGACTTAATATTCAGTTTCTAGGTTACCTAGAGGAAGACAGTCATGTAAAATATTTCAGGTGTGGTTTCACAGAGGCATCATTAGTGTTCTGCTTCATGATGAGGCTGCCTATCCCTAGCTAGCCAAAAATAGAACCAGTCACTGTCCTGCAATTACTGTCTTATAAAGTTTATTGAATCCATCACCCACTTTCACTCTTGAATATCTGTCCTGACCATAAATAATCTGTTTTTAGCACATTTTCACAAGCTCTAACCAACAGTATTAAATTTTTATTTATTATTTAGCTTTACTTTTTTATTTCATCCTCACAGGTATTTATAACATCTATCGCCTCTGGTAAAATCAATTAAATACCTAAGAGTTGTAAGAAAACACTAAGTACTAAATTTAACAAATGCTAAACACCTAATCCCCAAGTGGATATGCCACCATTTATTATGTTTTAATGTCTTTGTTAAAAACCATTATCAAGGTCACACCTGATGGCTCAGTTGGTTAAGCATCCCACTCTTCATTTTGGCTCAGGTCACTATCTCACAATTCTTGAGAACGAGCCCCATGCAGGACTCTGCACTGACAGAACAGATCCTGCTTGGGATTCTCCACCTCTCTCTGCACCTCCCCTGCTTGCTCTCCCTTTCTCTCAAAATAAATAAATATACTTAAAAAATTATCAGGGGTGTCTAGGTGGCTCAGTCCATTAAGCGTCCATCTCTTGATTTCGGCTCAGGTCATGATCTCATGGTCCGAGCCCCACGTAGGGCTCTGCATTGACAGTGTGGAGCCTTCTTGGGATTCATTCATTCTCTCTCTCTCTCTCTCCCCCCCTCCCCCCATGCTCTCTCTCTAAAAATAAATAAGCTTAAAAAAATATTATCTAAGTCTTTAGTCCACTTAGATTATTTGAATTAGGAGAGTAAACTGCATCCCAGCAATATTGTAGCAATTTGACAGCATGTGTCAAGAACTTTATAAAAGGTTCTTATCCTTTGATCCAGTAACTGTAGTTCCAAAGCCTGAGGAAAAAAAAACTTTAATGGAGAAATTTATGCCTTATTTATATCCCTATAGCATTATTCATAGTAAAAAATAGAATCATCCCTATATCCACAAAGGAAAAATGATTAAATTATGGAATGTTACACAACAAACTACTACATGGTCAGTAAAGCTACTTGGGGATGCCTGGGTGGCTCAGTTGGTTGAGCATCTCACTCTTGATTTCAGCTCAGGTCATGACCTCAGGCAGTGAGATGGAGCCCTGCACTGGGGTCTTTGCTAACAGTGTGGGGCCTGCTTGGGATTTTCTCTCTCTCCCTTTCTCTCCGTACCTCCCCTGCTCATGCCTGCTCTCCCTCAAAATAAGCAAACATTGGAGAAAAAAAAAAAGGTGCTTAAGAATGAGAAGAGTAAATGTCCTCAGTATTACATTCAGCAAAAAAAGCGAGATATAAAATGTTCTAGTAGACAATACATTTCAACTCTGTATCTATGTGTCTTTGACTAGAATTACAGCAAATGCTGCTATATCCTTAGTTATCTCTGGGAAGCAGAATTAAGGAGAATTTTTTTGTTATATGGTAATTTTTAAAGACTACTTTGTAAGGATATAAATTTTGACTATTCTTTTAAAAACTACTCACTTGAAAACTATAATTCTTCAAAAATGTCTCTAAAATAAAATCTGTAATCTGTCCATCTGCTATTTTATAATTCTAGTAACACAAAAAGAATTTTGGCCATATAGCATACCACTTTTATAAATATTCCACTAGCTTACTTATTTGGTATTTTTTAAATACACTTATATCAGCACTGTACTCTAGTATTCAAACCACAAAATTACAAAATGAGTCTTAAATGTGGATTCAACATGCCACATAAGAGGAGGCTACTTCCTCATATACAAGCTTCTCGATTTTATTTTACAAATCCTAAGGTAAAATCACAGGTTGAACTAAGGATAGAAGTTTCAGCTTCTGTTACCAAAACAATACAACATCTGTACCTGAATTGTGAAAGTTGTAACCAGGCTTAACACCTAGGTCCTAACAAAATTCTAAAACCACTTTAAAGATCACACAATGTTTTTTCAATACCTACGGACCCTAAGAACAAAGACCAGACCAAACGTTAACTTCAGGGATACACTGCCATCAAACTATCAGTGGACCAGTGAGAGCATAAACTTCTGCTACAGGCATCTTCCCTCCTTCTTCCCCAACAGGTGTTTGCTCTGTATTCTTAAGTAGTATTTGGTAGAACAGTTCTGAAAGAAACTTATTTTCTTAAATATAATGCATTCTTGACAAGAATTTTCACTAAGCACCATTCAGGGACTATGCACAAGTTCTGAGACAAAACAATTAATATTCCCACTCATTCCTAGTGACAAAAACCAATCTAAAGCCAAGAAAAACTGTACCTTTTGCTAAATTAATGCTATTGTAAGATATTTAAATTAAATAATCCTAAATTTTATTTGCTTTGGCCACAAGTCCACAATACAATAAAAGCAAAACTCAACTACCAGGTTCAATCCAATCCCAACTTCTCTGGAGAAATAAGTACAATAATATACCACAGTGCAAGGTTCCATCTTTTTCTATGGAAAATTTTAGAAATTAATACCACTGTACAGAGAATATAAAAACACCCACTGCTTTAAAGTTCTATATGACAGATGTATCAAAGCTGCATTCACACAAAAGGTGGTTATGTGACATAAGGAGAGAATCAGTGTCTATAAAAACTCAAATTTATGTTGGTTTCCCCTATGTTTTGATATCATACATTCAAAAGTAATCTTATGTCTAAACCCATAAGATTTTTTTTTAAACATCAAAGACATTCTGGGACAATAATCATAGAAGATTGATACCAAACTATGGTGCTCTAGAAAAAGTGTTTGTGTTAGAGTTGGAAGAGAAAAAAGTAACAAATGAACATCTATTATTTTTCAAATTGAGAAATGCCATCATTTCATTTGATCAGAGTGCTTGTTTTTTTTTCTAACTTAAAATACAATTCCGTTACACTTTTAATGCAAAAAATGCAGAAATCATAACCAAGATATACAAGCACTTTCAAATGCACCAACACAAATTCTATTTACCTTATGTCAGGCCAAATCTACCTTTTTCTATGAAAAAAAATATATACGTGGGTAAGTATAGATGCTTTCACTTAAAAAGTTCTAACAAATCAAGTCATTGAATAGCTCTTCTAATCCTTTTAAAAGTACTGCAGCTCAATCAAATTTTAATTGAGACTGGCAAACAGAAAGGCATAGAGTGGCAGCTCTACAATGACTTGCATTTTATATAAAATTTGAAAAAACTTCGATATTTGCCCAAAAAATTCAACAACAAAACAGAACTGCCTCTGAAAAACAGAAAGGTACAGTTAATAAGGCAAATGTGATAATATGAAAAGACTGAGTTACACCTATCAAAACAGGCAAATGTATAATACAAAGCTTCAGCATCATCAAAATGCAGATTTCAAAAATATTTGGAAAAGGTTCATTTCATTTCTTAAGAAATAGTGGCAACTGCACTCATTTCCTGTTCAGATTCAATTCAAATTTCTGCCATTTCCTTTCAGAGGAAATAGTACAGCAACACAGGGCAGAGGGTCAGTAATGCTCTACTATCATCAACTCTAAAAAACAAAACTACCCTGAGTGGGTTTTGACACTCAAGATGAGCAATCAGCTTTTTATAATGCTCTTACACATTCAATAATTTTTGCTTCATTAACAAAAGGAGAAAAGGTTACCTGTAAACTAAAAAATAACTATTGCCAAGAAAACCCATTTTGAAGAGTCACGGCTTAGCAATACAATCATTTCAAAGAGTTTTAATATACTGGGCGATATGAGACTATTTGCAATGAAACCAAATCATTTTAGTGAAATCTTTCCTGTACAAGAGCATGTCACTCTGCCCTCAGTAATTATGCTTCTGTAGTGAGCTACAGTATTGAGACAGAAAATATACAGGTAGCAGTGCAGCTGCGACATTTCCAGATAATTAAGACTCCCCGAGGGTAGGTGGATTCTGTAAAGGATAGGCCCTAAACGCCCAGGATCCTTCAACCCCTCTCCGAGACGCATGCTTTGGCAAAAGCAGCGTCTCATAAAGGGGCAGGGGAAAGGAAGAGGGTTCAAAAAGGAAGGAAAACCTGGCGAGAGAGGCTCGAAATGCTTACGGAGCGCTGGGCCTGGAGCCCGCAGAGGTTACCGTGCGACACACTGCAAAGGCGAGTTTGTGGGGCCTGCCGGAGAGAAGGCCTCGCCTAGGAGTTGCAACACACTCTTTCTCCAGTGCGCAGCGCTCGGCCTGGGGGAGGGGGAGGAGGGGAAACAGCTGCCAGGGGAGCGGCGAGCCCGGCCCGGCCCGCTCACCGTGAGAGTGTCGTCTATGTAGAGAGGAATCTGTCTCCTCTCGAAGGGGAACTCCTCCTCCCCGTCCCTGCACACTGCCACCAGTCGCGCCATCGTTCCCGACGCTGCCGTTGCCACCGTCACCACCTCCTCCCAGCTGCCGCCGCTGCTACTGCTGCTCCTGCTGCTGCCGCTGCCGCCTCCTCCCAGCTCCTGCCTGCAACAGCCAAACCCCGCGAGCGTAAGCACCCGCCGCCTCGCAGCACTTTCGCCACGGGGGGGGGAAGGGGGCGGGGGAGGGAGAAGAGCAGGAGGGCACGGGAAAGCGGGACTGCGTTTCCCATCACCCGATTCCACACGCGCTCAGCCAATCAGCGCCGAGCAGCGCCGGGACCCGCCCCCTCGCGCCTCTCGCCCTCCCCAGCCCCCACCCCCGCCGGCCTCCAGTCAGGGTCCAAAGGAGAGGCGGAAGGGACCCATCGGCCCCGGGGCTTCCCCAGCCCGTCACCAGAGTCCCAGCTCTAGGACCCCACCCACGGCCTCAGCACCACAGCCCACCTCCTGCTTTCCGCCGCCGGGGACCCCTTCCTCCCCTTTCTTGGAGCGCCCCGCCCAATCAGTCCCCAGGGCTGCAGTTGCCCGGCACGACCCCGCCCCTGGGAGGGGTCGACCCCGCCTCAGCTCTGCGGAGTCTGTAGAGAGAGGCGCAGACCCCTTCCTCACCCTCCTCGGAAGAGACCTCTCGGTTCTGACCTTCACCGTTTTCCTGGTCGCCTCCCTGACCCCCACCTCTGCTCCCCGTTACCGGCTGACGAGGCCCGCGTAAGGGCCGGCCTTGGCGGGAGCGCGGCTCCGAATGCCGTTTCCTCTCCAGGCTCAGTCAGCCGCTCGCGCCACGGGGAGTGGGGGAGGGAGGGCGGGGGACGTGGGGAGGGTGGGGCAGGGAGGGGCCGAGAACGCTGGGCGGAGCCCCGCCTCCTCTCGCGATACTGTAGACAGACGCTCCCGGGTCGCCTCTTTCGAAATTCTGGTGGAGGGGGCGGGGTGCTCCCCAGGGTACCTAGAGCGTGTTACCGACCCTTTCCCCCGAGTCTAGCTACCCGAATAAATCCGAAGTAGGGCTGCCAGGAGTGAGTAGGCCCAAACCTCTGTCCCTGACCGTAGGGGCCTGGGAACGGCTCTCCCGAGGGCCGAAAGGAGCCGAGCTGAGCTGACTCAGGGCCGACCCAAGGGTCGAGGCCCTGGGAGGACTTCGGTAAGTGGGGAGGAGCTGAGGCTTTCGCAGTCAGTGGTAGCAGAAAGCGAGAGTGAGGGAAGGGGAGACGAGCGTCTGGACAGTAAGAGACAAACTCTGAGCTTGGTTTCCAGGCACTTGACGCCGCTTTCCCTGACACCCTGATTGACCAGGGGCCTGCCGCATCACTGCTTCCCTGATTGAGACTGCGTCAAGATCCCACTGAGGGAAACTATTAAAGTGCTGATAGGTTAGTGTTCTAGTTGCTACACTAGAGGCAACTAGGAGACTATCTGGAAAGTGGCCTGTGTGCAGCCTGGCCAGAGAAACTTCTTTTTTCAACGTTTTTTATTTATTTTTGGGACAGAGAGAGACAGAGCATGAACAGGGGAGGGGCAGAGAGAGAGGGAGACACAGAATCGGAAACAGGCTCCAGGCTCCGAGCCATCAGCCCAGAGCCTGATGCGGGGCTCGAACTCACGGACCGCGAGATCGTGACCTGGCTGAAGTCGGACGCTTAACCGACTACGCCACCCAGGCGCCCCTGGCCAGAGAAACTTCTTGGGCCCGGTTAATATTAACAGGGACACAGGACACGGATTCCCTTGGGCAAAAGTACTGGTACCGGCCAAAGGCCCTTCCCCCGACCCTCTTCTGAGAAGCAGATCCGCTGTAAAGAGGATTCATCTACCCTCTGTGTGCCACCATGTACTCATTTTCTACCTTGAAGGCTTTGGAGGCCTGTTGTAAAACCAAAATAGTTGTTGGGAAGTATTTTGCCTATTAAAGTCTTGACGATTTTAAGGATAAATCCATTTGCTGCTCTTAAAACTAATACTGATGACAGATCTATATTTCCTGGTAGAGTATGCTAGAGCAGTGATACTGATCTTTAAAAAGTATTTTGGTCATCACCTGAAATCTTAGAGACTCACAACAAAAAACCCCACAGTGCATCTTTAGCCATGTTGACTTATGACATTGTGTTGTCACTGTTAGGGTAGGTGACATAATAAACGGAAAGAATCATTGTTCAGTCCCAAAGGTGTGATTATTCAGTGAGTATTATTTATGTCTTTTGGCCATGTTAGGAGAGCAGAACAATATGATAGCTTGGATCCGATAGACAAATAGGAAGTGCGTGCAGCTTTTGACAGGTTAGATTACATAGCCAAAATCTGGACTTTTGGATGTGTCATGTAAAAACATTCCTCTTAGGAAAAAATACTGTGGGTTTTAAGATCTAAAGGTGCTCTTATAAAGAGTAAATTAATGTACCTACTTTATACCTCGTTTTATTTATTTATTTATTTTGAGAGAGAGAAAAAGCACAAGTGGGGGAGGGGCAAAGAGAGAGGGAGAGAGAGAATCCCTAGCAAGTTGTGTGCTGTCAGCACAGAGCCTGATTTCAGGCTTGATCTCACAAAGCGAGAGATCATGACTAGAGCCGAAACCAAGAGTCGGATGCTTAATCTACTGAGCCACCCAGGTGCCCCCCCCCCCCCGCCACTTTGTACCTTTTAAGCTTCCTTTGGATTGTAGTTAGTAAAGGACATTGAAGATGACAAGTTCAATATATAGGTGCTGATTTTAATTACTTTCATTATTGAGCACACACTGGGTACTAGCAAAGAACTGAGTATTCACCCTGGGGATTTAAATCTTAAAAAGGCATTAAAACCCAAATATAAAACATGATGAGACCACAACAGTCTCTTTCCATCTGCGATTACTTTCCCTGATTTGGATTTGTTTTTTATTAAGTAATCTCTGCATCCAACATGGATCAAACTCACAACCCTGAGATCAAAAGTCCCATGCTCTACTGACTGAGCCATCCAGGTGCTCCTGGGTTTGTCTTTTAAATCCACTAAACACACTGCTTAACAGTATCTTTGGACAGTGTTTCACATACTTTAGGTATTCAGTGAATACTTACTGTAAGGTTAAAAAGGTAGATAATTTGCTAGATAAGTTGTTCTTTCTCAAGCAAGTAAGGTGATATAGCCTGGGTGCTCCAAATATGATAAAATCAATATTTGAGGGGAAATGCTTAGAAAATTATTTCACTGGGAGCACCTGGGTGGTTCAGTTGGTAGGGCATCTGACTTCAGCTCAGGTCATGATCTCATGGTTCGTGGGTTCGGGCCCTATGTTGGGCTCTGTGCTGACAGCTCGGAGCCTGGAGCCTGCTTCGGATTCTCTGTCTCCCTCTCTCTCTTTGCTCCTCCTCCACTCATGCGTGCATGTGCGCTGTCTCTCAAAAATAATAAAATAACATTTACAAAATTAAAAATTATTTCACTGGAAAACAATTTTTAGAAGTTTTATCTATTGGGGGGGGCGCCTGGGTGGCTCAGTCGGTTAAGCGTCCAACTTCAGCTCAGGTCATGATCTCACAGTCTGTGAGTTCAAGCCCTGCTTCCGGCTCTGTGCTGACAGCTCAGAGCCTTGAACCTGCTTGGGATTCTGTCTCCCTCTCTCTCTGGCCCTCCCCCACTCATGCTCTGTCTCTCTAAAATGATTAACATTAAAAAAATTTAATAAAAAAGTTTTAACTATGTATCTTCTTAATTTTAGAGCAGGCACTCATTTTCACTATTGGTCTAGCTTCAGCTAAAACCAATACTGCTGCAACAAATATTTCATGACTTAAGTCATGAAGAGAGCCTTTAGAGAATTTAGAGAGCCTTTAGAACCTAAGAACCTTTAGAGAACTTAACTCTAATTGACAAAATAAGTTATTACATAAAAAAGCCATTTGTTGCCTATTTTAAAATTTCAATATAGGTATTGTGAAATACAAGGTTGAAGGATTGGAAAGGCCAGGAAAGAAGGCAGTCAACAGCAGAGGACATTTTGCTGGTACCTAGTAACAGTTGAGTGATGGAGAGGTGATAAATCATCAACAAAATACCATTCTTTTTCTTATTTGGTCCCTAATCTGTGAGAGCCAGCCATAAAACTCAAGCATGAATGAGATATGACTATTTGCCAAGCTACTTAGGGTTTAAGAGAAAGAAGAGGACCTAATTTTTCCTTATATTATTTCTTATCTTCATAGACCACACATAAATTCCTGGGGAGCAAAATAAAACTTTGTATGATTTATGCATCATATTGGACATCAATGCTCAATAAAAATAAAACTGGTTGCTATCTTCCAAACACAAGCTAGCTATTGATACATATTGGTAGGTATCTCCAGTTTAAGTTGGGTAATTTAAAGTCATGGGAATGAGTCAATTCCTTAAGATCATCGATAGAATAAGGTCCTAGACCACGTTATACTCTGTTTTTTCCCCCTTCCTTCTCTGTCTCCACAAATTGATAGTTGAGGGTCACCTAGCTGGCTCAGTTGGTGGAGCATGGGACTCTTGATCTTAGGTTTGTGAGTTCAAGCCACATGTTGGGTATAGAGATTACTTAAAAATATTCCAAAAAATTGACTGTTGAAAATTAGCTAATTAGAATAACTTATCGTTGTTTTCATGATAATAACCACATTGTTTTACGTGGTAGTAAAATCAATAGCAGAATGTAAATTTATTTAAATTGCCGTGGTTGTCCAAATCTGAGGATCTGTGAATTTGGTTTTCTTTTTCATGAGCTGATAGTGGGAAGTTTTGTTGTGTCTGTTGAAAATAGAGACACACAAGGAGCCTGGGTGGCTCAGTCAGTTAATTGTCTGGCTTCTATGCAGGTAATGATCTTGCGGTTCATGAGTTCCAGCTCCCCACCAGGCTCTCTGTCAGGGTGGAGACTCCTTTGGATCCTCTGTTACCCTCTCTTTCTGCCCCTCCCCTGCTCGCACACATTCTCTCTCTCAAAAATAAATAAAATTTTTAAAAAAAGACACATTTCCTCCACTTAAATTTTTTTAAAGGGAAAATAATGTCTACAAGTTAAAATATAAGCCCCTCGAAGGCAGGGACTGTCTTACTTTTCGTTTCCCCAGTATCTATACCTGGTACATTGGAGCTCAATAAATGAACGATCTCTTTCTCTTCTATAAACTAGAACCAAGTCAGCATGGTCTTTTCTTACTAATTGTTTTGTTTTTATTAAGCTATTTCATTAGCTTTCTCTTACATGACTTTCATAATTAGAGGTGGAAAAAACATAGAGTACACTTTGTTCTTTTAAGTTATGATTCATTATCTGTAATTGTGAGACATAAACTTGAGAGATATTTAAGACCCGGAAAAGAATGAAGGAGCAGTTACTGACAAGAAGCAGCAGACCAGTTAGACAACGTGATCATTTAGTCATCAAATAATTTAAATTACTTTTTTTTTTTTAATGAGAGAACAATATTGTTAGAGTCTCCTCAGCTTTCCAGCTTGGAGACTCGAGCCTATTTCAGATTCTGGGTCTCCCTCTCTCTCTGCCCCTCCCCTGCTTGTGTTCTGTCTCTCTCTTTCTCTCAAAAATAAATAAACATTAAAAAGTTAAAAAAATAATAGATTAATTCCAAATATCATTGATTATAGTTAGCAAAAATGCCACATAAATACTAAATTAGCCATTAACATAATAAATTGAAGTAAACCAATTAGTGTAATAGTCATATTTAACGACTTAAGGAATAAATTTTTAACTAATTTAGAGGCAGCTGATCAAAACAGAAAATTGAAAATTTAATGTTAGAGGAGGCTCCACCCATACTACAAAAATAATCCAGGTTGCTTACCAAATATAAAATTAACTTGAACATTCTGACCCTTGCCTATTTCTATAATGATTAGATTTCTACTTGAAAATAGAAAACAATAGGCAGATTTTAGTTCTTTTTTTTTCCACTTAAAAAAAAATTTTTTTTTTTTTTTTAGCATTTATTTATTGTTGAGAGAGTGCAAGCAGGGGAGGAGCAGAGAGAGAGAGGAAGACACAGAATGTGAAGCAGGCTCCAGACTCTGAGCTGTCAGCACAGAGCCTGACACAGGGCTCGAACCCATGAACTGAGATCATGACCTGAGCCGAAGTCAGATGTTCAACCAACCAAGCCATCCAGGCGCCCCTTTTTCCCCCCACTTTAAACAATATACAGGGAACATTATAATCAGAAACTAAGAATTTTGTATTTTTAAAATCTTAACATTTTGAACAGCTGGTTCAAATATCTACTTAGAGTTTTTAAATGACTCAAATTCTCAGTAGGATATTAAACTTTAATATAGCTTAGTTGTATTAAATCAGCCTGGTACATGATTTTCTCACTGGTTCTCTTTCCCTTTAACATAGTAGATGAGATAAGGCCCCTGCCTGCCTCTCTAGCTTATTACTTACTCCTGTTTTCTGAACTCCAGCCTTGAGTTTCAAGATGTACTAGTTATCCTCCCAACTCAGGACCTTTGCTGAAGGATACATTCTACCTAGAATGCTGTTTACCCCTTCCCTTAACCACACACATGGTCCTCAGACCATCCATCAGCTCTAGTTCAAAAAAATACCATCTAGGAGCACCTAACTGGCTTAGTCTGTAGAGCACACAACCCTTGATCTCAGGGTTGTTAGAGCCCCATATTGGGTGTAGAGACTACTTAAAAATGAAATCTTTAAAGAAATACCATCTGTGGGAAAAACTTTGACTCTACTAGGTCAGTTCTTGATTTGACACTCTTGGCAACCCATACTTCATGACTTAACACAGTTTATAATTGTTGTTCAGTGTCTGTTTCCCCACTAGATTGCAAGCTCCAAGATATCAGGAAACCTGCTTATCATTCCTAGCATAGAGTTGGCTAAAAAAATAATCAGTCCCAAAGTAAAACTATTGTCTCATAATTACTAGACATGTAAACTGCATCATACAATTCATTCCATTTGGAGCATTTAACTATTTTCTGACTTTGTGGTATTTAAGTATTTGATTATAAACACTTGCTTTCATATACTTAGGCTTTTTTAAAAGGTTAAAATTGAGCAAGTAAAGAAGTGTTGACAATTCCACAATTCACACTGAGATGTTTTCATGTAAATTTTATTATAAAAGTCATACAATAAATTCACATTGAGATGTTTTCATGTAAATGTTATAAGTCATACAATAAAAAAAATACAGAATGGTATGTAATAAGATAGAAAGTAAAAATCCCCCTCACCCTCCAATCTTTCAGTGTCACAACTGCAGTTTCTTTAAAATACTGAAATTTAATAAATATTCTAACGAGTCACAAGACTTGTTTCTCTATTGGTTTGTTTTATATAGTGTTGAGACACATTAAAACATTAAGCATCATTTATAGAGGGTTGAAAAAAATATGGTTAACACTGGGTTGCCAAAAGCCCATTTTCTTCACATTTAATATTCTTCCTCATTAAAATATTGCTCTACCACAGGTACTTCCTACCCATACTGATCACCAAAATTTTATTGTCTTATCTTGCAAGTGTAGCACATATATAATTAAACAGTTGGTAAACATATAGAGATTGAGCACAAATAAGGCCCACAAAGTACTGCTGTGTAATGTATCTATCAACAGGTTGATCAGACCAGTAGTTATATTTGACAGCAAGAAAAAAATTAACTGGTTTCTGTTCATAGCTGTGATTAAACAAAGACTGGGTTCCTTTCTTTCAGCTTCAGAGACCAGAGATTCTAAATGTTTTTTATTTGTGACAGATGAATGGATCAGTTTCCAAGAACATGGTACCACAGCCTCTTTAATTAGAAATTTGGCAAAACTCAAAATTATATCACCCAGTAATAAACTACTAAGAAGGATCAGGCTAGAAGCAACTATCCAAATACAAAAGGCTAAATTGGCCATTCTCCGAGATACTACTTCTACATTTACCTGAACTATGTAGAGAGATATGAAGAGACTAATAGCTGTCAGCAAAATACAGTGGGCTCCTTTTACCCAGTCTTTGACATGTGATCTTTTTTTAAGCATATATGACCCTGTTTGCACGCCAGCCATATGAATTGCCACATACCCCAAGATAGAAATTATTCCTTCTCGGTTGGCATTTAATAAACCAACCCTTGTGCCACTACCATCAGTGCCATACAAAATTAACCTTTTGAGTGGGGTAAAGTCAAGGGCCAGCTGGTATAACACAATAATGCTGATTGCCACAATCCAGGATTTATTGAGAGGAAAAATAATCAAAAGCAATGATGTTATCAGTTTCACAACTATTAAGGTAAAGAAAAAGTTCCAATGAACTCCATACTCAGTCAAATGTTCCTGATAGCCTATGGCTTTTATAATGACTAATCGTCCTATTCCTAGGAAGACTAATGGCCAAACAGAGTACAATGACTTTGTAAGATAATAAAATCTGGACTCTTCTGTGTATTTTTTCCTAACTTCTGGACAAACCATTGCAGTCCCAAAAATAAAACCTCCTACTCCAAAATCCATCGCTCCTGTCCCATAGAGCTCAGTTTTGGCAAATCTTCTGGGAAAAAGTGGAAAGTCCACAGCCAAAATGGCAATAGCAGTAAATGTACTGTTAATTACACGGAAACAAGAGATGGCTGGAATATATTCAGATTCTATACTGATTTTCAAGAATTTTTCAAGCATTTTCTGGACAGGCATTCTGGCACAAGTTCTCCTGCAGTATATTTGATAGAACAGCCCTGCCCCACAGATAATTACAGCAAGGTGCTCAAGGAGGACAAATGAAGACAAAATGGTCAAAGTGGCCACCAGGGGAATTATTAGGAAAACAAAGTCAATGAAGAATCTAGTTCTCCAGGTATGTGAAGAACACAAGTGCTGTGAGAGAATGATCAGGAGCCCTCT
Organism: Neofelis nebulosa; assembly: GCF_028018385.1. Classification (NCBI taxonomy): domain Eukaryota; kingdom Metazoa; phylum Chordata; class Mammalia; order Carnivora; family Felidae; genus Neofelis; species Neofelis nebulosa. Next base: position 54,526,502 of record NC_080797.1, on the reverse strand, counting down.
GCACACGATACAGAGTGCAGGCAAACACAAGCCCTGGGTGACTTCCAGCACGCTGGTTCCATTGTGGTTACTGACAAAAGCTTCCTTCATCTGCTTCTGAGACATTTTTTTCCTTCTTCCTGTGAAAATGAGCAAAGGGATGCATTGGAAAAGCAAAGTTCTTGTGGAATTGACATATATATGAACCTTACTGGATTTTACCCTTATTCTTAGGTTTCAGAGCAGAACTTTAGGCTGTAATGATTTCAAATCAGAGCAGAAACTAGAATTTGTGATTTTCCTTCCAAAGATTGTGGGAAGAAACCTAACACTAACACATCAGGAAAAGGATGTCATACTACTAGTATGAAATTATTGGTTAAAACCTTTAGCTATTCTCAGTATAAGGCAGACTCAAAAGGCAATTTTGTTTTTTTATTTATTTATTTATTTATTTTATTTATTTATTTATTAATATATGAAATTTACTGTCAAATTGGTTTCCATACAACGCCCAGTGCTCATCCCAAAAGGTGCCCTCCTCAATACCCATCACCCACCCTGCCCTCCCTCCCACCCCCCATCAACCCTCAGTTTGTTCTCAGTTTTTAACAATCTCTTATGCTCAAAAGGCAATTTTGGATATAACCCCTGAAAATGTTATCAGTCAGCTAGGAATTCCTATTACAAAGTATAGGATAAGTCATTAAGATTTTGTAATACAAATTGAATACACCTAACTAATGACTTCAAGTCAAAGCCAAGAGGGACAGGGAGAGAAGGCATTTAAGTACACCTTGGGGTACTTCAGTTTGTGTGAACAGCCTCTCTGAACCATTGCCTCCAGTACAAAATACTAGTTCTCCAGTGACATCCAGAGCTCCAGGAGTCTCCCTACCTCATTTACATACTTTTTTTTTCTTTTTTCTTTTTTTTTTTAGAGCACGAGCAAGGGAGGGGAAGAGAGAGGAGACAGGATCTGAAGCAGGCTCCACTCTGACATTGGCAGAAAGCCCAATGTCGGGCTGGAACTCCCAAGCTGCGAGCTCACGACCTGAGTCGAAGTTGACTGCCCAACCGATGAAGCCACCTGGGCGCCCCTACAGCCAGTTTTAACCAGTTTTCAGGTTAAGGTGTAGATAGGTAGAATGGATGCTAATACTGGGGAAAGGGGCGAGGGCAGGGAGGCATGGGTGTATGGCACACACTAGTGTTAGTGGTTCAAAGGATGTAAAATACCTTTCTGTCATGTATCAGTGTCTGAAAAGTGGCACACAGGAAGAAGTTTGTTGACTAAACCAGAACCATGTTGAACAAATGAATGCATACATGCCTGATGGTCTGAGCCAACAACAATATCTCACTGTAACAAACCGATACTAGTGGGGGCGCGCAGCTGGGTGGCTCAGTCAGTTGAGCTCGGACTCGATTTCCAGGCCGGTCATGATCCCAGGGTGGTGGGATCGAGCCCTGTGGCTGGCTCCACTCTACCAGCTTGAGAGTCTCTCTGCCTTTGTCCCCCCACCCTCTCACGTGCACTTTCTCTTGCTTTCTCAAATTAAAAAAATTTTAAACACTGGCCTTTAAAAATAAAGGAGTCCTTTCCCCGTCTGACACGGCTGTGGCGGCCCTTACACTTCACGTGCCTTCGGTGTCTCGGCGCCCTGGCAGTTTAGCCCTCTATGAGCCCCGCTGCCAGGCTCCCACCGCAGCCGCACAGCCCCCTGGGAGCAACCCGCTTCCGCCTCCCGAGCCCGGCTTCCGGCCGAGGTGGGGCGCCTGCGCTTCCCGGCGGGTGGATTCTGCGCGCGCGCCCCCCCCAGGACTGGAGCCAGTTTCCTGGCCCCGACGTCTCCCCATGCTTGTTCTTTCCGGTGGTGGGCTTGCTGCGCCCCGGTCCGTCAGAGGAGCCCCGGGCGGAGCAGGCGCGTCACGCGTCTCACCGCACCCTCTCGAACCCTTTGACGGGGCTCTGTCGGAGTGGTGGGGTCTGAGGCCCTGGCTCAGTGTTCAACCACGGCGTCCTCTACTGAAGGACCCCACGGCCCTGTGAGGCCCCGGAAGCCCTGCTTCTCCCGCCAGAACACGGGAGGCCTGCGGCTCATCCCCATCTTACCCCAGCTTCTCAAAATAGTTTGTCCCACCTGAAGCCCTAACTCAGACCCCGGCATCCCCAGCGGGCCACGTGCGCCCCGCGCCGCCGGTGCGCGCCCCGCCTCGGGGGAGGAGCCGGCCCGCTCCGGCCACTGTGTCAGAGCAGCAGCCAGCTCGTGTGCTCCGGCCGCCCAGGCTTCCCCTCCACCCCGGCTCGCTCCCGCCCTTTCCTCTTCCCTTTCATTCCCAGACTCTTCCCGCCGCCTCTCCCGGCTCGCCCGCCTTCGCAGTCGGCTTGGCGGCTCAAGCCGTGGGACCGGTGAGTGTCACCCCCAGCCCAGATCCGAAGCGCTTTGCGACCCCGAAGGGGCAGGTTTGTCCATGGAGCGCTGAGGAACAGGGGGCGTCTTCCTCTCCCTTTTCCCATTTCCTTTTTGACCGTCTCTTATCTCAGGAGAGGGCAGCCCAGCTCCTGGCCCCTGCCAAGAACAAGAACCTTCTATGGTCACCCTCCACCTCTCCACCTTGTTGGCAGGAGGCGGCCCGAAGTAGGGGAAAGGTCTCAGCTGGTAGGCTGAGTCCCGGCTCCTGCCCCTCTCCTCGTCCTCCTAGGGACAGGGAAGGGGCGGCTGGTACCGGGAAGCGTCAAGGTAGCCGCGCCCTTGGCTAGGGTCACATCCACCTTCCTGGGAAGGACGTACTCTCCCCGTGCCAGGTGCTTCCGGAGCGGCACCTCGTCCAGAGAGGAAGTCCTGGTTCCCGCCGTGAACCTGGGGATGGCCCCCCTTGGGTTCCCAGGACCCTCACCCAGATTTTCTCGTCTGCCCTCCCACTGCCCTCTAAGCCCAGGAGGAACCTGAGGCTGGGGAGGAGGAGCCTAGTGATCAGGTTGCTTCTTGCCTTGGTGTTTCATCTGTTCATTACCATCGCTGTTCTACCCACGGTGGTCACACCCTTTCCAGAAATTCTAGGCAGGTAACCGCGAAAACGGAGAGCAAGAGCTGGGAGAACTGGAGAAAACCGCTCTCATCTGACTTGACTCTGGCTATGAACGAACGCTGCATCGTAATAAACAACTTTTGCAAAGCTTCTTCTGAGGTACTAGCCCATTTGATCCTTAACTCAGCATTTTGAGGTGTAGATATTAGTATTCCTTTTTGCCAACGAGTAAACGGAATAAGGTTTAGAGAGCTAGTGTGATCTGCCTTGCAGGAGTTGTGGTCTTTTGTTTCTAACTCCACAACCTATTATGCTCCCCCTTTGATCCTCTCTTAAAATGAGCTTCGAGTTGAGGGAGCTTTGTTCTCCTTGAGTCTTGGTTGGCCTCCTCATGGCTCTCTCTTGGACAGCATATGGTTAGTGTCCAAGGTGAATGTGCCCAACACATTTCTGATGCCCTCTCTCCTTTTTCCAGTTTCCGTGAAGTCCTTATCCCTGAGTTCTTTCAAATGCTGGATGTATTCAGAGCCTCAAAAAAGCCTCTGCCAGGGTTAATTCATTACAGACACCCCTCATCCTCATCCCTTCTTGCTAGGGAGGTGTGAGATCTGGGAAATTCTGAGTCTGAGGGTCATTTACAATTTTTCAGAATTGGCCTGGGTACAGCCTCACAACGCTCCGTCTCTGAGACAGATTTTCCTCTGAAATCCTTGCCTTCTTAACGTTGACTCTGGACTGTTCTACCTGATTAGTGTCCCCAAATGGATTATCTGTCTTGAGTAGTACTAACAATATTCCCCCTCTGAGTGAATATTCAGATTTGTACTCCCATGACATCAATGACCTTCACAACCCACCTGAAGGTTACCTTGTAAGGTAGATTTTACTATCCCCATTTTCAAGATGAGGGATCAAGGTGGGCCAGGAAGGTGATGTGGCTGTCCTATGAATGACTGAGCTGTGATTTTGCTCCCTTACAACAACTTTCCTAGAGGATCAGGAATTGACTCCAGCCTCCCTGCTCTATCAGTTACTGACTATGCTAAAATAGGATGTGGAGAGGATAGGACATGAGACTTCTCTGTCTCCTAGTGTCTTCATCCTCCATGGCACACTGACTCAGAACATATGTAGCCCTACCTCAAACCCCTGTAGTAAAACTGGCCCTGAAGGAGCCCCGGGAGCCTCTCGAGGTTCTCATAAAAGTTTTCCCTGTTCCCTAATTGGCAGGGGATAGGACAGCCTTTTCCTCTTTGCCCAGGCTTGCCCTGGTTCTCATTGCAGTTCCTCATGCTTGGTGGGAGGAGCAAGAGTGAGTCACCCTGGAGAAGCCCTTACCTGTGTGTGGCCCTTGTTTTCTCTCTCATGTCATAGGCTCTGGGGGTGACTCTTCTCAGATTCCTCTGGAACTAAGCCCTTTGCTGGACCCATGCCCCAGCCTGTGCCCCCATGACCAGGTGGATAGAACTCCTTGTGTCTATGACCCAGAACCCTGGCTGACCACATTGAAGCAGGATGCTCCAGCAGGTAAAACCTCACCTTTAGGTAACCTAGGCCCTGAAGCACCTAAGGCATCTTCCCATCTGTCACTTGGCTGAGTGAAATTTCCACTTGCCCTGACCTGGAAGGGAAAGATCCCTTAGAGGTTTTTTCTTTTTTTCTCTTTTCATGTAGTCACTCCAGTCACTTTTCATTTGTCGTTGAGAATCTTTTCCTGATACCTAATTTGAATCTCTCTTATTATGGTCTTTAGCTCTTTTTCCTGGGAATGGTAAGATGGGATTGGTAGGGGAATCCTGAAGGCACTTTGATGATTTCATAAGCCTGAACCAGTGAGGGAGTCCTGAGAAATGTCCCTGCCAGCCTGAACTGTTGAGGTACAATGAAAGCCTGGGGCTTCCAAGAGGAGGTGTTCTTTGAAGCTGAACCTTAAAGAATATGTAGGAAGTAGACGGGGGAGAAGGGAAATAAGTACTCCAGGCAAAGAGGTCAGCTTGTGCAAAAATGTGGGTGAAGATGTCTATGTGGAAATATAGAAGAATTCTGATGAATGGATCATAAGTGAGGGGTTGCTATTGTGACATGAAACCTGCCCTTACTCCAGGCCTCTGCCTCCTTAAAAAGGCTACTATGGCCTCAGCCTTGCAGGATTCCAAATCACCCATCTCCTATCCATATCATCCTTCCTATGCACCTCTCTGTCCAGAGAATGCCAGTAGATATTCGCTGAATTTTTACAAAATGTTGCCAGGCACTGGGCTGAGGCAGATGTTTAAGGTGATACCTGCTCTCTAGGAGCTCACAGTCTAGTGGACTCCTAGGCAGGTGAGTGCCTGAGACTTAATCAGGATAACCAAATGTGAAGCCAGGCAGCGTCAAGGGAGCCCTAATAGACACTACTACTTGATCATCTTCCAGACTTTTGTGTCATGAAATGGGCTTGAGACTGCAGAGAAGTCGGTGAGACAGTTGTCTGCTCTGGCTTTTTCTGTTTGTTTTTAACTTTTTTTTTTTTTTTTTTTTTTCTTATTAAGAAAGTAGTAATGGGGTGCCTGGGTAGCTCAGTTGGTTAAGTGTCCAGCTCTTGATTTTGGCTCAGCTCATGATCTGACAGTTTGTGGGATTAAGTCCCAGGTTGGGCTCTGTGTTGACAGCATTGGGATTCTCTATCCCTCTCTCTCTGCCCCTCCCCAGCTCTCGAGCATACTCTCTCTTTCAAAATATATAAACATTTTTGTTTTTTTTTTTTAAAGCAGTGATGTTCATCACAACCATACTAGCAAGCTGCTCTGTGTTGAGCCCTTGCTATGTAGTGGGTAGTATGCTAAGCATTTTACATGTATAATTTTGTTTAGTCCTCAAACAAGTTACAATGTTATATGTACAGTGCTACTCTATCCCCATTTTGGAGATAAGGCTCAGAGAGGTTAAGTGACTTATTCAAGGTCACATTCACTATAAGCGGTGTAGAAAATATAAGCAAAAAGAACATTAAATTTTAATTGGGGTGGCTGGGTGGCTCAGTTGGTTAAGTGTCCAACTTCTGATTTCGGCTCAGGTCGTAATCTCATAGTTCATGGATTCAAGCCCCGCATTGGGCTTCATTTCACACTGACAGTGCAGAGCCTGCTTGGGAGTCTCTCTGTGCCCCTTCCCCACTCATGCATGCATGTGCTCTTGCTCTCTCGCTCTCTAAATAAACCTTAAGATTACCCATAATTTTACTACCCAGAGATAACATTTTAGAAAATATCCTGTATTTTTTCCCTAAATATATATATATTTAAAACATTTGAAGCTATCATACTTTTTTGTAACCTATTTTACTTCATTGTAAGGATATACTATAAATTGTCTACCATTTGGTCATTTGGGTTGTTTTCAGTTTGCTTTATAATTACAAATAGCTGAATATATACTGAATCTTCTTATGGCCTTTACATAGGACCGTTTTCTTTTCTTTTTTTTTTTTTTTTTAATTTTTTTTTTAATGTTTATTTATTTTTGAGAGAGACAGAGACAGAATGTGAGTGGGTTAGGGGCAGAGAGAGAGGGAGACACAGAAACAGAAGCAGGCTCCAGGCTCTGAGCTGTCAGCACAGAGCCCGACGCGGGGCTCGAACTCACGAGCTGTGAAATCATGACCTGAGCCGAAGTCAGACGCTCAACCGACTGAGCCACCCAGGCGCCCCAGGACCGTTTTCTAAAAGCAGAATTGCAGGCTTAAGAGGCATGTGTAGTTTTTAGGCATTGACATATTATTGCCTAATTAAAGAAGAGCTGCTTTTAAAAGAATAATAATAGCTAACTTTTGGGGCATATGCCAGGTGCCTTCTCTAAATATTGATGTGCTTATTAGTGTCTGAGGTAGGTGCTACCACCATTCCCATTTTACAGATGAGGAAAATTGAGGGACAGAGAGATTAAGGAACTTACATAACATTGTACAACTAGGCAGTGGTAGAATCTGGATTCAAATCCAGGCAATCTAGCTTTCAGGTCCAGGCTCTTGACCATTATACTTAGCTACTTCCTTGGTTGGATCAGAGCTGATCATAAATGATGGCTCAGATTGTGATTTTTACCCGTCTAGAACAGAGGGATTTGCATGGATCCAGCCATGCTCTGACCTCAGCATTTATCCTGGAGGCCAAGAGCCTACTTTGTGGATTATGGTGGGCCCAAATTCAGAAAACAGGCAATATCTTTGGAAGGAAACTTGTTGCTGGGCCTCTCAGATGACACTTGCCACCTTGGCTAGTGGGGGTTGAACTTTTTTTTTTTTTTTCCCAACGTTTTTTATTTATTTTTGGGACAGAGAGAGACGGAGCATGAACGGGGGAGGGGCAGAGAGAGAGGGAGACACAGAATCGGAAACAGGCTCCAGGCTCCGAGCCATCAGCCCAGAGCCTGATGCGGGGCTCGAACTCACAGACCGCAAGATCGTGACCTGGCTGAAGTCGGACGCTTAACCGACTGCGCCACCCAGGCGCCCCGGGGTTGAACTTTTAATGTTCACTAATCTCACTGGAAACCTACACAGGTCATATCATGTACTCCTTTCTCCAAAAGCAGATTTCAGCCAGGTGCTACTACCTTATATTCTCCACCCCATCTTTCCTGCAGTCTTCAGAGAGTTAGGAGGAGAAATGGGACCATGAGAGGAAAATGGAAAGAGAAAACATGTGGAAAGTGTAGGCATAAAGGATGAGCAAGGGTGAAGGGGAAAGGGCCTTTTCCTCTTGGTACCTATTCTTAACCTCATCCAACTTCCAAGCCAGTCTCCCTCTCAAAAAGACCCAGGGCAGAGGAAACTAATTAAATAGCCAGGCTAAATTTAAGCCCCAAGAGCCAGGTGATGAAGGTGTGGGGCTACCTCACAGCTGATTTTTTATCACAAGCTAAATGGTCTCTTTCCAAAAAGGCCCAAACCATGATTCTTTTTTTGTGTGTCCCCCTACAGCAGCCCCCAACCTTGGGCCCCACCCCTGCCAGGCCTAGTAAGGCTGGTAGCTGGCCAGCCTGAAAGCTGGAGCTCATCCAGAGGAGAGGGGATAGAATTTATTCATTTATTGAGTACACACTATGTGCCAGGCACTAAATGCTTTGTGTATCTCTTCACTTTTTAAATTATTATTATTTTTAGAGAGAGTGTGCAAGCTGGGGAAAGGGGCAGAGGGAGAGAGAATCCCAAGCAGGCTCCACGCTGTCAGCACAGATCCCAACGCACGATCCTGGGATCATGACCTGAGCCAAAATTAAGAGTTGGACGCTCAACTGACTGAGCCACCCAGGTGCCCCTATATCTTCCTATTTTTCTGTCCAGTAGCCCTGTGAGTGAAGTGGTTTTATTTTCTTTTATTTACAAATGAAGAAGCTGTGGCTCAGTGAAGTTAAGTAGCTTACCCAGGTTCATAGGCTTAGTAAGTGGCAGACCTGAAATATGAACCCCAGCCAGCCTATGTTATTAGTGTCTGAGGTAGTAGAACTAGAAGCCTGTTCTCTTGCTGCTATATAGGCCCCTACCCCTACATTGCTGCCAGCTGGTCTCAGTCCCAGCTTTCATGGCCCTCTTCTCATGGCCTCTCAGGTTAATGGCCACAGTTCAGGCTCTGATGCCCAAGGAGGAAAATCCCTCAGAGAAGACCTACAGGAGTTCCTGGGCGGGGAGGCCCTGTTGCACGAGCTGGATGACCTCACCAAGGTGAATCCTGTGACGCTGGAGACAGGTATGGGCCTCCCTGTCCTTAAGAGTGCCATCTCTAAGGGGTGCCTGGCTGACTCAGTCAGTGGAGCATATGACTCTTGATGTCAAGCCCCATGTTGGGCGTAGAGATTACTTAAAAATAAAATCTTTAAAAAAAAAAAAAAAGTGCCCTCTCCAAGAGGGTGGAGATGTGATGTGGGGATTCAGCCAGCTTCCCCTGGTCAGAACAAGGCAGACAGGACTCCTCACCTGGAGCCAAATGGGCTGCTCCAGACCTTTGTCTGGCAGCTGCACCCAGGCTCCCCAGGGCAGACTTTGCTCTGGATTTGGGTCTCATCTTAATTAGATCTTGGACCTATTCATCAGGGAGCTGCTGGGATCTAAAGGCACTTGGCTAATTGCAAAGGTAGCGCTGTTAGGCTAGTGTTTGTCTATGTTTGTATTTGAGCCACAGTTTGCTAAAGGTGCCTCTGCTTCAGTTCTGAGGTGTTTGCAGGCTCGGTATGCAGCGGACATGTTCTACACCAGTGCTGGCTGCACCTTGGTGGCTCTGAACCCCTTCAAGCCTGTGCCTCAGCTCTACTCACCAGCACTGATGAGAGAGTACCACGCTGCTCCTCAGCCCCAGGTAAGCCTCAGCCACTTCCTGGGCCTCAGGGCTCTGCCATGTCCCCCTGGGCCTCCTTACAGCATCTTCATCGTTATCCACCTATTCACCAGCCATGCAGTAGTTCAGAGTCTGCTGGTGCCATAGCCCTGCCCACCAGGAGATTGAATTTTGGACACATGACAGTAGGTGCAAAGTGGGAGATAAATACTTGTTTAACTGAGTTTGGAACCTAAAATAAGGGTATGGGATAATAGATTTTTGTCTTATGTGTGACTTTAATAGGAAAGAATTTACAAAGGTATATTTGTGTATTTAATAAACCACATTTTTGAAAAGAAGAAAATTACATGTGATTAGGACTGCCCTAGAAAACTCTGCATGTGTTCCTCTTCGCTGAGAAAAATGAGAGGAGTAAATGCTGATGGGATGGAGGTGGTACAGGCAGGGAATTGGCTAGTTGGTGTTTAAGTGCATGATGTGTTCAGGGAGAGGCAAGAGCAAATGTGCTGGCAGGAGGGCTGCTGTCAAGGAGAGAAGTAGTAGATGAGATGGGAGATGAGATAAGGGTCTGAAGCAGGCAGAGTGAATCTACAGTGCTTTGTCCCCAGGGACTGATTAGAGCTGGTTCAGGAAAGTAAAACAGGATATAGGGAGTCAGTCCCCAGGGACTGACTAGAGTTAGGTTCAGGAAAGTAAAACAGGATATAGGGAGAACAGTTGGAAGCTTTTAACAGTTCAGGCAAGAGGTGGCAGGGGCAGGTGCAGAGGGATGGCTCTGACACCATCCAGAATGGTGCCTTTTCCCTTCAGGAAGCTGTGGGTAGGTGGTAATTGCTAGGCAGGCAGTGCTGGGCTGGCTAGGCATCATGCAGTTGGCATCGCCCTCCTGAAGCTCGTGTGTGGTTAAGTGTCCAAGTGGACTCCTTGGGAAGTCTGCTCTGAGAGCCCATATCTCACTGACTGACTCCTTCTTCAAAGGCAAAAGCCATGTCATGGTTACCTATTCCCCAGTGCCTGGTTTAATGCCCAGCACATTGAGGATAATTAAATACCTGTTGATGGAAAGAACAGTGGCCTTGGAATTTAAATCACATGGTTGTATTTACTTGCTGAGAGACATTGGAAAGGTTATTTAGCCCCTCCAAACCTCAGATTTCTCATTTATACAATAGGATTAGCTATGTAACTAATGCACAGATTTTTAAAAAAAATTTTTAATGCTTTTTTTCTTTTTGAGAGACAGAGAGAGAGAGAGAGAGAGAGAGAGAGAGAGAGAGGAGTGTGAGCAGGGGAGGGGAAGAGAAAGAGGGATACCCAGAATCCGAAGCAGGCTTCAGACTGAGCTGACAGCACAGGGCATGACGTGAGGCTGGAGCCCATGAATTGCAGGCTCGTGACCTGAGCTGGGGTTGGATGCTTAACCGATTGAGCCATCCAGGTGCCCCTAATGCATAGATTTTTTAGGCAGTAACTTGTAGGAAAATTCTTTGCATGCTACAAAGTACAATAACATAAAATAATAAATAGCAGAAAAAGACTATTAAGATGGGAGGACAGAGTGTTAAGGTTATAGACTGGTCAAGGCCAGCACTGCTTCCAGTCTGAGAGAAGATGGGTAATTATAGCCAGCATAGGGGTCCCATAGTTTGGTCTAACACTGTTACAGCCAGGAAGTTTTTCTAGAGGAAGCCTCCTTGTACTGCTGTTGGCAGCCTCCCCATTTCAGCCATCATTGGATCAGCCACTATTTGGAGACAGTCATTCCCTCATGTGACCTTTACCCCTTGATGTTCTAGAAACTGAGGCCTCACATCTTTGCTGTGGGTGAACAGACCTATAGGAATGTCCAGAGCCTGATCGAACCAGTCAACCAGTCTATCATTGTCAGCGGAGAGAGTGGTGCTGGAAAGGTAAGGAGGGCCTCTTTCCCACCCTCTCAATTTCGTGACTGGTGGGGGTGGTAGAAAGGAAGGAGTGGAGTTGTTTGCTGCCTAGTCCAGATAGGCAGATAGGCTGGCTCAAACAGAAAGTCACTGTGCAGCGGTGGGCAAGCACTGGGCAGGAAGTCAGGAGACAGGGTTCTAGTCCAGGCTCTTCCATGTAACCCTGGGTAAGATACTTTCTTTCTCAGTCTTCCTTTTCTTTTTTTTTTTTTTAAATTTTTTTTCAACGTTTTTTATTTATTTTTGGGACAGAGAGAGACAGAGCATGAACGGGGGAGGGGCAGAGAGAGAGGGAGACACAGAGTCGGAAACAGGCTCCAGGCTCCGAGCCATCGGCCCAGAGCCTGACGCGGGGCTCAAACTCACGGACCGCGAGATCGTGACCTGGCTGAAGTCGGACGCTTAACCGACTGCGCCACCCAGGCGCCCCTCAGTCTTCCTTTTCTTATCAAATGTCTCAGCCCTTGCGGTTCCTGGGTGTTTCAGTTGGTTAAGCATCTGATTTCGGCTCAGGTTATGATCTCATGATTCGTGGGTCCAAGCCCCATGTTGGGCTCTGTGCTAATAGCTCAGAGCCTGGAGCCTGCTTCAGATTCTGTGTCTCCCTCTCTCTCTCTCTCTCTCTGCCCCTCACCTGCTCGCACTCTGTCTCTCTCTTAAAAATAAATGTTAAAAAAAATTACAAAACAAAAAATAGTCTCAGCTCTGGGGCACCTGGGTGGCTCAGTTGGTTAAGCGTCTGCCTTCGGCTCAGGTCATGATCTCATGGTTTGTGAGTTCGAGCCCCACATTGGGCTCTCTGCTGTCCACACAGTGCCTGCTTTGGATCCTCTGTACCCCTCTCTTTCTGCCTCTCTCTCTCTCTCAAAAATAAATAAATAAAACTTCAAAAATGTTAAAAACAAAAAAAAGGTCTCCTCTCTGACACCATTGGAAACAGAGGTCAGCTATTGGGATTCCAGAATAGTGGTTAAGAGCACATTAGAAAGGTATTTAGCTTCTGCAAACCTCAGTTCTTTCACTTGTAAAATGATAAGGACAGGGGGCGCCTGGGTGGCTCAGTCGGTTAAGCGGCTGACTTCGGCTCAGGTCATGATCTCGCGGTCCATGAGTTCGAGCCCCGCGTCGGGCTCTGTGCTGACGGCTCAGAGCCTGGAGCCTGTTTCAGATTCTGTGTCTCCCTCTCTCTGACCCTCCCCCATTCATGCTCTGTCTCTCTCTGTCTCAAAGATAAATAAACGTTAAAAAAAAAAAAAAAATTTTTTAAATAAAAAAAATGATAAGGACAGGAGGACCAACACCTAACTCCTGGGACTCCAATGACAGTTAAATGAACAAGTGCACATAGGCACTTGGTGGCATGCTTGGCACATGGCAGAACTCCTCTAAAGTAGCTGGGGTGACTTGTGGGAAAGGGTTTATTGGAGGAGCCCACTTGCATCCTCGGGTCCCCCATGATGGCAAGGGCAGTGCATCAGGCCAGTTGTGGCGAAGGACAGAAGCATTTGATATGATCAACTGGCCCCCTAGGTGGCAGAACCACAAATGAGACAGAATGTTGCACAGGGATGGTTAAGGAGTTGAACAGCTGGTCAGAGGAGGCCAATGGGCCAGGCCTCACCACCTTCTTGCCAAGCCTTACCTAGCCACCCCACCCTTTCCACAATGCTTTTACCCTCACAAGAGATTCTTTTTTTTTTTTTTTTTAAGTTTATTTTTGAGAGAGAAAGCATGAACGGGGGTGGGGCAGAGAGGGAAAGAGAATTCATGCTGTCAGTACAGAGCCCAACACAGGGCTCGATCCCATGAACTGTGAGATCATGACCTGAGCTGAAATCAAGTTGGATGCTTAACCAACTGAGCCACCCAGGCATCCCCACAAGGAATTCTTTAGAACATAAACTGCTTCTGCCTATACTCACATATGAGAGAATTGCTGAGTACTGAGTACCTGGCAGCTTCTAGGCCGTGGGCTAGCCACTGAAGAGTGGCAGGGGGAGGAAAGAGATGGAAAATGCAAAATATAGCTTTTAGAGGGTTCAGTCCACTGGGAAAGATAGGCAAGGAAACAGGTGAAGACGGTAAGCTGCAGGGAAGGCAGCTTGGACTTGGATGTGGAGAGGATCTTTAAGAGCTCCATCAAGGTAGCCAGTACAATAGCTCATACCCAGCTCCTAGAGAAAGCTTATTGTCCTCCAGAGCAATTGTGGGGCGCTGAGGCTGTACCTGGCCTGAAACCCATGCAACCAAAGTACTGTAGCCCTTTATTGAGCAGCCACTATGTTCATGTGCTGGGTCTGTATGGTTTTTTTCATTTATTTTTAATAAGTAGTAGCATAGTTACATAGTTCAAAAATCAAGTGTACTGCAAGGCTTACAAAGAAAAATAGCAACCCCACCCCATATCTCTCAAGACTGTTCCCTCTCTCCAGAGGCAACGACTTTCACATCTTCTAGCAGTTTATTTGGGTGTTTGCATCTGTATTTCTAAACAATATGCTTATATTGTTAATTTTTCAGTTTTTGACCTATCTGTTCACTTCCTACTATGATTAAGGTACCTGGGTGGTTCAGTCGGTTAAGTATCCAACTTTGGCTTGGGCCATGATCTCATGGTTTGTGGGATCGAGCCCCACATTGGGCTCTGTGCTGACAGCCTGGAGCCCGCTTCGGATTCTGTGTCTCCCTCTCTCTCTGCCCTCCCCTATTTATACACTCTCTCTCTCAAAAATAAATAAACATGAAAAGAATTAAAAAAAAAAAAAAAGATTTAGCCCTATATCTCTGCCCCCAAATACATAAGTAATTATGTCATGATTTTATTTTTAATGTTTATTTATGTTTGAGAGAGACAGAGACAGAGACTGTGTGTGAGCAGGGGAGGGGCAGAGAGAGAGAGACAGAATCTGAAGCAGGCTCCAGGTTCTGAGCTGTCAGCACAGAGCCCGATGCGGGGCTCAACCCAGGAACCATGAGATCACCACCTGAGCCAAAGTTGGATGCTCAACCGACTGAGCCACCCAGGCGCCTCTCATGATTTTTAATTAATATGCAGTATTACAGCCATGTATGTATGTATTGTTCACAGAACCGTATACTATCCTTTCTTATATAATTTTTACTTTCCCTCTACTTAATAATTGCCCTTTTTTTTTCACTTGTTTAGTTTCTGTATACCTATTATTATTACTAAACTTGTCACCAAAGCTGGACTCACCTGATGGCAAGTATATCAGGTTTTTTGTTTTTTTGTTTTTTTGTCATGGGGGTATTCTTTTGGAGCTCCCAGATCTCCTGCTCCGACCTGGACTGGTGGGAGGCCTGGACTGCCAAGGGCTGTTGCCATGCAATTACTACCTGGGAGCTTCTCTGCTTCACTCTGGGGATTCCCCAGTTGCCCTCTGTCCTATGACAAACCCCCTTGCTGGAACCCATTGTTTCAACTTCTTTAACAGCCTTGTTTTTATGGAGCACATTCTTTAGTAGCTTCCTGAAAAAAGTGTGTGGAGGGCAAATTTTTGAGTTGCACATCTGAAAATGTTTATTTTGCCTCAAACTTGATATGTTGGCTGGATTATATAATTCCAGGTTGGAAATCATTTTCTTTCCAAATTTATAAGGTTTTTTCTCTTATATTTTTTGTGTTGTGATAGAGAGTCCCAGTCCATAATGGTGATTTGTTTCTTCTTTCTAAAAGCCTTTAGAATCTTCATTTTTATCCATAGGTGTTAAAAACTCAGTCTTTATCTTGGTATGGTTTTTGTTTTTTGTTTTTCATTTATTGTGCCGGATATTTTATGTGGGTCTTTTTAACCTGAAAACTCATGTTCTTTTCTTTGGGGAAATTTGTATTATGCTAATAATTTAGTAATTTCCTCCCTCTGTTTTTTCTTTCTTTAACTTCTCTGTTAGTAGGAAGTTTGAGTAATTGTTTAATAGTCTTATTTTTCTCACTTACTCTTCCATCTCTTAATATTTTGTTCTACCTTCTGGGAGCTATTCTCTACCTTACAATTCATTTGAATTTTGCAATTGTGTTGAAAAAAGGTTAATTCTAGCAGTTCTTTTTTTTTTTAAATACCTTTTTTGTTTGTTTATTTTTGAGAGAGCTCACACTAGCACAGGTGGGGGAGGGGCAGTGAGAGAGGGCGACAGAATCTGAAGCAAGCTCCAGGCTCTGAGCTGTCAGTACAGAGCCGAATGTAGGACTCGAACTCATGAGCTATGAGATATGACCTGAGCCGAAGTCAGATGTTTAACTGACTGAGCCACCCAGGTGCCTCTTCCTTTATTTCTTAAAGGTGTCCTCTGGAACTAGAAGCAGCAGAAGTGAGCAACCCTCCCATTTCACAGATGGGTGAAGTGCCTTGTCCAAGGACATAGTTAAATTCACTATTCCCCCATTTGGTCAGCAACATGTCTGGTGGAGAAGAGGGCTCTAGTGGGCACCATATCCTGAGGTCTGGTGGGAGGGAACATGGACTCGTCTCCCACAGGGTTGTTTCTGCTGCAGACATGGACATCCCGCTGCCTGATGAAGTTCTACGCTGTGGTGGCTGCCTCACCCACATCTTTGGAGAGTCACAAAATTGCAGAGAGAATTGAACAGCGCATCTTAAACTCCAACCCTGTCATGGAAGCTTTTGGTGAGCTTGGTGTCCTGTGCATAGTACCTCGGTTCCATTTCTTCTGGGATTTGCCATCTCCCAGGGAGAGGGGTAGTGCTTTGAGAGGAGAGTGTATCACTCACTGCCTTGGACCCTCAACCTCCTTCCAGGTACCCTTGGCCTCCTTCCACTAGAGTCATCCCCTCCTCTAGCCTAGGTAGATGTAACAGTATGCTGGAGAGGACTTTGTGGCTCTCCTAGTTCAAATCCTGTTCTTACATACAGTTTCCTGATGCTTCAGGGAAGAAGGGGACTTGTCTAAGAATGCTCATCAGTTATTGTCCATGTTGGGACTTGAGCCTAGATGTGTCAGGCTGGGCCTACAGCTGCCCAGATGTAGGGTGGAGATAGGTTTGTTGTACCTAGATGTTACCTAACTCAGTAGTGACAGCTTGTTGATTTTGGTCCTTTCCCTTCAAAGAAGACAGTCCCCTACCACTGAGACTTGCTCATTCTAGTTTATTGCTAGGAAGTTCTAACTCTCCTGAAACACACTTGCTGAAGCCCGAGTGCCCATTCTCTAGTCCAGTCCCCTGTGACCTGGAAACCCACAAAGGGGCCTTCAGGTGACTTGCAGGTAGAGATGGCCCCCACCTTGGCCCATGAGGACCCTATAAACGTGGGGGAGTGTTATAAACATAGGTGTGATCTGTAGGGAATGCGTGCACACTGAGGAATAACAACAGCAGTCGCTTTGGGAAGTTCATCCAGCTACAGCTGAACAGGTAATGGCTGCTGCCACTCTGGCTGATGGGAGGACTGGGGTGGGGAGTTTGAAAGTGACTGGGGCAGTCTCCAGCCTGGGCTACCCTTATGGGCAGAACCCTGCTCCTCTTGGCATGTAATGTTTGTGGGCTAAATGAGCCTGAGGGTGATCTTTGAACCTAGAGACTTCTAGCTACTCCAGCCTCAGGGACCCAGAGGCAGTATTCTTGTCATGGCCTGTGAGTTCCTCCCGGCTTCACCCTTGCTCGGGGGCTTTGAGTTAAACTACCACCTTTCTGGACTATACCCCTACACTTGAAACTGGGGCTTCTGTTCTTGGTTTGGGATGGGACAAAATGACATATAGAGGGCTTGGTCCTGTCCACTGAGCAGGTCGCAGGGGAAAGTTCCAGAACAGCTAAGGACCTGCTGAGTGGTCCTTGTCCTCAACACCCACTTTAAGTGAAAGAGCTTTGGGGGGAGTGGCTAGATTGCATTCTGGGACAAGATAGTACCTAATAAATGGCTATGGAATGAATAGACCACTAATGGGCTCTGGCCTGCTTGTGCCCAGTGCCCAGCAGATGACTGGAGCTGCAGTCCAGACGTACCTCCTAGAGAAAACTCGAGTGACCTGCCAGGCCTCCAGTGAGAGGAACTTCCACATCTTCTACCAGGTTTGTGTCAGGCTGGGCCCACAGCTGCCCAGATGTAGAGTGGAGATGGGTCTGAGTGTCCAAACCCTCCCCTCCACCCCCACTATGCTCCAGGCCTGCCTCATTACCTGGCTTTCAGTGATGCTGCCCCTTATCCCTGCAAGTTTTATGCAACACTTCTGCCTCACGTTGGACCTCCACTCCCAGGATGGTTTTGACATGGAGATGCATTTGCTTTCTCTGTCAGACCAAAAGGTCCTTGAGACTGGGACTGTGTCACCCTCACCAAACTAAGGACTCCTAGATTGGCAACTGTTTCCAACAGAATGAGGGCTTCCCTAGAACTGTGTCTGATGTGTTTTCCATCAGACTGGGGGTTCCCTAGAGCATGGATAGTACATCTCCCTGCTCTCAGATGGGGACTGGGGGCTCTCTAGACAGGAGTGCTTTCCTCATCAGACCACAGGCCTCAGCAGGCTTTTTTGCATCAGAGATATTTAGAATATTTACTGCGGCTTTTGCCCCTGGGCCTGCCCTGGGTTCTGTGCCCTGACATCTCAACCTTGTAATGTCGAAGCATTTCTCCTCATCACAACCCCAGGCTTATGCAGGCCTGGTCTTCCTCACACCCCCACCTCAGCCACCCTCCCACTCCTCCCCACAGATCTGTAAAGGAGCCAGCGTGGATGAGAGGCTCCAGTGGCACCTCCCCGAGGGAGCATCCTTCTCTTGGCTACCTAACCCAGAGAGGACCTTGGAAGGTAGGGGGAGTCTTGCCTAGCACCCTGGGCTAGTGCATCAGTACCACTCACATTCTGCATAGGGCCTGCCTTCTTCACTCGAAGCCCCTGTTGACCTCGGGTGCTGACACTGGGCTGTGATTTGGATTCTTTTTCAGAGGATTGTTTCCAGGTGACCAGAGAGGCCATGCTTCATTTGGGCATTGACATCCCCACTCAGAACAACATCTTTCAGGTGAGAAGAAAAGGCATACCTCTTACGTTTGGTAGATGTGATGGATGGGCAGCCTCTTTCATAGGCCCCTTCTCTGAACTCTGAGGATCTAGGACTTTAGGCCCCACTGTATACTTTCTAAGGAGTCAACTATCCTCTGTGCACCTGAGCCTGGACAGGGAGTCAGGGTGGACAGAGCATAGAGGACAGTGATCAAGTGCACAGTACTGTATTATAAAATCTAGCACAGTGGCCCGGGGGACAGGATGAGGTGCCTGGGTCAGTTATCACTGCAGTGATCAAAATAGAGAAGTGATGCCACCACATGTTCATCCAGTGTATTCAGATTTTAAAATCATGCTCATACCTCTTAGTTATTTGGTTTTTTTAACAGTCCTGTGTATATGGAGATTTTTCCCATTTTATGCTTGAGAAAACTAGAGAGGTAAAGTAACCTCCCCAAGGTCAGACATCACCATAGGGCAGTTTGTACCAGGTGTAGTAATTCTAACTTCTGCTTTCTTTCCTTCCTCTTGGATGGAGTGCTGACCCATGTGACCTGGGCGCCTCTCATCCCACTAGTGGCCTCTCTTCTCCCTTCTGTCTTTGCTAACTGGGCTCACTACTTCCCTCTGCCATCACCTCCTCACCCACCAGAACAACAGGAGGGGGATACATAGGATAGGCTGGCAGCAGATACGGAGAAACCCCTGCAGGGAGATGGCAGTACAGTGGAAAGTGACCTCTACCTCTGGATTGGGGCTGCTCAGGCAGGAAGGGGATCATGGCCAGTATGGGCACCATCAGGTTTGGCCACAGGGACAGCACATGGGAACAAGCCCAGGACAAGTGGACAACACCAGGGGTCTGGACAGGAGTGTTGGCTTGACAGTATCATGACCCTCTCTACCCATTGGGCACAGCATTCTTCTTCCAAGGTAGATTGTAGCCTGAAAGCTGGTATCATGTGGAGATACCCTGCCTGGGACCAGACAGGGATGGTAGGAGAGGCTCTGCTCTCCCCATAAGGGTCTAAGGGTTCCCCAGCTGCTGGACATATGAGTCTCCTCTCTATAGCCCCTGGAGACTCATCCTTATGGATCAGTGAGTGTACAGGCAAGGGAACACCCACTATTAGGAGACCAAGATCACAGATCCTATCCTGGACTGTGCTGTCAGCTGCCTAGCAGTGCTGAGAAAGGACCAAAGGGAACCAGGGCCAAACCCCCACCAGCCACACAGAAAGAGCCTGGTCCACAAGTAACAGGAGTGGTGTTCTCACAGTTTGCTCCTGGAGGAGGGGAGGCACAAGGACAGACAGTGGGTGACATAGGAGCCCACTGGCTGCCCTGGGAGACATCTGAAGTCAGACTACATGGATTCTCATCCTGCCTTTCTCTTTTACCACGTTTGTTGCCTATAGGCTTGTGATTTAAAGATTTTATTTTTTTAAGTAATCTCTACACTCACCGTGGGGCTTGAATTTACAACCCCAAGATTAAGAGGCACATGCTCCACTGAGCCAGCCAGAAATCCCTATAGGTTTGTAATTTAACATTTCCCTGTGTCATTTCTGTCATGGGCATCAATTGGGAGTTTCTGTTACTATTTTGTTCTCATGATTATATTCATCAGGAGAGGGGCCTCTCCCAGGCTAGGCTTCAGCCCTTGAGAAGGTGCTCCTGTCATGTCCTCTCCTGTCTGCTCAGGTCCTGGCTGGACTGCTGCACCTCGGAAACATCTGGTTTGCTGACTCTAAGGATGAAGCCCAGTCCTGCCAGCTGATGGACGATGCCAAGTGTGAGAACAAGGATGGGGGTCTGTGTATCAGCTTTGGTCACACACCCAGGGAGCAGGGTATGCCCTGTCTGGAAAAGGGCCAACACTGGTGGGACCTGGTGGGAGGCCAGAGGGTGAAATTTGGAATGTGAGGATGCCCTTGATGAAAACATGGATGTTACTACTTACCCCATCTCTGGTGAGGCAAACAGCATCATCTCTGTTTTACAGGTCAGAAAACAAGAGAGGGTTTATAAAGTGATTTGCCCCACATATGGCAGTGTGGACCTGGACATATAAGTCCTGGGTTCAAGTCCAGTCTCTGCTTTGGGCAAGTCTCCTCATGCACCAGAACCTAGGTTTATTCTGTCCAGTTGGGTGACTTCACAGTGTCTTGTAAAGAGGGCTTTTTGGATGGAGGGTGATTTGTCCCTCTCAGGCTCTATCAGGACATCAGCCTCACTGCTGCAGCTTCCAGAAGACCCACTGCTGGAGACACTGCAGATTAGAACCATCAGGGCAGGCAGGCAGCAGCAGGTATTCCAGAAGCCCTGCTCCCGAGCCGAGTGTGACACTCGCAGAGACTGTCTGGCCAAACTAGTCTATGCACGGTAAGCACTCTGGGCCCTGCCCTCCTTCCAAGTTCTCCCCCTCTCTGGAGTTGGATCAGACACCATCATGCAATAATAGGCCCAGGCCCATGGTGAGGGCTTCCAGATAAAGCATATGAATGGACAGCAGGGAATGAATGGCTTCTGGGTTTTCCCCGGGCTGGACCTTTGACCTTAATTCCAGAGTACTCTGCATGGGGAAGTTGCCACATTCTGGGCTAGATTCAGCTCATTAATAAAGTATAGGAGCCTGCCCTGCCCTTGGCCATGGGTGAGGAAAGCCTGCTTAGGTCTTCACTGGCACATCAGGCCTCCAAGCTGATCCGGGGTTCTCAGAGTTCCAGGTTTAGACCTATGGGTGAATAGGGTCCTCAATCTCCACGTGACCTTATACTTCATCTCTTCATGTTACCTGGGGAAATTGATAGATGGTAGGCCCAGAAGTGTGGCCCACAGTCTCAGACAACACAGTGTGCAGCAAATGGGAGTCCACAACAGGGTGAAGGTGGGGGTCCTGGCCTTTTCCTGGTGGGTTATTTGAGCAGCTCCACATTCTGGCCATGTGGTTAAGGGTGGTTTCTCACCCTGGGTTCTAAGTAAGGGAGCCTTGGGTACCAAGTAAGGAGTCAGGGGACCCAGAATCCTCCAGAACCATGGGTCAGAACACGTGTGTGTGTGTGTGTGTGTGTGTGTGTGCGCGCGCGTGTGCATGTGTGTGTGCTCATGGGAACCTGGGCACCTGGGGAGAGGGTCCCCCCCCCCCCCGTTCATGAACTTCTTTAAGAGTCAAGAGCTTGAGAAGCATTACTGAGGGAAGAAGATCTGCTGAGTTGAACATTGCCTAGGGCAGCTTGGCTCAGATGGATCCCAGTTCAGGAAGAGACTCTTTTCCCATTGCCTTGAAGCTAATTTCATGCCAAAGACTTTTAAAGCTTGTGTCAAGTCACTGTAAAATCAGTAAAATAAAATATGATGATCATAGATCGTGTGAACCTCTAACCGTAGAGCACTTCATACATAATCAACATCAGATCATTGTAACACTAGGTCACTTGTTTTCAGTGCCTCAGACAGGTACTTGGAGCCCCTGGTACAAAAGCAGAAACCCTTAACTGACTGAATTGCAATAAACTGCAGAGCAGTCACTTTAAGAAAAATCGTAAGAAAGAAATTCCTTAATAGTATTGTACGTGTCACCAGCATAGTAACTGCCTTACTGTCTCAGGGTGGGGTGCTCCAGAGTGCAGAGTACCCCTTGGCCTCAGGTGACTCGGGGCCTGCTTATGCAGGACTAAGGGATGTGGCAGGGTCTTGAGCTCTAGGTGCCACAGGTCCAGTTTTCAGGGGTGTCCAGTGAACTCAGTTCTTTGCAAACTCCGCCTAGGCCTTCCCGTTCACCCCTTCCCTTCCAGTTAAGACACTAGCTGGGTGTCTGGCCAAGTGACTGATGGAGTCCCATTCCCTGTCTAGCCCCAGAGTCTACCAGCCGTGTGTTCAGTCTTGTTGGGAGGACAGGCCGGGTTTTGCATCCTAGGAACATGCATGACCACAAGCCTGCATTCGTAGTGGGGCAAAATGGGATGGGCAGCAAATGGGAGGAAAGGGTTTGATCCTTTGGCCTGTCTGGCTGGGAATACAGGCCCTTCAGAATGTGGCACCCTGGCTGGAGGAGCAGTTTTGCTATCCCTCAAGCTTACCTGACCTCTCACCAGAGTCCTCTCTCCCTCCACCCCCACCCCAACAGGCTGTTTGACTGGCTGGTATCCGTGATCAATAGCAGCATCTGTGCAGACCCTGACTCCTGGACCACTTTCATAGGTAGCAGGGGCTCACCCTTTCAGGAGCACTCCTTCGAAAAAACAGTCCAGTCCAGTGTGCAACTCCAGGCAGCTCTTTTCCCTTCTCTGCACCCCCATCTCCTCATTGTCCACCAGTGTCTGGGCAAGGGTGTCTCTGTGTTCTCAGTGCCCACATCTGAGCCATCTGTAGCTCTCCAGGCAGACTCAGATGGTGTTTTGTCTGTGAGGGCCCCTCCTCTCCCCTAGAACTGTGAGGGGATAGGCACAATGGCTAGATTAGAAGGGATTTGGGGGACATGGTAACATGGTTGGAACTGGGGTGGGGTAGTCAGGTGGAGGAGGAAGTAAAGCTCAATGATGTGAGGTTTGCTCAAGAGACAGTGGAATTCTAGATACCAACAGGGCTGGTGAGATCAAAGCCCTCTAAATTGGATTGGACACGAAATGTTCCCTAGGCTGCCCCTCACACCTTATTCAGCCTTTCTTCCTGCTTTGAATTCTGAGGGGCCATGAAGTAGAGATGCGACCCACCCCAGGGCATTGTGTTTACCTTGCCCACTGCTGGGTGTCCTGCTCATTCAACCTCTCCAGGGTACCAAGTATGAGGTTTCACCCTGGACTCCTGTAGTACCTCTGCCCCTGCTCCATGCAGTGGCCCCATGGGTTCTGCCCCATCCTCTCAGGCCTGCTGGATGTATATGGATTTGAGTCATTTCCCAATAACAGTCTGGAACAGTTGTGCATCAACTATGCCAACGAGAAGCTACAACAGCACTTTGTGGCTCACTACCTGAGGGCTCAGCAGGTGAGAAGTGGAGTGCTCCTTCCAGGGTCTGACCCAGAGCCTTTAGTTCCTTATTTGATGCTGTTCTGGAATATCCTGTGGTACTGAGGCCAGCCATGGATGACCTATCTGGGCCTCAGATCACAGATGCTTTCTCCTGCCACCCAACTGCCACCTTTGGTCCCCTAGGAGGAATATGCAGTTGAGGGCCTGGACTGGTCCTTTGTCAACTACCAGGACAACCAGGCCTGTTTGGATCTCATTGAGGGAAGCCCCATCAGTATCTGCTCCCTCATAAATGAGGTAGGGTCAACTAGTACGCTAAGCACCAGAGTTCGTCTCTGGGCTTTTCTGGGGCCTCAGAGACCATACTAGGCCCTCTCTGTGTCTCTCTCTCTTCCCATCTGCCAAATGGGTTTGCTAATCCCTATGTTCCTTCCCTCTCAGGGTCACTATGATGCCTATGTGACAGCTATGCTGCTGGTGGGGGGCGGGGGGGATCCATGATGGTTGTGGTGAGCCTGTCTCATAATTGTGGCTGAGTGTCCATTGCATCCCATGCAGGAATGCCGCCTTAATCGGCCAAGCAGTGCAGCCCAGCTCCAGACACGCCTCGAGAGTGCCCTGGCAGGCAGTCCCTGCCTGGGCCACAACAAGCTCAGCCGGGAGCCCAGCTTCATCGTGGTGCATTATGCAGGGCCTGTGCAGTACCACACGGCAGGTCTGGTGGAGAAGAACAAGGTGGGGGCTGGGCCACGGCCTGTGGGGGCCTGCGTGAAATGAGGTGTTGAGTCATTGCTGCATATACATGGAAGATTCTTGTCTTGCATCCTCTCTTTCCTGAATATCCTCCTAGAATCCAAGTCACCTCTTTGGCCTACCTGCCTGACATCTCTGCTAATCAGGCATAAGCTGCCCAGAAATGACCCATGTCACAGTGGGTCTCCCGTAGAATCCCTTCTTCTGGGGCTTGCGTGAGCAGGGCTGGCAAACCTGGGGACAACCCTGGTAGCACTCCACCTGCCCTTACCTGCTGTCCTTGTCCTTTCCTAATAGGACCCTGTCCCCCCTGAGCTGACCAGGCTCCTACAGCAATCCCAGGACCCCCTACTCAAGGTGCTATTTCCTATGGACCCTGAAGAGAAGTCCCAGGAAGAGCCCTCTGGCCAGAGCAGAGCCCCTGTTTTGACTGTGGTGTCCAAGTTCAAGGTGGGTCCTGGGGGTGCTGATAGAATGTGCTTGATTCACTCATCAATCTCAAATATTTACCAAGCACCTCCCAGGATTGGTGGTTTGCTGGGGAACATTGACAAGTGAGTAGACATGGTCCCAGTCTGCACGGAGTTGGTAGCCTCATGAGGAAGACCAAAACAGAAAACCAACAAATAGACATAACTGACATGACAGGAAGCCTAGGGGCTTATGGGTGGCACAGTGGGCCTCTCACCCATGGCCGATAGGGTGGTCATGGAGGAACAATAGTTACATGAACCTCTGTGTCCCGGTCCATTCCTAGTTCTCCAGCTTCCTGCTCAAGCCCTGTCCTTGGCTTACAGATTTGTCAACCTCCTCCAGCACCTTATGCTTTCTGCCCTCAACCCTTGACATTCTGCTCCACCTTCCTGGGATGCCCCTCCCTTGCCTGTACCACTCCCCGCCCCATCCCCAGCCCCATCCCAGACTCCCACCCTCCACACCTGCTGTCTTAGTTGATTCCTTCTAGTCCTTCAAATTTCAGCCTAATCATTACCTCCTAGTGGAACCACTTGGTGGAGCCCAGGTTTGGTTAGCTCTTTCCTGCCTAGCCTCAGACACGCTACTGAGGGGGTGCAAAACACACATTCATGTGACCCCATCAGACCCTGGGTTCTGCGCAGCAGACTATGTCTGGGCTTAATGAGAACAATTGTTGCCTGAATGAATGGCTTCTGAGATTGTTCTCTTCCAGGAAGATTGTTTGGTGAGCGGGGGTTGGGGGGGTGGGGAGGTGTGGGGAGTGGAGACCAACCAGGTACAGACCACAGGTCAGGAAGGTCCCTAGAAGTGGAGGTGAGGGGCATTGGGAGCTCAGGCAAGGAGGGTGCATGGACTCAGTGAGCACCTCCCATAATCATCCCAGGGCCTGGGAGGATATCTGTCTCAGGGCTGTGAAGACCGCCAGGGGGTGTTTGATGCAGTCACTAACCAGGGCCCCACTGATGCCCACAGGGAGCCTCAATCTGTCTGGCTCCTCATTCTCCCCGCTGCAGGCCTCCCTGGAGCAGCTTCTGCAGGTTCTGCATAGCACCACGCCCCACTACATTCGCTGCATCAAGCCCAACAGCCAGGGCCAGGCGCACACCTTTCTCCAGGAGGAGGTAATTCACTGGGCCAGAGCTGCTTTGTAGGGAGCCCTATCTGGCCAAGGCCCTGAAGGGACGAAAGGCAGAACTTCGGCTCCAAGTGGAGTGACCAGAGCGAGTCTCTTGGGTTGAGTTTGACACTAGGGCATCTTGCGCCCCTGCTTTGGCAGGACAGTCATGTATGTTCTTGTGGTCTGTGCATGGCACAGTGAGCTAGCCAGGAAGCCTCCACTGCATCTTACATTCTGCTCACCAGTCCATGTGCCCTGATGAGACTGAAGCTGCCCGGAGGCTTGGGTGATTAGCTGAAGGGTCTGAATCATCTTGCAGTCTGTGCGCAGTGTGGCCACTTCTGACCAGAGGTAGAGTTTTTTTCTAATTTGCACAAAAGTTGATGGCCAGCAGCTGCCCTTTGTTCAGGGTACTGGGCTCTGATGCGGATGAGGCATGAGTGCTGGATGCTGGAGTGTGTCCCACAGTCAAACTGGCCTTAGGGTTTACGGCCAGGATTTCTCCACTAAGGTCCCAATGAATCTTTACAATTTAACCTCTCCTGCTCCTCAGCTTTGATTTACCCCACTGCCCACAAAATATAAAAATAAATAAACAAATTGGGTTAGGCTGCATCATAAGGCAGAGTCTCTGCACAGCTGGGAGCCGTGAGACAGAAGTAGGACCAGCACTTACCTCCACGGTATCAGAAGCAGGAGAGTATACCCTCATCAGTCAATCATCAAGACAGCCTGCAGGTTCACACGGACCAGAGCCTCAGAGGGCAGGAGTGGTATTTCTGGTCTGCTGGTCCCACACCACAGGTGCCCACCCTGTCTCCTCACCAATGCAGGTCCTCAGTCAGCTGGAGGCCTGTGGCCTTGTGGAGACCATTCACATCAGTGCCGCTGGCTTCCCCATCCGGTAAGTGGGCCAGGCCCCACAGTGGGCAGGGCCAGTGTTGGGGTGGAGCTTGGGACTCTGGTGTGACAAGACCTGCCCAGCCCAGAGCAGGATGTGGAGGTGAAGAGAAAGAGGCAGGTCTGCAGAAGTCAACCTGGAACTCAAGAGATTTCACTTGTCCATTTATCCATTCCCTTTCTGTGTACTGTTTTGCACCAGGCACTGTTGCTAGCATCAGTGAATAAGGAAGGTGAGCCTCTGCCTCTTGGGGCTTACATTCCTGTGGAGTCAAGAACAAGAAGTATTAAGTTGATCAGTGCTAGGAAAGAGACAAAGTGCTGCTAGGTAGACTAATGGGGAAGAGGATCTTTGGGCTGGTTGGGGATGGGCCCCTCTAAGCAGCTCAGACCTCTGGGGAGGGAAGGGGCCAACCTGGGAAGATTTGGGGGAGGAAACAGCAAGCACAAAGCTCCAACTTAGGAATCGAGATGCTAAAGTGCCTGCACATAGAGAAATGGGGGGAGAGGGGCCTCAGAAGTCCCATGAGGACTTGGCAGTTTTTCCAGAGGGCTGGGAAGCTGCTGGACATTGTGAGGAGAGAGTGCTGTGCTCTCATTCATGTTCTGTGGCTACCGTGTGGACGTTGGACACAGGGTCAGAAGAGAAGGGAGCAGATGCGTGAGGAGGCTGTTGCGCAGGTGTATAGGCAAGATGGTGGCCACAAGAGGGTGGCAACCATGAAAAATGGAGAGACATGGGTTAAATTGGACTGTGGTTTGTGATAGAATCAGGACTGTGGGGTGATTGATCATGGGATGTGGGCAGGGGAGCAGTCAGCTTCCAGGTTGCACACATAACTCCCAGGCTTCTATCTGAGGCAAGTGGATGAATCAGGAAATCCTGTCCCTGAGATAGGATGTCTGGGGAAGGCACAGGCTGGAGGTGGGATAGGAGGGGAGTCAGTAATGTGGCCTTGTCAGGTTTGCAGTGGTTATAAGACAGGCTTGGGGACCAGAGCTTTGGGAACTGGAGGGTACATGAGGATCTGTCCTTGGTGGGTTATAACACCATGAGCAAGGAGGAAATCACAGTGGGGAGAGAAGAGGGGTCTGAAGCCATTCACTGAGCAACATTCACATTTAGAGAGTGGGTAGGTAGATGACGAGAAACCAGCACCAGCAACTTGGGAGTTGTGGGTGAAGGAGGAAGCCAAGCTCACAGGGGTCCTGGGGGCTGAGAGAGCTGTATGGGGACAGGGGTCAGCCGGGCACCTGCCAGAGGCCAGTTGCTGGAGCCAGTGGCATGGTGTTTGCTGATGGCTGCAACAAGAGCCACATTGGAACAGTGTTGGGGACAGAAGCCAGACTCGGGAGGAGGAGGTATAAATACGTACAGGGTGTCATCGGCTGTTTAAGTGTTGAGGTGAAGGGGAGCAGAAAAATCAGGAGGAAGCAGGGGATGCTGTGGAGTCAGAGAAGCAACAGATGTGGCTGACTGTATGAGTGATCCAGTTGGGGAGGAGCCAGCAAGCCCCTTTCGAAGGAGGCAGGCCAAAAATCCCCTACTAAAAGAGTGAGAAGCTTTGTTTAGGTAGACCAAGGCTGTAGAAGAGCAGGTCCAGTTTAAAATGGTCTCCACTGTGTAGTCTCTCCACAACCACAACCTCATCCATTCAGTGGGCACAGTCATGGTAGCACCTCGCTCGGTTGTTGAGTAGATTAAATAGAGTAACTCCCGTTAGCCCCAAGTGCTGTCCCAGGCTCACAGCTGTCACTTCATTGTTTTCTTCTGCCTGCTCTGGCTTCTAGAATCCCTCACCAGAACTTCGTGGAACGGTATGAATTACTGAGAAGGCTCTGTACTCGCACATCCCCTGGATCCCATAGCCCATCTCCTGATGAAGGACATTCAGGTGAGTGGGGCCCATTTGCTAGTCAT
The DNA here is from genome assembly GCF_028018385.1 of Neofelis nebulosa. Lineage (NCBI taxonomy): Eukaryota > Metazoa > Chordata > Mammalia > Carnivora > Felidae > Neofelis > Neofelis nebulosa. Next base: position 54,498,101 of record NC_080797.1, on the reverse strand, counting down.
TTGTTCAAGCACAGTTTACTGAGCACCTGTCCTGGGCCATCTCAGGGCTAGGGGGTTGGACATTCAGAGAGGAGTAAAACACAGCCCTGTCCTCGAGGTTCTTGGTTCACTGGGGGAAACAGACTAAAAGAAGACAGACAGTGGAGAAAGATGATAGGCAGAGCTAGGAAGAGAATGCTGTGGGTAGTGCTGGGGAGGTATGAATCAGGGAAGGCTTCCTGGAGGAAGTGGTGTTTGAAGACCAGTGGTATTAGCCAAGTGAAGGGCATTCCACGGGACAAGTAATTGAACAGAGGCCTGCAGGCAGGAGACAACACTGTGTGTAGAACTTGTAAAGGCAGAGAACAGTTGGAGGTGAGACTGGGGTAACAGGCAGGTCATGTCACAGGAGCAGAGCTCTATTCTCTGGGCAGATGAGGACATCTCAGAGGAGGAAGGGAGTGATGTCAGCCATATGCTTTCTGGAGACCACTGTTAGGGGGCCCATGGCAGGCCTTGGGAGTGAGGTTGTAAGGTTGGCCAGAGTTGAGAGAAGGTAGAGATGTGGGCACTGTGGGCAACGTTGGGAAGAAACTGGTTAGACTATGCCTGGTTGGTGGGGGAGAGAGGCTTGGGGGTAGCTGCTGAGCTCTGCAGGACTGACTTGAGCTCCAGGTCCCTACAGTCATCCAGTAGAAATGTCTGCCAGGCACTCAGCAAGCCCTAATATCAAAGGAAAGGTCTGGCCCTTGGCCCCAGTTTGGGGGTTATCAGCATGTAGGGTAACCCTGGCATAGGTGGAGGAGGAAGAGGCCAAGGACAGAGTATAAGACCAATGCCCAGTAGGACCCTAGCCCAGCAGCATCTGCTTACACCCACACAGCCTTACCTTGGGGCTTGTCAGGCCTGGGACAGTCCTGATTTCCCTCCTCTCTTGGGCTTAGTTTTATCACTTTCCTTTCATTCTTTTTCTCCACCTCTTTCCTTCTCCTCTCATGATTTGCTCTACTGCTCTGTGTCTTGTGCCCAAAGCCCCATTCGCCCCTGGTTGATTTTGGGATTTCTCGTCTGCGGCGTCTTCTTTGGCAGCCTCTGTCTCCAGAGAGGCACTGGGCAGCAAAAGGTGGTCAGAGCCCTCAGGTAAATCCTCCCTCTGCAAGAGCCAGCTATGCACAATGTGACATGGGGACCTGCTGGGCCTCCCTGGGACTGGGAGGTGTTCTCCCTTTTCCCATACATGGCAGGGAGTTAAGGGGTGAGGGGCTTAGGGAGTGGTCCACCTGCCCTGCTTGGCCCTCGGCATATTTGGGGCCTTGGAACAGATGCTGGCTGGTTGGAGGTTGGAATCCAGGTACCAGCTGCCCTTTGCTAGCTTGCCTAGGGGACCCACAGAAATGGAGGCTGTGGGCCAGCCACAAGTGGGGTTTCCGGTATTCCTCAGAATAGCCAGGGGCCTGAAGAATAGAGGGGTCACCTCTGCCCCCAAAAAAGGTGGAAGTGGTTAGAGGCAGGAACAGCAGCAAAAAAGCCTATGGAGTATGGGGGAGACCAGAACCAGTTTCTTAAGTCCACAGAAGTGTGTAGATGACCAAGAGCTGATGAGACCTCTGTCTCCCATCCCATAGAATGGTCTCCACATACCAAGGGAGCCACACTGCAACCTCTTCTCCAGGACATCCTCCATACTCTTCCAGCTCTAACTCAGGCAGCAGCCACACCTGGTGACCCAGCCGAGGCCACACCAGTCCCAGTGCATTGTGGCAGGACCAAAGTGTTTATGACCGACTCCATGGTAAGCTGGTTTGTGATGAGGAGGGTAGTTCACTAGCTGCGTGCTCTGCTTAGCAGGACAGAGTGTGGGTTCACCTCAGGGCAGTGGGAAGAGAGGCTGCAGACTTCAGTGGATACCCCTCCTCTCAGTTGGAGCTTCTGGAATGTGGGCGTGCCCAGGTGCTAGAGCAGTGTGCCTGCTGCATCCAGGGAAGCTGGAGGCGACACCGGCACCGCAAGCAGGAGAGGCAGAGGCAGGCCGCCACGCTCATCCAGGCAGGTAGGAGGGGTGGGGCTCTTGGGCACACAGCCACGGTTCCAGGCCAGCAGACGGACCTGGATGCAGTCCCTGTCAGCTGCTGCAGACCTTGCACACTAGAGGTTTCCTGTGAAATGCTGCTGCTTGAACCCCCATATACTAAAGCTGTGTCCCAGCGTCAAGACCTTGACAGCACAAGCCTATGGTACCCTGGGACTTGAATCCTGATTCACCTCACCCAGAGTGTCTCTCCAGTTTAATGGAAGCCAGGTCACACCACAAATAAGGGTGGGGTGCTCTCTAGGCAGCAGAGGCTAAAAATTTGCCTTTAATTCCCCTTTCCCAGACCTAGAGAGCAGTTTATGCCGTCTTCCTTTGCCTATATGATAAATCATTACCTGCTGAGTGTAAGAAGGTAAAACTGACCTTCAGTTTTGATTCATTAAAGGAAAAGATATAGGAACCATGTTCACAGTAGTCTTATTTTGAAAATAAAAATACTAGAATAACAACCCAAATATCTGACAGCTGTTATTATGGACCGCTCTTATGATGCAGCTAAGAAATCTTTTTTTTTTTTTTAATGTTTTTTATTTTTGAGAGAGAGACAGAGCATGAGTGGGGGAGGGGCAGAGAGAGAGAGGGAAACACAGAATCTGAAGTAGGCTCCAGGCTCTGAGCTGTCAGTCCAGAGCCTGATGTGGAGCTTGAACTCATGAACCACGAGATCATAACCTGAACTGAAGTCAGATGCTTAACAGACTGAGCCACCCAGGAGCCCCAGCTAAGAAGTCTTTTTGAATAATATTTTAAATTTAACCAAAACTACTTCTAGTATTCCGTTCAAACCAGGATGCCAAACCACACATCAAGGGTGATGCCACCTTCCTCAGGCATGTTTCTGTGTGTATAGGCATAAAACAATTGCATAAGGAAACATTATAGAACCGTCTGGGTTGGTGAAATAAGATTTAGATTTGTCTTTAAACTTTTTAGTTTTCTAGAACCCAAATATTAATATTTAATGGAATAGTCCTTTTTCTGAATATGATGGTACCATAAAGAACCAGAAAATGCTGAAATTGCAAGAGAAGGAAACAGAAATTGCCAGCCAGTCTGCCATCCAGTAGTCATTACCTTTACCAACATGTGGGTGCATGGTGGGGTCACCATTTGTGAATTCATAAAGCCAGCAAACAAATTCAACTGAAGACTCCCCAGATAAGAGATACTTCTTGTCCCCTGGGCATTACCCCAGCCAAAGCCTGAGGCAGGTAAGCCTCCCAGCTGCCTTTCCAGGTAGGGTCTCTCCCAGTCTAAACAGTGTGAGGGGTGTTCTTCAGAGCCAGGTTTTCTTGAGGTATTCTCTTTATTAGCTCCTTACCCTACATAGTGGCACAAGGTAGCCATTCATTGAAAAAGTATCTATTCCAAACTTCAGCAGATTGGGTGTTGCTGCAGAGCCAGGCTACTAACAGTTCTAAACATTTCATTTACTTCTTTGTTTCTGGGCAAAACACCTCAGCCATTCGTTCCTGGTTAGCTCGGAAGCACATCCAGAGAATGCACGCAGCTGCCACGGCCATCAAACGCACATGGCAGAAATGGAGGGTGAGTATCTGACTCCAGCAGTCAGGACGGGCAGTGGGTAGTCTGGTATCAGGTGGCCCCAGGGTGGAATGCTGACCCTGCCACCGCACACTGGTATGCTCTCTTGTATAAAATACCACCGACACTGCAGGGTGGTTTGGACACAGAAAGAGTGGCATAAGCAACTCTGGAAATATACTAAAAACCACGGAATTATACACTTTAAAGGGGTGAATTTTGTGGCATATCAATTAGATCTTAAGATTATTATTTTTAAAGTAGCACATGTAAGACCTAAGTACATCTGCCTTGGATATAAAGTTCTGCCACATGGTGCCAGTCTAGTTGAAGGTATCTAGCTGTTCACCAGCCAGGTGCCCTTCAGTTTACATTGTTAAGCTGTTTTATTAAAGACAGTTTTGGTTTCCCTTAAGAGAGCTAATCAATTGAAAGCTATAAAGTGGCATTCTTTTTTTAAGATCAGAATGGCCTTCCTTGCTTCTAAAGAACTGGATGGTGTGCAAGAAAAACACGTGTCTCAAGTTCCCCTTCCCTTGGGCTCCCTCCTGCTGCCCCAGGCACAGACCAGCCTCTTGGAAGCAATAATCCGCCTCTGGCCCCTGGGCCTGGTCTTGGCCAATGCTGCTGTGGGTGTACGTGGCTTTCAGAGGAAGCTGGTGGTTTGGGCCTGCCTCCAGCTCCCCATGGGCAACCCCAGTAGCTACGCAGTCCAGATGGCACAAGAACAAGCTGGTGTCACATCCATCCGAGCACTGCCTCAGGTAAGCTGTGTGACAGGATGGTGGTCCTGCCCACCATGGCTCTGGGTCCCTTGTAGAAAGCAAGAGGCAAAGCCCATGAGTTCCCAGTGGGAACAGGACTAATGTTAGGACCAGAGCCATCCTGATGCTGCTCAGGAAACCAGAAGCCTGCGCGTCCCAGTTGGCTGCAGGCGGGTTGTTAACCATCATTACAACTAGGAATTTTCCAGAGCCCTTTCAACTTTTTAAAAACTGCCTCTGAGTGTTCTAGCATCTCCTCTGAATCTCTACTTAATTAGTCCCACTTTTTAAAAATTTGGGTTATGATGATAGCTTATTCCCTCAAATAGCACTGGGTTTAACACTTTCGTCAAATTATCACTTGGTTTATCTCCTGTTCCAGCAGAGCAAATGACAAGCAGGTAAGTCTGTGGTCCAAGAGCTCTGTTTCTATAGTATGGGCAGCCAGAGTAAAAGTCAGCCAGCGTAGAACATGGGCTAATACTCACCTATTACATGGGGTCACAGCAAGGATTAAGTGACACTGACAAGGCAAACAGAAGGAAACAGTGAATTTCCATACCAGAGGAATTACTCTAGGGCATAATCTGGATGAAATCTCCCATGACAGCATGGAGGCCAGCCAGAGTATAAACAGAAGTGTAACTGTTTGCTCTTCCAGTTGTAAACAGTTTTACGAGTATGACAGTTAATAAATACTCCTTGTAGGGGAGAGCTCCCTTGTGCATCACACAGAATGGATGTGAAATTCTGTATTTTAATATAAAATTAAATATTTGGACTCTGGACTTTGCCACTGGTTTAGAATGAGAAAAGAACGTTAACTGAATGATACCAGTACTTGTCCATACCTGCATTTCTAGCATTTGCTCTAGGCACCCGTACAGCTGGCACTCCTAGGAACCAGAGGTAAGCTGTATCTCTCTCCCTAGGGCTCGATCAAGTTCCACTGCAGGAAGTCTCCACTGCCTTATGCTGACATCTGCCCTGAACCTTCACTCCACAGTGTTACTGGCTTTAATCAGATTCTGCTGGAAAGACACAGCCTGAGCCACATGTGAGTTATTCTGACATCCTAGCCTCACTAGGCTGAGCAATCCTTCAGTGCCTTTGTGTCCAAAAGGCCTTTTCCTGCCAGCTGCCTTGCCAAAGACATTCGATCAACACTAAGCTGCCAAACTACTCCCACAGCAACATTAAGTACACGTGAACAAGTGACAGCTCCCGCCCGCAACCTAGAGCTGCCACAGCCACCAGTGGCATGGGGCTCCCATCTACATCTCAAGCTCTGACAGGTGTCATGGGTTGGTTGCCAAACCAGGACTAAGAAACCTCAGGGCCACAGAGAACTTCCCACATTTTACTACCTTCATAGATCCGACTCACTGGTGTGGTTCATCACTGCACCGGGGCACTTGCGATTCCCTGCAAACAGAACAGGCCATGTCAGCTTGAAGTTAACCCCAAAATTTCGACTGGGTTATTTGCATTTAGTTCCTTTAAAAAGAACAAAACCTTATTTAGTATGTTGGTTTATTTAATGTAATTTCAAGCATTTATGATCTAGGGATGAACAATGCAATTTACCAGAAAATAACCATATCTTGATTTTATTTAGCAATAGTGAGCAAGTTTTAACTCGTATAAAACTTGACAAACAGTATCGTATGTGATGTCTAACCTGTACCTAAATTAAAACATTTAAAGACAACCACCTAAATGTCAAGTTCTCTCTCTATAAAGGGTTTGCCATGTTGAGTATCCACATCTTATCTGAAATCCACACCCATGGGACTTGAGATAAAGACTTGTGCAGCCTACCCTAGGTCAGTTGGCCTATACCCTGGAAGTCACACTCCTGCTCAGGGCCCCACACTAGCTGTTCTCCTGGGAGGAGGAGCGGGCAGGTTCTGAGAGCTATGCACATGATTGAGCAAGCAACACAATAATCTATCTTAAGAATCCTTATCCTGGGATGGTTCCACAATCCATAAACAGCAGTCAGCAAACTCTACAAACAAGGGCTCCTGCATGTAGACCCTCATGAGCTTTGCCTTGTACCCCTGATTGAGGCTGACCATCAACTGTCTAAGGTGTGGACTGAACAGTAGGCTTCTTTTTTACATTTATTTTTGATAGAGACAGAGCACAAGTGAGGGAGGGGCAGAGAGAGGAGACACAGAACCTGAAGCAGGCTCCAGGCTCTGAGGTGTCAGCACAGAGCCCGATGTGGGGCTTGAACTCACAAACTGTGAGATCATGACCTGAGTCGAACTCGGACACTTACACTTAACCGACTGAACCACCCAGGCACCCCTGAACAGTAGGCTTCTTAATGCTGCAGACTCCCCTTAAAAATGAACAAGAAAGCCAATGTGAGTTCAGTGGAACAGATGGAGATAGTTAAAAGCTAAATGTATCTAATGTAATAAATATCAAGAACTGTATCCCCTTAACCTTTAAAACCAAGAACTGAACCAATGCTTCACTTAAATAAGGTGAGATCAGCCTATCAGACGATTTCCAAGTTAAACGCCATCACAGATTCTTGTTCATGACATCTCTGTAAATAGTTTAACTTTAGGCCATTTCAACTAGGAAAAAATAGCTTACTGGGATAAATACAGAAAACAATAGCATTAAGCTGTTGGCATGTTTTTGTTCTTCATAGGCCTGAAGGTTCTCACTGGGTAAGGACAGTTACACTACATACCCTGAATGTTGTTTAAGCAAGTGCTTGATCCTCACAAAGCAGGATCAGTAGCAATGAACGGACACTCATATCTGCGTGTTTTTGCAGTTTACACAACTTTTCATATCTACCCTCATATCTCCGCTTCACCCTCAGTATAACTAATCACTACCATGGGAGTGGGTGCCAAGCAGAGTCAGCCTACGATGAGAACAATGAAACTCCCATCTATCTTTAGGAATTACACTGGCCCACTAATCACATACACAACTGCTATAAGGGCTGACCGCACAGTCCTACACAAACGCTGGGCACTGTTAACACCCACATCCCTTCCAGTAAGGCTTCCAGTCAACACTAGGCTATTAGTAGTTAAATTCTGGGAGAGTCAAAAGTTATATAGATTTTCAACTGCATGATAGTTGGGGGGGGGGCATGCAACCCCTGCACAGTTCAAGGATCAACTATTTATTAATAACAAAATCACATTCTACACATTGGATTAAATATATCAGTGGTTGACAAAGAAGTAAACACAGCACAGACTTACCTAAATTCTTTAAATTCTGCAAAGAAACTGTCCTCTTCCTCATCACTATTGAGAAAATCATCTATAGAGTCATCATCATCTAAGGAATACAGAACACAACTAATTAGGACTAGAAACAAAACCTAGATGCCAGATTTTAACAACTACTGCAGTAGATTAACAATGTGCACACAAGTGACAGGAGTAAGTAGGTGTAGACAAAACAAAAGTAATTTTTTCTGGAATTTATAACTGTACCAACATTCCTCTTTTTAGAAAGGGAATGAAAGTGAAAGCAAAGAATTGGTGACTTTAATAAATACATCCTAGTATTCACATATTGTTCTACATGTTTCTGTGTTCTTTAGGCCAGGAGCCTGATTTTCTAATTCCTATCACCCCAGCTCCCCTCACTATGGCTCCAGCCTGATCAGGGGCCAAAAAACTAGGTGTTCTATAAAAACCTGCTAACATGAATGCCCTGTGCTTTCAGCATGGCCAGAAATTTCTGGCACTGCCTGAACCCAACAAAGAAGTTTCTCAAAGGGCAGAAACAGGCTATCCCCATGCTGTGAATATTCAGGCACCAGAAGGGACTGCTTTCAAAGACTGGCATGACACCCAGGAGATACTGAAGTCTGGATGGATGGATGAGATGACAGCCCACTCTCCCAATAAATCCCAAGGAGCCCCCAGCAGCAGGAAGGTGACCTATGCCAAAGGCAGCCGCCCATCTGAGCCTAGCTCAGGTGAACTGACAGCTCCAGCCAGGCCCGTGGAGGGAGAAATGAAGTCATGACTGGAGAAGGATCCTGCCAGCAGGGTCCACCCCTCATTCCCAAACTACAGCTACAGCATTTATCCCCTCTGCCCCCCTTGTTTCTTGTCCTTAACAATACCTTCAGGCTGCTCTATAATACATAACAGGTGCCCCACTCCTGGTGCTCCAGGCTAAGGAAGGTGCCATCATTCCTGACTCCCTGCCCCAACCCACATCTCTTTCCTTTCGGCTTCTTTTACCTGAAACCTTTTCCTAGGTTGGCTGGTTTGAAATCAACCAATCCACCTTTGTCTTCTGCAGGCTTTATAGTTTTTGCAGTAACAGCTGATCTTTTTTTCTCAATAAGAGTTTTAGAGTTGTACTGCTCTGAAAGAGACACAAATCAGATGCACATCACTTGTACTTTAACGACAAGGCCACATCTCTCCACCAAGCCAGCAGCACCGAGGTGGGAAACTTATGTTCCAGGTAAGGGATGTGGGTGGGGATGAAGATGGATGGATGCAAAGGAAGTGAGGGTTCAAATCAAAGGGCAGTATCCAGAAAACAAGCAACCCTGAGCTTGGCAGAGGGTAGAGGAAATAGGCCTCATGCACCCGAGGGTCCATCCTCATTCTCCTTACCCTGCTGAACTTAACAGGGCTTTCACCAAGATCAAGTGGCACACTGACTTCAATTACCAAACTATTTTCTCAGCAGTTTCAGATACCAAATTTGCATGTGCCACGTGCCACTGGGATTACACAGATGGAAGTCATCAGGCCCACCTCAATGGGCTGAGTCTTAGGGATGGTGGCTAGAGAGATGGAGAAGAGTCTGATCTACATCACCTGAGAGGGCTGGGAAGCCATCAGGCCCACCTCAATGGGCTGAGTCTTAGGGATGGTGGCTAGAGAGATGGAGAAGAGTCTGATCTACATCACCTGAGAGGGCTGGGAGACAAAGAGGAGGCACTGCCAGGTGGAAAGAGCATTCCTGGCAGAGGGAAAGGTCTATGGCTGGACCAGACCCCTGAAAGAATAGGGTCAGGTGCAAGGACATGGTGATAAGCAACTACCAGCTGTATGAGAGGGCAGGCCTGGCAGGAGGCTGGGGCCCACACAAGTGGAGGAAGAACAAAAGACTGCCACACAGAAGATTGGCCTTTCTTCCCAAGACCAGTGTCTCTCCCTCATCAAGGGCACTGTGGTATTCAGGGCTGAAATGGTGTGAGTCTCACACACCACAGGGTGTTTATCTGAGTCAATACCAATTGCCAGAAGTGCCCCAACCCTCATCAGCTACTGTGAAACAGAAACATTGTAACAGTGCATCTCCCTAGGGAGAGCAATACCCAAGTTAAGAACCACCAACTAATTTCCTTTGCTAGAGTGGCTGGAGTTTTCAAGGGAATGAATTACTCAAATGTGCACTTCAGGAAAAACCTTGGCAGCAGCAGGGCCACACAGTTAAAAGCTCCAGATTACCCCAGATTGCCTTAGGGGTTCTTGGGCCACCCTGGGCTGCACAGCCAGAGCAAAGCCTACCCATCCCGGCTCCACAACCCTATTTCCAGCAAAGCAGTTCTACTTCTTTCCTGTCTATCTTGAACCAAAAAGTTTCCTTTGAAAATGCTCCAGGGACATTAGGGGTAAAAAACAAAAACGGGGAGGGAAGCAGCTTGAAAAGGACCACTGAGTCCGAGTCTGGAAGGGAGGACACTAGAGGCAAGAAACCAATGAGGAACTTTAACAAAAGAGTCAACCCAGCATAAGGTCGTTGGAAAGAGTCCCTGAGGGCTAAGAGACCCCGAATTGGAGTTAAAATGTAGACTAATCACTCTTTACCGTGAACAGATCTACCTCGTTTCTAACAAAACATTTTAAAGGAAAGAAAACGTTCTTGTTAACCTCAGCAAGCGTAGCTTCTGCGTCAGAATACTAAGATGAAGAAACTACCAGGGTCGACTCTGACAGCCAAAGCAGTCCACTCACTGTTAAAAAAAAAAAAAGGGGGGGGGGGCGCCTGGGTGGCTCAGTCGGTTAGGCTGCCAACTTCAGCTCAGGTCACGATCTCGCGGTCCGTGAGTTCGAGCCCCGCGTCGGGCTCTGTGCTGACAGCTCAGAGCCTGGAGCCTGTTTCGGATTCTGTGTCTCCCTCTCTCTCTGACCCTCCCCCGTTCATGCTCTGTCTCTCTCTGTCTGAAAAATAAATGTTAAAAAAAAAAAAGTCTATAAAAGAAAAGGCAGAGCAGAAGTTTTCACTGTTCGAAACCCGAGGAAGCATTCACAGGTAGAGGTTCCCCCTGGGGCGAGGCAGGGCTTGACGGGGGTTGCCAGCACTCGGGAGTTCAGGTGGGGGGCCAGGGCCTGACCTTTGTGCTTCCGGAAGCATCCCACGGAGCAGCTGCAACAACAGAGGCCACAACCTCGTCGGCCCGGAAAGCAGCGCGGACCCTCCCGCAGCCCCCGCCGGGTCCCCGAGCCGCCCCCCAGGCTCCACCCGGCCTCCTCCCCCACGACCCCCACTCTTACTAGGGCACACGGCAGGCGGGGCAGCGGTATTTGGGTTTCTCCAAGCAAATCACGCAGACGACAGCGCTACTATTCAGCGACACCTTGGTCGCTCCCCCGCTCACTCTGACCCGCAAGCGCCAGTCTCTGACGGAGGGTACCACGTGCACGCCCTTTTTTTTTTCTGTTTCCTTAACCCGGACCAATCGGCGAGCAGCACTTGCTGGCAGTCAAAAGCAATGGATCCATCCTGCTCATTGCTCCAGTCCTGATAAGTAGACAGTCGATACACTCGATGTGCATCCAATAGCTGCTTTGGCTTCCAGGATTAGGTCACAGTTCTCGTCGGAGAACTTGTTATGTAGCCTTGTCCCTGTCTCTAAGGTACTCTGTGGCTTGGAGCAAGTCACTGTCACTCTCCAGCTCTGTTGCCCCACATGTAAAAAGAATACGTGGGACTAAATGTCCTTTACCTTCTGGCTTGGACTTTCTGAATCTTGCAAGAGCACTGGGTTCTCACCCCCACCCCGGCCCCCCACATCTCATTTGGTTATGTCTAGCAAATGAGAAGTCCAGACCCTGGCCAATTAGATCCATCGGCTAGATCGAGTGACGTACATGTGCTTTTCCCAGCATAGGCTCTTTTTCTCTCAGGGAAGAAAGATGAGACTTGACAACTGCCAAATGTTTATTGAGCTCCAAGTGACAGCAGTGCACTGCCCAGAGGCTGGGTTGGGGACACCCAGGCAGTAGCAGCCACAGCCTCTTCCCTCTGGGAGTTCAAAGCTTAGACCTAAGGCAGGAGAGAGAGGTGAAAGAGAAGAGACTCTGTCTTAGAGTCCTGCCGGTGTTAGCCTGCACTTGCACAGCCCTGAGAGAGTGCCTCTTCAAATTTCACAACATACACTCTTCACTTGACTCACCCAAGTCACAGCCCTGCGTGGGATATCTTGGTCAGGGAACAGATGAGTGAGCTCTGGCCCAAAGATGGGGGACCTGACCTAGTAAGTCTGGATAGGTGAATTGTGATAGGCCTTGAGTGGCACCTCAGGCTTTAGGAATAGATGGTCGTGTTTTATTGACAGCTTATGTCTCCTTGAAGCCCTCAGTACTGCCCAGCCTAACCAGGGCTCCCACCCCACATTGTGCCCACCTAGGGCCATAAGTCATTCTCACTCCTAAGTGTCTCCTCCTTTGTGTTGGCCCATCAGCCCACAGGATCCCACTACTCTAAGGGCCCCAAATGACTGTCATTGTCTTTGTGGATAAATCTGCTATGGCTAAGGTAGCTGTTTAAGTCTTGGTTCAAACCTCTCCCTGGCTATGTGACTTTTACCCTCTCTGAGGATCCTTACCTGTTAGTGTGGATTTTCAGGTCTATCTTCCTGAGTTGTTGAGAAGCAGAGAGAACACCATGTGTAAAAATGTTTGTAATTTGAAGCACTACAGAGGGTTATTTATGTGATATCCAGAGTCTGTAATTCCTGGAACTTGGGTCCGAACCTTATAAGTGCAGGTGTCAGGCCCCAAGTCCCTCAAGGCCAGGGTCCCAAAACTCAGTCCCCTCGAAAAGGGTTCTGCCATCAGCCTCTATGGGCCACAATCAGGTGGGCAGAACAGTTATCCATCCCTCCCTTGGCTTTGCCAAACTGTCCCTAGGATGCTGTCCAGTCTTTAGTGTTGAAGTAGCATGGGTCCCTACCTGCCTTGGCATGCAGTTGCCCCTGTGTAGACCAGTACTGGCCTGAAATCTAAGACATGTCTACCCTGACCCAACACTCAGAAGCATTCTCTGGCATACATACCAGAGCCATTCCAGAAGGTCCATGCATACCTGGGAAGGCCAGAGAAGGTCAGTGATTTGTCCCGGCCACACTTGAATCCTGTGCCCTGTCTGGCACCCAGTAGAAATTCTCTGAGTATGGACATCACCACTGCCCAATCCAGATTTTTCCTGTGAGTTGTGTTTGGAGGCTGAGACCATGGAAAGTCTCCACAATTTTCAGGGCTCAACCCCATCTCACCCATATCCAAACCATGCTGATTCCTCTACCTTCGGGTCCAGAGATTATGACATCAGCAAAAAGTGAAAGTTTCTGGAATTTCTCCCATGCACACTCCTTGCAGTAAAGATAGCCTTTTACTCTGGGAGACCCCCCCCCCCAGCTCCCCCAGACAGCCACACCCCTCCTGCTCCAATGTCCAGGAAAAGAAGTGACTCAGCTATGATGGTGATGAGGCTGGGGAACACCAAGAGGTCAAGCAAGCCCAGGATAGCTCCTCTTGGCAGTGGTCAGTTGAGAGAAAAATGACAGGTATGACTCCAGACCCAGCAACTACATGTCCACACTGACGAAGCTATGCTTAGCAGCATGCTGGTTCTCCCTGGACGCCCACCACGCCCATCCTAGCAGCTGTCTAAGGCTGCGTCGCGCCTCCCCGTGTATGATCTGGAGAGGGGTGAGGTAATAATCAAGGCAGAAAGGTTTACAGAGCTCCACCATCGGGCAGACGCTGTCCAGCGCATTCAGAAGACCAAACCCAAAGGCTGGCGCTGTGCGCGGAGGTCCAGGCCCGGCACCCAGCACCGCCAGAGGGCGCTCCAGGCCCAGACTGGTCCTGGAGTAGGTGTGCTTCAGCGGAATTGGAGTAAACTCCACCCCATTCTTGGTTGGAGACAAGGCTGTCTCGCAGTGCCAGGAAAAGTAAACCCAAGAAGCTGGCCCGCACCTCGAACACCGCCAAGAGGCAGGAAAGAGCGTGTAGAGCGAGGTGGGAGTGTCTCCTGCACAAAAGCAAGGTGCATATCAGCAGAGGGCCCCAAAGGCAACTAGCTCTCCAGGGACAACTCCAGGCTACCTATTGCCCCGCGCTTCCTGGCATTCCTAGTGGATGGAGTTCCAGCTACAAACTGACCACCCACATTAGCTGATGAAAGCTTAACTGTACTTCGGGAGCGTGGGGTTACTAACTAGGGCCTGAGCCACTGCCCTGCACCTTCTCCAGTGCCATGATGGGGCAGGCAGAGGGATCTAATCGCCCAACATGAGCTACGTGTTGCAATTGTGAGAGGCGGGAGATTCATAAAGGTTGGGCTCTCTGCTGCTTTGCCAAATCTCAGCTTCTTGCTGCAGCCCTAACACCTCTTTCCCTCCCCAGGGCATGGGGTCCCAGGGCCAGCACCAGAAGTGTCTGAGATTGGTGTTTTTAGGTGACCTACTGCCTTGTTCTCATCTGCTCCCCTTTATTTCTCCTCTGGTATTGAAGTAGTTCAGTTGTTAAAGTGATTAGGGTTGTCGGTGGGAGTCAAATAAAAGAGCCCTGAGGTTCAGGTGGAGTAATCAGTTTCCAGCTCTTTGCATGTTATTTTATAACAGTGAAATGATATTCATTCCCCAATTCTAGACAATAATAGTCTGACCTATAATTAGACTTCAAGGAAAACCCCAAAACAAAAGGGATAAAGAATAATTGTATTATTCCCAGTCCCAGAACCATTAGGAGAGCACAGACAAAAGAAGTCACTGTTGTTTTATGAACACACTCATCCTACCACCCAAACTCCACACTTTTATTTTTTTCATACCCTCTCCCACTTGCAAACCTACATAGATCCCACCTTATATTCACTAACACAAACAGAGATCGAAGGAATCAGGACTTCCCAGCCAGATTCTCCAAGAAGCCTCTAAGGACAGGGAGTGCATCTGGGGCTTTGCACAAACTTCTTAACCATGTGGCAGAGATGCATAGGAGCTCTGCTTAGTGAGAAGTAGGTAAGAGGAACTGAGGCCCCAAATTACCTTTCCCCTCTCTTAAAACTAAAGACGAAGACTTCAGACAAACAAAAACCATAAGAATTCTTCAGGAGCAGATCTGCACAATAAGAAAGTTATTCAGGCCAAACTAAAATAATATAAATAGAAATTAAAATCATAATATGATACCACCACACACTGTGAAGAATGACTAAAATTTAGAAGACTGGTAATACCAAGTGATGGCAAGGAGGCTGGTATGGTCTGAATGTTTGTGTCCCTCCAAATTCATATGTTGAATTCCTAACCCCGTGGTGGTATGGGGAGGTAGGGCTTTGGGGAGTGTTAAGGTCATAGGATACAGCCCTCATGAACGGGATTGTGCCTTTGTAAAAGAGACCCCAGAGAGTTCTCTTGCTGTCTTTCTGCATGTGAGGACACAGTGAGAAGATGATGGTCTGTGAAACAGAAAAAGGGTTCTCAGCAAACACAAAATCTGCCTGTGCCTTGTTCTTGGACTTCCCAGTCTCCAGAACTGTAAGAAATAAATATTTGTTGTTTAATCCACCCAGTCTATGGCAGCCCAAATAGACTAAGTCAGAATTGGTACCAAGAAATGGGACACTGCTGTAATAAATACCTAAAAATGTGGAAGTGGCTTTGGAAATGGGCAATGGATTGAAGCTAGAAGAGTTTTGAGATGCATGCTAGAAAATGAGATGCCTACATTTCCACAAATGAACCTTTTTTTTTTTTTAATTTTTTTCTTTTTTCTTTTTTTCCACAAATGAACCTTTAAAAAATAATTCTGGTAAGAGTTCAGAAAGAAAACAAGAGAGCTATAGAGAAAGCCTCCATCTTCTTAGAGAACCCCTAGTGGTCATAAATGGTAGATATATGGATAGTGAAGGCCATTCTGGTGATGGCACACAGAAATGAAGAGCATGTTGTTGAATGCTGAAGGAAAGTGATCCTTGCTGTAAAGTGGCAAAGAACTTGGCTGAATTGTGTTTGTGTACTGATATTTCATGAAATGTGGACCTTGCAGGTGATGAAACTTGATGTTTAGCTAAAGAAATTTCTTTTTCTTTAAATTTTTAAATGTTTATTAATTTTTTGAGAGAGAGAGAGGGAGAGACAGAGCGTAAGCAAGGGAGGGTCAGGAAGAGAGGAAGACACAGAATCTGAAGCAGGGCCCAGGCTCTGAGCTGTTAGCACAGAGCCCAATACCGGGCTTGAACACACAAACTGTGAGATCATGACCTGAGCCGAAGTTGGAGGCTCAACTGACTGAGCCACCCAGGCTCCCCTAGCTGAAGAGATTTCTAAATAAAGTGTGGAAGGTGTGGCTCAGCTCCTGCTAACAGCTTATGGTGAAATGTGAAAAAAAATGACTTAAAGGTGGAATTGCTGAGCAGACAAGAGCAGAACTTAAAGATTCTCAGCCTACACATACTGCAAAAAAAAGAGACACTAGTGGTGAGACCAAGTCACCATTTGACCAGGAGGTTGGTGTGGATCAGTCATCTCAGTGGAAGCCAGGCTCTATTCTTCAAAAAACACTGGGACAATGGAAGAATGGCCCAAATGCTATTCAGTTAGACTTAAGCCTGACCTTCACCCTGACCATTGCCCTCAACTCAACCCTCTGTGGAGGGTTCCGCACTCCCTGTGGATTGACAACTACCATCTGACTAGGTGCTAACCCTAATTCTAGTCATGACTCTGACCCTACCTGGGCCCAAATCCCCAGAAATTGTGCCATTTGCAATGGGACCAGGGGATGGTAGTGGCCTGTCCACCAGTACTTTGAAGCACTACCAAAGGGTTGAGTTGAGGGCAAGTGTTAGGATAGGCATATGGATTGTGTTCAGGACTAGGCTGATACAGTGGGTTATGATTAGGTGTTTGCCCACAATCCTACACTTGAATTCCATCCCAGTCATTGCAAATGTCACAACTTCCTTTTCTGTTTCTGGCTGAGTAATCTTGCATCAGTCATGTGTCCCAAATACATTGTGTCCTCAGACCAAGCATTCAGGCCCAAGTAGGGTCAGGGCCATGGCTAGGGTTATGGTTATGGTGAGGAAAACATTAAAGGCCTATCTGATGGCAGTTGAAAAATCTACAGTGAAGGCTCATTTAAAGTGAGTGTCAATCAGAATTAGGGTAGACTTCAGAGGTAGGCTGATGATGTGGCTTAGCATCAGGTTTTCATTCAGAATCATACTCTCTGATTCCATAACAGTCTTAGCAAATGTCAACATTTTGTTTTTTTTTAATATGAAATTTATTGTCAAATTGGTTTCCATGCAACACCCAGTGCTCATCCCAAAAGGTGCCCTCCTCAATACCCATCACCCACCCTCCCCTCCCCCCAACCCCCCATCAACCCTCAGTTTGTTCTCAGTTTTTAAGAGTCTCTTATGGTTTGGCTCCCTCCCTCTTTGAGTTTTTTTTCCCCCTTCTCCTCCCCCATGGTCTTCCGTTAAGTTTCTCAGGATCCACGTAAGAGTGAAAACATATGGTATCTGTCTTTCTCTGTATGACTTATTTCACTTAGCATAACACTCTCCAGTTCCATCCATGTTGCTACAAAAGGCCATATTTCATTCTTTCTCATTGCCACGTAGTATTCCATTCTGTATATAAAACCACAATTTCTTTATCCATTCGTCAGTTGATGGACATTTAGGCTCTTCCCATAATTTGGCTATTGTTGAGAGTGCTGCTATAAACATTGGGGTACAAGTGCCCCTATGCATCAGCACTCCTGTATCCCTTGGGTAAATTCCTAGCAGTGCTACTGCTGGGTCATAGGGTAGGTCTATTTTTAATTTTCTGAGGAACCTCCACCCTGTTTTCCAGAACGGCTGCACCAGTTTGCATTCCCACCAACAGTGCAAGAGGGTTCCCATTTCTCCACATCCTCGCCAGCATCTATAGTCTCCTGATTTGTTCATTTTAGCCACTCTGACTGGCGTGAAGTGGTATTTGAGTGTGATTTTGCTTTGTATTTCCCTGATAAGGAGCGACGTTGAGCATCTTTTCATGTGCCTGTTGGCCATCTGGATGTCTTCTTTAGAGAAGTGTCTATTCATGTTTTCTGCCCACTTCTTCACTGGATTATTTGTTTTTCGGGTGTGGAGTTTGGTGAGCTCTTTATAGATTTTGGATACCAGCCCTTTGTCTGAGATGTCATTTGCAAATATCTTTTCCCATTCCATTGGTTGCCTTTTAGTTTTGGTGACTGTTTCCTTTGCAGTGCAGAAGTTTTTATCTTCATGAGGTCCCAATAGTTCATTTTTGCTTTTAATTCCCTTGCTTTTGGGGATATGTCAAGTAAGAAATTGCTGCGGCTGAGGTCAGAGAGGTTTGTTCCTGCTTTCTCCTCTAGGGTTTTGATGGTTTCCTGTCTCACACTCAGGTGATTTATCCATTTTGAGTTTGTTTTTGTGAATGGTGTGAGAAAGTGGTCTATTTTCATCCTTCTTCATGTTGCTGTCCATTTCTCCCAGCACCATGTGTTAGACTGTCTTTGTTCCATTGGATATTCTTTCCTGCTTTGTCAAAGATTAGTTGACCATACTTTTGTGGGTCTAGCTCTGGGGTTTCTATTCTATTCCATTGGTCTATGTGTCTGTTTTTGTGCCAATACCATGCTGTCTTGATGATTACAGCTTTGTAGTAGAGGCTTAAGTCTGGGATTGTGATGCTTCCTGCTTTGGTCTTCTTCTTCAAAATTACTTTGGCTATTCGGGGCCTTTCGTGGTTCCATACAAATTTTTTGTTCTAGCTTCGAGAAGACTGCTGGTGCAATTTTGATTGGGATTGCATGCATGGAATGATTTTCCATTTCTTTATATCTTCTTCAGTTTCCTTCATAAGCTTTCTATAGTTTTCAGCATACAGATCTTTTACATCTTTGGTTAGGTTTATTCCTAGGTATTTTATGCTTCTTGGTGCAGTTGCGAATGGGATCAGTTTCTTTATTTGCCTTCCTGTTGCTTCATTGTTAGTGTATAAGAATGCAACTGATTTCTGTACACTGATTTTGTATCCTGTGACTTTGCTGAATTCATGTATCAGTTCTAGCAGACTTTTGGTGGAGTCTATCGGATTTTCCATGTATAATATCATGTCATCTGCAAAAGTGAAAGCTTAACTTCATCTTTGTCAATTTGGATGCTTTGATTTCATTTTGTTGTCTGATTGCTGATACTAGAACTTCCAACACTATGTGAAACAACAGCGGTGAGAGTGGACATCCCTGTCATGTTCCTGATCTCAGGGAGAAAGCTCTCAGTTTTTCCCCATTTGAGGATGGTATTAGCTGTGGGCTTTTCATAAATGGCTTTTATGATGTTTAAGTATGTTCCTTCTATCCTGGCTTTCTCGAGGTTTTTTATTAAGAAAGGATGCTGAATTTTGTCAAATGCACTTTCTGCATCGATTGACAGGATCATATGGTTCTTATCTTTTCTTTTATTAATGTGATGTATCACATTGATTGATTTGAAAATGTTGAACCTGCCCTGCAGCCCAGGAATGAATCCCACTTGATCATGGTGAATAATTCTTTTCATATGCTGTTGAATTCGATTTGCTAGTATCTTACTGAGAATTTTTGCATCCATATTCATCAGGGATATTGGCCTGTAGTTCTCTTTTTTTAATGGGTCTCTGTCTGGTTTAGGAATCAAAGTAATACTGGCTTCATAGAATGAGTCTGGAAGTTTTCCTTCCCTTTCTATTTTTGGAATAGCTTGAGAAGGATAGGTATTATCTCTGCTTTAAATGTCTGGTAGAATTCCCCTCTGAAGCCATCTTGTCCTGGACTCTTATTTGTTGGGAGATTTTTGATAACTGATTCCATTTCTTCACTGGTTATGGGTCTGTTCAAGCTTTCTATTTCTTCCTGTTTGAGGTTTGGAAGTGTGTGGGTGTTTAAGAACTCTTCCAGGTTGTCCAGTTTGTTGGCATATAATTCTTCATAGTATTCCCTGATAATTGCTTGTATTTCTGAGGGATTGGTTGTAATAGTTCCATTTTCATTCATGATTTTATCTATTTGGGTCATCTCCCTTTTCTTTTTGAGAAGCCTGGCTGGAGGTTTATCAATTTTGTTTATTTTTTCAAAAAACCAACTCTTGGTTTCGTTGATCTGCTCTGCAGTTTTTTTAGATTCTATATTGTTTATTTCTGCTCCGATCTTTATTATTTTTCTTCTTCTGCTGGGTTTGGGATGTCTTTGCTGTTCTGCTTCTATTTCCTTTAGGTGTGTGGTTAGATTTTGTATTTGGGATTTTTCTTGTGTCTTGAGATAGGCCTGGATTGCAATGTATTTTCCTCTCAGGACTGCCTTCGCTGCGTCCCAAAGCGTTTGGATTGTTGTATTTTCATTTTCATTTGTTTCCATATATTTTTTAGTTTCTTCTCTAAGTTCCTGGTTGACCCATTAATTCTTTAGTAAGGTGTTCTTTAACCTCCATGCTTTTAGAGGTTTTCCAGACTTTTTCCTGTGGTTGATTTCAAGCTTCATAGCATTGTGGTCTGAAAGTATGCATGGTATGATTTCAATTCTTGTATACTTATGAAGGGCTGTTTTGTGACCCAGTATGTGATCTATCTTGGAGAAGATTCCATGTGCACTCGAGAAGAAAGTATATTCTGTTTCTTTGGGACGCAGAGTTCTAAATATATCTTTCAAGTCCATCTGTTCCAATGTATCATTCAGGGCCCTTGTTTCTTTATTGATCCTGTGTCTAGATGATCTATCCGTTACTGTAAGTGGAATATTAAAGTGCCCTGCAATTACCACATTCTTATCAATAAGGTTGCTTATGTTTCTGAGTAATTGTTTTATATATCTGGGGGCTCCGGTATTTGGCGCATAGACATTTATAATTGTTAGCTCTTCCTGATGGATAGACCCTGTAATTATTATATAATGCCCTTCTTCATCTCTTGTTACAGCCTTTTTTTTTTTTTTTTTAATTTTTTTTCCAACGTTTTTTATTTATTTTTGGGACAGAGAGAGACAGAGCATGAACGGGGGAGGGGCAGAGAGAGAGGGAGACACAGAATCGGACAGGCTCCAGGCTCCGAGCCATCAGCCCAGAGCCTGACGCGGGGCTCGAACTCACGGACCGCGAGATCGTGACCTGGCTGAATTCGGACGCTTAACCGACTGCGCCACCCAGGCGCCCCTTGTTACAGCCTTTAATTGAAAGTCTAGTTTGTCTGATATAAGTATGGCTACTCCAGCTTTCTTGTGGCTTCCAGTAGCATGATAAATAGTTCTCCATCCCCTCACTTTCAACCTGAAGGTGTCCTCAGATCTAAAATGAGTCTCTTGTAGACAGAAAATAGATGGGTCTTGGTTTTTTATCCATTCTGATAACCTATGTCTTTTGGTTGGAGCAATTAGTCCATTTACATTCAGTATTATTTTAGAAAGATATGGGTTTAGAGTCATTGTGATGTCTGTAGGTTTAATGCTTGTAGTGATGTCTCTGGTACTTTGTCTCACAGGATCCCCCTTAGGATCTCTTGTAGGGCAGGTTTAGTGGTGATGAATTCCTTCAGTTTTTTTGTTTGGGAAAACGTTTATCTCTCCTATTCTAAATGACAGACTTGCTGGATAAAGATTCTCTGCTGCATATTTTTTTCTTTTCATCACATTGAAGATTTCCTGCCATTCCTTTCTGGCCTGCCAAGTTTCAATAGATAGATACATTACTAGTCTTATTGGTCTCCCTTTATATGTTAGAGCATGTTTATCCCTAGCTGCTTTCAGAATTTTCTCTTTATCCTTGTATTTTGCCAGTTTCATTATGATATGTCATGCAGAAGATTGATTGAAGTTACATCTGAAGGTAGTTCTCTGTGCCTCTTGGATTTCAATGCCTTTTTCCTTCCCCAGATCAGGGAAGTTCTCAGCTATGATTTCTTCAAGTACACCTTCAGCCCCTTTCTCTCTCTCTTCCTCCTCTGGAATCCCAATTATGTGTATGTTATTACATTTATCGCATCACTTAGTTCTCTAATTCTCCCCTCATACTCTTGGATTTTTTTTTTTATCTCTCTTCTTCTCAGCTTCCTCTTTTTCCATAATTTTATCTTCTAATTCACCTATGCTCTCCCCTGCCTCTTCAATCCGAGCTGTGGTTGCCTCCATTTTATTTTGCAGCTCATTTATAGCATTTTTTAAAGCTCCTTCTGACTGTTTCTTAGTCCCTTGATCTCTGTAGCAATAGGTTGTCTGCTGTCCTTTATACTTTTTTCAATCCCAGTGATTAATTTTATGACTATTATTTTAAAATCATTTTCTGTTATATTGTTTAAATCGTTTTTGATCAGTTCGTTAGCTGTTGCTACCTCTTGGAGTTTCTTTTGAGGAGAATTCTTCCGTTTCGTCATTTTGGATAGTCCCTGGAGTGGTGCAGAACTGCAGGGCTCTTCCTCTGTGCTGTCTGGAGTAACTTATGTTGGTGGGAGGGACCACAGTCAGACCTGATGTCTGCCCTTAGCCCACCACTGAGGCCACAGACTGGTGTGTACCTTATCTTCCCCTCTCCCAGGGTCAGGACTCGCTGTGGAGTGGTGTGGCCTTTGTCTGGGCTACTTGCACACTGCCAGTCTTGTGGCACTGCAATATGTCGATGGGATCTGACATATTAGCTGGGGTGGATCCGCAAGGTGCACAGGAGTGGGAGGGGCAGCCTCAGCTCGCTTTGCCCTTGTTGATCCGCTTCAGGAGGAGCCCTGTAGCACTGGGAGGGAGGCAGACCCTTCAGAAGGATGGATCCACAGAAGCACAGCGTTGGGTGTTTGCGCAGTGCAAACAAGTTCCGTGATGGGAACTGGTTCCCTTTGGGATTTTGGCTGGGGGATGGGCAAGAAAGATGGGGCTTCCCCGTGCCTTTGTTCCCCACCAAGCTGAACTCTGTCCTCCGGGGCTCAACACCTCTCCCTCCTGTTGTCCTCTAGCCTTCCCACTCTCCGAGCAGAGCTGTTGACTTAACATTCCAGATGTTAAGTCCCGCTGGCTGTCAGAACACACTCCGTCCGGCCCCTCCGCTTTTGCAAACCAGACTCTGGGGCTCTGCCTTGCTGGGCGGGCTGCTCCTCCAATGCCCTGGCTCCCTCCTGCCAGTCTGTGTAGCACATACCGCCTCTCTGCCCTTCCTACCCTCTTCCGTGGGTCTCTTGTCTACACTTGTCTCTGGAGAATCCATTCTGCTTGTCTTCTGGTGGTTTTCTGGGTTATTTAGGCTGGTGTGGGTGGAATCTAAGTGATCAGCAGGACACAGTGATCCCAGCGTTCTCCTACGCCACCATCTTCCAAATGTCACCATTTTGTATTATAGGCCTGGCTGAGCAATGTTGAATCAGTCATGTGTCCCATATCCATTGTTTCCTTAGTCCTGGTATTCTGCCTTGGGTAGGAACAGAGCTATGGCTAGGGTTAGCATTAGGGAACAGAAGATGGTAGTGACCTCTTTGCCAGTAATGTGGAGCACTCCCCAAAGGGTTGAGTTGAGGACAAGTGTTAGGTGAGGGTGAGGCTTATGGATTGTATTTCCTAGGCCTCTAGGGTGATGGTGTGGGTTAGGGTGGGGTGTTTGCCCACAATCTATGCTCAAGCTCCATCCTAGTCATTGCAAACACACAACTGCCTTTTCTATTCATGGCTGAGTAATTGTGCACCAGTCTTGTGTCCCAAATTCATTGTTTGGTCATACCTGGGATTTGGGCCCAGGTAGGGACAGAATAATGACTATGATTCAGGTTAGGGCCCAGCAGTTTGTGGGGGTCAATTCACCAGCAATGCAGAACTCTCCCTGGAGGACTGAGTTGAAGGCAAAAGTCAAGATTTACAACAGGCTTTGGTTTCAGTTCAAGGGCTAGGCTGATTATATGGTCTACAGTTAGGATTTTTATCAGAATCCTACTCTTTGGCTGCATCCTGGTCCTTGAATGGCATTGTACCCTTCTTTGTTCCTGGCCAAGTCATCTTGTATCAGTCATGTGTTGCAAATTGGTTGTGTCCTCAGAACTAGCACTCAGGTCAAGCAGGGCCAGAGCAATGGCTAGGATTAGGGTTAGGATGTGGAAAATGGTAAAGCCCTGTCTGCTGGCAGTGCAAAAACCTACACAGAGGGCTCAGTTGAGATGGAGTGTCCAGATGTCCATCAGGGTTTGGTTTGGGTGAAGGGCCAGGCTGTGGGTTAAGGTAAGATTTCCACCCAGAATCATACTCTTTGTTTCCATCGTGGTCTTTGCAAATGATACCATTTCCTCTTATGAACCTGGCTAAGCAATCTTGGGTCAGTCATGTGTTCCACATCTGTTTTTTCCTCAGACCAAGCATTCAGGCCCATGTAGGGCCAGGGCCATGGCTAGGATTATGGTTAGAATGAGGAAAATGGTAAAGGCTTATCTGCTGACAGTGCAAAGATGTACACAGAGGGCTCAGCTGATGGTTACTTTCAGTGTGAAGGTAAGCCTTGGGGTCTGCTTCAGGGGTAGTCTAATGGCATGGGTTAAGTTTAGGTTTTCACTCAATATCATACTCTCTGGTTCCATCCTGATCTTTGCAACTGGCACCATTTCTTCTTATGGACCTGGCTGAGCCATCTTGAATCAGTCATTTGTCCCAAACCCATTGTTTCCTTCTTCCTGTGTCTTGGATAGGGACAGAGCTTGGCTAGGGTTAGGGTTGGGGCCTGGGAGATAGGAGGGCCTATCCACCAGCAGTGTCCAGTCCTCCCCAGAGAGCTCAGTTGAGGGCAACACTAAGGGTTAGGGTGAAGCTTAGTTTTTGGCCTCAGGAACTAGGCAGGGTGTGTGGCTTAGGGTCAGGTTTTTGCACAAAATCGTACTTCCTAGCTCCATCCTTATGACAAATGGCACAGTTTCCCACTGTGTGCCTGGTTACATCAACTTCAATCAGTCTTGCATCCCAAATCAATTGTTTTCTGAGGCTTGAAATGTAGGCCTGGGAGGACCACATCCATGGGAAGGGTTAGGGTTAAGACCCACGAGACAGTAGGGCCCGATCCACCAGCAGGACACAATGCCCTCTCTGGGGAGGTCATTTGAGGGTGAGGGTTAGGCTGAAGGTCAGCCATAGTGTCAGAGTGCAGGGGCTTGGCTGATGATGTGAAGTCCAGTTAGATTTCTTTACTATACTCATAATAGGGAATAAACTTCACCTGCTGACAGTGCCCTAAATAGTACACAGAAATGAGAACAAGTAACCATAGAAGGAGGAGTGCTCTCCAACATTTTCCTTTAAAAAAAATCATAACAGAGTGGTTGCCCTAGTTTGCATTCTGACCACCAGTGCAAAAGTGTTCTTTTTTTTTCCATATCTTCAGCAACAACTGTTGTTTCTTGTGTTAATTTTAGTCTTTCTAACAGGTGTGAGGTGGTATCTCATCATGGTTTTGCTTTGCATTCCCTAATCATGAGTGATGTTGAACATCTTTTCATGTGTCTGTTTTTTGGAAAACTGTCTATTCATGCCCTCTACCCATTTCATAAGTGGGATGTTTGAATTTGGGGTGTTGATTTTGATTAGTCGTTTTTAGATTTTGGGTCCTAACCCTTTATCAAATATGTCACTTGCAAGTATCTTCTCCCATTCCGTAGGATTCTTTTAATTTTGTTGATGTTTACTTCACTGTGCAGATACTTTTTATCTTGATGAGAATATTACTCAGCCATCAAAAATAATGGCGTTTTGCCATTTTGCAACTATGTGGATGGAACTAGAATGTATTATGCCAAGCGAAATGAGTCCATCTGAGAAAGACAAATATACAATTTCACTCATATGTGGAATTTAACATATGGGAAGGTGGCGAAGAGAAGAAAGAGAGACTTTTAATGATAGAGAACAAACTGAGGGTTGATGGAAGGAGGTGTGTGAGAGATGGGCTAGATGGGGAGGGCACTTGTGATGAGCACTAGGTGTTATATGGAAGTGATGAATCACTGAATTCTGCTTCTGAAACCAATATGTTAACTAACTAAAATTTAAATTAAACAAAGAAAAAAATCTTAACAGCCCACTTACTTGGTCATGGTCCATTAAAGGGTTTTGACAACAGTATGAAACGTTCTCTCTGACACCATCATTTTAAATGGCTGTATTATGTCCTGCTACCAGAGGAAACAGATCCTCTCCATCTGAGAAGGAGGTATCCCATTCAGGGCTCTTAGAGTCAAAGCAGAGATGACATGTGTCTATGTGAATTTTTTGTGCAGATCTCTAATCACTGTCTTTGGTTTCTAGAAGCAGACTCCTCCCCCCTGGAATCAAAGGTGATGGCAGCTGAAATCACAGCAATAATCACCCTCCAGTAAAAGAGCTGAGATCCCTCTCACTACTGAAAAATGACTGCCTTTATCTCTAATGCACAACATGGTCTCTAGTTTCAGGAGTTTGGTGAAATATTTTTACTGGTTTGGTGGATGAGAAATTACACCAAATCCATTGTCCTATTTTCACTTTTCTAATGATGAGTGAGGCTGGATGCTCATCACTTACAGCCATTTCCAAAATGTAGCCACCGTTCTCAGTTCTGGGGTGATCCTGCTGAACACACTCTCCTGGACTTCCCCAGGGGATGCAGACTGTGATCCATGTCCAGTCAGTAAACACTCCACTAAGTGAGCCACTAAGCTGTTGGTGACTGGCTTCTAACAGAACACAGAGTGATGGGAGGTCAGTTTCAAGTTTTCATGACACAAATTCTTCACTTTCTCCATCTCTCTCTACATCTCTCCACTCCTCTTTCACCTCCCCCCCATTCTGTCCCTTCTCTCTCTCTCTCTCTCTCTCTCTCTCCTCTCTCTCTCTCTCTCTCTCCACTCTCTGTCCTCATGTCCTCCCTCTGTCTCTCCTCTACCCCTGGGAATCAAGCACTTAAGTTAGGGGCTACCATATGAAAACTCTATATAGGACAAAGACAAACAAGTTACCAGGTCAAAAGATTGAAATAGGCTCTCAGTTCAAACTGAATTCTGACATTGCCCATGTGAGTGAACTTGGGAGTAAAGTATCACCCCATTAAGTCTCAAATGAGATCACAGCCCTGGCTTCATAGAGACTATGAAGCAATGTCACCCAGCTATGTTGTGCCTGGATTCCTCTCCCACAAAAATTGTGAGCTATTAAATATTTGTCATTTTACAATTCAAGGTATTTGGATAATGCTGTCAGAGAGGAATGGATAACTAACAGTCTACTAGTCCCAACATCTAGTCTATCCTCTGCTTCCTCTCTGCCTCTCCCCTCCCAGGATCCCACTACTACATTTTTTCACCTTTCTAATGTTTTCTGGGCAAACTCAATTCTGTCTACTATTCTCTGAACCAGAAATATCTTCTCCCTGACATACTGCAGGCATGTACAGGTTGTTCTCTTTTGTCATTCTGGCCCCAGCAAATGTCACCTCAGTGAGGCCTCTTATATCCTCCAGTGACTCCCCAGCCTATCCTCACAACACACTCGTTCTTTTCACTATTACAGTTCTTGCCTCTCCCCCCGCCCCCACATTTCTTGTCTTTCATACCTTTGTTCATCACCCCTCCATACTGTGAAGTCCTGGCAGGCAGGGACCATTTTGTCACTGTAAGCCTTGCACTTAGGCCCACCAGATCCCCTAGCACAAGGTGAGTGCTTGGAGCAGTTACTGAATGAATAAATAGAAGGACCGTGGAACACTCCATTTATATTTTGATCAGCTTATCCTGTGGTGATAACTGCTAGTAATAGGAGATTCATGTTGTACCTGAGGCAGGGGAAATCCAGAATGACCACTGCATGACCTTTCCCTGGTTCAGTTCCTCCAGAAAAACTCAGTGGGCAACACTGACACAGGAGGCTGACTCTTCCCTGGTGCCCAGCACTCGCACTGGAGTCACAGACATGAAGAACATCAAACACAATCAGGACCTTTATGTGGCTGATATGAAAGCAGTGGCCTGTTAAAGTCCCAGGATAAAGCTCAGGGCCTACAGGCTCCTGATTCTGTCATTCTCCTTCCTCTGTCCATCCTCAGTGTATATTTTTCACTCATGAGGCATCCTCATGTGAGCCAGGAAAATGACGCCCCCCCCCGTTTCCTTTTTTTTTTCTTTGTTAAATAGGACTTTTTTTTAAATTTGCTTTTTAATTTACATCCCAGTTAGCATATAGTGCACTAATGATTTCAGGGGTAAAATCTAGTGATTCGTCCCTTACTTATAAGACCTAGTGCTCATCACAATGAGTGTCCTTTTTAAAATATTTTTTTTTTAATTATTTTTTTTTTCAACGTTTTTTATTTATTTTTGGGACAGAGAGAGACAGAGCATGAACGGGGGAGGGGCACAGAGAGAGGGAGACACAGAATCGGAAACAGGCTCCAGGCTCCGAGCCATCAGCCCAGAGCCTGACGCGGGGCTCGAACTCACGGACCGCGAGATCGTGACCTGGCTGAAGTCGGACGCTTAACCGACTGCGCCACCCAGGCGCCCCTTAAAATATTTTTTTAACATTTAGTCATTTTTGAGAGATGGAGAGAGACAGAGAATGAGTGGGGGAGGGGCAGAAAGAGATGGAGACACAGAATCTGCAGCAGGCTCCAAGCTCTGAGCTATCAGCACAGAGCCTGATATGGGGCTTGAACCCACGGACAGCAAGATCATAACCTGAGCTGAAGTCAGACACTTAACCGACTGAGCCACCCAGGCGCCCCATCAACAAGTGTCCTCCTTAATGCCCCTTGCCCATTTAGCTTATGCCCCCACCCACAACCTTTCCAGCAACCCTGTTTGTTCTCTATATTTAAGAGTCCCTTGTGTTTTGTCCCCCTCCTGTTTTTATATTATTTTTGCTTCCCTTCCCTTATCTGTTTTGTATCTTAAATTCTATATATAAGTGAGGTCTTATGATAATTCTCTTTCCTGACTGACTAATTTCCCTTAGCATAATACATTCTAGTTCTATCCATGTTGTTTCTGATGGCAAGATTTCGTTCTTTTTGATTGCTGAATAATACGCCATTGTAGATATATACCACATCTTCTTTATCCATTCATCAGTTGATGGACATTTGGGCTCTTTCCATACTTAGACTATTGTTGATAGGACTGCTATAAACTTTGGGGTGCATATGCCCCTTTAAAACAGCATACCTTGGGGCGCCTGGGTGGCGCAGTCGGTTAAGCCTCCGACTTCAGCCAGGTCACGATCTCGCGGTCCGTGAGTTCGAGCCCCGCGTCAGGCTGTGGGCTGATGGCTCGGAGCCTGGAGCCTGTTTCTGATTCTGTGTCTCCCTCTTTCTCTGCCCCTCCCCCGTTCATGTTCTGTCTCTCTCTGTCCCAAAAATAAATAAAAAAAACGTTGAAAAAAAAAATTTTTTAAAACAGCATACCTTTATCCTTTGGATAAATACCTAATAGTGCAATACTGCAATTGCTGGGGTGTAAGGTTGTTCTATTTTTTAATTTTTAAAGGAATATCCACAGTGTTTTCCAGAGTGACTGCACCAGTTTGCATTCCCAACAGCAGTGCAAAAGGTTTCCTCTTTCTCCACATCCTCATCAACATCTGTCATTGCCCGAGTAATTTCAGCCATTCAGACAGGTGTGAAGTGGTATCTCATTGTAGTTTTGATTTGTATTTCACTGATAAGTGATGTTGAGCATTTTTTCATGTGTTGGCTTGCCATCTGGATGTCTTCTTTGGAGAAGTGTCTGTTCATGTCTTTTGCCTATTTATTCACTGGATTTTTTGTTTTTTGGGTGTTGAGTTTGATAAGTTCTTTGTGGATTTTGGATTCTAACCCTTTATCTGATATGTCATTTGCAAATATCTTCTCCCATTCCATTGGTTGACTTTTAGTTTTGCTGATTGTTTCCTTCACTGTGCAGAAACTTTTTATTTTGATGCGGTCCCAGTAGTTCATTTTTGCTTTTGTTTCCCTTGCTTATGTAGACATGTTGAGTAAGAAGTTGCTGCGGCCAAGGTCAAAGAGGTTTTTTCTTGCTTTCTCTATTATTTTGATGGCTTCCTGTCTTCTGTTTAGGTCTTTCAACCATTTTGAGGGTTTTTTTTTGTGTATGGTGTAAGAAAGTGGTCCAGGTTCATTTTTCTGCATGTTGTTCAGTTTTCCCAACACCAATAGCTGAAAAGGCTGTCTTTATTCTATTGGATACTCTTTCCTGCTTTGTCAAAGATTAGTTGGCCATAGGTTTGTGGGTTTATTCCTGGGTTCTCTATCCTGTTCCATTGATCTGTGCCAGTACCATACTGTCTTGATGATCCCGCTTGGTAATACATCTTGAAGTCCAGAGTTGTGATGCCTCAGCTTTAGTTTTCTTTTTCAGGATTGCTTTGGCTATTTGGGGTCTTTTGTGGTTCCATATAAATTTTAGGATTGTTTGTTCTAGCTCTCTGAAGAATGCTGGTGTTATTTTGATACGGACTGCATTGAATATGTAGATTGTTTTGGGTACTATCAACATTTTAACAAAATTTGTTCTTCCAATCCATGAGCGTGGAATATTTTTCCATTTTTTTGTGTCTTCAATTTTTTTCAAGAACTTTCTATAGTTTTCAGTGTATATGTTTTTCATCTCTTTGGTTAGGTTTATTCCTAGGTATTTTATGGTTTTATGTGCAATTGTAAATGGGATCAGTTCCTTGATTTATCTTTCTGCTGCTTCATTATTGATGTATAGAAATTCCACTGATTTCTGTGCATTGATTTCATATCCTGAGACTTTGCTGAATTCATGGATCAGCTCTAGCAGTTTTTTGTGAAATCTTTTGAGTTTTCCATATAGA
Source organism: Neofelis nebulosa (assembly GCF_028018385.1). Taxonomy (NCBI): domain Eukaryota; kingdom Metazoa; phylum Chordata; class Mammalia; order Carnivora; family Felidae; genus Neofelis; species Neofelis nebulosa. The sequence continues at coordinate 54,467,622 of NC_080797.1, read as the reverse complement.
GTGTCATGTCATCTGTGAAGAGTGAAAGTTTGACTTCCTTCTTGCCAATTTGGATGCCTTTTATTTCTTTGTGTTGTGTGATTGCTGAGCCTAGGCCTTCCAATACCATGTTGAATAACAGTGGTGAGAATGAACATCCCTGTCGTGTTCCTGACCTTAGGGGGAAATCTCTCAGTTTTTTCCTGACCCCCGTTTCCAAATGAAGACCCTCGGGGTCCAAAAAGGACTGGTATTGTACTTAAACTCCAGACTTAGTGTACAGTGCTCTGACGTCCTTCCCTATCCCAAGTCCTCACCATCCCAAGTCACCAAGCCTCTCTAGGCTCTAAAAAGCTTCCAGCAAGTATAAAGCATTGCTTTAATATCTCAGAACATAGTGAGTCATTGAAACAGAGTCAAGGCCAATTGACACTTTATGGTTCACTGGTAACACAACCTTATACAGGACAACACTGAAGCCTTTTCTTCTGTAGCTATTGTATAAAATAAGGGAATTAGCTCATCGTATCTTGGTGCCCACAGAATTGGGACTGCAATACCCTAGTCTTTTCCTCTGAAGACTGGGCAAAGGATGGCCTGGGTCTAGCAAAAACCTATGAACTTCAGGAATCTCTTGCCCATCTTCGGGCAACTATAAAAATGGGTGCTGCTGCCCCATGGAAGAGCTCTCTGTAACCTCTTTCTTTTTTCTCTCTTGTCACTTCCCAGTGTCCGCTCTTTCTTGCACATGCTTTCAGTATGTGTGTGCCAGTGCATATGTGGGAATTTGGATAGTAAAATGACCCCAAATGGAGAGCAGGTGGGCATGATTCTTCCCAGAATATTAGAGTCTCTCATTTCTAAAGAAAATATGATAGGAGGGGTTTGAACCATGGCCAAAAAAGGCAGAGCTGAGACTTATCCACTGGACTCTTCCCACCTCCTGTGACCTGGGCTAGTCCTATTCTCTTGATCAGATTAGTCACCCCATTGTACAATGAAAGTTTGGATACATAACTATACAAACAAGTTCTCAAAAGGATGTGATGTTAGGTTCCACTAACACTGGATGGGGTGTCAAGTGGGGAGTGCTCAGCCACACACATATACTTTATGCAGGTATAAAGGATACTGGTTTACTTTAGACAAGCATAAACCCCTCATAAAACAGGAAACTGTTTGGAGGCAATGAAGAAAAATCAGATCTGTGTCCACCACCAGGATATGGAAGACATCACTAACCCAACAGTGAATGAATGTGCTCCCTGCCTTATGAGGCATGATAATGTAGCAAAGACTCTGCTCAAGAAGGAGGTCTGAAGCAATATCCCACCCCTCTACCACCTACTGTTCCCAGTAGAGAGGGCTTGGATATCAATCAGGCAGAAGCACTATATCTCAGAATCATACAGTCTGCTTCCACATCTGCCCTTGCTGCTAGGCATACAGAGATCTGGCCTTCAGAAGGACATAGATCTTCTCCAAAGTTACACAGTGATCCAATGGTAAAGTTCTTGCTTTGGTTAGTGTTATATTTGGCACCATGTCAAAGGAATAGTGGCAAAAACAGGATACAGATGTTTTTCTTTTACATATAAATAAAACCTGGACATGGCTAGTCTATAACTGATTATGGATTACCCACCATAGGAGATATCATTGGTCTCCCTGCTCTAATATATATGTTTTCCCTTTCAAAAACTTAAAAAAGCCGAGTCTATACCTAATGCACTATGGTGTGGATAGAACATCAAGTCATTTACATACAAATTAATTGGTCCTGAAAATTTTCATTAAGTATAAAATAAATGCAGATAAACTAGAACCGATACACTGATCTATATTTTTAAAAAATTGATCAAGTAATTAAAACGTTTTATTGTTTTTTCCCTGAAAAACACTTTATCCACATTCTATGTTAGTATATTTCTTATTTCAATGTTTATTAAGCACAGAACCAAAAAAAATTTTCGTGTGTATGATCAATGTTCTCTAAGATAAAATGTCTGAGTCAGGATAGCAAGGTCAAAATGGAGGTGTAAAAATAGCAAGACGAGATTATCTACTCATTTTTCAATTTGTTTTCCCAAATTTTTATTTAAATTCTCATTAGTTAGCCTTCAGAGTAATACTGGTTTCGGATAAGAAATCAGCGATTTATCACTTACATACAACACCCAGTGCTTATAACAAGTGCCCTCTTCAATACCCATCACCCATCTAGCCTAGAAAAATAAGTCAATGAATTGATCCCATTTACAATTGCACCAAAAACCATAAGATACCTAGAAACCAACCTAACCAAAGAGGTCTAAGATCTGTACTCTGAAAACTTATGAAGGAAATTTAAGTGACCAAAGAAACGGGAAAACATTCCATGCTCATGGATTGGAAGTACAAACATTGTTAAAATGTCTACCCGTTTAATGCAATCCATATCAAAAATACCACCATCTTTCACAAAGGTAGAATAAACAATCCTAAAATTTCTATAGAATCACAAAAGACCCCAAATAGCCAAGATAATCTTGAAAAAGAAAAGCAAAGCTGAAGGCTTCATGGTTGAACATATTCCAAAGAGCACTTTAAAAAAATGCCTAATGATTTATTCTGAGCAACTCACTTATTCCAAGAATGCTTGTTTTTTTAAATTTTATTTATTTTTGAGACAGAGACAGAACATGAACAGGGGAGGGTCAGAGAGAGAGGGAGACCCAGAATCTGAAACAGGCTCCAGGCTCCGAGCATTCAGCACGGAGCCCGACGCGGGGCTGGAACTCACGGACCGTGAGATCATGACCTGAGCCGAAGTTGGACGCTTAACCGACTGAGCCACCCAGGCGCCCCCCAAGAATACTTGTTTTTATTTTGTCTTTATGCTTATATTTTAGCAGTAGTGGAATAAAATCAAATGTTTTTTACTAAAGTATTTAGAATAAAGAAAAAATATGAGAGCAGAATGTGTTATGAAGTTTCAATGTTTCTTTATGACATATTCTAATCAGAAGTGTTTCAAAATATTCAAACTCATCATTCCAAGGTGCTATTTAGTAGAATTTGACAAAATCCACGAACCACGAATGACAGACTGAATTTAGATATTTTTGTGTTTGTGAAAGATATCAGTTACCTGTTTGGAGATCACACAGAATTACTCAAAGCTCAACCGCTGGAAGGCTTCCTGCTTTAGTCAAAAGTGTTATAATGTCCATATAGCCAAAAACATAAAAACAAAGAGTGATGTGTCCCTATGTTAATGCAATCCAAAGAAAAGTATCATGCTGTAAAGTAATCAAGTTAGATTTTAAATAAAGTAAAGAATATAGAAACCAAAGGCACTTCAATGCAGGTGGTTCTGGAAAGAGCCTGCATTACTTAAGGAGCAAGAAGAGATTGAGATCAGGGGCCAGAATCAAGAGTGACTGGTCTGTCCTCGGACAGTGACAAGAAACTCTAGGTGTGCTCCATTCTGGTGGTATGCTATCACACAGCAATTAGTTTTTGGATGTTGGGGAAGTAAGGTTGTTCTGTTACTGAGAATTCAGTGCTTGCCAGGATTGTGTTGGCCCAGATGGTTGCCACCTACTCCCTACAAACCTCCTGGAATTCCTGAGCTTCCTACATTCTGAGATACTAACAGTTTGTCCATGCAAAGTCCATACTTTGAAGCGGTGAGGATAGAAAAAATAAACTCAATAACCAAAAGACCAGAGCCCGTTTCCACAGCCTTGGGTGTCAACCAGGAACCAGACAAGAGCTCCCTAATCACCACTATATCACTGAGAGAAGAGAATGGAAAATAGTGATAAGCCTTTTGCACACAGGGCTCCTAAGGGTAGATAGTGGATGTTCCCCTTAGACATGGCCCACTGATGTTAGTGATGACACCAACCTTGCCTAGGGAAAAGTGCTAGTGACTTCATTTGAATCTTTATACTATTTTCATTTGAGATGAAGAAATTTGGCCCACAGTGCATCCCTTCAGATTCCCTTGCTCTTTCATGAATGAGGATTTCATTATGGGGCATTCACAGACATAATCTGGGAGCATTTTGTGATTTTAATCAAGGAATTGTGACTAGTTCTCAGTAATGTGGGATAGACGGTAACAGGAGTCCAAGGAACTCTTCTGCAAGACTCACCTTAGCAAAAGGAAGCATAGGGTATTTGAAACTGTTCAGTACTGGAGGTTTGCATGCTCTCACAAAGGCAGATGATGTTGAGAAGGATTTGATCTCTTTTCTGGAGCAACGGCCTAGGCCAAATTCAGGAGCTACAGGGCTGTCACTCACACAGCATCCAGTAATTCCTGGGGAGCCTGCACTCACACTGTGTGTCATCACATAACAATTAATTTCTGATATCTAAAATAAAGGTTTCCCTCCTGCCAGTAAGAACTGTGTTTCTCTTTGCATGGGACCATTGCCCTGCTCTCTGTCCATACCTTTCAGGAAATCCTGAGACACTCAGGGTTCGTGCATGTAAAGTCCATTCACTGAGCAGTTGAGGGCACAAAAATACTCAAAGACTAAAATACCAAAGCCCAATTCTGCAGACTTGCTAGGCTCAAGATCCTACCTTGTTAGTCATAACTGTGTCTTTCGACAGAGAGGCAGCACTTGGGCACTGGTGATGGCTTGACACATTCCAGACCTTCTTGAAGTTGGGGTGCATAACTTTTGCCTACACAACTTCCTGGTACAGCTAATGGATGTTCCACTTCTCTTTAGGCCATAGGTCTTTCTTACTCCCTGGACACCAAACTTGCCCAGGCAATTTCTCTCGTAACATTATCTACAGCTTCATTATATTATCATCTGAAATGAAGAACTTTAGCCCTGGGTGTATCTTTTTCATTCTCTTACACTTGCCCTGTGTGGGCACTGTGAGACATTCAATACCAGAGTCTGGCAGTCTTTTTCTCCAATTTTAATTGTGGAGTCATGCCAAGCTCCCATAAATTTGGAATAGGTTGAGGAACAGGTGCCCCTGGAGTGTCTGCCAGATCTAACTTGGGAACGGGAGGTTTTGGGGACTTGATTGTGTTACACACAAGAGGATTGGTTGCTTGTGGGTTGGGGCAGGTGATACTGGAGACAGTTGACCTCACTTCTGTGGCAAAAGCTGATGGAGATGTGGACTTCAGGGCTACAGTCAGAAGTGAGAAAAAAGTCACAGAGATAGGGCTGATTAATTCCCATTGAGTATTGTATACATGAAGGTTGTTTTCTACCCCCACAATAAATAATTTCTGATATCAAGGGAAAAAATGTTGCCCTCCCAAAAACTTGGGGCATTGAAGTCTTATGTTTGTGCTGTGACTATTACCGTGTTCTCTGCCCCCAACATTGACTGCCTGAGCATCCTGCTTTCTGAGACTCTAAGTGCTTCCACATGTCCAGTGCATTTCCCCAGCAGGTGAAGGTAGAAACTACTCAAAAACTGAAAAAATAAGAGCCCAGTCCCACAGACTGGGGCATTAGCCTGTATTGAGACTTTTCCCTCCGATCACCACTACTTTTGCCCACTGGAAACAGGAGCCATAGGGCATTGGAAAGTGTTCAGCACAAGAAGTTTTCCTGTGGACAAAAGGGCAGTGTTGAAAACAGCCTGCCTTACTTCTAGCGCAAAGGAAATATATCAGTGGTAAGGAGTCAGGGGCAATGCAGCTGTCACCTAGCGAGCAATCTCCCAGCAATTGGCAAGATCCTACTCCCTTCTTGTGCCAACCTGGACAAATCATTTTCTTATATCACTGAGGATACACTGTCACCTTCTTACTGAGCATATGGTGCTTGGCAAGCTGTGGAGGCATGAGAATGGTCACACTGCTAAGACCTTACCTGCCTGAAATGCCTGCATTCCTAGAAGCTGAAGTTTTGCCCATGTTCATTGCAATCCCTGAGCTTATTCAACAAAAAAACGATGGATTGGAGTTTACAAGACCAGCATCCAGTTCAACACACTTAAGTGTTAGCTGAGAGCCAATACCACCATCACCGAATTACCACTGCCATTATCCATTGAAGGAAAGGGCTGGACAAAAAGGTCAGGGCAAAAAGACTCCTTGTCCTATCTGAGGTAAGAATGCACAGATCTTGCAGACAGGGCTCTCAGGTTTAGCAGATGGATGATTCCCATTTACCCAAAACATATGTGTTTGTTCATTCAGAAAACAGTGACCTTGCCAGGAGATTGTGCTATTTGCTTATTCCCATTCTCATCTGAAATGAAGATTTTGACTTTCTGTGTATCCATCCCCATCCCTTTGCTCACTTTTTATTTTAATTTTTTTTAACGTTTATTTATTTTTGAGACAGAGAGAGACAGAGCATGAACGGGGAGGGGCAGAGAGAGAGGGAGACACAGAATCTGAAACAGGCTCCAGGCTCTGAGCAGTCAGCACAAAGCCTGACGCGGGGCTCGAACTCACGAACAGCGAGATCATGACCTGAGCCAAAGTCGGATGCTTAATCGACTGAGCCACCAAGGCACCCCCCCTTTGCTCACTTTTTTAAGTCCCCACTGTGGAGAATTCAAGGTGAAACCTAAAAACAATGTCCCTTCATTTAAATTGGGGTGCCTGGCCAAGTTACCCTGATTCTGGCATCGGTTGGGCAAAAAGTCCCGTGCTGACTTGCCTTTTAGAAATATTTGACAATGAAAGATATAGGGCATTTGAAGTTTGCCAGACAAAATATTGGTGTGTAGGCAAAGCCAGAGGAACTGGGAGGAAGCATCCTCACTTCTGGAAAGAAAATAAACAGAGCTTGTCACTTTCTTCTCAGTTTTATCACATTCTTTGCTGAAATAAGAAATTTCACCCATCATATATCCATTCTGATCCCCTAATTGATTTTCTAATGAGGTCATGAGGTACATTGAAATGTGATAAGGTTTTCACTCACACAGCAAGTGCCCAGGGATTGGTGGACAGTTCCCACTCCGTTCCTATGCTAACCTAGAGCAATAAGTTTGTTATTCCCAGATAAAGATTACTTGTTACTGAGCTTGTGGGGCTTGGCATGTTTGGGTAGGCACAGTGATGGATACCCAGTTTGTTTCCCTCCCTTGGTTGCTTGAAATGACTTCCTACTGAAAAGCAAATGGTTTCCAGATGGGCATTTAGTTCCCAGATCTGGTCAGTGTGTTGCCCAAAGAATACTTCTAAAGAGCCTGATTCCAAACACATAAGTGTCAAAACCCATTACACTAAAACCACTAGCGATGGTATCTGCTGTAGGTCAGGGTAAGAAATCCACTCAGTCCCAGAGGATTCTCATACCTTTTTAAAGTTCCAATAAAGAATTCTTGCAAATCTAGTTCTCAGGGTAGCCAATAGAGGTTTTCTTTGCCCCAGCCAAGAGGTGTTCCTTATTCTCAAGTTAGCCTGCTTTCCAAACAAGTGTGCTAGTCACTCTATTCTCAGATTTATCCCATTCATTTGATATGGAGAACTTGGGCGCTCCGTGTATCCATTTCCATCATTAATTTGCTCTTTTTCAAACTAGGTCTTCCCTGTGAAACATTCATGACCAGCATCCCAGAGAGATTTCCTCATCTTTTTACTGGACAGACTTGTTGAGTTCACCATACCCAGGAATAGGTTGAGCAATGAGACTTGTCTTTCATATATATGTTATGGAAGGTGCCCAGCACAGAATTTCTGCATATAGGCCAAGACCAGAGGAGCTGAAGGGAGCTGCTCTCACTTCTATGGCAAGAATACCCTTAGCTACTCATTTACGTCTCAGTCTTATCCTCATCTGCAGTGAAGAACTTTGGCCATTGATGTATTCCTTCCCATCCCCTTGTCCTTTTCTACCTAGGCACTCACTGTGGGAATTCAGGGCCAGGATGTAAGAGCAATTTCTTCTCATATCAACTGCGGAGACAGGCCAAGTTCTCCCAACTAGGAGAAAAGTTGGGCAACATGGGCCGGCCCACAGGGCTTGCCTTTAAGTCTTAAGTTGGTTACAAAAGACTTAGGGCATTTGAAGGATCCCAGCACAATATGTTTGCATGTAGGCAGAGACAGAAGAGTTGGATGGAGCCAGCCTCAGTTCTGCAGCAAGACAAAATGAAGCTAGGCACCGCATTCTAAGTTATATAACATTCTCTCCTAAAATTAAGAACCCTGGCCCTCCATATGTTTCTATTTACTTGCGGATTTTCTAACGATTTCTTGGGTCACACTCAGGAGATATGGGGTTGTCACACATAAAAAAGCAGTCAGGGATAAATGGAGAACTCCCCCTCACCACCTGTGCTAACCAAAAGCAATTCATTTCTGATATACCAAAGGAAAATTACTCTCCTTTTACTGGAAATGTGCTTGGCAGGCTGCAGGTGGCATGGTGATTTTTGCCTTGATTGTGTCCCTCAATTGGCTAATGGAACTGCCTTCATTCTGAAAACCAGAAGGCTCCCACGTAGGCACTGCTCCAAGAGATGGACCAGAGCAGAAATAGCTAATTCAAGGACTCTTGCATCAGAGCCTGTTTCTAAATAGTTGAAGGTCAGCAAGGAGACTGACCCTGAAACTCTGAATGAATGTTGCATCTAGAATTGATGGAAGGGTCAGAAAGAACAATGGTCAGAAGAATTCCTGTCCTACTAAATTATGGATGAACATTTCTTGCAATAGGTACATCAGGTATAGTCAGTGGATGTTTCTGTTAACCAAAACAATTGGTGTTTCTTACTCTTGAATTTATGCTAGTCATTGGACTCTGGAATATGGGGCCTCTCACCATTGTTGTTAGAACTATGTGTACATCAGAAACCTAGGGCATTTGAAGGTGTCCAAGAGAGAATGTTTCCATGCAGGCAGGCCCAGAAGAGTTGGGAGGAAGCCAGTCCTGCTTCTGGAACAAGGAAACACTGAGCTGTATACATTCTATATACATTCTTAGTTTTACCTTTTCTCATTTGAATTTCAGATGAAGGCTTCCTCTGGACTTGGGCTCCCAGCTAGAACCAGTGGTGTTTTTCCCTTTCCTAGTACAGAGATGCATCTTATGCTGAAGACAGCCAGCTTCATATAGATTATACTAGTTATTTATTCTCAGGTTGATTCCACTTTCATAGGAAATGAAGAACTTTGGCCATCCCTGTGTCCCTTCCTATTCCCTAGCTGTTCTTTTTTTGATATTTAACATTTATCTATTTTTGAGAGAGAGTGAGGCATAAAAAGGAAGAACTGTCTGTGAGTACAATGCTGTGAGTACAAAGTTCAATGTGGGGCTTAAACTTACAACCGTGAGATGCTTTACCAACTAAGCCACCCAGGCGTCCCATCTCTTGATGTTTTTCTAATTATATCTTGGTTCCCACCAGGCACTGTGGGCCTCTCAATAACTCAGTGAAAAACCAGGGACTGGTGGATAGTTCCCACTCTGCTCCCATGCTAACTGAGAGCATTTTCTTACATACAAAAGGATAGACTGACCTCCTATCACTGACGACTTGGTACTTGAAAAGCTGGACATGGCATGGTAATAGCATAACTCCAACCACTGGCTGCTACAGATGCCTTCATTCTGAAGAACAGGCAGTTCACCAGTTTGCAGCATTCTTCAGGACCTGCTATGTACAGAAAGCCTGTTCAAGGACTAATACACCAGAGCCACTTTCCAAATACTTAAGGATCAGCCACAAGCCAGAACCTGCTATGAATCATCACTGCCTCAAAGGGTGGGGGGGAGGGGCAATACCGGAAACTTTCCATCTCTTTCTGAAGAGCAATGCAGGAGGTTATCATCTGTCCTAGCCCACACATTGTTCTTACTCCTAATACAACCATCTTGTCAGGAGATTGTGCTAGTAGCTTCAGTTTTTGGTATATCACATCCTCTTCTGTAATAAAGAACTTTGGCCTTCTGTGTATCCTTCTCCATTCTGTTGCTCTTTTTCAAGCGACATTCTTTTTGCCCATTCAGGGACAGTGTCTCAGAGCCATTTTATCTAATTTTAACTCAGGAGTCTGGCCAAGTTATCACAATGGGATATGTAGGTCCACAATGTCACTCAAAAATTGACTTTATGTGTCCGCACTATGCTCACAAAGGTAAGCACAGGGCAATTCAAGGTGCCTAGCAAGAATACTTGTATACACAAGTAGGGTCAAGTAGTTGTATACACAATAGTTAGGGTCAGAAATATTGGGAGGGAGCTATCCTCACTTATGGGATAAGAGGAACATGGAGCTAAGCATTTCATTCTCAACTTTATCCCATTCTCTGATGAAATGAAAAGTTTTGGCCCTGTGTGTAGCCATTCCAATTCCATGGCTGTATTGATAGCTAAGTCTTGGGTCCCAGGCAAAGGCATTGATGCTCTCACTCATATAGTGACTGCCCAGCCATTCCTAATGAGCTCTGACTCTGGTCTGTGCTAATCAAGACCAATCAGCTTCTGATATCCCAAAGGAAAGACTGCCTTCCAGTGAATACTTGGTGTTTGGCTGGCTGATACAAGAACAGATAGCAAATTTGTCTTTGTAGTTTGCCATTAAAGATGATTTCAATCTGAAGACCAGTTGGTTGCCCCATGTGCAGTATTCTAGAAGCCCTGCTTGGCACAGAAAGAGACCATTCAAGAAGTGCTGCACCACAGCCCAGTTCCAACCACTTGAGCATTAGCCTGGAGAACAAACCCACTACCCTTGAATCACTGCTGCCTCTAACCACTGATATGGAGGGAAATCAGTGAACTCCAGAAGCTTTCTCTCGCTTTCTGAAGTAAAAATACAGGCATCTTGCCATGAGGGCTCCCACTATAGATGATGGAGGTGTCCTTTTGCCATAGCCCATAAGTATTTCTTATTCTTGAGACAATCATGTTGCCAAGAGATTGTATTAGTCACTCCATCCTCAGATTTATCCCATTATCTCTCATAAGGGACATTGACACTCTGTATCTATTCCTATTCTTTTACTCATTTAAAAAAAAGTTTATTTTTATTTTTGAGAGAGAGGGGGAGAGAAAGAGAGGGCATGAGTGAGCACAAACAGGGGAGGGGCCCCGAGAGAGGAACAGAGGATCCAAAGCAAACTTTGTGCTGAAATCAGAGAACCCGATACAGGGCTTGAACTTGCGAACCACAAGATCATGACCTGAGCCAAATTAAGATGATTTACTGACTGAGCCACCCAGGCACCCCATCCTTTTACTCTGTAAAACTAGAATCTCCCATGGGACAACCAAGGCCAATGGTTCAGAGCAGTTCCCTCTGATTTCAGTTGTGGTTTCTGGATGAGTTCTGTTGACAGCAGTCACAGGAGACCTGTGGGCCACAGGAGACCTGGGAAATTGTCTTCCAGATCTTTATTGACATTAGATCAGTGGAAAGTTCCCAGCACAGAAAATTTGTGTGTCCGTAGGGCCAAAGGTGTTGGGGGGAGCTGTCCTCACTTCTAGGGCAAGGGCAAATGGGATGAGATAATTAGCTCTCAGCTTTATCCCATTCTCTATAAAATAAAAACTTTGGCTCTCCATAGAGTCATACCCATTCCATTGCTATTTGCTTACTAGGACTTGGGTTCCAGGCTGGGGCAATGAGGCTGTCAATCACACAGTGAACTCTCTGGGATTGATGGCGAGTTTTCACTCTGGTTCTCTGCTAACCAAGGGTCATTAGTTTCTGACAACTTAAAGGAAAATTTGTCCTGCTGTCAGAGAGCACTTAGTGCTTGACTGGCTGGTATAAGAGTAGTGATGGTTAGACAGGTTTCCTTCCTCACCTGGCTGATTTACATGACTTCATTTTGAAGAGTGCACAATATATGCATATGAGGTATGTTTAGGACCTAGCAACAGAAAGTGGCCATTCAAAAGCTAATGAGCCACAGGAAAGTTTCCAAATACTTGAGGAACAGCCTGGAGCATGGACCCAACCCCTGAATCCCTGCTTCTTTTTTTTTTTTTTAATTTTTTTAACGTTTATTTATTTTTGAGACAGAGAGAGACAGAGCATGAACAGGGGAGGGGCAGAGAGAGAGGGAGACACAGAATCTGAAACAGGCTCTGAGCTGTCAGCACAGAGCCCGACGCGGGGCTCGAACTCGTGGACTGTGAGATCATGACCTGAGCCGAAGTCGGACGCTCAACCGACCAAGCCACCCAGGCGCCCCAATCCCTGCTGCTTCTGTCCCCTGATGGGAAGGGCAGGAAAAACAGCTAAGGCCAGAAACTTTCCCTCTTTTTCAGAAGGAAATATGCAGACCTCCTGCAGTCTAGACTTTAAAGATGTTTCCCTTTTGAGGCTTATTTTGTCTCTGACCACAGGTATTTCTTACATTTTAGACAAGAGCTTGCCAGGAAATTGTGTTAAACACTTCGTTCTTATCTTTGTTTCATTCTCAACTATAATGAAGGACTTTAGCCTTCTGCCTTTCCATTTCAATACCTTTTTCCTTTTTTCAAAGTAGTTTCTCCCTCGGTGTCAGAACCAAAGTCTCAGAGAAATATCTTTTCCTTTAAGTTGGGGAATCTGTCTAAGTCTTCAAGTCTCTGGCCTCAGGACAAAGATGCCTCATTATTTACCTTACAGAACTATGTTGACAAGAGGCATAAGGCACTTGAAGTTGCCCAGGAGAATGTCCATGTGTAGATAGATATGCCAGGGTTTGAGAAGGAGCTGGCTTTATTTCTGGTTGAAGGAGAAACTGTGAGACACTTAATTCCCAGCTTTATCCTAATCTCTGCAATGTAGAACCTTGGCCTTCCTTATAGCCCTTCCTTTCAATTTTCTGTTTCCATAAGTAGGTCGTGGATCCCCACAAGGAGGAATTGATGTGTCAGCCATGCACCCAACATTCAGGACTTGTGATGAACTACCACTCTGGTCAAAGAGGTTGTTTCCTGCTTTCTCTTCTAGGGTTTTGATGGTTTCCTGTCTCACATTTAGGTCTTTCATTCATTTTGAGTTTATTTTTGTGCATGGTGTAAGAAAGTGGTCTAGTTTCATTCTTCTGCATATTGCTGTCCAGTTCTCCCAGCACCATTTGCTAAAGAGACTGTCTTTTTTCCATTTTATGTTCTTTCCCACTTTGTCAAAGATTAGTTGGCCATAAATTTGTGGGTCCAATTCTGAGTTCTCTATTCTATTCCATTGGTCTATGCGTCTTTTTTGTGCTAATACCATACTGTACTGATGATTACAGCTTTGTAGTAGAAGCTAAAGTCTGGTATTGTGATGCCTCACACTTTGTTTTCTTCTTCAATATTACCTTGGTTATTCAGGGTCTTTTGTGTTTCCATACAAATTTTAGGATTGTTTGTTCTAGCTTTGAGAAGAATGATGATACAATTTTGATTGGTATTGCATGGAATGTGTAGATTTCTTTGGGTAGAATTGACATTTTACCAATATTAATTCTTCCACTCCACGAGCATGGAATGTTTTTCCATTTCTTTGTGTCTTCTTCAATTTCCTTCATAAGCTTTCTATAGTTTTCAGCATACAGATCTTTTACATCTTTGGTTAGGTTTTTTCCTAGGTATTTTATGATTCTTGGTGAAATTGTAAATGGGATCAATTTCTTTATTTCTCTTTCTGTTGCTTTATTGGTGTATAAAAATGAAGCTGATTTCTGTACATTGATTTTGTACCTGCGACTTTGCTGAATTCATGTATCAGCTCTAGCAGACTTTTGGTGGAGTATTTCAGGTTTTCCATGTAGAGTATCATGTCATCTGTGAAAAATGAAACTTTGACTTCTTCTTTGCTAGTTTTGATGCATTTTATTTCATCTTGTCTGCTGATGCTAGGACTTCCAACACTATGTTAAACAGCAGTGGTGAGAGTGGACATCCCTGGTCTCAGGGGGAAAGCTTTCAGTTTTTCCTCATTGAAAATGATATTAGCTGTGGACTTTTCATATACAGCTTTTACTCTGTTTAATATGTTCCTTCTATCCCAAATTTCTTGAGGGTTTTTATTAAGAAAGGATGCTGTATTTTGTCAAATGCTTTTTCTGCATCTATTGAGAGGATAATATGGTATTAGTCTTTCTTTTATTAATGTGATTTATCACATTGATTTGTGAATATTGAACCAGCCCTGCAGCACAGGAATTAATCCCGCTTGATCATGGTGAATAATTCTTTTTATATGCTGTTGAATTTGATTTGCTAGTATCTTGGGAATTTTTGCATCCTTGTTCATCAGGGATATTGGCTTGTAACTCTCCTTTTTTGTGGGGTCTTTGGGATCAAAGTAATGTTGGCTTCATAGGATGAGTCTGGAAGTTTTCTTTCCCATTCTATTTTTTGGAACAGCTTGAGAAAGATAAGAATGAACTCTGCTTTAAATATCTGGTAGAATTCCCTGGGGAAGCCATCTGGTCCAAGAATCTTATTTGTTGGGAGATTTTTGATAACTGATTCAATTTCTTCACTAGTTATGGGTCTGCTCAAATTTTCTATTTCTTTCCATTTGAGTTTTGGTAATGTGTGGGTGTCTAGGAATTTGTCCGTTTTTTCTAGTTTTCCAGTTTTTGGCATATAATTTTTCATAGTATTCCCTGATAGTTGCTTGTATTTCTAGGGATTGGTTGTAATAAATCCATTTTCATTCATGATTTTATCTATTTGGATCCTCTCTTTTTGAGGAGTCTGTCTAGGTGGTTATCAATTTTGTTTATTTGTTTCAAAAAACTAACCCCTTGTTTCATTGATCTGTTCCACTGGTTTTTCCGGATTCTATATTGTTTATTTCTGTTCTGATCTTTACTATTTATCTTCTTCTGCTGTGTTTGGGGTGTCTTTGCTGTTCTGCTTCTAGTTCCTTTAAGTGTGTGGTTAGATTTTGTATTTGGGATTTTTCTTGTTTCTGGAGATAAGCCTGGATTCAATATGTTTTTTCCTCTTAGGACTGTATTTGCTGTGTCCCAAAGGGTTTGGATTGTTGTGTTTTCATTTTCACTTGTTTCCACATATTTTTAAATTTCTTCTGTAATTACCTGGTTGATCCATTTGTTCTTCAGTAGGATGTTCTTTAACCTCCATGGATTGGAGGTTTTCCAAATTTTTTCCTGTGGTTGTTTTGAAGTTTCATAGCACTGTGATCTGAAAGTGTGCATGGTATGATCTTGATTCTTTTGTTTATTGAAGGCTGTTTTTTGACCCAGTATGTCATCTACCTTGGAGTATGTTTCATGTGCACTCAAGAAGAATGTGTATTCGGGGCGCCTGGGTGGCGCAGTCGGTTAAGCGTCTGACTTCAGCCAGGTCACGATCTCGCGGTCCGTGAGTTCGAGCCCCGCGTCAGGCTCTGGGCTGATGGCTCGGAGCCTGGAGCCTGTTTCCGATTCTGTGTCTCCCTCTCTCTCTGCCCCTCCCCCGTTCATGCTCTGTCTCTCTCTGTCCCAAAAATAAATAAAAAACGTTGAAAAAAAAATTAAAAAAAAAATAAAATAAAAAAAAAGAAGAATGTGTATTCTGCTGCGCTAGGATGAAAAGTTCTAAATATATCTGTCAGGTCCATCTGGTCCAGTGTATTGCTCAGGGCCATTTTTTTTTTTTTTTACTGATTCTCTGTCTAGATGATCTGTCCATTGTTGTAAATGGAGCATTGAAGTTCCCTGCAATGACCACATTACCAATAAAATTGGTTGTTTGTGATTAACTGTTTTATCTATTTGGGTTGTTCCGAATTTGGTGCATAAAGATTTATAATTGTTAGCTCTTCTTGATGGATAGAAGATTCTATCCATTATATCATAATCTTTGTGTCCATTCTGATACCCTATGTCTTTTGATTAGAGCATTTAGTCAATTTCCCTTCAATGTTATTGAAAAATATGGGTTTAGAGTTATTGTATTATCTGTAGGTTTCATGCTTGTAGTGATGTCTCTAGTCCTTTATTGTCTTTGCAACATTCCACTCACAGAGTCCCCCTTAGGATCTCTTGTAGGGCTGGTTTAGTAGTGATGAATTCCTTCAGTTTTTGTGTGGGAGACCTTTATCTCGCTTCTATTCTGGATGACAGAGTTGCTGGATAAAGGATTCTTGGCTGCATATTTTTTCTGTTCATCACATTGAAGATTTCCTGCCATTCCTTTCTGGCTTGCCAAGTTTCAGTAGATAGGTCTGCTACTACACTTGTGTATCTACCCTTGTATATTAAGGCCTGTTGATCCTTAGCTTCTTTCAGAATTCTCTTTCCTTGTATTTTTCCAGGTTCACTATGATATGTTGTGCAGATTTATTCAAGTTATGTCTGAAGGGAGTTCTCTGTGCCTCCTGGATTTCAATGTGTGTTTCCTTCCCCAGATTAGGAAAGTTCTCAGCTTTGATTTGTTCAAGTACACCTTCAACCCCTTTCTCTCTCTCTCTTATTCTTCTGAAACTCCTATGATATGGATATTGTTTCATTTCATTGAATCCCTTAGTTCTCTAATTCTCCCCTCATGGTCCAGAATTTTCTGTATCTCTCTTTTTCTCAGCTTCATATTTTTTCCATAATTTATCTTCTGTTTCACTTAATCTTCCCTCTGACTCTTCACTCCTCGCTGTCACCACCTCTACTTTATTTTGCACCTCATCTGCAGCAGTTTTTAATTCATCATGACTAATTTTTTTAGTTCCTTGATCTCTGCAGCAATAGATTCACTGCTGTATTCTATGCTTTTTTCAAGACCAGGGATTAATCTCATGACTATTATTCTAAATTCTTGTTCAGTTATATTGTTCACATCTGTTTTGATCAATTCTTAACTGTCATTTCTTCCTGGAATTTCTTTTGAAGAGAATTCTGTTCTATCTTTTTGGCTGGTTTTCTGTCCCTTTTGTGTTTTTAAAAGCTTGTTATGTGCTCTTCACTGTGAGCACTACTATATTAAAAAGGGGTCATACACTGTCCAAGGCCTGGCCCTTCAGGAGGTTTTTCTTTTTAAAAAAATTTTTTTAATGTTTATTTTTGAGAGAGAGAGAGATCAAGGGAGGTGCAGAGAAAGAGACACAGAATCTGAAGCAGGCTTCAGCTGTTGAGCACAGAGCCCAATGTGGGGCTTGAACTCATGGACCATGAAATCATGACCTGAGCTGAAGTCGGATGCTCAATTGACTGAGCCACCCAGGCGCCCCCCCCTTTTTTTTTTTTTGAGAATGTTACTTTCTCTCTGTTGTCACTTTAGTTACTTTATC
This sequence comes from Neofelis nebulosa, assembly GCF_028018385.1. Classification (NCBI taxonomy): domain Eukaryota; kingdom Metazoa; phylum Chordata; class Mammalia; order Carnivora; family Felidae; genus Neofelis; species Neofelis nebulosa. The sequence goes on along the minus strand of NC_080797.1, from coordinate 54,450,491 downwards.
TCCTTACTCGTAATGATGTTTTGGACCCTCCACCAGGTGTGCATTGATTTCTTTGTTGAAGTAGCCCTGGAAAGAAAAACAAACAAACAGAAAACAAGCAGAAAACAAAAACACACAAACACACAAAAACAAAAATGTAAAAACAGTAACACCAGCTACAAGTAAACAATGGGGTGGAAGCAGTGCTAATGGAAAAGGCCTTATCCTACAGAAAGAGAGAAATGACAAGGGTGGGCAAAAAGATAAAATGAAAATTGACCGGACAAATTTTACGGCTTAATCCAGAGAGAGAGAGAGAGAGAGAGAGAAAGGAAAATAAATGAGGTGGAAAAAAAGAAAAGAAAAGAAGTTTTCCAGACAGAGAAACTATACAGCTTAATCCACAGAGAGAGAAAGGAAAATAAGGAGGTGTAGAACATGAATCAAGAGAATAAATATGTCTGCTTAAACAAACCAACACCCCCAGTAGCCAGACTAAAGGAGGGAAGAGATAAGAAGGAGAAAAGGAAGGAAGAATATACCGATATAATAAGAATTGTCCAAGATTTAATTTGGGCAACACAACAATGCTGGTCTGGAAGAGGGGCTGTCTGGTTCATCAGCGTCAAACCCAATCCAGTAGGTATCGAGTTATCAGGCACAGAGTGGTGTGTTTTGCTGTAGGTGGGTCCTCCCTCATGCTGTCTGTTCCCTGAAGCCCCAACTTGTTGGTGATGGGGAGAAAAATGGTAACACCCCAGTCTCTCATCCACAGACCAGTTGTCCCAAACCACTGTTCAAGCCGTCCTCACTGTGCCGCGGGTGAAAATGAGATGGTTTGTGCTGTTCCACCAACTCCCATGCCTCCCTGGCCCTTGGCTGGGATTTAAATTACTGTTCCATGTGTCCTGGTACTGGGGAAGTGCCCCTGCACATCGCCCAATATATGGTCTCTGGCTGTTGGGCACAGGCAGTCTTTTTCCTTAGAGCAGAATTATACCTTCTTCCCACAGCACTCCAGGGAGAAAATCACTTTCTTCTAATGTGGGCCGAAACTCTGACCTAGTTACCAAGCCCAGGGCTGGCTCCCCTCCTCTCCAGGTGCGTGATCAGGGTGGCTGGCTCCAGTATGAAGAAAGCCACTCAGTTAGAGATTGGATCTTCTCTGTCCAGGTCCATGTTTTCTCTTTTGTCCATATACAGTCCTATGCTTCCCCAGCCTTTTTCTTCCCTTTGTCTCTCTGCAGAAGGGGATGCCTCCCCTCCATTCATTTTTTTCTCTCCCAGTTCAAAATCACGCACCTATGGCCTGTCAGGTTGTCCTGGTGGGTCCCTGGAAGCGACTCTGTCACTGTGCCTCCAGGACTCTTGGAGTTCAAAGTCCTTTGGCCTCAACACTGCTTTGTTTGAGAGATGAGGGAACTTCAGATCCCCCTAATTTTCCACCATGTTGCCCCTCCATCCAAAGTTCTCGTTTTATTTTATTTTATTTTTTTTTCAACGTTTTTTATTTATTTTTGGGACAGAGAGAGACAGAGCATGAACGGGGGAGGGGCAGAGAGAGAGGGGGACACAGAATCGGAAACAGGTTCCAGGCTCCGAGCCATCAGCCCAGAGCCTGACGCGGGGCTCGAATTCACGGACCGCGAGATCGTGACCTGGCTGAAGTCGGACGCTTAACCGACTGCGCCACCCAGGCGCCCCCAAATTTCTCCTTTTAGATAAGACTGGAAGAAAGCTGAGAGTTATATATCTCACTCCATTTGCTCTTGCCCCAGAAGTGAGGACACCTCCCTCCCAATGCCTTTGGCTGTGTGGTCTTGGTACACACAAATATGCTGTACTTGATACCTTCCACTGACCTCCATCTAATGTTGTCAATATTGATCTGGAGGCAAGTTCCCAGGGCGTCTATAGCCCAACCTATTCTGTTGTTACCAGAACTCATCCAGAATCCCCAACTAAAATCAGAGGGAATGGCTCCGAACCATTGGACCTGATTGGTCCATGGGGGATGCTCATTTTACAAAGAGTAAAAGGATGGGGCACCTTGGTGGCTCAGTCGGTTAAGCATCTAATTTTGGCTTGGCTCATGATGTTATGGTTTGCAAGCTCGAGCCCCACATCGGGTTGTCTGCTTCAGCACAGAGCCTGCTTTGGATCCTCTATCCCTCTCTCTCTGTCCCTCCCCTGCTTGCATTCACTCTCTCTCTCTTTCTTTTTTTTCTCTCTCTCAAAAATAAAAATAAACATTAAAAAAAGAATAAAAGGATGGAAATAGATACACAGAGGGACAACATTCTTAATGAGAGATGAGAATGGGATAAATCTGAGGATGAAATTACTAGTACAATCTCCTGGCAAGCTATCTCAAGAATAAGAAGCACATATGGGCTAGGGCAAAGGAAAACCTCTATCATCTACAGTGGGAGCCCTCATGGGAAGATGCCTGTATTCTTTAGAAATAGGGAGGAAGCTTCTGGAATTCACTGTTTTCCCTTCCCACTCTATCAGTGGATAGAGTGAATCAAAGGTAGCAGGTTTGTGCTCCAGGCTAACACTCCAGGGTAACGGAACTGGGCTGTGGTGCAGTACTTCTTGAATGATCTCTTTCTGTGCTAAGTAGTTTCTCAAGGATACTGCATGTGGGTGAACCAACTGCTCTTCAGAGTGAAAGCATCTTTAACAGCTAGGGAGGGAGACAAGTTGGCTAATCATTATTCTTATATCAGTCAGCCAAACACCAACTACTCATATGAAGGCAATATTTCCTTTGGGATATCAGGAACTGATTGGTCTTGATTAGCACAGACCAGAGTCAGAGCTCATTAGTAATGGCTGGGCACTCACTATGTGAGTGATAGCATCATCGCCCTTGACTGGTATCCAAGACATAGTTATCAATACAGCCAGGGATTTGGAATGGTTACACACAGGACTAAATATTTTCATTTCAGCTTAGAATGGGATAAAGCTGAGAAGGAAATTTCTGGCTCCATGTTCCTCTTGTTCCATAACAAGAGGATTGGGAAGGATAGCTCCTTCCCAATCTCTCTGACTCTGACTACACATTAACATTCGCTGGGCCACTTGAAATGCCCTGGGATTACTTTTGTCAACATAATTACTGAAAAGCAATTACTGAGGGACTCTGTGGCTCAATGTAACCCAGAGTGACAAGAACATGGACAGACTCCCTAGTTAAAGGTAGAGACAATGGCTCTGAGACACTGTCTTTGAATGGGCAACAGGGAGAACTTAACTTGAAAAAGAGCAACAGGATAGAGAAGGATACACAAAAGGCCAAAGTTCTTTAATACAGAAGAGAATAAGACATAGCAAAAAAATGAAGTGACTGGCACAATCTCTTGGCAAGATGGTTGTCTCAGGAGTAAGAACAATCTGCGGGAGAGAACAAAGGGAAACCTGCATTGTTCCTTCAGAACGAGATGAAAATTTTCTGACATTGCCTTTTTTCCCTGTCCTTTGAAGCATTAATGATTCATAGTTCACAGGTTCTGGTTTGTGGCTGACCTCAAGTATTTGGAAAGTGGCTCTGGTGCACTAATCCTTGAATAGGCTGTTTCTGTACATCGCAGGTCCTGAAGAATACCGCAAATGGGTGAGCTGTCTGCTCTTCAGAATGAAGGCATCTGCAGCAGCCAGTGGTTGGAGTTCTGCTGTTTAACTTTTACCATGTCAACACCAGTCTTTTAAGTACCAAGTCTTCAGTGACAAGAGGTCAATCGATCCTTTTGTATATCACAAACTGCTTTCAGTTAGTATGGGAGTAGTGTGGGAGCCACCAATCCTTGATTTTTCACTGAGTTATTGACAGTCCCACTCTGCCTGTGAGAACCAAGATATAGTCAGAAAAACAGCAATGGGTGGGGCACCTGGGTGATTCAGTTGGTTAAGAGGCTGACTTAATTTTGGCTGAGATTATGATCTCACGGTCATGAGTTTAAGCCCCACATCAGTCATTGGGCTCACAGCATGGAGCCTGGTTCAGATCCTCTGTCTCCCTCTTTCTGGCATTACTCCACTCATGCTCTCTCTCCCTCTCTCTTTCTCAAGAAGAAATGTTAAAAATTTTAAGAAAAAGAAAAAGAAAAACAGCATGGGAATGGACCCATGGAGGGACAAAGTTCTTCCTTTCCTAGGAGAGTGGGATCAAGTTGAAAATAAAGCAACCAGTATAATCTATTTGAAGCTGCGTCTTCAGAATAAGAAGCACCTCTGCACTGGAGAAAGGGAAAAATACTACTGGTTCTACCTGGTAGCCCAGTACAGAGGAAGCCTTCATCTGAAATTCAATGAGAATGGGATAAAACTGAAAATGTATAGCTCAGTATTTTCTTGTTCCAGAGGCACGATAAGATTTCTCCCAACACCTCTGGGCCTGCTTACATGCAAACATTCTGTGTTGAGCAACTAATGTCCTAGGTTTCCTGATGTACACATAGTTCTAAAACAAGTGGTGAGAGGCCCCAAAGCCCAATGTATTCCAGAGTTGACCCAACTCCTCAGTTAAAATAAGAGTGAATTGGTCTTAAATTCTGACCATGAATGCCTACCAGAGTAAATCTAGTTTGAAAAAAAAAAGATTGAAAATATGGACATGGATAAACAGAGGCCCAAAGTTCTTTCTTACAGATTAGAAGAGTATAAATCAAAAAATAAAATGACTAGCATAATCTCAAGTGTAAGAAACAACAACAGTGGTTTGAGTGAGGGGAAATGTCCATTGACTATGGCATGCCCCTACTGCAAGAAATGTTCATCCAGAACTTTAAGACAGGAATTATTCTGACCATTGTTTGTTTTCCTGCCCTTACCATCAATTATAGATGCAATATTCATTTAGTGGTTCAGGGTCAGTCTCCCTGTTGACCTTCAAGTGTTTGGAACCAGGATCTGGTGCAGGAGTCCTTGAGTGGGTTCTTTCTGCACTGACCCATCTCTGGGAGAAAAATACCCATCTGAGAGCCTTCTGGTTTTCAGAATGAAGGAAGCTCAATCAGCTGGTTGAGGGACACAATCAGGGTAAACATCACCATTCCACCTACAGCCTGCCAAGCACCACATTTCAGTAAAAAGAGAGCATCTCTCCCTTTGGGATATCAAAAACTGATTGTTCTTGGTTAGCACAGGAAGTGAGGGGGAGCTCTTCATTAATCCTTGAGAGCTTTTCATGTGAATGACAACACCCATTTCTTCTTAATGTGTGACCCAAGACTTCGTTAGAAAATCCACAAGGGTGTGGGAACACATGGAGGGCCAGAGTTCATTATTTTAGGAGAAAATAGGATATAACAGAATGCAGTGCCTAGCTTTATTTCCCCTTGCTTCAGAACTGAGGCTGGCCCCATCCCACTCCTCTGTCCCTGCCTACATGCAAAACATTCTGTGTTGGGCTCCTTCAAGTGCCCTACATCTTTTATAGCCAATGTAAGGCTGAGAGACAAGCCCTGTGGGCCCGCGTTGCCCAACTTTTCTCAAAGTTAGGAGAACTTGGCCTGACTCCCCAGTTGACATGACAAGAAATTGCTCTTACATTCTGGCCCTGAATCCCCACACTGAGTGCCTAGGTAGAAAAATTATAGAAGGGCCAAGATGGATGAACAGCATGGAAGCTTTTTTGCATCTCTCATCCCTGAAGTGCAGCCAGATCAACAATAAACCATCTTGCATACCTAGGAAACTGCACTGAGGATTATTACAACAATCTGCACAACCTGAACCACAGAACTTGGCAAGTATGCAGCATGGAGAGGTGAACCGGGGGAGAGAAAAGCCGTGGAGGGCAGAGAGCTGTTTCTGCTTGAGGAGAGAGGATGGAGATGGAGGGAGAGAAAGGGGGAAGCACTCAAAGCATCTGGAGAGAAAAAGCCAGAGTGGAAACACCCACCAGAAAATGAAAAAAAAAAAAGGTAGAAAGGAAAAAGGAGAGGGCTTAATTTCATAAAGACTATATGAACAGGGGGAGTGCAGAGTCTGAAACTTTGCAGCTCAATACCTGGTGGTGCTCCGGTGGGAAGGGCAAATCCCTGGGAGCAGAGAGCAAGGTCTGAGGGATCCTTGGGCCACACGGGGAGAGGTGTTTCCCCTGTTGGGAGGACATTTGTTAGACAATGCAGACCCCAGAGAATGGCTAAATTTACTGGTGTTGAAGCAAGGACATTAAATGTGAAGCCTGGTGCCAGATGTGTGTTGTGGTTTGTCATAATCCCTGAAATGCTGCAGTTACATGACCATGTGAACTTTTTCTGGGATGGACTGGCACCCAGCTGCAGATTCTGGGCATCAACAGCAGCACAGTATCCCAAAAGTTCCTGGGGGTGGGCCAGCACCCAGCCATTGCTCAGCGAGACCATCACCTAGAGGGTCGGAACAGGTCAAACCCACAGTCCCTCAGAAATGAGGGGTTGGATAACAGCCTCATCTGAGATAAAACTCAGGAGGGTGGTGCTGCCTCGAAGCCTGACATCTTGGTCATAGACAGTGTAGAAGCAGGGTGTGAATGGAACCCAGAGACAAAAGAGAGGTGCTTTATTGCTGGACTGGGAGAGTAGAGTTCTGATATTAGAGACTGGGTAGCTGGGTGATGCCATTTTCACCCCTCCCATGCATATGCATACATGCCTAGGTGTGCCACAGCAATCCACCCCAGTAAGCTAAGCAGCGCCATCTAATGGAGTATGGAGCTGTCACACTAAGCCCCGCCCAACTGAGCCAACCACATTCTTGAAGAACACCACAAGTGTCTCTGTCTACTTGGTTAAAAGACTATAAAGTACTACAAACTTTGACTTCTAGGGGAAACTGAATGTAATTTCAATCATATTTGATTCTGTTCGCTGGTCCATCTATTCAATTTTTTTCTTTTCTTTTCTTATTCTTGAATACAGAAAGAGAAAAAAATTATTTTTACTTTCCATTTTTATTGAAAAGATTTTCTTTAAAATTTTTCTACTGGGAGGTTCCGGAAGATGGCGGCGTAGGAGGACGCTGGGCTCACCGCGCGTCCTGCTGATCACTTAGATTCCACCTACACCTGCCTAAAGAACCCAGAAAACCGCCAGAGGATTAGCAGAACGGAGTCTCCGGAGCCAAGCGCAGACGAGAGGCCCACGGAAGAGGGTAGGAAGGGCGGCGAGGCGGTGCGCGCTCCACGGACTGGCGGTAGGGAGCCGGGGCGGAGGGGCGGCTTGCCGGCCAAGCAGAGACCCCGAGTCTGACTGGCAAAAGCGGAGGGGCCGGAAGGACTGTGTTCCAACAGCAAGCGCGACTTAGCGTCTGGGAGGTCATAAGTTAACAGCTCTGCTCAGAAAGCGGGAAGGCTGGAGGACAAAGGGAGGGAGAGCTGCTGAGCCCCCGGACGGCAGAGCTCAGCTTGGCGGGGAACAAAGGCGCTCGCCAGCGCCATCTCCCTCGCCCATCCCCCAGCCAAAATCCCAAAGAGAACCAGTTCCTGCCAGGGAACTTGCTCGCTCCGCGCAAACACCCAACTCTGTGCTTCTGCGGAGCCAAACCTCCAGCAGCGGATCTGACTCCCTCCCGCTGCCACAGGGCCCCTCCTGAAGTGGATCACCTAAGGAGAAGCGAGCTAAGCCTGCCCCTCCCGCCCCCGTGCACCTTTCCTACCCACCCCAGCTAATACGCCAGATCCCCAGCACCACAAGCCTGGCAGTGTGCAAGTAGACCAGACGGGCCACACCGCCCCACAGTGAATCCCGCCCCTAGGAGAGGGGAAGAGAAGGCACACACCAGTCTGACTGTGGCCCCAGCGGTGGGCTGGGGGCAGACATCAGGTCGGACTGCGGCCCCGCCCACCAACTCCAGTTATACACCACAGCACGGGGGAAGTGCCCTGCAGGTCCTCACCGCTCCAGGGACTATCCAAAATGACCAAACGGAAGAATTCCCCTCAGAAGAATCTCCAGGAAATAACAACAGCTAATGAACTGATCAAAAAGGATTTAAATAATATAACAGAAAGTGAATTTAGAGTAATAGTCATAAAATTAATCGCTGGGCTTGAAAACAGTATACAGGACAGCAGAGAATCTCTTGCTACAGAGATCAAGGGACTAAGGAACAGTCACGAGGAGCTGAAAAACGCTTTAAACGAAATGCAAAACAAAATGGAAACCACGACAGCTCGGATTGAAGAGGCAGAGGAGAGAATAAGTGAACTAGAAGATAAAGTTATGGAGAAGGAGGAAGCTGAAAGAAAGAGAGATAAAAAAATCCAGGAGTATGAGGGGAAAATTAGAGAACTAAGTGATACACTAAAAAGAAATAATATACGCATAATTGGTATCCCAGAGGAGGAAGAGAGAGGGAAAGGTGCTGAAGGGGTACTTGAAGAAATTATAGCTGAGAACTTCCCTGAACTGGGGAAGGAAAAAGGCATTGAAATCCAAGAGGCACAGAGAACTCCCTTCAGACGTAACTTGAATCGATGTTCTGCACGACATATCATAGTGAAACTGGCAAAATACAAGGATAAAGAGAAAATTCTGAAAGCAGCAAGGGATAAACGTGCCCTCACATATAAAGGGAGACCTATAAGACTCGTGACTGATCTCTCCTTTGAAACTTGGCAGGCCAGAAAGGCTCGGCACGATATCTTCAGTGTGCTAAACAGAAAAAATATGCAGCCGAGAATCCTTTATCCAGCAAGTCTGTCATTTAGAATAGAAGGAGAGATAAAGGTCTTCCCAAACAAAAACTGAAGGAATTTGTCACCACGAAACCAGCCCTACAAGAGATCCTAAGGGGGATCCTGTGAGACAAAGTACCAGAGACATCACTACAAGCATAAAACATACAGACATCACAATGACTCTAAACCCGTATCTTTCTAGAATAACACTGAATGTAAATGGATTAAATGCGCCAACCAAAAGACATAGGGTATCAGAATGGATAAAAAAACAAGACCCATCTATTTGCTGTCTACAAGAGACTCATTTGAGATCTGAGGACACCTTTAGATTGAGAGTGAGGGGATGGAGAACTATTTATCATGCTACTGGAAGCCAAAAGAAAGCTGGAGTAGCCATACTTATATCAGACAAACTAGACTTTAAAATAAAGGCTGTAACAAGAGATGAAGAAGGGCATTATATAATAATTACAGGGTCTATCCATCAGGAAGAGCTAACAATTATAAATGTCTATGCGCCAAATACTGGAGCCCCCAGATATATAAAACAGTTACTCATAAACATAAGCAACCTTATTGATAAGAATGTGGTCATTGCAGGGGACTTTAACACCCCACTTACAGAAATGGATAGATCATCTAGACACACAGTCAATAAAGAAACAAGGGCCCTGAATGATACATTGGATCAGATGGACTTGACAGATATATTTAGAACTCTGCATCCCAAAGCAACAGAATATACTTTCTTCTCGAGTGCACATGGAACATTCTCCAAGATAGATCATATACTGGGTCACAAAACAGCCCTTCATAAGTTTACAGGAATTGAAATTATACCATGCATACTTTCAGACCACAATGCTATGAAGCTTGAAATCAACCACAGGAAAAAGTCTGGAAAACCTCCAAAAGCGTGGAGGTTAAAGAACACCCTACTAACGAATGAGTGGGTCAACCAGGCAATTAGAGAAGAAATTAAAAAATATATGGAAACAAAAGAAAATGAAAATACAACAATCCAAACGCTTTGGGACGCAGCGAAGGCAGTCCTGAGAGGAAAATACATTGCAATCCAGGCCTATCTCAAGAAACAAGAAAAATCCCAAATACAAAATCTAACAGCACACCTAAAGGAAATAGAAGCAAAACAGCAAAGGCAGCCTAAACCCAGCAGAAGAAGAGAAATCATAAAGATCAGAGCAGAAATAAACAATATAGAATCTAAAAAAACTGTAGAGCAGATCAACGAAACCAAGAGTTGGTTTTTTGAAAACATAAACAAAATTGACAAACCTCTAGCCAGGCTTCTCAAAAAGAAAAGGGAGATGACCCAAATAGACAACATCATGAATGAAAATGGAAATATTACAACCAATCCCTCAGAGATACAAACAATTATCAGGGAATACTATGAAAAATTATATGCCAACAAATTGGACAACCTGGAAGAAATGGACAAATTCCTAAACACCCACACTCTTCCAAAACTCAATCAGGAGGAAATAGAAAGCTTGAACAGACCCATAACCAGCGAAGAAATTGAACCGGTTATCACAAATCTCCCAACAAATAAGAGTCCAGGACCAGATGGCTTCCCAGGGGAGTTCTACCAGACGTTTAAAGCAGAGATAATACCTATCCTTCTCAAGCTATTCCAAGAAATAGAAAGGGAAGGAAAACTTCCAGACTCATTCTATGAAGCCAGTATTACTTTGATTCCTAAACCAGACAGAGACCCAGTAAAAAAAGAGAACTACAGGCCAATATCTCTGATGAATATGGATGCAAAAATTCTCAATAAGATACTAGCAAATCGAATTCAACAGCATATAAAAAGAATTATTCACCATGATCAAGTGGGATTCATTCCTGGGATGCAGGGCTGGTTCAACATTCGCAAATCGATCAACGTGATACATCACATTAACAAAAAAAAAGAGAAGAACCATATGATCCTGTCAATCGATGCAGAAAAGGCCTTTGACAAAATCCAGCACCCTTTCTTAATAAAAACCCTTGAGAAAGTCGGGATAGAAGGAACATACTTAAAGATCATAAAAGCCATTTATGAAAAGCCCACAGCTAACATCATCCTCAATGGGGAAAAACTGAGAGCTTTTTCCCTGAGATCAGGAACACGACAGGGATGCCCACTCTCACCGCTGCTGTTTAATATAGTGCTGGAAGTTCTAGCATCAGCAATCAGACAACAAAAGGAAATCAAAGGCATCCAAATTGGCAAAGATGAAGTCAAGCTTTCGCTTTTTGCAGATGACATGATATTATACATGGAAAATCCGATAGACTCCACCAAAAGTCTGCTAGAACTGATACATGAATTCAGCAAAGTTGCAGGATACAAAATCAATGTACAGAAATCAGTTGCATTCTTATACACTAACAATGAAGCAACAGAAAGACAAATAAAGAAACTGATCCCATTCACAATTGCACCAAGAAGCATAAAATACCTAGGAATAAATCTAACCAAAGATGTAAAAGATCTGTATGCTGAAAACTATAGAAAGCTTATGCAGGTAATTGAAGAAGATATAAAGAAATGGAAAGACATTCCCTGCTCATGGATTGGAAGAATAAATATTGTCAAAATGTCAATACTACCCAAAGCTATCTACACATTCAATGTGATCCCAATCAAAATTGCACCAGAATTCTTCTCGAAACTAGAACAAGCAATCCTAAAATTCATATGGAACCACAAAAGGCCCCGAATAGCCAAAGTAATTTTGAAGAAGAAGACCAAAGCAGGAGGCATCACAATCCCAGACTTTAGCCTCTACTACAAAGCTGTCATCATCAAGACAGCATGGTATTGGCATAAAAACAGACACATAGACCAATGGAATCGAATAGAAACCCCAGAACTAGACCCACAAAGGTATGGCCAACTCATTTTTGACAAAGCAGGAAAGAACATCCAATGGAAAAAAGACAGTCTCTTTAACAAATGGTGCTGGGAGAACTGGACAGCAACATGCAGAAGGTTGAAACTAGACCACTTTCTCACACCATTCACAAAAATAAACTCAAAATGGATAAAGGACCTGAATGTGAGACAGGAAACCATCAAAACCTTAGAGGAGAAAGCAGGAAAAGACCTCTCTGACCTCAGCCGTAGCAATCTCTTACTCGGCACATCCCCAAAGGCAAGGGAATTAAAAGCAAAAGTGAATTACTGGGACCTTATGAAGATAAAAAGCTTCTGCACAGCAAAGGAAACAACCAACAAAACTAAAAGGCAACCAACGGAATAGGAAAAGATATTTGCAAATAACACATCGGACAAAGGGCTAGTATCCAAAATGTATAAAGAGCTCATCAAACTCCACACCCGAAAAACAAATAACCCAGTGAAGAAATGGGCAGAAAACATGAATAGACACTTCTCTAAAGAAGACATCCGGATGGCCAACAGGCACATGAAAAGATGTTCAACGTCGCTCCTCATCAGGGAAATACAAATCAAAACCACACTCAGATACCACCTCACGCCAGTCAGAGTGGCCAAAAGGAAGAAATCAGGAGACTATAGATGCTGGAGAGGATGTGGAGAAACGGGAACCCTCTTGCACTGTTGGTGGGAATGCAAATTGGTGCAGCCACTCTGGAAAGCAGTGTGGAGGTTCCTCAGAAAATTAAAAATAGACCTACCCTATGACCCAGCAATAGCACTGCTAGGAATTTATCCAAGGGATACAGGAGTACTGATGCATAGGGGCACTTGTACCCCAATGTTTATAGCAGCACTCTCAACAATAGCCAAATTATGGAAAGAGCCTAAATGTCCATCAACTGATGAATGGATAAAGAAATTGTGGTTTATATACACAATGGAATACTACGTGGCAATGAGAAAAAATGAAATATGGCCTTTTGTAGCAACGTGGATGGAACTGGAGAGTGTGATGCTAAGTGAAATAAGCCATACAGAGAAAGACAGATACCATATGGTTTCACTCTTATGTGGATCCTGAGAAACGTAACAGAAACCCATGGGGGAGGGGAAGGGAAAAAAAAAAAAAGAGGTTAGAGTGGGAGAGAGCCAAAGCATAAGAGACTGCTAAAAACTGAGAACAAACTGAGGGTTGATGGGGGGTGGGAGGGAGGGCAGGGTGGGTGATGGGTATTGAGGAGGGCACCTTTTGGGATGAGCACTGGGTGTTGTATGGAAACCAATTTGACAGTAAATTTCATACATTAAAAAATAAATAAATTAAAAAAAAATAAATAAATAAAAAATAAAAAAATAAAAAAATAAAAAATAAATAAATAAATAAAATTTTTCTACTATATTTTTCATTTCTTTGTAAATTTTTTAAATTCTATTTTATTTCCATCAATTCATTTCATTCTATTTTTTTTTTTTTAATTTTATTTTATTTTTGGGACAGAGAGAGACAGAGCATGAACGGGGGAGGGGCAGAGAGAGAGGGAGACACAGAATCGGAAACAGGCTCCAGGCTCCGGGCCATCAGCCCAGAGCCTGACGCGGGGCTCGAACTCACGGACCGCGAGATCGTGACCTGGCTGAAGTCGGACGCTTAACCGACTGCGCCACCCAGGCGCCCCCATTTCATTCTATTTTATTTTATCCATTTTTTCAAATTTCCAACCATTTTCTTTTTTCCCCTTTTAAAAGTTTTCTTATCTTTCCCTTATTTTCCTCTAAGTTTTTTCAACAACCAGATCAAAACTTGCCTGGAATCTAGCATTCTTTATTTGACTTTTTTGTGTTTTTTTTAACTTTAATTTTTTTAACTTTATTAATTCATTTTCTTCCTTCAAAATGAAACAAAGGAATTCACTCCAAAAGAAAGAACAGGAAGAAATGAAAGCCAGGGACTTAACACAGATACAAACAAAATGTCTGGACCAGAATTTAGAGTCACAATAACAATTCTAGCTGGGTTGAAAATAGATTAGAATCACTTTCTGTTGCTATAAGAGAAGTAAAAGCTAGTCAGGATGAAATTTTAAAAAATGCTATAACTGAGCTGCAGTCTTGAATGGATGCCACAGCAGCAAGGATGGATGAAGCAGAGAAGCAAATCAGCAATATAGAGGACAAACTTATGGAGAATAATGAAGCAGAAAAAAAGAGGGAGACAAAGGTAAAAGAGCGTGATATAAGAATTAAAGAACTCAGTGACTCATTAAAAAGGAATAACATCAGAATCATAGGGGTCCCAAAAGATTAAGAAAGAAAAATGGGGAGAAGGTTTATGTGAGCAAATCATATCAGAAAACTTTCCTAACCTGTGGAAAGACACAGACATCAAAATCTAGGAAGCACAGAGGACTCCCATTAGAATAAACAAAAACCAACCATCAACAAGGCATATCATAGTCAAATTCCCTGAGTCAAAATACTCAGGCAAGGAAAGAATCATGAAAGCAGCAAGGGAAAAAAGTTCTTAACCTACAAGGGAAGGCAGATCAGGTTCGCAGAGACCTAGCCACAGAAACTTGGCAGGCCAGAAAGGAGTGGCAGGATATATTCAATGTGCTGAACTGGAAATATATGCAGCCAAGAATTCTTTATCCAGCAAGGATATCATTCGAAATAGGAGAGATTAAAAAGTGTCCCAGACAAACAAAAATTAAAGGAGTTCATGACCACTAAATTAGCCCTGCAAGAAATTTTAAGGGGGAATCTCTGAAGGGAACACACACACACGCGACCAAAAGCAATGAAGACTAGAAAGGATCAGAGAACGCCACCAGAAACTCCAAATCTACAGGCAACACAATGGCAATAAATTCCTATCTTTCAGTATTCACTCTAAACATCAATGGACTGAACACTCCAATCAAAAGACATAGAGTAACAGAATGGATAAGAAATAAAGACACATCTATATGCTGTTTACAAGAGACTAATTTTAGACCTAAAGACACCTTCAGATTGAAAATAGGGGTATGGAGAACCATCTATCATTCTAATCGTCACCAAAAGAAATCCAGAGTAGCCATACTTATATCGGACAATCTAGATTTTAAAATAAAGACTGTAACAAGATATGAAGAAGGACATTATATCATAATTAAGGAGCTTATCCAACAAGAAGATCTAACAATTGTAAACATTATGCTCCAAATGTGATAGCACCCAAATATATAAATCAATTAATCACAAACATAAAGAAACTCATTGATGATAATACCATAATAGTAGGGGACTTCAACACCCCACTCACAACAGTAGACAGCTCATCTAAACAGAAAATCAACAAGGAAACATTGGCCTTGAATGACACACTGGACTAGATGGAGTTAACAGATATCTACAGAACATTTCATCCTAAAGCGACAGAATACACATTCTTCTCCAGTGCACATGGAACATTCTACAGAATGGATCTCATACTGGAACACAAATCAGCCCTTAACAAGTACAAAAAGATTGAGATGATACCATGCATAATTTCAGACCACATTGCTATGAACTTTGGAATCAATCACAAGAAAAAATTTGGAAAGATAACAAATACTTGGAGACTAAAGGACATCCTATTAAAGAATGGTCTAACCAAGAAGTTAGGAAATTAAAAAGTACATGGAAGCCAATGAAAATAACACCACAGCCCCAAACCACTGGGACACAGCAAAGGTGGTCATAAGAGGAAAGTATATAAGAATCCACGTCTTCCTAAAGAAGGAAGAAAGGTCACAGGTACACAACCTAACCTCTTAAAGTTGGAAAAAGGGCAGCAAATAAAACCCCAAACCATCAGAAGATAGGAAATAATAAAAATCAGAGCAGTAATCAATGCCATCAAAACAAACAAACAAAACAGAACAGATAAAGAAACCAGGAGCTGGTTCTTTGAAAAAATTAACAAAATTGATAAACCCCTAGCCAGTTCATTCAAAAAGAAAAAGGAAAGGACCCAAAAAATAAAATCAAGAATGAAAGAAGAGAGGTCACAACCAACACAACTGAAATACAAACAATAAAGAGAATATTATGAGCAATTATATGCCGATAAAATGGGAAATCTGGAAGAAATGGACAAATTTCTAGAAATATATAAACTACCAAAATGGAAACAGGAAGAAATAGAAAATTTAAACAGACCCATAACCAGTAAAGAAATCGAATTAGTAATAAAAAATCTCCTGAAAAACAAGAGTCTAGGGCCGGATGGCTTTCCAGGGGAATTCTACCAAACATTTAAAGAGGAGTTAACACATTTTTTTGAAACAGTTCCAAAAAAAAAAAAGAAAAAGAAATGGAGGGAAAACTTCCAAACTCATTCTATGAAGCCAGCATTACCTTGATTCCAAAACCAAAAAAAGACCCCACTAAACAGGAGAACTAAAGACTAATTTCCCTGATGAACATGGATGCAAAAATCTTCAAGATACTAGCAACCTTATCTGACAATACATTAAAATAATTATTCACCACGGCCAAGTGGGATTTATACCTGGGATGCAGGGCTGGTTGAATATCCGCAAAAACAATCAATGTGATACATCACATCAATAAAAGAAAGAATAAGAACCACATGATCCTCTCAATAGATGCAGAGTAAGCATTTGACAAAATACAACATCATTTCTTGATAAAAACCCTCAAGAAAGTAGGGATAGAAGGATCATACCTCAAGAGGATAAAAGCCATATATGAAAAACCAGCCACTAATGTCATCTTCAACGGGCGAAAAGTGAGTTTTTTCCCTAAGGTAAGAACATGACAGGGATGTCCACTCCCACCACTGTTATTCAACATGGTATTGGAAGCCTTAGCCTCAACAGACAACACAAAGGAATAAAAGGCATCCAAATTGGCCAAGAGGAACTCAAAATTTCACTCTTCACAGATGACATGATACTTTGTATGGAAATCCCAAACGTTTCCACCAAAAAAACCTGCTAGAACTGATCCATGAATTTAGCAAAGTCACAGAATATAAAATCAATGCACAAAAATCAGTTGCATTCCTATACACTTATACACCAATAATGAAGCAACAGAAAGAGAAATCAAGGAATTGATGTCATTTAAAATTGCACCAAAACCCAAAAAATACCTAGGAATAAATCTAACGAAAGTGGTGAAAAAATATATACACTGAAAACTATAGAAAGCTTATAAAAGAAATTGAAAAAGACACACAAAAAAATTGAAAAATATTCCATGCTCCTGGATAAGAACAAATGTTATTAAAATGTCAATACTACCTAAAGCGATCTACCTATTCAATACAATCCTTATCAAAAGAACACTAACATTCTTCACAGAGCTAGAACAATCTTAAAATTTGTATGGAACCACAAAAGACCCCAAATAGCCAAAGCAATCCTGAAAAAGAAAACCAAAGCTGAGGCATCACAACTCTGGACTTCAAGATGTATTGCAAAGTTGTAATCAACTAGACAGTATGGTACTGGCACAAAAATAAACACACAGATCAATGGAACAGAATAGAGAACCCGAAATTGACCCACAAACATATGGCCAACTAATCTTTGACAAAGCAAGAAAGACTATTCAATGGAATAAAGACAGTCTCTTCAGCAAATGGTGCTGAGAAAACTGGACATGCAGAAAAATGAACTTGGACCACAGTCTTACACCATACACAAAAATAAACTCAAGATGGATGAAAGACCTAAATAAAAGACAGAAAGCCATCAAAATCATAGAAAAGAAAGCAGGCAAAAATTTCTTTGACCTCAGCCAATGAGTTTCTTACTCAACACATTTCTGGAGGCAAGGAAAACCAAAGCAAAAATGAACTGTTGGAACTCATCAAAATAAACAGTCATGCACAGCGAAGGAAACAATCAGCAAAATTAAAAGGCAACCGACAGAGTGGGAGAAGATATTTGCAGATGACATAGCAGATAAAAGGTTGTTTTCCAAAATCTATAAAGAATTTACTAATTCAACACCCAAAAAAACAAATAATCCAGTAATAAGAAATGGGCAAAAGACATGAATAGACACTTCTCCAAAGAAGACATCCAGATGGCCAACCGACACATTAAAAAAATGTTCAACATCACTTATCAGGGGAATACAAATCAAAACCACAATGAGACACCACCTCACACCTGTCAGAATTGCAAACATTAACAACTCAGGCAACAACAGATGCTAGCGAAGATATGGAGAAAGAGGATCTTTTTTACATGGTTGGTGGGAATGTAAACTGGTGCAGCCACTCTGGAAAACAGTATGCAGGTTCTTCAAAAAAATTAAAAATAGAACTACCCTATGACCCAGCAATTGACCAAGAATCTATCCAAGGGTTACAGGTGTGCTGTTTCAAAGGGGAACATGCACCCCATTGTTTATAGCAGCACTGTCAATAATATCCAAAGTATGGAAGAACCCAAATATCCATCAACTGATGAATGGATAAAGAAGATGTGATATATATATAAAGAAGATGTGGTATATATATGGAGTATTACTCGGCAATAAAAAAATAATAAAATCTTGCCATTTTTAACTATGTGGGTGGAACTAGAGAGTATTAGTTAAACAAAAATAGTTGGAGAAAGACAAATTTCATATGACTTCACTCATATGAGGAAATTAAGACACAAAAAAATGAACATAAGGGAAGGGAAGCAAAAATAATATGAAAACAGGGAGGGGGCGCCTGGGTGGCTCAGTCAGTTAAATGTCTGACTTTGGCTCGGGTCATGATCTCACAGTTTGTGAATTTGAGCCCCACGTTGGGCTCTGTGCGGACAGCTTGGATCCTGGAGTCTGCTTTGGATTCTGTGTTTTCTTCTCTCTCTGCCCCTTCCCCACTTGTGCTCTGTCTCTATCAAAAATTAATCTAAAAAAAAATATTTAAAAAAACAAGAAGGGAGACAAAACAGAAGAGAAAATATAAAGAACAAACAGAGGGTTGCTGGAGGGGTTGTGGGAAGGGGGATGGGCTAAATGTATAAGGAGTATTAAGGAATCTACTCCTGAAATGATTGTTACACTACATGCTAACTTGGATGTAAACTAAAAAATTAATTAATTAAAAAAAATTTTTTTAAAAAAGAAAAAGTTTAAGGCGATGGGAATGGATACATAAATGACACAAGTTCTTCACTGTAGTTGAGGGAGGAACAAAGTAGAGAATGAAATGAGTAGCTAAGGTTCTTCTCGCCCAGTGAGGTCAGCACCCTTCCAACTCCTCTCAGTTTGGCTTATATGCAGAAATTCTGCTCTGGACACCTTCGAATACTTTATTCCTCTCATTATAAATATAGGTATGAAAGTCAAGTCTCAAGGGTCCCCATTGCTCAAACTATCCCTGAGTAAGATTAACTCAAGGAGACTGCCCAGTTAAAAGCTGGGAAAATCTTTCTTGGGTGTTGGTTGTGAATGTTTCACAGGGAAAACCTAGTTTGAAAAAGAGCAAATTAATGATGGAAATGGATATATAGACTGCCAAAGTTCTCCATATCAAATGAGAATGGTATAAATCTGACACCAAAGTGACTAGCACACTCATTTGGCAAGCTAGCTGTCTTGGGAATAAGAAACACTTGGCTGGGGCAAAGGAAACCTCCACTGGCTGCCCTGGGAACCAGTTTTGCAAGAATTCTTCACTGGGACTTCAGAAAAGGGATGAGAAGCTTCTGGCACTGAATGGACTTCTTACCCTATCCTACAGTGGATACAGTCACCAGTGGTTTGGATATCATGGGTTTTAACACCTATGTATTTGTAATCAGGCTCTGTCGATTGCACTTGAATGGGCAATGCACTGACCAGTTCTGGGAGCTGAATCTGGGAAAAATTTGTCTTTTGGTATGAAGTCATCTCAGGAAGCTATGGGAGGGAAGCAAACTGGGTAACAATCACTGTGCCTGCACAAAACTACAAAACTGCCAAGACCCACAAGCTCAGTAACAGTTATCTTTATTCTGGGATATCAGAAACTGATTGCTCTAGGCTAGCATAGGAATGCAGTGGGAGCTGGCCACCAATCCCTAGTCACTCGCTGTGTGAATGAAAGCCCTATAAGATCTCAGTGTGACTCCTGACCTCATTAGAAAGACAGCTAGGGGATCGGAATTGATACCTGATGGGTTAAAGTTCTTCATTTCAGCAGAGAATGGGATAAAACTGAAAATAATGACTAGCTCTGTTTCCCTTCTCCCCAGAAGTGAGGATGCTTCCTTCCAATTCCTCTGGGTTTTGTAAACCAACATTTTGTCTGGCAATCTTCAAATGTCCCATATCTTTTATTGTCAAAATATTTCTAAAAGACAAGTCCCAAGGGTTTTTTTGCCCAAACTACTATGCCAGAGTCTGCATAACTTGGCCAGGCTCCCTAATTAAAATGAGAGACATTTCTTTTAGGTCTGGCCTTGAATTTCCCACAGTGGGGACTTATTTAAAAAAAAGAGAGAAGATATGGGAATGGATAGACAGAAAGCCCAAAATCTTCATTTCAGACGAGAATAGGATAATTCTGGGAATGAAGTGAATAGCACAATCTGCTGGCAAGCTCCCTGTTTTCTGGGCTGCATAAAAGGGAATCATCCCTCTGCTAAACCTGAGAGTCTTGTCTGCAAGATCTGTGCATTCTGTTTTCTAAATGTTTATTTATATTTGGGAGAGAGAGACACACACACAGATTGTGGGCAGAGAAGGCACAGAGAGAGAGAGGGAGACACAGAATCTGAAGCAGGCTCCATGTTCTGAGCTGTGAGTACAGAGCCCAACATGGGGCTTGAACTCACAAACTATGAGATCATGACCTGAGCCAAACTCAGATGCTTAAACAACTGAGCAACCCAAGCTCCCCATTGTCTGTGAATTCTTACCTCAGATAGGGCAAGGAGTCCTTTGACCCTCAGCTTTCTTCCAGCCCTTTCCTTCAATGGATAGAGGCAGTAATAATTAGGTGATGGTGGTGTTGGCTCTCAGCTAACACCTGTGGGACTGGGCTCTGGTCTTGTAAATTTTGATCTTTTTCCTTGTTGACAAGCTCAGGAATTGCAATGTGCATAGGCAAAACTTCAGCTGATAGGAATGCAGGCAATTCAGGAAGCAGGGGGGAAAGCCTTAGCAAGATGACCGTTGCAATACCAATCACAGCCTGCCATGCACCATATGTTCAGTAAGAAGAGGACAGTGTTTCCTCAATGGTATAAGAAATTGATTTGTCCAATTGGCAAGGAAATGGAGTGGGAGCTTGTAGCCAGTTGCTGGGAGATTGCTCTCTAGGTGACAACTGCATTGCCTTTGACTCCTTACTGCTGATATATTTACTTTGCCCTAGAAGTAAGGCAGGCTGTTTTCAACACCGCCCGTTCCAGACTCCAGCCCACAAGGCCCCACAGGGAAGAACTGGTTAATAATAATAATAAGTACTTATTATTATTGTTTAGTAGGAAACACACTGAGGACTAAAGTTCTTCACCTTATACTAAAATGGAATGAAGCAGGGACTACTGACATGAGCACCATTTCCTAGGCAAGCTTTTTGTCCTGAGAGTAAGAAGGAAACACATGGAGGGTTGGGATGAAGGGAAGCACCAGGCACAAGAACACTGCATCGTGAACTTGACAGACCAGGAAGTCTTCTGGCTTTTGCCTTTCTCTTCCATTCAGTGGGTAGAGGCACTTGTTATATAGCTATACTTTGGCTTCTTTGTGCTGGCTGGCAGCCATGTCTGTGGAACTGGGTTCTGGTCCCAGAGTCTTGGAATGGACTCTCTGTCCTGACCATCTGGCGAAGAAGAATGCTCATGCTCAAACTTTGATTTTCTCAGAATGCAGGAATCTCACAGGCGAAGTGGGTTAGGGGGCAACCAACCCTCCTCGGGTGAACAGAAGACTGCAACACACAGAGATCTCAGTAAATGAGGACAATATTTCCTTAGTAATCGCTATGTGTTAGCTGGTTGTGAATGCTGGGCACTCTCTGAGTAACAGCAACATGGTTCCTGAGTCTGACCTCTGACCTCCATCTCCCTTTGCACATAAGTGAGGATGGCTCCCTCCAATAACACTTGCCCCTACTCACAGGAAACCGTCTTGTGCAGAACACTTTACAATGCTTTTTGCCTTTTGTTTCCAAGATAGGTCTCGTAGATGAGCCCATGGAGAACCCATTGTCCAAGTTATCTTGGATTTAGGGGAATTTAGCAGGAGTCCAAAATTAAAATCAGAGAGAAATACTTCCAGGCTCAAAATCCCTTACAGAAAAACCCTCTTAGAAAAAGATCAAGGGGAGGCACCTGAAGTCTCAGTTGTTTAAATGTCAGACTTTGCCTCAGGTCATGATCTCACAGTTCAAGGGTACAAGCCTCAAGTTAGCCTCTGTACTGACAACTCAGAGCCTGGAACCTGTTTTGAATTCTGTATCTCCCTCTCTGTATGCCCCTCCCCCACTTATACTGTCTTTCTCAAAAATAAAACACTAAAAAAATTGAAAAGAAAAAGATCAGAGGTGCCTGAATGGCTCAGTCGGTTGAGCGTCAGACTTCAGCTCAGGTCATGATCTCAAGGTGTGTGGGTTCAAGCTCCACGTTGGGCTCTGTGCTGATAGCTCAGAGTCTGGAGCCTGTTTCAGATTCTGGGTCTCCCTCTCTCTGCTCCTCCCCTGCTATCTCAAAAATAAACGTTAAAATAATTTTTAAAGAAAAAGATCAAGGGAAATGGAAGGGATGCACTTTAGTCCAAATTATTTGTCTCAGACTATATAATAGAATAAAGCAGTGAGTGAAATTACTGGCAAAATTCCTCAGGGAAGCTTGGAGTATGGAAAACTTGTGGGCTCTAGAGAAATAGAACATATTTTAGCTAAATCTGGGAGCCCTAGTGTAGTAAAAAAACCCTCATTTGACCTCAAACAGTGTAGGAGGGCTTGAGGTTCTGGGCAGCTTGGCAGCTTTTCTGGTTAGGGGTAAAAGCTGTGGTGATTTGGAGGATGGAGTTTCAGTATGGGCTGATGCCCAAGTCTGTGGTAGTGGGCTCTGATTTTTTTTTTTAGTTTTTGAGTAGCTTCTTTCTACTCAAAAGAAACAATCTTCTGAAACAATCTTTCAACTGACATCTTGTATCATTACGTTCGAAGTGTTTGAAAACTTATGCAGAGACAATACTGTGGACAGACCATCTTTGTATTAACATCTTGAATGACTAAGGTAGAAGTGTTTCAAAAACTATTCAGGGAACCAGTGACATATTCCACATTGTGAGCAAATACTGTGGACAGACCTTCTTTAAAGTAAAATCTTGTTTAACTAAACAGTGTTTGAAAACGTATGCGGAGAGTAGGTGGAAGGTACCAGATAATTCAGTGAAAAAACAATATAGAGAATGCATCCTTCAACTAACATCTGGTTTCACAAAGTGGAAGTAGTTTGAAAACCTATGTATGACCTACATGGAAAGTACTATATATGCAACTCTTGCAACAACACTATGGGGAAACCATGTTTCACCTAAAACCTGCTTTCACTAAGTTACAAATGTTTGAATACACATGCAGGGCCTAGGCGGGTGCCATGTACTCCACTCTGTGAAACAACACTGTGGTGAAACATTCTTTCAACTAACATCTGATTTCACTTTGAGAACTGTTTGAAAACCTATGTAGGTCCTATTAAGAGAGTGCTGTATACTCAACTCTGTGAAACCCTGGGGAAATTATCTTTCATCATCACCTTATATTGTTAGCAGTTGTTTGAAAAGATATGCAGACCCTCTGAGGAAAGTGCCTTGCACTCAAGTTTGTGAAACAATATTGTGGTGAAATGGTCTTTCCTCTGGCATCTGGTTTCAGAAAGGTATTGATTGAGAACCTATGGCGGGTTTACAAAGTGGCATATACTCAACTCTGACACAGCACTGTGGGTAAATCATCTTTCACCTAAAACCTCCTTTCACTAAGTTAAAAATGTTTGAATACACTTGCGGGGCCTAGGAAAATAGGGCGTTATGCTCCATTCTCTGACACAAACTGGTGAAATATTCTTTCAAGTAACACCTGATTTCACTAAATGAGAACTCATTGAAAACCTATGAAGGGCCTACATGGTAAGTGTCATATACTCAACTGTATGAAACAACACCGTTGGGAAAGAATCTTTCAACTAACATCTCATTTTACTAAATTAGAAGTCTTTGAAAAGCTATATGGAGCCTAGGCCAAAGTGCCAAGTACTCAAATCTGTCAAACTTCACTTTGTGAAAACCAACTTTCAACTAAACATTTAACTAACGTTAGAAATGTTTGAAAACCTATGCAAGAAATGATGTGGAAAGTGACATTTACTCGACACTGTGAGAGAATACTGTGGACAAACTATTTTTCAACTAACATCTTGTTTCACTTAGAAGTGTTTGAAGACCTTTGCGTGGTTTACGCGGAATGTGCCATATAATCAACTCAGTGAACAGAGTGGAGAAAAAAATCTTTCACTTACCATATGGTCTCACAAAGTTAAAATGTTTGAAAACCTATGCATGACCTATGTGGAAAGGTCCATATACTCTCAACTCTGTGAAACAACACTCTGAGGGAAATAGTCTTTTACCTAAAACCTGCTTTCTTGCAGTGTGAAATGTTTGAATACGCATGCAGGGCCTAGTTGGATAGTGCCATACACTCCACTTTGTGAAACAATGCTGTGGTGAAACAATCTTCCAACTATCATGCGGTTTCACCAAGTGAGAACTCATTGAAAACCTATGCAGGGCCTATACTGTAAGTACCATACATTCAGTTCTGTCAAACTGCACTTTGCAGAAACCATCTTTCAATTAACATCTTGTATCACTAACTTAGAAGAGTTTGAAAACCTATGCGGGGAACGATGTGGAAAGTGACATATAGTCAACACTGTGAGAGAATACTCTGGGCAAAACACCTTTCAAGTCACCTCTTTTTCACTGAGCTATGCACAGACCAGACGGAAAGTGCCAGACTCTCAACTATGCAGAAAAAACACTGTGGAGAAAACATCTTTCAACTAACATCTTGCTTCACTATGTTAGAAGTGTTTAAAATCTATGTGGAGCTTATGCAGAAAGTGCGATATACTCAACTCTGTGAAAAAACTGTGGAGAAAGCAATTTTCACCTAACATCTGTTAAAATAGTTTAAAAAGTTTAAAAAACTCTGCATGACTTACTTGGAAACTGCCATATACTCAACTCTGTGAACCAACACAGTGGTAAATCTATCAATTAACATCTTGTATCACTAAGTTAGAAGTTTTTGACAATGTATGTGGGGAACGATGTGGAGAGTGACATATACATGGTACAGTGAGAGAAAACTGTGGAAAAACCATCTTTCTCCTAACATCATGTTTCAATAAGTGAGAATTGTTTGAATACCTATGCAGGGCCTACAAGGTCAGTGCCATATAGTCAACTGTGTGAAAGGACACCTTTTAACTAACCTCTTGTGTCCCTCAGAAGTGTTTGAAAGCCTATGAAAGGTCTAGGCAGAAAGTGCCACCATATACTCAACTCTGTCAAACTGCACTTTGGGGAAACCATCTTTCAAATAAATGCAAACACACAACATACAAAGTACACACAAACACCACACATATATCACACATACCACAATTCACAAACACAACACACAAACACAAAACATTTATGAAATATACCCCACACACTACCACACGTACGTTATGCTCGACACTTATAACACACATACACGCACAGCCTACACATAACACACACCTTGCACACCGGTGGCATTAGCCACATTAATACTTAATACACACCCACGTTACACTTACACCACGTACACATATATTCATTACACACACCATATATACACCACATACTCACCATGTAGATGCCACAAAAAAATCCAACACAGATCACACATGCCCCACACACCCACAGTTATAACCTTCGCACAGTATTACCACATTCGACACATATACAGCACAATTCCAAAAAGACCACCTCTCATATACCACACCAATACTCTCCACCTACACACAACACACACACAAAACCTACACCACACATCCAGAAGACAGATGTCACCTCTTCTACACATAACCTACACATACACCACACACACTGTACATATAAACACATATCTGACACATATACGACAGAGCTACACCACTCTTACACCGAACACACAGCAGCAGATTCTACAAACACATCCCTAGCATGACACACGAATACCACACAAACACCTCACCCATTCACCACATACCAATCACACAGATATCTTCCACAGTTTACTACACACAATACACATTCCACACACACAGCACACATACACATACACACCTTACACATACCACACAAACACACTCATGTACACCATATACACGCCATATAACACACACAGCACACATACTACACAGATACCACATCTACAACAAACTCAGCATGATAATCCACACATATATGACATACACACACCACACACACCACATTTATATTACACAAACTCCACCTGTATGCCACACCATAACGCCACGGGCACCACATACAACACACACCATACAAAGACCACACACGAATATACATTATATGTGGCATGTATAGTACAATCACAACACATACACCACGCTAACAGCACACAGAAAGACACACACACCGTGCTTACCACATAAATGTTATACACAGAAACAAACCACATAAACAACATACCATCCATACAGAACAGGATCATGCACTCAACCACAACAACTCCGAATGTATACCACACACACCACACACATACCCCTCACCCACCCACCAAACGCCACCCACGTCTTGTGGTTTACTGCCTGAAATGACACTGCCCAAGTGTCATTTTATGTAGTCTTTCACATACACTCACAGGCAGCTTGTTGAAACATTCTTTGTTAGTGTGTGTTGGAAGAGGTATTATGGCAGGCGTGTAGTCTCATCCCTTGAACCTAGCTAGATGACCAGCATATCATTACCCCAGAAAGCAACCTGAAGACTGGTAGAACCAAGTACCTAGCTACAGGGAGAGAAGAGGCCACATCAAAGAAAAGGAGGAAGTGCAGAGAGAGGGGTTGGCGGAGAAATATATAAAGGGTGCTGCGAGGACAGAGAGCCCTCATTGAAGAAAGAGGGAGAGGGAGAGGAGCACACAGGGAAACACACAAGGTGAACCTTTCCCCAAAGACACATGAAAAGAGGTTCAACATCACTCCTCTGCAGGGAAATACAAATAAGTACTACTGCAATGAGATATCACCACACGTCTGTCAGAAAGGTTAAATTTCACAACACAAGGAACAACTTGTGTTGGCAAGGATGTGGAGAATGGGAAACCTTCTGCCACTGTGCGTGGGAATGGAAACTGGTGAGGCCACTCTGGAAAACAATACCATGTTTCATCAAATGTTACAAATAAGATGGCCCTGGGACACCTCATCAGTTAGGTGACTGACTCTTGATATCCACTCAATTCAGGATCTCAGAGTCATGAGACTGAGCCCTCGGGCACCGCACTGGCAGCAAGGAGTTCGCTTGGGATTCTCTCTCCATCCCTCTCTGCACCTCCCCATCTCTCCCTCTCTCCCTCTCTCCATCTGAAATTAATTAATTAATTTAAAAATTTACATTCAAAACTTAGAGTTTTCTATGATCCAGCAGTTGCACTACGAATTATTTACCCAAAACGTACAAAAATACCAATTCAAAGGGGGTAGAATCACCCCAGTGTTTTCAGCAGCACAATGAAAAATAGATGGAAAGGAACTAAATGTCCTTTGGCTGAGGAATGGATGGAGATGTGAGATATATATGATGGAATATATATATGATGGATGATAAATACATACATATATGTATATATATGATGGAATACTACACAGACGTGGAAGAGAATGAAATTTCCCTTTGCAACATTTGGCTGGAGTTCGAGAATATTAAGCTAAGTGAAATAAGTAAGTCAGTGAAAGGCTTATGCGGTATGATTTCACTCCTATGTGGAAAGAAAGAAACAAAAGAAATAACCATGATGGAAAAAAGAGAGTGGCAAAACAAGAAACATACTCTTAAATATAGAGAAAAAATTGATAGTTACCAGAGAGATGGGTATGGGGATTGGGTTATATAGGCGATGGGGATGAAAGAGTTCACTTTGTGATGTGCACCGGGTATTCTGTGGAAGTGTGAAACAACTGAAATCTACACCTGAAACTATTACACTGTATGTTAACTGGAATTTAAATAAAAACTTTAAAAACCATTCTGTATTAGCCATAAGGAAAGGCTCTGGGCTGAAGTCCCCAAAACATTACTATGCTTCACATGACATTCTTGTCCCTCATAGACATATAGAGTAACAGTTTCTTCACCACCTCTCTGTGTAGACCCTTGTGCTTTACTGCTGAAAAGTACCCTTTGCTGCAAGAGGGTTTTAAGAAGTTTCTTGGAGATATGTAGTCAGAATTAGTCTCAAACCCTTGTGTAGAAGCCCCAGGAAATGGCCTACCATTAGACCAAAGGAGGTCTCCTTTACCAACCAAGATCCGTGGTTTGTAGGTGAGTTTCCAAGCCATCCTTGACTCAAAGTAGAGCTCTGATGTCCTATAGGACATCAGGGTCTGATGTCCTAGAGGACAGCTACCCCCATGTCCCAGGTCCCCTGTTGCTGGGCAGGCAATAGTATGGTAGGAATGGGAGCCATGTGGACCCCCGCCCTAATGGATGGAACTACCTTCATTTGGAATAAAAGACAGTCTGTGAAAAATACACCATGCCCCATGACATGATCAGCACATAAAAAGGTTTTTGTATGAATAGCACACCAAGGTTCATTCCAACTACTTGATCATCACATGGAAGCACATTATTCATATTGCACAGCCACTGCTGACCCTACCTACCAATACGACGGGCTGAAACACATCAGAATTCAAAGTTCTGCTGAATTTCCTAAGGGACAATGTGGACCTCTTGCTCACAGGGCTCCTTAGGGCATCCCGTGGAAAACTCCTGTAGCCAAAGACCCCAAAAGTACTTATGATTCCAGTGCTAGCCAGATTGTGAATTTATTTTGCTAGTCATGTTCTACACATGAAGAACACTGGCCCTCGGTGTATCCAGTTTCAGAAAATTGCTTTATCATCCATCAAGGCCCGTCTTGGGGTCCATAAAAACTCAGTCTCAGAGTACTATATCTGTTTGCAGATATCCCATGGAGACCAGACCTTGTGACTGTCTGACAGGTGGAGCCAGAGTCCGTGGCCTTGGGGTTTCAGGACTATATAGACATCCAGGGCCCTAAGGCGTCAGAAGCGGTCCAGCTGACAGCTGTGCGTGGGGAGGCTCAGGCAGATGTATAGGCCAGGAGCTGTCTCCCTTACTAGGCCTTAGGGAAATGAGGATAAACATCTCCGTTCCACACTGATCGCATTTCCATTGGATGGAAATATTGAATGACCTTGGGTCCTTGATGCAGCCATCTCCTCTGTCTCCTTGTATTTCTGAATGTCTCTTGATTCACCCTTAGGAGCCATGGAGCTGACACTCGCTCAGCACATACCCAAGGATGGACATCGGGTTACCACTCCATCCAATGCGCAGTTATAGCCATCAGCTTCGGATATCCCAAAGGAGAATACCCCCTCGTATCTGTGAGCTTGGTAGTTGGTTGTACCAAGGGGTGGGGGTAGGGTAACCTGATTGCCTCCTTGCTCTGCCTAATTGAGGTGTCTTCCTTCTGAAAAGCAGTTCACACAGGAGCAGTAAGCTCCAGAATTTGGCCAGCAGAGAAAGGGCCCTTTAGGGAAAGAGGGCACAATGCCCCTCTCCACACTTTGGAGACACTGCTGCACCTCCCAGCTACAGCACTGTTACTGCTCACTCCATGCAGTATTGCAAAAAGCAACAATATCCAACCAAGTCCCAGGGCTCTCTAAGTCCTTGTGAAGGAAGAAGACAGGCCTGGTGTTGATAGGGCTCCGAGATGGAGAATCTAGAGGGCATTTTTGTCTAAACCCTCTGGTGTTCTTCTTCTTACAGCCCGGTTGCCAGAAGCAGAGTCTGGGCATTCACATCTCCATAAGATTCCTCTTCCAAGCTCTGAGGAGCTCTGGCCTTCCTTATTCACCTTGACAGATCTTTAACCTCTTGTAGAAACATGGTTCTTCCAACAATTCATTCAGAAGCAGTGTCCTCTGCCTTCTACCTGGGAGTGTGGTCCAGTCCTAGTGACTGGGGGTGAGAGTTTGCCACAAGGCTCCTTCATCAGTTCATTTGATTTCAGAAGCATGCAGCCATTCTGAGGTTCTGGGCATTTGAAGGGGCCCTGCAGAAGATGTTTGTTTTGTAGGATTGGTCAGAGATTTGGAGAGGGAGCTGGCATCTTTCTGGGCTGAGGCAAATGAAGCAAGACATCTGTCCAAGTAAATCCCCATTCTCGGTGAAAATATCGAGTTTTAGCCCACCTGGAACCATTTAATTTGCCTTGCTGTGTGTCTGAAAAAGTAATTTTTTTTCTCCCTTAGAGCCATGGAGCCATCAATAAGCTGGCAAAACTGGCTAGGCCGCAATCTCCCACTTTACTCCTGTGTTCAGTGAAGGCTATCAGTCTCTGACAAAGGAAAAAGGCTTTGAGTGCCTGGGTGCTTGGTGCTTGGCCTACTGTGGTATGAAGGATAAAATGGAGCCAGCTTGCCTCACTGTTCTGGATGACTGAGTTGCACTTATTCTGAGAAGCAGACAGTTTGCACATGGGCAGTAGGAACAAAGAGGGTGTCCACACTGGAAAATCCCATGCCAGGTTTTAGGGAACCAAGTTCTTGTTACAGATTCTTGAACAAGAGCCTTCATAGCCACATAGCTACAGCTCAAACACTGTTGCCTCCCTCAACTGATGGGAAATGTTGCAGGGATAGACCAAGTCAGAAATCCCTGGCTCCTTAAGAAAGAAGGCAGGCTTCTTGCTGACACGGCTTCCAAGTGTAGTTCTTCAGAGGGCCCCTTTGGCATAATCACACAGGCCTTTCTTATTCTGGATACCACCTGGTTGATAGGAGGGTATGTTGGGTACTTCATTCTCAACTTTATCCAAATCTCATGTGTTGCGAAGGACTCTGGCAGTGTGTGTCTCCATTGTGACTCCTGAACTTTGATGAAAGAAGTTTTGCATGGACACTACTCCAGGGGAGTGTTCCAGAGTAACATCCTCTTGCTTCAATTGGTTGTTGGTGTGCTTGTGATGGTGATAGAGGTCTTCCACTGGGCCCTTTTCAATTTGGTTTCAGAATGATGTGGCCCTCCCCACACCCAGGGTGTGTGAAGGTGCCCCGGAAGAATGCAAGTGGGTAGGCTAAGCCTGAAGTTGGGGGTGGGTACCATCTCCTGTGCGTGTCAAGGGGAAGGGGAAGTTGGGTCTCTTTCTTTGGTTTCCCCCATGCCCACTTGAATGCACAGCTTTGACTCACCCTCTATTCATTCCTCTCCAATTGTTGCTTCCCTAACTTGTCAGTTCACACCTGGAGACCCTGTGTCTGTCCCCTACTGCAACCAAGATCCCTGATTAGGGGTGAGTTTCCAAGGCTTTCCTGACCTGAGGTGTGGCTCTCAAAGTCTGATGTCCCAGAGGACATCTATTCCCACTGTCCCTGAGCCTTTGGTGTTAGGCAGGTTATAGTATCATGGGAATGGGTAGCCTCCTTTACCCTCATCCCTAATGGATGTAGCTACCCTCAACTGAAAGACCAGACTGGCAGGTGCAACATCCTCCATGACCTGACCAGCGCACAAAAGCCCTTTGAATAAATAGTGCACCAAGACCTCATTCCCACCTCTTGATCGTTGCATGGAAGCACATTCTTCATATCTCAGATCCACAGCTGACCTTAATGGATAAGATGGGCAAAAAGGCACTAGAAACCAAAGTTTCCTTCTATTTCTTAAGGGAGAATGTGGGCTTCCTGTTCACAGGTTCCCAATGGTTATCCTTTGCTGAACTCCGGGAGCCAAAGCACACAAAATGTGCTCCGGCCCTCGTTATTTCCAGTTTCATAACATTGTTTTATCATCATTCCAGGTTCGTCTTGGAGTCCTTACAAATTCAGTCTTTCAGAGTACTATTTCCAGCTTGCAATTTTCCCATGAAGACCAGCCCTTGTGACTGTGGGACAGGTGGAGCTAAAGTGGCCTTGGCCTTTTGGTTTCAGGTCTACATGGACAGGCAAAGACATCGGGCATCAGAAGGGGGTCCATCCGAGAGCTGTGTGTGTGACGAGGCTGGCCCAGACATATTAGCGTGGAACGGTCCCCCTTGCTGGGCCTAGTTGAAATGAAGATAAACATCTCTATTCCACAGTGATCACATTGCCACTGGATGGAATTATTGCATGCCCTTTGGTCCTGAATATAACCATATCCTCTCCCTTCCTGTGTTTCTTACTGCCTCTTCATTCACCTTTAGGAGTCTTGGAGCTGGCATTCACTCAGTAGGCACCCTTGGATGGGCGTTGGGTTCCCACTCAGTTTCATGCTCAGTGATAGACATCAGCATCTCACAGATATCCCAAAGGAGATATCGGAGAGACTTGATACCCAGACCATGGTGCTTGGCTGTTTGTAGTAAGGGTGGGTGAGTGGAGCCAGCACACTTCTTAACTCTGCCTGATTGATGTGCCTTCCTTCTGAAAAGCAGAGAGTTCACACAGGAGCTAAAGGCTCCAGAAGCTGGTCGGCACAGAAAGAGCATTTTATAGTAAGAGGCCACAAATGCCCTTCTCCACACTTTGGAGCTACAGCTGGGGGAACCTCCCAGATATAGCACTGTACGTTCTCACTCCTTTAAATGTTGCAAAAAGCAACAAAAGCTGACCAAGTTCCAGGATGGGCTAGGTCGTTCTGAAGGAAGAAGGCAGTGCTGACACAGCTCTCAGATGGAGACACTAGATGCAGTTTGGCATAAGCTCTCTGGTGTTTCCTCTTCATATAGTCAGGTTGCCAGGAGCTAGTTCAGGGCACTGCCTTCTCCATAGAATTCCCCTTCCAAGCTCGGAAGAGTCTGGTCTTCCTCATCCACCTTGATGCATTGTTTCTGTCTTGTAGAAACAATGTTCTTCTCACAATGACTTCAGAATCAGTGCCTCAAAGGTCCTATGTTCTGTCTTTGACGTGAGAGTGTGGTCCAGTTCTTGTGACTGTGGGATAGTTTTTGCCACAGGACTCCTTCATTAAATCACTGTTTTTCAGGAGTATGCATCCATTCTGAGGGCCAAGGCATTTGAAGGGACCCAGCAGGCGATATTTGGTGTGTATGCTGGCCAGAGATTTGGGCAGGGAGCTGGTCTCCTTCTGGGCCGAGGGCAAATGAAGCAAAACATCTATTCAAGTGCATCCTTATTCCTACTTGAAATTTTGATCTTTGGTCCACCTGGTGCCCATTTCTGTCCCCTGCTATTTTTTGAGAATGTATTTTTTTCTTCCTTAGGTGCCATGGAGCCATCTTTCAGTCACTTGGCACCCATGGGTAGGCCACAAACTCTGACTTTGCTGCTGTGCGCATTGAGAGCTATCAGGCTCTGCTCTACCAAAGGAAAGCAGGCCTTGAGTGGCTGGGTGTTGGGTGCTTGGCTTGCGGTGCTATGGAGGGTGAAGGGGACCCGGCTTACCTCACTGTCCTGGATGATTCAGGGGCCTTCATTCTGAGAAGCACACAGTTTGCACCTGGGCAGTATGAACCAAGAGGGCGTCAGCATTAGAAGAACCCTTGCCAGGAATTAAGGAACCAAGTCCTTGCTACAAATTCCTGAGCAAGAGACCTCAGAACCCCATAGCTACAGCTCAAGCACTGCTACATCCCTCAACTGATGGGAAATGTGGCAGGGGTAGACCAAGTCAGAAATCCCTGGCTCCTTGCTCCTTAGCAAGAAGCAAGGCAGGCTTCTTGCTGACAGGGCTTCCAGGTGTAGTCCTTCAAAGCTCACAAGCATTTCTTATTCTGTATAGAACCTGGTTGAAAGGAGTGTGTGACTCTACTGCTAGTGACTCTAGCAGTGTGTCTCCATTGCCACCCCTGAGCCCTTTGGATGAAAGACTGTTGGCAGGGAAACTATTCTGAGACAGTTTATTAGAGTACTATCTTCTTTCAGCTGGGGGTTTGGTAGTGTTCAACTTGGGGTTAGTGGTGGTGATACAGATGTTGCCTTGGGCAATTCTCATTATGGTTTCAAAATGATGAGACACTCCCCAAACCCAGGGTGTGCGCAGGTGCCCCGGGAGAATGCCCTGTGGCTATGCTAAGGGAGAGGTTTAGGGTGGACACTCCCTCCTGTGTTGGACACGATGCAGAAAAGGTCATACTCTCTTTTCTTGGTTTCTCCCATGACAATTTGAATGCACAACTTTGATTCAGCTTATTGTCATTCCTCTCCCATTGCTGCTTTCCTAAGTTGGTCTCAGTTCACACAGAGAGACCATGTGTCTGTGCCCTATAACAAAGGTCCCTGCAGTGGAAGTGAGTTTCCAAGACTTTGCTGAGCCAATGCAGGGCTCACAGACACCAAGGTCCCCTGTCCCTGAGCTCTTGGTGGTGGGCAGGCAACGGTATTATGAGAATGGGTAGTCACAAGGATCCTGCTCCTAATGGAAGGAGCTACCATTATTCAGAACAGACGGTCTGTGCATGTGCAGCATGCTCCATGAGCCTGGTCAGCATACAAAAACCCTTTTGAATCTACTGCACCAAACCCTCATTCCCACCCCTTGATCATCATATGGAAGCACCTTCATATCTCCGAAGCTCTGCTGCCCCCTCGATGGATACATTTGGGCAGAAGCACCCCAGAAGACAAAGTTCCTGTGTATGTCTTAAGGAAGAATGAAGGCCTCTTCCTCACAGGGCTCCAACGAGTATCCTTGGCAGCACTCCTGTAGCGAAAGCACACAAAAGGTCCCTGTGATCCCTGAGCATGCCAGCTTGTGAGTACATTGTGCTAGTCATGTTTTTCTAAACATGAAGAATTTTGGCACAAAATATTTCCAGTTTCAATACAGTGTTTTATCATCCATTCCAGTTCGTCTTCTCCATAAAAATTGTGTCTTTGAAAGTACTATCTCTGACCTACAGATGCCCGATGAGGAAAGCCCTTATGACTGTGGGAGAAAGGTGGAGGCAAAAGAGCCTAGCGCTTTTGGTTTCAGAACTGCATGGACATCCAGAGCCCTAGGGCATCAGAAGGGGTCCAGCCAAGACTGTTTTTTGGTGGGGCTAGACCAGATGGATTAGCTGGGAACTGGCTTCCTTGCTGGGCCTAGTAGAAATGAAGATAAATATCTCCATTCAACATTGATTGCATTCCCATGGGATGGAATTATTGAATGCCCTTTGGTCCTGGCTACAGGCATTCCCCTGTTTCTGACGGCGTCTTCATTCACCCTTAGCAGTCATGGAGCTGACACTCAGCAAGCATCCAGGGAAGGGCATCACATCCTGACTGTGTCCCCTGGTCAGTAACAGCCATGAGCATTGGATATTACAAAGGAGAATAAACTTCCTATTGTTGATCTTAGTGCTTGGATATTGGAAGCAAAGCGTGGGGTGAGTGGAGCCAGCTCACCTCGTTGTTCTGCCTGATTGAGGTGTTTTACTTCTCAATAGCAGACAGTTTACATGGGAGCAGTAAGATCCAGAAGGTTTTCAGCACAGAAAAGCCCTATACACGAAGAGGCACCAATGCGCCCTCTCTACGCTTTAGAGCCACAGCTGGGAGAAGCTCCCAGCTATAGCCCTGTCACTGCTTACACCATTTCATGATGGGAAAAGCAAGAGGAGCAGACCCAGCCCCAGGGCTCTCTACATCCTTCTGAAGGAAGAAGGCAGGCCTATAGCCGACAGGGCTCCCAGATGGAGACACTAGAGGGAGCCCTTGCCTAAGTCCTCTGGTGTGTCTGATTCTTCTTAGGGCCTGATTGCCAGGAGATGAGGCTGAGCCTTCCTTTCTCCATAGATTTCCCCATCCAAGGTCTGCAGAACTCTGGCCTTATCCACCTTGACACACCTTTGATGTCTTGTAGAAACAATTTTCTTCCAACAATCCGTCACAGCATCTCAAAAGTCCCATCCTCTGCCTTCCACCTGGAAGATTGGTTCAATTCTTGTGACTGCGGTGAGCTTTTGCTGCAGGGTCATTCATCATTAATTCACTTGGTTTCAAAGTATGTGGCAATTCAGATGCTCAGGGCATTTGAAGGGACTCTGCAGTGAAGACTTGGTGTTTACTCTGGGCCAGACATTTGGACAGGGAGCTGGCCTCCTTCTTGGCCGAAGGACAATGAAGAAAGACATCTTATTCCACGGAGATCCCTATTCCCACTATAATTGTCAAGTTTAGCCTACCTGGCATGCATTTCCTGTCCCTAGATGTATTTCTATTTTTTTCTCCCATAAGAGTCATGGAGCCATCAATCACTCAGAAGGGACCCCTGGGTACCTTCAAACTCTCACCCCTCTCCTGTGCTCAGTGAGAGTGGTCACTCTCTCTACCAAAGGAAATGCTCTGCTCTACCAAAGGAAAGAAAGTCTTGAAACTCTGGGTTATTTGTGCTTGGCTTGCTGTGCTATGAAGGGTGGATACTTCTGGCTGAACACAAGAGCAGAGTGGGAGATTGCAGCCTAGCCATGTTTGTCATCTGAGTTAGGGAGAAAAAATAATACATTGTCAGACACACAGCAAGGGAAAGGAAATGGGTGCCACGTGGGCCAAAACTCCACATTTATGGTGAGAACGTGGATCCACTTGGAGAAAAGGCTTCCTTCATTTGTCTCTGGCCAGAAGGAGTCCTGCTCTCTGACCAAATCTCCAGCTTAGCCTAAACACGAGACATCCTCCGCTGGTCCCCTTCACATCCCTGAGCTCAGAATGGCTGCATACTTCTGAAACCCAGTGAATTAATGAAGAAGTAGCCCTGTGGCAATCTCTCTCCTGTGGTCCGAAGGACTGGATCCGACTCCCAGGTGGCAGACCGAGGATAGACTCTTGGGACACTGATTCTGAAGGGATTGCGGGAAGAGCCTTGTTTCCACAAGAGAGCAAAGATAAGGTCGATACGGTGGGCCTCAGGTCTTCAGAGCTTGGAAGGGGAATTCTATGGAGAAAACAGTGCCCAGCACCAACTCCTGGCAACCTGGCTGGCTGTGAGAAGACACTACAGTGGGCTTAAACGAAAGCACTCTGGAGAGTCTCCATCTGGGAGCCCTGTCAGCACCAGATCTGCCTTCTTCCTTCAGAAGGACCTAGAGAGCCCTGGGACGTGGTCGGCGTTTGTTGCTTTTTGTATCATTGAATGGACTGAGCAGTGACAGTGCTGTAGCTGGGAGGTGCCACCAACGGTGGCTCCCAAGGGTAGAGAGGGACACTGGTGCCCTCTTCCTACAGGAAGGGCTCTTCCTCCACTGACCAACTTCGGGAGCTTACTTCTGGAGCCCTGTGTGAACTGTCTGCCTTTCAGGAGGAAGGCCCCTCAATCAGACAGAGCAAGGAGGCGAGCTGGCTCCAATCCCCCACCCCTTGCTGCAAACAGCCAAACACCAAGCTCACGGCTAGGAGTGTTCTCCTTTGGGATATGCGATGCTGGTGCCTCTAACAGAGCTCAGGATGGAGTGGGAACCCGATGTCCGTCCTTGGGTGCCAGCTGAGTGTCAGCTCCATGGCTCCTAAGGGTGAATCAAGAGGCAGTCGGAAACACAGGGAGGCAGTGGAGATGGCTGCAGCTAGGCAAAGGCCACTCAATATTTCCATCCAATGGGAAGGCGATCAATGTGAAATGGAGATGTTTATCTTCGTTTCCCCAAGGCCCAGCAAGGGAGCCAGCTCCCGTCCTATATGGCTGCTGGATCCTCCCCATGCACAGTTCTCGGCTGGACCCGTTCTGATGCCCTAGGGCTCTGGATGTTCAGGTAGTCCCTGAAACCACAAGGCCAGGGACTCTAGCTCCACCTGTCACGCAGTCACAACGGCTGGTCCCCATGGGATATCTGCAGCCGGATAGAGAACTTTTTAGAGTCTTTTAGGACTCACTTTTTATGGACTCCAAGACGGACCTTGACAGATGATCAAGAAATTTGCTGAAAGTGGATACACCCAGAGCCAGTGTTCTTCATGTGTAGAAGAGCCTGACCAGCACAATATATTCACGATCTGGCTAGTCGAGGTATCAAAAGAACTTTTGGGGTCTCTGACTACAGGAGGGTTCCACAGGATGCCCTTTGGAGCCCTGTGAGCAAGAGGCCCACATTCTCCCCTAAGACATTGAACGGAACTTTGAAATCTCGTTGGTTTCAGCCCGTTGTATTGGTAGAGAAGGTCAGCACTGGCTCTGCCATTTGAAGAGTGTGCTTCCATATGATGATCAAGATGTTGGAGTGAAGCTTGGTGCGCTATTTATGCAAAAGCCTTTTAGTTCCCTGATCACGTCATGGAGCATGGTACATTTTTGCAGACTGTCTGCTCTTCCGAATGAGGGTAGCCCCATCCATAAGGCAGGGGTTCACATGGCTCCCATTCCTACAATACTTTTGCCTGCCCAGTGCCAGGGGAGCAGGGACATGGGGGCTAGGCATCCTCTGGGACATCAGACCCCGACAGCCCTGCATTGGGTCAGAAATGGCTTGGAAACTCACGTACACACCAGGGATCTCGGTGGTGTAGGTCCGATACAGTGTGTCACACTGTACTTTTAGGCACCGGGCGCTACGCCATTTCCTGGTGCTTCTACACCAGGATTTAAGAATACTTCTGACTACCTATCCCCAAGAAGCTTTCTAAAACACTCTGGGAGCAAAGGCTACTTCTCAGCAGTAAAGCACAAGGGTCTGCACAGAGACGTGGTGAGGAAAGTCTTACTCTATTTCTCTATGAGTCACAAAGGATGTTGAAGCACAGTAATGCTCTGAGCACTTCAGCACGGGGACTTTCCCAATGTTAATACAGAATGTTTTTTTAAAGTGTTTTATGGAAGTTCCACGTAGTTAACACACAGTGCAATAATAGTTTCAAGTGTAGATTTCAGTTGTTGCACCCTTCCCCACAGCACCCGGTGCACATCGCAAAGTGTACTCTTCCATGCCCATCTCCTATAGAACCCAATCCCCGCACCCATCTCTTCTCTTAACTTTCAGTTTGTTGTCTATAGTTAACAGTCTGCGTCTTGTTTTGCCACTCACTTTTTCCTCCACGATTATATATTTCTTTTGTTTCTTCCATTCCACATAAGAGTGAAATCATACGGTATCAGCCTTTCTCTGACACTTATTTCACCTGGCGTTATAATCTCGAGCTCCAGCCAAATCGTTGTAAGGAAAATTACATTCTCTTCCCTGGCTGCTCAATACTCTTTTGTGTGTGTGTATGTATACTTATACATATGCCACAACTCCATCCATTCCTCAGCCAGTGGACATGTGAGCCTTTTCCATCTTTGGCTAAGTTTTCGTTGTGCCGCTAAAAACACTGGCGTGCCTATATCCCTTTGAATCGGTAATTTTGTATCCTTTGGGTAAATACTTCGCAGTGCAAGTGCTGGATCATAGGGCAACCCCATGTTTTAAGGGGTGAGTGTTTTCATTAGTTAATCGATTTGAGTGGGAGAGAGGGAGAGACGGAGATATGGGGAGGGGCGGAGAGAGACAGAAAGAGAATCCGATGCAAACTTCATGCTGCCAGTGAGGAGCCCAACGAGGGCTCTGCCCATGACTGTGGGATCCAGGCTTGAGTGGATGGATATCGAGTCAGTCACCTAACTGTGCCATCCAGGTGCCCCAGGGCCATCTTATTGGCAAACTTTTGACAGAACTTTGTACTGTGTGCCAGAGTGGCCACAGCAGTTTCCATTCCCACCCACAGTGGCAGAGGGTTTCCCGTTCTCCACATCCTTGGCAACACCAGTTCCTTGGGTCGTGAAATTTAGCCCTTCTGACAGACGTGTGGTGGCCTCTCACTGTAGTATTGATTTGTATTTCCCTGATGATGACTGATGTGGAGACTCTTTTCATGTGTCTTTGAGGAAAGGTTCACCTTGTGTGTTCCCCTGTGTGTTCCTCTCCCTCCCACACTTTCTTCAATGAGGGCTCGTCTCCTCGGCAGCACCCTCGATATATTTCCCCCCCAAACGCCCTGTCGGCACTTCCGCCCTTTCTTTGATGTGCCTTCTTCTCCTCCTGTAGCTGTGGTCTTGGTTCTGTCCATCTTCTGGTTGCTTTCTGGGGTATTGGGAATGATTTGCTGGTCATCTAGCTATGTTCAAGGGATGAGACTACAGGCCTACCGTGCTACCTCTCCCAACACACACTAAGGAAGGTTTCAACAAACTGCGTCTGAGACGTATGTGAAAACTTACCTGAAAGACACATGAGCAGTGTCGTTTCAGGCAGTAAAGCACAATGCGTGGGCGGCGTCTGGTGGGTTCTCGAGGGGTACGTGTGTGGTGTACGTTTGGAGTGGTTGTGGTTGGGTGCATGATCCTGTTCTGTACGGATGGTATGTACGTTCTATATGTGTTGTGTGTCTGTGTATCGCATTGGTGTGGTGAGTGTGGCGTGTGCCTGGTGTGGGTGGTTTATAGGTGGTGGGTGTGTCTTTCTGTGTGCTCTGGGTGTGGGATATGTGTTGGGATGGTACTATATATGTCATGTGAGCATGCTAGACTTATGATGTATGTTTGCGTGCCACCTATGTATGGCGTGTGTGTTTTGTACGTGCTGCCTGGTGTGGTGTTGGCGTGTGGCATACAGGTGAAGAATGTGTGATATATAAGTGTGGTGTGTGTGGTGTTTGTGGTGTCTTTATGTCATACTTGTATGGATTATCATGCTGCGTTTATTGCAGATGTGGTATCTGCGTAGTGGACGTGTGTTGTGTGTGGTGTAGGTCTGGCATGTGTGTGTGGTGTACCTAGGGAGTGTGTTTGTGTGTCTTACAGGTGTAGGGCATGTGTGTATGTGTGTTGGTGTGTGTGGAATGTGTATTGCGTGTAGTAAACGGTGTGTGGAAGATATCTGTGTGATGTGTATGTGGTGTGTATGTGGTGAAGGGGTGAGGTGTTTGTGTGGCATTCGTGTGTCATGCGAGGGATGTGTTTGTAGTAGGTGTTGCTGTGTGTTCGGTGTAAGAGTGATGTAGCTGTACGGTATAGGAGTCACATTTGCAGCGATATGGGCAGGGTGTGTGTGGCGTATGTGTAGGTTATGTGGGTAGAGGAAGTGGCATCTGTCTTCTGGATATGTGGTGTAGGTTTGGTGTCTGTGGTGTGTAAGTGGAGTGTGTTTGTGTGATATAGGAGAAGTGGTTTGTTTGGAAATTGTGTGTATGTGTTGAATGTGGTAATACTGTGGGAGGGTTGTAACTGTGGGTGTTTGGGGCTTGTGGGATCTGTGTTGGATATGTTGTGGCCTATGCATGGTGAGCGTGTGGTGTTTCTGTGGTGTGTGTAATGTATGGTTGTGCACATGGTGTATGTGTGAGGTTGCATGGTGTATGTGTGCAGTGTTAACGTGGCTAGTGCGGCGTGCAAGGTGTGTGGTATGTGCAGGGTGTGCGTGTATGTGTGTTATGCATGCCTTGAGTGTAATGTACAGGTGTTCGTGTGTGGTGTATTTTTCATGTTTTGTGTTTGTGTGTTGTGGGTATGTGTATTGTGGTGTGTGATATATGTGCGGTGTTTGTAATTGGTGGGTTGTGTGGTTGCATATTAGTTACAAGATGGTTTCCCCCAAGTGCAGCTGGACAGAGTTGATTGAGCATATGGCACCTTTCCTCT
The DNA here is from genome assembly GCF_028018385.1 of Neofelis nebulosa. NCBI lineage: Eukaryota > Metazoa > Chordata > Mammalia > Carnivora > Felidae > Neofelis > Neofelis nebulosa. Next base: position 54,409,104 of record NC_080797.1, on the reverse strand, counting down.
GAGTCCCCACGTAGGTTTTCAAACACTTGTAACTGAGGGAAACAAGATGGTAGTTAAAAGGTAGTTTCCCCAGTGTTCTTTCACAGACGTGAGTGTATGGCACTGACCCTGTAGGCCCCACATAGGTTTTTAAATAGTTCTCACGTATTGAAACACGATGTCAGATGAAAGATGGTTTCTCCTCAGTACTCTCTCACAATGTCGAGTAAATGTCACTTTCCACACGGTTCCCCTCATAGGATTCAAACAATTCTAACTTAGGGATACACGATGTGATTTGAAAGATGGTTTCCCCAAAGTGCACTTTGATAGACGTGAGTATATGGCTCGATCCTCATAGACCCCACATAGGTTTTCGAACACTTCTAACTTGCTGGAAAAAAAGGGATGCTTAAAGATGGTTTCTGCACAAGATTCTTACACAGTGGGTGGTTTTCAAGCCATTCTAACTCGGTGAAACGAGATGTCAGTTAAAAGATGGTTTCCTGAAAGTGCACTTTGACGGAGTTGAGTCTATGGCACTTGCCCTGTGGGCCCCGCAATGGTTTGCAAACAGTTCCCACTTAGCGAAACCAGATATTAGTTGAAAGACTGATTCCCTACAGTGTTGTTTCACAGCATGGAGTGTAGGGCATTTGCGCCTAGGCCCTGCATACGTTTTCAGACGCTTCTAACTTAGGGAAAGCAGATGTGAGTTGAAAGATGGTTTCTGCACAGTATGTTTCCACAGAGTCGAGTGAATGTCACTTCACCCATCGTTCCCAGCAATGTCTTCCAAACATTTCCAACACGTTGAAACAAGGTGTTAGTTGAAAGATGCTTTCCCCGCAAGTGTTTCACAAAGTTGAGTGTATGGCACTATCCGACCAGGCCCCACCTGTGTTTTCACACACTTCCAAGTTAGTTGAACCAGAAGTTGCTGGAAAGGTGGTCTCCCCAATGTGCACTATGACAGAGTTGAGCATATGGCCCTTTCCACATGGGTACTGCCTAAGATTTCAAACGCGGCTAACTTGTACAAGATGTTAGGTGAAAGATGATTTCTCCACAGTGTTCTTTCCCAGTGGCTGGTGTTTGTCACCTTCCACATCGTTCCCCACATAGGACATGAAACAATGTTGACGGAGGGATATAAGATGTTACTTGAAAGATGGTTCCCTCAACGTGCCGTTCGACAGGGTTGACTATATGGCACTTTGCACATAGTCCCCGCAGTTTTCCAAGCACTTCTGACTTAGTGAAACCAGGATGTCAATGAAAACATATTTGACCCAGAGTTTTCTTTCCCATAGTTGGTTAAATGGCACTTTGTCGGCCCCGCATAGGTTTTCAAGCCGTTCTCCCTTAGTGAAACAAGAGCCAAGGTGAAAGTCTGTTTCACCATCGTGTTGTTTCACATGATTGAGCATATGTCACTTTCCGCCTAGGCCCAGCTTACGTTTTCAAACACTTCTAACTTAAGAGACACCTGATGTGAGTTGAAACATGGTGTCTCCACAGTATAGTTTCACAGAATCGAGTATATGTCCCTTTCCTCATCATTCTTAGCAAAGTGTTTGAAACCCTTCTGACATGGTGAAACAAGAGGTTAGTTGAAAGATGGTTTGACCTCAGTGTTGTTTCAGAGTCGAGTATATGGCACTTTCTTCCTAGTCCCCGCATAGGTTTCCAAACACTTCCAGTTAGTTGAATCAGATGACACTTGAAAGGTGGTTTCCCCAAAGTGCAGCTGGTCAGAGTTCAGTATATGGCACTGTCCACATAGTCGCCGCATGGTTTTTCAAACCCTTCTAACGTAGTGAAACCATATGTTAGTTAAAAGATCTTTCAGCCAAGGTCCTTTCACACAGTTGACTATATGCTGCTTACTTGGTAGGGCCCGCTTTGGTTTTCAGCCAGCTTTCATGTAGTGAAACAGGATATCATTTGCAACACTTGTGGTTCACCACAGTGCTGTTTCACACAATTGAGCGCAGGGCACTTTCTGCATAAGTCCCCGTAGGTTTCAAACACTACTAACTTAGTGAAACGAGAGTGTAGCTGCAAGACGGCTTCCCCGCAGTATTGTTTCACAGAATTGAGTATATGGCACTTTCTGCGTAGGCCCGTATACTTCAGGTCTCCAAACGGTTCTCACTTGGTGAAACAAGATGTTAGTGGAAAGATCGTATCTCCACAGTACTCCTTCACAGGATCGGGTAACTATCACTTTCCACATCGTTCCCTGCATAGGATGTCAAGCAATTCCAACTTAGTAAAACAAGATGTGACTTGAAAGATGGTTTCCCCAAAGTGCAGTTTGACAGAGGTGAGTATATGTAGATGACATTTTCAGTATAGGCCTCTCCTAACTGTTCAACGTCTGCTAACTTAGAGAAAGGAGCTGTTATGTGAAAGATGGTTTCCCCCAGGGTTGTTTCACATACTTCAGGATATAGCACTTAGTGTATACGTCCAGATACTTTTCAGACTCTTCTAAGTTAGTCAAACGAGACGTTAGTTGCAAGATGGTTTCTCCGCTGTATTCTTTCCGAGTATTGAATACACACCACTGGCCATATAGCTCCCCGCGTGGGTTTCCAAACACTTCTGTCATAGTTAAACAAGATGTTAGGTGAAAGAGTGTCCCAACGTGCAGGGACTTGACAGAGTACATGGCACTTTCTGCATAAGCCCCCACGGAGTTCTTCAAACACTTCTAACCAGGTGAAACAGGATATCAGTTGAAAGAAGGTTTCTGCACAGTGTTCTTTTCACAGTGGCTGGTGTATGTAACCTTCCCCCTCGATCCCCACATAAGTCTTCAAACACTTCCAACTGAGCGAAACGAGCTGTTAGTTAAAAGATGATTTTCCCCACTGTGTTCTTTCACACAGTTGACTCTAGGACACTTCGTAGGCCGTGCATGTTTTCAAACAGTTCTCAGTGAAACCAGATGCCAGTTGAAAGATGGTTTCTTCCCAGTACTCTCTCACAACGTCACTTTCCCCATCGATCCCCGCATGGGGTTACAAACCCTTCTGACTTAGTGAAAGAGAACGTTGAAAGACGTTTTCCCCACAGTGTTTTCATGGAGTGTGAGGCCCTTTCAGTCTGGACCACACAGGAGCTTTCAGACACTTCCAATTTAGTTGAATCAGATGTCACTTGAAAGGTGGTTTCTCCCCAAAGTCCGGTTGGACAGAGCTGCGTATACATGACCCTTTCCACATCATTCCCTCCATAGGTTTTCAAACCTCTTTCTATGGTAGCGACACAAGGTGTTAGTTGAAAGATGGTCTCGCCAAAGTGCAGCTTGACAGAGTTGAGTATATGGCACTTTCTGCATTCATCCCGGCATAGTTTTGCAAATGCTTCTAACGTCCTAAATCAGGTGGTTACAAGACCCTTTACCCAGAGTGCTCTTTCTCACAGTTGAATCTATGGCACTTTGTAGGTTTTCAGACAGTTCACAGTGAAACCAGATGTTAGTCGCAAGATTGTTTCCCTACAGCGTCGTTTCACAGAATGGAGTACACGGCACTTGCGCATAGGCCCTGCAGAATTTTCCCAACTCTTCTAACTTGGCGACAGCAGATGTGAGTTGGAAGACCGTTTCTCCACAGTACGATTTGGCTGTGTCGAGTATATGTCACTTTTCTCATGGTTCCTAGGAGAGTGTTTGAAACACTTCTAACACGGTGAAACAAGATGTTAGTTGAAAGGTGGTTTCCCCAAAAGCTGCTTGACACACTTGAGCATAGGGCACTTTCCGCATAAGCCCCCATAGGTTTTCAAATACTTCCAAGTGAACCCAGATGCCCTTTGGCTGTGGGGTGAAGCCTGTGGCTTCACCACAGTGTTTTACAGAGTTGAGCCTATAGCACTTCCCGCGTAGTACCGGCATAGGTTTGCAAACACTTCTAAGTGGAACAAGAAGAGGTTACTTGAAACGTGGAAACCCCACAGTGTTGTTTCAGAGTTGACTATATGGCACTTTTGACGCCGGCCCTGCACGGGTGTTCAAATACTTCCAACTTTGTGAAGAGAGACGTTATTGGAAAAATGGCTTCCCCACAGTGACTCACAGAGGTGACTGTATGACACTTTTGGTGTAGTCTCCGCCCGGTTTTCAAAGACTTCTAACTTAGTGAAATATTTTAGTTGGAAGATGGTTCCCCAAGCTCTTGTGTCACAGAGCTGAGTACCTGGCACTTTCCGCCTAGACCCCGAATAGTTTTCAAACCGTTTTCAATTCGTGAGGCCAAATGTTAGCTGAAAGATCGTTTCAGCACACTGTTGTTTCCCACTGTTGAGTATGTGGCACTTAGCCGTTAGGCTTCTCCTAGGTTTTCAAACACTCCTGTCTCAGCGAACCCAGACGGTAGTTGAAAGGTGGTTTCCCCACAATGTAGTTTCCCAGAGGTGAGTGTATGGCACCATCCTGCTACGCCCTGCGTGCGTTTTCAAACACTTGTTACTGAGTGCAACCAGATCTCAGCAGAAAGATGTTTCCCAGATAGACTTGTGTCCCGAGGTGAGTATGAGACACTTTCGGTGTAGGCTCCGCGTGGTTTTCAAACACCTCTAACTTAGTGAAGCGAGAGATGAGTTGGAGGATGGGTTCCCCACAGTGGTCTATCTCAGAGTTGCCTATATGGCCCTTTCCGCAGAGATCCCGCATAGTTGTGAAGCCATTTTAACTTAGTGAAACTAGATGATAGTTGAAACAACGTTTCCCCACAAGCTTTTCGCAAGGTGATGGCACTTTCCGTGTAGGCTTCACATAGGTTTCCAAACACGTTTCACTTAGTGAGACCCGGGGTAGGTGAACGACGGTTTCCTCCCAATGTTCTTTCCCAGAAAGGAGTGTACGGCACTCTCTCTCCACTTCGGCCCCGCCTGTGTTTTTCAACGCTTGTAATTTAGTGTAACCAGACGTTCAGTGAAAGGTTGTTTCCCCAAGTGTTTGTATCCCTGAGGTGAGTGTATAGCGCTTTCCCTGTACGCCCCGCATAGGGTTTCAAACTCTTCTAATTTTGTGAAACGAGATCTTTATTAACGACGGTTTCGCCACACTGTTTTTTCACAGAGTTACATAAGGCGCTTTCCGCATAAGCCCTCCATGGGTTTTCCAACATTTATAACGCAGTGAACAAGGTGTGAGCTGAAAAAGTGAAACACGTAACTTAGTGACACAGGATGACAGGTGAAAAACGCTTTCTCCACAGGATTCTTTCACAGTGGCTGCTATATGTCACCTTCCACGTCGTTTCCAGCATACATTTTCTAAGTTTTCTACGTCAAACAGGATGTTATTTGGAGGATGGTTTCCTCACTTTGTTGTTTGGCAGAATTGAGTATACGGCCCTGTCATTATCGGCCCCGCCTGCTTTTTCACGCATTTTTGACTTAGTGATACAAGATGTTAGTTGAGAGATGGTTTGTCCACAGTGTTCTCTCACAGGGTCGTGTGTAGGTCACTTTCCGCATCGTTCCCTGCCTGGCTTGTCAAACCCTTCTAACGTAGTGATACAAGATGTAAGTTGAAAGATGGTTTTCGCCAAGTGCACTTCGACAGAGTTGAGTATACGGTTCCGTCGGCACATGACCCGCATAGTTTGTCCACCACTTCTAATTTTAGTGAAGCGATGTGTTACCTGAAAGAGAGTTTCTTTGCTTTGTTTCACAGGTTCTTTGTCACTTGCCGCGTAGACCCTGCCTAAGTTTTCAAACGGTGGTGACTGACTGAAATCAGGTGCTAGTTGAAAGATGTTTTCACCACAGTGTTTTCCCAGAGTTGAGCATCTCGCACTTCCCGTCTAGTCCGTGCTTAGGTTTCCAGACTCTTCTTTCTTGGTGGAACAAGAAGTTACTTGCAAGGTGGTTTGTCCAGAGTACTCCCTCACAGCGTCGACTATGGGTCACTTTCCACATCGTTCCCCGCATAGGTTTTGAAACGCTTCTAATGTAGGGACAGAAGCTGTTAGTTGGAAAGATGGTTGCCACAAAGTGCAGTTTGACATTATGAGCCCTGCCTAGGTTTTCAGTGAGTTCTCACTCGGTGAAACCAGATGGCAGTTGGAAGATTGTTGCACCGCAACGTTGTTTCACAGAGTGGAGTATAAGACACTATCCGCCTAGGCCCCCGCGTGTGTATCCAAACATTGCACCCTTCGTGAAAGACGCTCTAAGGTGAAAGAGTATTTCCCCCGAGTGTTTCAGAGTGGAGTATAGGGAACTTACCACGTAGATCGTGCATAGGTTTTCAAACGTTTTAACTTTGTGAAACCAGATGGTAGGCGAAAGATTCCTTCTCCACCCTGTTGGTTCACAGAGTTGTGTATATGACACTATCCTCCTAAGCCGCGCATGGGTTTTCAAAGGCGTCTACCTTAGTGACACAAGTTGTCACTTGAAAGATGGATTGTCCACAGTAGTCTCTCACAGGGTCGATTAAAGGTCATTTTCCGCATCATTCCCCGCATAGGTTTTCAAACACTTCTACCTTAGTGAAGGAAGATGTTAGTGGAAATTTGGTTGTTGCAAGCTGTAGGGTGACAGGTTTGAGTAGTTGGCACTATTGGCCTAGGCTCCGCGTAGCTATTCAAAGACTTCTAACTTTGTGAAACGGGATGCTACTTGAAAGACGCTTTCTCCCCCTGTTGTTTCACAGAGATGAGTATACGACACTTGTCCTGTAGGCCTTGCATAGGTTTTCCAATGAGTTCTCACTTAGCGAAATCAGATGTTACTTGAAAGAATGTTCCACCCACAGTTATTTTCAGAGAATGCAGCCTATGGCACTATCTGCCTAGGCCCCGCATGTGCATTGCAGCGTTTTTAGCTTGGTGAAAGGAAGCTTTAGGTGAAAGATTTCCCCACAGTGCTGTTTTACAGAGTTGAATATATGGCACGTTGCCTGTAGACCCGCCGTTCCTTTCCCACCAATTCTGAGATCAGATGCTAGAGGGACGACGCTTTCGCCACAGTGCTGTTTCACAAAGTTGAGGACAAGGCACTTTCCTCATAGAGTTCGCATAACGTTTCAAACACTTCTCACCATATGACAAGGTGACAGGACGATAATCTCCCGGCCTTTCATAGAGTTGTGTCTACTGCACTCTCTGAGTAGGTTTTCCAATGGTTCACACTGGGTGAAATCCGATGTTAGTTGAGGGAATATTTCACCCAGCATATTTCACAGAAGGTAGTAAATGGCACTATCGGCCTGGGCCCCGCACGTGTGTTCAAACATTTGTAGCTTTAGTGGAAGCAGGTTTCAGGTGAAACGTGGTTTCACCACAGTGTTGTTTCAACCGTTGCGCGTATGGCACGTTCCATGTAAGTCATGCTTAGGTGTTGAAATTACTTTCAGTTTCTGAAACCAAATGTTGAAAGAGAGCTTCAGCACACTGTTGTTTCAGGGAGTTGAGTATATGGCACATTCCGCACAATTCCCTGCCGGGCTGTTCAAACTCCGGTAACTTAGTGAAACCAGATGTTAGTGGGAAGATGGATTCCCCAGTGTTGTTTGACAGAATTGCGTATATGGCACTTTTTGCCTAGGGCCCGCCATGGTTTTGGACAAGCTCTAACTTAGTGAAAGGAGTTGTTCGTATCAAGATGATTTCCCCATAGTTTTGTTTCCAACAGTGAAGTGTATTGGTGTTTCCGGCTAGGAGCTGCATAGGTTGTCAAACCCAGTGCCTACAAATGCACTTACCATGTTGACCCCAGAGAGTTTTCCAGAGTTGCCACTCATATAAACCAGATAGATGTTAATTGAAAGATAATTTCACCAGAGTGTTATTTCACAGAGTTGGCTAGATGGCACTTTCAGCATAAGCCCCACCTAGCCTTTTAAACACTTCTCAGTGATACGAGACGTTAGTTGAGAGAAGTTTTGTCCACAATATATTCTCTCAATGTGGAGTATAAACCACTCTGCATAGTTTGACGCTTATATTTCAAACACTTCTAACTTGATAAAAGATGTTAGGGGAAAGATGATTTCGGCAAAGAGTAATTTGACAGAGTTGTATACATGGCACTTTGAGCATAGAACCTGCGTAGGCTCAGTGAATCGAGATGATCGTGGGAAGATTTTTTCACCACAGTGTTGCCTGACAGAATACAGTCCATAACACTTTATGTGTTGGTCCCTTAAGGGTTTCAAACACATCTAACAGACAAGCCAGATGGTGGATGAAAGATTATTCACCTCGTTGTTTCACAGAGATACATGCTTTGCACTATCTTCCTAGGTTCGGCTTGTGTATTCAAACACCTGAGTTAGAGGGGACCTGCATTTTAGGTGAACGATGTTTCCCCCAGAGCCTAGGTTCACAGAGTTGCGTAGATGGCATTTTCCTTGTAGGTCATGCTTGGGTTTTCAAATTATTTTAACTATGTGAAAGCAGATGTTCGGTGAAAGATGCTTTTTCCCAGTGGTTTTTCAGAGTTCACTCTCTGGCACTTTCCTCACAAGCTGCGCATAGGTTTCAGACATTTGTAACTTAGGGATACAAGATATTAGTTGAGAGATGTTTTCCCCACATTTTCTCTCCACAGTATGTGACACTTTCTGCACAGGTCCCGCATAGATTTTCACACCTTTCCAACAGTGATACAAAATGTTAGTTGCAAGGTGGTTTCTCCAAAGTACAGTTTGACAAGGCTGGCGCTTTTCCCATAATCCCCGCAGTTTTTCAAACACTTCAGACTTAGTGAAAGATGTTAGGTAAACGACGTTTTAACTGGCGTGTTTTTCTCACACTTGACTAATTGGCCCTTTGTCGGCCCCGCGTAGATATTTAAACAGTTCTCCCCTAGTGAAACAAGAGCTTAGTTGAAAGACTGGATCATCACCGTGTTATTTCACATGGGTACATGTCACTTTCCGCTTTGGCCCCAGCTAAGTTTTCAATCACTTCCATCTTATAGTCACCAGATGTGATTTATCACAGGGTGTCTCCACACTATGTTTCCACAGAGCCGAGAGTATATGTTCCTTTCCTCATCGTTCCTAGCGACGTGTTTCAAACACTTGTGACATGGTGAGACAAGATGTCAGTTCAAAGATGGTTTTTCCGCAGTGTTGTTTCACAGAATTGAGTATATGGCCCTTTACTTCCAGGCCCCGCATAGGTTTTCAACCACTTCTACCTCAGAGAACCCAGACGATAGGTTGAAGGGTGGTTTTCCCACAGTGTGCTTTCACACAGTTGTGTATGGCAGTTTCTGCAAAAGCCCCGCATGTGTTTTAAGCATTTGTAGCTGAGTGAAACCACATGTTGAGAGAAAGATTTCCCACAGTGCACTTTCCCTGAGTGGAGTATGTGCCACTTCGGTATAAGCACCTCATGGTTGTGAAACACCTGTAACTCAGTGTCGCATGAGATGAGTTGGAAGGTGATTCCCCACAGTGTTCTATCTCAGAGTTGCTTGTGTGGCGTTTTCCGCATAGTTCCCACATATTTTGCAATTTTCACTTAGTGAAACCAGCTGTTAGTTTCACCACACTCTTTTATCACAGCGTTCAGTATTGGCGCTTTCCTTTTAAGGCTGCTTGTGTGTAATAATATTTCTAACGTTCTGAAACGAGTTTTTACTTGAAAGATGTTATCCCCACAGTATTTCCTTCCTAGGTATATGGCACTTTCGGTTTAAGCCTGCGCCAGTTTTCAAATCCTTGTAACTTAGTGACACGAGACGTTAGTTGAAGATCGTTTCCCAAGCAATGGGTATCCGGCACTCTAGAGTAGGCACCACTAATTTTTCAAACCCTTGTAACTATGCGCAATGAGAAGTTAGTTGAGAGATGGTCTTCCCAGTGTTGTTTCATTGAGTTGACTCTATAGCACTATTCCCACAGGCCCCACATGTGTTTTCAAACATTTGTAACTTAGAGAAACCAGATAGTAGTTGAAACCTTGTTTCATGACACTGCTAGTCACGGTTGAGTAATACCCTTTGTTGGTTAAGTCTCTCATAAGTTGTAGTTTAAAGACATTTTCCCACAGTGTTGTTTTACAGTGGTGACTTTCCGGCACTTTTGGGGTAAGCCTTCCTGATTCTCAAACAGTTCTAAATAGTGAAACAAGATATCGGTTGAAAAGTACTTTCTCCACAGTATTCCCTCCCCGTCGAGTACATGTCACTTTCCCCATGGTTCTCCGCATAGGGTGTCCAAACGCTTCTGCATTAGTAATGCCAGCTGTTAACTAAAGGTTCCCGCAACTTGCAGTTTGACCGAGTTGAATACATGGCAGTTAGTGCCTATACCCCTCATGGTTTTTCAAAGACGTCTTAGTGCAATGAGATGTTAGTAGAAGTTTCCCTACTTAGTTTCTGTTTCCCTAATTTACAGTTTGACAGAGTCGAGTATATGGCGCTTTCTGCATAAGCCATGCCATAGGTTTTCGAAAACTCACGTAGTGTGGGTCCAAAGATGGATTCCCCACAGTGTTTTTTGACAGATTCGAGCACATGGCACTTTCTGCATAGGCCCCGTGTTGGTTGTCCAACAACTTTGACTTAGTGAAACGAGATTTTCGTTGCAAGTTAGTTTCCCTACACTGATATTCCACAGAGTTGACTCTAAGGCATTTTCGGTGCAAGCCCTTCATTTCTCTTCAAATACTTGTATCTTTGTGCAACTTGATGTTAGATGAAGGATAGTTTCCCTAAAATGCTGCTTGACAGATTTGAGTATCAGGAACTTTCCATGCAGGCTCTGCATAGGTTTTCAAACACTTCTAAATTCCTAAACGACACTGTATTTGAAAGACTGGTTCTCTAATAATTTCACAGAGCTGAGTGTATGGTCTTTTCTGTGGAGACCTCACATGGTTTTTCTAACAATTCTCACTTATTGAAACAAGATAATTGCTGAGGGATGGTTTCACCACAGGTTTGTTTCCAATAGTAGAGTGTATGGCACTTTCCACATAGGTCCTGCGTAAGTTTTCTACTACTTCTAACTTTGTGAAATGCACAGAGTTGAACTGACCTTTGTCAGTTGCAAGGGTCACTACAGTGTTGGTTCACAAAGCCGAGAATAGGACACTTACCTGATAAGCCCCGCATTAATTTTCAAACACTTCTAACAGTGAAGAAAGGTGTTGCTTGAAAGATGATTTCTCCTGTTTTATAGAGTTGAGCTGATGGCCCTTTCGGTGTGGACCCCGCAAGGGTTTCTGAACCCTTCTCTCTTAGTTTAATTAAACAGGATGTGTGCTGAAAGATGGTTTCACCACACATTTGTTTTTAGAGCTAAGTGTATGACACTTTCCTTGTGGCCCCCGCAAAAGTTTGTAAACAGTTCTAACTTACTGAAACCAGATGTTACTCCAAAGATGATTTGCCCACAGTGATGTTTCACAGAGTGGAGTATACGGCACTATGTACACAGGACCCCAAACTGTTTTCAAATATTTTCAAACATTTCTAACTTGGTGAAACAAGATGTTAGCAGAAAGATGAGTTCCCCCCCCCCCCACAGTTTGGTTTCACAGAGTTGAGTGCACGGCACTTTCCCTACTGTAGGGAAAGGCCTCCAAATTTTAGTGAAACAAGGCGTTCATTGAAAGGTTTCCTTACAGTGATGTTTCATACATGAGTCCCCTCATAGTTCTTCGCGTGCATTCTCAAAAACTTCTAAGTGAAGATTATGTTAGTTGAAAGATGGATTCCTAAAGTGGGGCTTGCCAGAGTTGAGTATATGCCATGATGTGTCCTTATCATCTGTTCGTAAACGACATGTTAGTTGAGAGATGGCTTCCCCCAAGTTTTTCACAAATTTGGGCATATGGCACTTTGTGTGTAGGTCCCTCATGGGTTTTCTAACAATTCTCACTTATCACGTCCTGAAACCAGATATTTGCTGAAAGATGGTTTTATCACAGTGTTTCACATAGTAGAGTATATGGCCCTTTCCTCATAGCACCCACATAGGCTTTCAACTACTTCTCACTTTGTGGAATGTGATGTTAGTTGCAAGAGAGTCTCTACTGTGTTGGTTCACAAAGTTGAGTATGCAGCACTTTCCATGTTGGTCCTGCAGAGATTTGTAATCTCTTCTAACTTTGTTAAAGATGTTTGCTGAAAGATGCCATCGCCACCTGGTTGTTTCACAGAGTTGAGTGTAAACATTTCCACCTAAGTCCCGCATAGCTTTTCAGACACTTCTAACTTACTGGAACAAGACGTTAGTTGAAAGGTGATTTCCCCGCAGTGTTTCATAAGTTTCAGTGTATGGGACTTTTGGTTTAGTCCCCGCATGGGATTTCAAACACTTCTAACATAGTGAAACCAGATGTTAGTTGATGGTATCAGGACTAGTGTTTCACAAGTTTTGGTGTCAGTCCCGCAAGCGTTTTCAAACAATTCCAACTTAGTTGAAACATATATTTGAAAAGTGGTTTGTCTACAATGGTGTTTGAGGGTGAGAAAAGGGCGCTTTAGTTATACTTCTGTGTCTAGGATTTTGACTCTTGTAACTTTGTGAAAAAAGTTGATAGTGGAGAGACGTTTCTGCACACTGAGTATACAGAGCATTGAGGATATGACATTTTATGTAATTAAGGCATTTTCACCTAAGTCCCGTTTCAGTGAGTGAGAAGTGCTTGAAAACTTGAGGGAAAGTATGAGGAAGGTGATTTGTTCTTGAGGCTGAAAATTATTGTGGAGAAACCGTCCTTCAACCACCATCATGTTAGAGTTATGTTATGTCTGAGTTACGTTATGTTACAGTTACGTCATGTTATGTTTTCATGTTACGTTCTGTTATGCGGGGTCTATGTATAGAGTGCCATACACTCTGGCAAATAACAGTGTGCGGAAACCGTCTTTCAACCAACATCTTATTTCACTACATTAGAAGTGTTGGGGACGCCTGGGTGGCGCAGTCGGTTGAGCGTCCGACTTCAGCCAGGTCACGATCTCGCGGTCCGTGAGTTCGAGCCCCGCGTCAGGCTCTGGGCTGATGGCTCGGAGCCTGGAGCCTGTTTCCGATTCTGTCTCACTCTCTCTCTCTGCCCCTCCCCCGTTCATGCTTTGTCTCTCTCTGTCCCAAAAAAAAAAAAAAAAACGTTGAGAAGTGTTGGAAAACCCATGTGGAGTCGACACCAAAAGTGCCATGTACTCAACCTTGTGAAAAAACTCTGTGGTGAAACTATCATCTGCTTCCACTGTTAGAAGTACTTGAAGACCCATGCAGGGCCAACAACGAAAGTGCCATATAGAAAACTGTATGAAGAAACACCGTGGGGAAACAGCTTGCCACTAAAATCTTATTCCACTCAGATGAAACTGTTTGAAAACCTATGCGGAGCTTATAATGAAAGTGCCATACACTCATCTCTGTGAAACAACAGCTTATCTGAGAGTTGTCGTATACTCAACTCTATGAAACAAGACGGTGGGGAAACCTTTCACCTAACATGTGGTTTCACGAAGCTAGACGTGTGAAAACCAGGTTGCGGCCTATGCAGAAAGTGCCTTATACTCAAATCTGTGAAAGCAGAGTGTGCGGAACCATCTTTCAACAAAATTTCGGTTTCACTAATTTGGAAGTGATGGAAAACTTATGCGGTTAACTTTGAGACAAATGCCATATAGTTAACTCTGTGAAACAACACTCTGGTGTAAACCTCTTTCAACGACCGTCTGATTTCACTAATTTAGAAGGTTTTGAAAACACATGCAGGCAACAATGGGGAATGTACGATTACTCAACTCTGTGCCACAACAGTGTGGTGAAACCATCCTTCATAACATCATGCTTCCCTGCCAGGTTTTTCACCATTTGCAGGGAATTTTGACGAGAGTGACTAATACTCTATTGTGTAAAAAATGTGGAAATGTTGTCTTTCAACTGACATCCTCTTTCACTAACGAAGTGTTTGAAAACCTATGCTGGGCTTTTGAGGAAACTGCCTTAAAGCCACTCTGTGGGGAATCCATCTTCCAACTAATCGCTTGCTTCTCTATAATGAAGCATAATGGGGCTCGAAAACCATAATGGGGCTACAATGAAAGCGCCACTAACTCGATTCTGTGAAACAGCACGGTCGGGAAACAATCTTTCTCTTAATATCAGTTGCAAGTGTTTGAAAACAGATGCGGAGCCTATGCAGAAGTATCATGCCATACCTTCAACCCTGTGAAATAACACTGTGGGGAAACCACCTTTCAACTACCATCTCGTTCCTCTTAGAACGGTTTGAAAAACCTATGAGAAGCCTAAAAACCGAGGGCCATACACTCAACTGTGTGAAACAACGACGTGGTGAAAAGATCTTTCAAATAACATCTGGTTTCAATCACTGAAAATTGAAGACTATTCGGGGTCTATGCGGAAAGGGGCATATACTCAAATCTGTGATACATGAGGGGAAACCATCTTTCAATTAACATCTTGTATAACTAAACTGGAAGCGTTAGAAAACTTATGGGGAGCCTATGCCGAAAGTGCCATATACTCACTCACTTCTGTCAGCCTGCACTTTGCGGAAACCATCTTTAGAGTAACATCCTGTAGCACCAAGTTAGGAAGGAGTGTTTGAAAAACTATGCGGGTAAAACGCAGGAAGTACAAGATACTGACAACTATGGAAAACACTGTGAGAAACCGTCTTTCAACTAAATTCTTCTTTCATTTAGGTTAGAAGTGTTTGAAAACCTATGCGCGGCGTATGGGGAAAGTGCCATTCTTTCAACTAATATCTGATTTCACCCAGGGTGAACTCTTTTGGAAACCTATGCACAGCCTACATGGTAAGTGCCATATACTGAACTCTGTGAAAAAACCATGTGGGAAACGATCTTTCAACTAAAATTTCGTTTCCCTAAGTTAGAAGTGTTTGAAAAGCTATGCGGGACCTATGCAGAAGTGCCCTATACTCAACTCTCAAACTGAACTCTTAGGGAAGCATTTTTCAGCTAACATCTTTATGAAACTACGTTAGAAGCATTGTAAAACCTGTGTGGGGAACGATGTGGACAGTGACATATACTGTGGGACACTGAGAAAATAGAGTGGACAATCCATCTATCAATTATCTTGGGGCACTAAGTTTGAAGTGTTTGAAAACTTATGCACTTCTTATAGGGAAAGTGCCATATACTCGACTCCTTTTACATATGTGTGTGGGCAAAGCCTATGTCATCTAAACCTCATGTATCACTAAGATTGAAGGGTTTGCAACCGCAGGCGGGGCCTGAATGAATAAGACCATAAACACCACGTGGGAAACACCACTGTGGGGAAACCATCTTTCAACTAACATCTTGTTCACTGAGAACGGTTTGAAACTATGCGGAGCCTTTGCCGAAAGTGCCACGTACAGGACTCGGTGGAAACAAAACTGTGGCGAAACGATCTTTCAACTAACATCTCGTTTCAAGCCATAACTCTGTGAAAAAGTTTGCGGGGTATCTGCCGACAGTGCCATATATTAAACTCGGTGAAACTGCACTTTGCAGGAAGGCTCTTTCAAGTAAAATCTGGTATCACTAAGTCAGAAGTGTTTGAAAACCTCTGTGGGTAATGATGAGGAAAGTGACACATACTGGATACTGTGAGAAAATACCGTGGACAATCCATCTTTCAACTAGCTCGTGTCACTAAGTTAGAAGTGTTTGTAAACCTAGGCGCGGCTTATGCAGAAAGTGCCGTATACTCGACGCTTTGAAAAAAGCACTTTGAAGAAAAAAAAAGCACTCTGGACGAAACTTCTTTCATGATTATGTAGTTTCAGAAAATTAAAGCAGTTTGACAAGCAAAGCATGACCTACAGGGAAAGTGCCATATACGCAACTCTGTGAAACAACGCTCTGAGGAAATGATCCTTCACCTAACATCTGGTTTCATTAAGTTGTGTTTGAAAGCAAATGTTGGCCTAGAAGAATAGAACCATGTACTCAATTCTGTGAAACAACAATGTGGTGAAACCATCTTCCGACCACGATCGGCTTTCACTACGTTAGATGCATTTGAAACACATTACAAGGAGGAACACTTAAAGTGCCGTATACTCCGCTCTGTCGAACACTGCTGTGGTGAAACATACCTTCAACTAACCTCCGTTTCATTGAGTGACAACGGTTGGAAAGCTATGCGGGACCCACAGGACTAGTGCCATATACTCAACACTGTGAAACAACACTGTGGAGAAACCATATTTCAACCAAAACTTCGTTTCACCAAATTAGAAGTCTTTGAAAACTTATGAGCAACAGAGACGGAAAGGGCCATCTAATCAACTCTGTAAAACAATACTGTCGTGAAAAAAACTTCAAATAACACTTGGTTTCACTGAGAGAACTCTTTGAAGACATAGGCAGGCAAACACTCTGTAATACATTCATCTCTGTGAATCGACACATGGGGAAACCATCCTTCAGCTAACATCACGTTTCACCCTGAAGTGTCTGAAAAGTTATGCGCGGGGCTATGCCGACGGTGCCATGCACTCAATTCTGAGAAATTGGACTTTGCGAAAACTACTTTTCAACGAACATCATGTATCAAGTTGGAAGGTTTGAAAACATGCGCAGCTTATAGGGAAATGTAAGAGATTCAACTCTGAAAAATAACTGGTGAAAAACTGTCACCGAACATCTGCTTTCACGTAGTTAAAATAGTTTGAAAACTTAGGCATCACTTACAAGGAAACTGCCATCTAGCCAACTCTGTGAAATAACACTCTGGTGAAATTATCTTTCAATTAACATCTATCTGGTTTATATGAGTGGCAACTCTGGAAAACTCTCTGGGGTCAACATGGTAAGTGCATTTGTAGGCACTGGGTTTGACAACCTATGCAGCTCCTAGCCGGAAACACCAATACACTTCACTGTTGGAAACAAAACTATGGGGAAATCATCTTGATACGAACAACTCCTTTCACTAAGTTAGAGCTTGTCCAAAACCATGGCGGGCCCTAGGCAAAAAGTGCCATATACGCAATTCTGTCAAACAACACTGGGGAATCCATCTTCCCACTAACATCTGGTTTCACTAAGTTACCGGAGTTTGAACAGCCCGGCAGGGAATTGTGCGGAATGTGCCATATACTCAACTCCCTGAAACAACAGTGTGCTGAAGCTCTCTTTCAACATTTGGTTTCAGAAACTGAAAGTAATTTCAACACCTAAGCATGACTTACATGGAACGTGCCATACGCGCAACGGTTGAAACAACACTGTGGTGAAACCACGTTTCACCTGAAACCTGCTTCCACTAAAGCTACAAATGTTTGAACACACGTGCGGGGCCCAGGCCGATAGTGCCATTTACTACCTTCTGTGAAATATGCTGGGTGAAATATTCCCTCAACTAACATCGGATTTCACCCAGTGTGAACCATTGGAAAACCTACTCAGAGAGTGCAGTAGACACAACTCTATGAAAGGCCGGGAGATTATCGTCCTGTCACCTTGTCATATGGTGAGAAGTGTTTGAAACGTTATGCGAACTCTATGAGGAAAGTGCCTTGTCCTCAACTTTGTGAAACAGCACTGTGGCGAAAGCGTCGTCCCTCTAGCATCTGATCTCAGAATTGGTGGGAAAGGAACGGCGGGTCTACAGGCAACGTGCCATATATTCAACTCTGTAAAACAGCACTGTGGGGAAATCTTTCACCTAAAGCTTCCTTTCACCAAGCTAAAAACGCTGCAATGCACATGCGGGGCCTAGGCAGATAGTGCCATAGGCTGCATTCTCTGAAAATAACTGTGGGTGGAACATTCTTTCAAGTAACATCTGATTTCGCTAAGTGAGAACTCATTGGAAAACCTATGCAAGGCCTACAGGACAAGTGTCGTATACTCATCTCTGTGAAACAACAGGGGGAGAAAGCGTCTTTCAAGTAGCATCCCGTTTCACAAAGTTAGAAGTCTTTGAATAGCTACGCGGAGCCTAGGCCAATAGTGCCAACTACTCAAACCTGTCACCCTACAGCTTGCAACAACCAAATTTCCACTAACATCTTCCTTCACTAAGGTAGAAGTGTTTGAAAACCTATGCGGGGAATGATGCGGAAAATGACCTTTAATCGACCCTGTGAGAGACTACTGTGGACAATCCATCTTTCAAGTGACAACTTGTGTCACTAAGGTAGACGCCTTTGAAAACCCATGCGCGGCTTAGGAGGATAGTGTCATATACACAACTCTGTGAACCAACAGGGTGGAGAAGGAATCTTTCGCCTACCATCTGGTTTCACAAAGTTAAAACGTTTGAAAACCTATGCACGATCTACGTGGTAAGTTCCCTATACTCCACTCTGAAACACTCGGGGGAAATACTCTTTCACCTTAGAGCGTCTTTCACGAAGGGTGCAATGTTTGGATACACACGCGGGGGCCTAGGCGGATAGTGTCTTATACTCCACTCTGTGAAACAACGTTGCGGTGCAACAATCTTCCAACTGCCATCTGGTTTCACCGAGTGAGAACTCACTGAAAACCTAGGCAGGGCTCATAATGTCAAACTGCACTTTGTGGCAACCATCTTTCCAACTAACAGCTTCTGTCCCTACATTAGAAGCGTTTCAAAACCTATGCGGGGAACGATGTGGAAAGTGACCCATAGTCGACGCTGTGAGGGAGTACTCTGGACAAACCACCTTGCAAGTAACTTCTTGTTCCACCAAGAAAGAAGAGTCTGGAAACCTAAGCACGGACTAGACGGGAAGTGCGAGATGCTCAACTCTGGGAAAACACTGTGGTGAAAACATCTTTCAACTAGCACCTGATTTCAGTCAGTCACCACCGTTTGAAAACTTAGGCAGGGTCTACGCGGCAAGTGACAAAGAACCTGTGAAACAAAGCAAAGAAACTCTCTTTCAGGTAACACATCGCTTCACTAAAATTAGAAGTGGTGGACAAACTATGCGGGTCATGTGCCGACGGAACCGTATACTCAACTCTGTCGAAGTGCACTTGGCGAAAACCATCTTTCAACTTACATCTTGTATCACTACGTTAGAAGGGTTTGACAAGCCAGGCAGGGAACGATGCGGAAAGTGACCTACACACGACCCTGTGAGAGAACACTGTGGACAAACCATCTCTCAACTAACATCTTGTATCACTAAGTCAAAAATGCGTGAAAAAGCAGGCGGGGCCGATAATGACAGGGCCGTATACTCAATTCTGCCAAACAACAAAGTGAGGAAACCATCCTCCAAATAACATCCTGTTTGACGTAGAAAACTTAGAAAATGTATGCTGGAAACGACGTGGAAGGTGACATATAGCAGCCACTGTGAAAGAATCCTGTGGAGAAAGCGTTTTTCACCTGTCATCCTGTGTCACTAAGTTACGTGTTTCACTTTTTCAGCTCACACCTTGTTCACTGCGTTATAAATGTTGGAAAACCCATGGAGGGCTTATGCGGAAAGCGCCTTATGTAACTCTGTGAAAAAACAGTGTGGCGAAACCGTCGTTAATAAAGATCTCGTTTCACAAAATTAGAAGAGTTTGAAACCCTATGCGGGGCGTACAGGGAAAGCGCTATACACTCACCTCAGGGATACAAACACTTGGGGAAACAACCTTTCACTGAACGTCTGGTTACACTAAATTACAAGCGTTGAAAAACACAGGCGGGGCCGAAGTGGAGAGAGAGTGCCGTACACTCCTTTCTGGGAAAGAACATTGGGAGGAAACCGTCGTTCACCTACCCCGGGTCTCACTAAGTGAAACGTGTTTGGAAACCTATGTGAAGCCTACACGGAAAGTGCCATCACCTTGCGAAAAGCTTGTGGGGAAACGTTGTTTCAACTATCATCTAGTTTCACTAAGTTAAAATGGCTTCACAACTATGCGGGATCTCTGCGGAAAGGGCCATATAGGCAACTCTGAGATAGACCACTGTGGGGAACCCATCCTCCAACTCATCTCTCGCTTCACTAAGTTAGAGGTGTTTGAAAACCACGCGGAGCCTACACCGAAAGTGTCTCATACTCACCTCGGGACACAAGTCTATCTGGGAAACATCTTTCTGCTGAGATCTGGTTGCACTCAGTAACAAGTGTTTGAAAACGCACGCAGGGCGTAGCAGGATGGTGCCATACACTCACCTCTGGGAAACTACATTGTGGGGAAACCACCTTTCAACTACCGTCTGGGTTCGCTGAGACAGGAGTGTTTGAAAACCTAGGAGAAGCCTAACGGCTAAGTGCCACATACTCAACAGTGGGAAACAACAGTGTGCTGAAACGATCTTTCAGCTAACATTTGGCCTCACGAATTGAAAACGGTTTGAAAACTATTCGGGGTCTAGGCGGAAAGTGCCAGGTACTCAGCTCTGTGACACAAGAGCTTGGGGAACCATCTTCCAACTAAAATATTTCACTAAGTTAGAAGTCTTTGAAAACCGGGCGGAGACTACACCAAAAGTGTCATACAGTCACCTCTGTGAGTCACTGTGGGGAAGCCATTTTTCCAATAACGTCTCTCTTCACAAAGTTGGAAGTATTTGAACACCCGTGCAGGGCCGGCGTCAAAAGTGCCATATAGTCAACTCTGAAACAACACTGTGGGGTTTCCACGTTTCAAGTAACCTCTTCTTGTTCCACTTAGAAGTGTTTGCAAACCTATGCCGGTACTACGCGGGAAGTGCTATAGGCTCAACTCTGTAAAACACTGTGGTGAAGCCACAGGCTTCACCCCACAGCCAAAGGGCATCTGGGTTCACTTGGAAGTATTTGAAAACCTATGGGGGCTTATGCGGAAAGTGCCCTATGCTCAAGTGTGTCAAGCAGCTTTTGGGGAAACCACCTTTCAACTAACATCTTGTTTCACCGTGTTAGAAGTGTTTCAAACACTCTCCTAGGAACCATGAGAAAAGTGACATATACTCGACACAGCCAAATCGTACTGTGGAGAAACGGTCTTCCAACTCACATCTGCTGTCGCCAAGTTAGAAGAGTTGGGAAAATTCTGCAGGGCCTATGCGCAAGTGCCGTGTACTCCATTCTGTGAAACGACGCTGTAGGGAAACAATCTTGCGACTAACATCTGGTTTCACTGTGAACTGTCTGAAAACCTACAAAGTGCCATAGATTCAACTGTGAGAAAGAGCACTCTGGGTAAAGGGTCTTGTAACCACCTGATTTAGGACGTTAGAAGCATTTGCAAAACTATGCCGGGATGAATGCAGAAAGTGCCATATACTCAACTCTGTCAAGCTGCACTTTGGCGAGACCATCTTTCAACTAACACCTTGTGTCGCTACCATAGAAAGAGGTTTGAAAACCTATGGAGGGAATGATGTGGAAAGGGTCATGTATACGCAGCTCTGTCCAACCGGACTTTGGGGAGAAACCACCTTTCAAGTGACATCTGATTCAACTAAATTGGAAGTGTCTGAAAGCTCCTGTGTGGTCCAGACTGAAAGGGCCTCACACTCCATGAAAACACTGTGGGGAAAACGTCTTTCAACGTTCTCTTTCACTAAGTCAGAAGGGTTTGTAACCCCATGCGGGGATCGATGGGGAAAGTGACGTTGTGAGAGAGTACTGGGAAGAAACCATCTTTCAACTGGCATCTGGTTTCACTGAGAACTGTTTGAAAACATGCACGGCCTACGAAGTGTCCTAGAGTCAACTGTGTGAAAGAACACAGTGGGGAAAATCATCTTTTAACTAACAGCTCGTTTCGCTCAGTTGGAAGTGTTTGAAGACTTATGTGGGGATCGAGGGGGAAGGTTACATACACCAGCCACTGTGAAAAGAACACTGTGCAGAAACCTTCTTTCAACTGATATCCTGTTTCACCTGGTTAGAAGTGTTTGAAGAACTCCGTGGGGGCTTATGCAGAAAGTGCCATGTACTCTGTCAAGTCCCTGCACGTTGGGACACTCTTTCACCTAACATCTTGTTTAACTATGACAGAAGTGTTTGGAAACCCACGCGGGGAGCTATATGGCCAGTGGTGTGTATTCAATACTCGGAAAGAATACAGCGGAGAAACCATCTTGCAACTAACGTCTCGTTTGACTAACTTAGAAGAGTCTGAAAAGTATCTGGACGTATACACTAAGTGCTATATCCTGAAGTATGTGAAACAACCCTGGGGGAAACCATCTTTCACATAACAGCTCCTTTCTCTAAGTTAGCAGACGTTGAACAGTTAGGAGAGGCCTATACTGAAAATGTCATCTACATATACTCACCTCTGTCAAACTGCACTTTGGGGAAACCATCTTTCAAGTCACATCTTGTTTTACTAAGTTGGAATTGCTTGACATCCTATGCAGGGAACGATGTGGAAAGTGATAGTTACCCGATCCTGTGAAGGAGTACTGTGGAGATACGATCTTTCCACTAACATCTTGTTTCACCAAGTGAGAACCGTTTGGAGACCTGAAGTATACGGGCCTACGCAGAAAGTGCCATATACTCAATTCTGTGAAACAATACTGCGGGGAAGCCGTCTTGCAGCTACACTCTCGTTTCACTAAGTTAGTAGTGTTTGAAACCTACGGGGACTTATGCAGAAAGTGCCCTGCGCTCAATTGTGTGAAACAGCACTGTGGTGAACCACAAGTGTTGCAAATGATATCCTGTTTCACTACATGAAAGCTGGCTGAAAACCAAAGCGGGCCCTACCAAGTAAGCAGCATATAGTCAACTGTGTGAAAGGACCTTGGCTGAAAGATCTTTTAACTAACATATGGTTTCACTACGTTAGAAGGGTTTGAAAAACCATGCGGCGACTATGTGGACAGTGCCATATACTGAACTCTGACCAGCTGCACTTTGGGGAAACCACCTTTCAAGTGTCATCTGATTCAACTAACTGGAAGTGTTTGGAAACCTATGCGGGGACTAGGAAGAAAGTGCCATATACTCGACTCTGAAACAACACTGAGGTCAAACCATCTTTCAACTAACCTCTTGTTTCACCATGTCAGAAGGGTTTCAAACACTTTGCTAAGAATGATGAGGAAAGGGACATATACTCGATTCTGTGAAACTATACTGTGGAGACACCATGTTTCAACTCACATCAGGTGTCTCTTAAGTTAGAAGTGTTTGAAAACGTAAGCTGGGCCTAGGCGGAAAGTGACATATGCTCAATCATGTGAAACAACACGATGGTGAAACAGACTTTCACCTTGGCTCTTGTTTCACTAAGGGAGAACGGCTTGAAAACCTATGCGGGGCCGACAAAGTGCCATTTAACCAACTATGGGAAAGAAAACTCTGGGTCAAATATGTTTTCATTGACATCCTGGTTTCACTAAGTCAGAAGTGCTTGGAAAACTGCGGGGACTATGTGCAAAGTGCCATATAGTCAACCCTGTCGAACGGCACGTTGAGGGAACCATCTTTCAAGTAACATCTTATATCCCTCCGTCAACATTGTTTCATGTCCTATGTGGGGAACGATGTGGAAGGTGACAAACACCAGCCACTGGGAAAGAACACTGTGGAGAAATCATCTTTCACCTAACATCTTGTACAAGTTAGCCGCGTTTGAAATCTTAGGCAGTACCCATGTGGAAAGGGCCATATGCTCAACTCTGTCATAGTGCACATTGGGGAGACCACCTTTCCAGCAACTTCTGGTTCAACTAACTTGGAAGTGTGTGAAAACACAGGTGGGGCCTGGTCGGATAGTGCCATACACTCAACTTTGTGAAACACTTGCGGGGAAAGCATCTTTCAACTAACACCTTGTTTCAACGTGTTGGAAATGTTTGGAAGACATTGCTGGGAACGATGGGTGAAGTGACATTCACTCGACTCTGTGGAAACATACTGTGCAGAAACCATCTTTCAACTCACATCTGCTTTCCCTAAGTTAGAAGCGTCTGAAAACGTATGCAGGGCCTAGGCGCAAATGCCCTACACTCCATGCTGTGAAACAACACTGTAGGGAATCAGTCTTTCAACTAATATCTGGTTTCGCTAAGTGGGAACTGTTTGCAAACCATTGCGGGGCCCACAGGGCAAGTGCCATAGACTCAACTCCGTCAAAGTGCACTTTCAGGAAACCATCTTTTAACTGACATCTCGTTTCACCGAGTTAGAATGGCTTGAAAACCACCCACTGTGTAAGAATCTTGTGCAGAAACCATCTTTAAGCATCCCTTTTTTTCCAGCAAGTTAGAAGTGTTCGAAAACCTATGTGGGGTCTATGAGGATCGAGCCATATACTCACGTCTATCAAAGTGCACTTTGGGGAAACCATCTTTCAAATCACATCGTGTATCCCTAAGTTAGAATTGTTTGAATCCTATGAGGGGAACCGTGTGGAAAGTGACATTTACTCGACATTGTGAGAGAGTACTGAGGAGAAACCATCTTTCATCTGACATCGTGTTTCAATACGTGAGAACTATTTAAAAACCTATGTGGGGCCTACAGGGTCAGTGCCATACACTCACGTCTGTGAAAGAACACTGGGGAAACTACCTTTTAACTACCATCTTGTTTCCCTCAGTTACAAGTGTTTGAAAACCTACGTGGGGACTCAGAGGAAAGGTGCCATATGCTCAATCAACTCTGTCCAGCTGCACTTGGGGGAAACCATCTTGTAACTAATATGCAACCACACAACCCACCAATTACAAACACCGCACATATATCACACACCACAATACACATACCCACAACACACAAACACAAAACATGAAAAATACACCACACACGAACACCTGTACATTACACTCAAGGCATGCATAACACACATACACGCACACCCTGCACATACCACACACCTTGCACGCCGCACTAGCCACGTTAACACTGCACACATACACCATGCAACCTCACACATACACCATGTGCACAACCATACATTACACACACCACAGAAACACCACACGCTCACCATGCATAGGCCACAACATATCCAACACAGATCCCACAAGCCCCAAACACCCACAGTTACAACCCTCCCACAGTATTACCACATTCAACACATACACACAATTTCCAAACAAACCACTTCTCCTATATCACACAAACACACTCCACTTACACACCACAGACACCAAACCTACACCACATATCCAGAAGACAGATGCCACTTCCTCTACCCACATAACCTACACATACGCCACACACACCCTGCCCATATCGCTGCAAATGTGACTCCTATACCGTACAGCTACATCACTCTTACACCGAACACACAGCAACACCTACTACAAACACATCCCTCGCATGACACACGAATGCCACACAAACACCTCACCCCTTCACCACATACACACCACATACACATCACACAGATATCTTCCACACACCGTTTACTACACGCAATACACATTCCACACACACCAACACACATACACACATGCCCTACACCTGTAAGACACACAAACACACTCCCTAGGTACACCACACACACATGCCAGACCTACACCACACACAACACACGTCCACTACGCAGATACCACATCTGCAATAAACGCAGCATGATAATCCATACAAGTATGACATAAAGACACCACAAACACCACACACACCACACTTATATATCACACATTCTTCACCTGTATGCCACACGCCAACACCACACCAGGCAGCACGTACAAAACACACACGCCATACATAGGTGGCACGCAAACATACATCATAAGTCTAGCATGCTCACATGACATATATAGTACCATCCCAACACATATCCCACACCCAGAGCACACAGAAAGACACACCCACCACCTATAAACCACCCACACCAGGCACACGCCACACTCACCACACCAATGCGATACACAGACACACAACACATATAGAACGTACATACCATCCGTACAGAACAGGATCATGCACCCAACCACAACCACTCCAAACGTACACCACACACGTACCCCTCGAGAACCCACCAGACGCCGCCCACGCATTGTGCTTTACTGCCTGAAACGACACTGCTCATGTGTCTTTCAGGTAAGTTTTCACATACGTCTCAGACGCAGTTTGTTGAAACCTTCCTTAGTGTGTGTTGGGAGAGGTAGCACGGTAGGCCTGTAGTCTCATCCCTTGAACATAGCTAGATGACCAGCAAATCATTCCCAATACCCCAGAAAGCAACCAGAAGATGGACAGAACCAAGACCACAGCTACAGGAGGAGAAGAAGGCACATCAAAGAAAGGGCGGAAGTGCCGACAGGGCGTTTGGGGGGGAAATATATCGAGGGTGCTGCCGAGGAGACGAGCCCTCATTGAAGAAAGTGTGGGAGGGAGAGGAACACACAGGGGAACACACAAGGTGAACCTTTCCTCAAAGACACATGAAAAGAGTCTCCACATCAGTCATCATCAGGGAAATACAAATCAATACTACAGTGAGAGGCCACCACACGTCTGTCAGAAGGGCTAAATTTCACGACCCAAGGAACTGGTGTTGCCAAGGATGTGGAGAACGGGAAACCCTCTGCCACTGTGGGTGGGAATGGAAACTGCTGTGGCCACTCTGGCACACAGTACAAAGTTCTGTCAAAAGTTTGCCAATAAGATGGCCCTGGGGCACCTGGATGGCACAGTTAGGTGACTGACTCGATATCCATCCACTCAAGCCTGGATCCCACAGTCATGGGCAGAGCCCTCGTTGGGCTCCTCACTGGCAGCATGAAGTTTGCATCGGATTCTCTTTCTGTCTCTCTCCGCCCCTCCCCATATCTCCGTCTCTCCCTCTCTCCCACTCAAATCGATTAACTAATGAAAACACTCACCCCTTAAAACATGGGGTTGCCCTATGATCCAGCACTTGCACTGCGAAGTATTTACCCAAAGGATACAAAATTACCGATTCAAAGGGATATAGGCACGCCAGTGTTTTTAGCGGCACAACGAAAACTTAGCCAAAGATGGAAAAGGCTCACATGTCCACTGGCTGAGGAATGGATGGAGTTGTGGCATATGTATAAGTATACATACACACACACAAAAGAGTATTGAGCAGCCAGGGAAGAGAATGTAATTTTCCTTACAACGATTTGGCTGGAGCTCGAGATTATAACGCCAGGTGAAATAAGTGTCAGAGAAAGGCTGATACCGTATGATTTCACTCTTATGTGGAATGGAAGAAACAAAAGAAATATATAATCGTGGAGGAAAAAGTGAGTGGCAAAACAAGACGCAGACTGTTAACTATAGACAACAAACTGAAAGTTAAGAGAAGAGATGGGTGCGGGGATTGGGTTCTATAGGAGATGGGCATGGAAGAGTACACTTTGCGATGTGCACCGGGTGCTGTGGGGAAGGGTGCAACAACTGAAATCTACACTTGAAACTATTATTGCACTGTGTGTTAACTACGTGGAACTTCCATAAAACACTTTAAAAAAACATTCTGTATTAACATTGGGAAAGTCCCCGTGCTGAAGTGCTCAGAGCATTACTGTGCTTCAACATCCTTTGTGACTCATAGAGAAATAGAGTAAGACTTTCCTCACCACGTCTCTGTGCAGACCCTTGTGCTTTACTGCTGAGAAGTAGCCTTTGCTCCCAGAGTGTTTTAGAAAGCTTCTTGGGGATAGGTAGTCAGAAGTATTCTTAAATCCTGGTGTAGAAGCACCAGGAAATGGCGTAGCGCCCGGTGCCTAAAAGTACAGTGTGACACACTGTATCGGACCTACACCACCGAGATCCCTGGTGTGTACGTGAGTTTCCAAGCCATTTCTGACCCAATGCAGGGCTGTCGGGGTCTGATGTCCCAGAGGATGCCTAGCCCCCATGTCCCTGCTCCCCTGGCACTGGGCAGGCAAAAGTATTGTAGGAATGGGAGCCATGTGAACCCCTGCCTTATGGATGGGGCTACCCTCATTCGGAAGAGCAGACAGTCTGCAAAAATGTACCATGCTCCATGACGTGATCAGGGAACTAAAAGGCTTTTGCATAAATAGCGCACCAAGCTTCACTCCAACATCTTGATCATCATATGGAAGCACACTCTTCAAATGGCAGAGCCAGTGCTGACCTTCTCTACCAATACAACGGGCTGAAACCAACGAGATTTCAAAGTTCCGTTCAATGTCTTAGGGGAGAATGTGGGCCTCTTGCTCACAGGGCTCCAAAGGGCATCCTGTGGAACCCTCCTGTAGTCAGAGACCCCAAAAGTTCTTTTGATACCTCGACTAGCCAGATCGTGAATATATTGTGCTGGTCAGGCTCTTCTACACATGAAGAACACTGGCTCTGGGTGTATCCACTTTCAGCAAATTTCTTGATCATCTGTCAAGGTCCGTCTTGGAGTCCATAAAAAGTGAGTCCTAAAAGACTCTAAAAAGTTCTCTATCCGGCTGCAGATATCCCATGGGGACCAGCCGTTGTGACTGCGTGACAGGTGGAGCTAGAGTCCCTGGCCTTGTGGTTTCAGGGACTACCTGAACATCCAGAGCCCTAGGGCATCAGAACGGGTCCAGCCGAGAACTGTGCATGGGGAGGATCCAGCAGCCATATAGGACGGGAGCTGGCTCCCTTGCTGGGCCTTGGGGAAACGAAGATAAACATCTCCATTTCACATTGATCGCCTTCCCATTGGATGGAAATATTGAGTGGCCTTTGCCTAGCTGCAGCCATCTCCACTGCCTCCCTGTGTTTCCGACTGCCTCTTGATTCACCCTTAGGAGCCATGGAGCTGACACTCAGCTGGCACCCAAGGACGGACATCGGGTTCCCACTCCATCCTGAGCTCTGTTAGAGGCACCAGCATCGCATATCCCAAAGGAGAACACTCCTAGCCGTGAGCTTGGTGTTTGGCTGTTTGCAGCAAGGGGTGGGGGATTGGAGCCAGCTCGCCTCCTTGCTCTGTCTGATTGAGGGGCCTTCCTCCTGAAAGGCAGACAGTTCACACAGGGCTCCAGAAGTAAGCTCCCGAAGTTGGTCAGTGGAGGAAGAGCCCTTCCTGTAGGAAGAGGGCACCAGTGTCCCTCTCTACCCTTGGGAGCCACCGTTGGTGGCACCTCCCAGCTACAGCACTGTCACTGCTCAGTCCATTCAATGATACAAAAAGCAACAAACGCCGACCACGTCCCAGGGCTCTCTAGGTCCTTCTGAAGGAAGAAGGCAGATCTGGTGCTGACAGGGCTCCCAGATGGAGACTCTCCAGAGTGCTTTCGTTTAAGCCCACTGTAGTGTCTTCTCACAGCCAGCCAGGTTGCCAGGAGTTGGTGCTGGGCACTGTTTTCTCCATAGAATTCCCCTTCCAAGCTCTGAAGACCTGAGGCCCACCGTATCGACCTTATCTTTGCTCTCTTGTGGAAACAAGGCTCTTCCCGCAATCCCTTCAGAATCAGTGTCCCAAGAGTCTATCCTCGGTCTGCCACCTGGGAGTCGGATCCAGTCCTTCGGACCACAGGAGAGAGATTGCCACAGGGCTACTTCTTCATTAATTCACTGGGTTTCAGAAGTATGCAGCCATTCTGAGCTCAGGGATGTGAAGGGGACCAGCGGAGGATGTCTCGTGTTTAGGCTAAGCTGGAGATTTGGTCAGAGAGCAGGACTCCTTCTGGCCAGAGACAAATGAAGGAAGCCTTTTCTCCAAGTGGATCCACGTTCCCACCATAAATGTGGAGTTTTGGCCCACGTGGCACCCATTTCCTTTCCCTTGCTGTGTGTCTGACAATGTATTATTTTTTCTCCCTAACTCAGATGGCAAACATGGCTAGGCTGCAATCTCCCATTCTGCTCTTGTGTTCAGTCAGAAGTATCAGGTTCTGCTCTACCAAAGGAAAGCAGGCCTTGAATGCCTGGTTTCTTGGTGCTTGGTCGGCTGTGCTATGGAGGGTGAGGAGGGCCAGCTTACCTCACTGACCCGGATGACTCAGTTGCCTTTACTCTGAGAAGCAGTTTGCACATGGGCAGTAGCAATGAGGAAGGGGTCAGCATTGGAAGAGGTTTTACCACGAACGAGGGAACCATGTCCTTGTTGCAGATTCCTGAGCAAGAGCCCTCAGAGCCTCAGAGCTACAGCTCAAAGGCTGCTGCCTCCCTCAAGGGATGGGAAACGTGGCAGCGATCGACCATGTCAGAAATCCCTGGCTCCTGAAGAAAGAAGGCAGGCTTCTTGCTGAAAGGCCTCCCAGGTGTAATCCTTCAGAGGGCCCTTTGGCCTAATCCCACAGGCTTTTCTTACTCCGGATACAACCTGGTTGATAGGAGAGTGCATTGGCTTCTTCACTGTCAACTTTCTCCAAATCTCTGTGGTGAAGAACCTTGGCAGTTTTTGTCTCCATTGCCACTCCTGAACATTGCAGATGAAAGAGGGCTTCGGTGAACATTGTTCCGGGACAGTGTTCCAGGGTAACATCCTTGTTTGGTGGTGTGCTTTGATGGTGATAACGGTATTCAATTGGGCCCTTCTCAGTTTGGTTTCAGAATGATATTGGCATGCCTATGCCAAGTGTGTGTGAGGATGCCCAGGGAGACTGCTCGTGGGTAGGCTAAGCCTGAAGTTAGGGGTGGATCCCACCTGCCTGCTGTGTGGGTCAAGGGGAAGGGAAAGTCATGGTTTCTTTCCTCGGTTCTCCCCGTGCCCACTTGAATGCACAGCTTTGACTCACCCTGGAATCAGTCTTCTCTAATTGCTGCTTTCTTAACTTGTTGTCAGTTATCACATGGAGACCCTGTGTCTGTCCCCTACAGCAACCCAGGTCCCCGATTTGCGGGTGACTTTCCAAGGCTTCCCTGACCTGACGTGTGGCTCTCAGAGTCTGATGTCCCAGAGGACATCTATTCCCCCGTCCCTGAACGTTATGTGGTGGGCAGGTTATAGGATCATGGGAATGGGTACCAACCGGGAACCCCTCCCTAATGGGTAGGATTACCTTCAATCAAAAGAACAGAGCATCTGGCAAGTGCAGTATGCTCCACAACCTGATCAGTGCACAAAAAGCCCTTTGAATAAACAGTGGACCAAGACCTCGTTCCCACCTCTTGATCGTTGCATGGAAGCACATTCTTCATTTCTCAGATCCAGTGCTGACCCTCTCGATGGATATGATGGGCAGAAACGCACTAGAAGCCAAAGTTCCCCTCTGTTTCTTAAGGGAGAATTTGGGCCTCCTGCTCACAGGGCTCCAACGGATTTCCTTGGCAGAATTCCTGGAGCCAAGCACACCAAAGTTGCTCGTGATTCCTGAGCAAGGCGGCTTGCAAATACATTGTGCTAGTCAGGTTCTTCTAAACAGGAACAACTCTAGCCCTCGTTGTGTCCAGTTTCATGACGTTGCTTTATCATCTATCCAGTTTCGTCTTGGGGTCCATACAAATCCAGTTTTTCAGAGTCCTCTCTCCGGCTTGCAAAGGTCCCACGGGAACAGTCCTTGTGACTTTGGGATAAGTGGAGCTAAAGTGGCTTTGGCCTTTTGGCTTCAGGTCTACACGGACATCGGAAAGGCATCGGAAGGTGTCCAGCCGAGAGGTATGTGTGGGAATGGCTCTGCCAGATGTATTAGCAGGGAACTGTCCACCTTGCTGGGCCGAGTGGAAATGAAAAGAAACACCTCCATTCCACATTGATTGCATCCCCACTGGATGGAAATATTGAATGCCCTTTGGTCCTGGCTGTAGCCATATCCTCTCCCTTCCTGTGTTTCTGACTGCCTCTTCTTTCACACTTCGGAGTCTCAGAGCTGGTACTCCCTCAGGAGGCACCGTTGGATGGGCATCGGCTTCCCACTCGGTTCCAGGCTCACTTATAGCCATCAGCACCTGATAGATATCCTAAAGTAGAATGAGCCTCCATACCCTGACCTTGGTGCTTGGCTGTTTGTAGCAAGGGATGGGTGGGTGGGTGGGTGGAACCAGGTCAATTCTCTACTCTGCCTGATTGATGTGCTTTCCTTCTGAAAATCAGAGTTCACACAGGAGCCGAAGGTTCCAGAAGTTGGTCTGCACAGGAAGAGCCTCTTACAGTTAGAGGGCACCAATGCCCCTCTCCACACTTTGGAGCCACAGCTGGGGGAACATCGCAGCTAGAGCACAGTCACTGCTCACTCCATTCCATGTTGCAAAAACCACCAAAAGCTGACCAAGACCCAGGGTGCCCTAGGTCCTTCTGAAGGAAGAAGGCAGGCCTGGTGCTGAGTCGGCTCCCAATGGAGACACTAGATGGCGCTTTTGCATAAGCTGTCTGGGGCTTCTTCTTCTAGCCAGGTTGCCAGGAGCTGGTGCAGGGCACTGCCTTCTCCATAGAATTCCCCTTCCAAGCTCTGAAGAGCTCTGGCCCTCCTCATCCCGCTTGATGCATTGTTGTTGTCTTGTAGAGACAAGGGTCTTCTCACAATCTTTTCAGAATCAGTGTCTCCAGAGTCCTAT
Organism: Neofelis nebulosa; assembly: GCF_028018385.1. Taxonomy (NCBI): domain Eukaryota; kingdom Metazoa; phylum Chordata; class Mammalia; order Carnivora; family Felidae; genus Neofelis; species Neofelis nebulosa. The sequence continues at coordinate 54,376,837 of NC_080797.1, read as the reverse complement.
CTTCTGTCTTCGACCTGAGAGTGTGGTCCAGGGCCTGTGACTGTGGGAAGTTTTTTGCCACAGGACTGCCTTCCTCATTAAGTCACTGTGTTTCAGAAGTGTGCATGCGTTCAGAGGTCCCGGGCGTTTGGAGGGACCCAGCAGAGGATGTTTGGTGTGTATACTGGCCAGAGATTTGGGCAGGGAGCTGGTCTCCTTCTGGGCTGAAGGCAAATGAAGCAAAACATCTCTGCAAGGGGATGCCCATTCCCTTTTGAAAGGTGGAGCTTTGGCCCACCTGGTGCCCATTCCTATCGCCCTGCTGTGTTTTAGAGAATGTATTTTTTTCTCCTTTAGGCGCCATGGAGGCATCCCTCAGTCACTTGGCCCCCCTGGGCAGGCCACAAATTCTCACTCTGCTCCTGTGTTCAGTGAGAGCGATCAGGCTCTGCTCTACCAAAAGAAAAACGGGACTTGAGTGCCTGGGTGCTTGGTGCTTGGCCTGCGGTCCTATGGAGGGTGAAGGGGAGCCGGCTTGCCTCACTGTCCTGGATGACTGAGGTGTCTTCATTCTGAGAAGCCGACATTTGCACGTGGGCACTAAGAACCGAGAGGGGGACAGCATTAGAAGAGCCCTTGCCAGGAATGAAGGAACCAAGTCTTTGCTGCAGATTCCTGAGCAAGAGCCCTCAGAACCCTATAGAACCCTATGCTCAAGCACTACTACCTCCCTCAACTAAAGGGATAGGTGGCGGGGATGGATCAAGCCAGAAATCCCTGGCTCCTGAAGAAAAAAGGCAGGCTTCTTGCTGACAGGTCTCCCAAGTGTAGTCCTGCAGAAGACTCTTTTTGTCAAAGCCCACAGGCCTTTCTTATTCTGTGTACAACCTGATTGGAAAGAGACTGTGCTGGGTCCTTTGTTCTCTAGTTTCTCCAAATCATGTGTGTTGAAGAACTCTAGCAGTGTGTGTCTTCTTTGCCACCCCTGAGCCCTTTGAATGAAAGCCTGTTTGTGGGGAAAGTATTCTGACACAGTATCTCAGAGTACCATCGTCTTCTTTCGGCTTGGAGGTTTGGTTGGTGTTTTAGTGGTGGTGATAGAGATGGTGTTTAGTTGATGGTTTCATTGGGCAATTTTCAATATGGTTTCAGATGACGAGGCCCTTCCCAAAAACAGGGTGTGTGCAGGTGTCCAGAGACACTGCCTTGTGGGTAGGCTATGGCAGAGGTTGGGGGTGGATCCCGCCTCCTTTATGGGACAAGGGGAAGGTCGTGGTCTCTTTTCTCGTTTTCCTCCATGCCAATTTGAAGGCACAGCTTTGACTCACCTATCGTCATTGCTGTCCCATTGCTGCTTTCCTAACTTGGTCTCAGTTCACACACGGAGACCCTGTGTCTGTCCCCTACAACAACCAAGGTCCCTGCAGGGAGATGCGTTTCCAAGCCTTTCCTGAACCAATGCAGGGCTCACAAAGTCTATCCCAGAGGACACCAAGGCCCCCTGTCCCTGAGCCCTTGGTGCTGGCAGGCCACGGTATCGTGAGAATGCGTAGCCATGTGGACCTGCCCCAAATGGATGGAGCTACCGTCTTTCGGAAGAATTGTGCGTGTGCAGCAGGCTCCATGACCTGAGGAACACACGAAAAGCTTTTGAATATACACTGCACCAGGCCCTCATTCCCACCTCTTGGTCATCATATGGAAGCACCTTCTTCATATCTCAGAAGCTCTGCTGCCGCTCTCGATGGATACAAAGCACGCCAGAAGACATACTTCGTGTGTATGCCTTAAGGAAGAATGTGGGCCTTTTCCTCTCTGGGCTCCAACGAGCATCCTCGGCAGCACTCCTGTAGCGAAAGCACACAAAAGGTCCCTGTGATTCCTCAGCACGCCAGCTTGTGAATACATTGTGCTACTCAGGTTCTTCTAAACATGATGAACTCTGGCCCACGTTGTATCCAGTTTCAGGACATCTGTTAAGGTTCATCTTCTCCGTACAAAGTGAGGCTTTGAAGACTACTATCTCTGGCCTGCAGGTGCCTGATGGGGAAAGCCCTTATGAGTGCGGGAAAGGTGGAGACAAAGGAGTCCAGTCCTTTTGGTTTCAGAACTGCAAGGACATCCAGAGCCCTAGGGCATCAGAAGGGGTCCAGCGGAGAGCTGTTTTGGGGGAGGCTGGGCCAGATGGATTAGCTGGGAGCTGGCTCCCTTGCTGGGCCTCAGGGACACGAACATGTACATCTCCATTCCACACTGATGGCATTCCCATGGGATGGATTACTGAATACTCTTTGGTCCTGGCTGCAGCCATTCCCCTGTTTCTGACTGCCTCTTCATTCCTCCTTAGCAGCCATGGAGCTGACACTCACTTGGCAGGCATGCAGGGATGGTTGTCGCGTTCCAACTGGGTCCCCTGGTCAGTAACAGCCATGAGCATTGGATATCCCAAAGGAGAATAGTCCTCCTATTCCTGACCTTGTTCCTTGGTGTTTGTAGCAAGCCGTAGGGGGAGGGGGGGTTCTTCTCAGGATCAGTTCAAATTCAGGGTCTCAAGAGTCCTATGCTCTGCCTTCCACCGGGAAGGCGGGTTCAATCCTGCGACTGGGCGTTCGGTATTTTCACAGTGCTGCATCTTCGCTAATTCACTGAGGTTCAAAAGTTTGTGGTCATTCAGAAGCCCAGGGCATTTGAAGCAGATCAGCAGGGAGTGTCTGGTGTGTAGTTGGGCCTGAGATTTGGGCAGGGAGCTGGCTTCCTTCTGGGCTGAAGGCAAATGAAGCAAAGCATCTTCCGAATTTCGAGGTTTGGCCTATCTGGAGCCCAGTTCCTTCCTCTTGCTGTATTTGTGACAACTTATTTTGTCTCTCCTGGAGTGGCCATGGAGCCATCACTGAGTCAGCTGGCACCCCTGGGTTGCCTGCAAACTCTCACTCTGCTCCTGTGCTCAGTGAGAGCTCTCAGGCTCTGCTCCACCAAAGAATAGAAGGTCCTTAGTCCCTAAAGCTTGGTGCTTGGCCTGGTGGGCTATGGAGGGTGAAGTGGAGCCAGCTTGCCCCACTGACCTGATGAGAGAGTTGCCTTCATTCTGAGAAGCAGAGAGTTTGCACATGGGCAGTATGAACGGGCAAGGGTCAGCACTGGAAGAACCCTTGCCAGGAATTAGGGAACAAAGGCCTCGTTGCAGATTCTCGAGCAAGAGCCCTCAGAACCCCATAGCTACAGCTCCAACACTGCTACCTCCCTCAACTGATGGGAAATGTGACAGCGATAGAACAATCCAGAAATCCCTGGCTCCCCAAGAAAGAATGCAGGCTTTCTTGCTGACAGGGCTCTCGGGTTTAGTTGATCAGGGGACTCCCGTGCCTAAACTCACAGGACTTTCTTATTCCAGATACAACCTAGTTGATAGGAGATGGCCCTGGGTACTTTTCTCTCAACATTCTCCAAATCTGATGTGTGATGAACAACTCTGGCAGTGTGTGTCTCCACTGCCTCCCATTAGCCCTTTTGGTGAAAGTGGGTTTGCCTGGAGACAATTCCAAACAGTCTTCGAGTAGTGTCCTCTTTTTTCAGTGTGAGGGTTTCATGGTGTCCTTGTGATGGTAACAGAGATATTGCATTGGGTCCTTCTCAATTTGGGTTCAGAATGATGTGGCCTTCCCCAAATCTAAGGTGTGTGAAGGTGCCCAGGGAGAATGCTTGTGGGTAGGCTAAGCCAGAGGTTTGTGGTGCATCCTGCCTCCTTTGTGGGACAAAAGGAAGAGAAATTAGAGGTCTCCTTCCTCAATTTCCCCCATGCCCATTTGAATGCATAGCTTTGACTCACCCTGTAGTCATTCCTCTCCCATTGCTGATTTTCTAAGTGGGTCTCACTTCACACCCTGAGACCATGTGACTCTCAAATACAACTGAGTTAGAAGGATTGGAAGTGAATTTCCAGTCAGTTCCTGAGCCAGTGGAGGGTTCTGAGGGTCTGATGTCCCAGAGACAATTGGTTGTCATGTCCCTGAGCTCTTGTTGCTTGCTAGTATTTTACACTTTCCTGCTTCCAAGACCTGCTTCCGAACACTGCCATCATCGGGGAACACAGCCCTCCTACAGCTGTATCACTGCTACCCCCATGTACCGATGGCAAGGGCAGGGCGCATACCCAGAGCCAGGTCTTTCCCTCTGATTCTGAAGGAAGAATCTGGGCAGGCTTCTTGATGAGGCCTACAGGGGGAACTTACAGATGCCACCATTTGCCAAAGCCCACAGGTACTTCTACCTGAGTCAGTCAGCGAGCTGCGGAAGACTGTGCCAGTCACCTCACGTCATTATCTCTGATACAGAACTCTGGCCCTCCCTCTCTCCATTCTCACCCCTTTGCTCTATTTTAACTCTTACTGTCATACCCTGAGCCCTGACCTGGGACTCTGGTCTAGTCATGGTGACTGTGGCAGATGTTTGGCCTAAGGGACCTTGGCTCTTTAGCAGGATAGTTTTCCCTGTATAATGGTTCATCTCTGCATGGGTCTCACAAAACTCTGCTGGCCAAGTAGGCCTGCGTTGTTGTTTTTGTTTTTGTTTTGCCACGGAAGATCCTCAGAGCTTCTTGGCTTTCAAGCATCTTTGGAAGACAAGAATCACTATAAAATAGGAATTTGTTACAGTATCTGAATTATGCTCAGGACAAGAAGTATATATTTTAAACCCGTGCAACCCTAATGATAGTTGAATAGACAAGGCAACTCAGCCCTAGTACCAACCTCTGCATTTCTTCCAGGCCTACTGTACACTGGCCAGGATCTTGACTCAGAACATCCTCATTTTAGGTTATCCTTGGCTTTCTTCCCTCCAACATATCATGCTTATCCGTTTCATCTGAGGGTACACATGTGAGAGCACGTTCATCTTGCAAAGCAGGGCTGGAGAAGTCAACTGGTAAGGAGACAAACACCAGGATCTGCTCTAATGGGTTCCACCCTATGTGCCAGGCCCTGCTTTCTGCCACGATCCTTTGAGCTGTTGAGAGCCTAGTCTTGTGAGCCAGGACGCTCAGTGTTGCTACTATGGAGAATGCTGAAGGAGGACAGCACTGCACAGGCGAATGCCATGCTTGCCACACCATGAACACAGGTGGTTTTTCTGGGCCAGTGAAGCTGTTTTGCCACTGCCTGATGCACAGGACTGTTCGTGCCCTCGCACCTGACCAAGGAATCTCTACTGGTGGTGACAGGCACCCACTAATGATACCTGTGGTCCTGCGGCCCATCTGTACCCCAGATGGAAGAACAATCCAAGACTGGGTAAGTGCAAGTGTGTCATTACTAGTGGGTGGGCTGCCTTGCTTGGGGCCCACCTACAACATGCACAGGCTGGTGTGATAATCTGTCCCTGGGCACGGGTTGAGTGAGTGACAGCTCTATGGCTCCTATGCCCAAACAGGGAAAGAGTTAGATTAAAGAACCATGAGAGGACCATAAGCAGGGCCCCAGTTCCACATATCCAATGGCAATGGGAACAATTTGGAAAGGGGCTGTGTGATTCCTGTCCCGTCAGCCAAAAAAGGTGTCTAGCTCCCTTCCCAGTCATCTGGTCCAGCCTACGTGCAAATGGTTTAACCTGGGTGCTCCCAATGCCTTTGGCCTCGGAATGCCTGCCTGGTTTTGCCACCAACTTGCCAGGGTTCTGTGGCCAAACCGGTCACAAGGATGACACGGGAGCGTCCAGCTGAACTCCACGGATATTCCTCTGAGTGACTACAAGGAATGGACCTGAGAGAGGACATATTGTGAAAATAGAGCAAGGGGGTGAAAATGGATCCACGGAGGGCCAGAGTTCTTCAATAGGAATGTCAATGGGATCATGTGGAGAATGAAGTGACTAGGGCCATCTCCTTGCATGCTGGCTCTCACAGGAATCAGCAGGACATGTGGACTTTGGTGAAGGGAGACCCTAAAGGCTAACCTACCCACCCCCCCCCCACCGGGAGCCCTGTCAGCAATGGGTTTGCATTCTTCCTTCAGAAAAAGAGGGAAAGCACTGGCTTGGGTCTGTTTCTCACCCTTTCCCAATAGAAGACAGGGACGGCAGTGATTCACTTGTGGCTGTTTGGGGCTCCTGACTGATGGTCAAATGGTCAACACCTTGTCTGCGTCCAATCCAATACTCACTTCAAAACCCTTTGGGCATTAACCACAGCATGAATCGGAGGGCACATGCATGAACCATCTACCCTGCAGGATGAAGGCACCTCGTCAGCTAGGGGAGGGAGGCCAGCTGGCTACCCATTCCTGCCATGACTCTAGCTGACTAAGCATCAAGTCCTCAGAGAAAGAAGGACCTGCTTACCTCTGGGATACCAGACACTGAGTGCTGTCAATAGGCTCTGGAACTGACTGGGAGCTCCACACCAATATTTGCACCTGGGCTGTGTAGCTGACACAGACCTGTGGATCCTGCAATTTTCTAGTTCAAACAGAGTACATTCTTCGGAGGCTCTTTCTCTTAATGGCTCCCAGGTCGAAATTACCTTGAAAACAAGAGCAATACAAAGCCAATAGGCAACCTGAGCACCAAATGTTTTCATTACAGAAGAGAATGGGCTAAAGTTAGAATGAAGTGCCTACTCCTATCTCCTGCCAGGAATGCTGTCTGGGGAGTGAAAAAGACCCGAGGGCTAGTGTACAAGGAAGTCTCCATTGGCGACACCCACGAGTGAAATTCTGCAAGAGGTCTGCATTGTTCATTAAGAAACAGGAAATGCTGGATTCGGTGGTTTTTCCTATCCTTCCTCTCAGGAAAGAGAAGCACCATTGATTTGGAGGTAAGGGGTTCCTACACTTAGCTGGTGATCAAGTGTTTGGAGCCTCGACCTGATGACCTAGTTCTGGAAAGGTCCCTTTTGATTCCGACCAGATCATAAAGCATATTGTGCACATGGGAATCATGTATGACTCAAGATGAAGGCATGTCTATCCTTCACTGTACTTACCAGGGATGGCCAAGCACCAAGCACTCAAGGACAAGAAGGCCATCCTTCCTTTGACTTGAAGTTACTGTTTACTGTCACAAAGCAAAGGACCAGGGTGGGAATTTAGCACCAATCCTTGGGCTCTGCTTGTGTGAAGTGAGTGGAAGCCCATCTGTCCATGAATGTGACCAAGGACTTTGAAAAGAGCAGGTGGGTGGGAATGGCTACAAGGGAGGCCAGGATCTACATGACAGATGGGAAGCGGGTAATGCTGGGCATGTATATGTACCTTAATTTCTCATTGCTTCATGTGTAAGGCCTGTCCCTCCCCAAACTTCAGAGATGTGCTACACACATCCACCCATAGCCAACTAGGCACCTTCATATGCCCTAGCCCTCTCATTATGAACACAGTTCTTTTTTTTTTTTTTCAACGTTTTTAATTTATTTTTGGGACAGAGAGAGACACAGCATGAACGGGGGAGGGGCAGAGAGAGAGGGAGACACAGAATCGGAAACAGGCTCCAGGCTCCGAGCCATCAGCCCAGAGCCGGACGCGGGGCTCGAACTCACGGACCGCGAGATCGTGACCTGGCTGAAGTCGGACGCTTAACCGACTGCGCCACCCAGGCTCCCCTCATTGTGAACACAGTTCTAATAGGAAGTTTCAAGAGGTCATGTTGCCAATCTATGCCAGAGTCACCAGGACTCAGAGTCCCCAGTTGGAAGTGGAGAATATTGCTCTGTGGCAGTGATTGTCAATTGGCTCCAGCAAGATCCTAATTTGAATTTTTTTTTACGTTTATTTATTTTTGAGAGAGAGTGAGACAAAGTGAGCGCGGGGGAGGGGCAGAGAGAGAGGGAGACACAGGATCGGAAGCAGGCTCCAGGCTCTACGCTGTCAGCACAGAGCCCGACGCGGGGCTCGACCCACACACCGTGAGATCATAACCTGAGACGAAGTCGGACGCTCAACCGACTGAGCCACCCAGGCGGCCCGCAAGATCCTCATTTGAACAAAAGAGCAAAACGAGGGAAATAAATAGAGGGCCCAAATGCTTCATTACAAAGCAGAGCAGAATGAAGCTGACAAGGACGAGCCTAACACAATCTCTGGAGAAGGTGTAGTCTCTATAAGAAACACCTGTGGGCAGGGAAAAAAGGAAACATCCATTGCCTACACCGGGGTGCCCATTTGGCAAAAGCTTGCACTTTTCTTTTCAGAAAGAGAAGGAAGGTTCCTGACCTTGGCTCCTTTCTAGGCCCTAAACTTCACGGAAGCAATTCACTGTTAACAGTCAGTGCTCTCGAGGGTGCTGTAGGTTTTTAAACCGAGTCCTGGTGCAGTATTCCTTGTAAGGCTTTCTTGGGTTGAATTGTATTGCAGTCTACTATGCATGCCACATCCTTCTGCTTTAGACAATGAAGACAATTCAATCAGCTGAACAAGTGAGGCAAGTGGCTACCATCCAAGAGATTACCTGGACCAGTAAATAACAAGAGGTCATGGACAGAAGGGTCATTCTTAGGTTAGACAGTAGCTACAGAAGAAATGGCTTCAGCGTTCTCCTGTAGAGTGCTGGGTTTCTGCAGAGTTCCATCTGATCATAATGGGTCAACTGGCCTGGGCTCTCCCTCAACGACTTATACCTCCATCACCCCTCCAGAGCCTCTCGGGTTTTCAAGCATCTGGAATAGACAAGAACCAGTGTAAAATGGGAAGTTGTTACACTCTCTGAATGATGCTCAGGGCAAAATCTATTCATTTTAAACCAGAGCACCCTTAATGATATGTGAAGAGATGAGGCAATGCTGCTCTGCATTTCTTGCAGGCATAATGCACACTGGCCAACAACGCGACTCAGTACATCCTTCTTACAGGTTAATGGTGGCTTTGTTCAACGCATCACACCAAGCCTATCCATTTCCTGTTAAGAGACACATGTGAGAGCACTTTAATGCTCCAAATGGGGGCTGGGAAAAGTGACCTGGAGAGGAGGCAAACATCAGGTGCTGCACCAATGGGTTCCAACCTAGGTGCCAGTCCTGCCTTCTAGCACAGTCCTTGGGGCTGCTGTGGACCTAGGCCTGCCAGCCAGAACTCTCAAGGTGGCTATTGTGGAGTATGCTGAAGGAGGACAGCAGTGCACAGGCCAATGCCATGGTCGCCATACCATGAACATCGAATGGCTTTGTTGGGCCATTGAGGTTTCTAGGGCATTGCCTTGATGCACAGGGCTGTTCGTGCCTTGGCATCTGAGCCAGGAACTTCCTTGTGCTGGTGACCTGCACCCACCACCAAATGCCTGTGGTCCCACTGGCCCCTCTGTGCCCCAGATGGAAGGTCAACCCATGTCTGAGTCAGTGCAAGTGCTGCCAATAGCAGAGGCTGGGCTGCCTGGCTTAGGGCCCATGTCCGACATGCACAGGCTGGTGTGAAAATCAATCCCTCATCGTGGGTTCAGTGAGTCACAGCTCCATGGCTCCTAAATCTACACGGGGATATAGTTAGACATAGAGTCATCGGAAGGGAGTGGCCATAAGGAGGGCCAAAATTCAATATTTCGATGAAAATGAGACCAATCTGGAAAGGGGCTGTGTAAGTTCACGTGCCCTCCGACAAGAAAGGAGGCCAGCCCCCTTCCCAGTCCTCTGGCCCTGGCTAAGTGCAAAGGTTCTAACCTGGGCTTTTACAAGGCCCTAGGCCCCTGAATGCCTGCTTGGTTTTGACACCAACTTGCCAGGTGCTGGAAGCTGAGCTATCCCAACCTGAGTGGCAAGGCCCAGGCTGTGGACGGATTGGTGACTGCAAGGAGGCCCACCGACAGTGAAGCTTCTTGTACTCCCGCTTTTAGGTAATTTGGCCTTAAAACTACTTGGGGCATTGTCTGTTGGGGAATTTCCCTTGACAGGCCCCCTGGGAAAAGAACCATTAAGAAAGAAAATAAAGTTCCGCAAGAAATTGTGCAGCCTTACATTTAGCCCTTGACATCCCCTATGGAGACTCCTTTACTTACAGGAAGGAGAGCCTCATACATTTGCCAGCAAAAAGGGCCTGTAGAGGCGAGACATATGGATTTGAAAGTCTCACTCTGGCAACTGAGGAGTGTATCTCTGGGCACAGGTGACTTCAACCTCTAGGCCCACCTGGCCCCGCGGAGGCATTCCAGATGATGACTGAACCTAGTCGGTTAAGGTACAGAATGGTCCATTCATTCCTAGGTCATTGTCTCTCTGAGAATGTATGAGGCATGGGTTTCTAAGATCCTTTCGGCCCCTTCCTGGCACCTTGGACCAAGGCAAACACATTGTTCTTCTGGCCTCAGGTGGTTCGGTCATGTCCCTGTAACTGTTCCACTTGAGGTGTTGAGAAATGGAGGGCCTTTCATGCGAACAGCAAGGCGAATGCTTCATAGACTGTAGACAATTACAGAAAAACGCAGATGCATAATGGAATAACATAAGAAATGAATCAAATAATCAAAGGGTATGCGGGAACATTACGAGAAAATCGCCATGTTATTTCTTAAAGGTTGATTACACATAGGAACATTTTAAAAATTAGGTAATGTTAGAAAAACATAGATGACGTATGCTACAAGGAAATCACTAGCAAATATAATGCCACGTTGGCTACGATAAATCGGCCAGATCAACTCACAGCTCTTGCCTGTGTCCATTTTTATTTTTGTTTTTTATTGTACTTTTGTTTTATTTTCACTTTTTCACCAATGCCGTTCATCCTTCGACAACCCCTGGACCTGCTGGAGCTGGACTTTGGCAGCCAGGGGCCCTGTGACCAAACCTATGGCACAGTCACAACGAGGGGACTAGGATCCCCAGCTGAACACTGAGGATCGGCCTCTGAAAACATGGAAGATGGAATGCACCATGCTGGAAGCAGAGCTTTCCAACCAGCTTGATGGCAGGGCCTGGGCGGTGGACAGATCAGGACTGCAGGGCGGCCGACCGACAGGGAAGCTTCTTGTACTCCTGCTTTTATGTAATTTGGCCTTAATAAAAGTACCTGGGGAATTGTCTTTGGGGGAGTAGCCCTCGACAGGCACCCTGGGAAAAAAAGCCATTGGGGAAAGAAAATAAGGTTCCGCAACGAAATTGTGCGGCCCTACATTTAGGCCTTGCCACCCCTTATAAAGACTCCTCTACCTAAATGGGAGATATCCTCATACTTTTGCCAGCAAAGGAGGAATAAATGGATTTAAAAGCCCCACTCCGGCAACAAAGGAGTGTATCTATGGGCACAAATTACTCCTACCCCTAGGCCCACTTGGCCCCCAGGAGGCATTCCAGATGATGACTGAACCTAGGTGGTTAAAGTACAGAATGGTTCATTAGTTCCTAGGTGCATTGTCTCTCCGAGAAGATATATGGTGTGGGTTCCTAAGGCCCTCTTGGCCCCCTCCTGGCACCTCGCACCCAGGCGAATACTTTTGTTCCTCAAGCCACAAATGGTTCAGGGAAACAACTAAGAGGTCATGTCCCTGTAACTGCTCCACTTGAGGTGTTGACAGATAGATGACCTTTCATGAAAACAGCAAAGCAAATGCTTTCTAGATCATAGATAAACGTAGATACATAGTGAACATAATATAAGAAATTAATCAATAAGCAAAGGGCAGGAGGAAACGTTATGAGAAAATAACCATGTTATTCCTACAAGGGTGATTACACATAAGAACATTTATAGAATTGGGTAATGCCAGGAAACATAGATGATGCATGATATAAGGAAATTGCTCACAAATATAATGCCACGTTTGCCACAATAAAGCGGCCAGTTCAACACACTACTGTTGTCTGTGTCCCTTTCATTTTTAATTTTTATGTTTTTCACGTTTTCGCCGGTGCCATTCATCCTAAGGGAACCCCTGGACCCGCTGGAGCTGAACCCCGGCAGCACGCCAAAGAGGAACTACTTTGAAAATAGAGCAAAGGGGTGGAAATAGATTCACAGAGGGCCAGAGGTCTTCCCCAGGATTGGGAATGGGCTGATGTGGATAATGCAGTGACTAGGGCCAAATGCTAGCAAGCTGGCTGTCTCAGGAATAAGCGACACCTGTGGGCTTCAGTGAAGGGAGCCCTTTACAGGCTACACCTGGAAGCGCTGTGAGCAAGGGGCCTGAATTCTTCCTTCAGAAACAGTGGGAACGCCCTGGAGCTGGGTCTGTTTCTTGCCCTTTCCCATCAGAGGACAGGGGTGGCAGTGATTCAGCTATGGCTGTTGGGGGCTCCTGGCTGATGGTCAAGTGGCTAGCACCTGGCCTGGTTCCAAGATTCACTTCAAGGTCCCTTTGGGCGCTATCCAAAGACTGGGGGCAGAATGCACATGCATGAACCATCCAATCTGCAGGAGGAAGGCACCTCTGGCAACCTGGGGAGGGAGGCCAGCTGGCTACCCATCCCTGCCATGACTCTAGCTGACTAACCACCATGCCTCCAGGGACAGACAGGCCTGCTCTTCTCTGGGACAACAGACACCGTGTGCTGTCAATTGGTTCAGAAAATCACTAGCAACTCCACACCAATGTTTGGACCTGGACTGTGTACCTGACACAGACTCATGGATCCTGCAATATTCTACTTCAACCAGAGTACACTCTGCTGAGGCGCTGGCTCTCTCAGTTAGAACCTAGTATAAAAACAAGAGCAATAACAGGCAAGTTGGCACACTGAGGACCAAAGTTCTACATCACAGAAGATAATGGGCTAGAGTTAAAATTCAGGGCCTCCTGCTATCTCCTGGCAGGCTGACTGTGTGGGGAGGAAGAAACTCGTGAGCGCTGTGGTAAAAGGAAACCTCCATTGGCTACACCTGAGCATGTAATTCTGCAGGAGGTGTTTTTTTTTTCCTTCAGAAACAGAGGCAATACGGGATTTGGAGGTTTCTCCTGTCGTTCCCATCAGGAATTAGATGCACCATTGATGCAGAGGCAAGGGGTGCTGCTCCCAGCTGTTTGTCACGTTTTTGGAACCTGGACTTGGGGCGGTAGTCCTTGAATGAGCCCTTTCTGTGCTTCCCAGGTCCAGAAGCATAGTGTGACAGAATGAAGGGAGGTCTACCCTTCACTCCACTTACCCAGAGCTAGCCAAGCACCAAGCACTCAGGGAGAGACAAGTAGCCCAGCCTTGCTTAGACAGGAAGTTACTGTTTGCTCTCATATAGCACAGGACCAGAGCGAGAGTTTAGCGCCAATCTTTGGGCTCGGCCTTTGTGAAGGGAGTGAAAGCCCAGGCATCCCTCAATGTGTCCCAAGACGTAGAAAACAGCAAATTGGTGGGAATGACTCCAAGGGAGACCAAGGCTCTACATTACAGAAGGGAATGGGATACTGCTGGGCATGGTCATCAGCTTTATCCCATTCTCAGCTGAAATGAAAAATTTTGGCCCTGTGTGTAGCCATTCCAATTCCCTGGCTGCAATGATAACTATATTTGGGTCCCAGGCAAGGCTAATGAGGTTGTTTCCCACATAGTGAGTTCCGAACCATTCCTAAGGAGTTCTCACTCTGGTCTGTGCTAACCAAGAACTAGATTTTAAATTCTGAAAGCACAGATTGCCTTGCTGAGAGTACTTGCCATCTGGCTGGCTGATAAAACAAAGGATGGTGAGCCAAGTTGTCTCCCTCCGTGGCCGAGAGAAATGTCATCATCCTCTACGGCAGGTGGATCAGGCTTACACAAGACACTGCAGGAGACTTCAGCCCAAAAAAGCGATTAGAAGCAATAGGGCACCATGACTTGGTTACAACACCTAAAGCCTCAACTGGACACCTAAACTTCTACCACTGAATCACTGCTCTCTGTGATCTGAGGGGTATGGCATAAAAGGAACCAAGGTCGGGAGCCTTGCTTCTCCTTTAAAAGAAAGATGGAGGCCTCATGCTGAGTACCCAGATGTAGGCCATGGATATCTCCCTTCGTCTCTGCCCATGAATGTTTCTGAGACAACAGTTAACTTCTCCGGAGATTGAGGTAGGTGTGTCCTTCTCAGTCTCATTCTCCTCTCCTTTGTCATGAAGCTCTTTGTCCTTGTGTCAATTTATCACCATTCTTTGGCCTTCTTTTTTTGAAACGAGGATCTCGCTGGCCCACATTCACATTGAGTTTCTGAGAGCAATATCCTCCACATTAACCTGGGGGATCTGGGTGCATCCTGGTGACTCAGGCACAGATTGCCAACAGGACCTCTTGTTACTCCCCTTTAGAACTCTTGTCCCAAAGAGAGGCCTAGCGCATATGGAGTTGTCACACAGGATATGTATGCATGTCTTGAGGCAGTGCCAGAGGTTGGGGGACAGACAGGACTTACACATGCAGCAAGGATAAATGAGGTAGATGTCCAGGCCAAGCACTATCCCATTCCCATCTGAAATGTAGAGCCTTGGTCTCACTTGGGGCCATTTCCACCAATTTGCTGTTTCTACGTCTTGGGACATATTGAGGGATGCCTGGGCTTTAACTCCCTTCACCCAAGCCGAACCCAAAGATTGACGCTAAGCTCTCGCTCTGGTCCTGACTTATGTGAGAGCAAACAGTAACTTCCAGTGTAAGGAGGGATGTCCCTCTTGTCTCTCCCTGAGTGCTTGGTGCTTGGCCAGCTCTGAGTAAGGGCAGTGAAGGGTGGACCTCCCTTCATTTGGACTCACAGATGGTTCCCCTAGGCACACTATGCTTTTGGACCTGGGCAGCACAGAAGGGGCTCCTTCAAGGACCACTGCATCAGGTCCAGGTTCCAAACACGTGCCAAACATCTAGCAGCAGAACCCCTTGCCTCTGCATCAATGGTGCATCTCTTTCCTGATGGGAAGGACAGGACAAACCAGCAAATCCCTTTCTGCCTCTCTTTCTGAAGGAAGAAAACACACCTCCTGCAGAACTGCATGCTCAGGTGTAGCCAATGGAGGTTTCCTTTTACCACACCCTCACGGGTTTCTTCCTGCCCACACAGTCAGCCTGCCAGGCGATAGCAGGAGGCCCTGAATTCTAACCCTACCCATTCCTTTCTGTAATGAAAAGCTTTGGTCCTCGGGGTGTCAACTTGCATGGTATTGCTCTCGTGTTCAAACTAGGATCTGTCTGGGGGCCATTCTGAGCCAGAGCCTCAGAAATGTACTCTGAACTACATTTTTGCAGGATCCATGGGTCTGTGTCAGGTACACAGTCCAGGTCCAAAAATTGGTGTGGGGTTGCCAGTGAGTTCCTGAGCCAATTGACCACGATCAGTGTCTAGTATCCCAGACGGTAGCCCGTCTGTCCCCGGGGCCTTGGTGCTTAGTCAGCTAGAGTCATGGCAGGGATGGGTAGCCAGCTGGTCACCCTCCCCTGGCTACCAGAGGTGCCTTCCTCCTGCTGAGTACATGGCTCATGCATGTGCACTCTGCCTAAGCCCCTGGATGGTGCCCAAAGGGACGTTGTAGTAAATGTTGGAGCCAGGCCAGGTTCTAACCAGTTGATCATCAGCCTGGGACCCCAAACAGCCACAGCGGAATCACTGCTGTCACTGTCCTCTGAAGGAAAGGGCAAGAAACAGACCCAGGTCAGGGAATTCCCTCTCTTTCTAAAGGAGGAAGGCAGGGGGCGCCTGGGTGGCGCAGTCGGTTAAGCGTCCGACTTCAGCCAGGTCACGATCTCGCGGTCCGTGAGTTCGAGCCCCGCGTCAGGCTCTGGGCTGATGGCTCAGAGCCTGGAGCCTGTTTCCGATTCTGTGTCTCCCTCTCTCTCTGCCCCTCCCCCGTTCATGCTCTGTCTCTCTCTGTCCCAAAAATAAAAATAAAAAACGTTGAAAAAAAAAAAAAAGGAGGAAGGCAGGCCCCTTGTTCACCGAGCTCGGGGGTATAGCCAGTAAAGGGCCCCTTCACCAAAGCCCACAGGTGTTGCTTATCCCTGAGACAGCCAGCTTGCTAGCCTTTTGCTGTAGTCACTGCATTACCACCACAGCCCTTTCTGATTCCTACTTAAGACCTCTGGCCCTCCGTGAATCTATTTTCACCACTTTGCTCTAGTTTCAAAGTAGTTCCTCGTTGGGTGCATTCCTCCTTACATGTTTTCAGAGGCTGGTCCCTGGTGTTCAGCTGGGTATCCTAGTCCCATTTTTGTGACCGTGTCTAGGTGAGGTCACAGGGTCCCTGGCAAGTTGCTGTCAAAACCATGCAGTCATTCAGGGGCCTAGGCCATTGGAAAGGCCCAGATTAGACCATTGGCAAGTTTTCTGGTCCAGAGGATGCAAAGGGGGCTCGCCACCTACTGTGTGGAGGGAACACGAAGCTACACAGCCCCTTTCCAGATTGACCCCATTCCTATTGAAATATTGTAAAATGAGGCCCTGGTTATGGCCACTCCCTTCCCAAGGCTCTATGTCTTGCTATTTCCCGTGTAAATTTAGGAGGCGGTGGAGATGTGACTCACTAAACCCACACCCAGGGACTGATTTTCACACCACCCTATGCGTGTTGGACATTGTCCCCAAGCGGGGCAAGCAGCCCCTGCTAATGGCTGTACTTGCCTTGACTCAGACTTGGGTTTACCTTCCTTCTGGGGCACAGAGGGGCCAGTGGGACCCAGGGGGCATAGGTGGTGGGTGCAGGTCCCCAGCACAGGGAGGTTCCTGGGACAGGTGCCAAGGCATGAACAGCCCTGTGCGTCAAGGCCGTGCCCGAGCAACCTCAGTGGTCCAGCAAAGCCATTCGGTGCTCATGGTGTGGCAACCTTGGCGTTGGCCTTTGCATTGCTGTCCTCCTTCAGCATACTCCACAATAGCCACAGTGAGAGTTCTGGCTGCAAGGACTAGGTCCACAGCCGCCCTTGCAAGGACTGTGGTAGAAGGCAGGGACTGGCACCTAGGGTGGAGCCGATTGGGGCAGCACCTGGTGTTTGCCTCCTTACCAGTTCACTTCTCCCAGCCCCTGTTTGGAGCACTAAAGGCCTCTCACATGTGTACCCTCACAGCAAATGGATAGTTATGGTGGGTTGTGCTGATGAAAGCCAGGATTACCCTGTAAGAAGTATGTACTGAGTCGCGGTGTTGGCCAGCGTGCAATATGCCTGCAAAAAGTGCAGAGGTTGGTAACAGCACAGCGTTTCCTCGTCTGTTCACATATCATTCAGGTTGCCCTGTTTTAAAATGAATAGATCTTGCCCTGAGTATCATTCAGAGAGTGTAACAACTTCCCACTTTACGTTAGTTCTTGCCTTTTCCAGAGGCTTGAAAACGCGAGAGGCTCTGGTAGGGTGACGGAGATATAAGTCGTTGAGGGAGAGCCAAGGCCAGTTGACCCATTATGATTAGGTGGGACTCTGGAGAATCCCAACACTCTACAGCAGAACGCTGAAAGCATTTGTTCTGTAGCTGTTGTCTAACTAAGGGGACTTAGCTCATCATAATTCGAAGTGTCCCAAGAGCACCCTCGTCATTTCTTCTGGAGGCTGCGCCAAGGATGGCCCATGGGTCCAGCAGCCACCTACTCATTTCAGGCATTCCTTGTCCATGTTTGGGCCATTGAGCATGCAGCCAAGCAAATGGATGTGGCTGCCCCATGGCAGAGCTGTCTCAACCCCGTTGCTTCTTTCTCCCTCGTCACTTCCCTAGGGTCTACTTTTTCTTGAAAACTTCATCAGTGTGTATGTGCCAAGACACATGTGGGGATAGTGAACTGGATAGTAAAATGACCGCACATGGACAGCAAGTGAGCATGATGAGAATGCTCAGAATATGAGACTTTCTCATTTCTACACTCTATTAGTCGTGACTTGCACCCAATCATGATACCTGTGGTCCTGCGGGCCATCTGTGCCCCAGATGGAAGTTAAATCCAAGACGGGTAAGTGCAAGTGCTGTGTCTAGGAGTGGATGAACTGCTTTGCTGGGCCCCACCTGCGACGAGCCCAGGCCGGTGTGAAAATGTATCCCTGGGCACGGGTTGAGTGAGTGACAGCTCTATGGCTCCTAAGTCAAAAACAGGGAAATTGGTAGATAAAGAAACATGGGAGGGCCACAGGAGGTCCCAGGTTCCACATGTCCGGATATTTCTCTGGGACACAGGCTCTGAATGGCACCCAAAGACGAGGGTCTTCGTATTCCGAAAAGAGGGTATTCATTGAAACGGAAATGCGAATGGCCAAAGTGATTCATTACTGAAGAGACGGGGTTGCAGGTTAGAATGAAGTGTCTAGAAGGAAAATTTCCTGGCAAGGTCCTGCGTAAGGAGGAAGAACACCTGAGGCGAGAGAAAAACTAAAACTCTCTGGAAAAGGGAAAACCTCTGGAAAGTCCAGTCTGCAATGGGTCTGCCTGTGTCCTTCTGCAACAGAGGGACAGCTTCTGGCCTTGGCTGTTTTTCCTGCCGTTCCCATCAAGAGACAGAGGCAGCAGGGATTCAGGGGTAGTGGGTCCATGCTCCAAGCTGTCGCTCAAATGTTTGCAACCGTTTCTGTTATGCATTCGATGGTGAAGGGCCACTGTCTGCACTGACCAGGTCCTGGAACATAGCTCGTATGCGTGGATTGTGTGCTCTTCAGAATCTGAGGCCAAGCAGTAAGTGCTCTCTGAGAGCAGAGCTATCTTTCCTGTGGGTTGTCAGAAAAGAATTTCCCTTGGTGGGCACGGAAGCAGCGTGTGAACTCACCATGCATGCCTGGGAGCTCACTGTGTGACTGACAGCCTCACTGGCTCACCCGGGCCGCAAACCAAGTCCTAGTTAGCACATAGCATTGGCATGGGAATGGCTCTAAGGACAACGAAAGTTTCCTTTCAGATGAGAATGGGAGAAGGCTGAGAGGGAATTGTGTCGCGCCATTTGCCCTTGTCCCAGATGTGAGGTCAACTGCCTTCCCACACCCTTTGGCCCTAACTACACACAAATATCCTCTGTTGGGTACCTTCCCCTGACCTACATCTCGTGTTGGCAATTTAGATCTGGAAGGCATGTTGCAATGCTCCTAGGGCCCAACTTATTGTGCTGTCACAAGAACTCATCCAGAATCCCCAATTAAAATCAGAGGGAATTGCTCTGAAACATGGGCCCTGATGTGCCAATGGAAGATTCTCATTTTAGAAAGGGTAAAAGGGGGCACCTGGGTGACTCATTCCCTTAAACCTCAACTATTGGCTTCTGCTCAGGTCATGGTCTCCTAGTTCTCTAGTTCGGGTCCCTAGTCGGGCTTCGTGCTGAGAGCTCGAAGCCTGGAGCCTGCTTCAGAGTCTTTTCTTTTTCTTTTCTTTTTTTTTTTGTGTGTGTGTTTATTTTTTTATTTTTTTATTTTTTAATATATGAAATTTAGTGTCAAATTGGTTTCCATACAACACCCAGTGCTCATCACAAAAGGTGCCCTCCTCAATACCCATCAACCACCCTACCTTCCCTCCCACCCCCATCAACCCTCAGTTTGTTCTCAGTTTTTAACAGTCTCTTATGCTTTGGCTCTCTCCCACTCTAACCTCTTTTTTTTTTTTCCTTCCCCTCCCCCATGGGTTTCTGTTACGTTTCTCAGGATCCACATAAGTGTGAAACCATATGGTATCTGTCTTTCTCTGTATGGCTTATTTCACTTAGCATCACACTCTCCAGTTCCATCCACGTTGCTACAAAAGGCCATATTTCATTTTTTCTCATTGCCACGCAGTATTCCATTTTGTATATACACCACGTGTTCTTTATCCATTCATCAGTTGATGGACATTTAGGCTCTTTCCATAATTTGGCTGTTGTTGAGAGTGCTGCTATAAACATTGGGGTACAAGTGCCCCTATGCATCAGTACTCCTGTATCCCTTGGATAAATTCCTAGCAGTGCTATTGCTGGGTCATAGGGTAGGTCTATTTTTAATTTTCTGAGGAACCTCCACACTGCTTTCCAGAGCGGCTGCAACAATTTGTATTCCCACCATCAGTGCAAGAGGGTTCCCGTTTCTCCACATCCTCTCCAGCATCTATAGTCTCCTGATTTCTTCATTTTGGCCACTCTGACTGGCGTGAGGTGGTATCTGAGTGTGGTTTTGATTTGTATTTCCCTGATAAGGAGCGACGTTGAACATCTTTGCATGTGCCTGTTGGCCATCCGGATGTCTTCTTTACAGAAGTGTCTATTCATGTTTTCTGCCCTTTCCTTCACTGGGTTATTTGTTTTTCGGGTGTGGAGTTTGATGAGCTCTTTATAGATTTTTGGATACTAGCCCTCTGTCTGATGTGTCATTTGCAAATATCTTCTCCCATTCCTTTGGTTGCCTTGTAGTTTTGTTGGTTGTTTCCTTTGCTGTGCAGAAGGTTTTTATCTTCATAAAGTCCCAGTAATTCACTTTTGCTTTTAATTCCCTTGCCTTTGGGGATGTGCCGAGTAAGAGTTTGCTACAGCTGAGGTCAGAGAGGTCTCTTCCTGCTTTCTCCTCTAAGGCTTTGATGGTTTCCTGTCTCACATTCAGGTTCTTTATCCATTTTGAGTTTATTTTTGTGAATGGTGTGAGAAAGTGGTCTAGTTTCAACCTTCTGCATGTTGCTGTCCAGTTCTCCCAGCACCATTTGTTAAAGAGACTGTCTTTTTTCCATTGGATGTTCTTTCCTGCTTTGTCAAAGATGAGTTGGCCATACGTTTGTGGGTCTAGTTCTGGGGTTTCTATTCTATTCCATTGGTCTATGTGTCTGTGTTTATGCCAATACCATGCTGTCTTGATGATTTCAGCTTTGTAGTAGAGGCTAAAGTCTGGGATTGGGATGCCTCCTGCTTTGGTCTTCTTCTTCAAAATTACTTTGGCTCTTCGGGGCCTTTTGTGGTTCCATATGAATTTTAGGATTGCTTGTTCTAGTTTCGAGAAGAATGCTGGTGCAATTTTGATTGGGATTGCTTTCAATGTGTAGATCGCTTTGGGTAGTATTGACATTTTGACAATATTTATTCTTCCAATCCATGAGCAGGGAATGTCTTTCCATTTCTTTCTATCTTCTTCAATTACCTGCATAAGCTTTCTATAGTTTTCAGCATACAGATCTTTTACATCTTTGGTTAGATTTATCCCTAGGTATTTTATGCTTCTTGGTGCAATTGTGAATGGGATCAGTTTCTTTATTTGTCTTTCTGTTGCTTCATTGTTAGTGTATAAGAATGCAACTGATTTCTGTACATTGATTTTGTATCCTGCAACTTTGCTGAATTCATGTATCAGTTCTAGCAGACTTTTGGTGGAGTCTATCGGATTTTCCATGTATAATATCATGGCATCTGCAAAAAGCGAAAGCTTGACTTCATCTTTGCCAATTTGGATGCCTTTGATTTCCTTTTGTTGTCTGATTGCTGATGCTAGCACTTCCACCACTATGTTAAACAACAGCGGTGAGAGTGGGCATCCCTGTCGTGTTCCTGATCTCAGGGAAAAAGCTCTCAGGTTTTCCCCGTTGAGGATGATGTTAGCTGTGGGCTTTTCATAAATGGCTTTTATGATCTTTAAGTATGTCCCTTCTATCCCGACTTTCTCCCGGGTTTTTATTAAGAAAGGGTGCTGGATTTTGTCAAAGGCCTTTTCTGCATCGATTGACAGGATCATATGGTTCTTCTCTTTTTTTTTTTGTTAATGTAATGTATCACGTAGATCGATTTGCGAATGTTGAACCAGCCCTGCATGCCAGGAATGAATCCCACTTGATCATAGTGAATAATTCTTTTTATATGCTGTTGAATTCGATTTGCTAGTATCTTATTGAGAATTTTTGCATCCATATTCATCAGAGATAGTGGCCTGTAGTTCTCTTTTTTTACTGGGTCTCTGTCTGGTTTAGGAATCAAAGCAATACTGGCTTCATAGAATGAGTCTGGAAGTTTTCCTTCCCTTTCTATTTCTTGGAATAGCTTGAGAAGGATAGGTATTATCTCTGCTTTAAACGTCTGGTAGAACTCCCCTGGGAAGCCATCTGGTCCTGGACTCTTATTTGTTGGGAGATTTGTGATAACCGGTTCAATTTCTTCGCTGGTTATGGGTCTGTTCAAGCTGTCTATTTCCTCCTGATTGAGTTTTGGAAGAGTGTGGGTGTTTAGGAATTTGTCCATTTCTTCCAGGTTGTCCAATTTGTTGGCATATAATTTTTCATAGTATTCCCTGATAATTGTTTGTATCTCTGAGGGATTGGTTGTAATAATTCCATTTTCATTCATGATGTTATCTATTTGGGTCATCTCCGTTTTCTTTTTGAGAAGCCTGGCTAGAGGTTTGTCAATTTTGTTTATTTTTTCAAAAAGCCGAGTCTTGGTTTCGTTGATCTGCTCTACAGTTTTTTTAGATTCTATATTGTTTATTTCTGCTCTGAAATTTATGATTTCTCTTCTTCTGCTGGCTTAGGCTGCCTTTGCTGTTCTGCTTCTGTTTCCTTTAGGTGTGCTGTTAGATTTTGTATTTGGGAGTTTTCCTGTTTCTTGAGATAGGCCTGGATTGCAATGTATTTTCCTCTCAGGACTGTCTTCGCTGCATCCCAAAGCGTTTGGATTGTTGTAATTTCATTTTCGTTTGTTTCCATATATTTTTTACTTTCTTCTCTAATTGCCTGGTTGACCCACTCCTTCGTTAGTAGGGTGTTCTTTCACCTCCATGCTTTTGGAGGTTTTCCAGACTTTTTCCTGTGGTTGATTTCAAGCTTCATAGCATTGTGGTCTGAAAGTATGCAGGGCATAATTTTAATTCTTGTAAACTTATGAAGGGCTGTTTTGTGACCCAGTATATGATCTATCTTGGAGAATGTTCCATGTGCACTCGAGAAGAAAGTATATTCTGTTGCTTTGGGATGCAGAGTTCTAAATATATCTGTCAAGTCCATCTGATCGAATATATCATTCAGGGCCCTTGTTTCTTTATTGACTGTGTGTCTAGGTGATCTATCCATTTCTGTAAGTGGGGTGTTAAAGTCCCCTGCAATGACCACATTCTTATCAATAAGGTTGCTTATGTTTATGAGTAATTGTGTTATATATCTGGGGGCTCCGGTATTTGGCGCATAGACATTTATAATTGTTATCTCTTCCTGATGGATAGACCCTGTAATTATTATATAATGCCCTTCTTCATCTCTTGTTACAGCCTTTAATTGAAAGTCTAGTTTGTCTGATATAAGTATGGCTACTCCAGCTTTCTTGTGGCTTCCAGTAGCATGATAAATAGTTCTCCATCCCCTCACTCTCAATCTAAAGGTGTCCTCAGATCTAAAATGAGTCTCTTGTAGACCGCAAATAGATGGGTCTTGTTTTTTTATCCATTCTGATACCCTATGTCTTTTGGCTGGCGCATTTAATCCATTTACATTCAGTGTTATTCTAGAAAGATAGGGGTTTAGAGTCATTGTGATGTCTGTATGTTTTATGCTTGTAGTGATGTCTCTGGTACTTTGTCTCACAGGATCCCCCTTAGGATCTCTTGTAGGGCTGGTTTCGTGGTGACAAATTCGTTCAGTTTTTGTTTGTTTGGGAAGACCTTTATCTCTCCTTCTATTCTAAATGCCAGACTTGCTGGATAAAGGATTCTCGGCTGCATATTTTTTCTGTTTAGCACACTGAAGATATCGTGCCAAGCCTTTCTGGCCTGCCAAGTTTCAAAGGAGAGATCAGTCACGAGTCTTATAGGTCTCCCTTTATATGTGAGGGCACGTTTATCCCTTGCTGCTTTCAGAATTTTCTCTTTATCCTTGTATTTTGCCAGTTTCACTATGATATGTCGTGCAGAACATCGATTCAAGTTACGTCTGAAGGGAGTTCTCTGTGCCTCTTGGATTTCAATGCCTTTTTCCTTCCCCAGTTCAGGGAAGTTCTCAGCTATAATTTCTTCAAGTACCCCTTCAGCACCTTTCCCTCTCTCTTCGTCCTCTGGGATACCAATTATGCGTATATTATTTCTTTTTAGTGTATCACTTAGTTCTCTAATTTTCCCCTCATACTCCTGGATTTTTTTATCTCTCTTTCTTTCAGCTTCCTCTTTCTCCATCACAGTACCTTCTAGTTCACCTATTCTCTCCTCTGCCTCTTCAATCCAAGCCGTCATGGTTTCCATTTTGTTTTGCATTTCGTTTATAGCGTTTTTCAGCTCCTCGTGACTGTTCCTTAGTCCCTTGATCTCTGTGGCAAGAGATTCTCTGCTGTCCTGTATACTGTTTTCAAGCCCAGCGATTAATTTTATGACTAGTATTCTAAATTCACTTTCTGTTATATTATTTAAATCCTTTTTGATCAGTTCATTAGCTGTTGTTATTTTCTGGAGATCCTTCTGAGGGGAATTCTTCCGTTTGGTCATTTTGGATAGTCCCTGGAGTGGTGAGGACCCGCAGGGCACTTCCCCCTTGCTGTGGTGTATAACTGGAGTTGGTGGGCGGGGCCGAAGACCGACCTGATGTCTGCCCCCAGCCCACCGCTGGGGCCACAGTCAGACTGGTGTGTGCCTTGTCTTCCCCTCTCCTAGGGGCGGGATTCACTGTGGGGTGGCGTGGCCCGTCTGGGCTACTTGCACACTGCCAGGCTTGTGGTGCTGTGGATCTGGCGTATTAGCTGGGGTGGGTAGGCCAGGTGCACGGGGGCAGGAGGGGCAGGCTTAGCTCGCTTCTCCTTAGGTGATCCACTTCAGGAGGGGCCCTGTGGCAGTGGGAGGGAGTCAGATCCGCTGCCGGAGGTTTGGCTCGGCAGAAGCACAGAGCTGGGTGTTTGCACGGAGAAGCGAGCAAGTTCCCTGGCAAGAAATGGTTCCCTTTGGGATTCTGGCTGGGGGATGGGTGGGGGAGATGGCGCTGGCGAGCGCCTTTGTTCCCCGCCAAGCTGAGCTCTGCCGTCCGGGGGCTCAGCAGCTCTCCCTCCCATTGTCCTCCAGCCTTTCCGCTTTCTGAGCAGAGCTGTTAACTTATGACCTCCCAGACGCTAAGTCGCGCTTGCTGTCGGAACACAGTCCTTCCGGCCCCTCCGCTTTTCCCAGCCAGACTCGGGGACTCTGCTTGGCCTGCGAGCCGCCCCTCCGCCCCGGCTCCCTCCCGCCAGTCCTTGGAGCACGCACCGCCTCGCCGCCCTTCCTACCCTCTTACGTGGGCCTCTCGTCTGCTCTGGGCTCCGGAGACTCCGTTGTGCTAACCCTCTGGCGGTTTTCTGGGTTCTTAAGGCAGGTGTAGGTGGAATCTAAGTGATCAGCAGGACGAGCGGTGAGCCCATCGTCCTCCTACGCCGCCATCTTCCAGAACTCCTGCTTCAGAGTCTTTGTCTTTCTCTCAGCCCTTTTCTGCTTGCAATTCCTTCTCTCTCTCTTTCTCTCACTCACTCTCTCTAAAGTGAAATAAATGTTTTAAACTGTTAAAAGACATGGGGCTACGGGGGCTCCTGGGTGACATTGGTTCAACATTGCTTCATTGCTAAAGTCATGATCTTATGGTTTGCAAGCCCTCCCCCACCTCAGTTCTCTCCTGTGAGCAGGGAGACATCTTGGGATCATCTGTCCCACTCTACCCCTCACTGCCTGCTCTCTCTGTCTCTGTCTGCCTCTCCTCTCTCTTCCTCTCTGTCTCTCCCTCTGTCTGAAAAGTAATAAAAACACACAAAAGAGAGGAAAATGGTGGAATAGGTACATAGAGACACAGTGTTCCTATGAGAGATGCAAATGGGATAATTCTGTGGATGAAATGGCTCCTACAATCTCCTGGCAAGCTGACTGTGTCAGGAATGAGAAACACCTATGGGCAAGGGCAAAGGGAAACCTCCACTGTTTGCAGTAGGAGTCTTCATGGCAAGATACCTTATTCTTACTCGGGAAAGAGAAGAAAAGCTTCGGAAGTTCACTCTTTTCCTTTTGATCAAAGGAGAGGCAGCAGTGTTACCAGGGGCGTGGTGTTGTGTTCAAGTGTTTTGAAGTGGCCTGTGGTGCAGTAGTTCTTGAATGGTGTCTTTCAGTGCTAACAAGGTCCTCGCGACTGGTGCCTACGGGGAGCCAACTGGTCTTCAGAGTGAAAGCATCCTTAACATGCAGGGAGGGAGACACGTTGGCTAACGAACATTTCTTTTCTCAGCCAGCCAGACACCAAGTACTCCCAGGAAGGCAATCTTTCCTGGGGGATATCAGAAACTGATTGCTCTTGGTTTAGCCCAGACAAGAGTCAGAGCTCATTAGGAATGCCTGGGCACTCCCTATGTGGGCGATGGCCTCCTTGGCCTTGCCTGGGACCGAACACGTAATTGTGAATATAGCCAGGGAATTGAAATGGCTACACACATGGCCAAAGGCTTTCATTTCAGCGGAGAATGAGATAAAGTTGAGAAGCAACTGTCCAGCTCCATGTGCCTCTTGTCCCAGAAGTAAGGATAGCTCCCTCCTGATCTCTCTGACCCTGTGTACACATATGCATTCCTGCTGGGCACCTTGAAACGCCCTGGGCTTATCTTTGCCAACAGGGTACTGAACGGCAATTTTTTTTCTTTTCTTTTCTTTTCTTTTCTTTTCTTTTCTTTTCTTTTACGTTTTGAGTTCCATCCAAATTAGTTAGCCTCTAGTGCAACAATGATTTCAAGAGTAGATTTCTCGGGGCGCCTGAGTGGCTTGGTCGGTTGGGTGTCCGACTTTGGCTCAGGTCACGATCTCACGGTCCGTGAGTTCGAGCCCCGCGTCGGACTCTGGGCTGACAGCTCAGAGCCTGGAGCCTGTTTCAGATTCTGTGTCTCCCTCTCTCTCTGCCCCTCCCCTGTTCATGCTCTGGCTCTCTCTG
The DNA here is from genome assembly GCF_028018385.1 of Neofelis nebulosa. Lineage (NCBI taxonomy): Eukaryota > Metazoa > Chordata > Mammalia > Carnivora > Felidae > Neofelis > Neofelis nebulosa. The sequence continues at coordinate 54,350,189 of NC_080797.1, read as the reverse complement.
TCTCAAAAATAAATAAACGTCAAAAACAAAATTTGTAAAAAAAAATAATTAAAAGAGTAGATTCCTTAACACTTTTTACCCTGTTAGCCCACACCCCCTCCCACAACACCTCCACGGACCCTCTGTGTGTTCTCCATATTTAAGAGTCTCTTATGTTTTGGCCCCCTCCCTCTTTGTACATTATTTGTGCCTCCCTTCCTTTATGTTCATCTGTTCTGTGTCTTAAAGGCCTCAGATGAGTGAAGTCTCTTGATAGTTGTGTTTCTCTGACTGACTACTTTCGCGTAACATAAAACCCTCTAGTTCTATCAATGTATCTGCAAAAGGCAAGATGACATTCTGTGTGACTGCTGAGCAACACTCCATTGTATATATCGACCACACCTTCTTTATCCATTCATCCATCGATGGACATTTGGGCTCTTTCCATACTTTGGCTGTTGCGGACAGTGCTGTTAGAAAAGTTGGGGCGCATGTGCCCTTCCGAAACAGCCTTCCTGTCTCCCTTGGATAAATACCTAGTAGTGCAATTGCTGGGCCGTAGGGAGGTTCCATTTTTAATTTTTTGAGTAATGTCCAGAGTAGCTGCCCCGCTTGCATTCCCACCAGCAATGCAAAGAGATCCTGTTTCTCCACAGCCTCGCCAACCTCAGATGTTGCCTCCGTTGTCAATGTTGGTCTTTCTGGCAGGTATAAGGTGGTATCCCGTTGTGGTTCTGATGTGTAATTCCCTGATGATGAGTGATGTTGAGCATTTTTTTCATGTGTCGGGTGGCCATCTGGACGTCTTCTTTGGAGCAGTGTCTCTTCGTGTCTTTGGCTCATTTCTTCACTGGAGTGTTTGTTTTTGGGGTGTCGACTTTGATAAGTTCTTTCTAGATTTTGGATACGAACCCTTTATCTGATATGTCGTTGGCACATAGCTTCTCCCATTCTCTCGGTCGCCCTTTAGTATTGAGGACTGTTTCCTTGGCTGTGCAGAAGCGTGTTAATTTGATGAGGCCCCAATAGTGCATTTTCCCTTTTGCCTCCTGAAAGGCAAATTTTCAGCATATCCCGTGGCCCAGCATATCGCAGAGTGCCAAGAACGGGGCCAGAATCCCTAGATAAACGTAGAGGAAATGGTTCTGGGACAGTGTGCCTGAATGCACAACAGGGACCACTGAGCTTGGACAAGAGCACCAGGGTGGGGAGAATACACAGAAGGCCAAAGTTATTTATGACCCAAAGAGAATGGCATATAGCAAAAAAAAAAAAAAAAAAAAAATGAAGCCAGTAGGAGATTCTCCTGGCAAGATGGTTGTCTCAGCAGTAAGAACACTGTGGGGGGCTAAAACAATGGAGACCTGCTGCGTTTTTCCTTAAAAAGGAGATGGAAAGTTTCTGGCATTGGATTCTTCTCTTTTTTTTCCTTTTCTTTTTCGTTTTTGCCCTGTCCTCTGAGACAGTCATGCTATACAGTAAGCAGCTTGTAGGTTGTGGCTGACCCTCAAGTGTTTGGAAAGTGCATCTTTTGTACTGGTGCTTGCATGGGCTCCTCCTGCACATTCTGCAGGGCCTGAAGGGTTCTTCAATGGGTGAACTGTCTACTCTTCAGAACGCGAGCATCTGTAGAAGACAGTGTTGTAATTCTGCTATTCCCATGCCAACTTGTCTTCAATATGTGTCTGTGCGGGAGAGGGGGGTAGGGGGGACAGGGGAGGTCAGTGGATCCTTCTGTGTAGCAGATACTGAATGCTCTCAGACAGCATTGGAGCAACATGGGAACTTTCCACCAATCCCTGGTTTTCCACGGAGTTATTGACAGGCCCATTGTGCCTAGTGGAAACCAGGATATAAATAGATGAACCACAAGGGATGGGCACATGGATGGTTCATTCGGTTAAGAGGCTGAGCCGTGATTTCAGCTCAGGTCATGATTTCATCCTTGTGAGGCCATGCCCCGCATCAGGCTTTGTGCTCACAGCATGGAGCCTGCTTTGGGTCGGGTGCCTCCCTCTTTCTGTCCCTACCCCACACCTGCTAGCTCTCTCTCTCTCTCTCTGTCTCTCTCTCTCTGTCTCTCTCTCTCTCTCATTCCCACTCAAAAATGAAAAGTGTTTGAAATCAGGATTCACAAAGGAAAGCAAACCAGTGACAGAATGGGAATGGACACATGGAATGCCAAAGTTCCTCCTGAACTACGAGAACGAGAGCAAGCAAAGAATAGAGTGACTAGTAGAATCTATGTGAAGCTGGCTGTCCTCAGAATAGGAAGCACCTCTGCAGTGGGGAAGGGGGAATAAAACCCCTGTTTTTACTTGGAAGACCAGTCCAGAGGAAATCTCCTTCTGGAATTCAAATGAGAACGGGATACAACTGAAAAAGTACCGTATGGCTCACAGTTTCCTTGTTGCAGAAGTAAGACTGGTTTTCTAACTCCTCTGGGCCCCCATACAGGCCTACATTCTGTGCTGGGCCCCTCCACTGCGCTACGTTTCCTGATGTTCGCATGGTTCTCAAACACACGAGATGAGAGGCCTCGTAGCCCAAAGTATCCCAGAGTCCAGAGAAATTGACCCAAACCCTCACCTAAAATGAGAAAGAATTGGTCCTAAAATCTGGCCCCACATGCCTACCAGCTGAAATGTACTTTGAGAAAAGACCAGAAATGGACGTAGATACACAGAGGCCCAACGATCTTTCTTTCCCAGTGGACAAGGAAAAAGCAAAGGATAAAACGACGAGCATAACCTCAAATGTAAGACACTCCAACGAGTTGCACCCAGACAAATGTCCCCTGACTAAACCTGATGCCCCAACTGCAAGCAGTGTTTCTCTAGAAGGTTGGTAAGCCTGGAATTCTTCTGGACATTGCCTTTCCTCCTGCCCTGTCCATCAAGTAGAGATGGACTATACAGTATTCCTTCAGTGATTGAAGGTCTGCCTGTGGAACTTCAAGTGTTTGGAACCTGGCTCTGGTGCATGTAGAGCATCTGTAATGTAGAGCCTTGGTCTCCCTTGGAGCCATTGCCACCAATGTGTTATTTTCCAAGCCTTGGGACACATTGCGGGATCCCTGGGCTTTCACTCCCTTCACCCAAGCCGAGCCCAAAGGTTGGCGCTAAGCTCTCGCTCTGGTCCTGTGCTATGGGAGAGCAAACAGTAAATTCCAGTGTAAGGAAGGATGTCCCTCTTGTCTCTCCCTGAGTGCTTGGTGCTTGGCCAGCTCTGGGTAAGGGCAGTGAAGGGTGGACCTCCCTTCATTTCGACTCGCAGATGGTTCCCCTAGGCACACTAAGCTTCTGGACCTGGGAAGCACAGAAGGGGCTCCTTCAAGGACCACTGCATCAGGTCCAGGTTCCAAACACGTGCCAAACATCTAGCAGCAGAACCCCTTGCCTCTGCATCAATGTTGCATCTCTTTCCTGATGGGAAAGACAGGACAAACCAGCAAATCCCTTTCTGCCTCTCTTTCTGAAGGAAGAAAACACACCTCCTGCAGAACTGCATCCTAAGGTGTAGCCAATGGAGGTTTCCTTTCACCACACCCTCACGGGTTTCTTCCTGCCCACACAGTCAGCCTGCCAGGCGATAGCAGGAGGCCCTGAATTCTCACCCTACCCATTCCCTTCTGTAATGAAAAGCTTTGGTCCTCGGGGTGTCAACTTGCATGGTATTGCTCTTGTGTTCAAAATATTATCTGTCTCGGCGCCATTCTGAGCCAGAGCCTCAGAAATGTACTCTGAACCACATTTTTGCAGGATCCATGGGTCTGTGTCAGGTACACAGTCCAGGTCCAAAAATTGGTGTGGGGTTGTCAGTGAGTTCCTGAGCCAATTGACCACGATCAGTGTCTGGTATCCCAGACGGTAGCCCGTCTGTCCCCGGGGGCTTGGTGCTTAGTCAGCTAGAGTCATATCAGGGATGGGTAGCCAGCTGGTCACCCTCCCCTGGCTACCAGAGGTGCCTTCCTCCTGCTGAGTAGATGGCTCATGCATGTGCACTCTGCCTAAGCCCCTGGATGGTGCGCAAAGGGACGTTGTAGTAAATGTTGGAGCCAGGCCAGGTTCTAACCAGTTGATCATCAGCCTGGGTCCCCAAACAGCCAAAGCGGAATCACTGCTGCCACTGTCCTCTGAAGGAAAGGGCAAGAAACAGACCCAGGTCCAGGGAATTCCCTCTCTTTCTATAGGAGGAACGCAGGCCCCTTGTTCACAGAGCTCCCGGGTATAGCCAGTAAAGGACCCCTTCACCAAAGCCCACAGGTGTTGCTTATCCCTGAGACAGCCAGCTTGCTAGCCTTTTGCTGTAGTCACTGCATTACCACCACAGCCCTTTCTGATTCCTACTTAAGACCTCTGGCCCTCCGTGAATCTATTTTCACCACTTTGCTCTAGTTTCAAAGTAGTTCCTTGTTGGGTGCATTCCATCTTCCATGTTTTCAGAGGCTGGTCCCTGGTGTTCAGCTGGGTATCCTAGTCCCATTTTTGTGACCGTGTCTAGGTGAGGTCACAGGTCCCTGGCAAGTTGCTGTCAAAACCATGCAGTCATTCAGGGGCCTAGGCCATTGGAAAGGCCCAGATTAGAACATTGGCAATTTTTCTGGTCCAGAGGATGGAAAGGGGGCTGGCCACCCACTGTGTGGAGGGAACACGAAGCTACACAGCCCCTTTCCAGATTGACCCCATTCCTATTGAAATATTGAAAAATGACGCCCTGGTTATGGCCACTCCGTTCCCAAGGCTCTATGTCTAACTATGTCCCCGTGTAGATTTAGGAGCCATTGGAGCTGTGACTCACGAAACCCACACCCAGGGATTGATTTTCACACCACCCTATGCGTGTTGGACAGGGTCCCCAAGCAAGGCAAGCCAGCCCCTGCTAATGGCTGTACTTGCACTGATTCAGACTTGGGTTTACCTTCCTTCTGGGGCACAGAGGGGCCAGTGGGACCCAGGGGGCATAGGTGGTGGGTGCAGGTCCCCAGCACAAGGAGGTTCCTGGGACAGGTGCCAAGGCATGAACAGCCCTGTGCGTCAAGGCAGTGCCCGAGCAACCTCAGTGGTCCAGCAAAGCCATTCGGTGCTCATGGTGTGGCAACCTTGGCATTGGCCTGTGCATTGCTGTCCTCCTTCAGCATACTCCACAATAGCCAGAGTGAGAGTTCTGGCTGCAAGGACTAGGTCCACAGCCGCCCTTGCAAGGACTGTGGTAGAAGGCAGGGACTGGCACCTAGGCTGGAGCCCATTGGGGCAGCACCTGGTGTTTGCCTCCTTACCAGTTCACTTCTCCCAGCCCCTGTTTGGAGCACTAAAGGCCTCTCACATGTGTACCCTCACAGCAAATGATTAGTTATGGTGGGTTGTGTTGATGAAAGCCAGGATTCACCTATAAGAAGGATGTACTGAGTCGCGGTGTTGGCCAGCGTGCCATATGCCTGCAAGAAATGCAGAGGTTGGTAACAGCACAGCGTTGCCTCGTCTGTTCACATATCATTCAGGTTGCCCTGTTTTAAAATAAATAGATCTTGCCCTGAGTATCATTCAGAGAGTGTAACAACTTCCCACTTTACGTTACTTCTTGCCTTTTCCAGACGCTGGAAAACGCGAGAGGCTCTGGTAGGGTGACGGAGATATAAGTCGTTGAGGGAGAGTCAAGGCCAGTTGACCGATTATGATTAGATGCAACTCTGGAGAATCCCAACACTCTACAGGAGAACACTGAAAGCATTTGTTCTGTAGCTGTTGTCTAACTAAGGGGACTTAGCTCATCATAATTCGAGGTTAACCCAGAGCACCCTCATCCTTTCTTCTGGAGGCTGCGCCAAGGATGGCCCATGGGTCCAGCAGGCACCTACTCATTTCGGGCATTCCTTGTCCATGTTTGGGCCATTGAGCATGCAGCCAAGCAAATGGATGCGGGTGCCCCATGGCAGAGCTGTCTCTACCCCTTTGCTTCTTTCTCCCTAGCCACTTCCCTAGGGTCTTCTTTTTCTTGAAATCATCATCAGTGTGTATGTGCCAAGGCACATGTGGGGAGAGTAAACTGGATAGTAAAATGACCGCACTTGGACAGCAAGTGAGCATGATTAGAATGGACAGAATATTAGACTTTCTCATTTCTAAACTCTATTGGTCGTGACCTGCACCCAATCATGATACCTGTGGTCCTGCGGGCCATCTGTGCCCCCAGATGGAAGGTAAATCCAACACTGGTAAGTGCAAGGGCTGTCTCTAGGAGTGGTTGAGCTGCTTTGCTGAGCCCCACCTGCGAAGTGCCCAGGCCAGTGGGAAAATGTATCCCTGGGCACGGGTCGAGTGAGTGACAGCTCTATGGCTCCTAAGTCAAAACAGCAAAATTGGTAGATAAAGAAACATGGGAGGGCCACAGGAGGACCCAGGTTCCTCATGTCCGGATATTCCTCTGGGACACAGGCTCTGAATGGCACCCAGAGACAAGGGTCTTTGTATACCGAAAAAAGGGTATTCATTGAAACGGAAATGCGAGTGGCCAAAGTGATTCATTACTGAAGAGACGGGGACGCAGGTTATAATGAAGTGTCTAGAAGGACAATTTCCTGGCAAGGTGCTGCGTAAGGAGGAAGAACACCTGAGGCGAGAGAAAAACTCAAACTCTAAAGGGAAAACCTCTGGAAAGTCCAGTCTGCAATGGGTCTACCTGTGCCCTTCTGCAACACAGGGACAGCTTCTGGCCTTGGCTGTTTTTCCTGCCGTTCCCATCAGGAGACAGAGGCAGCAGGGATTCAGGGGTAGTGGGTCCATGCTCCAGGCTGTCGCTCAAGTGTTTGCAACCGTTTCTGTTATGCATTCGATGGTGACGGGCCACTGTCTGCACTGACCAGGTCCTGGAACATAGCTCGTATGCGTGGATTGTGTGCTCTTCAGAATCTGAGGCCAAGCAGTAAGTGCTCTCTGAGAGCAGGGCTATCTTTCCTGTGGGTTGGCAGAAAATAATTTCCCTTGGTGGGCACGGAAGTAGCGTGAGAACTCACCATGCATGCCTGGGAGCTCACTGTGTGACTGACAGCCTCACTGGCTCACCCGGGCTGCAAACCAAGTCCTAGTTAGCACATAGCATTGGCATGGGAATGGCTCTAAGGACAACGAAAGTTTCCTTTCAGATGAGAATGGGAGAAGGCTGAGAGGGAAATGTGTCGCGCCATTTGCCCTTGTCCCAGACGTGAGGTCAACTGCCTTCCCACACCCTTTGGCCCTAACTACACACAAATATCCTCTGTTGGGTACCTTCCCCTGACCTACATCTCATGTTGTCAATTTAGATCTGGAAGGCATGTTGTAAGGCTCCTAGGGACCATGTTATTGTGCTGTCACAAGAACTCATCCAGAATCCCCAATTAAAATCAGAGTGAATTGCTCTGAAACATGGGCCCTGATGTGCCCATGGAAGATTCTCATTTTAGAAAGGGTAAAAGGGGGCACGTGGATGACTCATTCCCCTAAACCTCAACTCTTGGTTTCTGCTCAGGTCATGGTCTCCCAGTTCTCGAGTTCGGGTCCCTAGTCGGGCTTCGTGCTGAGAGCTCGAAGCCTGGAGCCTGCTTCAGAGTCTTTTCTTTTCTTTTCTTTGTGTGTGTGTGTGTGTGTGTGTGTTTATTTTTTTATTTTATTATTTTTTAATATATGAAATTTACTGTCAAACTGGTTTCCATACAACACCCAGTGCTCATCCCAAAAGGTGCCCTCCTCAATACCCATCAACCACCCTGCCCTCCCTCCCACCCCCATCAACCCTCTGTTTGTTCTCAGTTTTCAACAGTCTCTTATGCTTTGGCTCTCTCCCACTCTAACCTCTTTTTTTTTTTTCCTTCCACTCCCCCATGGGTTTCTGTTACGCTTCTCAGGATCCACCTAAGAGTGAAACCATATGGTATCTGTCTTTCTCTGTATGGCTTATTTCACTTAGCATCACACTCTCCAGTTCCATCCACGTTGCTACAAAAGGCCATATTTCATTTTTTCTCATTGCCACGTAGTATTCCATTGTGTATATAAACCACAAGTTCTTTATCCATTCATCAGTTGATGGACATTTAGGCTCTTTCCATAATTTGGCTGTTGTTGAGAGTGTTGATATAAACATTGGGGTACAAGTGCCCCTATGCATCAGTACTCCTGTATCCCTTGGATAAATTCCTAGCAGTGCTATTGCTGGGCCATAGGTTAGGTCTATTTTTAATTTTCTAAGGAACCTCCACACTGCTTTCCAGAGCAGCTGCACCAATTTGCATTCCCACCAACAGTGCAAGAGGGTTCCCGTTTCTCCACATCCTCTCCAGCATCTATAGTCTCCTGATTTCTTCATTTTGGCCACTCTGACTGGCGTGAGGTGGTATCTGAGTGAGGTTTTGATTTGTATTTCCCTGATAAGGAGCGACGTTGAACATCTTTTCATGTGCCTGTTGGCCATCCGGATGTCTTCTTTAGAGAAGTGTCTATTCATGTTTTCTGCCCATTCCTTCACTGGGTTATTTGTTTTTCGGGTGTGGAGTTTGATGAGCTCTTTATAGATTTTGGATACTAGCCCTTTGTCCGATGTGTCATTTGCAAATATCTTTTCCCATTCCTTTGGTTGCCTTGTAGTTTTGTTGGTTGTTTCCTTTGCTGTGCAGAAGCTTTTTATCTTCATAAGGTCCCAGTAATTCACTTTTGCTTTTAATTCCCTTGCCTTTGGGGATGTGCCGAGTAAGAGATTGCTACGGCTGAGGTCAGAGAGGTCTTTTTCTGCTTTCTCCTCTAAGGTTTTGATGGTTTCCTGTCTCACATTCAGGTTCTTTATCCATTTTGAGTTTATTTTTGTGAATGGTGTGAGAAAGTGGTCTAGTTTCAAACTTCTGCATGTTGCTGTCCAGTTCTCCCAGCACCATTTGTTAAAGAGACTGTCTTTTTTCCATTGGATGTTCTTTCCTGATTTGTCAAAGATGAGTTGGCCATACGTTTGTGGGTCTAGTTCTGGGGTTTCTATTCTATTCCATTGGTCTATGTGTCTGTGTTTATGCCAATACCATGCTGTCTTGATGATGACAGCTTTGTAGTAGAGGCTAAAGTCTGGGATTGTGATGCCTCCTGCTTTGGTCTTCTTCTTCAAAATTACTTTGGCTCTTCGGGGCCTTCTGTGGTTCCATATGAATTGTAGGATTGCTTGTTCTAGTTTCGAGAAGAATGCTGGTGCAATTTTGATTGGGATTGCATTGAATGTGTAGATAGCTTTGGGTAGTATTGACATTTTGACAATATTTATTCTTCCAATCCATGAGCAGGGAATGTCTTTCCATTTCTTTCTATCTTCTTCAATTACCTGCATAAGCTTTCTATAGTTTTCAGCATACAGATCTTTTACATCTTTGGTTAGATTTATCCCTAGGTATTTTATGCTTCTTGGTGCAATTGTGAATGGGATCAGTTTCTTTATTTGTCTTTCTGTTGCTTCATTGTTAGTGTATAAGAATGCAACTTATTTCTGTACAGTGATTTTGTATCCTGCAACTTTGCTGAATTCATGTATCAGTTCTAGCAGACTTTTGGTGGAGTCTATCGGATTTTCCATGTATAATATCATGTCATCTGCAAAACGCGAAAGCTTGACTTCATCTTTGCCAATTTGGATGGCTTTGATTTCCTTTTGTTGTCTGATTGCTGATGCTAGAACTTCCAGCACTATGTTAAACAACAGCGGTGAGAGTGGGCATCCCTGTCGTGTTCCTGATCTCAGGGAAAAAGCTCTCAGTTTTTCCCCGTTGAGGATGATGTTAGCTGTGGGCTTTTCATAAATGGCTTTTATGATCTTTAAGTATGTTCCTTCTATCCCGACTTTCTCCAGGGTTTTTATTAAGAAAGGGTGCTGGATTTTGTCAAAGGCCTTTTCTGCATCGATTGACAGGATCATATGGTTCTTCTCTTTTTTTTTTGTTAATGTGATGTATCACGTTGATCGATTTGCGAATGTTGAACCAGCCCTGCATGCCAGGAATGAATCCCACTTGATCATAGTGAATAATTCTTTTTATATGCTGTTGAATTCGATTTGCTAGTATCTTATTGAGAATTTTTGCATCCATATTCATCAGAGATATTGGCCTGTAGTTCTCTTTTTTTACTGGGTCTCTGTCTGGTTTAGGAATCAAAGTAATACTGGCTTCATAGAATGAGTCTGGAAGTTTTCCTTCCCTTTCTATTTCTTGGAATAGCTTGAGAAGGATAGTTATTATCTCTGCTTTAAACGTCTGGTAGAACTCCCCTGGGAAGCCATCTGGTGCTGGACTCTTATCTGTTGGGAGATTTGTGATAACCGGTTCAATTTCTTCGCTGGTTATGGGTCTGTTCAAGCTGTCTATTTCCTCCTGATTGAGTTTTGGAAGAGTGTGGGTGTTTAGGAATTTGTCCATTTCTTCCAGGTTGTCCAATTTGTTGGCATATAATTTTTCATAGTATTCCCTGATAATTGTTTGTATCTCTGAGGGATTGGTTGTAATATTTCCATTTTCATTCATGATGTTGTCTATTTGGGTCATCTCCCTTTTCTTTTTGAGAAGCCTGGCTAGAGGTTTGTCAATTTTGTTTATTTTTTCAAAAAAACCAACTCTTGGTTTCGTTGATCTGCTCTACAGTTTTTTTAGATTCTATATTGTTTATTTCTGCTCTGATCTTTATGATTTCTATTCTTCTGCTGGGTTTAGGCTGCCTTTGCTGTTCTGCTTCTATTTCCTTTAGGTGTGCTGTTAGATTTTGTATTTGGGAGTTTTCTTGTTTCTTGAGATAGGCCTGGATTGCAATGTATTTTCCTCTCAGGACTGCCTTCGCTGCATCCCAAAGCGTTTGGATAGTTGTATTTTCATTTTCGTTTGTTTCCATATATTTTTTAATTTCTTCTCTAATTGCCTGGTTGACCCACTCCTTCGTCAGTAGGGTGTTCTTTCCGCTGCCGGAGGTTTGGCTCGGCAGAAGCACAGAGTTGGGTGTTTGCGCTGAGGGAGCAAGTTCCCTGGCAAGAACTGGTTTCCCTTTGGGATTCTGGCTGGGGGATGGGTGGGTGTGATGGCACTGGCGAGCGCCTTTGTTCCCCGCCAAGCTGAGCTCTGCCGTCCCTGGGCTCAGCAGCTCTCCCTCCCTTTGTCCTCCAGCCTTCCCGCTTTCTGAGCAGAGCTGTTAACTTATGACCTCCCAAATGCTAAGTCGTGCTTGCTGTCGGAACACAGTCCTTCTGGCCCCTCCGCTTATCCCAGCCAGACTCGGGGACTCTGCTTGGCCGGTGAGCCGCCGCTCCACCCCGGCTCCCTCCCGCCAGGCCTTGGAGCACGCACCGCCTGGCCACCCTTCCTACACTCTTCCGTGGGCATCTCGTCTGCTCTTGGCTCCGGAGACTCTGTTCTGCTAATCCTCTGGCGGTTTTCTGGGTTCTTAAGGCAGGTGTAGTTGGAATATAAGTGATCAGCAGGATGAGTGGTGAGCCCAGCGTCCTCCTACGCCGCCATCTTCCGGAACTCTGCATCAGAGTCTTTGTCTCTCTCTCAGCCCTTTTCTGCTTGCAATGTCCCTCTCTCTTTCTCTCACTCACTCTCTCAAAAGTGAAATAAATGTTTTAAACTGTTAAAAGATATGGGGCTACGGGGGCTCTTGGGTGACTCCCTGGTTCAACATTGCTTCATTGCTAAAGTCATGATCTTATGGTTTGCAAGCCCTCCCCCACCTCAGTTCTCTCCTGTGAGCAGGGAGACGCCTTGGGATCATCTGTCCCACTCTACCCATCACTGCCTGCTCTCTCTGTCTCTGTCTGCCTCTCCTCTCTCTTCCTCTCTGTCTCTACCTCTGTCTGAAAAGTAATAACAACACACAAAAGAGAGGACAATGGTGGAATAGTTACATAGAGACACAGTGTTCCTATGAGAGATACAAATGGGATAATTTTGTGGATGAAATGGCTCCTACAATCTCCTGGCAAGCTGACTGTGTCAGGAATGAGAAACACCTATGGGCAAGGGCAAAGGGAAACGTCCAGTGTTTGCAGTAGGAATCTTCATGGCAAGATACCTTATTCTTAATCGGGAAAGAGAAGAAAAGCTTCGGGAGTTCACTCTTTTCCTTTTGATCAAAGGAGAGAGGCAGCAGTGTTACCAGGGGCGTGGTGTTGTGTTCAAGTGTTTTGAACTGGCCTGTGGTGCAGTAGTTCTTGAATGGTGTCGTTCAGTGCTAACAAGGTCCTCGCGACTGGTGCCCACTGGGGAGCCAACTGGTCTTCAGAGTGAAAGCATCCTTAACATGCAGGGAGGGAGACACGTTGCCTAACCAACATTTCTTTTCTCAGCCAGCCAGACACCAAGTACTCCCAGGAAGGCAATCTTTCCTGGGGGATATCAGAAACGGATTGCTCTTGGTTTAGCCCAGACAAGAGTCAGAGCTCATTAGGAATGCCTGGGCACTCCCTATGTGGGGGATGGCCTCCTTGGCCTTGCCTGGGACCCAAGACGTAATTATCAATACAGCCAGGGAATTGGAATGGCTACACACACGGCCAAAGACTTTCATTTCAGCGGAGAATGAGATAAAGTTGAGAAGCAACTGTCCAGCTCCATGTGCCTCTTGTCCCAGAAGTAAGGATAGCTCCCTCCTGATCCCTCTGACCCTGGGTACACACATACATTCCTGCTGGGCACCTTGAAACGCCATGGGCTTATCTTTGCCAACAGGGTACTGAAAGGCAATTTGTTTTATTTTATTTTATTTTATTTTATTTTATTTTACGTTTTGAGTTCCATCCAAATTAGTTAGCCTCTAGTGCAACAATGATTTCAAGAGTAGATTCCTTAACACTTCTTACCCAGTTAGCCCACACCCCCTCCCACAACACCTGCAGGGACCCTCTGTGTGTTCTACATATTTAAGAGTCTCTTATGTTTTGGCCCCCTCCCTCTTTGGACATTATTTGTGCCTCCCTTCCTTTATCTTCATCTGTTCTGTGTCTTAAAGGCCTCAGATGAGTGAAGTCGCTTGATAGTTGTGTTTCTCTGACTGACTACTTTCGCGTACCATAAAACCTTCTAGTTCTATCAATGTAGCTGCACAAGGCAAGATGACATTCTTTGTGACTGATGAGCAACACTCCATTGTATATATCGACCACACCTTCTTTATCCATTCATCCATCGATGGACATTTGGGCTCTTTCCATACTGTGGCTGTTGCTGACAGTGCTGTTAGAAAAGTTGGGGCGCATGTGCCCTTTCGAAACAGCCTTCCTGTTTCCCTTTGATAAATACCTAGTAGTGCAATTGCTGGGTCGTAGGGAGGTTCCATTTTTAATTTTTGAGTAATGTCCAGGGTGGCTGCCCCGCTTGCATTCCCACCAGCAATGCAAAGAGATCCTGTTTCTCCACAGCCTCGCCAACCTCAGCTGTTGCCTCCGTTGTCAATGTTGGTCTTTCTGGCAGTTATAAGGTGGTATCCCGTTGTGGTTTTGATGTGTAATTCCCTGATGATGAGTGATGTTGAGCATTTTTTTCATGTGTCGGTTGGCCATCTGCAAGTCTTCTTTGGAGCAGTGTCTCTTCATGTCTTTGGCTCATTTCTTCACTGGAGTGTTTGTTTTTGGGGTGTCGACTTTGATAAGTTCTTTCTAGATTTTGGATACGAACCCTTTATCTGATATGTCGTTGGCACATAGCTTCTCCCATTCTCTCGGTCGCCCTTTACTATTGAGGACTGTTTCCTTCGCTGTGCAGAAGCGTGTTATTTTGATGAAGCCCCGATAGTGCATTTTCACTTTTGCCTCCTGAAAGGCAATTTTTCAGCATATCCTGTGGCCCAGCATATCCCAGAGTGACAAGAACGGGGCCAGAATCCCTAGATAAACGTAGAGGAAATGGCTCTGGGACAGTGTGCCTGAATGGACAACAGGGACAACTGCGCTTGGAAAAGAGCAACAGGGTGGGGGAGAATACACAGAAGGCCAAAGTTCTTTATGAACCAAAGAGAATGGCATATAACAAAAAATAAATGACGCGACTAGCAGAATCTCCTGGCAAGATGGTTGTCTCAGCAGTAAGAACACTGTGGGGGCTACAACAAAGGAGACCTCCTGCGTTGTTCCTTCCAGAAGAGATGGAAAGTTTCTGGCATTGGATTTTTCTTTTTTTTTTTTTTTCTTTTTTGCCCTCTCCTCTGAGACAGTCATTCTATACAGTTAGCAGCTTGTAGGTTGTGGCTGACCCTCAAGTGTTTGGAAAGTGCCTCTGTTGTACTGGTGCTTGCATGGGCTCTTCCTGCACATTCTGCAGGGCCTGAAGGATTCTGCAAATGGGTGAACTGTCTACTCTTCAGAACGCGGGCATCTGCAAAAGAGAGTGTTACAATTCTGCTATTCCCATGCCAACTTGTCTTCAATATGTGTCTGTGCGAGGGGGGATGTGTAGGTGGGACAGGGGAGATCAGTGGATCCTTTTGTGTAGCAGATACTGAATGCTTTCAGACAGCATTGGAGCAACATGGGAACTTTCCACCAATCCCTGGTTTTCTACTGAGTTATTGACAGGGCAATTGTGCCGAGTGGAACCAGCATATAAATAGATGAACCACAAGGGATGGGCACATGGATGGCTCAGTCGGTTAAGTGGTTGAGTCGTGATTTCAGCTCAAGTCATGATTTCATCCTTGTGAGGCCATGCCCCGCATCAGGCTTTGTGCTCACAACATGGAGCCCGCTTCGGGTCGGGTGTCTCCCTCTTTCTGTCCCTACACCACCCCTGCTAGCACTCTCTCTCCCTCTGTCTCTCTCTCTGTGTCTCTCTCTCTCTCATTCCCACTCAAAAATGAAAAATGTTTGAAATCAGGATTCACAAAGGAAAGCAAACCAGTGACAGAATGGGAATGGACACATGGAAGGCCAAAGTTCCTCCTGAACTAGGAGAACGAGAGCAAGCAAAGAGTAAAGTGACTAGTAGAATTTATGTGAAGCTGGCTGTCCTCAGAATAGGAAGCACCTCTGCAGTGGGGAAGGGGTATACAACCCCTGTTTTTACCTGGAAGCCCAGTCCAGAGGAAATCTCCTTCTGGAATTCAAATGAGAACGGGATACAACTGAAAAAGTACCGTATGGCTCACAGTTTCCTTGTTGCAGAAGTAAGACTGGTTTTCTAACTCCTCTGGGCCCGCATACAGGCCTACATTCTGTGCTGGGCCCCTCCACTAGGCTAGGTTTCCTGATGTTCGCATGGTTCTCAAACACACGAGATGAGAGGCCCCGTAGTCCAAACTATCCCAGAGTCCAGAGAACTGACCCAAACCCTCACCTAAAATGAAAAAGAATTGGTCCTAATATGTGGACCCAAATGCCTACCAGCTGAAATGTACTTTGAGAAAAGACCAGAAATGGTCGTGGATACACAGAGGCCCAACGATCTTTCTTACCCAGTAGACAAGGAAAAAGCAAAGGATAAAGCGACGAGCATAACCTCAAATATAAGCCACTCCAACGAGTTGCACCTAGAGAAATGTCCCTTGACTAAACCTGATGCCCCAACTGCAAGCAGTGTTTATCTAGAAGGTTGGTATGCCCGGAATTCTTCTGGCCATTGCCTTTCCTCCTGTCCTGTCCATCAAGTATAGATGGACTCTACAGTATTCCTTCAGTGATTGAAGGTGGGCTTGTGGACCTTCAAGTGTTTGGATCCTGGCTCTGGTGCAGGTAGAGCATCTGTAATGTAGAGCCTTGGTCTCCCTTGGAGCCATTGCCACCAATTTGTTATTTTCCAAGCCTTGGGACACATTGCGGGATGCCTGGGCTTTCACTCCCTTCACCTAAGCCGAGCCCAAAGGTTGGCACTAAGCTCTCGCGCTGGTCCTGTGCTATGGGTGAGCAAACAGTAACTTCCAGTGTAAGGAAGGATTTCCCTCTTGTCTCTCCCTGAGTGCTTGGTGCTTGGCCAGCTCTGGGAAAGGGCAGTGAAGGGTGGACCTCCCTTCATTTGGACTCACAGATGGTTCCCCTGGCAGACTATGCTTCTGGACATGGGCAGCACAGAAGGGACTCCTTCAAGGACCACTTCATCAGGTCCACGTTGCAAACACGTGCGAAACATCTAGCAGCAGAACCCCTTGCCTATGCATCAATGGTGCAACTCTTTCCTGATGGGACGGATGGGACAAACGAGCAAATCCTTTTCTGCCTCTCTTTCTGAAGGAAGAAAACACATCTCCTGCAGAATTGCATGCTAAGGTGTAGCCAATGGAGGGTTCCGTTTACCGCACCCTCACGGGTTTCTTCCTGCCCACACAGTCAGCCTGCCAGGTGATAGCAGGAGGCCCTAAATTCTAACACAACCCATTCATTTCTGTAATGATAAGCTTTGGTCCTCTGGGTGTCAACTTGCATGTTATTGCTCTTGGGTTCAAACTAGGATTTGTCTCAGGGCCATTCTCAGCCAGAGCCTAAGAAATGTACTCTGAACTACATGTTTGCAGGATCCATGGGTCTGAGTCAGGTACACAGTCCAGGTCCAAAAATTGGTGTGGGGTTGCCAGTGAGTTCTTGAGCCAACTGACCGCGATCACTGTCTGGCATCCCAGACGGTAGCCCGTCTATCCCCAGGGCCATGGTGCTTAGTCAGCTAGAGTCATGGCAGGGAAGGGTAGCCAGCTGGTCACCCTCTCCTGGCTACCAGAGGTGCCTTCCTCTTGCTGAGTAGAAGGCTCATGCATGTGCACTCTGCCTAAGCCACTGGATGGTGCCCAAAGGGACGTTGTAGTAAATATTGGAGCCAGGCCAGGTTCTAACCTGTTGATCATCAGCCTGGGGCCCAAAACAGCCACAGCTTTATCACTGCAGCCACTTTCCTCTGAAGGAAAGGGCAAGAAACAGACCCAGGTCCAGGGAATTCCCTCTCTTTCTAAAGGAGGAAGGCAGGCCCCTTTTTCACAGAGCTCCCGGGGATAACCAGTAAAGGGCCCCTTCACCAAAGCCCACAGGTGTTGCTTACCCTGAGACAGCCACCTTGCCAGCCTTTTGCTGCAGTCACTGCATTACCACCACAGCCCTTTCTGATTCCTACTTAAGACCTCTGGGCCTCCGTGAATCTATTTTCACCACTTTGCTCTAGTTTCAAAGTAGTTCCTCGCTGGGTGCATTCCTCCTTCCATGTTTTCAGAGGCTGGTCCCTGGTATTCAGCTGGGTATCCTAGTCCCATTTTTGTGACCGTGTCTAGGTGAGGTCACAGGGTCCCTGGCAAGTTGCTGTCAAAACCATGCAGTCATTCAGGGGCCTAGGCCATTGGAAAGGCCCAGATTAGAACATTGGCAATTTTTCTGGTCCAGAGGATTGAAAGGGGGCTCTCCACCTACTGTGTGGAGGGAACACGAAGCTACACAGCCCCTTTCCAGATTGACCCCATTCCTATTGAAATATTGAAAAATGAGGCCTTGGTTATGGCCACTCCCTTCCCAAGGCTCTATGTTTAACTATGTCCCCGTGTAGATTTAGGAGCCATTGGAGCTGTGACTCACCAAACCCACACCCATATATTGATTTTCACACCACCCTATGCGTGTTGGACATGGTCCCCAAGCAAGGCAAGCCAGCCCCTGCTAATGGCTGTACTTGCACTGACTCAGACTTGGGTTTACCTTCCTTCTGAGACACAGAGGGGCCAGTGGGACCCAGGGGGCATAGGTGGTGGGTGCAGGTCCCCAGCACAAGGAGGTTCCTGGGACAGGTGCCAAGGCATGAACAGCCCTGTGCGTCAAGGCAGTGCCCGAGCAACCTCAGTGGTCCAGCAAAGCCATTCGGTGCTCATGGTGTGGCAACCTTGGCATTGGCCTGTGCATTGCTGTCCTCCTTCAGCATACTCCACAATAGCCACAGTGAGAGTTCTGGCTGCAAGGACTAGGTCCACAGCCGCCCTTGCAAGGACTGTGGTAGAAGGCAGGGACTGGCACCTAGGGTGGAGCCGATTGGGCAGCACCTGGTGTTTGCCTCCTTACCAGTTCACTTCTCTCAGCCCCTGTTTGGAGCACTAAAGGCCTCTCACATGTGTACCCTCACAGCAAATGGATAGTCATGGTGGGTTGTGTTGATGAAAGCCAGGATTCACCTATAAGAAGGATGTACTGAGTCGCGGTGTTGGCCAGCGTGCAATATGCCTGCAAGAAATGCAGAGGTTGGTAACAGCACAGCGTTGCCTCGTCTGTTCACATATCATTCAGGTTGCCCTGTTTTAAAATGAATAGATCTTGCCCTGAGTATTATTCAGAGAGTGTAACAACTTCCCATTTTACGTTACTTCTTGCCTTTTCCAGAGGCTGGAAAACGCGAGAGGCTATGGTAGGGTGACGGAGATATAAGTCGTTGAGGGAGAGTCAAGGCCAGTTGACCCATTATGATTAGATGGAACTCTGGAGAAACCCAACACTCTACAGGAGAACGCTGAAAGCATTTGTTCTGTAGCTGTTGTCTAACTAAGGGGACTTAGCTCATCATAATTCGTGGTGCCCCCAGAGCACCCTCGTCCTTCCTTCTGGAGGCTGCGCCAAGGATGGCCCATGGGTCCAGCAGGCACCTACTCATTTCAGGCATTCCTTGTCCATGTTTGGGCCATTGAGCATACAGCCAAGCAAATGGATGCGGCTGCCCTATGGCAGAGCTGTCTCTACCCCTTTGCTTCTTTCTCCCTAGCCACTTCCGTAGGGTCTACTTTTTCTTGAAATCATTATCAGTGTGTATGTGCCAAGGCACATGTGTGGAAAGTAAACTCGATAAGAAAATGACCGCACATGGACAGCAAGTGAGCATGATTAGAATGCTCAGAATATTAGACTTTCTCCTTTCTAAACTCTATTGGTCGTGACCTGCACCCAATCATGATACCTGTGGTCCTGCGGGCCATCTGTGCCCCAGATGGAAGGTAAATCCAAGACGGGTAAGTGCAAGTGCTGTCTCTAGGAGTGGTTGAGCTGCTTTGCTGGGCGCCACCAGCGACGTGCCCAGGCCGTTGTGAAAATGTATCCCTGCGCACGGGTCGAGTGAGTGACAGCTCTATGGCTCCTAAGTCATAACAGGGAAATTGGTAGATAAAGAAACATGGGAGGGCCACAGGAGGACCCAGGTTCCACATGTCTGGATATTTCTCTGGGACACAGGCTCTGAATGACACCCAGAGACAAGGGTCTTTGTATACCGAAAAAAGGGTATTCATGGAAACGGAAATGCGAATGGCCAAAGTGATTCATTATTGAAGAGACAGGGACACAGGTGAGAATGAAGTGTCTAGAATGACAATTTCCTGGCAAGGTGCTGCGTAAGGAGGAAGAACACCTGAGGCGAGAGAAAAACTCAAACTCTAAAGGGAAAACCTCTGGAAAGTCCAGTCTGCAATGGGTCTGCCTATGTCCTTCTGCAACGCATGGACAGCTTCTGGACCTGGCTGTTTTTCCTGCCATTGCCATCAGGAGACAGAGTCAGCAGGGATTCAGGGGTAGTGGGTCCATGCTCCAGGCTGTCGCTCAAGTGTTTGCAACCGTTTCTGTTATGCATTCGATGGTGAAGGACCACTGTCTGCACTGACCAGGTCCTGGAACATAGCTCGTATGCGTGGATAGTGTGCTCTTCACAATCTGAGGCCAAGTAGTAAGTGCTCTCTGAGAAAAGGGCTATCTTTCCTGTGGGTTGTCAGAAAATAATTTCCCTTGGTGGGCACGGAAGCAGCGTGAGAACTCACTATGCATGCCTGGGAGCTCACTGTGTGACTGACAGCCTCACTGGCTCACCCGGGCTGCAAACCAAGTCCTAGTTAGCACATAGCATTCGCATGGGAATGGCTCTAAGGACATCGAAAGTTTCCTTTCAGATGAGAATGGGAGAAGGCTGAGAGGGAAATGTGTGGCGCCATTTGCCCTTGTCCCAGACGTGAGGTCAACTGCCTTCCCACACCCTTTGGCCCTAACTACACACAACTATCCTCTGTTGGGTACCTTCCCCTGACCTACATCTCATGTTGTCAATTTAGATCTGGAAGGCATGTTGCAAGGCTCCTAGGGCCCAACTTATTGTGCTGTCACAAGAACTCATCCAGAATCCCCAATTAAAATCAGAGGGAATTGCTCTGAACCATGGGCACTGATGTGCCCATGGAAGATTCTCATTTTAGCAAGGGCAAAAGGGGGCACGTGGATGACTCATTACTCTAAACCTCAACTCTTGGCTTTTGCTCAGGTCATGGTCTCCCAGTTGTCGAGTTCGGGTCCCTAGTGGGGCTCCGTGCTGAGAGCTCGAAGCCTGGAGCCTGCTTCAGAGTCTTTGTCTCTCTCTCACCCCTTTTCTGCTTGCAATATCCCTTTCTCTCTCTTTCTCTCACTCACTCTCTCAAAAGTGAAATAAATGTTGTAAACTGTTAAAAGACATGGGGCTACGGGGGTCTTGGGTGACTCATTGGTTCAACATAGCTTCATTGCTAAAGTCATGATCTTATGGTTTGCAAGCCCTCCCCCACATCAGTTCTCTCCTGTGAGCAGGGAGACGCCTTGGGATCATCTGTCCCACTCTACCCCTCACTGCGTGCCCTCTCTGTCTCTCTCTCCCTCTCCTCTCTCTTTCTCTCTGTCTCTCCCTCTGT
The DNA here is from genome assembly GCF_028018385.1 of Neofelis nebulosa. Lineage (NCBI taxonomy): Eukaryota > Metazoa > Chordata > Mammalia > Carnivora > Felidae > Neofelis > Neofelis nebulosa. The sequence goes on along the minus strand of NC_080797.1, from coordinate 54,329,574 downwards.
CTGAAAAGTAATAAAAACACACCAAAGAGAGGAAAATGGTGGAATAGGTACATAGAGACACAGTGTTCCTATGAGAGATGCAATGGGATAATTCTGTGGATGAAATGGCTCCTACAATCTCCTGGCAACCTGACTGTGTCAGGAATAGGAAACACCTATGGGCAAGGGCAAAGGGAAACCTCCACTGTTTGCAGTAGGAGTCTTCATGGCATGATACCTTATTCTTACTCCGGAAAGAGAAGAAAAGCTTTGGCAGTTCACTCTTTTCCTTTTGATCAATGGAGAGAGGCAGCAGTGTTACCAGGGGCGTGGTGTTGTGTTGAAGTGTTTTGAACTGGCCTGTGGTGCAGTAGTTCTTGAATGGTGTCTTTCAGTGCTAACAAGGTCCTCGCGACTGGTGCCCACGGGGGAGCCAACTGGTCTTCAGAGTGAAAGCATCCTTAACATGCAGGGAGGGTGACACGTTGGCTAACCATCATTTCTTCTCTCAGCCAGCCAGACACCAAGTACTCCCAGGAAGGCAATCTTTCCTGGGGGATATCAGAAACTGATTGCTCTTGGTTTAGCCCAGACAAGAGTCAGAACTCATTAGGAATGCCTGGGCACTCCCTATGTGGGGGATGGCTTCCTTGTCCTTGCCAGGGACCCCAGACGTAATTATCAATACAGCCAGGGAATTGGAATGGCTACACACATGGCCAAAGGCTTTCATTTCAGCGGAGAATAAGATAAAGTTGAGAAGCAACTGTCCAGCTCCATGTGCCTCTTGTCCCAGAAGTAAGGATAGCTCCCTCCTGATCCCTCTGACCCTGTGTACACACATGCATTCCTGCTGGGCACCTTGAAACGCCCTGGGCTTATCTTTGCCAACTGTGTACTGAAAGGCAATTTATTTTTTTTCTTTTATTTTACGTTTTGAGTTCCATCCAAATTAGTTAGCCTCTAGTGCAACAATGATTTCAAGAGTAGATTCCTTAACACTTCTTACCCAGTTAGCCCACACCCCCTCCCACAACACCTCCAGGGACCCTCCGTGTGTTCTCCATATTTAAGAGTCTCTAATGTTTTGGCACCCTCCCTCTTTGGAGATTATTTGTGCCTCCCTTCCTTTATGTTCCTCTGTTCTGTGTCTTAAAGGCCTCAGAGGAGTGAAGTCGCTTGATAGTTGTGTTTCTCTGACTGACTACTTTCGCGTACCATAACACCTTCTAGTTCTATCAATGTAGCTGCAAAAGGCAAGATGACATTCTTTGTGACTGCTGAGCAACACTCCATTGTATACATCGACCACACCTTCTTCATCCATTCATCCATTGATGGACATTTGGGCTCTTTCCATACGTTGGCTCTTGCTGACAGTGCTGTTATAAAAGTTGGGGCGCATGTGCCCTTCCGAAACAACCTTCCTGTCTCCCTTGGATAAATACCTAGTAGTGCAATTGCTGGGTCGTAGGGAGGTTCCATTTTTAATTTTTTGAGTAATGTCCAGAGTGGCTGCCCCGCTTGCATTCCCACCAGCAATGCAAAGAGATCCTGTTTCTCCACAGCCTCGCCAACCTCAGATGTTGCCTCCGTTGTCAATGTTGGTCTTTCTGGCAGGTATAAGGTGGTATCCCGTTGTGGTTTTGATGTGTAATTCCCTGATGATGAGTGATGTTGAGCATTTTTTTCATGTGTCGGGTGGCCGTCTGGAAGTCTCATTTGGAGCAGTGTCTCTTCATGTCTTTGGCTCATTTCTTCACTGGAGTGTTTGTTTCTGGGGTGTCGACTTTGATAAGTTCTTTCTAGATTTTGGATACGAACCCTTTATCTGATATGTCGTTGGCACATAGCTTCTCCCATTCTCTTGGTCGCCCTTTAGTATTGAGGACTGTTTCCTTCGCTGTGCAGAAGCTTGTTATTTTGATGAGGCCCCAATAGTCCATTTTCCCTTTTGCCTCCTGAAAGGCAATTTTTCAGCATATCCTGTGGCCCAGCATATCCCAGAGTGACAAGAACGGGGCCAGAATCCCTAGATAAACGTAGAGGAAATGGCTCTGGGACAGTGTGCCTGAATGGAAAACAGGGACAACTGAGCTTGGAAAAGAGCAACAGGGTGGGGGAGAATACACAGAAGGCCAAAGTACTTTATGAACCAAAGAGAATGGCATATAGCAAAAAAAAAAAAAAAATGAAGCGACTAGCAGAATCTCCTGGCAAGATGTTTGTCTCAGCAGTAAGAACACTGTGGGGGCTACAACAAAGGAGACCTCCTGCGTTGTTCCTTCAAAAGGAGATGGAAAGTTTCTGGCATTGGATTTTTCTTTTTTTTTCTTTTTTTCTTTTTTGCGCTCTCCTCTCAGACAGTCATGCTATATATACATTTAGCAGCTTGTAGGTTGTGGCTGACCCTCAAGTGTTTGGAAAGTGCCTCTGCTGTACTGTTGCTTGCATGGGCTCTTCCTGCACATTCTGCAGGGCCTGAAGGATTCTGCAAATGGGTGAACTGTCTCCTCTTCAGAACGCGGGCATCTGTAGAAGACAGTGTTTCAATTCTGCTATTCCCATGCCAACTGGTCTTCAATATGTGTCTGTGCGTGGGGTGGTGGGTAGGGGGGACAGGGGAGGTCAGTGGATCCTTCTGTGTAGCAGATACTGAATGCTTTCAGACAGCATTGGAGCAACATGGGAACTTTCCTCCAATCCCTGGTTTTCCACTGAGTTATTGACAGTCCCATTGTGTCTAGTGGAAACCAGGATATAAATAGATGAACCACAAGGGATGGGCACATGGATGGCTCAGTCGGTTAAGTGGCTGAGTCGTGATTTCAGCTCAGGTCATGATTTCATCCTTGTGAGGCCATGCCCCACATCAGGCTTTGTGCTCACAGCATAGAGCCTGCTTCGGGTCGTGTGTCTCCCTCAATCTGTCCCTACCCCACACCTGCTAGCTCTCTCTCTCTGTATGTCTCCCTCTCTCTCTCTCTTTCTCATTCCCACTCAAAAATGAAAAATGTTTGAAATCAGGAGTCACAAAGGAAAGCAAACCAGTGACAGAATGGGAATGGACACATGGAATGCCAAAGTTCCTCCTGAACTACGGGAACGAGAGCAAGCAAAAATCGAGTGACTAGTAGAATCTATGTGAAGCTGGCTGTCCTCAGAATAGGAAGAACCTCTGCAGTGGGGAAGAGGGAATAAAACCCCTGTTTTACCTGGAAGCCCAGTGCAGAGGAAATCTCCTTCTGTTTTTCAAATGAGAACGGGATACAACTGAAAAATTCCCGTATGGCTCATAGTTTCCTTGTTGCAGAAGTAAGACTGGTTTTCTAACTCCTCTGGGCCCGCATACAGGCCAACATTCTGTGCTGGGCCCCTCCAGTGCGCTATGTTTCCTGATGTTCGCATGGTTCTCAAACACACGAGATGAGAGGCCCCGTAGCCCAACGTATCCCAGAGTCCAGAGAACTTGACCCAAACCCTCACCTAAAATGAGAAAGAATTGGTCCTAAAATCTGGCCCCACATGCCTACCAGCTGAAATGTACTCTGAGAAAAGACCAGAAATGGACGTGGATACACAGAGGCCCAACGATCTTTCTTACCCAGTAGACAAGGAAAAAGCAAAGGATAAAGCATCGAGCATAACCTCAAATGTAAGACACTCCAACGAGTTGCACCCAGAGAAAAGTCCCCTGACTAAACCTGATGCCCCAACTGCAAGCAGTGTTTATCTAGAATGTTGGAAAGCCCGGAATTCTTCTGGCCATTGCCTTTCCTCCTGCCCTGTCCATCAAGTAGAGATAGACTATACAGTATTCCTTCAGTGATTGAAGGTCTGCTTGTGGACCTTCAAGTGTTTGGAACCTGGCTCTGGTGCAGGTAGAGCATGTGTAATGTAGAGCCTTGGTCTCCCTTGGAGCCATTGCAACCAATTTGTTATTTTCCAAGCCTTGGGACACATTGCGGGATGCCTGGGCTTTCACTCCCTTCACCCAAGCCGAGCCCAAAGGTTGGCGCTAAGCTCTCGCTCTGGTCCTGTGCTATGGGAGAGCAAACAGTAACTTCCAGTGTAAGGAAGGATGTCCCTCTTGTCTCTCCCTGAGTGCTTGGTGCTTGGCCAGCTGTGGGTAAGGGCAGTGAAGGGTGGAGCTCCCTTCATTTGGACTCACAGATGGTTCCCCTAAGCACACTATGCTTCTGGACCTGGGCAGCACAGAAGGGGCTCCTTCAAGGACCACTGCATCAGATCCAGGTTCCAAACACGTGCCAAACATCTAGCAGCAGAACCCCTTGCCGCTGCATCAATGGTGCATCTCTTTCCTGATGGGAAGGGCAGGACAAACCAGCAAATCCCTTTCTGCCTCTCTTTCTGAAGGAAGAAAACACACCTCCTGCAGAACTGCATGCTCAGGTGTAGCCAGTGGAGGTTTCCTTTTACCACACCCTCACGGGTTTCTTCCTGCCCACACAGTCAGCCTGCCAGGCGATAGCAGGAGGCCCTGAATTCTAACCCTACCCATTCACTTCTGTAATGAAAAGCTTTGGTCCTCGTGGTGTCAACTTCCATGTTATTGCTCTTGTGTTCAAACTATTATCTGTCTGGGGGCCATTCTGAGCCAGAGCCTGAGAAATGTACTCTGAACTACATGTTTGCAGGATCCATGGGTCTGTGTCAGGTACACAGTCCAGGTCCAAAAATTGGTGTGGGGTTGCCAGTGAGTTCCTGAGCCAACTGACCACGATCAGTGTCTGGTATCCCAGACGGTAGGCCGTCTGTCCCTGGGGGCTTGGTGCTTAGTCAGCTAGAGTCATGGCAGGGATGGTTAGCCAGCTGGTCACCCTCCCCTGGCTACCAGAGGTGCCTTCCTCCTGCTGAGTAGATGGCTCATGCGTGTGCACTCTGCCTAAGCCACTGGATGGTGCCCAAAGGGACGTTGTAGAATATGTTGGAGCGAGGCCAGGTTCTAACCAGTTGATCATCACCTGGGTCCCCAAACAGCTAGAGCGGAATCACTGCTGCCACTGTCCTCTGAAGGAAAGGGCAAGAAACAGACCCAGGGCCAGGGAATTCCCTCTCTACTGAAAGGCAATTTATTTTCTTTTATTTTATTTTACGTTTTGAGTTCCATCCAAATTAGTTAGCCTCTAGTGCAACAATGATTTCAAGAGTAGATTCCTTAACACTTCTTACCCAGTTAGCCCACACCCCCTCCCACAACACCTCCAGGGACCCTCTGTTAGCCCAGTTAGCCCACACCCCCTCCCACAACACCTCTAGGGACCCAACTAGAAAAGTTGGGGCGCATGTGCCCTTCCGAAAATCCTTCCTGTCTCCCTTGGATAAATACCTAGTAGTGTAATTGCTGGGTCGTAGGGAGGTTCCATTTTTAATTTTTTGAGTAATGTCCAGAGTGGCTGACCAGCTTGCATTCCGACCAGCAATGCAAAGAGATCCTGTTTCTCCACAGCCTCGCCAACCTCAGATGTTGCCACCGTTGTCAATGTTGGTCTTTCTGGAAGACCATCTGGAAGTCTTCTTTGGAGCAGTGTCTCTTCATGTCTTTGGCTCATTTCTTCACTGGAGTGTTTGTTTTTGGGGTGTCGACTTTGATATGTTCTTTCTAGATTTTGGATGCGAACCCTTTATGTGATATGTCGTTGGCACATAGCTTCTCCCATTCTCTCGGTCGCCCTTTAGTATTGAGGACTGTTTCCTTCGCTGTGCAGAAGCGTGTTATTTTGATGACGCCCCCATAGTGCATTTTCCCTTTTGCCTCCTGGAAGGCAATTTTTCAGCATATCCTGTGGCCCAGCATATCGCAGAGTGACAAGAACGGGGCCAGAATCCCTAGATAAACGTAGAGGAAATGGCTCTGGGACAGTGTGCCTGAATGGACAACAGGGACACTGAGCTTGGAATAGAGAACCAGGGTGGGGGAGAATACACAGAAAGCCAAAGTTCTTTATGAAGCAAAGAGAATGGCATATACCAAAAAAAAAAAAAAATGAAGCCACTAGCAGAATCTCCTGGCAAGATGGTTGTCTCAGCAGTAAGAACACTGTGGGGGCTACAACAAAGGAGACATCCTGTGTTGTTCCTTCAAAAGGAGATGGAAAGTTTCTGGCATTGGATTTTTCTATTTTTTTTCTTTTTTGCCCTCTCCTCTGAGACAGGCATGCTATACAGTTAGCAGCTTGTAGGTTGTGGCTGACCCTCAAGTGGTTGGAAAGTGCCTCTGTTGTACTGGTGCTTGCACGGGCTCTTCCTGCACATTCTGCAGGGCCTGAAGGATTCTGCAATTGGGTGAACTGTCTACACTTCAGAACGCGGGCATCTGTAGAAGATAGTGTTTCAATTCTGCTATTCCCATGCCAACTGGTCTTCAATATGTGTCTGTGCGGGGGGTGGTGGGTAGGGGGGACAGGGGAGGTCAGTGGATCGTTCCGTGTAGCAGATACTGAATGCTTTCAGACAGCATTGGAGCAACATGGGAAATTTCCACCAATCCCTGATTTTCCACTGAGTTATTGACAGTCCCATTGTGCCTAGTGGAAACCAGGATATAAATAGATGAACCACAAGGGATGGGCACATGGATGGCTCAGTCGGTTAAGTGGCTGAGTCGTGATTTCAGCTCAGGTCATGATTTCATCCTTGTGAGGCCATGCCCCGTATCAGGCTTTGTGCTCACAGCATGGAGCCCGCTTCGGGTCGGGTGTCTCCCTCTTTCTGTCCCTACCCCACACCTGCTAGCTCTCTCTCTCTCTCTGTCTCTCTCTCTCTCTCCTTCCCTCTCAAAAATGAAAAATGTTTGAAATCAGGATTCACAAAGGAAAGGAAACCAGTGACAGAATGGGAATGGACACATGGAAGGCCAAAGTTCCTCCTGAACTACGAGAACGAGAGCAGGCAAAGAATAGAGTGACTAGTCGAATCTATGAGAAGCTGGCTGTGCTCAGAATAGGAAGCACCTCTGCAGTGGGGAAGGGGGAATAAATCCCCTGTTTTTACCTGGAAGCCCAGTGCAGAGGAAATCTCCTTCTGGAATTCAAATGAGAACGGGATACAACTGAAAAAGTACCGTATGGCTCACAGTTTCCTTGTTGCAGAAGTAAGACTGGTTTTCTAAATCCTCTGGGCCCGCATACACCCAACATTCTGTGCTGGGCCCCTCCACTGGCGCTAGGTTTTCTGACGTTCGCATGGTTCTCAAACAGGTCATGGTCTCCAAATTTTCGAGTTCGGGTCCCTAGTCGGGCTTCGTGCTGAGAGCTCGAAGCCTGGAGCCTGCTTCAGAGTCTTTGTCTCTCTCTCAGCCCTTTTCTGCTTGCAATGTCCCTCTCTCTCTCTTTCTCTCACTCACTCTCTCAAAAGTGAAATAAATGTTGTAAACTGTTAAAAGACATGGGTCTACGGGGGTCTTGGGTGACTCATTGGTTCAACATTGCTTCATGGCTAAAGTCATGATCTTATGGTTTGCAAGCCCTCCCCCACATCAGTTCTCTCCTGTGAGCAGGGAGACGCGTTGGGATCAACTGTCCCACTCTACCCCTCACTGCCTGCTCTCTCTGTCTCTCTCTCCCTCTCCTCTCTCTTTCCCTCTGTCTCTCCCTCTGTCTGAAAAGTAATAAAAACACACAAAAGAAAGGAAAATGGTGGAAAAGGTACATAGAGACACAGTGTTCCTATGAGAGATGCAAATGGGATAATTCTGTGGATGAAATGGCTCCCACAATCTCCTGTCAAGTTGACTGTGTCAGGAATAAGAAACACCTATGGGCAAGGGCAAAGGGAAACCTCCACTGTTTGCAGAAGGAGTCTTCATGGCAAGATACCTTAATCTTACTCGGGAAAGAGACGAAAAGCTTCGGGAGTTCACTCTTTTCCTTTTGATCAAAGGAGAGAGGCAGCAGTGTTACCAGGGGCGTGGTGTTGTGTTCAAGTGTTTTGAACTGGCCTGTGGTGCAGTAGTTCTTGAATGGTGTCTTTCCGTGCTCACAAGGTTCTCGTGACTGGTGCCCACGGGGGAGCCAGCTGGTCTTCAGAGTGAAAGCATCTTTAACATGCAGGGAGGGAGACACGTTGGCTAACCATCATTTCTTTTCTCAGCCAGCCAGACACCAAGTACTCCCAAGAAGGCAATCTTTCCTGGGGGATATCAGAAACTGATTGCTCTTGGTTTAGCCCAGACAAGAGTCAGAGCTCATTAGGAATGCCTGGGCACTCCCTATGTGGGGGATGGCCTCCTTGGCCTTGCCTGGGACCCAACACGTAATTATCAATACAGCCAGGGAATTGGAATGGCTACACACACGGCCAAAGGCTTTCATTTCAGCGGAGAATGAGATAAAGTTCAGAAGCAACTGTCCAGCTCCATGTGCCTCTTGTCCCAGAAGTAAGGATAACTCCCTCCTGATCCCTCTGACCCTGTGTACACACATGCATTCCTGCTGGGCACCTTGAAACGTCCTGGGCTTATCTTTGCCAACAGGGTACTGAAAGGCAATTTATTTTCTTTTATTTTACGTTTTGAGTTCCATCCAAATTAGTTAGCCTCTAGTACAACAATGATATCAAGAGTAGATTCCTTAACACTTCTTACCCAGTTAGCCCAAACCCCCTCCCACAACACCTCCAGGGACCCTCTGTGTGCTCTCCATATTTAAGAGTCTCTTATGTTTTGGCCCCCTCCCTCTTTGGAGATTATTTGTGCCTCCCTTCCTTTATGTTTATCTGTTCTGTGTCTTCAAGGCCTCAGATGAGTGAAGTCGCTTGATAGTTGTGTTTCTCTGAATGACTACTTTCGCGTAACATAAAACCCTCTAGTTCTATCAATGTAGCTGCAAAAGGCAAGACGACATTCTTTGTGACTGCTGAGCAACACTCCATTGTATATATCGACCACACCTTCTTTATCCATTCATCCATCGACGGACATTTGGGCTCTTTCCATACTTTGGCTGTTGCTGACAGTGCTGTTAGAAAAGTTGGGGCACATGTGCCCTTCCGAAACAGCCTTCCTGTCTCCCTTGGATTAATACCTAGTAGTGCAATTGCTGGGTCGTAGGGAGGTTCCATTTTTAATTTTTTGAGTAATGTCCAGAGTGGCTGCCCCGCTTGCATTCCCACCAGCAATGCAAAGAGATCCTGTTTCTCCACAGCCTGGCCAACCTCAGATGTTGCCTCCGTTGTCAATGTTGGTCTTTCTGGCAGGTATAAGGTGGTATCCCGTTGTGGTTTTGGTGTGCATTCCCTGATGATGAGTGATGTTGAGCATTTTTTTCATGTGTCGGTTGGCCATCTGCAAGTCTTCTTTGGAGCAGTGTCTCTTCATGTCTTTGGCTCATTTCTTCACTGGAGTGTTTGTTTTTGGGGTGTCGACTTTGATAAGTTCTTTCTAGATTTTGGATACGAACCCTTTATCTGATATGTCGTTGGCACATAGCTTCTCCCATTCTCTCGGTCACCCTTTAGTATTGACGACTGTTTCCTTCGCTGTGCAGAAGCGTGTTATTTTGATGAGGCCCCGATAGTGCATTTTCCTTTTTGCCTCCTGGAAGGCAATTTTTCAGCATATCCTGTGGCCCAGCATATCCCAGAGAGACAAGAACGGGGCCAGAATCCCTAGATAAACGTAGAGGAAATGGCTCTGGGACAGTGTGCCTGAATGGACAACAGGTACAACTGAGCTTGGTAAAGAGAACGAGGGTGGGGGAGAATACACAGAAGGCCAAAGTTCTTTATGAACCAAAGAAAATGGCATATAGCAAAAAAAAAAAAAAAAAAATGAGGCGACTACCAGAAACTCCTGGCAAGATGGTTGTCTCCGCAGAAAGAACACTGTGAGGGCTACAACAAAGGAGACCTCCTGCGTTGTTCCTTCAAAAGGGGATGGAACGTTTCTGGCTGTGCATTTTTTTTTCTTTTTTTCTTTTTTGCCCTCTCCTCTCAGACAGTCATGCTATACAGTTAGCAGCTTATAGGTTGTGGCTGACCCTCAAGTGTTTGGAAAGTGCCTCTGTTGTACTGTTGCTTGCATGGGCTCTTCCTGCACATTCTGCAGGGCCTGAAGTATTCTGCAAATGGGTGAATTGTCTACTCTTCAGAACGCGGGCATCTGTAGAAGATAGTGTTTCAATTCTACTATTCCCATGCCAACTTGTCTTCAATATGTGTCTGTGTGGGGGGTGGGGTTAGGGGGGACAGGGGAGGTCAGTGGATCCTTCTGTGTAGCAGATACTGAATGCTTTCAGACAGCATTGGAGTAACATGGGAACTTTCCACCAATCCCTGGTTTTCCACTGAGTTATTGACAGGCCCATTGTGCCTAGTGGAAACCAGGATATAAATAGATGAACCACAAGGGATGGGCACATGGATGGCTCAGTCGGTTAAGGGGCTGAGTCGTGATTCAGCCCAGGTCATGATTTCATCCTTGTGAGGCCATGCCCCGCATCAGGCTTTGTGCTCACAGCATGGAGCCTACTTCAGGTCGGGTGTCTCCCCATTTCTGTCCTTACCCCACACCTGCTAGCTCTCTCTTTCTCTCTCTCTCTCTCTGTCTATCTCTGTCTCTCTCTCTCTCTCTCTCTCTCTCTCTCTCTCATTTCCTCTCAAACATGAAAAATGTTGGAAATCAGGTGTCACAAAGTAAAGCAAAAAAGTGACAGAATGGGAATGGACACATGGAAGGCCATAGTTGCTCCTGACCTACGAGAACGAGAGCAAGCAAAGAATAGAGTGACTAGAAGAATCTATGTTAAGCTGGCTGTCCTCAGAATAGGAAGCACCTCTGCAGTGGGGAAGGGGGAATAAAACCCCTCTTTTTACCTGGTAGCCCAGTCCAGAAGAAATCTCCTTCTGGAGTTCAAATGAGAACGGGATACTACTGAAAAAGTACCGTATGGCTCACAGATTCCTTGTTGCAGAAGTAAGACTGGTTTTCTAACTCCTCTGGCCCCCGTACAGGCCAACATTCTGTGATGTGTCCCTCCACTTCTCTAGGTTTCCTGATGTTCGCATGGTTCTCAAACACACGAGATGAGAGGCCCCGTAGCCCAAAGTATCCCAGAGTCCAGAGAACTTGACCCAAACCCTCACCTAAAATGAGAAAGAATTGGTCCTAAAATCTGGCCGCAAATGCCTACCAGCTGAAATGTACTTTGAGAAAAGACCAGAAATGGACGTGGATACACAGAGGCCCAACGATCTTTCTTTCCCAGTAGACAAGGAAAAAGCAAAGGATAAAGCGACCAGCATAACCTCAAATGTAAGACACTCCAACGAGTTGCACCCAGACAAATGTCCCCTGACTAAACCTGATGCCCCAACTACAAGCAGTGTTTATCTAGAAGGTTGGTAAGCCCGGAATTCTTCTGGCCATTGCCTTGCCTCCTGACCTGTCCATCAAGTAGAGATGGACTCTACAGTATTCCTTCAGTGATTGAAGGTCTGCTTGTGGACCTTCAAGTGTTTGGAACCTGGCTCTGGTGCAGGTAGAACATCTGTAATGTGGAGCCTTGGTCTCCCTTGGAGCCATTGCCACCAATTTCTTATTTTCCAAGCCCTGGGACACATTGCCGGATGCCTTGGCTTTCACTCCCTTCACCCAAGCCGAGCCAAAGGTTGGCGCTAAGCTCTCGCTCTGGTCCTGTGCTATGGGAGAGCAAACAGTAACTTCCAGTGTAAGGAAGGATGTCCCTCTTGTCTCCCCTGAGTGCTTGGTGCTTGGCCAACTCGGGGTAAGGGCAGTGAAGGGTGGACCTCCCTCCATTTGGACTCACAGATGGTTCCCCTAAGCACACTATGCTTCTGGACCTGGGCAGCACAGAAGGGGCTCCTTCAAGGACCACTTCATCAGGTCCAGGTTCCAAACACGTGCCAAACATCTAGCAGCAGAACGCCTTGCCTCTGCATCAAAGGTGCATCTCTTTCCTGATGGGAAGGACAGGACAAACCTGCAAATCCCTTTCTTCCTCTCATTCTGAAGGAAGAAAACACACCTCCTGCAGAATTGCATGCTCAGATGTAGCCATTGGAAGTTTCCTTTTACCATACCCTCACGGGTTTCTTCCTGCCCACACAGTCAGCCTGCCAGGCGATAGCAGGAGACCCTGAATTCTACCCATACCCGTTCACTTCTGTAATGAAAAGCTTTGGTTCTCGGGGTGTCAACTTGCATGTTATTGCTCTTGTGTTCCAACTAGGATCTGTCTGGGGGCCATTCTGAGCCAAAGCCTCAGAAATGTACTCTGAACTACATGTTTGCAGGATCCATGGGTTTGTGTCAGGTACACAGTCCAGGTCCAAAAATTGGTGTGGGGTTGCCAGTGAGTTCCTGAGCCAACTGACCACGATCAGTGTCTGGTATCCCAGACGGTAGCCCATCTGTCCCCGGTGGCTTGGTGCTTAGTCAGCCAGAGTCATGGCAGGGATGGGTAGCCAGCGGCTCACCCTCCCCTGGCTACCAGAGGTGCCTTCCTCCTGCTGAGTAGATGTCTCATGCACGTGCACTCTGCCTAATCCATTGGATGGTGCCCAAAGGGACGTTGTAGTAAATGTTGGAGCCAGGCCAGGTTCTAACCAGTTGATCATCAGCCTGAGGCCCCAAACAGCCACAGCTGAATCACTGCTGCCACTGTCCTCTGAAGGTAAGGGCAAGATACAGACCCAGGTCCAGGGAATTCCCTCTCTTTCTAAAGGAGGAAGGCAGGACCCTTGAACACAGAGCTCCCGGGTATAGCCAGTAAAGGGCCCCTTCACCAAAGCCCACAGGTGTTGCTTATCCCTGAGACAGCCAGCTTGCTAGCCTTTTGCTGTAGTCACTGCATTACCACCACAGCCCTTTCTGATTCCTACTTAAGACCTCTGGCCCTCCGTGAATCTATTTTCACCACTTTGCTCTAGTTTCAAAGTAGTTCCTCGTTGGGTGCATTCCTCCTTACATGTTTTCAGAGGCTGGTCCCTGGTGTTCAGCTGGGTATCCTAGTCCCATTTTTGTGACCGTGTCTAGGTGAGGTCACAGGGTCCCTGGCAAGTTGCTGTCAAAACCATGCAGTCATTCAGGGGCCTAGGCCATTGGAAAGGCCCAGATTAGACCATTGGCAAGTTTTCTGGTCCAGAGGATGCAAAGGGGGCTCGCCACCTACTGTGTGGAGGGAACACGAAGCTACACAGCCCCTTTCCAGATTGACCCCATTCCTATTGAAATATTGTAAAATGAGGCCCTGGTTATGGCCACTCCCTTCCCAAGGCTCTATGTCTTGCTATTTCCCGTGTAAATTTAGGAGGCGGTGGAGATGTGACTCACTAAACCCACACCCAGGGACTGATTTTCACACCACCCTATGCGTGTTGGACATTGTCCCCAAGCGGGGCAAGCAGCCCCTGCTAATGGCTGTACTTGCCTTGACTCAGACTTGGGTTTACCTTCCTTCTGGGGCACAGAGGGGCCCTTGGGACCCAGGCGGCATAGGTGGTGGGTGCAGGTCCCCAGCACAGGGAGGTTCCTGGGACAGGTGCCAAGGCATGAACAGCCCTGTGCGTCAAGGCAGTGCCCGAGCAACCTCAGTGGTCCAGTAGAGCCATTCGGTGCTCATGGTGTGGCAACCTTGGCATTGGCCTGTGCATTGCTGTCCTCCTTCAGCATACTCCACAATAGCCACAGTGAGAGTTCTGGCTGCAAGGACTAGGTCCACAGCCGCCCTTGCAAGGACTGTGGTAGAAGGCAGGGACTGGCACCTAGGGTGGAGCCCATTGGGGCAGCACCTGGTGTTTGCCTCCTTACCAGTTCACTTCTCCCACCCCTGTTTGGAGCACTAAAGGCCTCTCACATGGGTACCCTCACAGCAAATGGATAGTTATGGAGCGTTGTGTTGACGAAAGCCAGGATTAACCTCTAAGAAGGATGTACTGAGTCGCGGTGTTGGCCAGCGTGCAATATGCCTGCAAGAAATGCAGAGGTTGGTAACAGCGTTGCCTCTTCTGTTCACATATCATTCAGGTTGCCCTGTTTTAAAATGAATAGATCTTGCCCTGAGTATCACTCAGAGAGTGTAACAACTTCCCATTTTACGTTGGTTCTTGCCTTTTCCAGAGGCTGGAAAACGCGAAAGGCTCTGGTAGGGTGACGGAGATATAAGTCGTTGAGGGAGAGCCAAGGCCAGTTGACACATTATGATTAGATGGAACTCTGGAGAATCCCAACACTCTACAGGAGAACGCTGAAAGCATTTGTTCTGTAGCTGTTGTCTAAGTAAGGGGACTTAGCTCATCATAATTCGAGGTGCCCCCAGAGCACGCTCGTCCTTCCTTCTGGAGGCTGCGCCAAGGATGGCCCATGGGTCCAGCAGGCACCTACTCATTTCAGGCATTCCTTGTCCATGTTGGGCCATTGAGCATGCAGCCAAGCAAATGGATGCGGCTGCCCCATGGCAGAGCTGTCTCTACCCCTTTGCTTCTTTCTCCCTAGTCACTTCCCTAGGGTCTACTTTTTCTTGAAAACATCATCAGTGTGTATGTGCCAAGGCACATGTGGGGATAGTAAACTGGATACTAAAATGACCGCCCATGGACAGCAAGTGAGCATGATTTCTCTCAGAATATTAGACTTTCTCATTTCTAATCTCTATTGGTCGTGACCTGCACCCAATCATGATACCTGTGGTCCTGCGGGCCATCTGTGCCCCAGATGGAAGGTAAATCCAAGACGGGTAAGTGCAAGTGCTGTCTCTAGGAGTGGTTGAGCTGCTTTGCTGGGCCCCACCTGCGACGTGCCCAGGCCGGTTGGAAAACGTATCCCTGGGCACGGGTCGAGTGAGTGACAGCTCTATGGCTCCTAAGTCAAAACAGGGACATTGGTAGATAAAGAAACATGGGAGGGCCACAGGAGGACCCAGGTTCCACATGTCCGGATATTTCTCTGCGTCACAGGCTCTGAATGGCACCCAGAGGCAAGGGTCTTTGTATACAGAAAAAAGGGTATGCATTGAAATGGAAATGCGAATGGCCAAAGTGATTCATTACTGAAGAGACGGGGACGTAGGTTAGAATCAAGTGTCTAGAATGACAATTTCCTGGCAAGGTCCTGCGTAAGGAGGAAGAACACCCGAGGCGAGAGAAAAAC
Source organism: Neofelis nebulosa (assembly GCF_028018385.1). NCBI lineage: Eukaryota > Metazoa > Chordata > Mammalia > Carnivora > Felidae > Neofelis > Neofelis nebulosa. The sequence continues at coordinate 54,314,468 of NC_080797.1, read as the reverse complement.
TAAAACTCTCTGGAAAAGGGAAAACCTCTGGAAAGTACAGTTTGCAATGGGTCTGCCTATGTCCTTCTGCAACAGAGGGACAGCTTCTGGCCTTGGCTGTTTTTCCTGCCGTTCCCATCAGGAGACAGAGGCAGCAGGGATTCAGGGGTAGTGGGTCCATGCTCCAGGCTGTCGCTCAAGTGTTTGCAACCGTTTCTGTTATGCATTCGATGGTGACGGGCCACTGTCTGCACTGACCAGGTCCCGGAACATAGCTCGTATGCGTGGATTGTGTGTTCTTCAGAATCTGAGGCCAAGCAGTAAGTGCTCTCTGAGAGCAGGGCTATCTTTCCTGTGGGTTGTCAGAAAATAATTTCCCTTGGTGGGCACGGAAGCAGCGTGAGAACTCACCATGCATGCCTGGGAGCTCACTGTGTGACTGACAGCCTCACTGGCTCACCCGGGCTGCAAACCTAGTCCTTGTTAGCTCATAGCATTGGCATGGGAATGGCTCTAAGGACAACGAAAGTTTCCTTTCAGATGAGAATGGGAGAAGGCTGAGATGGAAATGTGTCGCGCCATTTGCCCTTGTCCCAGATGTGAGGTCAACTGCCTTCCCACACCCTTTGGCCCTAACTACACACAAATATCCTCTCTTGGGTGTCTTCCCATGACCTACATCTCATGTTGTCAATTTAGATCTGGAAGGCATGTTGCAAGGCTCCTAGGGCCCTACTTATTGTGCTGTCACAAGAAATCATCCAGAATCCCCAATTAAAATCACAGGGAATTCCTCTGAACCATGGGCCCTGATGTGCCCATGGAAGATTCTCATTTTAGAAAGGGTAAAAGGGGGCACGTGGATGACTCATTCCCCGAAACCTCAACTCTTGACTTCTGCTCGGGTCATGGTCTCCCAGTTCTCAAGTTCGGGTCCCTAGGCAGGCTGCATGCTGAGAGCTCGAAGCCTGGAGCCTACTTCAGAGTCTTTGTCTCTCTCTCAGCCCTTTTCTGCTTGCAATTCCCTCTCTCTCTCTTTCTCTCACTCACTCTCTCAAAAGTGAAATAAATGTTTTAAACTGTTAAAAGACATGGGGCTACGGGGGCTCTTGGGTGACTCATTGGTTCAACATTGCTTCATTACTAAAGTCATGATCTTATGGTTTGCAAGCCCTCCCCCACCTCAGTTCTCTCCTGTGAGCAGGGAGACGCCTTGGGATCATCTGTCCCACTCTACCCCTCACTGCCTGCTCTCTCTGTCTCTGTCTCCCTCTCCTCTCTCTTCCGCTCTGTCTCTCCCTCCGTCTGAAAAGTAATAGAAAAACACAAATGAGGACAATGTTGGAGTAGGTACATAGAGACACAGTGTTCCTATGAGAGATGCAAATGGGATAATTCTGTGGATGAAGTGGCTCCTAAAATCTCCTGGCAAGCTGACTGTGTCAGGAATAAGAAACACCTATGGGCAAGGGCAAAGGGAAACCTCCACTGTTTGCAGAAGGAGTCTTCATGGCAAGATACCTTATTCTTACTCGGGAAAGAGAAGAAAAGCTTCGGGAGTTCACTGTTTTCCTTTTGATCAAAGGAGAGAGGCAGCAGTGTTACCAGGGGCGTGGTGTTGTGTTCAAGTGTTTTGAACTGGCCTGTGGTGCAGTAGTTCTTGAATGGTGTCTTTTGGTGCTAATAAGATCCTCGCGACTGGTGCCCACGGAGGAGCCAACTGGTCTTCAGAGCGAAAGCATCCTTAACATGCAGGGAGGGAGACACGTTGCCTAACCATCATTTCTTTTCTCAGCGAGCCAGACACCAAGTACTCCCAGGAAGGCAATCTTTCCTGGGGGATATCAGAAACTGATTGCTCTTGGTTTAGCCCAGACAAGAGTCAGAGCTCATTAGGAATGCCTGGGCACTCCCTATGAGGGGGATGGCCTCCTTGGCCTTGCCTGGGACCCAACACGTAATTATCATTACAGCCAGGGAATTGGAATGGCTTCACACACGGCCAAAGGCTTTCCTTTCAGCTGAGAATGAGATAAAGTTGAGAAGCAACTGTCCAGCTCCATGTGCCTCTTGTCCCAGAAGGAAGGATAGCTCCCTCCTGATCCCTCTGACCCTGTGTACACACATGCATTCCTGCTGGGCACCTTGAAACGTCCTGGGCTTATCTTTGCCAACAGGGTACTGAAAGGCAATTTCTGTTCTTTTCTTTTACGTTTTGAGTTCCATTCAAATTAGTTACCTTCTAGTGCAACAATAATTTCATGAGTAGATTCCTTAACACTTCTTAGCCACTTAGCACACACCCCCTCCCACAACACCTCCAGGGACCCTCTGTGTGTTCTCCATATTTAAGAGTCTCTAATGATTTGGCCCCCTCCCTCTTTGTACATTATTTGTGCCTCCCTTCCTTTATGTTCATCTGTACTGTGTCTTAAAGGCCTCAGATGAGTGAAGTCGCTTGATAGTTGTGTTTCTCTGACTGACTACTTTCGCATACCATAAAACCCTCTAGTTCTATCAATGTATCTGCAAAAGGCAAGATGACATTCTCTGTGACTGCTGAGCAACACTCCATTGTGTATATCGACCACACCTTCTTTATCCATTCATCCATCGATGGACATTTGGGCTCTTTCCATACTTTGGCTGTTGCTGACAGTGCTGTTAGAAAAGTTGGGGCGCATGTGCCCTTCCGAAACAGCCTTCCTGTCTCCCTTGGATAAATACCTAGCAGTGCAATTGCTGGGTCGTAGGGAGGTTCCATTTTTAATTTTATGAGTAATGTCCACAGTGGCTGCCCCGCTTGCATTCCCACCAGCAATGCAAAGAGATCCTGTTTCTCCACAACCTCGCCAACCTCAGATGTAGCCTCCGTTGTCAATGTTGGTCTTTCTGGAAGGTATAAGGTGGTATCCCAACCATGGGTTGTGGTTTTGATGTGTAATTCCCTGATGATGAGTGATGTTGAGCATTTTTTTCATGTGTTGTGTGGCCATCTGGAAGTCTTTGGAGCAGTATCTCTTCATGTCTTTGGCTCATTTCTTCACTGCAGTGTTTGTTTTTGGGGTGTCGACTTTGATAAGTTCTTTCTAGATTTTGGATACGAACCCTTTATCTGATATGTCGTTGGCACATAGCTTCTCCCATTCTCTCGGTGGCCCTTTAGTATTGAGGACTGTTTCCTTCGCTGTGCAGAAGCGTGTTATTTTGATGAGGCCCCGATAGTGCATTTTCCCTTTTGCCTCCTGAAAGGCAATTTTTCAGCATATCCTGTGGCCCAGCATATCCCAGATTGACAAGAACGGGGCCAGAACCCCTAGATAAACGTACAGGAAATGGCTCTGGGACAGTGTGTCTGAATGGACAACAGGGACAACTGAGCTTGGAAAAGAGCAGCAGGGTGCGGGAGAATACACAGAAGGCCAAGTTCTTTATGACCCAAAGAGAATGACATATAGCAAAAATAAATGAAGCGACCAGCAGAATCTCCTGGCAAGATGGTTGTCTCAGCAGTAAGAACACTGTGCCGGGCTACAACAAAGAGACCTCCTGCGTTGTTCCTTCAAAAGGAGATGGAAAGTTTCTGGCATTGGATTTTTCTTTCTCTCTTTTTTTTTTCTTTTTTGCCCTCTCCTCTGAGACAGTCATACTATACAGTTAGCAGCTTGTAGGTTGTGGCTGACCCTCAATTGTTTCGAAAGTGCCTCTGTTGTACTGGTGCTTGCATGGGCTCTTCCTGCATATTCTGCAGGGCCTGAAGGATTCTGCAAATGGGTGCACTGTCTACTCTTGAGAACGCGGGCATCTGTAGAAGATAGTGTTTTAATTCTGCTATTCCCACGTCAACGTGTCATCAATATGTGTCTGTGCGGGGGAGGGGGGTAGGGGGGACAGGGGAGGTCAGTGGATCCTTCTGTGTAGTAGATACTGAATGCTTTCAGACAGCATTGGAGCAACATGGGAACTTTCCACCAATCCCTGGTTTTCCACTGAGTTATTGACAGGCCCATTTTATCTAGTGGAAACCAGGATATAAATAGATGAACCACAAGGGATGGGCACATGGATGGCTCAGTCGGTTAAGTGGCTGAGTCGTGATTTCAGCTCAGATCATGATTTCATTCTTGTGAGGCCATGCCCCTCATCAGGCTTTGTGATCACAGTATGGACCCTGCTTCGGGTCGGGTGTTTCCCTCTTTCTGTCCCTTCCCCACACCTGCTAGCTCTCTCTCTCTCTGTCTCTGTCTCTCTCTCTCTCTCTCTCTCTCTCATTCCCACTCAAAAATGAAAAGTGTTTGAAATCAGGATTCACAAAGGAAAGCAAACCAGTGACAGAATGGGAATGGACACATGGAAGGCCAAAGTTCCTCCTGAACTGTGAGAACGAGAGCAAGCAAAGAATAGAGTGACTAGTAGAATCTATGTGAAGCTGGCTGCCCTCAGAATAGGAAGCACCTCTGCAGTGGGGAAGGGGGAATAAAACCCCTGTTTTTACCTGGAAGCCCAGTCCAGAGGAAATCTCCTTCTAGAATTCAAATGAGAACGGGATACAACTGAAAAAGCACCGTATGGCTCACAGTTTCCTTGTTGCAGAAGTAAGACTGGTTTTCCAACTCCTCTGGGCCCCCATACAGGCCAACATTCTGTGCCGGGCCCCTCCACTGGCGCTAGGTTTCCTGATGTTCGCATGGTTCTCAAACACACGAGATGAGAGGCCCCGTAGCCCAAAGTATCCCAGAGTCCAGAGAACTTGACCCAAACCCTCACCTAAAATGAGAAAGAATTGGTTCTAAAATCTGGCCCCAAATGCCTGCCAGCTGAAATGTACTTTGAGAAAAGACAAAAAATGGAAGTGGATACACAGAGGCCCAACGATCTTTCTTTTTTTTTTTTTGTATTTTACATTTTATTTTTATTTGTTTATTTATTTTTTTTTTTAATATATGAAATTTACTGTCAAATTGGTTTCCATACAACACCCAGTGCTCATCCCAAAAGGTGCCCTCCTCAATACCCATCACCCACCCTGCCCTCCCTCCCACCCCCCATCAACCCTCAGTTTGTTCTCAGTTTTTAACAGTCTCTTATGCTTTGGCTCTCTCCCACTCTAACCTCTTTTTTTTCTCCCCTTCCCCTCCCCCATCTTTCTTACACAGTAGAGAAGGAAAAAGCAAAGGATAAAGGGACGAGCATAACCTCAAATGTGAGACACTCCAAAGAGTTGCACCAAGACAAATGTCCCCTGACTAAACCTGATGCCCCAACTGCAAGCAGTGTTTCTCTAGAAGGTTTGTAAGCCCGGAATTCTTCTGGCCATTGCCTTTCCTCCTGCCCTGTCCGTCAAGTATAGATGGACTATACAGTATTCCTTCAGTGATTGAAGGTCTGCTTGTGTATCTTCAAGTGTTTGGAACCTGGCTCTGGTGCAGGTAGAGCATCTGTAAAGTAGAGCCTTGGTCTCCCTTGGAGCCATTGCCACCAATTTGTTATTTTCCAAGGCTTGGGACACATTGCGGGATGCCTTGGCTTTCACTCCCTTCACCCAAGCCGAGCCCAAAGGTTGGCGCTAAGCTCTCGCCCTGGTCCTGTGCTATGGGAGAGCGAACAGTAACTTCCAGTGTAAGGAAGGATGTCCCTCTTGTCTCTCCCTGAGTGCTTGGTGCTTGGCCAGCTCTGGGTAAGGGCAGTGAAGGGTGGACCTCCCTTCATTTGGACTCAACGATGGTTCTCCTAGGCACACTATGCTTCTGGACCTGGGCAGCACAGAAGGGGCTCCTTCAAGGACCACTGCATCAGGTCCAGGTTCCAAACACGTGCCAAACATCTAGCAGCAGAACCCCTTGCCTCTGCATCAATGTTGCATCTCTTTCCTGATGGAAAGGACAGGACAAACAGCAAATCCCTTTCTGCCTCTCTTTCTGAAGGAAGAAAACACACCTCCTGCAGAATTGCATGCTCAGGTGTAGCCAATGGAGGTTTCTTTATACCACATCCTCACGGGTTTCTTCCTGCCCACACAGTCAGCCTGCAAGGCGATAGCAGGAGGCCATGAATTCTACCCCTACCCATTCACTTCTGTAATGAAAAGCTTTGGTGCTCGGGGTGTCAACTTGCATGTTATTGTTCTTGTGTTCAAACTAGGATCTGTCTGGGGGCCATTCTGAGCCAGAGCCTCAGAAATGTATTCTGAACTACATGTTTGCAGGATCCATGGGTCTGTGTCAGGTACACAGTCCAGGTCCAAAAATTGGTGTGGGGTTGCCAGTGAGTTCCTGAGCCAATTGACCACGATCAGTGTCTGGTATCCCAGACGGTAGCCCGCCTGTCCCCGGGGGCTTGGTGCTTAGTAAGCTAGAGTCATGGGAGGGAAGGGTAGCCAGCTGGTCACCCACCCCGGGCTACCGTAGATGCCTTCCTCCTGCTGAATAGATGGCTCATGCATGTGCACTCTGCCTAAGCCCCTGGATGGTGCCCAAAGGGACGTTGTAGTAAATGTTGGAGCCAGGCCAGGTTCTAACCAGTTGATCATCAGCCTGGGGCCCCAAACAGCCACAGCGGAATCACTGCTGCCACTGTCCTCTGAAGGAAAGGGTAAGAAACAGACCCAGGTCCAGGGAATTCCCTCTCTTTCTGAAGGAGGAAGGCAGGCCCCTTGTTCACAGAGCTCCCGGGTATGGCCAGGAAAGGGCCCCTTCACCAAAGCCCACAGGTGTTGCTTATCCCTGAGACAGCCAGCTTGCTAGCCTTTTGCTGTAGTCACTGCATTACCACCACAGCCCTTTCTGATTCCTACTTAAGACCTCTGGCCCTCCGTGAATCTATTTTCACCACTTTGCTCTAGTATCAAGTAGTTCCTCGTTGGGTGCATTCCATCTTCCATGTTTTCAGAGGCTGGTCCCTGGTGTTCATCTGGGTATCCTAGTCCCATTTTTGTGACCGTGTCTAGGTGAGGTCACAGGGTCCCTGGCAAGTTGCTGTCAAAACCATGCAGTCATTCAGGGGCCTAGGCCATTGGAAAGGCCCAGATTGGAACATTGGCAATTTTTCTGGTCCAGAGGTTGGAAAGGGGGATGGTCGCCTAGTTTGTGGAGGGAACACGAAGCTACACAGCCCCTTTCCAGATTGACCCCATTCCTACTGAAATATTGAAAAATGAGGCCCTGGTTATGGCCACTCCCTTCCCAAGGCTCTATGTCTAACTATGTCCCCGTGTAGATTTAGGAGCCATTGGAGCTGTGACTCACTAAACCCACACCCAGGGATTGATTTTCACACCACCCTATGTGTGTTGGACATGGTCCCCAAGCATGGCAAGTCAGCCCCTGCTAATGGCTGTACTTGCACTGACTCAGACTTGGGTTTACCTTCCTTCTGGGGCACAGAGGGGCCAGTTGGACCCAGGGGGCATAGGTGGTGGGTGCAGGTCCCCAGCACAAGGAGGTTCCTGGGACAGGTGCCAAGGCATGGAGAGCCCTGTACGTCAAGGCAGAGCCCGAGCAACCTCAGTAGTCCAAAATAGCAATTCGGTGCTCATGGTGTGGCAACCTTGGCATTGGCCTGTGCATTGCTGTCCTCCTTCAGCATACTCCACAATAGCCACAGTGAGAGTTCTGGCTGCAAGGACTAGGTCCACAGCCGCCCTCGCAAGGACCTTGGTAGAAGGCAGGGACTGGCACCTAGGGTGGAGCCCATTGGGGCAGCACCTGGTGTTTGCCTCCTTACCAGTTCACTTCTCCCAGCCCCTGTTTGGAGCACTAAAGGCCTCTCACATGTGTACCCTCACAGCAAATGGATAGTTATGGTGGGTTGTGTTGATTAAAGCCAGGATTCACCTATAAGAAGGATGTACTGAGTCGCGGGATTGGCCAGCGTGCAATATGCCTGCAAGAAATGCAGAGGTTGGTAACAGCACAGCGTTGCCTCCTCTGTTCATATATCATTCAGGTTGCCCTGTTTTAAAATGAATAGATCTTGCCCTGAGTATCATTCAGAGAGTGTAACAACTTCCCATTTTACGTTAGTTCTTGCCTTTTCCAGAGGCTTGAAAACGCGAGAGGCTCTGGTGGGGTGACGGAGATACAAGTCGTTGAGGGAGAGCCAAGCCAGTTGACCCATTATGATTAGATGGAACTCTGGAGAATCCCAACACTCTACAGGAGAACGCTGAAAGCATTTGCTCTGTAGCTGTTGTCTAAGTAAGGGGACTTAGCTTCATAATTCGAGGTGCACCCAGAGCACCCTCGTCCTTTCTTCTGAAGGCTGCGCCAAGGATGGCCCATGGGTCCAGCAGCCACCTACTCATTTCAGGCATTCCTTGTCCATGTTTGGGCCATTGAGCATGCAGCCAAGCAAATGGATGCGGCTGCCCCATGGCAGAGCCGTCTCTACCCCTTTGCTACTTTCTCCATCGTCACTTCCCTAGGGTCTACTTTTTCTTGAAAACATCATCAGTGTGTATGTGCCAAGGCACATATGGGGATAGTAAACTGGATAGTAAAATGTCCGCACATGGACAGCAAGTGAGCATGATTAGAATGCTCAGAATATGAGACTTTCTCGTTTCTAAACTCTATTGGTCGTGACCTGCACCCAATCATGATACCTGTGGTCCTGCGGGCCATCTGTGCCCCAGATGGAAGGTAAATCCAAGACGGGTAAGTGCAAGTGCTGTCTCTAGGAGTGGTTGAGCTGCTTTGCTTGGACCCACCTGCGACGTGCCCAGGCCGGTGGGAAAATGTATCCCTGGGCACAGGTCGAGTGAGTGACAGCTCTATGGCTCCTAAGTCAAAACAAGGAAATTGGTAGATAAAGAAACATGGGAGGGCCACAGAAGGAACGAGGTTCCATATATCCGGATATTTCTCTGGGACACAGGCTCTGAATGGCACCCAGAGACAATGGTCTTTGTATACCAAAAAAAGGGCATTCATTGAAACGGAAATGAGAATGGCCAAAGTGATTCATTACTGAAGAGACGGGGACACAGGTTAGAATGAAGTGTCTAGAATGACAATTTCTTGGCAAGTTCCTGCGTAAGGAGGAAGAACACCTGAGGCGAGAGAAAAACTCAAACCCTAAAGGGAAAACATCTGGAAAGTCCAGTCTGCAATCGGTCTGCCTATGTGCTTCTGCAACAGAGGGACAGCTTCTGGCCTTGGCTGTTTTTCCTGCGGTTCCCATCAGGAGACAGAGGTAGCAAGGATTCAGGGGTAGTGGGTCCATGCTGCAGGCTGTCGCTCAAGTGTTTGCAACCGTTTCTGTTATGCATTTGATGGTGAAGGTCGACTCTGCACTGACCAGGTCCTGGAACATAGCTCGTATGCGTGGATTGTGTGCTCTTCAGAATCTGAGGCCAAGCAGTAAGTGCTCTCTGAGAGCAGGGCTATCTTTCCTGTGGGTTGTCAGAAAATAATTTCCCTTGGTGGGCGCGGAAGCAGCGTGAGAAGTCACCATGCATGCCTGGGAGCTCACTGTGTGACTGACAGCCTCACTGGCTCACCCGGGCTGCAAACCAAGTCCTAGTTAGCACATAGCATTGGCATGGGAATGGCTCTAAGGACAACGAAAGTTTCCTTTCAGATGAGAATGGGAGAAGGCTGAGAGGGAAATGTGTCGTGCCATTTGCCCTTGTCCCAGACGTGAGGTCAACTGCCTTCCCACACCCTTTGGCCCTAACTACACACAAATATCCTCTGTTGGGTACCTTCCCCTGACCTACATCTCATGTTGTCAATTTAGATCTGGAAGGCATGTTGCAAGGCTCCTAGGGCCCAACTTATTGTGCTGTCACAAGAACTCATCCAGAATCCCCAATTAAAATCAGAGGGAATTGCTCTGAAACATGGGCCCTGATGTGTCCATGGAAGATTCTCATTTTAGAAAGGGTAAAAGGGGGCACCTGGATGACTCATTCCCCTAAACCTCAACTCTTGGCTTCTGCTCAGCTCATGGTCTCCCAGTTCTCGAGTTCGGGTCCCTAGTCGGGCTTCGTGCTGAGAGCTCGGAGCCAGGAGCCTTCTTCAGAGTCTTTTCTTTGTGTGTGTGTGTGTGTGTGTGTGTGTGTGTTTATTTTTTTATTTTGTTATTTTTTAATATATGAAATTTACTGTCAAATTGGTTTCCATACAACACCCAGTGCTCATCCCAAAAGGTGCCCTCCTCAATACCCATCAACCACCCTGCCCTCCCTCCCACCCCCATCAACCCTCAGTTTGTTCTCAGTTTTTAACAGTCTCTTATGCTTTGGCTCTCTCCCACTCTAACCTCTTTTTTTTTCCTTCTCCTCCCCCATGGGTTTCTGTTACGCTTCTCAGGATCCACATAAGAGTGAAACCATATTGTATCTGTCTTTCTCTGTATGGCTTATTTCACTTAGCATCACACTCTCCAGTTCCATCCACGTTGCTACAAAAGGCCATATTTCATTTTTTCTCATTGCCACGTAGTATTCCATTGTGTATATAAACCACAAGTTCTTTATCCATTCATCAGTTGATGGACATTTAGGCTCTTTCCATAATTTGGCTGTTGTTGAGAGTGCTGCTATAAACATTGGGGTACAAGTGCCCCTATGCATCAGTACTCCTGTATCCCTTGGATAAATTCCTAGCAGTGCTATTGCTGGGCCATAGGGTAGGTCTATTTTTAATTTTCTGAGGAACCTCCACACTGCTTTCGAGAGCGGCTGCACCAATTTGCATTCCCACCAACAGTGCAAGAGGGTTCCCGTTTCTCCACATCGTCTCCAGCATCTATAGTCTCCTGATTTCTTCATTTTGGCCACTCTGACTGGCGTGAGGTGGTATCTGAGTGAGGTTTTGATTTGTATTTTCCTGAGAAGGAGCGACGTTGAACATCTTTTCATGTGCCTGTTGGCCATCCGGATGTCTTCTTTAGAGAAGTGTCTATTCATGTTTTCTGCACATTCCTTCACTGGGTTATTTGTTTTTCGGGTGTGGAGTTTGATGAGCTCTTTATACATTTTGGATACTAGCCCTTTGTCCCATGTGTCATTTGCAAATATCTTTTCCCATTCCTTTGGTTGCCTTTTAGTTTTGTTGGTTGTTTCCTTTGCTGTGCAGAAGCTTTTTATCTTCATAAGGTCCCAGTAATTCACTTTTGCTTTTAATTCCCTTGTCTTTGGGGATGTGCCGAGTAAGAGATTGCTACGGCTGAGGTCAGAGAGGTCTTTTTCTGCTTTCTCCTCTAAGGTTTTGATGGTTTCCTGTCTCACATTCAGGTTCTTTATCCATTTTGAGTTTATTTTTGTGAATGGTGTGAGAAAGTGTTCTAGTTTCAAACTTCTGCATGTTGCTGTCCAGTTCTCCCAGCACCATTTGTTAAAGAGACTGTCTTTTTTCCATTGGATGTTCTTTCCTGCTTTGTCAAAGATGAGTTGGCCATACGTTTGTGGGTCTAGTTCTGGGGTTTCTATTCTATTCCATTGGTCTATGTGTCTGTGTTTATGCCAATACCATGCTGTCTTGATGATGACAGCTTTGTAGTAGAGGCTAAAGTCTGGGATTGTGATGCCTCCTGCTTTGGTCTTCTTCTTCAAAATTACTTTGGCTCTTCGGGGCCTTCTGTGGTTCCATATGAATTGTAGGATTGCTTGTTCTAGTTTCGAGAAGAATGCTGGTGCAATTTTGATTGGGATTGCATTGAATGTGTAGATAGCTTTGGGTAGTATTGACATTTTGACAATATTTATTCTTCCAATCCATGAGCAGGGAATGTCTTTCCATTTCTTTCTATCTTCTTCAATTACCTGCATAAGCTTTCTATAGTTTTCAGCATACAGATCTTTTACATCTTTGGTTAGATTTATCCCTAGGTATTTTATGCTTCTTGGTGCAATTGTGAATGGGATCAGTTTCTTTATTTGTCTTTCTGTTGCTTCATTGTTAGTGTATAAGAATGCAACTTATTTCTGTACAGTGATTTTGTATCCTGCAACTTTGCTGAATTCATGTATCAGTTCTAGCAGACTTTTGGTGGAGTCTATCGGATTTTCCATGTATAATATCATGGCATCTGCAAAACGCGAAAGCTTGACTTCATCTTTGCCAATTTGGATGGCTTTGATTTCCTTTTGTTGTCTGATTGCTGATGCTAGAACTTCCAGCACTATGTTAAACAACAGCGGTGAGAGTGGGCATCCCTGTCGTGTTCCTGATCTCAGGGAAAAAGCTCTCAGTTTTTCCCCGTTGAGGATGATGTTAGCTGTGGGCTTTTCATAAATGGCTTTTATGATCTTTAAGTATGTTCCTTCTATCCCGACTTTCTCCAGGGTTTTTATTAAGAAAGGGTGCTGGATTTTGTCAAAGGCCTTTTCTGCATCGATTGACAGGATCATATGGTTCTTCTCTTTTTTTTTGTTAATGTGATGTATCACGTTGATCGATTTGCGAATGTTGAACCAGCCCTGCATGCCAGGAATGAATCCCACTTGATCATAGTGAATAATTCTTTTTATATGCTGTTGAATTCGATTTGCTAGTATCTTATTGAGAATTTTTGCATCCATATTCATCAGAGATATTGGCCTGTAGTTCTCTTTTTTTACTGGGTCTCTGTCTGGTTTAGGAATCAAAGTAATACTGGCTTCATAGAATGAGTCTGGAAGTTTTCCTTCCCTTTCTATTTCTTGGAATAGCTTGAGAAGGATAGTTATCTCTGCTTTAAACGTCTGGTAGAACTCCCCTGGGAAGCCATCTGGTGCTGGACTCTTATCTGTTGGGAGATTTGTGATAACCGGTTCAATTTCTTCGCTGGTTATGGGTCTGTTCAAGCTGTCTATTTCCTCCTGATTGAGTTTTGGAAGAGTGTGGGTGTTTAGGAATTTGTCCATTTCTTCCAGGTTGTCCAATTTGTTGGCATATAATTTTTCATAGTATTCCCTGATAATTGTTTGTATCTCTGAGGGATTGGTTGTAATAATTCCATTTTCATTCATGATGTTATCTATTTGGGTCATCTCCCTTTTCTTTTTGAGAAGCCTGGCTAGAGGTTTGTCAATTTTGTTTATTTTTTCAAAAAAACCAACTCTTGGTTTCGTTGATCTGCTCTACAGTTTTTTTAGATTCTATATTGTTTATTTCTGCTCTGATCTTTATGATTTCTATTCTTCTGCTGGGTTTAGGCTGCCTTTGCTGTTCTGCTTCTATTTCCTTTCGGTGTGCTGTTAGATTTTGTATTTGGGAGTTTTCTTGTTTCTTGAGATAGGCCTGGATTGCAATGTATTTTCCTCTCAGGACTGCCTTCGCTGCATCCCAAAGCGTTTGGATAGTTGTATTTTCATTTTCGTTTGTTTCCATATATTTTTTAATTTCTTCTCTAATTGCCTGGTTGACCCACTCCTTCGTCAGTAGGGTGTTCTTTCCGCTGCCGGAGGTTTGGCTCGGCAGAAGCACAGAGTTGGGTGTTTGCGCTGAGGGAGCAAGTTCCCTGGCAAGAACTGGTTTCCCTTTGGGATTCTGGCTGGGGGATGGGTGGGTGTGATGGCACTGGCGAGCGCCTTTGTTCCCCGCCAAGCTGAGCTCTGCCGTCCCTGGGCTCAGCAGCTCTCCCTCCCTTTGTCCTCCAGCCTTCCCGCTTTCTGAGCAGAGCTGTTAACTTATGACCTCCCAAATGCTAAGTCGTGCTTGCTGTCGGAACACAGTCCTTCTGGCCCCTCCGCTTATCCCAGCCAGACTCGGGGACTCTGCTTGGCCGGTGAGCCGCCGCTCCACCCCGGCTCCCTCCCGCCAGGCCTTGGAGCACGCACCGCCTGGCCACCCTTCCTACACTCTTCCGTGGGCATCTCGTCTGCTCTTGGCTCCGGAGACTCTGTTCTGCTAATCCTCTGGCGGTTTTCTGGGTTCTTAAGGCAGGTGTAGTTGGAATATAAGTGATCAGCAGGATGAGTGGTGAGCCCAGCGTCCTCCTACGCCGCCATCTTCCGGAACTCTGCATCAGAGTCTTTGTCTCTCTCTCAGCCCTTTTCTGCTTGCAATGTCCCTCTCTCTTTCTCTCACTCACTCTCTCAAAAGTGAAATAAATGTTTTAAACTGTTAAAAGATATGGGGCTACGGGGGCTCTTGGGTGACTCCCTGGTTCAACATTGCTTCATTGCTAAAGTCATGATCTTATGGTTTGCAAGCCCTCCCCCACCTCAGTTCTCTCCTGTGAGCAGGGAGACGCCTTGGGATCATCTGTCCCACTCTACCCATCACTGCCTGCTCTCTCTGTCTCTGTCTGCCTCTCCTCTCTCTTCCTCTCTGTCTCTACCTCTGTCTGAAAAGTAATAACAACACACAAAAGAGAGGACAATGGTGGAATAGTTACATAGAGACACAGTGTTCCTATGAGAGATACAAATGGGATAATTTTGTGGATGAAATGGCTCCTACAATCTCCTGGCAAGCTGACTGTGTCAGGAATGAGAAACACCTATGGGCAAGGGCAAAGGGAAACGTCCAGTGTTTGCAGTAGGAATCTTCATGGCAAGATACCTTATTCTTAATCGGGAAAGAGAAGAAAAGCTTCGGGAGTTCACTCTTTTCCTTTTGATCAAAGGAGAGAGGCAGCAGTGTTACCAGGGGCGTGGTGTTGTGTTCAAGTGTTTTGAACTGGCCTGTGGTGCAGTAGTTCTTGAATGGTGTCGTTCAGTGCTAACAAGGTCCTCGCGACTGGTGCCCACTGGGGAGCCAACTGGTCTTCAGAGTGAAAGCATCCTTAACATGCAGGGAGGGAGACACGTTGGCTAACCAACATTTCTTTTCTCAGCCAGCCAGACACCAAGTACTCCCAGGAAGGCAATCTTTCCTGGGGGATATCAGAAACGGATTGCTCTTGGTTTAGCCCAGACAAGAGTCAGAGCTCATTAGGAATGCCTGGGCACTCCCTATGTGGGGGATGGCCTCCTTGGCCTTGCCTGGGACCCAAGACGTAATTATCAATACAGCCAGGGAATTGGAATGGCTACACACACGGCCAAAGACTTTCATTTCAGCGGAGAATGAGATAAAGTTGAGAAGCAACTGTCCAGCTCCATGTGCCTCTTGTCCCAGAAGTAAGGATAGCTCCCTCCTGATCCCTCTGACCCTGGGTACACACATACATTCCTGCTGGGCACCTTGAAACGCCATGGGCTTATCTTTGCCAACAGGGTACTGAAAGGCAATTTGTTTTATTTTATTTTATTTTATTTTATTTTATTTTATTTTACGTTTTGAGTTCCATCCAAATTAGTTAGCCTCTAGTGCAACAATGATTTCAAGAGTAGATTCCTTAACACTTCTTACCCAGTTAGCCCACACCCCCTCGCACAACACCTGCAGGGACCCTCTGTGTGTTCTACATATTTAAGAGTCTCTTATGTTTTGGCCCCCTCCCTCTTTGGACATTATTTGTGCCTCCCTTCCTTTATCTTCATCTGTTCTGTGTCTTAAAGGCCTCAGATGAGTGAAGTCGCTTGATAGTTGTGTTTCACTGACTGACTACTTTCGCGTACCATAAAACCTTCTAGTTCTATCAATGTAGCTGCACAAGGCAAGATGACATTCTTTGTGACTGATGAGCAACACTCCATTGTATATATCGACCACACCTTCTTTATCCATTCATCCATCGATGGACATTTGGGCTCTTTCCATACTGTGGCTGTTGCTGACAGTGCTGTTAGAAAAGTTGGGGCGCATGTGCCCTTTCGAAACAGCCTTCCTGTTTCCCTTTGATAAATACCTAGTAGTGCAATTGCTGGGTCGTAGGGAGGTTCCATTTTTAATTTTTGAGTAATGTCCAGGGTGGCTGCCCCGCTTGCATTCCCACCAGCAATGCAAAGAGATCCTGTTTCTCCACAGCCTCGCCAACCTCAGATGTTGCCTCCGTTGTGAATGTTGGTCTTTCTGGCAGTTATAAGGTGGTATCCCGTTGTGGTTTTGATGTGTAATTCCCTGATGATGAGTGATGTTGAGCATTTTTTTCATGTGTCGGTTGGCCATCTGCAAGTCTTCTTTGGAGCAGTGTCTCTTCATGTCTTTGGCTCATTTCTTCACTGGAGTGTTTGTTTTTGGGGTGTCGACTTTGATAAGTTCTTTCTAGATTTTGGATACGAACCCTTTATCTGATATGTCGTTGGCACATAGCTTCTCCCATTCTCTCGGTCGCCCTTTACTATTGAGGACTGTTTCCTTCGCTGTGCAGAAGCGTGTTATTTTGATGAAGCCCCGATAGTGCATTTTCACTTTTGCCTCCTGAAAGGCAATTTTTCAGCATATCCTGTGGCCCAGCATATCCCAGAGTGACAAGAACGGGGCCAGAATCCCTAGATAAACGTAGAGGAAATGGCTCTGGGACAGTGTGCCTGAATGGACAACAGGGACAACTGCGCTTGGAAAAGAGCAACAGGGTGGGGGAGAATACACAGAAGGCCAAAGTTCTTTATGAACCAAAGAGAATGGCATATAACAAAAAATAAATGACGCGACTAGCAGAATCTCCTGGCAAGATGGTTGTCTCAGCAGTAAGAACACTGTGGGGGCTACAACAAAGGAGACCTCCTGCGTTGTTCCTTCCAAAAGAGATGGAAAGTTTCTGGCATTGGATTTTTCTTTTTTTTTTTTTTCTTTTTTGCCCTCTCCTCTGAGACAGTCATTCTATACAGTTAGCAGCTTGTAGGTTGTGGCTGACCCTCAAGTGTTTGGAAAGTGCCTCTGTTGTACTGGTGCTTGCATGGGCTCTTCCTGCACATTCTGCAGGGCCTGAAGGATTCTGCAAATGGGTGAACTGTCTACTCTTCAGAACGCGGGCATCTGCAGAAGAGAGTGTTACAATTCTGCTATTTCCATGCCAACTTGTCTTCAATATGTGTCTGTGCGAGGGGGGATGTGTAGGTGGGACAGGGGAGGTCAGTGGATCCTTTTGTGTAGCAGATACTGAATGCTTTCAGACAGCATTGGAGCAACATGGGAACTTTCCACCAATCCCTGGTTTTCTACTGAGTTATTGACAGGGCAATTGTGCCGAGTGGAACCAGCATATAAATAGATGAACCACAAGGGATGGGCACATGGATGGCTCAGTCGGTTAAGTGGTTGAGTCGTGATTTCAGCTCAAGTCATGATTTCATCCTTGTGAGGCCATGCCCCGCATCAGGCTTTGTGCTCACAACATGGAGCCCGCTTCGGGTCGGGTGTCTCCCTCTTTCTGTCCCTACCCCACCCCTGCTAGCACTCTCTCTCCCTCTGTCTCTCTCTCTGTGTCTCTCTCTCTCTCATTCCCACTCAAAAATGAAAAATGTTTGAAATCAGGATTCACAAAGGAAAGCCAACCAGTGACAGAATGGGAATGGACACATGGAAGGCCAAAGTTCCTCCTGAACTAGGAGAACGAGAGCAAGCAAAGAGTAGAGTGACTAGTAGAATTTATGTGAAGCTGGCTGTCCTCAGAATAGGAAGCACCTCTGCAGTGGGGAAGGGGTATACAACCCCTGTTTTTACCTGGAATCCCAGTCCAGAGGAAATCTCCTTCTGGAATTCAAATGAGAACGGGATACAACTGAAAAAGTACCGTATGGCTCACAGTTTCCTTGTTGCAGAAGTAAGACTGGTTTTCTAACTCCTCTGGGCCCGCATACAGGCCTACATTCTGTGCTGGGCCCCTCCACTAGGCTAGGTTTCCTGATGTTCGCATGGTTCTCAAACACACGAGATGAGAGGCCCCGTAGTCCAAACTATCCCAGAGTCCAGAGAACTGACCCAAACCCTCACCTAAAATGAAAAAGAATTGGTCCTAATATGTGGACCCAAATGCCTACCAGCTGAAATGTACTTTGAGAAAAGACCAGAAATGGTCGTGGATACACAGAGGCCCAACGATCTTTCTTACCCAGTAGACAAGGAAAAAGCAAAGGATAAAGCGACGAGCATAACCTCAAATATAAGCCACTCCAACGAGTTGCACCTAGAGAAATGTCCCTTGACTAAACCTGATGCCCCAACTGCAAGCAGTGTTTATCTAGAAGGTTGGTATGCCCGGAATTCTTCTGGCCATTGCCTTTCCTCCTGTCCTGTCCATCAAGTATAGATGGACTCTACAGTATTCCTTCAGTGATTGAAGGTGGGCTTGTGGACCTTCAAGTGTTTGGATCCTGGCTCTGGTGCAGGTAGAGCATCTGTAATGTAGAGCCTTGGTCTCCCTTGGAGCCATTGCCACCAATTTGTTATTTTCCAAGCCTTGGGACACATTGCGGGATGCCTGGGCTTTCACTCCCTTCACCTAAGCCGAGCCCAAAGGTTGGCACTAAGCTCTCGCGCTGGTCCTGTGCTATGGGTGAGCAAACAGTAACTTCCAGTGTAAGGAAGGATTTCCCTCTTGTCTCTCCCTGAGTGCTTGGTGCTTGGCCAGCTCTGGGAAAGGGCAGTGAAGGGTGGACCTCCCTTCATTTGGACTCACAGATGGTTCCCCTGGCAGACTATGCTTCTGGACATGGGCAGCACAGAAGGGACTCCTTCAAGGACCACTTCATCAGGTCCAGGTTGCAAACACGTGCGAAACATCTAGCAGCAGAACCCCTTGCCTATGCATCAATGGTGCAACTCTTTCCTGATGGGACGGACGGGACAAACGAGCAAATCCTTTTCTGCCTCTCTTTCTGAAGGAAGAAAACACATCTCCTGCAGAATTGCATGCTAAGGTGTAGCCAATGGAGGGTTCCGTTTACCGCACCCTCACGGGTTTCTTCCTGCCCACACAGTCAGCCTGCCAGGTGATAGCAGGAGGCCCTAAATTCTAACACAACCCATTCATTTCTGTAATGATAAGCTTTGGTCCTCTGGGTGTCAACTTGCATGTTATTGCTCTTGGGTTCAAACTAGGATTTGTCTCAGGGCCATTCTCAGCCAGAGCCTAAGAAATGTACTCTGAACTACATGTTTGCAGGATCCATGGGTCTGAGTCAGGTACACAGTCCAGGTCCAAAAATTGGTGTGGGGTTGCCAGTGAGTTCTTGAGCCAACTGACCGCGATCACTGTCTGGCATCCCAGACGGTAGCCCGTCTATCCCCAGGGCCATGGTGCTTAGTCAGCTAGAGTCATGGCAGGGAAGGGTAGCCAGCTGGTCACCCTCTCCTGGCTACCAGAGGTGCCTTCCTCTTGCTGAGTAGAAGGCTCATGCATGTGCACTCTGCCTAAGCCACTGGATGGTGCCCAAAGGGACGTTGTAGTAAATATTGGAGCCAGGCCAGGTTCTAACCTGTTGATCATCAGCCTGGGGCCCAAAACAGCCACAGCTTTATCACTGCAGCCACTTTCCTCTGAAGGAAAGGGCAAGAAACAGACCCAGGTCCAGGGAATTCCCTCTCTTTCTAAAGGAGGAAGGCAGGCCCCTTTTTCACAGAGCTCCCGGGGATAACCAGTAAAGGGCCCCTTCACCAAAGCCCACAGGTGTTGCTTACCCTGAGACAGCCAGCTTGCCAGCCTTTTGCTGCAGTCACTGCATTACCACCACAGCCCTTTCTGATTCCTACTTAAGACCTCTGGGCCTCCGTGAATCTATTTTCACCACTTTGCTCTAGTTTCAAAGTAGTTCCTCGCTGGGTGCATTCCTCCTTCCATGTTTTCAGAGGCTGGTCCCTGGTATTCAGCTGGGTATCCTAGTCCCATTTTTGTGACCGTGTCTAGGTGAGGTCACAGGGTCCCTGGCAAGTTGCTGTCAAAACCATGCAGTCATTCAGGGGCCTAGGCCATTGGAAAGGCCCAGATTAGAACATTGGCAATTTTTCTGGTCCAGAGGATTGAAAGGGGCTCTCCACCTACTGTGTGGAGGGAACACGAAGCTACACAGCCCCTTTCCAGATTGACCCCATTCCTATTGAAATATTGAAAAATGAGGCCCTGGTTATGGCCACTCCCTTCCCAAGGCTCTATGTTTAACTATGTCCCCGTGTAGATTTAGGAGCCATTGGAGCTGTGACTCACCAAACCCACACCCATATATTGATTTTCACACCACCCTATGCGTGTTGGACATGGTCCCCAAGCAAGGCAAGCCAGCCCCTGCTAATGGCTGTACTTGCACTGACTCAGACTTGGGTTTACCTTCCTTCTGAGACACAGAGGGGCCAGTGGGACCCAGGGGGCATAGGTGGTGGGTGCAGGTCCCCAGCACAAGGAGGTTCCTGGGACAGGTGCCAAGGCATGAACAGCCCTGTGCGTCAAGGCAGTGCCCGAGCAACCTCAGTGGTCCAGCAAAGCCATTCGGTGCTCATGGTGTGGCAACCTTGGCATTGGCCTGTGCATTGCTGTCCTCCTTCAGCATACTCCACAATAGCCACAGTGAGAGTTCTGGCTGCAAGGACTAGGTCCACAGCCGCCCTTGCAAGGACTGTGGTAGAAGGCAGGGACTGGCACCTAGGGTGGAGCCGATTGGGCAGCACCTGGTGTTTGCCTCCTTACCAGTTCACTTCTCTCAGCCCCTGTTTGGAGCACTAAAGGCCTCTCACATGTGTACCCTCACAGCAAATGGATAGTCATGGTGGGTTGTGTTGATGAAAGCCAGGATTCACCTATAAGAAGGATGTACTGAGTCGCGGTGTTGGCCAGCGTGCAATATGCCTGCAAGAAATGCAGAGGTTGGTAACAGCACAGCGTTGCCTCGTCTGTTCATATATCATTCAGGTTGCCCTGTTTTAAAATGAATAGATCTTGCCCTGAGTATTATTCAGAGAGTGTAACAACTTCCCATTTTACGTTACTTCTTGCCTTTTCCAGAGGCTGGAAAACGCGAGAGGCTATGGTAGGGTGACGGAGATATAAGTCGTTGAGGGAGAGTCAAGGCCAGTTGACCCATTATGATTAGATGGAACTCTGGAGAAACCCAACACTCTACAGGAGAACGCTGAAAGCATTTGTTCTGTAGCTGTTGTCTAACTAAGGGGACTTAGCTCATCATAATTCGTGGTGCCCCCAGAGCACCCTCGTCCTTCCTTCTGGAGGCTGCGCCAAGGATGGCCCATGGGTCCAGCAGGCACCTACTCATTTCAGGCATTCCTTGTCCATGTTTGGGCCATTGAGCATACAGCCAAGCAAATGGATGCGGCTGCCCTATGGCAGAGCTGTCTCTACCCCTTTGCTTCTTTCTCCCTAGCCACTTCCGTAGGGTCTACTTTTTCTTGAAATCATTATCAGTGTGTATGTGCCAAGGCACATGTGTGGAAAGTAAACTCGATAAGAAAATGACCGCACATGGACAGCAAGTGAGCATGATTAGAATGCTCAGAATATTAGACTTTCTCCTTTCTAAACTCTATTGGTCGTGACCTGCACCCAATCATGATACCTGTGGTCCTGCGGGCCATCTGTGCCCCAGATGGAAGGTAAATCCAAGACGGGTAAGTGCAAGTGCTGTCTCTAGGAGTGGTTGAGCTGCTTTGCTGGGCGCCACCAGCGACGTGCCCAGGCCGTTGTGAAAATGTATCCCTGCGCACGGGTCGAGTGAGTGACAGCTCTATGGCTCCTAAGTCATAACAGGGAAATTGGTAGATAAAGAAACATGGGAGGGCCACAGGAGGACCCAGGTTCCACATGTCCGGATATTTCTCTGGGACACAGGCTCTGAATGACACCCAGAGACAAGGGTCTTTGTATACCGAAAAAAGGGTATTCATGGAAACGGAAATGCGAATGGCCAAAGTGATTCATTATTGAAGAGACAGGGACACAGGTGAGAATGAAGTGTCTAGAATGACAATTTCCTGGCAAGGTGCTGCGTAAGGAGGAAGAACACCTGAGGCGAGAGAAAAACTCAAACTCTAAAGGGAAAACCTCTGGAAAGTCCAGTCTGCAATGGGTCTGCCTATGTCCTTCTGCAACGCATGGACAGCTTCTGGACCTGGCTGTTTTTCCTGCCATTGCCATCAGGAGACAGAGTCAGCAGGGATTCAGGGGTAGTGGGTCCATGCTCCAGGCTGTCGCTCAAGTGTTTGCAACCGTTTCTGTTATGCATTCGATGGTGAAGGACCACTGTCTGCACTGACCAGGTCCTGGAACATAGCTCGTATGCGTGGATAGTGTGCTCTTCACAATCTGAGGCCAAGTAGTAAGTGCTCTCTGAGAAAAGGGCTATCTTTCCTGTGGGTTGTCAGAAAATAATTTCCCTTGGTGGGCACGGAAGCAGCGTGAGAACTCACTATGCATGCCTGGGAGCTCACTGTGTGACTGACAGCCTCACTGGCTCACCCGGGCTGCAAACCAAGTCCTAGTTAGCACATAGCATTCGCATGGGAATGGCTCTAAGGACATCGAAAGTTTCCTTTCAGATGAGAATGGGAGAAGGCTGAGAGGGAAATGTGTGGCGCCATTTGCCCTTGTCCCAGACGTGAGGTCAACTGCCTTCCCACACCCTTTGGCCCTAACTACACACAACTATCCTCTGTTGGGTACCTTCCCCTGACCTACATCTCATGTTGTCAATTTAGATCTGGAAGGCATGTTGCAAGGCTCCTAGGGCCCAACTTATTGTGCTGTCACAAGAACTCATCCAGAATCCCCAATTAAAATCAGAGGGAATTGCTCTGAACCATGGGCACTGATGTGCCCATGGAAGATTCTCATTTTAGCAAGGGCAAAAGGGGGCACGTGGATGACTCATTACTCTAAACCTCAACTCTTGGCTTTTGCTCAGGTCATGGTCTCCCAGTTGTCGAGTTCGGGTCCCTAGTGGGGCTCCGTGCTGAGAGCTCGAAGCCTGGAGCCTGCTTCAGAGTCTTTGTCTCTCTCTCACCCCTTTTCTGCTTGCAATATCCCTTTCTCTCTCTTTCTCTCACTCACTCTCTCAAAAGTGAAATAAATGTTGTAAACTGTTAAAAGACATGGGGCTACGGGGGTCTTGGGTGACTCATTGGTTCAACATAGCTTCATTGCTAAAGTCATGATCTTATGGTTTGCAAGCCCTCCCCCACATCAGTTCTCTCCTGTGAGCAGGGAGACGCCTTGGGATCATCTGTCCCACTCTACCCCTCACTGCGTGCCCTCTCTGTCTCTCTCTCCCTCTCCTCTCTCTTTCTCTCTGTCTCTCCCTCTGTCTGAAAAGTAATAAAAACACACCAAAGAGAGGAAAATGGTGGAATAGGTACATAGAGACACAGTGTTCCTATGAGAGATGCAATGGGATAATTCTGTGGATGAAATGGCTCCTACAATCTCCTGGCAACCTGACTGTGTCAGGAATAGGAAACACCTATGGGCAAGGGCAAAGGGAAACCTCCACTGTTTGCAGTAGGAGTCTTCATGGCATGATACCTTATTCTTACTCCGGAAAGAGAAGAAAAGCTTTGGCAGTTCACTCTTTTCCTTTTGATCAATGGAGAGAGGCAGCAGTGTTACCAGGGGCGTGGTGTTGTGTTGAAGTGTTTTGAACTGGCCTGTGGTGCAGTAGTTCTTGAATGGTGTCTTTCAGTGCTAACAAGGTCCTCGCGACTGGTGCCCACGGGGGAGCCAACTGGTCTTCAGAGTGAAAGCATCCTTAACATGCAGGGAGGGTGACACGTTGGCTAACCATCATTTCTTCTCTCAGCCAGCCAGACACCAAGTACTCCCAGGAAGGCAATCTTTCCTGGGGGATATCAGAAACTGATTGCTCTTGGTTTAGCCAAGACAAGAGTCAGAGCTCATTAGGAATGCCTGGGCACTCCCTATGTGGGGGATGGCCTCCTTGTCCTTGCCAGGGACCCCAGACGTAATTATCAATACAGCCAGGGAATTGGAATGGCTACACACATGGCCAAAGGCTTTCATTTCAGCGGAGAATAAGAGAAAGTTGAGAAGCAACTGTCCAGCTCCATGTGCCTCTTGTCCCAGAAGTAAGGATAGCTCCCTCCTGATCCCTCTGACCCTGTGTACACACATGCATTCCTGCTGGGCACCTTGAAACGCCCTGGGCTTATCTTTGCCAACCGTGTACTGAAAGGCAATTTATTTTTTTTCTTTTATTTTACGTTTTGAGTTCCATCCAAATTAGTTAGCCTCTAGTGCAACAATGATTTCAAGAGTAGATTCCTTAACACTTCTTACCCAGTTAGCCCACACCCCCTCCCACAACACCTCCAGGGACCCTCCGTGTGTTCTCCATATTTAAGAGTCTCTAATGTTTTGGCACCCTCCCTCTTTGGAGATTATTTGTGCCTCCCTTCCTTTATGTTCCCCTGTTCTGTGTCTTAAAGGCCTCAGATGAGTGAAGTCGCTTGATAGTTGTGTTTCTCTGACTGACTACTTTCGCGTACCATAACACCTTCTAGTTCTATCAATGTAGCTGCAAAAGGCAAGATGACATTCTTTGTGACTGCTGAGCAACACTCCATTGTATACATCGACCACACCTTCTTCATCCATTCATCCATTGATGGACATTTGGGCTCTTTCCATACGTTGGCTCTTGCTGACAGTGCTGTTATAAAAGTTGGGGCGCATGTGCCCTTCCGAAACAACCTTCCTGTCTCCCTTGGATAAATACCTAGTAGTGCAATTGCTGGGTCGTAGGGAGGTTCCATTTTTAATTTTTTGAGTAATGTCCAGAGTGGCTGCCCCGCTTGCATTCCCACCAGCAATGCAAAGAGATCCTGTTTCTCCACAGCCTCGCCAACCTCAGATGTTGCCTCCGTTGTCAATGTTGGTCTTTCTGGCAGGTATAAGGTGGTATCCCGTTGTGGTTTTGATGTGTAATTCCCTGATGATGAGTGATGTTGAGCATTTTTTTCATGTGTCGGGTGGCCGTCTGGAAGTCTCATTTGGAGCAGTGTCTCTTCATGTCTTTGGCTCATTTCTTCACTGGAGTGTTTGTTTCTGGGGTGTCGACTTTGATAAGTTCTTTCTAGATTTTGGATACGAACCCTTTATCTGATATGTCGTTGGCACATAGCTTCTCCCATTCTCTTGGTCGCCCTTTAGTATTGAGGACTGTTTCCTTCGCTGTGCAGAAGCTTGTTATTTTGATGAGGCCCCAATAGTCCATTTTCCCTTTTGCCTCCTGAAAGGCAATTTTTCAGCATATCCTGTGGCCCAGCATATCCCAGAGTGACAAGAACGGGGCCAGAATCCCTAGATAAACGTAGAGGAAATGGCTCTGGGACAGTGTGCCTGAATGGAAAACAGGGACAACTGAGCTTGGAAAAGAGCAACAGGGTGGGGGAGAATACACAGAAGGCCAAAGTACTTTATGAACCAAAGAGAATGGCATATAGCAAAAAAAAAAAAAAATGAAGCGACTAGCAGAATCTCCTGGCAAGATGTTTGTCTCAGCAGTAAGAACACTGTGGGGGCTACAACAAAGGAGACCTCCTGCGTTGTTCCTTCAAAAGGAGATGGAAAGTTTCTGGCATTGGATTTTTCTTTTTTTTTCTTTTTTTCTTTTTTGCGCTCTCCTCTCAGACAGTCATGCTATATATACATTTAGCAGCTTGTAGGTTGTGGCTGACCCTCAAGTGTTTGGAAAGTGCCTCTGCTGTACTGTTGCTTGCATGGGCTCTTCCTGCACATTCTGCAGGGCCTGAAGGATTCTGCAAATGGGTGAACTGTCTCCTCTTCAGAACGCGGGCATCTGTAGAAGACAGTGTTTCAATTCTGCTATTCCCATGCCAACTGGTCTTCAATATGTGTCTGTGCGTGGGGTGGTGGGTAGGGGGGACAGGGGAGGTCAGTGGATCCTTCTGTGTAGCAGATACTGAATGCTTTCAGACAGCATTGGAGCAACATGGGAACTTTCCTCCAATCCCTGGTTTTCCACTGAGTTATTGACAGTCCCATTGTGTCTAGTGGAAACCAGGATATAAATAGATGAACCACAAGGGATGGGCACATGGATGGCTCAGTCGGTTAAGTGGCTGAGTCGTGATTTCAGCTCAGGTCATGATTTCATCCTTGTGAGGCCATGCCCCACATCAGGCTTTGTGCTCACAGCATAGAGCCTGCTTCGGGTCGTGTGTCTCCCTCAATCTGTCCCTACCCCACACCTGCTAGCTCTCTCTCTCTGTATGTCTCCCTCTCTCTCTCTCTTTCTCATTCCCACTCAAAAATGAAAAATGTTTGAAATCAGGAGTCACAAAGGAAAGCAAACCAGTGACAGAATGGGAATGGACACATGGAATGCCAAAGTTCCTCCTGAACTACGGGAACGAGAGCAAGCAAAAATCGAGTGACTAGTAGAATCTATGTGAAGCTGGCTGTCCTCAGAATAGGAAGAACCTCTGCAGTGGGGAAGAGGGAATAAAACCCCTGTTTTACCTGGAAGCCCAGTGCAGAGGAAATCTCCTTCTGTTTTTCAAATGAGAACGGGATACAACTGAAAAATTCCCGTATGGCTCATAGTTTCCTTGTTGCAGAAGTAAGACTGGTTTTCTAACTCCTCTGGGCCCGCATACAGGCCAACATTCTGTGCTGGGCCCCTCCAGTGCGCTATGTTTCCTGATGTTCGCATGGTTCTCAAACACACGAGATGAGAGGCCCCGTAGCCCAACGTATCCCAGAGTCCAGAGAACTTGTCCCAAACCCTCACCTAAAATGAGAAAGAATTGGTCCTAAAATCTGGCCCCACATGCCTACCAGCTGAAATGTACTCTGAGAAAAGACCAGAAATGGACGTGGATACACAGAGGCCCAACGATCTTTCTTACCCAGTAGACAAGGAAAAAGCAAAGGATAAAGCATCGAGCATAACCTCAAATGTAAGACACTCCAACGAGTTGCACCCAGAGAAAAGTCCCCTGACTAAACCTGATGCCCCAACTGCAAGCAGTGTTTATCTAGAATGTTGGAAAGCCCGGAATTCTTCTGGCCATTGCCTTTCCTCCTGCCCTGTCCATCAAGTAGAGATAGACTATACAGTATTCCTTCAGTGATTGAAGGTCTGCTTGTGGACCTTCAAGTGTTTGGAACCTGGCTCTGGTGCAGGTAGAGCATGTGTAATGTAGAGCCTTGGTCTCCCTTGGAGCCATTGCAACCAATTTGTTATTTTCCAAGCCTTGGGACACATTGCGGGATGCCTGGGCTTTCACTCCCTTCACCCAAGCCGAGCCCAAAGGTTGGCGCTAAGCTCTCGCTCTGGTCCTGTGCTATGGGAGAGCAAACAGTAACTTCCAGTGTAAGGAAGGATGTCCCTCTTGTCTCTCCCTGAGTGCTTGGTGCTTGGCCAGCTGTGGGTAAGGGCAGTGAAGGGTGGAGCTCCCTTCATTTGGACTCACAGATGGTTCCCCTAAGCACACTATGCTTCTGGACCTGGGCAGCACAGAAGGGGCTCCTTCAAGGACCACTGCATCAGATCCAGGTTCCAAACACGTGCCAAACATCTAGCAGCAGAACCCCTTGCCGCTGCATCAATGGTGCATCTCTTTCCTGATGGGAAGGGCAGGACAAACCAGCAAATCCCTTTCTGCCTCTCTTTCTGAAGGAAGAAAACACACCTCCTGCAGAACTGCATGCTCAGGTGTAGCCAGTGGAGGTTTCCTTTTACCACACCCTCACGGGTTTCTTCCTGCCCACACAGTCAGCCTGCCAGGCGATAGCAGGAGGCCCTGAATTCTAACCCTACCCATTCACTTCTGTAATGAAAAGCTTTGGTCCTCGTGGTGTCAACTTCCATGTTATTGCTCTTGTGTTCAAACTATTATCTGTCTGGGGGCCATTCTGAGCCAGAGCCTGAGAAATGTACTCTGAACTACATGTTTGCAGGATCCATGGGTCTGTGTCAGGTACACAGTCCAGGTCCAAAAATTGGTGTGGGGTTGCCAGTGAGTTCCTGAGCCAACTGACCACGATCAGTGTCTGGTATCCCAGACGGTAGGCCGTCTGTCCCTGGGGGCTTGGTGCTTAGTCAGCTAGAGTCATGGCAGGGATGGTTAGCCAGCTGGTCACCCTCCCCTGGCTACCAGAGGTGCCTTCCTCCTGCTGAGTAGATGGCTCATGCGTGTGCACTCTGCCTAAGCCACTGGATGGTGCCCAAAGGGACGTTGTAGAAAATGTTGGAGCGAGGCCAGGTTCTAACCAGTTGATCATCACCTGGGTCCCCAAACAGCTAGAGCGGAATCACTGCTGCCACTGTCCTCTGAAGGAAAGGGCAAGAAACAGACCCAGGGCCAGGGAATTCCCTCTCTACTGAAAGGCAATTTATTTTCTTTTATTTTATTTTACGTTTTGAGTTCCATCCAAATTAGTTAGCCTCTAGTGCAACAATGATTTCAAGAGTAGATTCCTTAACACTTCTTACCCAGTTAGCCCACACCCCCTCCCACAACACCTCCAGGGACCCTCTGTTAGCCCAGTTAGCCCACACCCCCTCCCACAACACCTCTAGGGACCCAACTAGAAAAGTTGGGGCGCATGTGCCCTTCCGAAAATCCTTCCTGTCTCCCTTGGATAAATACCTAGTAGTGTAATTGCTGGGTCGTAGGGAGGTTCCATTTTTAATTTTTTGAGTAATGTCCAGAGTGGCTGACCAGCTTGCATTCCGACCAGCAATGCAAAGAGATCCTGTTTCTCCACAGCCTCGCCAACCTCAGATGTTGCCACCGTTGTCAATGTTGGTCTTTCTGGAAGACCATCTGGAAGTCTTCTTTGGAGCAGTGTCTCTTCATGTCTTTGGCTCATTTCTTCACTGGAGTGTTTGTTTTTGGGGTGTCGACTTTGATATGTTCTTTCTAGATTTTGGATGCGAACCCTTTATGTGATATGTCGTTGGCACATAGCTTCTCCCATTCTCTCGGTCGCCCTTTAGTATTGAGGACTGTTTCCTTCGCTGTGCAGAAGCGTGTTATTTTGATGACGCCCCCATAGTGCATTTTCCCTTTTGCCTCCTGGAAGGCAATTTTTCAGCATATCCTGTGGCCCAGCATATCGCAGAGTGACAAGAACGGGGCCAGAATCCCTAGATAAACGTAGAGGAAATGGCTCTGGGACAGTGTGCCTGAATGGACAACAGGGACACTGAGCTTGGAATAGAGAACCAGGGTGGGGGAGAATACACAGAAAGCCAAAGTTCTTTATGAAGCAAAGAGAATGGCATATACCAAAAAAAAAAAAAAAAATGAAGCCACTAGCAGAATCTCCTGGCAAGATGGTTGTCTCAGCAGTAAGAACACTGTGGGGGCTACAACAAAGGAGACATCCTGTGTTGTTCCTTCAAAAGGAGATGGAAAGTTTCTGGCATTGGATTTTTCTATTTTTTTTCTTTTTTGCCCTCTCCTCTGAGACAGGCATGCTATACAGTTAGCAGCTTGTAGGTTGTGGCTGACCCTCAAGTGGTTGGAAAGTGCCTCTGTTGTACTGGTGCTTGCACGGGCTCTTCCTGCACATTCTGCAGGGCCTGAAGGATTCTGCAATTGGGTGAACTGTCTACACTTCAGAACGCGGGCATCTGTAGAAGATAGTGTTTCAATTCTGCTATTCCCATGCCAACTGGTCTTCAATATGTGTCTGTGCGGGGGGTGGTGGGTAGGGGGGACAGGGGAGGTCAGTGGATCGTTCCGTGTAGCAGATACTGAATGCTTTCAGACAGCATTGGAGCAACATGGGAAATTTCCACCAATCCCTGGTTTTCCACTGAGTTATTGACAGTCCCATTGTGCCTAGTGGAAACCAGGATATAAATAGATGAACCACAAGGGATGGGCACATGGATGGCTCAGTCGGTTAAGTGGCTGAGTCGTGATTTCAGCTCAGGTCATGATTTCATCCTTGTGAGGCCATGCCCCGTATCAGGCTTTGTGCTCACAGCATGGAGCCCGCTTCGGGTCGGGTGTCTCCCTCTTTCTGTCCCTACCCCACACCTGCTAGCTCTCTCTCTCTCTCTGTCTGTCTCTCTCTCTCCTTCCCTCTCAAAAATGAAAAATGTTTGAAATCAGGATTCACAAAGGAAAGGAAACCAGTGACAGAATGGGAATGGACACATGGAAGGCCAAAGTTCCTCCTGAACTACGAGAACGAGAGCAGGCAAAGAATAGAGTGACTAGTCGAATCTATGAGAAGCTGGCTGTGCTCAGAATAGGAAGCACCTCTGCAGTGGGGAAGGGGGAATAAATCCCCTGTTTTTACCTGGAAGCCCAGTGCAGAGGAAATCTCCTTCTGGAATTCAAATGAGAACGGGATACAACTGAAAAAGTACCGTATGGCTCACAGTTTCCTTGTTGCAGAAGTAAGACTGGTTTTCTAAATCCTCTGGGCCCGCATACACCCAACATTCTGTGCTGGGCCCCTCCACTGGCGCTAGGTTTTCTGACGTTCGCATGGTTCTCAAACAGGTCATGGTCTCCAAATTTTCGAGTTCGGGTCCCTAGTCGGGCTTCGTGCTGAGAGCTCGAAGCCTGGAGCCTGCTTCAGAGTCTTTGTCTCTCTCTCAGCCCTTTTCTGCTTGCAATGTCCCTCTCTCTCTCTTTCTCTCACTCACTCTCTCAAAAGTGAAATAAATGTTGTAAACTGTTAAAAGACATGGGTCTACGGGGGTCTTGGGTGACTCATTGGTTCAACATTGCTTCATGGCTAAAGTCATGATCTTATGGTTTGCAAGCCCTCCCCCACATCAGTTCTCTCCTGTGAGCAGGGAGACGCGTTGGGATCAACTGTCCCACTCTACCCCTCACTGCCTGCTCTCTCTGTCTCTCTCTCCCTCTCCTCTCTCTTTCCCTCTGTCTCTCCCTCTGTCTGAAAAGTAATAAAAACACACAAAAGAAAGGAAAATGGTGGAAAAGGTACATAGAGACACAGTGTTCCTATGAGAGATGCAAATGGGATAATTCTGTGGATGAAATGGCTCCCACAATCTCCTGTCAAGTTGACTGTGTCAGGAATAAGAAACACCTATGGGCAAGGGCAAAGGGAAACCTCCACTGTTTGCAATAGGAGTCTTCATGGCAAGATACCTTAATCTTACTCGGGAAAGAGACGAAAAGCTTCGGGAGTTCACTCTTTTCCTTTTGATCAAAGGAGAGAGGCAGCAGTGTTACCAGGGGCGTGGTGTTGTGTTCAAGTGTTTTGAACTGGCCTGTGGTGCAGTAGTTCTTGAATGGTGTCTTTCCGTGCTCACAAGGTTCTCGTGACTGGTGCCCACGGGGGAGCCAGCTGGTCTTCAGAGTGAAAGCATCCTTAACATGCAGGGAGGGAGACACGTTGGCTAACCATCATTTCTTTTCTCAGCCAGCCAGACACCAAGTACTCCCAAGAAGGCAATCTTTCCTGGGGGATATCAGAAACTGATTGCTCTTGGTTTAGCCCAGACAAGAGTCAGAGCTCATTAGGAATGCCTGGGCACTCCCTATGTGGGGGATGGCCTCCTTGGCCTTGCCTGGGACCCAACACGTAATTATCAATACAGCCAGGGAATTGGAATGGCTACACACACGGCCAAAGGCTTTCATTTCAGCGGAGAATGAGATAAAGTTCAGAAGCAACTGTCCAGCTCCATGTGCCTCTTGTCCCAGAAGTAAGGATAGCTCCCTCCTGATCCCTCTGACCCTGTGTACACACATGCATTCCTGCTGGGCACCTTGAAACGTCCTGGGCTTATCTTTGCCAACAGGGTACTGAAAGGCAATTTATTTTCTTTTATTTTACGTTTTGAGTTCCATCCAAATTAGTTAGCCTCTAGTACAACAATGATATCAAGAGTAGATTCCTTAACACTTCTTACCCAGTTAGCCCAAACCCCCTCCCACAACACCTC
Source organism: Neofelis nebulosa (assembly GCF_028018385.1). Taxonomy (NCBI): domain Eukaryota; kingdom Metazoa; phylum Chordata; class Mammalia; order Carnivora; family Felidae; genus Neofelis; species Neofelis nebulosa. Next base: position 54,282,808 of record NC_080797.1, on the reverse strand, counting down.
CAGGGACCCTCTGTGTGCTCTCCATATTTAAGAGTCTCTTATGTTTTGGCCCCCTCCCTCTTTGGAGATTATTTGTGCCTCCCTTCCTTTATGTTTATCTGTTCTGTGTCTTCAAGGCCTCAGATGAGTGAAGTCGCTTGATAGTTGTGTTTCTCTGAATGACTACTTTCGCGTAACATAAAACCCTCTAGTTCTATCAATGTAGCTGCAAAAGGCAAGACGACATTCTTTGTGACTGCTGAGCAACACTCCATTGTATATATCGACCACACCTTCTTTATCCATTCATCCATCGACGGACATTTGGGCTCTTTCCATACTTTGGCTGTTGCTGACAGTGCTGTTAGAAAAGTTGGGGCACATGTGCCCTTCCGAAACAGCCTTCCTGTCTCCCTTGGATTAATACCTAGTAGTGCAATTGCTGGGTCGTAGGGAGGTTCCATTTTTAATTTTTTGAGTAATGTCCAGAGTGGCTGCCCCGCTTGCATTCCCACCAGCAATGCAAAGAGATCCTGTTTCTCCACAGCCTGGCCAACCTCAGATGTTGCCTCCGTTGTCAATGTTGGTCTTTCTGGCAGGTATAAGGTGGTATCCCGTTGTGGTTTTGGTGTGCATTCCCTGATGATGAGTGATGTTGAGCATTTTTTTCATGTGTCGGTTGGCCATCTGCAAGTCTTCTTTGGAGCAGTGTCTCTTCATGTCTTTGGCTCATTTCTTCACTGGAGTGTTTGTTTTTGGGGTGTCGACTTTGATAAGTTCTTTCTAGATTTTGGATACGAACCCTTTATGTGATATGTCGTTGGCACATAGCTTCTCCCATTCTCTCGGTCACCCTTTAGTATTGACGACTGTTTCCTTCGCTGTGCAGAAGCGTGTTATTTTGATGAGGCCCCGATAGTGCATTTTCCTTTTTGCCTCCTGGAAGGCAATTTTTCAGCATATCCTGTGGCCCAGCATATCCCAGAGAGACAAGAACGGGGCCAGAATCCCTAGATAAACGTAGAGGAAATGGCTCTGGGACAGTGTGCCTGAATGGACAACAGGTACAACTGAGCTTGGTAAAGAGAACGAGGGTGGGGGAGAATACACAGAAGGCCAAAGTTCTTTATGAACCAAAGAAAATGGCATATACCAAAAAAAAAAAAAAAATGAGGCGACTACCAGAAACTCCTGGCAAGATGGTTGTCTCCGCAGAAAGAACACTGTGAGGGCTACAACAAAGGAGACCTCCTGCGTTGTTCCTTCAAAAGGGGATGGAACGTTTCTGGCTGTGCATTTTTTTTTCTTTTTTTCTTTTTTGCCCTCTCCTCTCAGACAGTCATGCTATACAGTTAGCAGCTTATAGGTTGTGGCTGACCCTCAAGTGTTTGGAAAGTGCCTCTGTTGTACTGTTGCTTGCATGGGCTCTTCCTGCACATTCTGCAGGGCCTGAAGTATTCTGCAAATGGGTGAATTGTCTACTCTTCAGAACGCGGGCATCTGTAGAAGATAGTGTTTCAATTCTACTATTCCCATGCCAACTTGTCTTCAATATGTGTCTGTGTGGGGGGTGGGGTTAGGGGGGACAGGGGAGGTCAGTGGATCCTTCTGTGTAGCAGATACTGAATGCTTTCAGACAGCATTGGAGTAACATGGGAACTTTCCACCAATCCCTGGTTTTCCACTGAGTTATTGACAGGCCCATTGTGCCTAGTGGAAACCAGGATATAAATAGATGAACCACAAGGGATGGGCACATGGATGGCTCAGTCGGTTAAGGGGCTGAGTCGTGATTCAGCCCAGGTCATGATTTCATCCTTGTGAGGCCATGCCCCGCATCAGGCTTTGTGCTCACAGCATGGAGCCTACTTCAGGTCGGGTGTCTCCCCATTTCTGTCCTTACCCCACACCTGCTAGCTCTCTCTTTCTCTCTCTCTCTCTCTCTCTGTCTATCTCTGTCTCTCTCTCTCTCTCTCTCTCTCTCTCATTTCCTCTCAAACATGAAAAATGTTCGAAATCAGGTGTCACAAAGTAAAGCAAAAAAGTGACAGAATGGGAATGGACACATGGAAGGCCATAGTTGCTCCTGACCTACGAGAACGAGAGCAAGCAAAGAATAGAGTGACTAGAAGAATCTATGTTAAGCTGGCTGTCCTCAGAATAGGAAGCACCTCTGCAGTGGGGAAGGGGGAATAAAACCCCTCTTTTTACCTGGTAGCCCAGTCCAGAAGAAATCTCCTTCTGGAGTTCAAATGAGAACGGGATACTACTGAAAAAGTACCGTATGGCTCACAGATTCCTTGTTGCAGAAGTAAGACTGGTTTTCTAACTCCTCTGGCCCCCGTACAGGCCAACATTCTGTGATGTGTCCCTCCACTTCTCTAGGTTTCCTGATGTTCGCATGGTTCTCAAACACACGAGATGAGAGGCCCCGTAGCCCAAAGTATCCCAGAGTCCAGAGAACTTGACCCAAACCCTCACCTAAAATGAGAAAGAATTGGTCCTAAAATCTGGCCGCAAATGCCTACCAGCTGAAATGTACTTTGAGAAAAGACCAGAAATGGACGTGGATACACAGAGGCCCAACGATCTTTCTTTCCCAGTAGACAAGGAAAAAGCAAAGGATAAAGCGACCAGCATAACCTCAAATGTAAGACACTCCAACGAGTTGCACCCAGACAAATGTCCCCTGACTAAACCTGATGCCCCAACTACAAGCAGTGTTTATCTAGAAGGTTGGTAAGCCCGGAATTCTTCTGGCCATTGCCTTGCCTCCTGACCTGTCCATCAAGTAGAGATGGACTCTACAGTATTCCTTCAGTGATTGAAGGTCTGCTTGTGGACCTTCAAGTGTTTGGAACCTGGCTCTGGTGCAGGTAGAACATCTGTAATGTGGAGCCTTGGTCTCCCTTGGAGCCATTGCCACCAATTTCTTATTTTCCAAGCCCTGGGACACATTGCCGGATGCCTTGGCTTTCACTCCCTTCACCCAAGCCGAGCCAAAGGTTGGCGCTAAGCTCTCGCTCTGGTCCTGTGCTATGGGAGAGCAAACAGTAACTTCCAGTGTAAGGAAGGATGTCCCTCTTGTCTCCCCTGAGTGCTTGGTGCTTGGCCAACTCGGGGTAAGGGCAGTGAAGGGTGGACCTCCCTCCATTTGGACTCACAGATGGTTCCCCTAAGCACACTATGCTTCTGGACCTGGGCAGCACAGAAGGGGCTCCTTCAAGGACCACTTCATCAGGTCCAGGTTCCAAACACGTGCCAAACATCTAGCAGCAGAACGCCTTGCCTCTGCATCAAAGGTGCATCTCTTTCCTGATGGGAAGGACAGGACAAACCTGCAAATCCCTTTCTTCCTCTCATTCTGAAGGAAGAAAACACACCTCCTGCAGAATTGCATGCTCAGATGTAGCCATTGGAAGTTTCCTTTTACCATACCCTCACGGGTTTCTTCCTGCCCACACAGTCAGCCTGCCAGGCGATAGCAGGAGACCCTGAATTCTACCCATACCCGTTCACTTCTGTAATGAAAAGCTTTGGTTCTCGGGGTGTCAACTTGCATGTTATTGCTCTTGTGTTCCAACTAGGATCTGTCTGGGGGCCATTCTGAGCCAAAGCCTCAGAAATGTACTCTGAACTACATGTTTGCAGGATCCATGGGTCTGTGTCAGGTACACAGTCCAGGTCCAAAAATTGGTGTGGGGTTGCCAGTGAGTTCCTGAGCCAATTGACCACGATCAGTGTCTGGTATCCCAGACGGTAGCCCATCTGTCCCCGGTGGCTTGGTGCTTAGTCAGCCAGAGTCATGGCAGGGATGGGTAGCCAGCGGCTCACCCTCCCCTGGCTACCAGAGGTGCCTTCCTCCTGCTGAGTAGATGTCTCATGCACGTGCACTCTGCCTAATCCATTGGATGGTGCCCAAAGGGACGTTGTAGTAAATGTTGGAGCCAGGCCAGGTTCTAACCAGTTGATCATCAGCCTGAGGCCCCAAACAGCCACAGCTGAATCACTGCTGCCACTGTCCTCTGAAGGTAAGGGCAAGATACAGACCCAGGTCCAGGGAATTCCCTCTCTTTCTAAAGGAGGAAGGCAGGACCCTTGAACACAGAGCTCCCGGGTATAGCCAGTAAAGGGCCCCTTCACCAAAGCCCACAGGTGTTGCTTATCCCTGAGACAGCCAGCTTGCTAGCCTTTTGCTGTAGTCACTGCATTACCACCACAGCCCTTTCTGATTCCTACTTAAGACCTCTGGCCCTCCGTGAATCTATTTTCACCACTTTGCTCTAGTTTCAAAGTAGTTCCTCGTTGGGTGCATTCCTCCTTACATGTTTTCAGAGGCTGGTCCCTGGTGTTCAGCTGGGTATCCTAGTCCCATTTTTGTGACCGTGTCTAGGTGAGGTCACAGGGTCCCTGGCAAGTTTCTGTCAAAACCATGCAGTCATTCAGGGGCCTAGGCCATTGGAAAGGCCCAGATTAGACCATTGGCAAGTTTTCTGGTCCAGAGGATGGAAAGGGGGCTCGCCACCTACTGTGTGGAGGGAACACGAAGCTACACAGCCCCTTTCCAGATTGACCCCATTCCTATTGAAATATTGTAAAATGAGGCCCTGGTTATGGCCACTCCCTTCCCAAGGCTCTATGTCTTGCTATTTCCCGTGTAAATTTAGGAGCCGGTGGAGATGTGACTCACTAAACCCACACCCAGGGACTGATTTTCACACCACCCTATGCGTGTTGGACATTGTCCCCAAGCAGGGCAAGCAGCCCCTGCTAATGGCTGTACTTGCCTTGACTCAGACTTGGGTTTACCTTCCTTCTGGGGCACAGAGGGGCCCTTGGGACCCAGGCGGCATAGGTGGTGGGTGCAGGTCCCCAGCACAGGGAGGTTCCTGGGACAGGTGCCAAGGCATGAACAGCCCTGTGCGTCAAGGCAGTGCCCGAGCAACCTCAGTGGTCCAGTAAAGCCATTCGGTGCTCATGGTGTGGCAACCTTGGCATTGGCCTGTGCATTGCTGTCCTCCTTCAGCATACTCCACAATAGCCACAGTGAGAGTTCTGGCTGCAAGGACTAGGTCCACAGCCGCCCTTGCAAGGACTGTGGTAGAAGGCAGGGACTGGCACCTAGGGTGGAGCCGATTGGGGCAGCACCTGGTGTTTGCCTCCTTACCAGTTCACTTCTCCCACCCCTGTTTGGAGCACTAAAGGCCTCTCACATGGGTACCCTCACAGCAAATGGATAGTTATGGAGCGTTGTGTTGACGAAAGCCAGGATTAACCTCTAAGAAGGATGTACTGAGTCGCGGTGTTGGCCAGCGTGCAATATGCCTGCAAGAAATGCAGAGGTTGGTAACAGCGTTGCCTCTTCTGTTCACATATCATTCAGGTTGCCCTGTTTTAAAATGAATAGATCTTGCCCTGAGTATCACTCAGAGAGTGTAACAACTTCCCATTTTACGTTGGTTCTTGCCTTTTCCAGAGGCTGGAAAACGCGAAAGGCTCTGGTAGGGTGACGGAGATATAAGTCGTTGAGGGAGAGCCAAGGCCAGTTGACACATTATGATTAGATGGAACTCTGGAGAATCCCAACACTCTCCAGGAGAACGCTGAAAGCATTTGTTCTGTAGCTGTTGTCTAAGTAAGGGGACTTAGCTCATCATAATTCGAGGTGCCCCCAGAGCACGCTCGTCCTTCCTTCTGGAGGCTGCGCCAAGGATGGCCCATGGGTCCAGCAGGCACCTACTCATTTCAGGCATTCCTTGTCCATGTTGGGCCATTGAGCATGCAGCCAAGCAAATGGATGCGGCTGCCCCATGGCAGAGCTGTCTCTACCCCTTTGCTTCTTTCTCCCTAGTCACTTCCCTAGGGTCTACTTTTTCTTGAAAACATCATCAGTGTGTATGTGCCAAGGCACATGTGGGGATAGTAAACTGGATACTAAAATGACCGCCCATGGACAGCAAGTGAGCATGATTTCTCTCAGAATATTAGACTTTCTCATTTCTAATCTCTATTGGTCGTGACCTGCACCCAATCATGATACCTGTGGTCCTGCGGGCCATCTGTGCCCCAGATGGAAGGTAAATCCAAGACGGGTAAGTGCAAGTGCTGTCTCTAGGAGTGGTTGAGCTGCTTTGCTGGGCCCCACCTGCGACGTGCCCAGGCCGGTTGGAAAACGTATCCCTGGGCACGGGTCGAGTGAGTGACAGCTCTATGGCTCCTAAGTCAAAACAGGGACATTGGTAGATAAAGAAACATGGGAGGGCCACAGGAGGACCCAGGTTCCACATGTCCGGATATTTCTCTGCGTCACAGGCTCTGAATGGCACCCAGAGGCAAGGGTCTTTGTATACAGAAAAAAGGGTATGCATTGAAATGGAAATGCGAATGGCCAAAGTGATTCATTACTGAAGAGACGGGGACGTAGGTTAGAATCAAGTGTCTAGAATGACAATTTCCTGGCAAGGTCCTGCGTAAGGAGGAAGAACACCCGAGGCGAGAGAAAAACTAAAACTCTCTGGAAAAGGGAAAACCTCTGGAAAGTACAGTTTGCAATGGGTCTGCCTATGTCCTTCTGCAACAGAGGGACAGCTTCTGGCCTTGGCTGTTTTTCCTGCCGTTCCCATCAGGAGACAGAGGCAGCAGGGATTCAGGGGTAGTGGGTCCATGCTCCAGGCTGTCGCTCAAGTGTTTGCAACCGTTTCTGTTATGCATTCGATGGTGACGGGCCACTGTCTGCACTGACCAGGTCCCGGAACATAGCTCGTATGCGTGGATTGTGTGTTCTTCAGAATCTGAGGCCAAGCAGTAAGTGCTCTCTGAGAGCAGGGCTATCTTTCCTGTGGGTTGTCAGAAAATAATTTCCCTTGGTGGGCACGGAAGCAGCGTGAGAACTCACCATGCATGCCTGGGAGCTCACTGTGTGACTGACAGCCTCACTGGCTCACCCGGGCTGCAAACCTAGTCCTTGTTAGCACATAGCATTGGCATGGGAATGGCTCTAAGGACAACGAAAGTTTCCTTTCAGATGAGAATGGGAGAAGGCTGAGATGGAAATGTGTCGCGCCATTTGCCCTTGTCCCAGATGTGAGGTCAACTGCCTTCCCACACCCTTTGGCCCTAACTACACACAAATATCCTCTCTTGGGTGTCTTCCCATGACCTACATCTCATGTTGTCAATTTAGATCTGGAAGGCATGTTGCAAGGCTCCTAGGGCCCTACTTATTGTGCTGTCACAAGAAATCATCCAGAATCCCCAATTAAAATCACAGGGAATTCCTCTGAACCATGGGCCCTGATGTGCCCATGGAAGATTCTCATTTTAGAAAGGGTAAAAGGGGGCACGTGGATGACTCATTCCCCGAAACCTCAACTCTTGACTTCTGCTCGGGTCATGGTCTCCCAGTTCTCAAGTTCGGGTCCCTAGGCAGGCTGCATGCTGAGAGCTCGAAGCCTGGAGCCTACTTCAGAGTCTTTGTCTCTCTCTCAGCCCTTTTCTGCTTGCAATTCCCTCTCTCTCTCTTTCTCTCACTCACTCTCTCAAAAGTGAAATAAATGTTTTAAACTGTTAAAAGACATGGGGCTACGGGGGCTCTTGGGTGACTCATTGGTTCAACATTGCTTCATTACTAAAGTCATGATCTTATGGTTTGCAAGCCCTCCCCCACCTCAGTTCTCTCCTGTGAGCAGGGAGACGCCTTGGGATCATCTGTCCCACTCTACCCCTCACTGCCTGCTCTCTCTGTCTCTGTCTCCCTCTCCTCTCTCTTCCGCTCTGTCTCTCCCTCCGTCTGAAAAGTAATAGAAAAACACAAATGAGGACAATGTTGGAGTAGGTACATAGAGACACAGTGTTCCTATGAGAGATGCAAATGGGATAATTCTGTGGATGAAGTGGCTCCTAAAATCTCCTGGCAAGCTGACTGTGTCAGGAATAAGAAACACCTATGGGCAAGGGCAAAGGGAAACCTCCACTGTTTGCAGAAGGAGTCTTCATGGCAAGATACCTTATTCTTACTCGGGAAAGAGAAGAAAAGCTTCGGGAGTTCACTGTTTTCCTTTTGATCAAAGGAGAGAGGCAGCAGTGTTACCAGGGGCGTGGTGTTGTGTTCAAGTGTTTTGAACTGGCCTGTGGTGCAGTAGTTCTTGAATGGTGTCTTTTGGTGCTAATAAGATCCTCGCGACTGGTGCCCACGGAGGAGCCAACTGGTCTTCAGAGCGAAAGCATCCTTAACATGCAGGGAGGGAGACACGTTGCCTAACCATCATTTCTTTTCTCAGCGAGCCAGACACCAAGTACTCCCAGGAAGGCAATCTTTCCTGGGGGATATCAGAAACTGATTGCTCTTGGTTTAGCCCAGACAAGAGTCAGAGCTCATTAGGAATGCCTGGGCACTCCCTATGAGGGGGATGGCCTCCTTGGCCTTGCCTGGGACCCAACACGTAATTATCATTACAGCCAGGGAATTGGAATGGCTTCACACACGGCCAAAGGCTTTCCTTTCAGCTGAGAATGAGATAAAGTTGAGAAGCAACTGTCCAGCTCCATGTGCCTCTTGTCCCAGAAGGAAGGATAGCTCCCTCCTGATCCCTCTGACCCTGTGTACACACATGCATTCCTGCTGGGCACCTTGAAACGTCCTGGGCTTATCTTTGCCAACAGGGTACTGAAAGGCAATTTCTGTTCTTTTCTTTTACGTTTTGAGTTCCATTCAAATTAGTTACCTTCTAGTGCAACAATAATTTCATGAGTAGATTCCTTAACACTTCTTAGCCACTTAGCACACACCCCCTCCCACAACACCTCCAGGGACCCTCTGTGTGTTCTCCATATTTAAGAGTCTCTAATGATTTGGCCCCCTCCCTCTTTGTACATTATTTGTGCCTCCCTTCCTTTATGTTCATCTGTACTGTGTCTTAAAGGCCTCAGATGAGTGAAGTCGCTTGATAGTTGTGTTTCTCTGACTGACTACTTTCGCATACCATAAAACCCTCTAGTTCTATCAATGTATCTGCAAAAGGCAAGATGACATTCTCTGTGACTGCTGAGCAACACTCCATTGTGTATATCGACCACACCTTCTTTATCCATTCATCCATCGATGGACATTTGGGCTCTTTCCATACTTTGGCTGTTGCTGACAGTGCTGTTAGAAAAGTTGGGGCGCATGTGCCCTTCCGAAACAGCCTTCCTGTCTCCCTTGGATAAATACCTAGCAGTGCAATTGCTGGGTCGTAGGGAGGTTCCATTTTTAATTTTATGAGTAATGTCCACAGTGGCTGCCCCGCTTGCATTCCCACCAGCAATGCAAAGACATCCTGTTTCTCCACAACCTCGCCAACCTCAGATGTAGCCTCCGTTGTCAATGTTGGTCTTTCTGGAAGGTATAAGGTGGTATCCCAACCATGGGTTGTGGTTTTGATGTGTAATTCCCTGATGATGAGTGATGTTGAGCATTTTTTTCATGTGTTGTGTGGCCATCTGGAAGTCTTTGGAGCAGTATCTCTTCATGTCTTTGGCTCATTTCTTCACTGCAGTGTTTGTTTTTGGGGTGTCGACTTTGATAAGTTCTTTCTAGATTTTGGATACGAACCCTTTATCTGATATGTCGTTGGCACATAGCTTCTCCCATTCTCTCGGTGGCCCTTTAGTATTGAGGACTGTTTCCTTCGCTGTGCAGAAGCGTGTTATTTTGATGAGGCCCCGATAGTGCATTTTCCCTTTTGCCTCCTGAAAGGCAATTTTTCAGCATATCCTGTGGCCCAGCATATCCCAGATTGACAAGAACGGGGCCAGAACCCCTAGATAAACGTACAGGAAATGGCTCTGGGACAGTGTGTCTGAATGGACAACAGGGACAACTGAGCTTGGAAAAGAGCAGCAGGGTGCGGGAGAATACACAGAAGGCCAAGTTCTTTATGACCCAAAGAGAATGACATATAGCAAAAATAAATGAAGCGACCAGCAGAATCTCCTGGCAAGATGGTTGTCTCAGCAGTAAGAACACTGTGCCGGGCTACAACAAAGAGACCTCCTGCGTTGTTCCTTCAAAAGGAGATGGAAAGTTTCTGGCATTGGATTTTTCTTTCTCTCTTTTTTTTTTCTTTTTTGCCCTCTCCTCTGAGACAGTCATACTATACAGTTAGCAGCTTGTAGGTTGTGGCTGACCCTCAATTGTTTCGAAAGTGCCTCTGTTGTACTGGTGCTTGCATGGGCTCTTCCTGCATATTCTGCAGGGCCTGAAGGATTCTGCAAATGGGTGCACTGTCTACTCTTGAGAACGCGGGCATCTGTAGAAGATAGTGTTTTAATTCTGCTATTCCCACGTCAACGTGTCATCAATATGTGTCTGTGCGGGGGAGGGGGGTAGGGGGGACAGGGGAGGTCAGTGGATCCTTCTGTGTAGTAGATACTGAATGCTTTCAGACAGCATTGGAGCAACATGGGAACTTTCCACCAATCCCTGGTTTTCCACTGAGTTATTGACAGGCCCATTTTATCTAGTGGAAACCAGGATATAAATAGATGAACCACAAGGGATGGGCACATGGATGGCTCAGTCGGTTAAGTGGCTGAGTCGTGATTTCAGCTCAGATCATGATTTCATTCTTGTGAGGCCATGCCCCTCATCAGGCTTTGTGATCACAGTATGGACCCTGCTTCGGGTCGGGTGTTTCCCTCTTTCTGTCCCTTCCCCACACCTGCTAGCTCTCTCTCTCTCTGTCTCTGTCTCTCTCTCTCTCTCTCTCTCTCTCATTCCCACTCAAAAATGAAAAGTGTTTGAAATCAGGATTCACAAAGGAAAGCAAACCAGTGACAGAATGGGAATGGACACATGGAAGGCCAAAGTTCCTCCTGAACTGTGAGAACGAGAGCAAGCAAAGAATAGAGTGACTAGTAGAATCTATGTGAAGCTGGCTGCCCTCAGAATAGGAAGCACCTCTGCAGTGGGGAAGGGGGAATAAAACCCCTGTTTTTACCTGGAAGCCCAGTCCAGAGGAAATCTCCTTCTAGAATTCAAATGAGAACGGGATACAACTGAAAAAGCACCGTATGGCTCACAGTTTCCTTGTTGCAGAAGTAAGACTGGTTTTCCAACTCCTCTGGGCCCCCATACAGGCCAACATTCTGTGCCGGGCCCCTCCACTGGCGCTAGGTTTCCTGATGTTCGCATGGTTCTCAAACACACGAGATGAGAGGCCCCGTAGCCCAAAGTATCCCAGAGTCCAGAGAACTTGACCCAAACCCTCACCTAAAATGAGAAAGAATTGGTTCTAAAATCTGGCCCCAAATGCCTGCCAGCTGAAATGTACTTTGAGAAAAGACAAAAAATGGAAGTGGATACACAGAGGCCCAACGATCTTTCTTTTTTTTTTTTTGTATTTTACATTTTATTTTTATTTATTTATTTATTTTTTTTTTAATATATGAAATTTACTGTCAAATTGGTTTCCATACAACACCCAGTGCTCATCCCAAAAGGTGCCCTCCTCAATACCCATCACCCACCCTGCCCTCCCTCCCACCCCCCATCAACCCTCAGTTTGTTCTCAGTTTTTAACAGTCTCTTATGCTTTGGCTCTCTCCCACTCTAACCTCTTTTTTTTCTCCCCTTCCCCTCCCCCATCTTTCTTACACAGTAGAGAAGGAAAAAGCAAAGGATAAAGGGACGAGCATAACCTCAAATGTGAGACACTCCAAAGAGTTGCACCAAGACAAATGTCCCCTGACTAAACCTGATGCCCCAACTGTAAGCAGTGTTTCTCTAGAAGGTTTGTAAGCCCGGAATTCTTCTGGCCATTGCCTTTCCTCCTGCCCTGTCCGTCAAGTATAGATGGACTATACAGTATTCCTTCAGTGATTGAAGGTCTGCTTGTGTATCTTCAAGTGTTTGGAACCTGGCTCTGGTGCAGGTAGAGCATCTGTAAAGTAGAGCCTTGGTCTCCCTTGGAGCCATTGCCACCAATTTGTTATTTTCCAAGGCTTGGGACACATTGCGGGATGCCTTGGCTTTCACTCCCTTCACCCAAGCCGAGCCCAAAGGTTGGCGCTAAGCTCTCGCCCTGGTCCTGTGCTATGGGAGAGCGAACAGTAACTTCCAGTGTAAGGAAGGATGTCCCTCTTGTCTCTCCCTGAGTGCTTGGTGCTTGGCCAGCTCTGGGTAAGGGCAGTGAAGGGTGGACCTCCCTTCATTTGGACTCAACGATGGTTCTCCTAGGCACACTATGCTTCTGGACCTGGGCAGCACAGAAGGGGCTCCTTCAAGGACCACTGCATCAGGTCCAGGTTCCAAACACGTGCCAAACATCTAGCAGCAGAACCCCTTGCCTCTGCATCAATGTTGCATCTCTTTCCTGATGGAAAGGACAGGACAAACAGCAAATCCCTTTCTGCCTCTCTTTCTGAAGGAAGAAAACACACCTCCTGCAGAATTGCATGCTCAGGTGTAGCCAATGGAGGTTTCTTTATACCACATCCTCACGGGTTTCTTCCTGCCCACACAGTCAGCCTGCAAGGCGATAGCAGGAGGCCATGAATTCTACCCCTACCCATTCACTTCTGTAATGAAAAGCTTTGGTGCTCGGGGTGTCAACTTGCATGTTATTGCTCTTGTGTTCAAACTAGGATCTGTCTGGGGGCCATTCTGAGCCAGAGCCTCAGAAATGTATTCTGAACTACATGTTTGCAGGATCCATGGGTCTGTGTCAGGTACACAGTCCAGGTCCAAAAATTGGTGTGGGGTTGCCAGTGAGTTCCTGAGCCAATTGACCACGATCAGTGTCTGGTATCCCAGACGGTAGCCCGCCTGTCCCCGGGGGCTTGGTGCTTAGTAAGCTAGAGTCATGGGAGGGAAGGGTAGCCAGCTGGTCACCCACCCCGGGCTACCGTAGATGCCTTCCTCCTGCTGAATAGATGGCTCATGCATGTGCACTCTGCCTAAGCCCCTGGATGGTGCCCAAAGGGACGTTGTAGTAAATGTTGGAGCCAGGCCAGGTTCTAACCAGTTGATCATCAGCCTGGGGCCCCAAACAGCCACAGCGGAATCACTGCTGCCACTGTCCTCTGAAGGAAAGGGTAAGAAACAGACCCAGGTCCAGGGAATTCCCTCTCTTTCTGAAGGAGGAAGGCAGGCCCCTTGTTCACAGAGCTCCCGGGTATGGCCAGGAAAGGGCCCCTTCACCAAAGCCCACAGGTGTTGCTTATCCCTGAGACAGCCAGCTTGCTAGCCTTTTGCTGTAGTCACTGCATTACCACCACAGCCCTTTCTGATTCCTACTTAAGACCTCTGGCCCTCCGTGAATCTATTTTCACCACTTTGCTCTAGTATCAAGTAGTTCCTCGTTGGGTGCATTCCATCTTCCATGTTTTCAGAGGCTGGTCCCTGGTGTTCATCTGGGTATCCTAGTCCCATTTTTGTGACCGTGTCTAGGTGAGGTCACAGGGTCCCTGGCAAGTTGCTGTCAAAACCATGCAGTCATTCAGGGGCCTAGGCCATTGGAAAGGCCCAGATTGGAACATTGGCAATTTTTCTGGTCCAGAGGTTGGAAAGGGGGATGGTCGCCTAGTTTGTGGAGGGAACACGAAGCTACACAGCCCCTTTCCAGATTGACCCCATTCCTACTGAAATATTGAAAAATGAGGCCCTGGTTATGGCCACTCCCTTCCCAAGGCTCTATGTCTAACTATGTCCCCGTGTAGATTTAGGAGCCATTGGAGCTGTGACTCACTAAACCCACACCCAGGGATTGATTTTCACACCACCCTATGTGTGTTGGACATGGTCCCCAAGCATGGCAAGTCAGCCCCTGCTAATGGCTGTACTTGCACTGACTCAGACTTGGGTTTACCTTCCTTCTGGGGCACAGAGGGGCCAGTTGGACCCAGGGGGCATAGGTGGTGGGTGCAGGTCCCCAGCACAAGGAGGTTCCTGGGACAGGTGCCAAGGCATGGAGAGCCCTGTACGTCAAGGCAGAGCCCGAGCAACCTCAGTAGTCCAAAATAGCAATTCGGTGCTCATGGTGTGGCAACCTTGGCATTGGCCTGTGCATTGCTGTCCTCCTTCAGCATACTCCACAATAGCCACAGTGAGAGTTCTGGCTGCAAGGACTAGGTCCACAGCCGCCCTCGCAAGGACCTTGGTAGAAGGCAGGGACTGGCACCTAGGGTGGAGCCCATTGGGGCAGCACCTGGTGTTTGCCTCCTTACCAGTTCACTTCTCCCAGCCCCTGTTTGGAGCACTAAAGGCCTCTCACATGTGTACCCTCACAGCAAATGGATAGTTATGGTGGGTTGTGTTGATTAAAGCCAGGATTCACCTATAAGAAGGATGTACTGAGTCGCGGGATTGGCCAGCGTGCAATATGCCTGCAAGAAATGCAGAGGTTGGTAACAGCACAGCGTTGCCTCCTCTGTTCATATATCATTCAGGTTGCCCTGTTTTAAAATGAATAGATCTTGCCCTGAGTATCATTCAGAGAGTGTAACAACTTCCCATTTTACGTTAGTTCTTGCCTTTTCCAGAGGCTTGAAAACGCGAGAGGCTCTGGTGGGGTGACGGAGATACAAGTCGTTGAGGGAGAGCCAAGCCAGTTGACCCATTATGATTAGATGGAACTCTGGAGAATCCCAACACTCTACAGGAGAACGCTGAAAGCATTTGCTCTGTAGCTGTTGTCTAAGTAAGGGGACTTAGCTTCATAATTCGAGGTGCACCCAGAGCACCCTCGTCCTTTCTTCTGAAGGCTGCGCCAAGGATGGCCCATGGGTCCAGCAGCCACCTACTCATTTCAGGCATTCCTTGTCCATGTTTGGGCCATTGAGCATGCAGCCAAGCAAATGGATGCGGCTGCCCCATGGCAGAGCCGTCTCTACCCCTTTGCTACTTTCTCCATCGTCACTTCCCTAGGGTCTACTTTTTCTTGAAAACATCATCAGTGTGTATGTGCCAAGGCACATATGGGGATAGTAAACTGGATAGTAAAATGTCCGCACATGGACAGCAAGTGAGCATGATTAGAATGCTCAGAATATGAGACTTTCTCGTTTCTAAACTCTATTGGTCGTGACCTGCACCCAATCATGATACCTGTGGTCCTGCGGGCCATCTGTGCCCCAGATGGAAGGTAAATCCAAGACGGGTAAGTGCAAGTGCTGTCTCTAGGAGTGGTTGAGCTGCTTTGCTTGGACCCACCTGCGACGTGCCCAGGCCGGTGGGAAAATGTATCCCTGGGCACAGGTCGAGTGAGTGACAGCTCTATGGCTCCTAAGTCAAAACAAGGAAATTGGTAGATAAAGAAACATGGGAGGGCCACAGAAGGAACGAGGTTCCATATATCCGGATATTTCTCTGGGACACAGGCTCTGAATGGCACCCAGAGACAATGGTCTTTGTATACCAAAAAAAGGGCATTCATTGAAACGGAAATGAGAATGGCCAAAGTGATTCATTACTGAAGAGACGGGGACACAGGTTAGAATGAAGTGTCTAGAATGACAATTTCTTGGCAAGTTCCTGCGTAAGGAGGAAGAACACCTGAGGCGAGAGAAAAACTCAAACCCTAAAGGGAAAACATCTGGAAAGTCCAGTCTGCAATCGGTCTGCCTATGTGCTTCTGCAACAGAGGGACAGCTTCTGGCCTTGGCTGTTTTTCCTGCGGTTCCCATCAGGAGACAGAGGTAGCAAGGATTCAGGGGTAGTGGGTCCATGCTGCAGGCTGTCGCTCAAGTGTTTGCAACCGTTTCTGTTATGCATTTGATGGTGAAGGTCGACTCTGCACTGACCAGGTCCTGGAACATAGCTCGTATGCGTGGATTGTGTGCTCTTCAGAATCTGAGGCCAAGCAGTAAGTGCTCTCTGAGAGCAGGGCTATCTTTCCTGTGGGTTGTCAGAAAATAATTTCCCTTGGTGGGCGCGGAAGCAGCGTGAGAAGTCACCATGCATGCCTGGGAGCTCACTGTGTGACTGACAGCCTCACTGGCTCACCCGGGCTGCAAACCAAGTCCTAGTTAGCACATAGCATTGGCATGGGAATGGCTCTAAGGACAACGAAAGTTTCCTTTCAGATGAGAATGGGAGAAGGCTGAGAGGGAAATGTGTCGTGCCATTTGCCCTTGTCCCAGACGTGAGGTCAACTGCCTTCCCACACCCTTTGGCCCTAACTACACACAAATATCCTCTGTTGGGTACCTTCCCCTGACCTACATCTCATGTTGTCAATTTAGATCTGGAAGGCATGTTGCAAGGCTCCTAGGGCCCAACTTATTGTGCTGTCACAAGAACTCATCCAGAATCCCCAATTAAAATCAGAGGGAATTGCTCTGAAACATGGGCCCTGATGTGTCCATGGAAGATTCTCATTTTAGAAAGGGTAAAAGGGGGCACCTGGATGACTCATTCCCCTAAACCTCAACTCTTGGCTTCTGCTCAGCTCATGGTCTCCCAGTTCTCGAGTTCGGGTCCCTAGTCGGGCTTCGTGCTGAGAGCTCGGAGCCAGGAGCCTTCTTCAGAGTCTTTTCTTTGTGTGTGTGTGTGTGTGTGTGTGTGTGTGTGTTTATTTTTTTATTTTGTTATTTTTTAATATATGAAATTTACTGTCAAATTGGTTTCCATACAACACCCAGTGCTCATCCCAAAAGGTGCCCTCCTCAATACCCATCAACCACCCTGCCCTCCCTCCCACCCCCATCAACCCTCAGTTTGTTCTCAGTTTTTAACAGTCTCTTATGCTTTGGCTCTCTCCCACTCTAACCTCTTTTTTTTTCCTTCTCCTCCCCCATGGGTTTCTGTTACGCTTCTCAGGATCCACATAAGAGTGAAACCATATTGTATCTGTCTTTCTCTGTATGGCTTATTTCACTTAGCATCACACTCTCCAGTTCCATCCACGTTGCTACAAAAGGCCATATTTCATTTTTTCTCATTGCCACGTAGTATTCCATTGTGTATATAAACCACAAGTTCTTTATCCATTCATCAGTTGATGGACATTTAGGCTCTTTCCATAATTTGGCTGTTGTTGAGAGTGCTGCTATAAACATTGGGGTACAAGTGCCCCTATGCATCAGTACTCCTGTATCCCTTGGATAAATTCCTAGCAGTGCTATTGCTGGGCCATAGGGTAGGTCTATTTTTAATTTTCTGAGGAACCTCCACACTGCTTTCGAGAGCGGCTGCACCAATTTGCATTCCCACCAACAGTGCAAGAGGGTTCCCGTTTCTCCACATCGTCTCCAGCATCTATAGTCTCCTGATTTCTTCATTTTGGCCACTCTGACTGGCGTGAGGTGGTATCTGAGTGAGGTTTTGATTTGTATTTTCCTGAGAAGGAGCGACGTTGAACATCTTTTCATGTGCCTGTTGGCCATCCGGATGTCTTCTTTAGAGAAGTGTCTATTCATGTTTTCTGCACATTCCTTCACTGGGTTATTTGTTTTTCGGGTGTGGAGTTTGATGAGCTCTTTATACATTTTGGATACTAGCCCTTTGTCCCATGTGTCATTTGCAAATATCTTTTCCCATTCCTTTGGTTGCCTTTTAGTTTTGTTGGTTGTTTCCTTTGCTGTGCAGAAGCTTTTTATCTTCATAAGGTCCCAGTAATTCACTTTTGCTTTTAATTCCCTTGTCTTTGGGGATGTGCCGAGTAAGAGATTGCTACGGCTGAGGTCAGAGAGGTCTTTTTCTGCTTTCTCCTCTAAGGTTTTGATGGTTTCCTGTCTCACATTCAGGTTCTTTATCCATTTTGAGTTTATTTTTGTGAATGGTGTGAGAAAGTGTTCTAGTTTCAAACTTCTGCATGTTGCTGTCCAGTTCTCCCAGCACCATTTGTTAAAGAGACTGTCTTTTTTCCATTGGATGTTCTTTCCTGCTTTGTCAAAGATGAGTTGGCCATACGTTTGTGGGTCTAGTTCTGGGGTTTCTATTCTATTCCATTGGTCTATGTGTCTGTGTTTATGCCAATACCATGCTGTCTTGATGATGACAGCTTTGTAGTAGAGGCTAAAGTCTGGGATTGTGATGCCTCCTGCTTTGGTCTTCTTCTTCAAAATTACTTTGGCTCTTCGGGGCCTTCTGTGGTTCCATATGAATTGTAGGATTGCTTGTTCTAGTTTCGAGAAGAATGCTGGTGCAATTTTGATTGGGATTGCATTGAATGTGTAGATAGCTTTGGGTAGTATTGACATTTTGACAATATTTATTCTTCCAATCCATGAGCAGGGAATGTCTTTCCATTTCTTTCTATCTTCTTCAATTACCTGCATAAGCTTTCTATAGTTTTCAGCATACAGATCTTTTACATCTTTGGTTAGATTTATCCCTAGGTATTTTATGCTTCTTGGTGCAATTGTGAATGGGATCAGTTTCTTTATTTGTCTTTCTGTTGCTTCATTGTTAGTGTATAAGAATGCAACTTATTTCTGTACAGTGATTTTGTATCCTGCAACTTTGCTGAATTCATGTATCAGTTCTAGCAGACTTTTGGTGGAGTCTATCGGATTTTCCATGTATAATATCATGTCATCTGCAAAACGCGAAAGCTTGACTTCATCTTTGCCAATTTGGATGGCTTTGATTTCCTTTTGTTGTCTGATTGCTGATGCTAGAACTTCCAGCACTATGTTAAACAACAGCGGTGAGAGTGGGCATCCCTGTCGTGTTCCTGATCTCAGGGAAAAAGCTCTCAGTTTTTCCCCGTTGAGGATGATGTTAGCTGTGGGCTTTTCATAAATGGCTTTTATGATCTTTAAGTATGTTCCTTCTATCCCGACTTTCTCCAGGGTTTTTATTAAGAAAGGGTGCTGGATTTTGTCAAAGGCCTTTTCTGCATCGATTGACAGGATCATATGGTTCTTCTCTTTTTTTTTGTTAATGTGATGTATCACGTTGATCGATTTGCGAATGTTGAACCAGCCCTGCATGCCAGGAATGAATCCCACTTGATCATAGTGAATAATTCTTTTTATATGCTGTTGAATTCGATTTGCTAGTATCTTATTGAGAATTTTTGCATCCATATTCATCAGAGATATTGGCCTGTAGTTCTCTTTTTTTACTGGGTCTCTGTCTGGTTTAGGAATCAAAGTAATACTGGCTTCATAGAATGAGTCTGGAAGTTTTCCTTCCCTTTCTATTTCTTGGAATAGCTTGAGAAGGATAGTTATCTCTGCTTTAAACGTCTGGTAGAACTCCCCTGGGAAGCCATCTGGTGCTGGACTCTTATCTGTTGGGAGATTTGTGATAACCGGTTCAATTTCTTCGCTGGTTATGGGTCTGTTCAAGCTGTCTATTTCCTCCTGATTGAGTTTTGGAAGAGTGTGGGTGTTTAGGAATTTGTCCATTTCTTCCAGGTTGTCCAATTTGTTGGCATATAATTTTTCATAGTATTCCCTGATAATTGTTTGTATCTCTGAGGGATTGGTTGTAATAATTCCATTTTCATTCATGATGTTATCTATTTGGGTCATCTCCCTTTTCTTTTTGAGAAGCCTGGCTAGAGGTTTGTCAATTTTGTTTATTTTTTCAAAAAAACCAACTCTTGGTTTCGTTGATCTGCTCTACAGTTTTTTTAGATTCTATATTGTTTATTTCTGCTCTGATCTTTATGATTTCTATTCTTCTGCTGGGTTTAGGCTGCCTTTGCTGTTCTGCTTCTATTTCCTTTCGGTGTGCTGTTAGATTTTGTATTTGGGAGTTTTCTTGTTTCTTGAGATAGGCCTGGATTGCAATGTATTTTCCTCTCAGGACTGCCTTCGCTGCATCCCAAAGCGTTTGGATAGTTGTATTTTCATTTTCGTTTGTTTCCATATATTTTTTAATTTCTTCTCTAATTGCCTGGTTGACCCACTCCTTCGTCAGTAGGGTGTTCTTTCCGCTGCCGGAGGTTTGGCTCGGCAGAAGCACAGAGTTGGGTGTTTGCGCTGAGGGAGCAAGTTCCCTGGCAAGAACTGGTTTCCCTTTGGGATTCTGGCTGGGGGATGGGTGGGTGTGATGGCACTGGCGAGCGCCTTTGTTCCCCGCCAAGCTGAGCTCTGCCGTCCCTGGGCTCAGCAGCTCTCCCTCCCTTTGTCCTCCAGCCTTCCCGCTTTCTGAGCAGAGCTGTTAACTTATGACCTCCCAAATGCTAAGTCGTGCTTGCTGTCGGAACACAGTCCTTCTGGCCCCTCCGCTTATCCCAGCCAGACTCGGGGACTCTGCTTGGCCGGTGAGCCGCCGCTCCACCCCGGCTCCCTCCCGCCAGGCCTTGGAGCACGCACCGCCTGGCCACCCTTCCTACACTCTTCCGTGGGCATCTCGTCTGCTCTTGGCTCCGGAGACTCTCTTCTGCTAATCCTCTGGCGGTTTTCTGGGTTCTTAAGGCAGGTGTAGTTGGAATATAAGTGATCAGCAGGATGAGTGGTGAGCCCAGCGTCCTCCTACGCCGCCATCTTCCGGAACTCTGCATCAGAGTCTTTGTCTCTCTCTCAGCCCTTTTCTGCTTGCAATGTCCCTCTCTCTTTCTCTCACTCACTCTCTCAAAAGTGAAATAAATGTTTTAAACTGTTAAAAGATATGGGGCTACGGGGGCTCTTGGGTGACTCCCTGGTTCAACATTGCTTCATTGCTAAAGTCATGATCTTATGGTTTGCAAGCCCTCCCCCACCTCAGTTCTCTCCTGTGAGCAGGGAGACGCCTTGGGATCATCTGTCCCACTCTACCCATCACTGCCTGCTCTCTCTGTCTCTGTCTGCCTCTCCTCTCTCTTCCTCTCTGTCTCTACCTCTGTCTGAAAAGTAATAACAACACACAAAAGAGAGGACAATGGTGGAATAGTTACATAGAGACACAGTGTTCCTATGAGAGATACAAATGGGATAATTTTGTGGATGAAATGGCTCCTACAATCTCCTGGCAAGCTGACTGTGTCAGGAATGAGAAACACCTATGGGCAAGGGCAAAGGGAAACGTCCAGTGTTTGCAGTAGGAATCTTCATGGCAAGATACCTTATTCTTAATCGGGAAAGAGAAGAAAAGCTTCGGGAGTTCACTCTTTTCCTTTTGATCAAAGGAGAGAGGCAGCAGTGTTACCAGGGGCGTGGTGTTGTGTTCAAGTGTTTTGAACTGGCCTGTGGTGCAGTAGTTCTTGAATGGTGTCGTTCAGTGCTAACAAGGTCCTCGCGACTGGTGCCCACTGGGGAGCCAACTGGTCTTCAGAGTGAAAGCATCCTTAACATGCAGGGAGGGAGACACGTTGGCTAACCAACATTTCTTTTCTCAGCCAGCCAGACACCAAGTACTCCCAGGAAGGCAATCTTTCCTGGGGGATATCAGAAACGGATTGCTCTTGGTTTAGCCCAGACAAGAGTCAGAGCTCATTAGGAATGCCTGGGCACTCCCTATGTGGGGGATGGCCTCCTTGGCCTTGCCTGGGACCCAAGACGTAATTATCAATACAGCCAGGGAATTGGAATGGCTACACACACGGCCAAAGACTTTCATTTCAGCGGAGAATGAGATAAAGTTGAGAAGCAACTGTCCAGCTCCATGTGCCTCTTGTCCCAGAAGTAAGGATAGCTCCCTCCTGATCCCTCTGACCCTGGGTACACACATACATTCCTGCTGGGCACCTTGAAACGCCATGGGCTTATCTTTGCCAACAGGGTACTGAAAGGCAATTTGTTTTATTTTATTTTATTTTATTTTATTTTATTTTATTTTACGTTTTGAGTTCCATCCAAATTAGTTAGCCTCTAGTGCAACAATGATTTCAAGAGTAGATTCCTTAACACTTCTTACCCAGTTAGCCCACACCCCCTCGCACAACACCTGCAGGGACCCTCTGTGTGTTCTACATATTTAAGAGTCTCTTATGTTTTGGCCCCCTCCCTCTTTGGACATTATTTGTGCCTCCCTTCCTTTATCTTCATCTGTTCTGTGTCTTAAAGGCCTCAGATGAGTGAAGTCGCTTGATAGTTGTGTTTCACTGACTGACTACTTTCGCGTACCATAAAACCTTCTAGTTCTATCAATGTAGCTGCACAAGGCAAGATGACATTCTTTGTGACTGATGAGCAACACTCCATTGTATATATCGACCACACCTTCTTTATCCATTCATCCATCGATGGACATTTGGGCTCTTTCCATACTGTGGCTGTTGCTGACAGTGCTGTTAGAAAAGTTGGGGCGCATGTGCCCTTTCGAAACAGCCTTCCTGTTTCCCTTTGATAAATACCTAGTAGTGCAATTGCTGGGTCGTAGGGAGGTTCCATTTTTAATTTTTGAGTAATGTCCAGGGTGGCTGCCCCGCTTGCATTCCCACCAGCAATGCAAAGAGATCCTGTTTCTCCAAAGCCTCGCCAACCTCAGATGTTGCCTCCGTTGTCAATGTTGGTCTTTCTGGCAGTTATAAGGTGGTATCCCGTTGTGGTTTTGATGTGTAATTCCCTGATGATGAGTGATGTTGAGCATTTTTTTCATGTGTCGGTTGGCCATCTGCAAGTCTTCTTTGGAGCAGTGTCTCTTCATGTCTTTGGCTCATTTCTTCACTGGAGTGTTTGTTTTTGGGGTGTCGACTTTGATAAGTTCTTTCTAGATTTTGGATACGAACCCTTTATCTGATATGTCGTTGGCACATAGCTTCTCCCATTCTCTCGGTCGCCCTTTACTATTGAGGACTGTTTCCTTCGCTGTGCAGAAGCGTGTTATTTTGATGAAGCCCCGATAGTGCATTTTCACTTTTGCCTCCTGAAAGGCAATTTTTCAGCATATCCTGTGGCCCAGCATATCCCAGAGTGACAAGAACGGGGCCAGAATCCCTAGATAAACGTAGAGGAAATGGCTCTGGGACAGTGTGCCTGAATGGACAACAGGGACAACTGCGCTTGGAAAAGAGCAACAGGGTGGGGGAGAATACACAGAAGGCCAAAGTTCTTTATGAACCAAAGAGAATGGCATATAACAAAAAATAAATGACGCGACTAGCAGAATCTCCTGGCAAGATGGTTGTCTCAGCAGTAAGAACACTGTGGGGGCTACAACAAAGGAGACCTCCTGCGTTGTTCCTTCCAAAAGAGATGGAAAGTTTCTGGCATTGGATTTTTCTTTTTTTTTTTTTTTCTTTTTTGCCCTCTCCTCTGAGACAGTCATTCTATACAGTTAGCAGCTTGTAGGTTGTGGCTGACCCTCAAGTGTTTGGAAAGTGCCTCTGTTGTACTGGTGCTTGCATGGGCTCTTCCTGCACATTCTGCAGGGCCTGAAGGATTCTGCAAATGGGTGAACTGTCTACTCTTCAGAACGCGGGCATCTGCAGAAGAGAGTGTTACAATTCTGCTATTCCCATGCCAACTTGTCTTCAATATGTGTCTGTGCGAGGGGGGATGTGTAGGTGGGACAGGGGAGGTCAGTGGATCCTTTTGTGTAGCAGATACTGAATGCTTTCAGACAGCATTGGAGCAACATGGGAACTTTCCACCAATCCCTGGTTTTCTACTGAGTTATTGACAGGGCAATTGTGCCGAGTGGAACCAGCATATAAATAGATGAACCACAAGGGATGGGCACATGGATGGCTCAGTCGGTTAAGTGGTTGAGTCGTGATTTCAGCTCAAGTCATGATTTCATCCTTGTGAGGCCATGCCCCGCATCAGGCTTTGTGCTCACAACATGGAGCCCGCTTCGGGTCGGGTGTCTCCCTCTTTCTGTCCCTACCCCACCCCTGCTAGCACTCTCTCTCCCTCTGTCTCTCTCTCTGTGTCTCTCTCTCTCTCATTCCCACTCAAAAATGAAAAATGTTTGAAATCAGGATTCACAAAGGAAAGCCAACCAGTGACAGAATGGGAATGGACACATGGAAGGCCAAAGTTCCTCCTGAACTAGGAGAACGAGAGCAAGCAAAGAGTAGAGTGACTAGTAGAATTTATGTGAAGCTGGCTGTCCTCAGAATAGGAAGCACCTCTGCAGTGGGGAAGGGGTATACAACCCCTGTTTTTACCTGGAATCCCAGTCCAGAGGAAATCTCCTTCTGGAATTCAAATGAGAACGGGATACAACTGAAAAAGTACCGTATGGCTCACAGTTTCCTTGTTGCAGAAGTAAGACTGGTTTTCTAACTCCTCTGGGCCCGCATACAGGCCTACATTCTGTGCTGGGCCCCTCCACTAGGCTAGGTTTCCTGATGTTCGCATGGTTCTCAAACACACGAGATGAGAGGCCCCGTAGTCCAAACTATCCCAGAGTCCAGAGAACTGACCCAAACCCTCACCTAAAATGAAAAAGAATTGGTCCTAATATGTGGACCCAAATGCCTACCAGCTGAAATGTACTTTGAGAAAAGACCAGAAATGGTCGTGGATACACAGAGGCCCAACGATCTTTCTTACCCAGTAGACAAGGAAAAAGCAAAGGATAAAGCGACGAGCATAACCTCAAATATAAGCCACTCCAACGAGTTGCACCTAGAGAAATGTCCCTTGACTAAACCTGATGCCCCAACTGCAAGCAGTGTTTATCTAGAAGTTTGGTATGCCCGGAATTCTTCTGGCCATTGCCTTTCCTCCTGTCCTGTCCATCAAGTATAGATGGACTCTACAGTATTCCTTCAGTGATTGAAGGTGGGCTTGTGGACCTTCAAGTGTTTGGATCCTGGCTCTGGTGCAGGTAGAGCATCTGTAATGTAGAGCCTTGGTCTCCCTTGGAGCCATTGCCACCAATTTGTTATTTTCCAAGCCTTGGGACACATTGCGGGATGCCTGGGCTTTCACTCCCTTCACCTAAGCCGAGCCCAAAGGTTGGCACTAAGCTCTCGCGCTGGTCCTGTGCTATGGGTGAGCAAACAGTAACTTCCAGTGTAAGGAAGGATTTCCCTCTTGTCTCTCCCTGAGTGCTTGGTGCTTGGCCAGCTCTGGGAAAGGGCAGTGAAGGGTGGACCTCCCTTCATTTGGACTCACAGATGGTTCCCCTGGCAGACTATGCTTCTGGACATGGGCAGCACAGAAGGGACTCCTTCAAGGACCACTTCATCAGGTCCAGGTTGCAAACACGTGCGAAACATCTAGCAGCAGAACCCCTTGCCTATGCATCAATGGTGCAACTCTTTCCTGATGGGACGGACGGGACAAACGAGCAAATCCTTTTCTGCCTCTCTTTCTGAAGGAAGAAAACACATCTCCTGCAGAATTGCATGCTAAGGTGTAGCCAATGGAGGGTTCCGTTTACCGCACCCTCACGGGTTTCTTCCTGCCCACACAGTCAGCCTGCCAGGTGATAGCAGGAGGCCCTAAATTCTAACACAACCCATTCATTTCTGTAATGATAAGCTTTGGTCCTCTGGGTGTCAACTTGCATGTTATTGCTCTTGGGTTCAAACTAGGATTTGTCTCAGGGCCATTCTCAGCCAGAGCCTAAGAAATGTACTCTGAACTACATGTTTGCAGGATCCATGGGTCTGAGTCAGGTACACAGTCCAGGTCCAAAAATTGGTGTGGGGTTGCCAGTGAGTTCTTGAGCCAACTGACCGCGATCACTGTCTGGCATCCCAGACGGTAGCCCGTCTATCCCCAGGGCCATGGTGCTTAGTCAGCTAGAGTCATGGCAGGGAAGGGTAGCCAGCTGGTCACCCTCTCCTGGCTACCAGAGGTGCCTTCCTCTTGCTGAGTAGAAGGCTCATGCATGTGCACTCTGCCTAAGCCACTGGATGGTGCCCAAAGGGACGTTGTAGTAAATATTGGAGCCAGGCCAGGTTCTAACCTGTTGATCATCAGCCTGGGGCCCAAAACAGCCACAGCTTTATCACTGCAGCCACTTTCCTCTGAAGGAAAGGGCAAGAAACAGACCCAGGTCCAGGGAATTCCCTCTCTTTCTAAAGGAGGAAGGCAGGCCCCTTTTTCACAGAGCTCCCGGGGATAACCAGTAAAGGGCCCCTTCACCAAAGCCCACAGGTGTTGCTTACCCTGAGACAGCCAGCTTGCCAGCCTTTTGCTGCAGTCACTGCTTTACCACCACAGCCCTTTCTGATTCCTACTTAAGACCTCTGGGCCTCCGTGAATCTATTTTCACCACTTTGCTCTAGTTTCAAAGTAGTTCCTCGCTGGGTGCATTCCTCCTTCCATGTTTTCAGAGGCTGGTCCCTGGTATTCAGCTGGGTATCCTAGTCCCATTTTTGTGACCGTGTCTAGGTGAGGTCACAGGGTCCCTGGCAAGTTGCTGTCAAAACCATGCAGTCATTCAGGGGCCTAGGCCATTGGAAAGGCCCAGATTAGAACATTGGCAATTTTTCTGGTCCAGAGGATTGAAAGGGGCTCTCCACCTACTGTGTGGAGGGAACACGAAGCTACACAGCCCCTTTCCAGATTGACCCCATTCCTATTGAAATATTGAAAAATGAGGCCCTGGTTATGGCCACTCCCTTCCCAAGGCTCTATGTTTAACTATGTCCCCGTGTAGATTTAGGAGCCATTGGAGCTGTGACTCACCAAACCCACACCCATATATTGATTTTCACACCACCCTATGCGTGTTGGACATGGTCCCCAAGCAAGGCAAGCCAGCCCCTGCTAATGGCTGTACTTGCACTGACTCAGACTTGGGTTTACCTTCCTTCTGAGACACAGAGGGGCCAGTGGGACCCAGGGGGCATAGGTGGTGGGTGCAGGTCCCCAGCACAAGGAGGTTCCTGGGACAGGTGCCAAGGCATGAACAGCCCTGTGCGTCAAGGCAGTGCCCGAGCAACCTCAGTGGTCCAGCAAAGCCATTCGGTGCTCATGGTGTGGCAACCTTGGCATTGGCCTGTGCATTGCTGTCCTCCTTCAGCATACTCCACAATAGCCACAGTGAGAGTTCTGGCTGCAAGGACTAGGTCCACAGCCGCCCTTGCAAGGACTGTGGTAGAAGGCAGGGACTGGCACCTAGGGTGGAGCCGATTGGGCAGCACCTGGTGTTTGCCTCCTTACCAGTTCACTTCTCTCAGCCCCTGTTTGGAGCACTAAAGGCCTCTCACATGTGTACCCTCACAGCAAATGGATAGTCATGGTGGGTTGTGTTGATGAAAGCCAGGATTCACCTATAAGAAGGATGTACTGAGTCGCGGTGTTGGCCAGCGTGCAATATGCCTGCAAGAAATGCAGAGGTTGGTAACAGCACAGCGTTGCCTCGTCTGTTCACATATCATTCAGGTTGCCCTGTTTTAAAATGAATAGATCTTGCCCTGAGTATTATTCAGAGAGTGTAACAACTTCCCATTTTACGTTACTTCTTGCCTTTTCCAGAGGCTGGAAAACGCGAGAGGCTATGGTAGGGTGACGGAGATATAAGTCGTTGAGGGAGAGTCAAGGCCAGTTGACCCATTATGATTAGATGGAACTCTGGAGAAACCCAACACTCTACAGGAGAACGCTGAAAGCATTTGTTTTGTAGCTGTTGTCTAACTAAGGGGACTTAGCTCATCATAATTCGTGGTGCCCCCAGAGCACCCTCGTCCTTCCTTCTGGAGGCTGCGCCAAGGATGGCCCATGGGTCCAGCAGGCACCTACTCATTTCAGGCATTCCTTGTCCATGTTTGGGCCATTGAGCATACAGCCAAGCAAATGGATGCGGCTGCCCTATGGCAGAGCTGTCTCTACCCCTTTGCTTCTTTCTCCCTAGCCACTTCCGTAGGGTCTACTTTTTCTTGAAATCATTATCAGTGTGTATGTGCCAAGGCACATGTGTGGAAAGTAAACTCGATAAGAAAATGACCGCACATGGACAGCAAGTGAGCATGATTAGAATGCTCAGAATATTAGACTTTCTCCTTTCTAAACTCTATTGGTCGTGACCTGCACCCAATCATGATACCTGTGGTCCTGCGGGCCATCTGTGCCCCAGATGGAAGGTAAATCCAAGACGGGTAAGTGCAAGTGCTGTCTCTAGGAGTGGTTGAGCTGCTTTGCTGGGCGCCACCAGCGACGTGCCCAGGCCGTTGTGAAAATGTATCCCTGCGCACGGGTCGAGTGAGTGACAGCTCTATGGCTCCTAAGTCATAACAGGGAAATTGGTAGATAAAGAAACATGGGAGGGCCACAGGAGGACCCAGGTTCCACATGTCCGGATATTTCTCTGGGACACAGGCTCTGAATGACACCCAGAGACAAGGGTCTTTGTATACCGAAAAAAGGGTATTCATGGAAACGGAAATGCGAATGGCCAAAGTGATTCATTATTGAAGAGACAGGGACACAGGTGAGAATGAAGTGTCTAGAATGACAATTTCCTGGCAAGGTGCTGCGTAAGGAGGAAGAACACCTGAGGCGAGAGAAAAACTCAAACTCTAAAGGGAAAACCTCTGGAAAGTCCAGTCTGCAATGGGTCTGCCTATGTCCTTCTGCAACGCATGGACAGCTTCTGGACCTGGCTGTTTTTCCTGCCATTGCCATCAGGAGACAGAGTCAGCAGGGATTCAGGGGTAGTGGGTCCATGCTCCAGGCTGTCGCTCAAGTGTTTGCAACCGTTTCTGTTATGCATTCGATGGTGAAGGACCACTGTCTGCACTGACCAGGTCCTGGAACATAGCTCGTATGCGTGGATAGTGTGCTCTTCACAATCTGAGGCCAAGTAGTAAGTGCTCTCTGAGAAAAGGGCTATCTTTCCTGTGGGTTGTCAGAAAATAATTTCCCTTGGTGGGCACGGAAGCAGCGTGAGAACTCACTATGCATGCCTGGGAGCTCACTGTGTGACTGACAGCCTCACTGGCTCACCCGGGCTGCAAACCAAGTCCTAGTTAGCACATAGCATTCGCATGGGAATGGCTCTAAGGACATCGAAAGTTTCCTTTCAGATGAGAATGGGAGAAGGCTGAGAGGGAAATGTGTGGCGCCATTTGCCCTTGTCCCAGACGTGAGGTCAACTGCCTTCCCACACCCTTTGGCCCTAACTACACACAACTATCCTCTGTTGGGTACCTTCCCCTGACCTACATCTCATGTTGTCAATTTAGATCTGGAAGGCATGTTGCAAGGCTCCTAGGGCCCAACTTATTGTGCTGTCACAAGAACTCATCCAGAATCCCCAATTAAAATCAGAGGGAATTGCTCTGAACCATGGGCACTGATGTGCCCATGGAAGATTCTCATTTTAGCAAGGGCAAAAGGGGGCACGTGGATGACTCATTACTCTAAACCTCAACTCTTGGCTTTTGCTCAGGTCATGGTCTCCCAGTTGTCGAGTTCGGGTCCCTAGTGGGGCTCCGTGCTGAGAGCTCGAAGCCTGGAGCCTGCTTCAGAGTCTTTGTCTCTCTCTCACCCCTTTTCTGCTTGCAATATCCCTTTCTCTCTCTTTCTCTCACTCACTCTCTCAAAAGTGAAATAAATGTTGTAAACTGTTAAAAGACATGGGGCTACGGGGGTCTTGGGTGACTCATTGGTTCAACATAGCTTCATTGCTAAAGTCATGATCTTATGGTTTGCAAGCCCTCCCCCACATCAGTTCTCTCCTGTGAGCAGGGAGACGCCTTGGGATCATCTGTCCCACTCTACCCCTCACTGCGTGCCCTCTCTGTCTCTCTCTCCCTCTCCTCTCTCTTTCTCTCTGTCTCTCCCTCTGTCTGAAAAGTAATAAAAACACACCAAAGAGAGGAAAATGGTGGAATAGGTACATAGAGACACAGTGTTCCTATGAGAGATGCAATGGGATAATTCTGTGGATGAAATGGCTCCTACAATCTCCTGGCAAGCTGACTGTGTCAGGAATAGGAAACACCTATGGGCAAGGGCAAAGGGAAACCTCCACTGTTTGCAGTAGGAGTCTTCATGGCATGATACCTTATTCTTACTCCGGAAAGAGAAGAAAAGCTTTGGCAGTTCACTCTTTTCCTTTTGATCAATGGAGAGAGGCAGCAGTGTTACCAGGGGCGTGGTGTTGTGTTGAAGTGTTTTGAACTGGCCTGTGGTGCAGTAGTTCTTGAATGGTGTCTTTCAGTGCTAACAAGGTCCTCGCGACTGGTGCCCACGGGGGAGCCAACTGGTCTTCAGAGTGAAAGCATCCTTAACATGCAGGGAGGGTGACACGTTGGCTAACCATCATTTCTTCTCTCAGCCAGCCAGACACCAAGTACTCCCAGGAAGGCAATCTTTCCTGGGGGATATCAGAAACTGATTGCTCTTGGTTTAGCCAAGACAAGAGTCAGAGCTCATTAGGAATGCCTGGGCACTCCCTATGTGGGGGATGGCCTCCTTGTCCTTGCCAGGGACCCCAGACGTAATTATCAATACAGCCAGGGAATTGGAATGGCTACACACATGGCCAAAGGCTTTCATTTCAGCGGAGAATAAGAGAAAGTTGAGAAGCAACTGTCCAGCTCCATGTGCCTCTTGTCCCAGAAGTAAGGATAGCTCCCTCCTGATCCCTCTGACCCTGTGTACACACATGCATTCCTGCTGGGCACCTTGAAACGCCCTGGGCTTATCTTTGCCAACCGTGTACTGAAAGGCAATTTATTTTTTTTCTTTTATTTTACGTTTTGAGTTCCATCCAAATTAGTTAGCCTCTAGTGCAACAATGATTTCAAGAGTAGATTCCTTAACACTTCTTACCCAGTTAGCCCACACCCCCTCCCACAACACCTCCAGGGACCCTCCGTGTGTTCTCCATATTTAAGAGTCTCTAATGTTTTGGCACCCTCCCTCTTTGGAGATTATTTGTGCCTCCCTTCCTTTATGTTCCCCTGTTCTGTGTCTTAAAGGCCTCAGATGAGTGAAGTCGCTTGATAGTTGTGTTTCTCTGACTGACTACTTTCGCGTACCATAACACCTTCTAGTTCTATCAATGTAGCTGCAAAAGGCAAGATGACATTCTTTGTGACTGCTGAGCAACACTCCATTGTATACATCGACCACACCTTCTTCATCCATTCATCCATTGATGGACATTTGGGCTCTTTCCATACGTTGGCTCTTGCTGACAGTGCTGTTATAAAAGTTGGGGCGCATGTGCCCTTCCGAAACAACCTTCCTGTCTCCCTTGGATAAATACCTAGTAGTGCAATTGCTGGGTCGTAGGGAGGTTCCATTTTTAATTTTTTGAGTAATGTCCAGAGTGGCTGCCCCGCTTGCATTCCCACCAGCAATGCAAAGAGATCCTGTTTCTCCACAGCCTCGCCAACCTCAGATGTTGCCTCCGTTGTCAATGTTGGTCTTTCTGGCAGGTATAAGGTGGTATCCCGTTGTGGTTTTGATGTGTAATTCCCTGATGATGAGTGATGTTGAGCATTTTTTTCATGTGTCGGGTGGCCGTCTGGAAGTCTCATTTGGAGCAGTGTCTCTTCATGTCTTTGGCTCATTTCTTCACTGGAGTGTTTGTTTCTGGGGTGTCGACTTTGATAAGTTCTTTCTAGATTTTGGATACGAACCCTTTATCTGATATGTCGTTGGCACATAGCTTCTCCCATTCTCTTGGTCGCCCTTTAGTATTGAGGACTGTTTCCTTCGCTGTGCAGAAGCTTGTTATTTTGATGAGGCCCCAATAGTCCATTTTCCCTTTTGCCTCCTGAAAGGCAATTTTTCAGCATATCCTGTGGCCCAGCATATCCCAGAGTGACAAGAACGGGGCCAGAATCCCTAGATAAACGTAGAGGAAATGGCTCTGGGACAGTGTGCCTGAATGGAAAACAGGGACAACTGAGCTTGGAAAAGAGCAACAGGGTGGGGGAGAATACACAGAAGGCCAAAGTACTTTATGAACCAAAGAGAATGGCATATAGCAAAAAAAAAAAAAAATGAAGCGACTAGCAGAATCTCCTGGCAAGATGTTTGTCTCAGCAGTAAGAACACTGTGGGGGCTACAACAAAGGAGACCTCCTGCGTTGTTCCTTCAAAAGGAGATGGAAAGTTTCTGGCATTGGATTTTTCTTTTTTTTTCTTTTTTTCTTTTTTACGCTCTCCTCTCAGACAGTCATGCTATATATACATTTAGCAGCTTGTAGGTTGTGGCTGACCCTCAAGTGTTTGGAAAGTGCCTCTGCTGTACTGTTGCTTGCATGGGCTCTTCCTGCACATTCTGCAGGGCCTGAAGGATTCTGCAAATGGGTGAACTGTCTCCTCTTCAGAACGCGGGCATCTGTAGAAGACAGTGTTTCAATTCTGCTATTCCCATGCCAACTGGTCTTCAATATGTGTCTGTGCGTGGGGTGGTGGGTAGGGGGGACAGGGGAGGTCAGTGGATCCTTCTGTGTAGCAGATACTGAATGCTTTCAGACAGCATTGGAGCAACATGGGAACTTTCCTCCAATCCCTGGTTTTCCACTGAGTTATTGACAGTCCCATTGTGTCTAGTGGAAACCAGGATATAAATAGATGAACCACAAGGGATGGGCACATGGATGGCTCAGTCGGTTAAGTGGCTGAGTCGTGATTTCAGCTCAGGTCATGATTTCATCCTTGTGAGGCCATGCCCCACATCAGGCTTTGTGCTCACAGCATAGAGCCTGCTTCGGGTCGTGTGTCTCCCTCAATCTGTCCCTACCCCACACCTGCTAGCTCTCTCTCTCTGTATGTCTCCCTCTCTCTCTCTCTTTCTCATTCCCACTCAAAAATGAAAAATGTTTGAAATCAGGAGTCACAAAGGAAAGCAAACCAGTGACAGAATGGGAATGGACACATGGAATGCCAAAGTTCCTCCTGAACTACGGGAACGAGAGCAAGCAAAAATCGAGTGACTAGTAGAATCTATGTGAAGCTGGCTGTCCTCAGAATAGGAAGAACCTCTGCAGTGGGGAAGAGGGAATAAAACCCCTGTTTTACCTGGAAGCCCAGTGCAGAGGAAATCTCCTTCTGTTTTTCAAATGAGAACGGGATACAACTGAAAAATTCCCGTATGGCTCATAGTTTCCTTGTTGCAGAAGTAAGACTGGTTTTCTAACTCCTCTGGGCCCGCATACAGGCCAACATTCTGTGCTGGGCCCCTCCAGTGCGCTATGTTTCCTGATGTTCGCATGGTTCTCAAACACACGAGATGAGAGGCCCCGTAGCCCAACGTATCCCAGAGTCCAGAGAACTTGTCCCAAACCCTCACCTAAAATGAGAAAGAATTGGTCCTAAAATCTGGCCCCACATGCCTACCAGCTGAAATGTACTCTGAGAAAAGACCAGAAATGGACGTGGATACACAGAGGCCCAACGATCTTTCTTACCCAGTAGACAAGGAAAAAGCAAAGGATAAAGCATCGAGCATAACCTCAAATGTAAGACACTCCAACGAGTTGCACCCAGAGAAAAGTCCCCTGACTAAACCTGATGCCCCAACTGCAAGCAGTGTTTATCTAGAATGTTGGAAAGCCCGGAATTCTTCTGGCCATTGCCTTTCCTCCTGCCCTGTCCATCAAGTAGAGATAGACTATACAGTATTCCTTCAGTGATTGAAGGTCTGCTTGTGGACCTTCAAGTGTTTGGAACCTGGCTCTGGTGCAGGTAGAGCATGTGTAATGTAGAGCCTTGGTCTCCCTTGGAGCCATTGCAACCAATTTGTTATTTTCCAAGCCTTGGGACACATTGCGGGATGCCTGGGCTTTCACTCCCTTCACCCAAGCCGAGCCCAAAGGTTGGCGCTAAGCTCTCGCTCTGGTCCTGTGCTATGGGAGAGCAAACAGTAACTTCCAGTGTAAGGAAGGATGTCCCTCTTGTCTCTCCCTGAGTGCTTGGTGCTTGGCCAGCTGTGGGTAAGGGCAGTGAAGGGTGGAGCTCCCTTCATTTGGACTCACAGATGGTTCCCCTAAGCACACTATGCTTCTGGACCTGGGCAGCACAGAAGGGGCTCCTTCAAGGACCACTGCATCAGATCCAGGTTCCAAACACGTGCCAAACATCTAGCAGCAGAACCCCTTGCCGCTGCATCAATGTTGCATCTCTTTCCTGATGGGAAGGGCAGGACAAACCAGCAAATCCCTTTCTGCCTCTCTTTCTGAAGGAAGAAAACACACCTCCTGCAGAACTGCATGCTCAGGTGTAGCCAGTGGAGGTTTCCTTTTACCACACCCTCACGGGTTTCTTCCTGCCCACACAGTCAGCCTGCCAGGCGATAGCAGGAGGCCCTGAATTCTAACCCTACCCATTCACTTCTGTAATGAAAAGCTTTGGTCCTCGTGGTGTCAACTTCCATGTTATTGCTCTTGTGTTCAAACTATTATCTGTCTGGGGGCCATTCTGAGCCAGAGCCTGAGAAATGTACTCTGAACTACATGTTTGCAGGATCCATGGGTCTGTGTCAGGTACACAGTCCAGGTCCAAAAATTGGTGTGGGGTTGCCAGTGAGTTCCTGAGCCAACTGACCACGATCAGTGTCTGGTATCCCAGACGGTAGGCCGTCTGTCCCTGGGGGCTTGGTGCTTAGTCAGCTAGAGTCATGGCAGGGATGGTTAGCCAGCTGGTCACCCTCCCCTGGCTACCAGAGGTGCCTTCCTCCTGCTGAGTAGATGGCTCATGCGTGTGCACTCTGCCTAAGCCACTGGATGGTGCCCAAAGGGACGTTGTAGAAAATGTTGGAGCGAGGCCAGGTTCTAACCAGTTGATCATCACCTGGGTCCCCAAACAGCTAGAGCGGAATCACTGCTGCCACTGTCCTCTGAAGGAAAGGGCAAGAAACAGACCCAGGGCCAGGGAATTCCCTCTCTACTGAAAGGCAATTTATTTTCTTTTATTTTATTTTACGTTTTGAGTTCCATCCAAATTAGTTAGCCTCTAGTGCAACAATGATTTCAAGAGTAGATTCCTTAACACTTCTTACCCAGTTAGCCCACACCCCCTCCCACAACACCTCCAGGGACCCTCTGTTAGCCCAGTTAGCCCACACCCCCTCCCACAACACCTCTAGGGACCCAACTAGAAAAGTTGGGGCGCATGTGCCCTTCCGAAAATCCTTCCTGTCTCCCTTGGATAAATACCTAGTAGTGTAATTGCTGGGTCGTAGGGAGGTTCCATTTTTAATTTTTTGAGTAATGTCCAGAGTGGCTGACCAGCTTGCATTCCGACCAGCAATGCAAAGAGATCCTGTTTCTCCACAGCCTCGCCAACCTCAGATGTTGCCACCGTTGTCAATGTTGGTCTTTCTGGAAGACCATCTGGAAGTCTTCTTTGGAGCAGTGTCTCTTCATGTCTTTGGCTCATTTCTTCACTGGAGTGTTTGTTTTTG
The DNA here is from genome assembly GCF_028018385.1 of Neofelis nebulosa. Lineage (NCBI taxonomy): Eukaryota > Metazoa > Chordata > Mammalia > Carnivora > Felidae > Neofelis > Neofelis nebulosa. Next base: position 54,247,704 of record NC_080797.1, on the reverse strand, counting down.
GGGTGTCGACTTTGATATGTTCTTTCTAGATTTTGGATGCGAACCCTTTATGTGATATGTCGTTGGCACATAGCTTCTCCCATTCTCTCGGTCGCCCTTTAGTATTGAGGACTGTTTCCTTCGCTGTGCAGAAGCGTGTTATTTTGATGACGCCCCCATAGTGCATTTTCCCTTTTGCCTCCTGGAAGGCAATTTTTCAGCATATCCTGTGGCCCAGCATATCGCAGAGTGACAAGAACGGGGCCAGAATCCCTAGATAAACGTAGAGGAAATGGCTCTGGGACAGTGTGCCTGAATGGACAACAGGGACACTGAGCTTGGAATAGAGAACCAGGGTGGGGGAGAATACACAGAAAGCCAAAGTTCTTTATGAAGCAAAGAGAATGGCATATACCAAAAAAAAAAAAAAAATGAAGCCACTAGCAGAATCTCCTGGCAAGATGGTTGTCTCAGCAGTAAGAACACTGTGGGGGCTACAACAAAGGAGACATCCTGTGTTGTTCCTTCAAAAGGAGATGGAAAGTTTCTGGCATTGGATTTTTCTATTTTTTTTCTTTTTTGCCCTCTCCTCTGAGACAGGCATGCTATACAGTTAGCAGCTTGTAGGTTGTGGCTGACCCTCAAGTGGTTGGAAAGTGCCTCTGTTGTACTGGTGCTTGCACGGGCTCTTCCTGCACATTCTGCAGGGCCTGAAGGATTCTGCAATTGGGTGAACTGTCTACACTTCAGAACGCGGGCATCTGTAGAAGATAGTGTTTCAATTCTGCTATTCCCATGCCAACTGGTCTTCAATATGTGTCTGTGCGGGGGGTGGTGGGTAGGGGGGACAGGGGAGGTCAGTGGATCGTTCCGTGTAGCAGATACTGAATGCTTTCAGACAGCATTGGAGCAACATGGGAAATTTCCACCAATCCCTGGTTTTCCACTGAGTTATTGACAGTCCCATTGTGCCTAGTGGAAACCAGGATATAAATAGATGAACCACAAGGGATGGGCACATGGATGGCTCAGTCGGTTAAGTGGCTGAGTCGTGATTTCAGCTCAGGTCATGATTTCATCCTTGTGAGGCCATGCCCCGTATCAGGCTTTGTGCTCACAGCATGGAGCCCGCTTCGGGTCGGGTGTCTCCCTCTTTCTGTCCCTACCCCACACCTGCTAGCTCTCTCTCTCTCTCTGTCTGTCTCTCTCTCTCCTTCCCTCTCAAAAATGAAAAATGTTTGAAATCAGGATTCACAAAGGAAAGGAAACCAGTGACAGAATGGGAATGGACACATGGAAGGCCAAAGTTCCTCCTGAACTACGAGAACGAGAGCAGGCAAAGAATAGAGTGACTAGTCGAATCTATGAGAAGCTGGCTGTGCTCAGAATAGGAAGCACCTCTGCAGTGGGGAAGGGGGAATAAATCCCCTGTTTTTACCTGGAAGCCCAGTGCAGAGGAAATCTCCTTCTGGAATTCAAATGAGAACGGGATACAACTGAAAAAGTACCGTATGGCTCACAGTTTCCTTGTTGCAGAAGTAAGACTGGTTTTCTAAATCCTCTGGGCCCGCATACACCCAACATTCTGTGCTGGGCCCCTCCACTGGCGCTAGGTTTTCTGACGTTCGCATGGTTCTCAAACAGGTCATGGTCTCCAAATTTTCGAGTTCGGGTCCCTAGTCGGGCTTCGTGCTGAGAGCTCGAAGCCTGGAGCCTGCTTCAGAGTCTTTGTCTCTCTCTCAGCCCTTTTCTGCTTGCAATGTCCCTCTCTCTCTCTTTCTCTCACTCACTCTCTCAAAAGTGAAATAAATGTTGTAAACTGTTAAAAGACATGGGTCTACGGGGGTCTTGGGTGACTCATTGGTTCAACATTGCTTCATGGCTAAAGTCATGATCTTATGGTTTGCAAGCCCTCCCCCACATCAGTTCTCTCCTGTGAGCAGGGAGACGCGTTGGGATCAACTGTCCCACTCTACCCCTCACTGCCTGCTCTCTCTGTCTCTCTCTCCCTCTCCTCTCTCTTTCCCTCTGTCTCTCCCTCTGTCTGAAAAGTAATAAAAACACACAAAAGAAAGGAAAATGGTGGAAAAGGTACATAGAGACACAGTGTTCCTATGAGAGATGCAAATGGGATAATTCTGTGGATGAAATGGCTCCCACAATCTCCTGTCAAGTTGACTGTGTCAGGAATAAGAAACACCTATGGGCAAGGGCAAAGGGAAACCTCCACTGTTTGCAATAGGAGTCTTCATGGCAAGATACCTTAATCTTACTCGGGAAAGAGACGAAAAGCTTCGGGAGTTCACTCTTTTCCTTTTGATCAAAGGAGAGAGGCAGCAGTGTTACCAGGGGCGTGGTGTTGTGTTCAAGTGTTTTGAACTGGCCTGTGGTGCAGTAGTTCTTGAATGGTGTCTTTCCGTGCTCACAAGGTTCTCGTGACTGGTGCCCACGGGGGAGCCAGCTGGTCTTCAGAGTGAAAGCATCCTTAACATGCAGGGAGGGAGACACGTTGGCTAACCATCATTTCTTTTCTCAGCCAGCCAGACACCAAGTACTCCCAAGAAGGCAATCTTTCCTGGGGGATATCAGAAACTGATTGCTCTTGGTTTAGCCCAGACAAGAGTCAGAGCTCATTAGGAATGCCTGGGCACTCCCTATGTGGGGGATGGCCTCCTTGGCCTTGCCTGGGACCCAACACGTAATTATCAATACAGCCAGGGAATTGGAATGGCTACACACACGGCCAAAGGCTTTCATTTCAGCGGAGAATGAGATAAAGTTCAGAAGCAACTGTCCAGCTCCATGTGCCTCTTGTCCCAGAAGTAAGGATAACTCCCTCCTGATCCCTCTGACCCTGTGTACACACATGCATTCCTGCTGGGCACCTTGAAACGTCCTGGGCTTATCTTTGCCAACAGGGTACTGAAAGGCAATTTATTTTCTTTTATTTTACGTTTTGAGTTCCATCCAAATTAGTTAGCCTCTAGTACAACAATGATATCAAGAGTAGATTCCTTAACACTTCTTACCCAGTTAGCCCAAACCCCCTCCCACAACACCTCCAGGGACCCTCTGTGTGCTCTCCATATTTAAGAGTCTCTTATGTTTTGGCCCCCTCCCTCTTTGGAGATTATTTGTGCCTCCCTTCCTTTATGTTTATCTGTTCTGTGTCTTCAAGGCCTCAGATGAGTGAAGTCGCTTGATAGTTGTGTTTCTCTGAATGACTACTTTCGCGTAACATAAAACCCTCTAGTTCTATCAATGTAGCTGCAAAAGGCAAGACGACATTCTTTGTGACTGCTGAGCAACACTCCATTGTATATATCGACCACACCTTCTTTATCCATTCATCCATCGACGGACATTTGGGCTCTTTCCATACTTTGGCTGTTGCTGACAGTGCTGTTAGAAAAGTTGGGGCACATGTGCCCTTCCGAAACAGCCTTCCTGTCTCCCTTGGATTAATACCTAGTAGTGCAATTGCTGGGTCGTAGGGAGGTTCCATTTTTAATTTTTTGAGTAATGTCCAGAGTGGCTGCCCCGCTTGCATTCCCACCAGCAATGCAAAGAGATCCTGTTTCTCCACAGCCTGGCCAACCTCAGATGTTGCCTCCGTTGTCAATGTTGGTCTTTCTGGCAGGTATAAGGTGGTATCCCGTTGTGGTTTTGGTGTGCATTCCCTGATGATGAGTGATGTTGAGCATTTTTTTCATGTGTCGGTTGGCCATCTGCAAGTCTTCTTTGGAGCAGTGTCTCTTCATGTCTTTGGCTCATTTCTTCACTGGAGTGTTTGTTTTTGGGGTGTCGACTTTGATAAGTTCTTTCTAGATTTTGGATACGAACCCTTTATCTGATATGTCGTTGGCACATAGCTTCTCCCATTCTCTCGGTCACCCTTTAGTATTGACGACTGTTTCCTTCGCTGTGCAGAAGCGTGTTATTTTGATGAGGCCCCGATAGTGCATTTTCCTTTTTGCCTCCTGGAAGGCAATTTTTCAGCATATCCTGTGGCCCAGCATATCCCAGAGAGACAAGAACGGGGCCAGAATCCCTAGATAAACGTAGAGGAAATGGCTCTGGGACAGTGTGCCTGAATGGACAACAGGTACAACTGAGCTTGGTAAAGAGAACGAGGGTGGGGGAGAATACACAGAAGGCCAAAGTTCTTTATGAACCAAAGAAAATGGCATATACCAAAAAAAAAAAAAAAATGAGGCGACTACCAGAAACTCCTGGCAAGATGGTTGTCTCCGCAGAAAGAACACTGTGAGGGCTACAACAAAGGAGACCTCCTGCGTTGTTCCTTCAAAAGGGGATGGAACGTTTCTGGCTGTGCATTTTTTTTTCTTTTTTTCTTTTTTGCCCTCTCCTCTCAGACAGTCATGCTATACAGTTAGCAGCTTATAGGTTGTGGCTGACCCTCAAGTGTTTGGAAAGTGCCTCTGTTGTACTGTTGCTTGCATGGGCTCTTCCTGCACATTCTGCAGGGCCTGAAGTATTCTGCAAATGGGTGAATTGTCTACTCTTCAGAACGCGGGCATCTGTAGAAGATAGTGTTTCAATTCTACTATTCCCATGCCAACTTGTCTTCAATATGTGTCTGTGTGGGGGGTGGGGTTAGGGGGGACAGGGGAGGTCAGTGGATCCTTCTGTGTAGCAGATACTGAATGCTTTCAGACAGCATTGGAGTAACATGGGAACTTTCCACCAATCCCTGGTTTTCCACTGAGTTATTGACAGGCCCATTGTGCCTAGTGGAAACCAGGATATAAATAGATGAACCACAAGGGATGGGCACATGGATGGCTCAGTCGGTTAAGGGGCTGAGTCGTGATTCAGCCCAGGTCATGATTTCATCCTTGTGAGGCCATGCCCCGCATCAGGCTTTGTGCTCACAGCATGGAGCCTACTTCAGGTCGGGTGTCTCCCCATTTCTGTCCTTACCCCACACCTGCTAGCTCTCTCTTTCTCTCTCTCTCTCTCTCTCTGTCTATCTCTGTCTCTCTCTCTCTCTCTCTCTCTCTCTCTCTCTCATTTCCTCTCAAACATGAAAAATGTTCGAAATCAGGTGTCACAAAGTAAAGCAAAAAAGTGACAGAATGGGAATGGACACATGGAAGGCCATAGTTGCTCCTGACCTACGAGAACGAGAGCAAGCAAAGAATAGAGTGACTAGAAGAATCTATGTTAAGCTGGCTGTCCTCAGAATAGGAAGCACCTCTGCAGTGGGGAAGGGGGAATAAAACCCCTCTTTTTACCTGGTAGCCCAGTCCAGAAGAAATCTCCTTCTGGAGTTCAAATGAGAACGGGATACTACTGAAAAAGTACCGTATGGCTCACAGATTCCTTGTTGCAGAAGTAAGACTGGTTTTCTAACTCCTCTGGCCCCCGTACAGGCCAACATTCTGTGATGTGTCCCTCCACTTCTCTAGGTTTCCTGATGTTCGCATGGTTCTCAAACACACGAGATGAGAGGCCCCGTAGCCCAAAGTATCCCAGAGTCCAGAGAACTTGACCCAAACCCTCACCTAAAATGAGAAAGAATTGGTCCTAAAATCTGGCCGCAAATGCCTACCAGCTGAAATGTACTTTGAGAAAAGACCAGAAATAGACGTGGATACACAGAGGCCCAACGATCTTTCTTTCCCAGTAGACAAGGAAAAAGCAAAGGATAAAGCGACCAGCATAACCTCAAATGTAAGACACTCCAACGAGTTGCACCCAGACAAATGTCCCCTGACTAAACCTGATGCCCCAACTACAAGCAGTGTTTATCTAGAAGGTTGGTAAGCCCGGAATTCTTCTGGCCATTGCCTTGCCTCCTGACCTGTCCATCAAGTAGAGATGGACTCTACAGTATTCCTTCAGTGATTGAAGGTCTGCTTGTGGACCTTCAAGTGTTTGGAACCTGGCTCTGGTGCAGGTAGAACATCTGTAATGTGGAGCCTTGGTCTCCCTTGGAGCCATTGCCACCAATTTCTTATTTTCCAAGCCCTGGGACACATTGCCGGATGCCTTGGCTTTCACTCCCTTCACCCAAGCCGAGCCAAAGGTTGGCGCTAAGCTCTCGCTCTGGTCCTGTGCTATGGGAGAGCAAACAGTAACTTCCAGTGTAAGGAAGGATGTCCCTCTTGTCTCCCCTGAGTGCTTGGTGCTTGGCCAACTCGGGGTAAGGGCAGTGAAGGGTGGACCTCCCTCCATTTGGACTCACAGATGGTTCCCCTAAGCACACTATGCTTCTGGACCTGGGCAGCACAGAAGGGGCTCCTTCAAGGACCACTTCATCAGGTCCAGGTTCCAAACACGTGCCAAACATCTAGCAGCAGAACGCCTTGCCTCTGCATCAAAGGTGCATCTCTTTCCTGATGGGAAGGACAGGACAAACCTGCAAATCCCTTTCTTCCTCTCATTCTGAAGGAAGAAAACACACCTCCTGCAGAATTGCATGCTCAGATGTAGCCATTGGAAGTTTCCTTTTACCATACCCTCACGGGTTTCTTCCTGCCCACACAGTCAGCCTGCCAGGCGATAGCAGGAGACCCTGAATTCTACCCATACCCGTTCACTTCTGTAATGAAAAGCTTTGGTTCTCGGGGTGTCAACTTGCATGTTATTGCTCTTGTGTTCCAACTAGGATCTGTCTGGGGGCCATTCTGAGCCAAAGCCTCAGAAATGTACTCTGAACTACATGTTTGCAGGATCCATGGGTCTGTGTCAGGTACACAGTCCAGGTCCAAAAATTGGTGTGGGGTTGCCAGTGAGTTCCTGAGCCAATTGACCACGATCAGTGTCTGGTATCCCAGACGGTAGCCCATCTGTCCCCGGTGGCTTGGTGCTTAGTCAGCCAGAGTCATGGCAGGGATGGGTAGCCAGCGGCTCACCCTCCCCTGGCTACCAGAGGTGCCTTCCTCCTGCTGAGTAGATGTCTCATGCACGTGCACTCTGCCTAATCCATTGGATGGTGCCCAAAGGGACGTTGTAGTAAATGTTGGAGCCAGGCCAGGTTCTAACCAGTTGATCATCAGCCTGAGGCCCCAAACAGCCACAGCTGAATCACTGCTGCCACTGTCCTCTGAAGGTAAGGGCAAGATACAGACCCAGGTCCAGGGAATTCCCTCTCTTTCTAAAGGAGGAAGGCAGGACCCTTGAACACAGAGCTCCCGGGTATAGCCAGTAAAGGGCCCCTTCACCAAAGCCCACAGGTGTTGCTTATCCCTGAGACAGCCAGCTTGCTAGCCTTTTGCTGTAGTCACTGCATTACCACCACAGCCCTTTCTGATTCCTACTTAAGACCTCTGGCCCTCCGTGAATCTATTTTCACCACTTTGCTCTAGTTTCAAAGTAGTTCCTCGTTGGGTGCATTCCTCCTTACATGTTTTCAGAGGCTGGTCCCTGGTGTTCAGCTGGGTATCCTAGTCCCATTTTTGTGACCGTGTCTAGGTGAGGTCACAGGGTCCCTGGCAAGTTTCTGTCAAAACCATGCAGTCATTCAGGGGCCTAGGCCATTGGAAAGGCCCAGATTAGACCATTGGCAAGTTTTCTGGTCCAGAGGATGGAAAGGGGGCTCGCCACCTACTGTGTGGAGGGAACACGAAGCTACACAGCCCCTTTCCAGATTGACCCCATTCCTATTGAAATATTGTAAAATGAGGCCCTGGTTATGGCCACTCCCTTCCCAAGGCTCTATGTCTTGCTATTTCCCGTGTAAATTTAGGAGCCGGTGGAGATGTGACTCACTAAACCCACACCCAGGGACTGATTTTCACACCACCCTATGCGTGTTGGACATTGTCCCCAAGCAGGGCAAGCAGCCCCTGCTAATGGCTGTACTTGCCTTGACTCAGACTTGGGTTTACCTTCCTTCTGGGGCACAGAGGGGCCCTTGGGACCCAGGCGGCATAGGTGGTGGGTGCAGGTCCCCAGCACAGGGAGGTTCCTGGGACAGGTGCCAAGGCATGAACAGCCCTGTGCGTCAAGGCAGTGCCCGAGCAACCTCAGTGGTCCAGTAAAGCCATTCGGTGCTCATGGTGTGGCAACCTTGGCATTGGCCTGTGCATTGCTGTCCTCCTTCAGCATACTCCACAATAGCCACAGTGAGAGTTCTGGCTGCAAGGACTAGGTCCACAGCCGCCCTTGCAAGGACTGTGGTAGAAGGCAGGGACTGGCACCTAGGGTGGAGCCGATTGGGGCAGCACCTGGTGTTTGCCTCCTTACCAGTTCACTTCTCCCACCCCTGTTTGGAGCACTAAAGGCCTCTCACATGGGTACCCTCACAGCAAATGGATAGTTATGGAGCGTTGTGTTGACGAAAGCCAGGATTAACCTCTAAGAAGGATGTACTGAGTCGCGGTGTTGGCCAGCGTGCAATATGCCTGCAAGAAATGCAGAGGTTGGTAACAGCGTTGCCTCTTCTGTTCACATATCATTCAGGTTGCCCTGTTTTAAAATGAATAGATCTTGCCCTGAGTATCATTCAGAGAGTGTAACAACTTCCCATTTTACGTTGGTTCTTGCCTTTTCCAGAGGCTGGAAAACGCGAAAGGCTCTGGTAGGGTGACGGAGATATAAGTCGTTGAGGGAGAGCCAAGGCCAGTTGACACATTATGATTAGATGGAACTCTGGAGAATCCCAACACTCTCCAGGAGAACGCTGAAAGCATTTGTTCTGTAGCTGTTGTCTAAGTAAGGGGACTTAGCTCATCATAATTCGAGGTGCCCCCAGAGCACGCTCGTCCTTCCTTCTGGAGGCTGCGCCAAGGATGGCCCATGGGTCCAGCAGGCACCTACTCATTTCAGGCATTCCTTGTCCATGTTGGGCCATTGAGCATGCAGCCAAGCAAATGGATGCGGCTGCCCCATGGCAGAGCTGTCTCTACCCCTTTGCTTCTTTCTCCCTAGTCACTTCCCTAGGGTCTACTTTTTCTTGAAAACATCATCAGTGTGTATGTGCCAAGGCACATGTGGGGATAGTAAACTGGATACTAAAATGACCGCCCATGGACAGCAAGTGAGCATGATTTCTCTCAGAATATTAGACTTTCTCATTTCTAATCTCTATTGGTCGTGACCTGCACCCAATCATGATACCTGTGGTCCTGCGGGCCATCTGTGCCCCAGATGGAAGGTAAATCCAAGACGGGTAAGTGCAAGTGCTGTCTCTAGGAGTGGTTGAGCTGCTTTGCTGGGCCCCACCTGCGACGTGCCCAGGCCGGTTGGAAAACGTATCCCTGGGCACGGGTCGAGTGAGTGACAGCTCTATGGCTCCTAAGTCAAAACAGGGACATTGGTAGATAAAGAAACATGGGAGGGCCACAGGAGGACCCAGGTTCCACATGTCCGGATATTTCTCTGCGTCACAGGCTCTGAATGGCACCCAGAGGCAAGGGTCTTTGTATACAGAAAAAAGGGTATGCATTGAAATGGAAATGCGAATGGCCAAAGTGATTCATTACTGAAGAGACGGGGACGTAGGTTAGAATCAAGTGTCTAGAATGACAATTTCCTGGCAAGGTCCTGCGTAAGGAGGAAGAACACCCGAGGCGAGAGAAAAACTAAAACTCTCTGGAAAAGGGAAAACCTCTGGAAAGTACAGTTTGCAATGGGTCTGCCTATGTCCTTCTGCAACAGAGGGACAGCTTCTGGCCTTGGCTGTTTTTCCTGCCGTTCCCATCAGGAGACAGAGGCAGCAGGGATTCAGGGGTAGTGGGTCCATGCTGCAGGCTGTCGCTCAAGTGTTTGCAACCGTTTCTGTTATGCATTCGATGGTGACGGGCCACTGTCTGCACTGACCAGGTCCCGGAACATAGCTCGTATGCGTGGATTGTGTGTTCTTCAGAATCTGAGGCCAAGCAGTAAGTGCTCTCTGAGAGCAGGGCTATCTTTCCTGTGGGTTGTCAGAAAATAATTTCCCTTGGTGGGCACGGAAGCAGCGTGAGAACTCACCATGCATGCCTGGGAGCTCACTGTGTGACTGACAGCCTCACTGGCTCACCCGGGCTGCAAACCTAGTCCTTGTTAGCACATAGCATTGGCATGGGAATGGCTCTAAGGACAACGAAAGTTTCCTTTCAGATGAGAATGGGAGAAGGCTGAGATGGAAATGTGTCGCGCCATTTGCCCTTGTCCCAGATGTGAGGTCAACTGCCTTCCCACACCCTTTGGCCCTAACTACACACAAATATCCTCTCTTGGGTGTCTTCCCATGACCTACATCTCATGTTGTCAATTTAGATCTGGAAGGCATGTTGCAAGGCTCCTAGGGCCCTACTTATTGTGCTGTCACAAGAAATCATCCAGAATCCCCAATTAAAATCACAGGGAATTCCTCTGAACCATGGGCCCTGATGTGCCCATGGAAGATTCTCATTTTAGAAAGGGTAAAAGGGGGCACGTGGATGACTCATTCCCCGAAACCTCAACTCTTGACTTCTGCTCGGGTCATGGTCTCCCAGTTCTCAAGTTCGGGTCCCTAGGCAGGCTGCATGCTGAGAGCTCGAAGCCTGGAGCCTACTTCAGAGTCTTTGTCTCTCTCTCAGCCCTTTTCTGCTTGCAATTCCCTCTCTCTCTCTTTCTCTCACTCACTCTCTCAAAAGTGAAATAAATGTTTTAAACTGTTAAAAGACATGGGGCTACGGGGGCTCTTGGGTGACTCATTGGTTCAACATTGCTTCATTACTAAAGTCATGATCTTATGGTTTGCAAGCCCTCCCCCACCTCAGTTCTCTCCTGTGAGCAGGGAGACGCCTTGGGATCATCTGTCCCACTCTACCCCTCACTGCCTGCTCTCTCTGTCTCTGTCTCCCTCTCCTCTCTCTTCCGCTCTGTCTCTCCCTCCGTCTGAAAAGTAATAGAAAAACACAAATGAGGACAATGTTGGAGTAGGTACATAGAGACACAGTGTTCCTATGAGAGATGCAAATGGGATAATTCTGTGGATGAAGTGGCTCCTAAAATCTCCTGGCAAGCTGACTGTGTCAGGAATAAGAAACACCTATGGGCAAGGGCAAAGGGAAACCTCCACTGTTTGCAGAAGGAGTCTTCATGGCAAGATACCTTATTCTTACTCGGGAAAGAGAAGAAAAGCTTCGGGAGTTCACTGTTTTCCTTTTGATCAAAGGAGAGAGGCAGCAGTGTTACCAGGGGCGTGGTGTTGTGTTCAAGTGTTTTGAACTGGCCTGTGGTGCAGTAGTTCTTGAATGGTGTCTTTTGGTGCTAATAAGATCCTCGCGACTGGTGCCCACGGAGGAGCCAACTGGTCTTCAGAGCGAAAGCATCCTTAACATGCAGGGAGGGAGACACGTTGCCTAACCATCATTTCTTTTCTCAGCGAGCCAGACACCAAGTACTCCCAGGAAGGCAATCTTTCCTGGGGGATATCAGAAACTGATTGCTCTTGGTTTAGCCCAGACAAGAGTCAGAGCTCATTAGGAATGCCTGGGCACTCCCTATGAGGGGGATGGCCTCCTTGGCCTTGCCTGGGACCCAACACGTAATTATCATTACAGCCAGGGAATTGGAATGGCTTCACACACGGCCAAAGGCTTTCCTTTCAGCTGAGAATGAGATAAAGTTGAGAAGCAACTGTCCAGCTCCATGTGCCTCTTGTCCCAGAAGGAAGGATAGCTCCCTCCTGATCCCTCTGACCCTGTGTACACACATGCATTCCTGCTGGGCACCTTGAAACGTCCTGGGCTTATCTTTGCCAACAGGGTACTGAAAGGCAATTTCTGTTCTTTTCTTTTACGTTTTGAGTTCCATTCAAATTAGTTACCTTCTAGTGCAACAATAATTTCATGAGTAGATTCCTTAACACTTCTTAGCCACTTAGCACACACCCCCTCCCACAACACCTCCAGGGACCCTCTGTGTGTTCTCCATATTTAAGAGTCTCTAATGATTTGGCCCCCTCCCTCTTTGTACATTATTTGTGCCTCCCTTCCTTTATGTTCATCTGTACTGTGTCTTAAAGGCCTCAGATGAGTGAAGTCGCTTGATAGTTGTGTTTCTCTGACTGACTACTTTCGCATACCATAAAACCCTCTAGTTCTATCAATGTATCTGCAAAAGGCAAGATGACATTCTCTGTGACTGCTGAGCAACACTCCATTGTGTATATCGACCACACCTTCTTTATCCATTCATCCATCGATGGACATTTGGGCTCTTTCCATACTTTGGCTGTTGCTGACAGTGCTGTTATAAAAGTTGGGGCGCATGTGCCCTTCCGAAACAGCCTTCCTGTCTCCCTTGGATAAATACCTAGCAGTGCAATTGCTGGGTCGTAGGGAGGTTCCATTTTTAATTTTATGAGTAATGTCCACAGTGGCTGCCCCGCTTGCATTCCCACCAGCAATGCAAAGACATCCTGTTTCTCCACAACCTCGCCAACCTCAGATGTAGCCTCCGTTGTCAATGTTGGTCTTTCTGGCAGGTATAAGGTGGTATCCCAACCATGGGTTGTGGTTTTGATGTGTAATTCCCTGATGATGAGTGATGTTGAGCATTTTTTTCATGTGTTGTGTGGCCATCTGGAAGTCTTTGGAGCAGTATCTCTTCATGTCTTTGGCTCATTTCTTCACTGGAGTGTTTGTTTTTGGGGTGTCGACTTTGATAAGTTCTTTCTAGATTTTGGATACGAACCCTTTATCTGATATGTCGTTGGCACATAGCTTCTCCCATTCTCTCGGTGGCCCTTTAGTATTGAGGCCTGTTTCCTTCGCTGTGCAGAAGCGTGTTATTTTGATGAGGCCCCGATAGTGCATTTTCCCTTTTGCCTCCTGAAAGGCAATTTTTCAGCATATCCTGTGGCCCAGCATATCCCAGATTGACAAGAACGGGGCCAGAACCCCTAGATAAACGTACAGGAAATGGCTCTGGGACAGTGTGTCTGAATGGACAACAGGGACAACTGAGCTTGGAAAAGAGCAGCAGGGTGCGGGAGAATACACAGAAGGCCAAGTTCTTTATGACCCAAAGAGAATGACATATAGCAAAAATAAATGAAGCGACCAGCAGAATCTCCTGGCAAGATGGTTGTCTCAGCAGTAAGAACACTGTGCCGGGCTACAACAAAGAGACCTCCTGCGTTGTTCCTTCAAAAGGAGATGGAAAGTTTCTGGCATTGGATTTTTCTTTCTCTCTTTTTTTTTTCTTTTTTGCCCTCTCCTCTGAGACAGTCATACTATACAGTTAGCAGCTTGTAGGTTGTGGCTGACCCTCAATTGTTTCGAAAGTGCCTCTGTTGTACTGGTGCTTGCATGGGCTCTTCCTGCATATTCTGCAGGGCCTGAAGGATTCTGCAAATGGGTGCACTGTCTACTCTTGAGAACGCGGGCATCTGTAGAAGATAGTGTTTTAATTCTGCTATTCCCACGTCAACGTGTCATCAATATGTGTCTGTGCGGGGGAGGGGGGTAGGGGGGACAGGGGAGGTCAGTGGATCCTTCTGTGTAGTAGATACTGAATGCTTTCAGACAGCATTGGAGCAACATGGGAACTTTCCACCAATCCCTGGTTTTCCACTGAGTTATTGACAGGCCCATTTTATCTAGTGGAAACCAGGATATAAATAGATGAACCACAAGGGATGGGCACATGGATGGCTCAGTCGGTTAAGTGGCTGAGTCGTGATTTCAGCTCAGATCATGATTTCATTCTTGTGAGGCCATGCCCCTCATCAGGCTTTGTGATCACAGTATGGACCCTGCTTCGGGTCGGGTGTTTCCCTCTTTCTGTCCCTTCCCCACACCTGCTAGCTCTCTCTCTCTCTGTCTCTGTCTCTCTCTCTCTCTCTCTCTCTCTCATTCCCACTCAAAAATGAAAAGTGTTTGAAATCAGGATTCACAAAGGAAAGCAAACCAGTGACAGAATGGGAATGGACACATGGAAGGCCAAAGTTCCTCCTGAACTGTGAGAACGAGAGCAAGCAAAGAATAGAGTGACTAGTAGAATCTATGTGAAGCTGGCTGCCCTCAGAATAGGAAGCACCTCTGCAGTGGGGAAGGGGGAATAAAACCCCTGTTTTTACCTGGAAGCCCAGTCCAGAGGAAATCTCCTTCTAGAATTCAAATGAGAACGGGATACAACTGAAAAAGCACCGTATGGCTCACAGTTTCCTTGTTGCAGAAGTAAGACTGGTTTTCCAACTCCTCTGGGCCCCCATACAGGCCAACATTCTGTGCCGGGCCCCTCCACTGGCGCTAGGTTTCCTGATGTTCGCATGGTTCTCAAACACACGAGATGAGAGGCCCCGTAGCCCAAAGTATCCCAGAGTCCAGAGAACTTGACCCAAACCCTCACCTAAAATGAGAAAGAATTGGTTCTAAAATCTGGCCCCAAATGCCTGCCAGCTGAAATGTACTTTGAGAAAAGACAAAAAATGGAAGTGGATACACAGTGGCCCAACGATCTTTCTTTTTTTTTTTTTGTATTTTACATTTTATTTTTATTTATTTATTTATTTATTTATTTTTTAATATATGAAATTTACTGTCAAATTGGTTTCCATACAACACCCAGTGCTCATCCCAAAAGGTGCCCTCCTCAATACCCATCACCCACCCTGCCCTCCCTCCCACCCCCCATCAACCCTCAGTTTGTTCTCAGTTTTTAACAGTCTCTTATGCTTTGGCTCTCTCCCACTCTAACCTCTTTTTTTTCTCCCCTTCCCCTCCCCCATCTTTCTTACACAGTAGAGAAGGAAAAAGCAAAGGATAAAGGGACGAGCATAACCTCAAATGTGAGACACTCCAAAGAGTTGCACCAAGACAAATGTCCCCTGACTAAACCTGATGCCCCAACTGCAAGCAGTGTTTCTCTAGAAGGTTTGTAAGCCCGGAATTCTTCTGGCCATTGCCTTTCCTCCTGCCCTGTCCGTCAAGTATAGATGGACTATACAGTATTCCTTCAGTGATTGAAGGTCTGCTTGTGTATCTTCAAGTGTTTGGAACCTGGCTCTGGTGCAGGTAGAGCATCTGTAAAGTAGAGCCTTGGTCTCCCTTGGAGCCATTGCCACCAATTTGTTATTTTCCAAGGCTTGGGACACATTGCGGGATGCCTGGGCTTTCACTCCCTTCACCCAAGCCGAGCCCAAAGGTTGGCGCTAAGCTCTCGCCCTGGTCCTGTGCTATGGGAGAGCGAACAGTAACTTCCAGTGTAAGGAAGGATGTCCCTCTTGTCTCTCCCTGAGTGCTTGGTGCTTGGCCAGCTCTGGGTAAGGGCAGTGAAGGGTGGACCTCCCTTCATTTGGACTCAACGATGGTTCTCCTAGGCACACTATGCTTCTGGACCTGGGCAGCACAGAAGGGGCTCCTTCAAGGACCACTGCATCAGGTCCAGGTTCCAAACACGTGCCAAACATCTAGCAGCAGAACCCCTTGCCTCTGCATCAATGTTGCATCTCTTTCCTGATGGAAAGGACAGGACAAACAGCAAATCCCTTTCTGCCTCTCTTTCTGAAGGAAGAAAACACACCTCCTGCAGAATTGCATGCTCAGGTGTAGCCAATGGAGGTTTCTTTATACCACATCCTCACGGGTTTCTTCCTGCCCACACAGTCAGCCTGCAAGGCGATAGCAGGAGGCCATGAATTCTACCCCTACCCATTCACTTCTGTAATGAAAAGCTTTGGTCCTCGGGGTGTCAACTTGCATGTTATTGCTCTTGTGTTCAAACTAGGATCTGTCTGGGGGCCATTCTGAGCCAGAGCCTCAGAAATGTATTCTGAACTACATGTTTGCAGGATCCATGGGTCTGTGTCAGGTACACAGTCCAGGTCCAAAAATTGGTGTGGGGTTGCCAGTGAGTTCCTGAGCCAATTGACCACGATCAGTGTCTGGTATCCCAGACGGTAGCCCGCCTGTCCCCGGGGGCTTGGTGCTTAGTAAGCTAGAGTCATGGGAGGGAAGGGTAGCCAGCTGGTCACCCACCCCGGGCTACCGTAGATGCCTTCCTCCTGCTGAATAGATGGCTCATGCATGTGCACTCTGCCTAAGCCCCTGGATGGTGCCCAAAGGGACGTTGTAGTAAATGTTGGAGCCAGGCCAGGTTCTAACCAGTTGATCATCAGCCTGGGGCCCCAAACAGCCACAGCGGAATCACTGCTGCCACTGTCCTCTGAAGGAAAGGGTAAGAAACAGACCCAGGTCCAGGGAATTCCCTCTCTTTCTGAAGGAGGAAGGCAGGCCCCTTGTTCACAGAGCTCCCGGGTATGGCCAGGAAAGGGCCCCTTCACCAAAGCCCACAGGTGTTGCTTATCCCTGAGACAGCCAGCTTGCTAGCCTTTTGCTGTAGTCACTGCATTACCACCACAGCCCTTTCTGATTCCTACTTAAGACCTCTGGCCCTCCGTGAATCTATTTTCACCACTTTGCTCTAGTATCAAGTAGTTCCTCGTTGGGTGCATTCCATCTTCCATGTTTTCAGAGGCTGGTCCCTGGTGTTCATCTGGGTATCCTAGTCCCATTTTTGTGACCGTGTCTAGGTGAGGTCACAGGGTCCCTGGCAAGTTGCTGTCAAAACCATGCAGTCATTCAGGGGCCTAGGCCATTGGAAAGGCCCAGATTGGAACATTGGCAATTTTTCTGGTCCAGAGGTTGGAAAGGGGGATGGTCGCCTAGTTTGTGGAGGGAACACGAAGCTACACAGCCCCTTTCCAGATTGACCCCATTCCTACTGAAATATTGAAAAATGAGGCCCTGGTTATGGCCACTCCCTTCCCAAGGCTCTATGTCTAACTATGTCCCCGTGTAGATTTAGGAGCCATTGGAGCTGTGACTCACTAAACCCACACCCAGGGATTGATTTTCACACCACTCTATGTGTGTTGGACATGGTCCCCAAGCATGGCAAGTCAGCCCCTGCTAATGGCTGTACTTGCACTGACTCAGACTTGGGTTTACCTTCCTTCTGGGGCACAGAGGGGCCAGTTGGACCCAGGGGGCATAGGTGGTGGGTGCAGGTCCCCAGCACAAGGAGGTTCCTGGGACAGGTGCCAAGGCATGGAGAGCCCTGTACGTCAAGGCAGAGCCCGAGCAACCTCAGTAGTCCAAAATAGCAATTCGGTGCTCATGGTGTGGCAACCTTGGCATTGGCCTGTGCATTGCTGTCCTCCTTCAGCATACTCCACAATAGCCACAGTGAGAGTTCTGGCTGCAAGGACTAGGTCCACAGCCGCCCTCGCAAGGACCTTGGTAGAAGGCAGGGACTGGCACCTAGGGTGGAGCCCATTGGGGCAGCACCTGGTGTTTGCCTCCTTACCAGTTCACTTCTCCCAGCCCCTGTTTGGAGCACTAAAGGCCTCTCACATGTGTACCCTCACAGCAAATGGATAGTTATGGTGGGTTGTGTTGATTAAAGCCAGGATTCACCTATAAGAAGGATGTACTGAGTCGCGGGGTTGGCCAGCGTGCAATATGCCTGCAAGAAATGCAGAGGTTGGTAACAGCACAGCGTTGCCTCCTCTGTTCATATATCATTCAGGTTGCCCTGTTTTAAAATGAATAGATCTTGCCCTGAGTATCATTCAGAGAGTGTAACAACTTCCCATTTTACGTTAGTTCTTGCCTTTTCCAGAGGCTTGAAAACGCGAGAGGCTCTGGTGGGGTGACGGAGATACAAGTCGTTGAGGGAGAGCCAAGCCAGTTGACCCATTATGATTAGATGGAACTCTGGAGAATCCCAACACTCTACAGGAGAACGCTGAAAGCATTTGCTCTGTAGCTGTTGTCTAAGTAAGGGGACTTAGCTTCATAATTCGAGGTGCACCCAGAGCACCCTCGTCCTTTCTTCTGAAGGCTGCGCCAAGGATGGCCCATGGGTCCAGCAGCCACCTACTCATTTCAGGCATTCCTTGTCCATGTTTGGGCCATTGAGCATGCAGCCAAGCAAATGGATGCGGCTGCCCCATGGCAGAGCCGTCTCTACCCCTTTGCTACTTTCTCCATCGTCACTTCCCTAGGGTCTACTTTTTCTTGAAAACATCATCAGTGTGTATGTGCCAAGGCACATATGGGGATAGTAAACTGGATAGTAAAATGTCCGCACATGGACAGCAAGTGAGCATGATTAGAATGCTCAGAATATGAGACTTTCTCGTTTCTAAACTCTATTGGTCGTGACCTGCACCCAATCATGATACCTGTGGTCCTGCGGGCCATCTGTGCCCCAGATGGAAGGTAAATCCAAGACGGGTAAGTGCAAGTGCTGTCTCTAGGAGTGGTTGA
Organism: Neofelis nebulosa; assembly: GCF_028018385.1. NCBI lineage: Eukaryota > Metazoa > Chordata > Mammalia > Carnivora > Felidae > Neofelis > Neofelis nebulosa. Next base: position 54,229,504 of record NC_080797.1, on the reverse strand, counting down.
GCTGCTTTGCTTGGACCCACCTGCGACGTGCCCAGGCCGGTGGGAAAATGTATCCCTGGGCACAGGTCGAGTGAGTGACAGCTCTATGGCTCCTAAGTCAAAACAAGGAAATTGGTAGATAAAGAAACATGGGAGGGCCACAGAAGGAACGAGGTTCCATATGTCCGGATATTTCTCTGGGACACAGGCTCTGAATGGCACCCAGAGACAATGGTCTTTGTATACCAAAAAAAGGGCATTCATTGAAACGGAAATGAGAATGGCCAAAGTGATTCATTACTGAAGAGACGGGGACAAAGGTTAGAATGAAGTGTCTAGAATGACAATTTCTTGGCAAGTTCCTGCGTAAGGAGGAAGAACACCTGAGGCGAGAGACAAACTCAAACCCTAAAGGGAAAACATCTGGAAAGTCCAGTCTGCAATCGGTCTGCCTATGTGCTTCTGCAACAGAGGGACAGCTTCTGGCCTTGGCTGTTTTTCCTGCTGTTCCCATCAGGAGACAGAGGTAGCAAGGATTCAGGGGTAGTGGGTCCATGCTGCAGGCTGTCGCTCAAGTGTTTGCAACCGTTTCTGTTATGCATTTGATGGTGAAGGTCGACTCTGCACTGACCAGGTCCTGGAACATAGCTCGTATGCGTGGATTGTGTGCTCTTCAGAATCTGAGGCCAAGCAGTAAGTGCTCTCTGAGAGCAGGGCTATCTTTCCTGTGGGTTGTCAGAAAAAAATTTCCCTTGGTGGGCGCGGAAGCAGCGTGAGAAGTCACCATGCATGCCTGGGAGCTCACTGTGTGACTGACAGCCTCACTGGCTCACCCGGGCTGCAAACCAAGTCCTAGTTAGCACATAGCATTGGCATGGGAATGGCTCTAAGGACAACGAAAGTTTCCTTTCAGATGAGAATGGGAGAAGGCTGAGAGGGAAATGTGTCGTGCCATTTGCCCTTGTCCCAGACGTGAGGTCAACTGCCTTCCCACACCCTTTGGCCCTAACTACACACAAATATCCTCTGTTGGGTACCTTCCCCTGACCTACATCTCATGTTGTCAATTTAGATCTGGAAGGCATGTTGCAAGGCTCCTAGGGCCCAACTTATTGTGCTGTCACAAGAACTCATCCAGAATCCCCAATTAAAATCAGAGGGAATTGCTCTGAAACATGGGCCCTGATGTGTCCATGGAAGATTCTCATTTTAGAAAGGGTAAAAGGGGGCACCTGGATGACTCATTCCCCTAAACCTCAACTCTTGGCTTCTGCTCAGCTCATGGTCTCCCAGTTCTCGAGTTCGGGTCCCTAGTCGGGCTTCGTGCTGAGAGCTCGGAGCCAGGAGCCTTCTTCAGAGTCTTTTCTTTGTGTGTGTGTGTGTGTGTGTGTGTGTGTTTATTTTTTTATTTTGTTATTTTTTAATATATGAAATTTACTGTCAAATTGGTTTCCATACAACACCCAGTGCTTATCCCAAAAGGTGCCCTCCTCAATACCCATCAACCACCCTGCCCTCCCTCCCAACCCCATCAACCCTCAGTTTGTTCTCAGTTTTTAACAGTCTCTTATGCTTTGGCTCTCTCCCACTCTAACCTCTTTTTTTTTCCTTCTCCTCCCCCATGGGTTTCTGTTACGCTTCTCAGGATCCACATAAGAGTGAAACCATATTGTATCTGTCTTTCTCTGTATGGCTTATTTCACTTAGCATCACACTCTCCAGTTCCATCCACGTTGCTACAAAAGGCCATATTTCATTTTTTCTCATTGCCACGTAGTATTCCATTGTGTATATAAACCACAAGTTCTTTATCCATTCATCAGTTGATGGACATTTAGGCTCTTTCCATAATTTGGCTGTTGTTGAGAGTGCTGCTATAAACATTGGGGTACAAGTGCCCCTATGCATCAGTACTCCTGTATCCCTTGGATAAATTCCTAGCAGTGCTATTGCTGGGCCATAGGGTAGGTCTATTTTTAATTTTCTGAGGAACCTCCACACTGCTTTCGAGAGCGGCTGCACCAATTTGCATTCCCACCAACAGTGCAAGAGGGTTCCCGTTTCTCCACATCGTCTCCAGCATCTATAGTCTCCTGATTTCTTCATTTTGGCCACTCTGACTGGCGTGAGGTGGTATCTGAGTGAGGTTTTGATTTGTATTTTCCTGAGAAGGAGCAACGTTGAACATCTTTTCATGTGCCTGTTGGCCATCCGGATGTCTTCTTTAGAGAAGTGTCTATTCATGTTTTCTGCCCATTCCTTCACTGGGTTATTTGTTTTTCGGGTGTGGAGTTTGATGAGCTCTTTATACATTTTGGATACTAGCCCTTTGTCCCATGTGTCATTTGCAAATATCTTTTCCCATTCCTTTGGTTGCCTTTTAGTTTTGTTGGTTGTTTCCTTTGCTGTGCAGAAGCTTTTTATCTTCATAAGGTCCCAGTAATTCACTTTTGCTTTTAATTCCCTTGTCTTTGGGGATGTGCCGAGTAAGAGATTGCTACGGCTGAGGTCAGAGAGGTCTTTTCCTGCTTTCTCTTCTAAGGTTTTGATGGTTTCCTGTCTCACATTCAGGTTCTTTATCCATTTTGAGTTTATTTTTGTGAATGGTGTGAGAAAGTGGTCCAGTTTCAACCTTCTGCATGTTGCTGTCCAGTTCTCCCAGCACCATTTGTTAAAGAGACTGTCTTTTTTCCATTGGATGTTCTTTCCTGCTTTGTCAAAGATGAGTTGGCCATACGTTTGTGGGTCTAGTTCTGGGGTTTCTATTCTATTCCATTGGTCTATGTGTCTGTGTTTATGCCAATACCATGCTGTCTTGATGATGACAGCTTTGTAGTAGAGGCTAAAGTCTGGGATTGGGATGCCTCCTGCTTTGGTCTTCTTCTTCAAAATTACTTTGGCTCTTCGGGGCCTTTTGTGGTTCCATATGAATTGTAGGATTGCTTGTTCTAGATTCGAGAAGAATGCTGGTGCAATTTTGATTGGGATTGCATTGAATGTGTAGATAGCTTTGGGTAGTATTGACATTTTGACAATATTTATTCTTCCAATCCATGAGCAGGGAATGTCTTTCCATTTCTTTCTATCTTCTTCAATTACCTGCATAAGCTTTCTATAGTTTTCAGCATACAGATCTTTTACATCTTTGGTTAGATTTATCCCTAGGTATTTTATGCTTCTTGGTGCAATTGTGAATGGGATCAGTTTCTTTATTTGTCTTTCTGTTGCTTCATTGTTAGTGTATAAGAATGCAACTGATTTCTGTACAGTGATTTTGTATCCTGCAACTTTGCTGAATTCATGTATCTGTTCTAGCAGACTTTTGGTGCAGTCTATCGGATTTTCCATGTATAATATCATGTCATCTGCAAAAAGCGAAAGCTTGACTTCATCTTTGCCAATTTTGATGGCTTTGATTTCCTTTTGTTGTCTGATTGCTGATGCTAGAACTTCCAGCACTATGTTAAACAACAGCGGTGAGAGTGAGCATCTCTGTCGTGTTCCTGATCTCAGGGAAAAAGCTCTCAGTTTTTCCCCGTTGAGGATGATGTTAGCTGTGGGCTTTTCATAAATGGCTTTTATGATCTTCTAGTATGTTCCTTCTATCCAGACTTTCTCCAGGGTTTTTATTAAGAAAGGGTGCTGGATTTTGTCAAAGGCCTTTTCTGCTTCGATTGACAGGATCATATGGTTCTTCTCTTTTTTTTTTGTTAATGTGATGTATCACGTTGATCGATTTGCGAATGTTGAACCAGCCCTGCATGCCAGGAATGAATCCCACTTGATCATAGTGAATAATTCTTTTTATATGCTGTTGAATTCGATTTGCTAGTATCTTATTGAGAATTTTTGCATCCATATTCATCAGAGATATTGGTCTGTAGTTCTCTTTTTTTACTCGGTCTCTGTCTGGTTTAGGAATCAAAGTAATACTGGCTTCATAGAATGAGTCTGGAAGTTTTCCTTCCCTTTCTATTTCTTGGAATAGCTTGAGAAGGATAGGTATTATCTCTGCTTTAAACGTCTGGTAGAACTCCCCTGGGAAGCCATCTGGTCCTGGACTCTTATCTGTTGGGAGATTTGTGATAACCGGTTCAATTTCTTCGCTGGTTATGGGTCTGTTCAAGCTGTCTATTTCCTCCTGATTGAGTTTTGGAAGAGTGTGGGTGTTTAGGAATTTGTCCATTTCTTCCAGGTTGTCCAATTTGTTGGCATATAATTTTTCATAGTATTCCCTGATAATTGTTTGTATCTCTGAGGGATTGGTTGTAATAATTCCATTTTCATTCATGATGTTATCTATTTGGGTCATCTCCCTTTTCTTTTTGAGAAGCCTGGCTAGAGGTTTGTCAATTTTGTTTATTTTTTCAAAAAAACCAACTCTTGGTTTCGTTGATCTGCTCTACAGTTTTTTTAGATTCTATATTGTTTATTTCTGCTCTGATCTTTATGATTTGTCTTCTGCTGGGTTTAGGCTGCCTTTGCTGTTCTGCTTCTATTTCCTTTAGGTGTGCTGTTAGATTTTGTATTTGGGAGTTTTCTTGTTTCTTGAGATAGGCCTGGATTGCAATGTATTTTCCTCTCAGGACTGCCTTCGCTGCATCCCAAAGCGTTTGGATAGTTGTATTTTCATTTTCGTTTGTTTCCATATATTTTTTAATTTCTTCTCTAATTGCCTGGTTGACCCACTCCTTCGTCAGTAGGGTGTTCTTTCCGCTGCCGGAGGTTTGGCTCGGCAGAAGCACAGAGTTGGGTGTTTGCGCTGAGGGAGCAAGTTCCCTGGCAAGAACTGGTTTCCCTTTGGGATTCTGGCTGGGGTATGGGTGGGTGTGATGGCGCTGGCGAGCGCCTTTGTTCCCCGCCAAGCTGAGCTCTGCCGTCCCTGGGCTCAGCAGCTCTCCCTCCCTTTGTCCTCCAGCCTTCCCGCTTTCTGAACAGAGCTGTTAACTTATGACCTCCCAGACGCTAAGTCGCGCTTGCTGTCGGAACACAGTCCTTCTGGCCCCTCCGCTTATCCCAGCCAGACACGGGGACTCTGTTTGGCTGGCGAGCCGCCGCTCCACCCCGGCTCCCTCCCGCCAGGCCTTGGAGCACGCACCGCCTCGCCACCATTCCTACACTCTTCCGTGGGCATCTCGTCTGCTCTTGGCTCCGGAGACTCCGTTCTGCTAATCCTCTGGCGGTTTTCTGGGTTCTTAAGGCAGGTGTAGGTGGAATATAAGTGATCAGCAGGATGAGTGGTGAGCCCAGCGTCCTCCTACGCCGCCATCTTCCGGAACTCCTGCATCAGAGTCTTTGTCTCTCTCTCAGCCCTTTTCTGCTTGCAATGTCCCTCTCTCTCTCTCTTTATCTCACTCACTCTCTCAAAAGTGAAATAAATGTTTTAAACTGTTAAAAGATATGGGGCTACGGGGGCTCTTGGGTGACTCCCTGGTTCAACATTGCTTCATTGCTAAAGTCATGATCTTATGGTTTGCAAGCCCTCCCCCACCTCAGTTCTCTCCTGTGAGCAGGGAGACGCCTTGGGATCATCTGTCCCACTCTACCCCTCACTGCCTGCTCTCTCTGTCTCTGTCTGCCTCTCCTCTCTCTTCCTCTCTGTCTCTACCTCTGTCTGAAAAGTAATAACAACACACAAAAGAGAGGACAATGGTGGAATAGTTACATAGAGACACAGTGTTCCTATGAGAGATACAAATGGGATAATTTTGTGGATGAAATGGCTCCTACAATCTCCTGGCAAGCTGACTGTGTCAGGAATGAGAAACACCTATGGGCAAGGGCAAAGGGAAACGTCCACTGTTTGCAGTAGGAATCTTCATGGCAAGATACCTTATTCTTAATCGGGAAAGAGAAGAAAAGCCTCGGGAGTTCACTCTTTTCCTTTTGATCAAAGGAGAGAGGCAGCAGTGTTACCAGGGGCATGGTGTTGTGTTCAAGTGTTTTGAACTGGCCTGTGGTGCAGTAGTTCTTGAATGGTGTCGTTCAGTGCTAACAAGGTCCTCGCGACTGGTGCCCACTGGGGAGCCAACTGGTCTTCAGAGTGAAAGCATCCTTAACATGCAGGGAGGGAGACACGTTGGATAACGAACATTTCTTTTCTCAGCCAGCCAGACACCAAGTACTCCCAGGAAGGCAATCTTTCCTGGGGGATATCAGAAACTGATTGCTCTTGGTTTAGCCCAGACAAGAGTCAGAGCTCATTAGGAATGCCTGGGCACTCCCTATGTGGGGGATGGCCTCCTTGGCCTTGCCTGGGACCCAAGACGTAATTATCAATACAGCCAGGGAATTGGAATGGCTACACACATGGCCAAAGACTTTCATTTCAGCGGAGAATGAGATAAAGTTGAGAAGCAACTGTCCAGCTCCATGTGCCTCTTGTCCCAGAAGTAAGGATAGCTCCCTCCTGATCCCTCTGACCCTGGGTACACACATACATTCCTGCTGGGCACCTTGAAACGCCATGGGCTTATCTTTGCCAACAGGGTACTGAAAGGCAATTTATTTTATTTTATTTTATTTTATTTTATTTTATTTTACGTTTTGAGTTCCATCCAAATTAGTTAGCCTCTAGTGCAACAATGATTTCAAGAGTAGATTCCTTAACACTTCTTACCCAGTTAGCCCACACCCCCTCCCACAACACCTCCAGGGACCCTCTGTGTGCTCTCCATATTTAAGAGTCTCTTATGTTTTGGCCCCCTCCCTCTTTGGAGATTATTTGTGCCTCCCTTCCTTTATGTTCATCTGTTCTGTGTCTTCAAGGCCTCAGATGAGTGAAGTCGCTTGATAGTTGTGTTTCTCTGAATGACTACTTTCGCGTAACATAAAACCCTCTAGTTCTATCAATGTAGCTGCAAAAGGCAAGACGACATTCTTTGTGACTGCTGAGCAACACTCCATTGTATATATCGACCACACCTTCTTTATCCATTCATCCATCGACGGACATTTGGGCTCTTTCCATACTTTGGCTGTTGCTGACAGTGCTGTTAGAAAAGTTGGGGCACATGTGCCCTTCCGAAACAGCCTTCCTGTCTCCCTTGGATTAATACGTAGCAGTGCAATTGCTGGGTCGTAGGGAGGTTCCATTTTTAATTTTTTGAGTAATGTCCAGAGTGGCTGCCCCGCTTGCATTCCCACCAGCAATGCAAAGAGATCCTGTTTCTCCACAGCCTCGCCAACCTCAGATGTTGCCTCCGTTGTCAATGTTGGTCTTTCTGGCAGGTATAAGGTGGTATCCCGTTGTGGTTTTGGTGTGTCATTCCCTGATGATGAGTGATGTTGAGCATTTTTTTCATGTGTCGGGTGGCCATCTGCAAGTCTTCTTTGGAGCAGTGTCTCTTCATGTCTTTGGCTCATTTCTTCACTGGAGTGTTTGTTTTTGGGGTGTCGACTTTGATAAGTTCTTTCTAGATTTTGGATACGAACCCTTTATGTGATATGTCGTTGGCACATAGCTTCTCCCATTCTCTCGGTCACCCTTTAGTATTGACGACTGTTTCCTTCGCTGTGCAGAAGCGTGTTATTTTAATGAGGCCCCCATAGTGCATTTTCCCTTTTGCCTCCTGGAAGGCAATTTTTCAGCATATCCTGTGGCCCAGCATATCCCAGAGAGACAAGAACGGGGCCAGAATCCCTAGATAAACGTAGAGGAAATGGCTCTGGGACAGTGTGCCTGAATGGACAACAGGTACAACTGAGCTTGGTAAAGAGAACGAGGGTGGGGGAGAATACACAGAAGGCCAAAGTTCTTTATGAACCAAAGAAAATGGCATATACCAAAAAAAAATAAAAATGAGGCGACTACCAGAAACTCCTGGCAAGATGGTTGTCTCAGCAGAAAGAACACTGTGAGGGCTACAACAAAGGAGACCTCCTGCGTTGTTCCTTCAAAAGGGGATGGAACGTTTCTGGCTGTGCATTTTTTTTTCTTTTTTTCTTTTTTGCCCTCTCCTCTCAGACAGTCATGCTATACAGTTAGCAGCTTATAGGTTGTGGCTGACCCTCAAGTGTTTGGAAAGTGCCTCTGTTGTACTGTTGCTTGCATGGGCTCTTCCTGCACATTCTGCAGTGCCTGAAGGATTCTGCAAATGGGTGAATTGTCTACTCTTCAGAACGCGGGCATCTGTAGAAGATAGTGTTTCAATTCTGCTATTCCCATGCCAACTTGTCTTCAATATGTGTCTGTGTGGGGGGTGGGGTTAGGGGGGACAGGGGAGGTCAGTGGATCCTTCTGTGTAGCAGATACTGAATGCTTTCAGACAGCATTGGAGTAACATGGGAACTTTCCACCAATCCCTGGTTTTCCACTGAGTTATTGACAGGCCCATTGTGCCTAGTGGAAACCAGGATATAAATAGATGAACCACAAGGGATGGGCACATGGATGGCTCAGTCGGTTAAGGGGCTGAGTCGTGATTCAGCCCAGGTCATGATTTCATCCTTGTGAGGCCATGCCCCGCATCAGGCTTTGTGCTCACAGCATGGAGCCTACTTCAGGTCGGGTGTCTCCCCATTTCTGTCCTTACCCCACACCTGCTAGCTCTCTCTTTCTCTCTCTCTCTCTCTGTCTATCTCTGTCTCTCTCTCTCTCTCTCTCTCTCTCATTTCCTCTCAAACATGAAAAATGTTGGAAATCAGGTGTCACAAAGGAAAGCAAACAAGTGACAGAATGGGAATGGACACATGGAAGGCCATAGTTCCTCCTGACCTACGAGAACGAGAGCAAGCAAAGAATAGAGTGACTAGAAGAATCTATGTTAAGCTGGCTGTCCTCAGAATAGGAAGCACCTCTGCAGTGGGGAAGGGGGAATAAAACCCCTCTTTTTACCTGGTAGCCCAGTCCAGAAGAAATCTCCTTCTGGAGTTCAAATGAGAAAGGGATACTACTGAAAATGTACCGAATGGCTCACAGATTCCTTGTTGCAGAAGTAAGACTGGTTTTCTAACTCCTCTGGCCCCCGTACAGGCCAACATTCTGTGATGTGTCTCTCCACTTCTCTAGGTTTCCAGATGTTCGCATGGTTCTCAAACACACGAGATGAGAGGCCCCGTAGCCCAAAGTATCCCAGAGTCCAGAGAACTTGACCCAAACCCTCACCTAAAATGAGAAAGAATTGGTCCTAAAATCTGGCCGCAAATGCCTACCAGCTGAAATGTACTTTGAGAAAAGACCAGAAATGGACGTGGATACACAGAGGCCCAACGATCTTTCTTTCCCAGTAGACAAGGAAAAAGCAAAGGATAAAGCGACCAGCATAACCTCAAATGTAAGACACTCCAACGAGTTGCACCCAGACAAATGTCCCCTGACTAAACCTGATGCCCCAACTACAAGCAGTGTTTATCTAGAAGGTTGGTAAGCCCGGAATTCTTCTGGCCATTGCCTTGCCTCCTGACCTGTCCATCAAGTAGAGATGGACTCTACAGTATTCCTTCAGTGATGGAAGGTCTGCTTGTGGACCTTCAAGTGTTTGGAACCTGGCTCTGGTGCAGGTAGAACATCTGTAATGTGGAGCCTTGGTCTCCCTTGGAGCCATTGCCACCAATTTCATATTTTCCAAGCCCTGGGACACATTGCGGGATGCCTGGGCTTTCACTCCCTTCAGCCAAGCCGAGCCAAAGGTTGGCGCTAAGCTCTCGCTCTGGTCCTGTGCTATGGGAGAGCAAACAGTAACTTCCAGTGTAAGGAAGGATGTCCCTCTTGTCTCCCCTGAGTGCTTGGTGCTTGGCCAACTCGGGGTAAGGGCAGTGAAGGGTGGACCTCCCTCCATTTGGACTCACAGATGGTTGCCCTAAGCACACTATGCTTCTGGACCTGGGCAGCACAGAAGGGGCTCCTTCAAGGACCACTTCATCAGGTCCAGGTTCCAAACACGTGCCAAACATCTAGCAACAGAATGCCTTGCCTCTGCATCAAAGGTGCATCTCTTTCCTGATGGGAAGGACAGGACAAACCTGCAAATCCCTTTCTGCCTCTCTTTCTGCAGGAAGAAAACACACCTCCTGCAGAATTGCATGCTCAGGTGTAGCCATTGGAAGTTTCCTTTTACCATACTCGCACGGGTTTCTTCCTGCCCACACAGTCAGCCTGCCAGGCGATAGCAGGAGACCCTGAATTCTACCCATACCCGTTCACTTCTGTAATGAAAAGCTTTGGTTCTCGGGGTGTCAACTTGCATGTTATTGCTCTTGTGTTCCAACTAGGATCTGTCTGGGGGCCATTCTGAGCCAAAGCCTCAGAAATGTACTCTGAACTACATGTTTGCAGGATCCATGGGTCTGTGTCAGGTACACAGTCCAGGTCCAAAAATTGGTGTGGGGTTGCCAGTGAGTTCCTGAGCCAACTGACCACGATCAGTGTCTGGTATCCCAGACGGTAGCCCATCTGTCCCCGGTGGCTTGGTGCTTAGTCAGCCAGAGTCATGGCAGGGATGGGTAGCCAGCGGCTCACCCTCCCCTGGCTACCAGAGGTGCCTTCCCCCTGCTGAGTAGATGTCTCATGCACGTGCACTCTGCCTAATCCATTGCATGGTGCCCAAAGGGACGTTGTAGTAAATGTTGGAGCCAGGCCAGGTTCTAACCAGTTGATCATCAGCCTGAGGCCCCAAACAGCCACAGCTGAATCACTGCTGCCACTGTCCTCTGAAGGTAAGGGCAAGATACAGACCCAGGTCCAGGGAATTCCCTCTCTTTCTAAAGGAGGAAGGCAGGACCCTTGAACACAGAGCTCCCGGGTATAGCCAGTAAAGGGCCCCTTCACCAAAGCCCACAGGTGTTGCTTATCCCTGAGACAGCCAGCTTGCTAGCCTTTTGCTGTAGTCACTGCATTACCACCACAGCCCTTTCTGATTCCTACTTAAGACCTCTGGCCCTCCGTGAATCTATTTTAACCACTTTGCTCTAGTTTCAAAGTAGTTCCTCGTTGGGTGCATTCCTCCTTCCATGTTTTCAGAGGCTGGTCCCTGGTGTTCAGCTGGGTATCCTAGTCCCATTTTTGTGACCGTGTCTAGGTGAGGTCACAGGGTCCCTGGCAAGTTTCTGTCAAAACCATGCAGTCATTCAGGGGCCTAGGCCATTGGAAAGGCCCAGATTAGACCATTGGCAAGCTTTCTGGTCCAGAGGATGGAAAGGGGGCTCGCCACCTACTGTGTGGAGGGAACACGAAGCTACACAGCCCCTTTCCAGATTGACCCCATTCCTATTGAAATATTGAAAAATGAGGCCCTGGTTATGGCCACTCCCTTCCCAAGGCTCTATGTCTTGCTATTTCCCGTGTAAATTTAGGAGCCGGTGGAGATGTGACTCACTAAACCCACACCCAGGGACTGATTTTCACACCACCCTATGCGTGTTGGACATTGTCCCCAAGCAGGGCAAGCAGCCCCTGCTAATGGCTGTACTTGCACTGACTCAGACTTGGGTTTACCTTCCTTCTGGGGCACAGAGGGGCCAGTGGGACCCAGGGGGCATAGGTGGTGGGTGCAGGTCCCCAGCACAAGGAGGTTCCTGGGACAGGTGCCAAGGCATGAACAGCCCTGTGCGTCAAGGCAGTGCCCGAGCAACCTCAGTGGTCCAGCAAAGCCATTCGGTGCTCATGGTGTGGCAACCTTGGCATTGGCCTGTGCATTGCTGTCCTCCTTCAGCATACTCCACAATAGCCACAGTGAGAATACTGGCTGCAAGGACTAGGTCCACAGCCGCTCTTGCAAGGACTGTGGTAGAAGGCAGGGACTGGCACCTAGGCTGGAGACCATTGGGGCAAAACCTGATGTTTGCCTCCTTAGCAGTTCACTTCTCCCAGCCACTGTTTGGAGCACTAAAGGCCTCTCACATGGGTACCCTCACAGCAAATGGATAGTTATGGTGGGTTGTGTTGATGAAAGCCAGGATTAACCTATAAGAAGGATGTACTGAGTCGCGGTGTTGGCCAGCGTGCAATATGCCTGCAAGAAATGCAGAGGTTGGTAACAGCACAGCGTTGCCTCGTCTGTTCACATATCATTCAGGTGGCCCTGTTTAAAAATGAATAGATCTCGCCCTGAGTATCATTCAGAGAGTGTAACAACTCCCCGTTTTACGTTAGTTCTTGCCTTTTCCAGAGGCTTGAAAACGCGAGAGTCTCTGGTAGGGTGACGGAGATATAAGTCGTTGAGGGAGAGTCAATGCCGGTTGACCCATTATGATTAGGTGGAACTCTGGAGAATCCCAACACTCTACAGGAGAACGCTGAAAGCATTTGTTCTGTAGCTGTTGTCTAACTAAGGGGACTTAGCTCATCATAATTCGAGGTGCCCCCAGAGCACCCTCGTCCTTTCTTCTGGAGGCTGCGCCAAGGATGGCCCATGGGTCCAGCAGGCACCTACTCATTTCAGGCATTCCTTTTCCATGTTTGGGCCATTGAGCATGCAGCCAAGCAAATGGATGCGGCTGCCCCATGGCAGAGCTGTCTCTACCCCTTTGCTTCTTTCTCCCTAGTCACTTCCCTAGGGTCTCCTTTTCTTGAAAACATCATCAGTGTGTATGTGCCAAGGCACATGTGGGGAAAGTAAACTGGATAGTAAAATGACCGCACATGGACAGCAAGTGAGCATGATGAGAATGCTCAGAATATGAGACTTTCTCATTTCTAAACTCTATTGGTCGTGACCTGCACCCAATCATGATACCTGTGGTCCTGCGGGCCATCTGTGCCCCAGATGGAAGGTAAATCCAAGACGGGTAAGTGCAAGTGCTGTCTCTAGGAGTGGTTGAGCTGCTTTGCTGGGCCCCACCTGCGACGTGCCCAGGCCGGTGGGAAATTATATCCCTAGGCACGGGTCGAGTGAGTGACAGCTCTATGGCTCCTACGTGATAACAGGGAAATTGGTAGATAAAGAAACATGGGAGGGCCACAGGAGGACCCAGGTTCCACATGTCCGGATATTTCTCTGGGAAACAGGCTCTGAATGACACCCAGAGACAAGGGTCTTTGTATACCGAAAAAACGGGATTCATGGAAACGGAAAAGCGAATGGCCAAAGTGATTCATTACTGAAGATACGGGGACGCAGGTTAGAATGAAGTGTCTAGAAGGACAATTTCCTGGCAAGGTCCTGCGTAGGGAGGAAGAACACCGGAGGCGAGAGAAAAACTAAAACTCTCTGGAAAAGGGAAAACCTCTGGAAAGTCCAGTCTGCAATGGGTCTGCCTGTGTCCTTCTGCAACAGAGGGACAGCTTCTGGCCTTGGCTGATTTTCCTGCCGTTCCCATCAGGAGACAGAGGCAGCAGGGATTCAGGGGTAGTAGGTCCATGCTCCAGGCTGTCGCTCAAGTGTTTGCAAACGTTTCTGTTATGCATTCGATGGCGAAGGGCCACTGTCTGCACTGCCCAGGTCCTGGAACATAGCTCGTATGCGTGGATTGTGTGCTCTTCAGAATCTGAGGCCAAGCAGTAAGTGCTCTCTGAGAGCAGGGCTATCTTTCCTGTGGGTTGTCAGAAAAGAATTTCCCTTGGTGGGCAGGGAAGCAGCGTGAGAACTCACCATGCATGCCTGGGAGCTCACTGTGTGACTGACAGCACCACTGGCTCACCCGGGCTGCAAACCAAGTCCTAGTTAGCACATAGCACTGGCATGGGAATGGCTCTAAGGACAACGAATGTTTCCTTTCAGATGAGAATGGGAGAAGGCTGAGAGGGAAATGTGTCGCGCCATTTGCCCTTGTCCCAGACGTGAGGTCAACTTCCTTCCCACACACTTTGGCCCTAACTACACACAAATATCCTCTGTTGGGTACCTTCCCCTGAGCTACATCTCATGTTGTCAATTTAGATCTGGAAGGCATGTTGCAAGGCTCCTAGGGCCCAACTTATTGTGCTGTCACAAGAACTCATCCAGAAACCCCAATTAAAATCAGAGGGAATTGCTCTGAACCATGGGCCCTGATGTGCCCATGGAAGATTCTCATTTTAGAAAGGGTAAAAGGGGGCACGTGGATGACTCATTCCCCGAAACCTCAACTCTTGGCTTCTGCTCAGGTCATGGTCTCCCAGTTCTCGAGTTCGGGTCCCTAGTCGGGCTTTGTGCTGAGAGCTCGAAGCCTGGAGCCTGCTTCAGAGTCTTTGTGTCTCTCTCAGCCCTTTTCTGCTTGCAATTCCCTCTCTCCTCTCTTTCTCTCACTCACTCTCTCAAAAGTGAAATAAATGTTTTAAACTGTTAAAAGACATGGGGCTACGGGGGCTCTTGGGTGACTCATTGGTTCAACATTGCTTCATTGCTAAAGTCATGATCTTATGGTTTGCAAGCCCTCCCCACCTCAGTTCTCTCCTGTGAGCAGGGAGACACCTTGGTATCATCTGTCCCACTCTACCCCTCACTGCCTGCTCTCTCTGTCTCTGTCTGCCTCTCCTCTCTCTTCCTCTCTGTCTCTCCCTCTGTCTGAAAAGTAATAAAAACACACAAAAGAGAGGAAAATGGTAGAATAGGTACATAGAGACACAGTGTTCCTATGAGAGATGCAAATGGGATAATTCTGTGGATGAAATGGCTCCTACAATCTCCTGGCAAGCTGACTGTGTCAGGAATGAGAAACACCTATGGGCAAGGGCAAAGGGAAACCTCCACTGTTTGCAGTAGGAGTCTTCATGGCAAGATACCTTATTCTTACTCGGGAAAGAGAAGAAAAGCTTCGGAAGTTCACTCTTTTCCTTTTGATCAAAGGAGAGAGGCAGCAGTGTTACCAGGGGCGTGGTGTTGTGTTCAAGTGTTTTGAACTGGCCTGTGGTGCAGTAGTTCTTGAATGGTGTCTTTCAGTGCTAACAAGGTCCTCGCGACTGGTGCCCACGGGGAGCCAACTGGTCCTCAGAGTGAAAGCATCCTTAACATGCAGGGAGGGAGACACGTTGGCTAACGAACATTTCTTTTCTCAGCCAGCCAGACACCAAGTACTCCCAGAAAGGCAATCTTTCCTGGGGTATATCAGAAACTGATTGCTCTTGGTTTAGCCCAGACAAGAGTCAGAGCTCATTAGGAATGCCTGGGCACTCCCTATGTGGGGGATGGCCTCCTTGGCCTTGCCTGGGACCCAACACGTAATTGTCAATACAGCCAGGGAATTGGAATGGCTACACACATGGCCAAAGGCTTTCATTTCAGCGGAGAATGAGATAAAGTTGAGAAGCAACTGTCCAGCTCCATGTGCCTCTTGTCCCAGAAGTAAGGATAGCTCCCTCCTGATCCCTCTGACCCTGTGTACACATATGCATTCCTGCTGGGCACCTTGAAACGCCCTGGGCTTATCTTTGCCAACAGGGTACTGAAAGGCAATTTATTTTCTTTTCTTTTCTTTTCTTTTACGTTTTGAGTTCCATCCAAATGAGTTAGCCTCTAGTGCAACAATGATTTCAAGAGTAGATTTCTCGGGGCGCCTGAGTGGCTTGGTCGGTTGGGTGTCCGACTTTGGCTCAGGTCACGATCTCACGGTCCGTGAGTTCGAGCCCCGCGTCGGACTCTGGGCTGACAGCTCAGAGCCTGGAGCCTGCTTCAGATTCTGTGTCTCCCTCTCTCTCTGCCCCTCCCCTGTTCATGCTCTGGCTCTCTCTGTCTCAAAAATAAATAAACGTCAAAAACAATATTTGTAAAAAAAAAATAATTAAAAGGGTAGATTCCTTAACACTTTTTACCCTGTTAGCCCACACCCCCTCCCACAACACCTCCAGGGACCCTCTGTGTCTTCTCCATATTTAAGAGTCTCTTATGTTTTGGCCCCCTCCCTCTTTGTACATTATTTGTGCCTCCCTTCCTTTATGTTCATCTGTTCTGTGTCTTAAAGGCCTCAGATGAGTGAAGTCGCTTGATAGTTGTGTTTCTCTGACTGACTACTTTCGCATACCATAAAACCCTCTAGTTCTATCAGTGTATCTGTAAAAGGCAAGATGACATTCTCTGTGACTGCTGAGCAACACTCCATTGTATATATCGACCACACCTTCTTTATCCATTCATCCATCGATGGACATTTGGGCTCTTTCCATACTTTCGCTGTTGCGGACAGTGCTGTTATAAAAGTTGGGGCGCATGTGCCCTTCCAAAACAGCCTTCCTGTCTCCCTTGGATACATACCTAGTAGTGCAATTGCTGGGTCGTAGGGAGGTTCCATTTTTAATTTTTTGAGTAATGTCCAGAGTGGCTGCCCCGCTTGCATTCCCACCAGCAATGCAAAGAGATCCTGTTTCTCCACAGCCTCGCCAACCTCAGATGTTGCCTCCATTGTCAATGTTGGTCTTTCTGGCAGGTATAAGGTGGTATCCCGTTGTGGTTTTGATGTGTAATTCCCTGATGATGAGTGATGTTGAACATTTTTTTCATGTGTCGGGTGGCCATCTGCAAGTCTTCTTTGGAGCAGTGTCTCTTCATGTCTTTGGCTCATTTCTTCACTGGAGTGTTTGTTTTTGGGGTGTCGACTTTGATAGGTTCTTTCTAGATTTTGGATACGAACCCTTTATCAGATATGTCGTTGGCACATAGCTTCTCCAATTCTCTCGGTCGCCCTTTAGTATTGAGGACTGTTTCCTTCGCTGTGCAGAAGCGTGTTATTTTGATGAGGCCCCAATAGTGCATTTTCCCTTTTGCCTCCTGAAAGGCAAATTTTCAGCATATCCCGTGGCCCAGCATATTGCAGAGTGCCAAGAACGGGGCCAGAATCCCTAGATAAACGTAGAGGAAATGGCTCTGGGACAGTGTGCCTGAATGGACAACAGGGACCACTGAGCTTGGACAATAGCACCAGGGTGGGGGAGAATACACAGAAGGCCAATGTTATTTATGACCCAAAGAGAATGGCATATAGCAAAAAAAAAAAAAAAAAAAAAATGAAGCCAGTAGCAGATTCTCCTGGCAAGATGGTTGTCTCAGCAGTAAGAACACTGTGGGGGGCTACAACAATGGAGACCTCCTGCGTTTTTCCTTAAAAAGGAGATGGAAAGTTTCTGGCATTGGATTTTTCTTTTTTTTTTCGTTTTTGCCCTCTCCTCTGAGACAGTCATGCTATACAGTAAGGAGCTTGTAGGTTGTGGCTGACCCTCAAGTGTTTGGAAAGTGCATCTTTTGTACTGGTGCTTGCATGGGCTCCTCCTGCACATTCTGCAGGGCCTGAAGGGTTCTTCAAATGGGTGAACTGTCTACTCTTCAGAACGCGAGCATCTGTAGAAGACAGTGTTGTAATTCTGCTATTCCCATGCCAACTTGTCTTCAATATGTGTCTGTGCGGGAGAGGGGGGTAGGGGGGACAGGGGAGGTCAGTGGATCCTTTTGTGTAGCAGATACTGAATGCTTTCAGACAGCATTGGAGCAACATGGGAACTTTCCTCCAATCCCTGGGTTTCCACGGAGTTATTGACAGGCCCATTGTGCCTAGTGGAAACCAGGATATAAATAGATGAACCACAAGGGAGGGGCACATGGATGGTTCATTCGGTTAAGAGGCTGAGCCGTGGTTTCAGCTCAGGTCATGATTTCATCCTTGTGAGGCCATGCCCCGCATCAGGCTTTGTGCTCACAGCATGGAGCCTGCTTTGGGTCGGGTGTCTCCCTCTTTCTGTCCCTACCCCACACCTGCTAGCTCTCTCTCTCTCTCTCTGTCTCTCTCTCTCTGTCTCTCTCTCTCTCTCATTCCCACTCAAAAATGAAAAATGTTTGAAATCAGGATTCACAAAGGAAAGCAAACCAGTGACAGAGTGGGAATGGACACATGGAAGGCCAAAGTTCCTCCTGAACTACGAGAACTAGAGGAAGCAAAGAATAGAGTGACTAGTAGAATCTATGTGAAGCTGGCTGTCCTCAGAATAGGAAGCACCTATGCAGTGGGTAAAGGGGAATAAAACCCCTGTTTTTACTTGGAAGCCCAGTCCAGAGGAAATGTCCTTCTGGAATTCAAATGAGAACGGGATACAACTGAAAAAGTGCCGTATGGCTCACAGTTTCCTTGTTGCAGAAGTAAGACTGGTTTTCTAACTCCTCTGGGCCCGCATACAGGCCTACATTCTGTGCTGGGCCCCTCCACTGCGCTACGTTTCCTGATGTTCGCATGGTTCTCAAACACACGAGATGAGAGGCCCCGTAGCCCAAAGTATCCCAGAGTCCAGAGAACTTGACCCAAACCCTCAACTAAAATGAGAAAGAATTGATCCTAAAATCTGGCCCCACATGCCTACCAGCTGAAATGTACTTTGAGAAAAGACCAGAAATGGACGTGGATACACAGAGGCCCAACGATCTTTCTTACCCAGTAGACAAGGAAAAAGCAAAGGATAAAGCGACGAGCATAACCTCAAATGTAAGACACTCCAACGAGTTGCACCCAGACAAATGTCCCCTGACTAAACCTGATGCCCCAACTGCAAGCAGTGTTTATCTAGAAGGTTGGTAAGCCTGGAATTCTTCTGGCCATTGCCTTGCCTCCTGCCCTGTCCATCAAGTAGAGATGGACTATACAGTATTCCTTCAGTGATTGAAGGTCTGCTTGTGGACCTTCAAGTGTTTGGAACCTGGCTCTGGTGCAGGTAGAGCATCTGTAATGTAGAGCCTTGGTCTCCCTTGGAGCCATTGCCACCAATGTGTTATTTTCCAAGCCTTGGGACACATTGCGGGATGCCTGGGCTTTCACTGCCTTCACCCAAGCCGAGCCCAAAGGTTGGCGCTAAGCTCTCGCTCTGGTCCTGTGCTATGGGAGAGCAAACAGTAACTTCCAGTGTAAGGAAGGATGTCCCTCTTGTCTCTCCCTGAGTGCTTGGTGCTTGGCCAACTCGGGGTAAGGGCAGTGAAGGGTGGACCTCCCTTCATTTCGACTCCCAGATGGTTCCCCTAGGCACACTAAGCTTCTGGACGTGGGCAGCACAGAAGGGGCTCCTTCAAGGACCACTGCATCAGGTCCAGGTTCCAAACACGTGCCAAACATCTAGCAGCAGAACCCCTTGCCTCTGCATCAATGTTGCATCTCTTTCCTGATGGGAAGGACAGGACAAACCAGCAAATCCCTTTCTGCCTCTCTTTCTGAAGGAAGAAAACACACCTCCTGCAGAACTGCATGCTCAGGTGTAGCCAATGGAGGTTTCCTTTCACCACACCCTCACGAGTTTCTTCCTGCCCACACAGTCAGCCTGCCAGGCGATAGCAGGAGGCCCTGAATTCTAACCCTACCCATTCCCTTCTGTAATGAAAAGCTTTGGTCCTCGGGGTGTCAACTTGCATGGTATTGCTCTTGTGTTCAAACTATTATCTGTCTGGGGGCCATTCTGAGCCAGAGCCTCAGAAATATACTCTGAACCACATTTTTGCAGGATCCATGGGTCTGTGTCAGGTACACAGTCCAGGTCCAAAAATTGGTGTGGGGTTGTCAGTGAGTTCCTGAGCCAATTGACCACGATCAGTGTCTGGTATCCCAGACGGTAGCCCGTCTGTCCCCGGGGGCTTGGTGCTTAGTCAGCTAGAGTGATGGCAGGGATGGGTAGCCAGCTGGTCACCCTCCCCTGGCTACCAGAGGTGCCTTCCTCCTGCTGAGTAGATGGCTCATGCATGTGCACTCTGCCTAAGCCCCTGGATGGTGCCCAAAGGGACGTTGTAGTAAATGTTGGAGCCAGGCCAGGTTCTAACCAGTTGATCATCAGCCTGGGGCCCCAAACAGCCACAGCGGAATCACTGCTGCCACTGTCCTCTGAAGGAAAGGGCAAGAAACAGACCCAGGTCCAGGGAATTCCCTCTCTTTCTAAAGGAGGATGGCAGGCCACTTGTTCACAGAGCTCCCGGGTATAGCCAGTAAAGGACCCCTTCACCAAAGCCCACAGGTGTTGCTTATCCCTGAGACAGCCAGCTTGCTAGCCTTTTGCTGTAGTCACTGCATTACCACCACAGCCCTTTCTGATTCCTACTTAAGACCTCTGGCCCTCCGTGAATCTATTTTCACCACTTTGCTCTCGTTTCAAAGTAGTTCCTCGTTGGGTGCATTCCATCTTCCATGTTTTCAGAGGCTGGTCCCTGGTGTTCATCTGGGTATCCTAGTCCCATTTTTGTGACCGTGTCTAGGTTAGGTCACAGGGTCCCTGGCAAGTTGCTGTCAAAACCATGCAGTCATTCAGGGGCCTAGGCCATTGGAAAGGCCCAGATTAGACCATTGGCAAGTTTTCTGGTCCAGAGGATGCAAAGGGGGCTCGCCACCTACTGTGTGGAGGGAACACGAAGCTACACAGCCCCTTTCCAGATTGACCCCATTCCTATTGAAATACTGAAAAATGAGGCCCTGGTTATGGCCACTCCGTTCCCAAGGCTCTATGTCTAACTATGTCCCCGTGTAGATTTAGGAGCCATTGGAGCTGTGACGCACTCAACCCACACCCAGGGATTGATTTTCACACCACCCTATGCGTGTTGGACATGGTCCCCAAGCAAGGCAAGCCAGCCCCTGCTAATGGGTGTACTTGAACTGACTCAGACTTGGGTTTACCTTCCTTCTGGGGCACAGAGGGGCCAGTGGGACCCAGGGGGCATAGGTGGTGGGTGCAGGTCCCCAACACAAGGAGGTTCCTGGGACAGGTGCCAAGGAATGAACAGCCCTGTGCGTCAAGGCAGTGCCCGAGCAACCTCAGTGGTCCAGCAAAGCCATTCGGTGCTCATGGTGTGGCAACCTTGGAATTGGCCTGTACATTGCTGTCCTCCTTCAGCATACTCCACAATAGCCACAGTGAGAGTTCTGGCTGCAAAGACTGGGTCGACAGCCGCCCTTGCAAGGACTGTGGTAGAAGGCAGGGACTGGCACCTAGGGTGGAGCCGATTGGGGCAGCACCTGGTGTTTGCCTCCTTACCAGTTCACTTCTCCTAGCCCCTGTTTGGAGCACTAAAGGCCTCTCACATGTGTACCCTCACAGCAAATGGATAGTTATGGTGGGTTGTGTTGATTAAAGCCAGGATTCACCTATAAGAAGGATGTACTGAGTCGCAGTGTTGGCCAGGGTACAATATGCCTGAAGAAATGCAGAGGTTGGTAACAGCACAGCGTTGCCTCGTCTGTTCACATATCATTCAGGTTGCCCTGTTTTAAAACGAATAGATCTTGCCCTGAGTATCATTCAGAGAGTGTAACAACTTCCCATTTTACGTTAGTTCTTGCCTTTTCCAGAGGCATAAAACGCGAGAGGCTCTGGTGGGGTGACGGAGATATAAGTCGTTGAGGGAGAGCCAAGGCCAGTAGACCCATTATGATTAGATGGAACTCTGGAGAGTCCCAACACTCTACAGGAGAACGCTGAAAGCATTTGTTCTGTAGCTGTTGTCTAACTAAGGGGACTTAGCTCATCATAATTCGAGGTGCCCCCAGAGCACCCTCGTCCTTTCTTCTGGAGGCTGCGCCAAGGATGGCCCATGGGTCCAGCAGGCACCTACTCATTTCAGGCATTCCTTGCCCATGTTTGGGCCATTGAGCATGCAGCCAAGAAAATGGATGCGGGTGCCCCATGGCAGAGCTGTCTCTACCCCTTTGCTTCTTTCTCCCTCATCACTTCCTTAGGGTCTACTTTTTCTTGAAATCATCATCAGTGTGTATGTGCCAAGGCACATGTGGGGATAGTAAACTGGATAGTAAAATGACCGCACATGGACAGCAAGTGAGCATGATTAGAATGCTCAGAATATGAGACTTTCTCATTTCTAAACTCTATTGGTCGTGACCTGCACCCAACATGATACCTGTGGTCCTGCGGGCCATCTGTACCCCAGATGGAAGGTAAATCCACGACGGGTAAGTGCAAGTGCTGTCTCAAGGAGTGGTTGAGCTGCTTTGCTGGGCCCCACCTGCGACGTGCCCAGGCCGGTGGGAAAATGTATCCCTGGGCACGAGTCGAGTGAGTGACAGCCCTATGGCTCCTAAGTCAAAACAGGGAAATTGGTAGATAAAGAAACATGGGAGGGCCACAGGAGGACCCAGGTTCCACATGTCCGAATATTTCTCTGGGACACAGGCTCTGAATGGCACCCAGAGACAAGGGTCTTTGGATACCGAAAAAAGGGTATTCATGGAAACGGAAATGCGAATGGCCAAAGTGATTCATTACTGAAGAGACGGGGACGCAGGTTAGAATGAAGTGTCTAGAATAACAAATTCCTGGCAAGGTCCTGCGTAAGGAGGAAGAACACCTGAGGCGAGAGAAAAACTCAAACTCTAAAGGGAAAACCTCTGGAAAGTCCAGTCTGCAATGGGTCTGCCTATGTCCTTCTGCAACAGAGGGACAGCTTCTGGCCTTGGCTGTTTTTCCTGCCGTTCCCATCAGGAGACATAGGCAGCAGGGATTCAGGGGTAGTGGGTCCATGCTCCAGGCTGTCGCTCAAGTGTTTGCAACCGTTTCTGTTATGCATTCGATGGTGACAGGCCACTGTCTGCACTGACCAGGTCCTGGAAAATAGCTCGTATGCGTGGATTGTGTGCTCTTCAGAATCTGAGGCCAAGCAGTAAGTGCTCTCTGAGAGCAGGGCTATCTTTCCTGTGTGTTGTCAGAAAAAAATTTCCCTTGGGGGGCACGGAAGCAGCGTGAGAACTCACCATGCATGCCTGGGAGCTCACTGTGTGACTGACAGCCTCACTGGCTCACCCGGGCCGCAAACCAAGTCCTAGTTAGCACATAGCATTGGCATGGGAATGGCTCTAAGGACCACGAAAGTTTCCTTTCAGATGAGAATGGGAGAAGGCTGAGAGGGAAATGTGTCGCGTCATTTGCCCTTGTCCCAGACGTGAGGTCAACTGCCTTCCCACACACTTTGGCCCTAACTACACACAAATATCCTCTGTTGGGTACCTTCCCCTGACCTACATCTCATGTTGTCAATTTAGATCTGGAAGGCATGTTGCAAGGCTCCTAGGGCCCAACTTATTGTGCTGTCACAAGAACTCATCCAGAATCCCCAATTAAAATCAGAGGGAATTGCTCTGAACCATGGGCCCTGATGTGCCCATGGAAGATTCTCATTTTAGAAAGGGTAAAAGGGGGCACGTGGATGACTCATTCCCCTAAACCTCAACTCTTGGCTTCTGCTCAGGTCATGGTCTCCCAGTTCTCGAGTTCGGGTCCCTAGTCGGGCTTCGTGCTGAGAGCTCGAAGCCTGGAGCCTGCTTCAGAGTCTTTGTCTCTCTCTCAGCCCTTTTCTGCTTGCATTTCCCTCTCTCTCTCTTTCTCTCACTCACTCTCTCAAAAGTGAAATAAATGTTTTAAACTGTTAAAAGATATCGGGCTACGGGGGCTCTTGGGTGACTCACTGGTTCAACATTGCTTCATTGCTAAAGTCGTGATCTTATGGTTTGCAAGCCCTCCCCCACCTCAGTTCTCTCCTGTGAGCAGGGAGACACCTTGGGATCATCTGTCCCACTCTACCCATCACTGCCTGCTCTCTCTGTCTCTGTCTGCCTCTCCTCTCTCTTCCTCTCTGTCTCTACCTCTGTCTGAAAAGTAATAACAACACACAAAAGAGAGGACAATGGTGGAATAGTTACATAGAGACACAGTGTTCCTATGAGAGACACAAATGGGATAATTTTGTGGATGAAATGGCTCCTACAATCTCCTGGCAAGCTGACTGTGTCAGGAATGAGAAACACCTATGCGCAAGGGCAAAGGGAAACCTCCACTGTTTGCAGTAGGAATCTTCATGGCAAGATACCTTATTCTTAATCGGGAAAGAGAAGAAAAGCCTCGGGTGTTCACTCTTTTCCTTTTGATCAAAGGAGAGAGGCAGCAGTGTTACCAGGGGCGTGGTGTTGTGTTCAAGTGTTTTGAACTGGCCTGTGGTGCAGTAGTTCTTGAATGGTGTCGTTCAGTGCTAACAAGGTCCTCGCGACTGGTGCCCACGGGGGAGCCAACTGGTCTTCAGAGTGAAAGCATCCTTAACATGCAGGGAGGGAGACACGTTGGCTAACGAACATTTCTTTTCTCAGCCAGCCAGACACCAAGTACTCCCAGGAAGGCAATCTTTCCTGGGGGATATCAGAAACTGATTGCTCTTGGTTTAGCCCAGACAAGAGTCAGAGCTCATTAGGAAAGCCTGGGCACTCCCTATGTGGGGGATGGCCTCCTTGGCTTTGCCTGGGACCCAAGACGTAATTATCAATACAGCCAGGGAATTGGAATGGCTACACACACGGCCAAAGGCTTTCATTTCAGCGGAGAATGAGATAAAGTTGAGAAGCAACTGTCCAGCTCCATGTGCCTCTTGTCCCAGAAGTAAGGATAGCTCCCTCCTGATCTCTCTGACCCTGTGTACACACATACATTCCTGCTGGGCACCTTGAAACACCATAGGCTTATCTTTGCCAACAGGGTACTGAAAGGCAATTTATTTTATTTTATTTTATTTTATTTTATTTTATTTTATTTTACGTTTTGAGTTCCATCCAAATTAGTTAGCCTCTAGTGCAACAATGATTTCAAGAGTAGATTCCTTAACACTTCTTACCCAGTTAGCCCACACCCCCTCCCACAACACCTCCAGGGACCCTCTTTGTGTTCTACATATTTAAGAGTCTCTTATGTTTTGGCCCCCTCCCTCTTTAGACATTATTTGTGCCTCCCTTCCTTTATCTTCATCTGTTCTGTGTCTTAAAGGCCTCAGATGAGTGAAGTCGCTTGATAGTTGTGTTTCACTGACTACTTTCGCGTACCATAAAACCTTCTAGTTCTATCAATGTAGCTGCACAAGGCAAGATGACATTCTTTGTGACTGATGAGCAACACTCCATTGTATATATCGACCACACCTTCTTTATCCATTCATCCATCGATGGACATTTGGGCTCTTTCCATACTGTGGCTGTTGCTAACAGTGCTGTTATAAAAGTTGGGGCGCATGTGACCGTTCGAAACAGCCTTCCTGTCTCCCTTGGATAAATACCTAGTAGTGCAATTGCTGGGTCGTAGGGAGGTTCCATTTTTGATTTTTTGAGTAATGTCCAGGGTGGCTGCCCCGCTTGCATTCCCACCAGCAATGCAAAGAGATCCTGTTTCTCCACAGCCTCGCCAACCTCAGATGTTGCCTCCGTTGTCAATGTTGGTCTTTCTGGCAGGTATAAGGTGGTATCCCGTTGTGGTTCTGATGTGTAATTCCCTGATGATGAGTGATGTTGAGCATTTTTTTCATGTGTCGGGTGGCCATCTGCAAGTCTTCTTTGGAGCAGTGTCTCTTCATGTCTGTGGCTCATTTCTTCACTGGAGTGTTTGTTTTCGGGGTGTCGACTTTGATAAGTTCTTTCTAGATTTTGGATACGAACCCTTTATCTGATATGTCGTTGGCACATAGCTTCTCCCATTCTCTCGGTCGCCCTTTAGTATTGAGGACTGTTTCCTTCGCTGTGCAGAAGCGTGTTATTTTGATGAAGCCCCGATAGTGCATTTTCACTTTTGCCTCCTGAAAGGCAATTTTTCAGCATATCCTGTGGCCCAGCATATCCCAGAGTGACAAGAACGGGGCCAGAATCCCTAGATAAATGTAGAGGAAATGGCTCTGGGACAGTGTGCCTGAATGGACAACAGGGACAACTGCGCTTGGAAAAGAGCACCAGGGTGGGGGAGAATACACAGAAGGCCAAAGTTCTTTATGAACCAAAGAGAATGGCATATAACAAAAAATAAATGACGCGACTAGCAGAATCTCCTGGCAAGATGGTTGTCTCAGCAGTAAGAACACTGTGGGGGCTACAACAAAGGAGACCTCCTGCGTTGTTCCTTCCAAAAGAGATGGAAAGTTTCTGGCATTGGATTTTTCTTTTTTTTTTTCTTTTTTGCCCTCTCCTCTGAGACAGTCATTCTATACAGTTAGCAGCTTGTAGGTTGTGGCTGACCCTCAAGTGTTTGGAAAGTGCCTCTGTTGTACTGGTGCTTGCATGGGCTATTCCTGCACTTTCTGCAGGGCCTGAAGGATTCTGCAAATGGGTGAACTGTCTACTCTTCAGAACGCGGGCATCTGCAGAAGAGAGTGTTTCAGTTCTGCTATTCCCATGCCAACTTGTCTTCAATATGTGTCTGTGCGAGGGGGGATGTGTAGGTGGGACAGGGGAGGTCAGTGGATCCTTTTGTGTAGCAGATACTGAATGCTTTCAGACAGCATTGGAGCAACATGGGAACTTTCAACCAATCCCTGGTTTTCCACTGAGTTATTGACAGGCCCATTGTGCCTAGTGGAACCTGTATATAAATAGATGAACCACAAGGGATGGGCACATGGATGGCTCAGTCGGTTAAGTGGCTGAGCCGTGATTTCAGCTCAGGTCATGATTTCATCCTTGTGAGGCCATGCCCCGCATCAGGCTTTGTGCTCACAGCATGGAGCCTGCTTCGTGTTGGGTGTCTCCCTATTTCTGTCCCTACCCCACCCCTAATAGCACTCTCTCTCCCTCTGTCTCTCTCTCTGTGTCTCTCTCTCTCTCATTCCCACTCAAAAATGAAAAATGTTTGAAATCAGGATTCAGAAAGGAAAGCAAACCAGTGACCGAATGGGAATGGACACATGGAAGGCCAAAGTTCCTCCTGAACTAGGAGAACGAGAGTAAGCAAAGAGTAGAGTGACTAGTAGAATTTATGTGAAGCTGGCTGTCCTCAGAATAGGAAGCACCTCTGCAGTGGGGAAGGGGGAATACAACCCCTGTTTTTACCTGGAAGCCCAGTCCAGAGGAAATCTCCTTCTGGAATTCAAATGAGAACGGGATACAACTGAAACAGTACCGTATGGCTCACAGTTTCCTTGTTGCAGAAGTAAGACTGGTTTTCTAACTCCTCTGGGCCCGCATACAGGCCAACATTCTGTGCTGGGCCCCTCCACTGCGCTACGTTTCCTGATGTTCGCATGGTTCTCAAACACACGAGATGAGAGGCCCCGTAGCCCAAACTATCCCAGAGTCCAGAGAACTTGACCCAAACCCTCACCTAAAATGAGAAAAAACTGGTCCTAATATCTGGCCCCAAATGCCTACCTGCCGAAATGTACTTTGAGAAAAGACCAGAAATGGTCGTGGATACACAGAGGCCCAACGATCTTTCTTACCCAGTAGACAAGGAAAAAGCATAGGATAAAGCGACGAGCATAACCTCAAATGTAAGACACTCCAACGAGTTGCACCTAGAGAAATGTCCCCTGACTAAACCTGATGCCCCAACTGCAAGCAGTGTTTATCTAGAAGGTTGGTATGCCCGGAATTCTTCTGGCCATTGCCTTTCCTCCTGTCCTGTCCATCAAGTATAGATGGACTCTACAGTATTCCTTCAGTGATTGAAGGTCTGCTTGTGGACCTTCAAGTGTTTGGATCCTGGCTCTGGTGCAGGTAGATCATCTGTAATGTAGAGCCTTGGTCTCCCTTGGAGCCATTGCCACCAATGTGTTATTTTCCAAGCCTTGGGACACATTGCGGGATGCCTGGGCTTTCACTCCCTTCACCTAAGCCGAGCCCAAAGGTTGGCACTAAGCTCTCGCTCTGGTCCTGTGCTATGGGAGAGCAAACAGTAACTTACAGTGTAAGCAAGGATTTCCCTCTTGTCTCTCTCTGAGTGCTTGGTGCTTGGCCAGCTCTGGGAAAGCGCAGTGAAGGGTGGACCTCCCTTCATTTGGACTCACAGATGGTTCCCCTGGCAGACTATGCTTCTGGAAATGGGCAGCACAGAAGGGACTCCTTCAAGGACCACTTCATCAGGTCCAGGTTGCAAACACGTGCCAAACATCTAGCAGCAGAACCCCTTGCCTCTGCATCAATGGTGCAACTCTTTCCTGATGGGAAGGACGGGACAAACGAGCAAATCCTTTTCTGCCTCTCTTTCTGAAGGAAGAAAACACATCTCCTGCAGAATTGCATGCTAAGGTGTAGCCAATGGAGGGTTCCGTTTACCACACCCTCACGGGTTTCTTCCTGCCCACATAGTCAGCCTGCCAGGCGATAGCAGGAGGCCATGAATTCTAACCCTACCCATTTACTTCTGTAATGATAAGCTTTGGTCCTCGGGGTGACAACTTGCATGTTATTGCTCTTGTGTTCAAACTAGGATTTGTCTGAGGGCCATTCTGAGTCAGAGCCTCAGAAATGTACTCTGAACTACATGTTTGCAGGATCCATGGGTCTGAGTCAGGTACACAGTCCAGGTCCAAAAATTGGTGTGGGGTTGCCAGTTAGTTCCTGAGCCAACTGATCACGATCAGTGTGTGGTATCCCAGACGGTAGCCCGACTGTCCCCGGGGCCATGGTGCTTAGTCAGCTAGAGACATGGCAGGGAAGGGTAGCCAGCTGGTCACCCTCTCCTGGCTACCAGAGGTGCCTTCCTCTTGCTGAGTAGATGGCTCATGCATGTGCACTCTGCCTAAGCCACTGGATGGTGCCCAAAGGGACGTTGTAGTAAATGTTGGAGCCAGGCCAGGTTCTAACCAGTTGATCATCAGCCTGGGGCCCCAAACAGCCACAGCTGAATCACTGCTGCCACTTTCCTCTGAAGGAAAGGGCAAGAAACAGACCCCGGTCCAGGGAATTCCCTCTATTTCTAAAGGAGGAAGGCAGGCCCATTTTTCACAGAGCTCCCGGGGATAACCAGTAAAGGGCCGCTTCACCAAAGCCCACAGGTGTTGCTTACCCTGAGACAGCCAGCTTGCCAGCCTTTTGCTGCAGTCACTGCATTACCACCACAGCCCTTTCTGATTCCTACTTAAGACCTCTGGCCCTCCGTGAATCTATTTTCACCACTTTGCTCTAGTTTCAAAGTAGTTCCTCGCTGGGTGCATTCCATCTTCCATGTTTTCAGAGGCTGGTCCCTGGTATTCAGCTGGGTATCCTAGTCCCATTTTTGTGACCGTGTCTAGGTGAGGTCACAGGGTCCCTGGCAAGTTTCTGTCAAAACCATGCAGTCATTCAGGGGCCTAGGCCATTGGAAAGGCCCAGATTAGAACATTGGCAATTTTTCTGGTCCAGAGGATGGAAAGGGGGCTCTCCACCTACTGTGTGGAGGGAACACGAAGCTACACAGCCCCTTTCCAGATTGACCCCATTCCTATTGAAATATTGAAAAATGAGGCCCTGGTTATGGCCACTCCCTTCCCAAGGCTCTATGTCTAACTATGTCCCCGTGTAGATTTAGGAGACTTTGGAGCTGTGACTCACCAAACCCACACCCAGATATTGATTTTCACACCACCCTATGCGTGTTGGACATGGTCCCCAAGCAAGGCAAGCCAGCCCCTGCTAATGGCTGTACTTGCACTGACTCAGACTTGGGTTTACCTTCCTTCTGGGGCACAGAGGGGCCAGTGGGACCCAGGGGGCATAGGTGGTGGGTGCAGGTCCCCAGCACAAGGAGGTTCCTGGGACAGGTGCCAAGGCATGAACAGCCCTGTGCGTCAAGGCAGTGCCCGAGCAACCTCAGTGGTCCAGCAAAGCCATTCGGTGCTCATGGTGTGGCAACCTTGGCATTGGCCTGTGCATTGCTGTCCTCCTTCAGCATACTCCACAATAGCCACAGTGAGAGTTCTGGCTGCAAGGACTAGGTCCACAGCCGCCATTGCAAGGACTGTGGTAGAAGCCAGGGAATGGCACCTAGGGTGGAGCCCATTGGGGCAGCACCTGGTGTTTGCCTCCTTACCAGTTCACTTCACCCAGTCCCTGTTTGGAGCACTAAAGGCCTCTCACATGTGTACCCTCACAGCAAATGGATAGTTATGGTGGGTTGTGTTGATGAAAGCCAGGATTCACCTCTAAGAAGGATGTACTGAGTCGCGGTGTTGGCCAGCGTGCAATATGGCTGCAAGAAATGCAGAGGTTGGTAACAGCACAGCGTTGCCTCGTCTGTTCACATATCATTCAGGTTGCCCTGTTTTAAAACGAATAGATCTCGCCCTGAGTATCATTCAGAGAGTGTAACAACTTCCCATTTTACGTTCGTTCTTGCCTTTTCCAGACGCTGGAGAACGCGAGAGGCTCTGGTAGGATGACGGAGATATAAGTCGTTGAGGGAGAGCCAATGCCTGTTGACCCATTATGATTAGATGGAACTCTGGAGAATCCCAACACTCTACAGGGGAACGCTGAAAGCATTTGTTCTGTAGCTGTTGTCTAATTAAGGGGACTTACCTCATCATAATTCGAGGTGCCTCCAGAGCACCCTCGTCCTTTCTTCTGGAGGCTGCGCCAAGGATGGCTCATGGGTCCAGCAGGCACCTACTCATTTGAGGCATTCCTTGCCCATGTTTGGGCCATTGAGCATGCAGCCAAGCAAATGGATGCGGCTGCCCCATGACAGAGCCGTCTCTACCCCTTTGCTTCTTTCTCCCTAGTTACTTCCTTAAGGTCTACTTTTTCTTGAAAACATCATCAGTGTGTATTTGCCAAGGCATATTTGGGGATTGTAAACTGGAGAGTAAAATGACCGCACATGGACAGCAACTGAGCACGATTAGAATGCTCAGAATATGAGTCTTTCTCATTTCTAATCTCTATTGGTCGTGACCTGCACCCAATCATGATACCTGTGGTCCTGCGGGCCATCTGTGCCCAGATGGAAGGTAAATCAAGGACGGGTAAGTGCAAGTGCTGTCTCTAGGAGTGGTTGAGCTGCTTTGCTGGGCCCCACCTGCGACGTGCCCAGGCCGGTGGGAAAATGTATCCCTGGGCACGGGTCGAGTGAGTGACAGCTCTATGGCTCCTAAGTCAAAACAGGGAAATTGGTAGATAAAGAAACATGGGAGGGCCACAGGAGGACCCAGGTTCCACATGTCCGAATATTTCTCTGGGACACAGGCTCTGAATGGCACCCAGAGACAAGGGTCTTTGGATACCGAAAAAAAGGTATTCATGGAAACGGAAATGCGAATGGCCAAAGTGATTCATTACTGAAGAGACAGGGACGCAGGTTTGAATCAAGTGTCTAGAATGACAATTTCCTGGCAAGGTCCTGCGTAAGGAGGAAGAATACCTGAGGCGAGAGAAAAACTAAAAATCCAAAGGGAAAACCTCTGGAAAGTCCAGTCTGCAATGGGTCTGCCTATGTCCTTCTGCAACACAGGGACAGCTTCTGGCCTTGGCTGTTTTTCCTGCCGTTCCCATCAGGAGACATAGGCAGCAGGGATTCAGGGTTAGTGGGTCCATGCTCCAGGCTGTCGCTCAAGTGTTTGCAACCGTTTCTGTTATGCATTCGATGGTGACAGGCCACTGTCTGCACTGACCAGGTCCTGGAAAATAGCTCGTATGCGTGGATTGTGTGCTCTTCAGAATCTGAGGCCAAGCAGTAAGTGTTCTCTGAGAGCAGGGCTCTCTTTCCTGTGGGTTGTCAGAAAATAATTTCCCTTGGTGGGCACGGAAGCAGCGTGAGAACTCACCATGCATGCCTGGGAGCTCACTGTGTGACTGACAGCCTCACTGGCTCACCCGGGCTGCAAACCAAGTCCTAGTTAGCACATAGCATTGGCATGGGAATGGCTCTAAGGACCACGAAAGTTTCCTTTCAGATGAGAATGGGACAAGGCTGAGAGGGAAATGTGTCGCGCCATTTGCCCTTGTCCCAGACGTGAGGTCAACTGCCTTCCCACACCCTTTGGCCCTAACTACACACAAATATCCTCTGTTGGGTACCTTCCCCTGACCTACATCACATGTTGGCAATTTAGATCTGGAAGGCATGTTGCAAGGTTCCTAGGGCCCAAGTTATTGTGCTGTCACAAGAACTCATCCAGAATCCCCAATTAAAATCACAGGGAATTCCTCTGAACCATGGGCCCTGATGTGCCCATGGAAGATTCTCATTTTAGAAAGGGTAAAAGGGGGCACGTGGAGGACTCATTCCCCTAACCCTCAACTCTTGGCT
Organism: Neofelis nebulosa; assembly: GCF_028018385.1. NCBI lineage: Eukaryota > Metazoa > Chordata > Mammalia > Carnivora > Felidae > Neofelis > Neofelis nebulosa. Next base: position 54,197,685 of record NC_080797.1, on the reverse strand, counting down.
TCTGCTCAGGTCATGGTCTCCCAGTTCTCGAGTTCGGGTCCCTAGTCGGGCTTCGTGCTGAGAGCTCGAAGCCTGGAGCCTGCTTCAGAGTCTTTGTCTCTCTCTCAGCCCTTTTCTGCTTGCAATGTCCCTCTCTCTCTCTTTCTCTCACTCACACTCTCAAAAGTGAAATAAAAGTTTTAAACTGTTAAAAGACATGGGGCTACGGGGGCTCTTGTGTGACTCATTGGTTCAACATTGCTTCATTGCTAAAGTCATGATCTTATGGTTTGCAAGCCCTCCCCACCTCAGTTCTCTCCTGTGAGCAGGGAGACGCCTTGGGATCATCTGTCCCACTCTACCCCTCACTGCCTGCTCTCTCTGTCTCTGTGTCCCTCTCCTCTCTCTTCCTCTCTGTCTCTCCCTCTGTCTGAAAAGTAATAGAAAAACACAAAAAGAGGACAATGTTGGAGTAGGTACATAGAGACACAGTGTTCCTATGAGAGATGCAAATGGGATAATTCTGTGGATGAAATGGCTCCTACAATCTCCTGGCAAGCTGACTGTGACAGGAATAAGAAACACCTATGGGCAAGGGCAAAGGGAAACCTCCACTGTTTGCAGTAGGAGTCTTCATGGCAAGATACCTTATTCTTACTCGGGAAAGAGAAGAAAAGCTTCGGGAGTTCACTGTTTTCCTTTTGATCAAAGGAGAGAGGCAGCAGTGTTACCAGGGGCGTGGTGTTGTGTTCAAGTGTTTTGAACTGGCCTGTGGTGCAGTAGTTCTTGAATGGTGTCTTTCCGTGCTCACAAGGTCCTCCCGACTGGTGCCCACGGGGGAGCCAACTGGTCTTCAGAGCGAAAGCATCCTTAACATGCAGGGAGGGAGACACGTTGGCTAACCATCATTTCTTTTCTCAGCCAGCCAGACACCAAGTACTCCCAGGAAGGCAATCTTTCCTGGGGGATATCAGAAACTGATTGCTCTTGGTTTAGCCCAGACAAGAGTCAGAGCTCATTAGGAATGCCTGGGCACTCCCTATGTGGGGGATGGCCTCCTTGGCCTTGCCTGGGACCCAACACGTAATTATCATTACAGCCAGGGAATTGGAATGGCTACACACACGGCCAAAGGCTTTCATTTCAGCGGAGAATGAGATAAAGTTGAGAAGCAACTGTCCAGCTCCATGTGCCTCTTGTCCCAGAAGTAAGGATAGCTCCCTCCTGATCCCTCTGACCCTGTGTACACACATGCATTCCTGCTGGGCACCTTGAAACGCCCTGAGCTTATCTTTGCCAACAGGGTACTGAAAGGCAATTTCTGTTCTTTTCTTTTACGTTTTGAGTTCCATTCAAATTAGTTACCCTCTAGTGCAACAATCATTTCATGAGTAGATTCCTTAACACTTCTTACCCACTTAGCCCACACACCCTCCCACAACACCTCCAGGGACCCTCTGTGTGTTCTCCATATTTAAGAGTCTCTAATGTTTTGGCCCCCACCTCTTTTGGAGATTATTTGTACCTCCCTTCCTTTATGTTTATCTGTTCTGTGTCTTAAAGGCCTCAGATGAGTGAAGTCTCTTAATAGTTGTGTTTCTCTGACTGACTACTTTCGCGTACCATAAAACCCTCTAGTTCTATCAATGTAGCTGCAAAAGGCAAGATGACATTTTTTGTGATGGCTGAGAAACACTCCATTGTATATATCGACCACACCTTCTTTATCCATTCATCCATCGATGGACATTTGGGCTCTTTCCATACTTTTGCTGTTGCTGATAGTGCTGTTAGAAAAGTTGGGGCGCATGTGCCCTTCCGAAACAGCCTTCCTGTCTCCCTTGGATAAATACCTAGCAGTGCAATTGCTTGGTCGTAGGGAGGTTCCATTTTTAATTTTATGAGTAATGTCCACAGTGGCTGCCCCGCTTGCATTCCCACCAGCAATGCAAAGACATCCTGTTTCTCCACAACCTTGCCAACCTCAGATGTAGCCTCCGTTGTCAATGTTGGTCTTTCTGGCAGGTATAAGGTGGTATCCCGTTGTGGTTTTGATGTGTAATTCCCTGATGATGAGTGATGTTGAGCATTTTTTTCATGTGTTGTGTGGCCATCTGGAAGTCTTTGGAGCAGTATCTCTTCATGTCTTTGGCTCATTTCTTCACTGCAGTGTTTGTTTTTGGGGTGTCGACTTTGATAAGTTCTTTCTAGATTTTGGATACGAACCCTTTATCTGATATGTCGTTGGCATATAGCTTCTCCCATTCTCTCGGTGGCCCTTTAGTATTGAGGACTGTTTCCTTCGCTGTGCAGAAGCGTGTTATTTTGATGAGGCCCCGATAGTGCATTTTCCCTTTTGCCTCCTGAAAGGCAATTTTTCAGCATATCCTGTGTCCCAGCATATCCCAGATTGACAAGAACGGGGCCAGAACCCCTAGATAAACGTAGAGGAAATGGCTCTGGGACAGTGTGCCTGAATGGACAGCAGGGACAACTGAGCTTGGAAAAGAGCAGCAGGGTGCGGAGAATACACAGAAGGCCAAGTTCTTTATGACCCAAAGAGAATGACATATAGCAAAAATAAATGAAGCGACCAGGAGAATCTCCTGGCAAGATGGTTGTCTCAGCAGTAAGAACACTGTGGCGGGCTACAACAAAGAGACCTCCTGCGTTGTTCCTTCAAAAGGAGATGGAAAGTTTCTGGCATTGGATTTTTCTTTCTCTCTTTTTTTTTTCTTTTTTGCCCTCTCCTCTGAGACAGTCATACTATACAGTTAGCAGCTTGTAGGTTGTGGCTGACCCTCAATTGTTTCGAAAGTGCCTCTGTTGTACTGGTGCTTGCATGGGCTCTTCCTGCACATTCTGCAGGGCCTGAAGGATTCTGCAAATGGGTGCACTGTCTACTCTTGAGAACGCGGGCATCTGTAGAAGATAGTGTTTTAATTCTGCTATTCCCACGTCAACGTGTCTTCAATATGTGTCTGTGCAGGGGAGGGGGGTAGGGGGGACAGGGGAGGTCAGTGGATCCTTCTGTGTAGTAGATACTGAATGCTTTCAGACAGCGTTGGAGCAACATGGGAACTTTCCACCAATCCCTGGGTTTCCACTGAGTTATTGACAGGCCCATTTTATCCAGTGGAAACCAGGATATAAATAGATGAACCACAAGGGATGGGCACATGGATGGCTCAGTCGGTTAAGTGGCTGAGTCGTGATTTCAGCTCAGATCATGATTTCATTCTTGTGAGGCCATGCCCCTCATCAGGCTTTGTGATCACAGTATGGACCCTGCTTCGGGTCGGGTGTTTCCCTCTTTCTGTCCCTTCCCCACACCTGCTAGCTCTCTCTCTCTCTCTCTGTCTCTCTCTCTCTCTCTCTCTCTCTCTCTCTCTCATTCCCACTCAAAAATGAAGTGTTTGAAATCAGGATTCACAAAGGAAAGCAAACCAGTGACAGAATGGGAATGGACACATAGAAGGCCAAAGTTCCTCCTGAACTGTGAGAACGAGAGCAAGCAAAGAATAGAGTGACTAGTAGAATCTATGTGAAGCTGGCTGCCCTCAGAATAGGAAGCACCTCTGCAGTGGGGAAGGGGGAATAAAACCCCTGTTTTTACCTGGAAGCCCAGTCCAGAGGAAATCTCCTTCTAGAATTCAAATGAGAACGGGATACAACTGAAAAAGTACCGTATGGCTCACAGTTTTCTTGTAGCAGAAGTAAGACTGGTTTTCTAACTCCTCTGGGGCCCCATACAGGCCAACATTCTGTGCCGGGCCCCTCCACTGGCGCTAGGTTTCCTGATGTTCGCATGGTTCTCAAACACACGAGATGAGAGGCCCCGTAGCCCAAAGTATCCCAGAGTCCAGAGAACTTGACCCAAACCCTCACCTAAAATGAGAAAGAATTGATCCTAAAATCTGGCCCCAAATGCCTGCCAGCTGAAATGTACTTTGAGAAAAGACCAGAAATGGAAGTGGATACACAGAGGCCCAACAATCTTTTTTTTTTTTTTTGTATTTTACATTTTATTTTTATTTATTTATTTATTTATTTATTTATTTTTTAATATATGAAATTTACTGTCAAATTGGTTTCCATACAACACCCAGTGCTCATCCCAAAAGGTGCCCTCCTCAATACGCATCACCCACCCTGCCCTCCCTCCCACCCCCCATCAACCCTCAGTTTGTTCTCAGTTTTTAACAGTCTCTTATGCTTTGGCTCTCTCCCACTCTAACCTCTTTTTTTTTCCCTTCCCCTCCCCCATCTTTCTTACACAGTAGAGAAGGAAAAAGCAAAGGATAAAGGGACGAGCATAACCTCAAATGTGAGACACTCCAAAGAGTTGCACCAAGACAAATGTCCCCTGACTAAACCTGATGCCCCAACTGCAAGCAGTGTTTCTCTAGAAGGTTTGTAAGCCCGGAATTCTTCTGGCCATTGCCTTTCCTCCTGCCCTGTCCGTCAAGTATAGATGGACTATACAGTATTCCTTCAGTGATTGAAGGTCTGCTTGTGGACCTTCAAGTGTTTGGAACCTGGCTCTGGTGCACGTAGAGCATCTGTAAAGTAGAGCCTTGGTCTCCCTTGGAGCCATTGCCACCAATTTGTTATTTTCCAAGCCTTGGGACACATTGCGGGATGCCTGGGTTTTCACTGCCTTCACCCAAGCCGAGCCCAAAGGTTGGCACTAAGCTCTCGCCCTGGTCCTGTGCTATGGTAGAGCGAACAGTAACTTCCAGTGTAAGGAAGGATGTCCCTCTTGTCTCTCCCTGAGTGCTTGGTGCTTGGCCAGCTCTGGGTAAGGGCAGTGAAGGGTGGACATCCCTTCATTTGGACTCAACGATGGTTCTCCTAGGCACACTATGCTTCTGGACCTGGGCAGCACAGAAGGGGCTCCTTCAAGGACCACTGCATCAGGTCCAGGTTCCAAACATGTGCCAAACATCTAGCAGCAGAACCCCTTGCCTCTGCATCAATGGTGCATCTCTTTCCTGATGGGAAGGACAGGACAAACAGCAAATCCCTTTCTGCCTCTCTTTCTGAAGGAAGAAAACACACCTCCTGCAGAATTGCATGCTCCGGTGTAGCCAATGGAGGTTTCTTTATACCACACCCTCACGGGTTTCTTCCTGCCCACACAGTCAGCCTGCAAGGCGGTAGCAGGAGGCCATGAATTCTACCCCTACCCATTCACTTCTGTAATGAAAAGCTTTGGTCCTCGGGGTGTCAACTTGCATGTTATTGCTCTTGTGTTCAAACTAGGATCTGTCTGGGGGCCATTCTGAGCCAGAGCCTCAGAAATGTATTCTGAACTACATGTTTGCAGGATCCATGGGTCTGTGTCAGGTACACAGTCCAGGTCCAAAAATTGGTGTGGGGTTGCCAGTGAGTTCCTGAGCCAATTGACCACGATCAGTGTTTGGTATCCCAGACGGTAGCCCGCCTGTCCCCGGGGGCTTGGTGCTTAGTAAGCTAGAGTCATGGCAGGGAAGTGTAGCCAGCTGGTTACCCTCCCCGGGCTACCGGAGATGCCTTCCTCCTGCTGAATAGATGGCTCATGCATGTGCACTGTGCCTAAGCCCCTGGATGGTGCCCGAAGGGACGTTGTAGTAAATGTTGGAGCCAGGCCAGATTCTAACCAGTTGATCATCAGCCTGGGGCCCTAAACAGCCACAGCTGAATCACTTCCGCCACTGTCCTCTGAAGGAAAGGGCAAGAAACAGACCCAGGTCCAGGGAATTCCCTCTCTTTCTGAAGGAGGAAGGTAGGCCCCTTGTTCACAGAGCTCCCGGGTATGGCCAGGAAAGGGCCCCTTCACCAAAGCCCACAGGTGTTGCTTATCCCTGAGACAGCCAGCTTGCTAGCCTTTTGCTGTAGTCACTGCATTACCACCACAGCCCTTTCTGATTCCTACTTAAGACCTCTGGCCTTCCGTGAATCTATTTTCACCACTTTGCTCTCGTTTCAAAGTAGTTCCTCGCTGGGTGCATTCCATATTCCATATTTTCAGAGGCTGGTCCCTGATGTTCAGCTGGGTATCCTAGTCCCATTTTTGTGACCGTGTCTAGGTTAGGTCACAGGTTCCCTGGCAAGTTGCTGTCAAAAGCATGCAGTCATTCAGGGGCCTAGGCCATTGGAAAGGCCCAGATTAGAACATTGGCAATTTTTCTGGTCCAGAGGATGGAAGGGGGCTGGCCACCTACTGTGTGGAGGGAACACGAAGCTACACAGCCCCTTTCCAGATTGACCCCATTCCTATTGAAATATTGAAAAATGAGGCCCTGGTTATGGCCACTCCCTTCTCAAGGCTCTGTGTCTAACAATGTCCCCGTGTAGATTTAGGAGCCATTGGAGCTGTGACTCACTCAACCCACACCCAGGGATTGGTTTTCTCACCACCCTATGCGTGTTGGACATGGTCCCCAAGCAAGGCAAGCCAGCCCCTGCTAATGGCTGTACTTGCACTGATTCAGTCTTGGGTTTACTTTCCTTCTGGGGCACAGAGGGGCCAGTGGGACCCAGGGGGCATAGGTGGTGGGTGCAGGTCCCCAGCACAGGGAGGTTCCTGGGACAGGTGCCAAGGCATGAACAGCCCTGTGCGTCAAGGCAGTGCCCGAGCAACCTCAGTGGTCCAGCAAAGCCATTCGGTGCTCATGGTGTGGCAACCTTGGCGTTGGCCTTTGCATTGCTGTCCTCCTTCAGCATACTCCACAATAGCCACAGTGAGAGTTCTGGCTGCAAGGACTAGGTCCACAGCCGCCCTTGCAAGGGCTGTGGTAGAAGGCAGGGACTGGCACCTAGGGTGGAGCCGATTGGGGCAGCACCTGGTGTTTGCCTCCTTACCAGTTCACTTCTCCCAGCCCCTGTTTGGAGCACTAAAGGCCTCTCACATGTGTACCCTCACAGGAAATGGATAGTTATGGTGGGTTGTGCTGATGAAAGCCAGGATTACCCTGTAAGAAGTATGTACTGAGTCGCGGTGTTGGCCAGCGTGCAATATGCCTGCAAAAAGTGCAGAGGTTGGTAACAGCACAGCGTTTCCTCGTCTGTTCACATATCATTCAGGTTGCCCTGTTTTAAAATGAATAGATCTTGCCCTTAGTTTCATTCAGAGAGTGTAACAACTTCCCATTTTACGTTAGTTCTTGCCTTTTCCAGAGGCTTGAAAACGTGAGAGGCTCTGGTAGGGTGACGGAGATATAAGTCGTTGAGGGAGAGCCAAGGCCAGTTGACCCATTATGATTAGGTGGAACTCTGGAGAATCCCAACACTCTACAGCAGAACGCTGAAAGCATTTGTTCTGTAGCTGTTGTCTAACTAAGGGGACTTAGCTCATCATAATTCGAAGTGTCCCAAGAGCACCCTCGTCATTTCTTCTGGAGGCTGCGCCAAGGATGGCCCATGGGTCCAGCAGCCACCTACTCATTTCAGGCATTCCTTGTCCATGTTTGGGCCATTGAGCATGCAGCCAAGCAAATGGATGTGGCTGCCCCATGGCAGAGCTGTCTCAACCCCGTTGCTTCTTTCTCCCTCGTCACTTCCCTAGGGTCTACTTTTTCTTGAAAACTTCATCAGTGTGTATGTGCCAAGGCACATGTGGGGATAGTGAACTGGATAGTAAAATGACCGCACATGGACAGCAAGTGAGCATGATTAGAATGCTCAGAATATGAGACTTTCTCATTTCTACACTCTATTAGTCGTGACTTGCACCCAATCATGATACCTGTGGTCCTGCGGGCCATCTGTGCCCCAGATGGAAGTTAAATCCAAGACGGGTAAGTGCAAGTGCTGTGTCTAGGAGTGGATGAACTGCTTTGCTGGGCCCCACCTGCGACGTGCCCAGGCCGGTGTGAAAATGTATCCCTGGGCACGGGTTGAGTGAGTGACAGCTCTATGGCTCCTAAGTCAAAACAGCAAAATTGGTAGATAAAGAAACATGGGAGGGCCACAGGAGGTCCCAGGTTCCACATGTCCGGATATTTCTCTGGGACACAGGCTCTGAATGGCACCCAAAGACGAGGGTCTTCGTATACCGAAAAGAGGGTATTCATTGAAACGGAAATGCGAATGGCCAAAGTGATTCATTACTGAAGAGACGGGGTTGCAGGTTATAATGAAGTGTCTAGAAGGAAAATTTCCTGGCAAGGTCCTGCGTAAGGAGGAAGAACACCTGAGGCGAGAGAAAAACTAAAATCTCTGGAAAAGGGAAAACCTCTGGAAAGTCCAGTCTGCAATGGGTCTGCCTATGTCCTTCTGCAACAGAGGGACAGCTTCTGGCCTTGGCTGTTTTTCCTGCCGTTCCCATCAGGAGACAGAGGCAGCAGGGATTCAGGGGTAGTGGGTCCATGCTCCAAGCTGTCGCTCAAATGTTTGCAACCGTTTCTGTTATGCATTCGATGGTGAAGGGCCACTGTCTGCACTGACCAGGTCCTGGAACATAGCTCGTATGCCTGGATTGTGTGCTCTTCAGAATCTGAGGCCAAGCCGTAAGTGCTCTCTGAGAGCAGAGCTATCTTTCCTGTGGGTTGTCAGAAAAGAATTTCCCTTGGTGGGCACGGAAGCAGCGTGTGAACTCACCATGCATGCCTGGGAGCTCACTGTGTGACTGACAGCCTCACTGGCTCACCCGGGCCGCAAACCAAGTCCTAGTTAGCACATAGCATTGGCATGGGAATGGCTCTAAGGACAACGAAAGTTTCCTTTCAGATGAGAATGGGAGAATGCTGAGAGGGAATTGTGTCGCGCCATTTGCCCTTGTCCCAGACGTGAGGTCAACTGCCTTCCCACACCCTTTGGCCCTAACTACACACAAATATCCTCTGTTGGGTACCTTCCCCTGACCTACATCTCATGTTGGCAATTTAGATCTGGAAGGCATGTTGCAATGCTCCTAGGGCCCAAGTTATTGTGCTGTCACAATAACTCATCCAGAATCCCCAATTAAAATCAGAGGGAATTGCTCTGAAACATGGGCCCTGATGTGCCAATGGAAGATTCTCATTTTAGAAAGGGTAAAAAGGGGCACCTGGATGACTCATTCCCTTAAACCTCAACTATTGGCTTCTGCTCAGGTCATGGTCTCCTAGTTCTCTAGTTCGGGTCCCTAGTCGGGCTTCGTGCTGAGAGCTCGAAGCCTGGAGCCTGCTTCAGAGTCTTTTCTTTTTCTTTTCTTTTTTTTTTTTGTGTGTGTTTATTTTTTTATTTTTTATTTTTTAATATATGAAATTTAGTGTCAAATTGGTTTCCATACAACACCCAGTGCTCATCACAAAAGGTGCCCTCCTCAATACCCATCAACCACCCTACCCTCCCTCCCACCCCCATCAACCCTCAGTTTGTTCTCAGTTTTTAACAGTCTCTTATGCTTTGGCTCTCTCCCACTCTAACCTCTTTTTTTTTTCCTTCCCCTCCCCCATGGGTTTCTGTTACGTTTCTCAGGATCCACATAAGAGTGAAACGATATGGTATCTCTCTTTCTCTGTATGGCTTATTTCACTTAGCATCACACTCTCCAGTTCCATCCACGTTGCTACAAAAGGCCATATTTCATTTTTTCTCATTGCCACGCAGTATTCCATTTTGTATATACACCACGTGTTCTTTATCCATTCATCAGTTGATGGACATTTAGGCTCTTTCCATAATTTGGCTGTTGTTGAGAGTGCTGCTATAAACATTGGGGTACAAGTGCCCCTATGCATCAGTACTCCTGTATCCCTTGGATAAATTCCTAGCAGTGCTATTGCTGGGTCATAGGGTAGGTCTATTTTTAATTTTCTGAGGAACCTCCACACTGCTTTCCAGAGCGGCTGCAACAATTTGTATTCCCACCATCAGTGCAAGAGGGTTCCCGTTTCTCCACATCCTCTCCAGCATCTATAGTCTCCTGATTTCTTCATTTTGGCCACTCTGACTGGCGTGAGGTGGTATCTGAGTGTGGTTTTGCTTTGTATTTCCCTGATAAGGAGCGACGTTGAACATCTTTGCATGTGCCTGTTGGCCATCCGGATGTCTTCTTTAGAGAAGTGTCTATTCATGTTTTCTGCCCTTTCCTTCACTGGGTTATTTGTTTTTCGGGTGTGGAGTTTGATGAGCTCTTTATAGATTTTGGATACTAGCCCTCTGTCTGATGTGTCATTTGCAAATATCTTCTCCCATTCCTTTGGTTGCCTTGTAGTTTTGTTGGTTGTTTCCTTTGCTGTGCAGAAGCTTTTTATCTTCATAAGGTCCCAGTAATTCACTTTTGCTTTTAATTCCCTTGCCTTTGGGGATGTGCCGAGTAAGAGTTTGCTACGGCTGAGGTCAGAGAGGTCTTTTCCTGCTTTCTCCTCTAAGGTTTTGATGGTTTCCTGTCTCACATTCAGGTCCTTTATCCATTTTGAGTTTATTTTTGTGAATGGTGTGAGAAAGTGGTCTAGTTTCAACCTTCTGCATGTTGCTGTCCAGTTCTCCCAGCACTATTTGTTAAAGAGACTGTCTTTTTTCCATTGGATGTTCTTTCCTGCTTTGTCAAAGATGAGTTGGCCATACGTTTGTGGGTCTAGTTCTGGGGTTTCTATTCTATTCCATTGGTCTATGTGTCTGTGTTTATGCCAATACCATGCTGTCTTGATGATTTCAGCTTTGTAGTAGAGGCTAAAGTCTGGGATTGGGATGCCTCCTGCTTTGGTCTTCTTCTTCAAAATTACTTTGGCTCTTCGGGGCCTTTTGTGGTTCCATATGAATTTTAGGATTGCTTGTTCTAGTTTCGAGAAGAATGCTGGTGCAATTTTGATTGGGATTGCTTTGAATGTGTAGATCGCTTTGGGTAGTATTGACATTTTGACAATATTTATTCTTCCAATCCATGAGCAGGGAATGTCTTTCCATTTCTTTCTATCTTCTTCAATTACCTGCATAAGCTTTCTATAGTTTTCAGCATACAGATCTTTTACATCTTTGGTTAGATTTATCCCTAGGTATTTTATGCTTCTTGGTGCAATTGTGAATGGGATCCGTTTCTTTATTTGTCTTTCTGTTGCTTCATTGTTAGTGTATAAGAATGCAACTGATTTCTGTACAGTGATTTTGTATCCTGCAACTTTGCTGAATTCATGTATCAGTTCTAGCAGACTTTTGGTGGAGTCTATCGGATTTTCCATGTATAATATGATGGCATCTGCAAAAAGCGAAAGCTTGACTTCATCTTTGCCAATTTGGATGCCTTTGATTTCCTTTTGTTGTCTGATTGCTGATGCTAGCACTTCCACCACTATGTTAAACAACAGCGGTGAGAGTGGGCATCCCTGTCGTGTTCCTGATGTCAGGGAAAAAGCTCTCAGGTTTTCCCCGTTGAGGATGATGTTAGCTGTGGGCTTTTCATAAATGGCTTTTATGATCTTTAAGTATGTTCCTTCTATCCCGACTTTCTCCAGGGTTTTTATTAAGAAAGGGTGTTGATTTTGTAAAAGGCCTTTTCTGCATCGATTGTCAGGATCATATGGTTCTTCTCTTTTTTTTTTGTTAATGTAATGTATCACGTAGATCGATTTGCGAATGTTGAACCAGCCCTGCATGCCAGGAATGAATCCCACTTGATCATAGTGAATAATTCTTTTTATATGCTGTTGAATTCGATTTGCTAGTATCTTATTGAGAATTTTTGCATCCATATTCATCAGAGATAGTGGCCTGTAGTTCTCTTTTTTTACTGGGTCTCTGTCTGGTTTAGGAATCAAAGCAATACTGGCTTCATAGAATGAGTCTGGAAGTTTTCCTTCCCTTTCTATTTCTTGGAATAGCTTGAGAAGGATAGGTATTATCTCTGCTTTAAACGTCTGGTAGAACTCCCCTGGGAAGCCATCTGGTCCTGGACTCTTATCTGTTGGGAGATTTGTGATAACCGGTTCAATTTCTTCGCTGGTTATGGGTCTGTTCAAGCTGTCTATTTCCTCCTGATTGAGTTTTGGAAGAGTGTGGGTGTTTAGGAATTTGTCCATTTCTTCCAGGTTGTCCAATTTGTTGGCATATAATTTTTCATAGTATTCCCTGATAATTGTGTGTATCTCTGAGGGATTGGTTGTAATAATTCCATTTTCATTCATGATGTTATCTATTTGGGTCATCTCCGTTTTCTTTTTGAGAAGCCTGGCTAGAGGTTTGTCAATTTTGTTTATTTTTTCAAAAAGCCGAGTCTTGGTTTCGTTGATCTGCTCTACAGTTTTTTTAGATTCTATATTGTTTATTTCTGCTCTGAAATTTATGATTTCTCTTCTTCTGCTGGCTTAGGCTGCCTTTGCTGTTCTGCTTCTGTTTCATTTAGGTGTGCTGTTAGATTTTGTATTTGGGAGTTTTCCTGTTTCTTGAGATAGGCCTGGATTGCAATGTATTTTCCTCTCAGGACTGTCTTCGCTGCATCCCAAAGCGTTTGGATTGTTGTAATTTCATTTTCGTTTGTTTCCATATATTTTTTACTTTCTTCTCTAATTGCCTGGTTGACCCACTCCTTCGTTAGTAGGGTGTTCTTTCACCTCCATGCTTTTGGAGGTTTTCCAGACTTTTTCCTGTGGTTGATTTCAAGCTTCATAGCATTGTGGTCTGAAAGTATGCAGGGCATAATTTTAATTCTTGTAAACTGATGAAGGGCTGTTTTGTGACCCAGTATATGATCTATCTTGGAGAATGTTCCATGTGCACTCGAGAAGAAAGTATATTCTGTTGCTTTGGGATACAGAGTTCTAAATATATCTGTCAAGTCCATCTGATCGAATGTATCATTCAGGGCCCTTGTTTCTTTATTGACTGTGTGTCTAGGTGATCTATCCATTTCTGTAAGTGGGGTGTTAAAGTCCCCTGCAATGACCACATTCTTATCAATAAGGTTGCTTATGTTTATGAGTAAGTGTGTTATATATCTGGGGGCTCCGGTATTTGGCGCATAGACACTTATAATTGTTATCTCTTCCTGATGGATAGACCCTGTAATTATTATATAATGCCCTTCTTCATCTCTTGTTACAGCTTTTAATTGAAAGTCTAGTTTGTCTGATATAAGTATGGCTACTCCAGCTTTCTTGTGGCTTCCAGTAGCATGATAAATAGTTCTCCATCCCCTCACTCTCAATCTAAAGGTGTCCTCAGATCTCAAATGAGTCTCTTGTAGACCGCAAATAGATGGGTCTTGTTTTTTTATCCATTCTGATACCCTATGTCTTTTGGCTGGCGCATTTAATCCATTTACATTCAGTGTTATTCTAGAAAGATACGGGTTTAGAGTCATTGTGATGTCTGTATGTTTTATGCTTGTAGTGATGTCTCTGGTACTTTGTCTCACAGGATCCCCCTTAGGATCTCTTGTAGGGCTGGTTTCGTGGTGACAAATTCCTTCAGTTTTTGTTTGTTTGGGAAGACCTTTATCTCTCCTTCTATTCTAAATGCCAGACTTGCTGGATAAAGGATTCTCGGCTGCATATTTTTTCTGTTTAGCACACTGAAGATATCGTGCCAAGCCTTTCTGGCCTGCCAAGTTTCAAAGGAGAGATCAGTCACGAGTCGTATAGGTCTCCCTTTATATGTGAGGGCACGTTTATCCCTTGCTGCTTTCAGAATTTTCTCTTTATCCTTGTATTTTGCCAGTTTCACTATGATATGTCGTGCAGAAGATCGATTCAAGTTACGTCTGAAGGGAGTTCTCTGTGCCTCTTGGATTTCAATGCCTTTTTCCTTCCCCAGTTCAGGGAAGTTCTCAGCTATAATTTCTTCAAGTACCCCTTCAGCACCTTTCCCTCTCTCTTCGTCCTCTGGGATACCAATTATGCGTATATTATTTCTTTTTAGTGTATCACTTAGTTCTCTAATTTTCCCCTCCTACTCCTGGATTTTTTTTATCTCTCTTTCTTTCAGCTTCCTCTTTCTCCATCACATTACCTTCTAGTTCACCTATTCTCTCCTCTGCCTCTTCAATCCAAGCCGTCATGGTTTCCATGTTGTTTTCCATTTCGTTTAAAGCGTTTTTCAGCTCCTCGTGACTGTTCCTTAGTCCCTTGATCTCTGTGGCAAGAGATTCTCTGCTGTCCTGTATACTGTTTTCAAGCCCAGCGATTAATTTTATGACTAGTATTCTAAATTCACTTTCTGTTATATTATTTAAATCGTTTTTGATCAGTTCATTAGCTGTTGTTATTTCCTGGAGATCCTTCTGAGGGGAATTCTTCCGTTTGGTCATTTTGGATAGTCCCTGGAGTGGTGAGGACCCGCAGGGCACTTCCCCCTTGCTGTGGTGTATAACTGGAGTTGGTGGGCGGGGCCGAAGACCGACCTGATGTCTGCCCCCAGCCCACCGCTGGGGCCACAGTCAGACTGGTGTGTGCCTTGTCTTCCCCTCTCCTAGGGGCGGGATTCACTGTGGGGTGGCGTGGCCCGTCTGGGCTACTTGCACACTGCCAGGCTTGTGGTGCTGTGGATCTGGCGTATTAGCTGGGGTGGGTAGGCAAGGTGCACGGGGGCAGGAGGGGCAGGCTTAGCTCGCTTCTCCTTAGGTGATCCACTTCAGGAGGGGCCCTGTGGCAGTGGGAGGGAGTCAGATCCGCTGCCGGAGGTTTGGCTCGGCAGAAGCACAGAGTTGGGTGTTTGCACGGAGAAGCGAGCAAGTTCCCTGGCAAGAACTGGTTCCCTTTGGGATTCTGGCTGGGGGATGGGTGGGGGAGATGGCGCTGGCGAGCGCCTTTGTTCCCCGCCAAGCTGAGCTCTGCCGTCCGGGGGCTCAGCAGCTCTCCCTCCCTTTGTCCTCCAGCCTTCCCGCTTTCTGAGCAGACCTGTTAACTTATGACCTCCCAGACGCTAAGTCGCGCTTGCTGTCGGAACACAGTCCTTCCGGCCCCTCCGCTTTTCCCAGCCAGACTCGGGGACTCTGCTTGGCCTGCGAGCCGCCCCTCCGCCCCGGCTCCCTCCCGCCAGTCCTTGGAGCTCGCACCGCCTCGCCGTCCTTCCTACCCTCTTCCGTGTGCCTCTCGTCTGCTCTTGGCTCCGGAGACTCCGTTCTGCTAACCCTCTGGCGGTTTTCTGGGTTCTTAAGGCAGGTGTAGGTGGAATCTAAGTGATCAGCAGGACGAGCGGTGAGTCCAGCGTCCTCCTACGCCGCCATCTTCCGGAACTCCTGCTTCAGAGTCTTTGTCTCACTCTCAGCCCTTTTCTGCTTGCAATGTCCCTCTCTCTCTCTCTTTCTCTCACTCACTCTCTCAAAAGTGAAATAAATGTTTTAAACTGTTAAAAGACATGGGGCTACGGGGGCTCTTGGGTGACTCATTGGTTCAACATTTCTTCATTGCTAAAGTCATGATCTTATGGTTTGCAAGCCCTCCCCCACCTCAGTTCTCTCCTGTGAGCAGGGAGACGCCTTGGGATCATCTGTCCCACTCTACCCCTCACTGCCTGCTCTCTCAGTCTCTGTCTCCCTCACCTCTCTCTTCCTCTCTGTCGCTCCCTCTGTCTGAAAAGTAATAAAAAAACACAAAAGAGAGGACAATGGTGGAGTAGGTACATAGAGACACAGTGTTCCTATGAGAGATGCAAATGGGATAATTCTGTGGATGAAATGGCTCCTACAATATCCTGGCAAGCTGACTGTGTCAGGAATAAGAAACACCTATGGACAAGGGCAAAGGGAAGCCACCACTGTTTGCAGTAGGAGTCTTCATGGCAAGATACCTTATTCTTACTCGGGAAAGAGAAGAAAAGCTTCGGGAGTTCACTCTTTTCCTTTTGTCACCTGATCAAAGGAGAGAGGCAGCAGTGTTACCAGGGGCCTGGTGTTGTGTTCAGGTTTTGAACTGGCCTGTGGTGCAGTAGTTCTTGAATGGTGTCTTTCAGTGCTAACAAGGTCCTCGCGACTGGTGCCCACGGGGGAGCAAACTGGTCTTCAGAGTGAAAGCATCCTTAACATGCAGGGAGGGAGACACGTTGGCTAACGAACATTTCTTTTCTCAGCCAGCCAGACACCAAGTACTCCCAGGAAGGCAATCTTTCCTGGGGGATATCAGAAACTGATTGCTCTTGGCTTAGCCCAGACAAGAGTCAGAGCTCATTAGGAAAGCCTGGGCACTCCCTATGTGGGGGATGGCCTCCTTGGCCTTGCCTGGGACCCAAGACGTAATTATCAATACAGCCAGGGAATTGGAATGGCTACACACACGGCCAAAGGCTTTCCTTTCAGCTGAGAAGGAGATAAAGTTGAGAAGCAACTGTCCAGCTCCATGTGCCTCTTGTCCCAGAAGGAAGGATAGCTCCCTCCTGATCCCTCTGACCCTGTGTACACACATGCATTCCTGCTGGGCACCTTGAAACGCCCTGGGCTTATCTTTGCCAACAGGGTACTGAAAGGCAATGTATTTTCTTTTCTTTTATTTTACGTTTTGAGTTCCATTCAAATTAGTTAGCCTCTAGTGCAACAATGATTTCAAGAGTAGATTCCTTAACACTTCTTACCCAGTTAGCCCACACCCCCTCCCACAACACCTCCAGGGACCCTCTGTGTGTTCTCCATATTTAAGAGTCTCTTATGTTTTGGCCCCCTCCCTCTTTGTACATTATTTGTGCCTCCCTTCCTTTATATTCATCTGTTCTGTGTCTTAAAGGCCTCAG
This sequence comes from Neofelis nebulosa, assembly GCF_028018385.1. Lineage (NCBI taxonomy): Eukaryota > Metazoa > Chordata > Mammalia > Carnivora > Felidae > Neofelis > Neofelis nebulosa. Next base: position 54,181,083 of record NC_080797.1, on the reverse strand, counting down.
ATGAGTGAAGTCGCTTGATAGTTGTGTTTCTCTGACTGACTACCTTCGCGTACCATAAAACCCTCTAGTTCTATCAATGTAGCTGCAAAAGGCAACATGACATTCTTTGTGACTGCTGAGGAACACTCCATTGTATATATCGACCACATCTTCTTTATCCATTCATCCATCGATGGACATTTGGGCTCTTTCCATACTTTGGCTGTTGCTGACAGTGCTGTCAGTAAAGTTGGGGCGCATGTGCCCTTTCGAAACAGCCTTCCTGTCTCCCTTGGATAAATACCTAGTAGTGCAATTGCTGGGTCGTAGGGAGGTTCCATTTTAATTTTTTGAGTAATGTCCAGAGTGGCTGCCGCGCTTGCATTCCCACCAGCAATGCAAAGAGATCCTGTTTCTCCACAGCCTCGCCAACCTCAGATGTTGCCTCCGTTGTCAATGTTGGTCTTTCTGGCAGGTATAAGGTGGTATCCCGTTGTGGTTTTGATGTGTAATTCCCTGATGATGAGTGATGTTGAGCATTTTTTTCATGTGTCGGGTGGCCATCTGTAACTCTCCTTTGGAGCAGTGTCTCTCATGTCTTTGGTTCATTTCTTCACTGGAGTGTTTGTTTTTGGGGTGTCGACTTTGATAAGTTCTTTCTAGGTTTTGGATACGAACCCTTTATGTGATATGTCGTTGGCACATAGCTTCTCCCATTCTCTCGGTCGCCCTTTAGTATTGAGGACTGTTTCCTTCACTGTGCAGAAGCGTGTTATTTTGATGAGGCCCCGATAGTGCATTTTCCTTTTTGCCTCCTGGAAGGCAATTTTTCAGCATATCCTGTGGCCCAGCATATCCCAGAGAGACAAGAACGGGGCCAGAATCCCTAGATAAACGTACAGGAAATGGCTCTAGGACAGTTGCCTGAATGGACAATAGGGACAACTGAGCTTGGCAAAGAACACCAGCGTGGGGGAGAATACACAGAAGGCCAAATTTCTTTATGAACCAAAGAGAATGGCATATAGAAAAAAAAAAAAAGAAGAAGAAGCGACTAGCAGAAACTCCTGGCAAGATGGTTGTCTCAGCAGTAAGAACACTGTGGGGGCTACAACAAAGGAGACCTCCTGCGTTGTTCCTTCAAAAGGAGATGGAAAGTTTCTGGCATTGGATTTTTCTTTTTCTTTTTCTTTTTTGCCCTCTCCTCTGAGACAGTCATGCTATACAGTTAGCAGCTTGTAGGTTGTGGCTGACCCTCAAGTGTTTGGAATGTGCCTCTGATGTACTGGTGCTTGCATGGGCTCTTCCTGCACATTATGCAGGGCCTGAAGGATTCTGCAAATGGGTGAACTGTCTACTCTTCAGAACCCGGGCATCTGTAGAAGATAGTGTTTCAATTCTGCTATTCCCATGCCAACTCGTATTCAATATGTGTCTGTGCGGGCGGGGGGTAGGGGGGACAGGGGAGGTGAGTGGATCCTTTTGTGTAGCAGACACTGAATGCTTTCAGACAGCATTGGAGCAACATGGGAACTTTCCACCAATCCCTGGGTTTCCACTGAGTTATTGACAGCACCATTGTGCTTAGTGAAAACCAGGATATAAATAGATGAACCACAAAGGATGGGCACATGGATGGCTCAGTCGGTTAAGTGGCTGAGCCGTGATTTCAGCTCAGGTCATGATTTCATCCTTGTGAGGCCATGCCCCGTATCAGGCTTTGTGCTCACAGCATGGAGCCTGCTTAGGGTCGGGTGTCTCCCTCTTTCTGTCCCTACCCCACACCTGCTAGCTCTCTCTCTCCCTCTGTCTCACTCTCTCTCTCTCTCATTCTCACTCAAAAATGAAAAATGTTTGAAATCAGGATTCACAAAGGAAAGCAAACCAGTGACAGAATGGGAATGGACACATGGAAGGCCAAAGTTCCGCCTGAAGTACGAGAACGAGAGCAAGCAAAGAATAGAGTGACTAGTAGAATCCATGTGAAGCTGGCTGTCCTCAGAATAGGAAGCACCTCTGCAGCGGGGAAGGGGGAATAAAACCCCTGTTTTTACCTGGAAGCCCAGTCCAGAGGAATTCTCCTTCTGAAATTCAAATGAGAACGGGATACAACTGAAAAAGTTCCGTATGGCTCACAGTTTCCTTGTTGCAGAAGTAAGACTGGTTTTCTAACTCCTCTGGGCCCGCATACAGGCCAACATTCTGTGCTGGGCCCCTCCACTGCGCTAGGTTTCCTGATGTTAGCAAGGTTCTCAAACACACGAGATCAGAGGCCCCGTAGCCCAAAGTATCCCAGAGTCCAGAGAACTTGACCAAACCCTCACCTAAAATGCGAAAGAATTGGTCGTAAAAGCTGGCCCCAAATGCCTACCAGCTGAAATATACTTTGAGAAAAGACCAGGAATGTTCGTGGATACACAGAGTCCCAACGGTCTTTCTTACCCAGTAGACAAGGAAAAAGCAAAGGATAAAGCGACGAGCATAACCTCAAATGTAAGACACTCCAATGAGTTGCACCCAGAGAAAAGTCACCTGACTAAACCTGATGCACCAACTGCAAGCAGTGTTTATCTACAATGTTGGTAAGCCCGGAATTCCTCTGGCCATTGCCTTTCCTCCTGCCCTGTCCATCAAGTAGAGGTGGACTCTACAGTATTCCTTCAGTGATTGAAGGTCTGCTTGTGGACCTTGAAGTGTTTGGAACCTGGCTCTGGTGCAGGTAGAGCATCTGTAATGTAGAGCCTTGGTCTCCCTTGGAGCCATTGCCACCAATTTGTTATTTTCCAAGCCTTGGGACACATTGCGGGATGCCTGGGCTTTCACTCCCTTCACCTAAGCCGAGCCCAAAGGTTGGCGCTAAGCTCTCGCTCTTGTCCTGTCCTATGGGGGAGCAAACAGTAACTTCCAGTGTAAGGAAGGATTTCCCTCTTGTGTCTCCCTGAGTGCTTGGTGCTTGGCCAGCTGTGGGTAAGGGCAGTGAAGGGTGGACCTCCCTTCATTTCGACTCACAGATGGTTCCCCTAGGCACACTATGCTTCTGGACCTGGGCAGCACTGAAGGGGCTCCTTCAAAGACCACTGCATCAGGTCCAGGTTCCAAACACGTGCCAAACATCTAGCAGCAGAACCCCTTGCCTCTGCATCAATGGTGCATCTCTTTCCTAATGGGAAGGACAGGACAAACCAGCAAATCATTTTGTGCTTCTCTCTCTGAAGGAAGAAAACACACCTCCTGCAGAATTGCATGCTCACGTGTAGCCAGTGGAGGTTTCCTTTTACCACACCCTCACGGGTTTCTTCCAGCCCACACAATCAGCCTGCCAGGCGATAGCAGGAGGCCCTGAATTCTAACCCTACCCATTCACTTCTGTAATGAGAAACTTTGGTCCTTGGGGTGTCAACTTGCATTTTATTGCTCTTGTGTTCCAACTAGGATCTGTCTGGGGGGCATTGTGAGCCAGAGCCTCAGAAATGTACTATGAACTACATTTTTGCAGGATCCATGGGTCTGTGTCAGGTACACAGTCCAGGTCCAAAAATTGGTGTGGGGTTGCCAGTGAGTTCCTGAGCCAATTGACCACGATCAGTGTCTGGTAACCGAGACGGTAGCCCGTCTGTCCCCGGGGGCTTGGTGCTTAGTCAGCTAGAGTGATGGCAGGGATGGGTAGCCAGCTGGTCACCCTCCCCTGGCTACCAGAAATGCCTTGCTCCTGCTGAGTAGATGGCTCATGCATGTGCACTGTGCCTAAGCCAATGGATGGTGCCCAAAGGGACGTTGTAGTAAATGTTGGAGCCAGGCCAGGTTCTAACCAGTTGATCATCAGCCTGGGGCCCCAAACAGCCACAGCGGAATCACTGCTGCCACTGTCGTCTGAGGGAAAGGGCAAGAAACAGACCCAGGTCGAGGGAATTCTCTCTCTTTCTAAAGGAGGAAGGCAGGCCCCTTGTTCACAGAGCTCCCGGGGATAACCAGTAAAGGGCCCCTTCACCAAAGCCCACAGGTGTTGCTTATCCGTGAGACAGCCAGCTTGCTAGCCTTTTGCTGTAGTCACTGCATTACCACCACAGCCCTTTCTGATTCCTACTTAAGACCTCTGGCCCTCCGTGAATCTATTTTCACCACTTTGCTCTAGTTTCAAGTAGTTCCGCGTTGGGTGCATTCCATCTTCCATGTTTTCAGAGGCTGGTCCCTGGTGTTCAGCTGGGTATCCTAGTCCCATTTTTGTGACCGTGTCTAGGTTAGGTCACAGGGTCCCTGGCAAGTTGCTGTCAAAACCATGGAGTCATTCAGGGGCCTAGTCCATTGGAAAGGCCCAGATTGGAACATTGGCAATTTTTCTGGTCCAGAGGATGGAAAAGGGGCTGCCTGCCTACTGTGTGGAGGGAACACGAATCTACACAGCCCCTTTCCACATTGACCCCATTCCTATTGAAATATTGAAAAATGAGGCCCTGGTTATGGCCATTCCCTTCCCAAGGCTTTATGTCTAACTATGTCCCCATGTAGATTTAGGAGCCATTGGAGCTGTGACTCAGTAAACCCACACCCAGGGATTGATTTTCACACCACCCTATGCGTGTTGGACATGGGCCCCAAGCAAGGCAAGCAGCCTCTGCTAATGGCTGTACTTGCACTGTCTCAGACTTGGGTTTTCCTTCCTTCTGGGGCACAGAGGGGCCAGTGGGACCCAGGGGGCATAGGTGGTGGGTGCAGGTCCAAAGCACAAGGAGGTTCCTGGGACAGGTGCCAAGGCATGAACAGCCCTGTGCGTCAAGGCAGTGCCCGAGCAACCTCAGTGGTCCAGCAAAGCCATTCGGTGCTCATGGTGTGGCAACCTTGGCATTGGCCTGTGCATTGCTGTCCTCCTTCAGCATACTCCACAATAGCCACAGTGAGAGTTCTGGCTGCAAGGACTAGTTCCACCGCCGCCCTTGCAAGGACTGTGGTAGAAGGCAGGGACTGGCACCTAGGCTGGAGCCCATTGGGGCAGCACCTGGTGTTTGCCTCCTTACCAGTTCACTTCTCCCAGCCCCTGTTTGGAGCACTAAAGTCCTCTCACATGTGTACCCTCACAGGAAATGTATAGTTATGGTGGGTTGTGTTGATGAAAGCCAGGAATCACCTCTAAGAAGGATGTACTGAGTCGCGGTGTTAGGCAGCGTGCAATATGCCTGCAAGAAATGCAGAGGTTGGTAACAGCACAGCGTTGCCTCGTCTGTTCACATGTCATTCAGGTTGCCCTATTTTAAAATGAATACATCTTGCCCTGAGTATCATTCAGAGAGTGTAACAACTTCCCATTTTACGTTCGTTCTTGCCTTTTCCAGAGGCTGGAATACGAGAGAGGCTCTGGTACTGTGACGGAGATATAAGTCGTTGAGGGAGAGCCAAGGCCAGTTGACCCATTATGATTAGATGGAACTCTGGAGAATCCCAACACTCTACAGGAGAACGCTGAAAGCATTTGTTCTGTAGCTGTTGTCTAACTAAGGGGACTTAGCTCATCATAATTCGAGGTGCCCCCAGAGCACCCTCGTCCTTTCTTCTGGAGGCTGCGCCAAGGATGGCCCATGGGTCCAGCAGGCACCTACTCATTTCAGGCATTCCTTGTCCATGTTTCGGCCATTGAGCATGTAGCCAAGCAAATGGATGCGTCTGCCCCATGGCAGAGCTGTCTCTACCCCTTTGCTTCTTTCTCCCTCGTCACTTCCCTAAGGTCTACTTTTTCTTGAAAGCATCATCAGTGTGTATGTGCCAAGGCATATGTGGGGATAGGAAAGTGGATAGTAAAATCACCGCACATGGACAGCAAGTGAGCATGATTAGAATGCTCAGAATATGAGACTTTCTCATTACTAAACTCTATTGGTCGTGACCTGCACCCAATCATGATACCTGTGATCCTGCGGGCCATCTGTGCCCCAGATGGAAGGTAAATCCAAGACGGGTAAGTGCAAGTGCTGTCTCAAGGAGTGGTTGAGCTGCTTTGCTGGGCCCCACCTGCGACGTGCCCAGGCCGGTGGGAAAATGTATCCCTGGGCACGAGTCGAGTGAGTGACAGCTGTATGGCTCCTAAGTCAAAACAGGGAAATTGGTAGATAAAGAAACATGGGAGGGCCACAGGAGGACCCAGGTTCCACATGTCCGAATATTTCTCTGGGACACAGGCTCTGAATGGCACCCAGAGACAAGGGTCTTTGTATACCGAAAAAAGGGTATTCATGGAAACGGAAATGCGAATGGCCAAAGTGATTCATTACTGAAGAGACGGGGACGCAGGTTATAATGAAGTGTCTAGAATGACAATTTCCTGGCAAGGTCCTGCGTAAGGAGGAACAACACCTGAGGCGAGAGAAAAACTCAAACTCTAAAGGGAAAACCTCTGGAAAGTCCAGTCTGCAATGGGTCTGCCTATGTCCTTCTGCAACAGAGGGACAGCTTCTGGCCTTGGCTGTTTTTCCTGCCGTTCCCATCAGGAGACAGAGGCAGCAGGGATTCAGGGGTAGTGGGTCCATGCTCCAGGCTGTCGCTCAAGTGTTTGCAACCGTTTCTGTTATGCATTCGATGGTGACGGGCCACTGTCTGCACTGACCAGGTCCTGGAACATAGCTCGTATGCGTGGATTGTGTGCTCTTCAGAATCTGAGGCCAAGCAGTAAGTGCTCTCTGAGAAAAGGGCTATGTTTCCTGTGTGTTGTCAGAAAAAGATTTCCCTTGGTGGGCACGGAAGCAGCGTGAGAACTCACCATGCATGCCTGGGAGCTCACTGTGTGACTGACAGCCTCACTGGCTCACCCGGGCTGCAAACCAAGTCCTAGTTAGCACATAGCATTGGCATGGGAATGGCTCTAAGGACAAAGAAAGTTTCCTTTCAGATGAGAATGGGAGAAGGCTGAGAGGGAAATGTGTCGCGTCATTTGCCCTTGTCCCAGACGTGAGGTCAACTGCCTTCCCACACCCTTTGGCCCTAACTACACACAAATATCCTCTGTTGGGTACCTTCCCCTGACCTACATCTCATGTTGTCAATTTAGATCTGGAAGGCATGTTGCAAGGCTCCTAGGGCCCAACTTATTGTGCTGTCACAAGAACTCATCCAGAATCCCCAATTAAAATCAGAGGGAATTGCTCTGAACCATGGGCCCTGATGTGACCATGGAAGATTCTCATTTTAGAAAGGGTAAAAGGGGGCACGTGGATGACTCATTCCCCTAAACCTCAACTCTTGGCTTCTGCTCAGGTCATGGTCTCCCAGGTCTCGAGTTCGGGTCCTGAGTCGGGCTTTGTGCTGAGAGCTCGAAGCCTGGAGCCTGCTTCAGAGTCTTTGTCTCTCTCTCAGCCCTTTTCTGCTTGCAATTCCCTCTCTCTCTCTTTCTCTCACTCACTCTCTCAAAAGTGAAATAAATGTTTTAAACTGTTAAAAGACATGGGGCTACGGGGGCTCTTGGGTGACTCATTGGTTCAACATTGCTTCATTGCTAAAGTCATGGTCTTATGGTTTGCAAGCCCTCCCCCACCTCAGTTCTCTCCTGTGAGCAGGGAGACACCTTGGAATCATCTGTCCCACTCTACCCCTCACTGCCTGCTCTCTCTGTCTCTGTCTGCCTCTCCTCTCTCTTCCTCTCTGTCTCTCCCTCTGTCTGAAAAGTAATAAAAACACACAAAAGAGAGGAAAATGGTAGAATAGGTACATAGAGACACAGCGACTGGTGCCTACGGGGAGCCAACTGGTCTTCAGAGTGAAAGCATCCTTAACATGCAGGGAGGGAGACACGTTGGCTAACGAACATTTCTTTTCTCAGCCAGCCAGACACCAAGTACTCCCAGGAAGGCAATCTTTCCTGGGGGATATCAGAAACTGATTGCTCTTGGTTTAGCCCTGACAAGAGTCAGAGCTCATTAGGAATGCCTGGGCACTCCCTATGTGGGGGATGGCCTCCTTGGCCTTGCCTGGGACCCAAGACGTAATTATCAATACAGCCAGGGAATTGGAATGGCTACACACATGGCCAAAGGCTTTCATTTCAGCGGAGAATGAGATAAAGTTGAGAAGCAACTGTCCAGCTCCATGTGCCTCTTGTCCCAGAAGTAAGGATAGCTCCCTCCTGATCCCTCTGACCCTGTGTACACATATGCATTCCTGCTGGGCACCTTGAAACGCCCTGGGCTTATCTTTGCCAACAGGGTACTGAAAGGCAATTTCTTTTCTTTTCTTTTCTTTTCTTTTACGTTTTGAGTTCCATCCAAATGAGTTAGCCTCTAGTGCAACAATGATTTCAAGAGTAGATTTCTCGGGGCGCCTGAGTGGCTTGGTCGGTTGGGTGTCCGACTTTGGCTCAGGTCACGATCTCACGGTCCGTGAGTTCGAGCCCCGCGTCGGACTCTGGGCTGACAGCTCAGAGCCTGGAGCCTGCTTCAGATTCTGTGTCTCCCTCTCTCTCTGCCCCTCCCCTGTTCATGCTCTGGCTCTCTCTGTCTCAAAAATAAATAAACGTCAAAAACAAAATTTGTAAAAAAAAATAATTAAAAGGGTAGATTCCTTAACACTTTTTACCCTGTTAGCCCACACCCCCTCCCAAAACACCTCCACGGACCCTCTGTGTGTTCTCCATATTTAAGAGTCTCTTATGTTTTGGCCCCCTCCATCTTTGTACATTATTTGTGCCTCCCTTCCTTTATGTTCATCTGTTCTGTGTCTTAAAGGCCTCAGATGAGTGAAGTCGCTTGATAGTTGTGTTTCTCTGACTGACTACTTTCGCATACCATAAAACCCTCTAGTTCTATCAATGTATATGCAAAAGGCAAGATGACATTCTCTGTGACTGCTGAGCAACACTCCATTGTATATATCGACCACATCTTCTTTATCCATTCATCCATCGATGGACATTTGGGCTCTTTCCATACTGTGGCTGTTGCTGACAGTGCTGTAATAAAAGTTGGGGCGCATGTGCCCTTCCGAAACAGCCTTCCTGTCTCCCTTGGATAAATACCTAGTAGTGCAATTGCTGGGTGGTAGGGAGGTTCCATTTTTTTTTTTTTTTTTTTTTTTAAATTTTTTTTTTTTTTTTAACATTTATTTATTTTTGAGACAGAGAGAGACAGAGCATGAACGGGGAAGGGTCAGAGAGAGAGGGAGACACAGAATCCGAAACGGGCTCCAGGCTCCGAGCCATCAGCCCAGAGCCTGACGCGGGGCTCGAACTCACGGACCGCGAGATCGTGACCTGGCTGAAGTCGGACGCTTAACCGACTGCGCCACCCAGGCGCCCCGGGAGGTTCCATTTTTAATTTTTTGAGTAATGTCCAGAGTGGCTGCCCCGTTTGCATTCCCACCAGCAATGCAAAGAGATCCTGTTTCTCCACAGCCTCGCCAACCTCAGATGTAGCCTCCGTTGTCAATGTTGGTCTTTCTGGCAGGTATAAGGTGGTATCCCGTTGTGGTTTTGATGTGTAATTCCCTGATGATGAGTGATGTTGAGCATTTTTTTCATGTGTCGGGTGGCCATCTGCAAGTCTTCTTTGGAGCAGTGTCTCTTCATGTCTTTGGCTCATTTCTTCAATGGAGTGTTTGTTTTTGGGGTGTCGACTTTGATAAGTTCTTTCTAGATTTTGGATACGAACCCTTTATCTGATATGTCGTTGGCACATAGCTTCTCCCATTCTCTCGGTCGCCCTTTAGTATTGAGGACTGTTTCCTTCGCTGTGCAGAAGCGTGTTATTTTGATGAGGCCCCAATAGTGCATTTTCCCTTTTGCCTCCTGAAAGGCAAATTTTCAGCATATCCCGTGGCCCAGCATATCGCAGAGTGCCAAGAACGGGGCCAGAATCCCTAGATAAACGTAGAGGAAATGGCTCTGGGACAGTGTGCCTGAATGGACAACAGGGACCACTGAGCTTGGACAAGAGCACCAGGGTGGGGGAGAATACACAGAAGACCAAAGTTATTTATGACCCAAAGAGAATGGCATATAGAAAAAAAAAAATGAAGCCAGTAGCAGATTCTCCTGGCAAGATGGTTGTCTCAGCAGTAAGAACATTGTGGGGGGCTACAACAATGGAGACCTGCTGCGTTTTTCCTTAAAAAGGAGATGGAAAGTTTCTGGCATTGGATTCTTCTTTTTTTTTTCCTTTTTTTTTTCGTTTTTGCCCTGTCCTCTGAGACAGTCATGCTATACAGTAAGCACCTTGTAGGTTGTGGCTGACCCTCAAGTGTTTGGAAAGTGCATCTTTTGTACTGGTGCTTGCATGGGCTCCTCCTGCACATTCTGCAGGGCCTGAAGGGTTCTTCAATGGGTGAACTGTCTACTCTTCAGAACGCGAGCATCTGTAGAAGACAGTGTTGTAATTCTGCTATTCCCATGTCAACTTGTCTTCAATATGTGTCTGTGCGGGAGAGGGGGGTAGGGGGGAGAGGGGAGGTCAGTGGATCCTTCTGTGTAGCAGATACTGAATGCTTTCAGACAGCATTGGAGCAACATGGGAACTTTCCACCAATCCCTGGGTTTCCACTGAGTTATTGACAGGCCCATTGTGCCTAGTGGAAACCAGGATATAAATAGATGAACCACAAGGGATGGGCACATGGATGGTTCATTCGGTTAAGAGGCTGAGCCGTGATTTCAGCTCAGGTCATGATTTCATCCTTGTGAGGCCATGCCCCGCATCAGGGTTTGTGCTCACAGCATGGAGCCTGCTTCGGGTCGGGTGTCTCCCTCTTTCTGTCCCTACCCCACACCCGCTAGCTCTCTCTCTCTCTCTCTGTCTTTCTCTCTCTCTATCTCTCTCTCTAATTCCCACTCAAAAATGAAAAGTGTTTGAAATCAGGATTCACAAAGGAAAGCAAACCAGTGACAGAATGGGAATGGACACATGGAAGGCCAAAGTTCCTCCTGAACTACGAGAACGAGAGCAAGCAAAGAATAGAGTGACTAGTAGAATCTATGTGAGGCTGGCTGTCCTCAGAATAGGAAGCACCTCTGCAGTGGGGAAGGGGGAATAAAACCCCTCTTTTTACTTGGAAGCCCAGTCCAGAGGAAATCTTCTGTAATTCAAATGAGAACGGGATACAACTGAAAAAGTACCGTATGGCTCACAGTTTCCTTGTTGCAGAAGTAAGACTGGTTTTCTAACTCCTCTGGGCCCCCATACAGTCCTACATTCTGTGCTGGGCCCCTCCTACTGCGCTACGTTTCCTGAAGTTCGCATGGTTCTCAAACACACGAGATGAGAGGCCCCGTAGCCCAAAGTATCCCAGAGTCCAGAGAACTTGACCCAAACCCTCACCTAAAATGAGAAAGAATTGGTACTAAAATCTGGCCCCAAATGCCTACCAGCTGAAATGTACTTTGAGAAAAGACCAGAAATGGACGTGGATACATAGAGGCCCAACGATCTTTCTTACCCAGTAGACAAGGAAAAAGCAAAGGATAAAACGACGAGCATAACCTCAAATGTAAGACACTCCAACGAGTTGCACCCAGACAAATGTCCCCTGACTAAACCTGATGCCCCAACTGCAAGCAGTGTTTCTCTAGAAGGTTGGTAAGCCTGGAATTCTTCTGGACATTGCCTTTCCTCCTGCCCTGTCCATCAAGTAGAGATGGACTCTACAGTATTCCTTCAGTGATTGAAGGTCTGCTTGTGGACCTTCAAGTGTTTGGAACCTGGCTCTGGTGCAGGTAGAGCATCTGTAATGTAGAGCCTTGGTCTCCCTTGGAGCCATTGCCACCAATGTGTTATTGTCCAAGCCTTGGGACACATTGCGGGATGCCTGGGCTTTCACTGCCTTCACCCAAGCCGAGCCCAAAGGTTGGCGCTAAGCTCTCGCTCTGGTCCTGTGCTATGGGAGAGCAAACAGTAACTTCCAGTGTAAGGAAGGATGTCCCTCTTGTCTCTCCCTGAGTGCTTGGTGCTTGGCCAACTCGGGGTAAGGGCAGTGAAGGGTGGACCTCCCTTCATTTCGACTCCCAGATGGTTCCCCTAGGCACACTAAGCTTCTGGACGTGGGCAGCACAGAAGGGGCTCCTTCAAGGACCACTGCATCAGGTCCAGGTTCTAAACACCTGCCAAACATCTAGCAGCAGAACCCCTTGCCTCTGCATCAATGTGGCATCTCTTTCCTGATGGGAAGGACAGGACAAACCAGCAAATCCCTTTCTGCCTCTCTTTCTGAAGGAAGAAAACACACCTCCTGCAGAATTGCATGCTCAGGTGTAGCCAATGGAGGTTTCCTTTCACCACACCCTCACGGGTTTCTTCCTGCCCACACCGTCAGCCTGCCAGGCGATAGCAGGAGGCCCTGAATTCTAACCCTACCCATTCCCTTCTGTAATGAAAAGCTTTGGTCCTCGGGGTGTCAACTTGCATGTTATTGCTCTTGTGTTCAAACTATTATCTGTCTGGGGGCCATTCTGAGCCAGAGCCTCAGAAATGTACTCTGAACCACATTTTTGCAGGATCCATGGGTCTGTGTCAGGTACACAGTCCAGGTCCAAAAATTGGTGTGGGGTTGTCAGTGAGTTCCTGAGCCAATTGACCACGATCAGTGTCTGGTATCCCAGACGGTAGCCCGTCTGTCCCCGGGCCTTGGTGCTTAGTCAGCTAGAGTCATGGCAGGGATGGGTAGCCAGCTGGTCACCCTCCCCTGGCTACCAGAGGTGCCTTCCTCCTGCTGAGTAGATGGCTCATGCATGTGCACTCTGCCTAAGCCCCTGGATGGTGCCCAAAGGGACGTTGTAGTAAATGTTGGAGCCAGGCCAGGTTCTAACCAGTTGATCATCAGCCTGGGGCCCCAAACAGCCAAAGCGGAATCACTGCTGCCACTGTCCTCTGAAGGAAAGGGCAAGAAACAGACCCAGGTCCAGGGAATTCCCTCTCTTTCTATAGGAGGAACGCAGGCCCCTTGTTCACAGAGCTCCCGGGTATAGCCAGTAAAGGGCCCCTTCACCAAAGCCCACAGGTGTTGCTTATCCCTGAGACAGCCAGCTTGCTAGCCTTTTGCTGTAGTCACTGCATTACCACCACAGCCCTTTCTGATTCCTACTTAAGACCTCTGGCCCTCCGTGAATCTATTTTCACCACTTTGCTCTAGTTTTAAAGTAGTTCCTTGCTGGGTGCATTCCATCTTCCATGTTTTCAGAGGCTGGTCCCTGGTGTTCATCTGGGTATCCTAGTCCCATTTTTGTGACCGTGTCTAGGTGAGGTCACAGGGTCCCTGGCAAGTTGCTGTCAAAACCATGCAGTCATTCAGGGGCCTAGGCCATTGGAAAGGCCCAGATTAGAACATTGGCAATTTTTCTGGTCCATAGGATGGAAAGGGGGCTGGCCACCCACTGTGTGGAGGGAACACGAAGCTACACAGCCCCTTTCCAGATTGACCCCATTCCTATTGAAATATTGAAAAATGACGCCCTGGTTATGGCCACTCCCTTCCCAAGGCTCTATGTCTAACTATGTCCCCGTGTAGATTTAGGAGCCATTGGAGCTGTGACTCACGAAACCCACACCCAGGGATTGATTTTCACACCACCCTATGCGTGTTGGTCAGGGTCCCCAAGCAAGGCAAGCCAGCCCCTGCTAATGGCTGTACTTGCACTGATTCAGACTTGGGTTTACCTTCCTTCTGGGGCACAGAGGGGCCAGTGGGACCCAGGGGGCATAGGTGGTGGGTGCAGGTCCCCAGCACAAGGAGGTTCCTGGGACAGGTGCCAAGGCATGAACAGCCCTGTGCGTCAAGGCAGTGCCCGAGCAACATCAGTGGTCCAGCAAAGCCATTCGGTGCTCATGGTGTGGCAACCTTGGCATTGGCCTGTGCATTGCTGTCCTCCTTCAGCATACTCCACAATAGCCAGAGTGAGAGTTCTGGCTGCAAGGACTATGTCCACCGCCGCCCTTGCAAGGACTGTGGTAGAAGGCAGGGACTGGCACCTAGGCTGGAGCCCATTGGGGCAGCACCTGGTGTTTGCCTCCTTACCAGTTCACTTCTCCCAGCCCCTGTTTGGAGCACTAAAGTCCTCTCACATGTGTACCCTCACACGAAATGGCCAGTTATGGTGGGTTGTGTTGATGAAAGCCAGGATTCACCTATAAGAAGGATGTACTGAGTCGCAGTGTTGGCCAGCGTGCAATATGCCTGCAAGAAATGCAGAGGTTGGTAACAGCACAGCGTTGCCTCGTCTGTTCACATATCATTCAGGTTGCCCTATTTTAAAATAAATAGATCTTGTCCTGAGTATCATTCAGAGAGTGTAACAACTTCCCACTTTACCTTACTTCTTGCCTTTTCCAGACGCTGGAAAACGCGAGAGGCTCTGGTAGGGTGACGGAGATATAAGTCGTTGAGGGAGAGTCAAGGCCAGTTGACCGATTATGATTAGATGGAACTCTGGAGAATCCCAACACTCTACAGGAGAACACTGAAAGCATTTGGTCTGTAGCTGTTGTCTAACTAAGGGGACTTAGCTCATCATAATTCGAGGTTACCCCAGAGCACCCTCATCCTTTCTTCTGGAGGCTGCGCCAAGGATGGCCCATGGGTCCAGCAGGCACCTACTCATTTCGGGCATTCCTTGTCCATGTTTGGGCCATTGAGCATGCAGCCAAGGAAATGGATGCGGGTGCCCCATGGCAGAGCTGTCTCTACCCCTTTGCTTCTTTCTCCCTAGCCACTTCCCTAGGGTCTTCTTTTTCTTGAAATCATCATCAGTGTGTATGTGCCAAGACACATGTGGGGATAGTAAAGTGGATAGTAAAATGACCGCACTTGGACAACAAGTGAGCATGATTAGAATGGTCAGAATATTAGACTTTCTCATTTCTAAAGACTATTGGTCGTGACCTGCACCCAATCATGATACCTGTGGTCCTGCGGGCCATCTGTGCCCCCAGATGGATGGTAAATCCAACACTGGTAAGTGCAAGGGCTGTCTCTAGGAGTGGTTGAGCTGCTTTGCTGAGCCCCACCTGCGAAGTGCCCAGGCCGGTGTGAAAATGTATCCCTGGGCACGGGTCGAGTGAGTGACAGCTCTATGGCTCCTAAGTCAAAACAGCAAAATTGGTAGATAAAGAAACATGGGAGGGCCACAGGAGGACCCAGGTTCCACATGTCCGGATATTCCTCTGGGACACAGGCTCTGAATGGCACCCAGAGACAAGGGTCTTTGTATACCGAAAAAAGGGTATTCATTGAAACGGAAATGCGAATGGCCAAAGTGATTCATTACTGAAGAGACGGGGACGCAGGTTATAATGAAGTGTCTAGAAGGACAATTTCCTGGCAAGGTCCTGCGTAAGGAGGAAGAACACCTGAGGCGAGAGAAAAACTCAAACTCTAAAGGGAAAACCTCTGGAAAGTCCAGTCTGCAATGGGTCTGCCTGTGTCCTTCTGCAACAGAGGGACAGCTTCTGGCCTTGGCTGTTTTTCCTGCCGTTCCCATCAGGAGACAGAGGCAGCAGGGATTCAGGGGTAGTGGGTCCATGCTCCAGGCTGTCGCTCAAGTGTTTGCAACCGTTTCTGTTATGCATTAGATGGTGACGGGCCACTGTCTGCACTGACCAGGTCCTGGAACATAGCTCTTATGCGTGGATTGTGTGCTCTTCAGTATCTGAGGCCAAGCAGTAAGTGCTCTCTGAGAGCAGGGCTATCTTTCCTGTGGGTTGTCAGAAAAAAATTTCCCTTGGTGGGCACGGAAGCAGCGTGAGAACTCACCATGCATGCCTGGGAGCTCACTGTGTGACTGACAGCCTCAGTGGCTCACCCGGGCTGCAAACCAAGTCCTAGTTAGCACATAGCATTGGCATGGGAATGGCTCTAAGGACAACGAAAGTTTCCTTTCAGATGAGAATGGGAGAAGGCTGAGAGGGAAATGTGTCGCGCCATTTGCCCTTGTCCCAGACGTGAGGTCAACTGCCTTCCCACACCCTTTGGCCCTAACTACACACAAATATCCTCTGTTGGGTACCTTCCCCTGACCTACATCTCATGTTGTCAATTTAGATCTGGAAGGCATGTTGCAAGGCTCCTAGGGCCCAACTTATTGTGCTGTCACAAGAACTCATCCAGAATCCCCAATTAAAATCAGAGGGAATTGCTCTGAACCATGGGCCCTGATGTGCCCATGGAAGATTCTCATTTTAGAAAGGGTAAAAGGGGGCACGTGGATGACTCATTCCCCTAAACCTCAACTCTTGGCTTCTGCTCAGGTCATGGTCTCCCAGTTCTCGAGTTCGGGTCCCTAGTCGGGCTTCGTGCTGAGAGCTCGAAGCCTGGAGCCTGCTTCAGAGTCTTTTCTTTTCTTTTCTTTGTGTGTGTGTGTGTGTGTGTGTGTGTTTATTTTTTTATTTTGTTATTTTTTAATATATGAAATTTACTGTCAAATTGGTTTCCATACAACACCCAGTGCTCATCCCAAAAGGTGCCCTCCTCAATACCCATCAACCACCCTACCCTCCCTCCCACCCCCATTAACCCTCAGTTTGTTCTCAGTTTTTAACTGTCTCTTATGCTTTGGCTCTCTCCCACTCTAACCTCTTTTTTTTTTTTCCTTCCCCTCCCCCATGGGTTTCTGTTACGTTTCTCAGGATCCACCTAAGAGTGAAACCATATGGTATCTGTCTTCCTCTGTATGGCTTATTTCACTTAGCATCACACTCTCCAGTTCCATCCACGTTGCTACAAAAGGCCATATTTCATTTTTTCTCATTGCCACGTAGTATTCCATTGTGTATATAAACCACAAGTTCTTTTTTTTTTTATTAAATTTTTTTTTTGCAACGTTTTTTATTTTTTTATTTTTGGGACAGAGAGAGACAGAGCATGAACGGGGGAGGGCCAGAGAGAGAGGGAGACACAGAATCGGAAACAGGCTCCAGGCTCTGAGCCATTAGCCCAGAGCCTGACGCGGGGCTCGAACTCACGGACCGCGAGATCGTGACCTGGCTGAAGTCGGACGCTTAACCAACTCCGCACCCAGGCGCCCCTAAACCACAAGTTCTTTATGCATTCATCAGTTGATGGACATTTAGGTTCTTTCCATACTTTGGCTATTGTTGAGAGTGCTGCTATAAACAATGGGGTACAAGTGCCCCTATGCATCAGTACTCCTGTATCCCTTGGATAAATTCCTAGCAGTGCTATTGCTGGGCCATAGGGTAGGTCTATTTTTAATTTTCTAAGGAACCTCCACACTGCTTTCCAGAGCGGCTGCACCAATTTGCATTCCCACCAACAGTGCAAGAGGGTTCCCGTTTCTCCACATCCTCTCCAGCATCTATAGTCTCCTGATTTCTTCATTTTGGCCACTCTGGCGTGAGGTGGTATCTGAGTGTGGTTTTGATTTGTGTTTCCCTGATAAGGAGCGACGTTGAACATCTTTGCATGTGCCTGTTGGCCATCAGGATGTCTTCTTTAGAGAAGTGTCTATTCATGTTTTCTGCCCATTTCTTCACTGGGTTATTTGTTTTTCGGGTGTGGAGTTTGATGAGTCTTTATATATTTTGGATACTAGCCCTTTGTCCGATGTGTCATTTGCAAATATCTTTTCCCATTCCTTTGGTTGCCTTTTCGTTTTGTTGGTTGTTTCCTTTGCTGTGCAGAAGCTTTTTATCTTCATAAGGTCCCAGTAATTCACATTTGCTTTTAATTCCCTTGCCTTTGGGGATGTGCCGAGTAAGAGATTGCTACGGCTGAGGTCAGAGAGGTCTTTTCCTGCTTTCTCCTCTAAGGTTTTGATGGTTTCCTGTCTCACATTCAGGTTCTTTATCCATTTTGAGTTTATTTTTGTGAATGGTGTGAGAAAGTGGTCTAGTTTCAACCTTCTGCATGTTGCTGTCCAGTTCTCCCAGCACCATTTGTTAAAGAGCCTATCTTTTTTCCATTGGATGTTCTTTCCTGCTTTGTCAAAGATGAGTTGGCCATACGTTTGTGGGTCTAGTTCTGGGGTTTCTATTCTATTCCATTGGTCTATGTGTCTGTGTTTATGCCAATACCATGCTGTCTTGATGATTTCAGCTTTGTAGTAGAGGCTAAAGTCTGGGATTGGGATGCCTCCTGCTTTGGTCTTCTTCTTCAAAATTACTTTGGCTCTTCGGGGCCTTTTGTGGTTCCATATGAATTTTAGGATTTCTTGTTCTAGTTTCGAGAAGAATGCTGGTGCAATTTTGATTGGGATTGCATTGAATGTGTAGATAGCTTTGGGTAGTATTGACATTTTGACAATATTTATTCTTCCAATCCATGAGCAGGGAATGTCTTTCCATTTCTTTCTATCTTCTTCAATTACCTGCATAAGCTTTCTATAGTTTTCAGCATACAGATCTTTTACATCTTTGGTTAGATTAATCCCTAGGTATTTTATGCTTCTTGGTGCAATTGTGAATGGGATCCGTTTCTTTATTTGTCTTTCTGTTGCTTCATTGTTAGTGTATAAGAATGCAACTGATTTCTGTACAGTGATTTTGTATCCTGCAACTTTGCTGAATTCATGTATCAGTTCTAGCAGACTTTTGGTGGAGTCTATCGGATTTTCCATGTATAATATCATGTCATCTGCAAAAAGCGAAAGCTTGACTTCATCTTTGCCAATTTTGGTGCCTTTGATTTCCTTTTGTTGTCTGATTGCTGATGCTAGAACTTCCAGCACTATGTTAAACAACAGCGGTGAGAGTGGGCATCCCTGTCGTGTTCCTGATCTCAGGGAAAAAGCTCTCAGTTTTTCCCCGTTGAGGATGATGTTAGCTGTGGGCTTTTCATAAATGGCTTTTATGATCTTTAAGTATGTTCCTTCTATCCCGACTTTCTCCAGGGTTTTTATTAAGAAAGGGTGCTGGATTTTGTCAAAGGACTTTTCTGCATCGATTGACAGGATCATATGGTTCTTCTCTTTTTTTTGGTTAATGTGATGTATCACGTTGATCGATTTGCGAATGTTGAACCAGCCCTGCATGCCAGGAATGAATCCCACTTGATCATAGTGAATAATTCTTTTTATATGCTGTTGAATTCGATTTGCTAGTATCTTATTGAGAATTTTTGCATCCATATTTATCAGAGATATTGGCCTGTAGTTCTCTTTTTTTACTGGGTCTCTGTCTGGTTTAGGAATCAAAGTAATACTGGCTTCATAGAATGAGTCTGGAAGTTTTCCTTCCCTTTCTATTTCATGGAATAGCTTGAGAAGGATAGGTATTATCTCTGCTTTAAACGTCTGGTAGAACTCCCCTGGGAAGCCATCTGGTGCTGGACTCTTATTTGTTGGGAGATTTGTGATAACCGGTTCAATTTCTTCGCTGGTTATGGGTCTGTTCAAGCTTTCTATTTCCTCCTGATTGAGTTTTGGAAGAGTGAGGGTGTTTAGGAATTTGTCCATTTCTTCCAGGTTGTCCAATTTGTTGGCATATAATTTTTCATAGTATTCGCTGATAATTGTGTGTATCTCTGAGGGATTGGTTGTAATAATTCCATTTTCATTCATGATGTTATCTATTTGGGTCATCTCCCTTTTCTTTTTGAGAAGCCTGGCTAGAGGTTTGTCAATTTTGTTTATTTTTTCAAAAAACCAACTCTTGGTTTCGTTGATCTGCTCTACAGTTTTTTAGATTCTATATTGTTTATATCTGCTCTGATCTTTATGATTTCTCTTCTTCTGCTGGGTTTAAGCTGCCTTTGCTGTTCTGCTTCTATTTCCTTTAGGTGTGCTGTTAGATTTTGTATTTGGGAGTTTTCTTGTTTCTTTTGATAGGCCTGGATTGCAATGTATTTTCCTCTCAGGACTGCCTTCGCTGCATCCCAAAGCGTTTGGATTGTTGTATTTTCATTTTCGTTTGTTTCCATATATTTTTTACTTTCTTCTCTAATTGCCTGGTTGACCCACTCCTTCGTTAGTAGGGTGTTCTTTCACCTCCATGCTTTTGGAGGTTTTCCAGACATTTTCCTGTGGTTGATTTCAAGCTTCATAGCATTGTGGTCTGAAAGTATGCATGGTATAATTTCAATTCTTGTAAACTTATGAAGGGCTGTTTTGTGACCCAGTAAATGATCTATCTTGGAGAATGTTCCATGTGCACTCGAGAAGAAAGTATATTCTGTTGCTTTGGGATGCAGAGTTCTAAATATATCTGTCAAGTCCATCTGATCGAATGTATCATTCAGGGCCCTTGTTTCTTTATTGACTGCGTGTCTAGATGATCGATCCATTTCTGTAAGTGGGGTGTTAAAGTCCCCTGCAGTGACCACATTCTTATCAATAAGGTTGCTTATGTTTCTGAGTAATTGTGTTATATATCTGGGGGCTCCGGTATTTGGCGCATAGACACTTATAATTGTTAGCTCTTCCTGATGGATAGACCCTGTAATTATTATATAATGCCCTCCTTCATCTCTTGTTACAGCCTTTAATTGAAAGTCTAGTTTGTCTGATATAAGTATGGCTACTCCAGCTTTCTTGTGGCTTCCAGTAGCATGATAAATAGTTCTCCATCCCCTCACTCTCAATCTAAAGGTGTCCTCAGATCTAAAATGAGTCTCTTGTAGACAGCAAATAGATGGGTCTTGTTTTTTTATCCATTCTGATACCCTATGTCTTTTGGTTGGCGCATTTAATCCATTTACATTCAGTGTTATTCTAGAAAGATACGGGTTTAGAGTCATTGTGATGTCTGTATGTTCTATGCTTGTAGTGATGTCTCTGGTACTTTGTCTCACAGGATCCCCCTTAGGATCTCTTGTAGGGCTGGTTTCGTGGTGACAAATTCCTTCAGTTTTTGTTTGTTTGGGAAGACCTTTATCTCTCCTTCTATTCTAAATGCCAGACTTGCTGGATAAAGGATTCTCGGCTGCATATTTTTTCTGTTTAGCACACTGAAGATATCGTGCCAAGCCTTTCTGGCCTGCCAAGTTTCAAAGGAGACATCAGTCACGAGTCGTATAGGTCTCCCTTTATATGTGAGGGCACGTTTATCCCTTGCTGCTTTCAGAATTTTCTCTTTATCCTTGTATTTTGCCAGTTTCACTATGATATGTCGTGCAGAACATCGATTCAAGTTACGTCTGAAGGGAGTTCTCTGTGCCTCTTGGATTTCAATGCCTTTTTCCTTCCCCAGTTCAGGGAAGTTCTCAGCTATAATTTCTTCAAGTACCCCTTCAGCACCTTTCCCTCTCTCTTCGTCCTCTGGGATACCAATTATGCGTATATTATTTCTTTTTAGTGTATCACTTAGTTCTCTAATTTTCCCCTCATACTCCTGGATTTTTTTTATCTCTCTTTCAGCTTCCTCTTTCTCCATCACATTACCTTCTAGTTCACCTATTCTCTCCTCTGCCTCTTTAATCCGAGCCGTCATGGTTTCCATGTTGTTTTGCATTTCGTTTAAAGCGTTTTTCAGCTCCTCGTGACTGTTCCTTATTCCCTTGATCTCTGTGGCAAGAGATTCTCTGCTGTCCTGTATACTGTTTTCAAGCCCAGCGATTAATTTTATGACTAGTATTCTAAATTCACTTTCTGTTATATTATTTAAATCCTTTTTGATCAGTTCATTAGCTGTTGTTATTTCCTGGAGATCCTTCTGAGGGGAATTCTTCCGTTTGGTCATTTTGGATAGTCCCTGGAGTGGTGAGGACCCGCAGGGCACTTCCCCCTTGCTGTGGTGTGTAACTGGAGTTGGTGGGCGGGGCCGCAGTCCGACCTGATGTCTGCCCCAGCCCACCGCTGGGGCCACAGTCAGACTGGTGTGTGCCTTGTCTTCCCCTCTCCTAGGGGCGGGATTCACTGTGGGGTGGCGTGGCCCGTCTGGGCTACTTGCACACTGCCAGGCTTGTGGTGCTGGGGATCTGGCGTATTAGCTGGGGTGGGTAGGCAAAGTGCACGGGGGCAGGAGGGGCAGGCTTAGCTCGCTTCTCCTTAGGTGATCCACTTCAGGAGGGGCCCTGTGGCAGTGGGAGGGAGTCAGATCCGCTGCCGGAGGTTTGGCTCTGCAGAAGCACAGAGTTGGGTGTTTGCGCTGAGCGAGCAAGTTCCCTGGCAAGAACTGGTTCCATTTGGGATTCTGGCTGGGGGATGGGTGGGGGAGATGGCGCTGGCGAGCGCCTTTGTTCCCCGCTAAGCTGAGCTCTGCCGTCCTGGGGCTCAACAGCTCTCCCTCCCTTTGTCCTCCAGCCTTCCCGCTTTCTGAGCAGAGCTGTTAACTTATGACCTCCCAGACGCTAAGTTGCGCTTGCTGTCGGAACACAGTCCTTCCGGCCCCTCCGCTTTTCCCAGCCAGACTCGGGGACTCTGCTTGGCCGGCGAGCCGCCGCTCCATCCCGGCTCCCTCCCGCCAGTCCTTGGAGCACGCACCGCCTCGCCGCCCGTCCTACCCTCTTCCGTGGGTCTCTCGTCTGTTCTTGGCTCCGGAGACTCCGTTCTGCTAACCCTCTGGCGGTTTTCTGGGTTCTTAAGGCAGGTGTAGGTGGAATCTAAGTGATCAGCAGGACGAGCGGTGAGTACAGCGTCCTCCTACGCCGCCATCTTCCGGAACTCCTGCTTCAGAGTCTTTGTCTTCCTCTCAGCCCTTTTCTGCTTGCAATGTCCCTCTCTCTCTCTCTTTATCTCACTCACTCTCTCAAAAGTGAAATAAATGTTTTAAACTGTTAAAAGACATGGGGCTACGGGGGCTCTTGGGTGACTCATTGGTTCAAAATTGCTTCATTGCTAAAGTCATGATCTTATGGTTTGCAAGCCCTCCCCCACCTCAGTTCTCTCCTGTGAGCAGGGAGACGCCTTGGGATCATCTGTCCCACTCTACCCCTCACTGCCTGCTCTCTCTGTCTCTGTCTCCCTCTCCTCTCTCTTCCTCTCTGTCTGTCCCTCTGTCTGAAAAGTAATAAAAAAACACAAAAGAGAGGACAATGGTGGAGTAGGTACATAGAGATACAGTGTTCCTATGAGAGATGCAAATGGGATAATTCTGTGGATGAAATGGCCCCTACAATCTCCTGGCAAGCTGACTGTGTCAGGAATAAGAAACACCTATGGGCAAGTGCAAAGGGAAGCCTCCACTCTTTGCAGTAGGAGTCTTGATGGCAAGATACCTTATTCTTACTCGGCAAAGAGAAGAAAAGCTTCGGGAGTTCACTCTTTTCCTTTTGTCACCTGATCAAAGGAGAGAGGCAGCAGTGTTACCAGGGGCGTGGTGTTGTGTTCAAGTGTTGTGAACTGGCCTGTGGTGCAGTAGTTCTTGAATGGTGTCTTTCAGTGCTAACAAGGTCCTCGCAACTGGTGCCTACGGGGAGCCAACTGGTCTTCAGAGTGAAAGCATCCTTAACATGCAGGGAGGGAGACACGTTGGCTAACGAACATTTCTTTTCTCAGCCAGCCAGACACCAAGTACTCCCAGGAAGGCAATCTTTCCTGGGGGATATCAGAAACTGATTGCTCTTGGTTTAGCCCAGACAAGAGTCAGAGCTCATTAGGAATGCCTGGGCACTCCCTATGTGGGGGATGGCCTCCTTGGCCTTGCCTGGGATCCAACACGTTATTGTCAATACAGCCAGGGAATTGGAATGGCTACACACACGGCCAAAGGCTTTCCTTTCAGCTGAGAATGAGATAAAGTTGAGAAGCAACTGTCCAGCTCCATGTGCCTCTTGTCCCAGTAGGAAGGATAGCTCCCTCCTGATCCCTCTGACTCTGTGTACACACATGCATTCCTGCTGGGCACCTTGAAACGCCCTGGGCTTATCTTTGCCAACAGGGTACTGAAAGGCAATTTCTTTTCTTTTCTTTTCTTTTCTTTTCTTTTCTTTTCTTTTCTTTTCTTTTACGTTTTGAGTTCCATCCAAATTAGTTAGCCTCTAGTGCAACAATGATTTCAAGAGTAGATTCCTTAATACTTCTTACCCAGTTACCCACACCCCCTCCCACAACACCTCCAGGGACCCTCTGTGTGTTCTCCATATTTAAGAATCTCTTATGTTTTGGCCCCCTCCCTGTTTGGAGATTATTTGTGCCTCCCTTCCTTTATGTTCATCTGTTCTGTGTCTTAAAGGTCTCAGATGAGTGAAATCTCTTGATAGTTGTTTTTCTCTGACTACTGTCGCATACCATAAAACCCTCTAGTTCTATCAATGTAGGTGCAAAAGGCAAGATGACATTCTTTGTGACTGCTGAGCAACACTCCATTGTATATATCGACCACACCTTCTTTATCCATTCATTCATCGATGGACATTTGGGCTCTTTCCATACTTTGGCTGTTGCTGACAGTGCTGTTAGTAAAGTTGGGGCGCATGTGCCCTTCCGAAACAGCCTTCCTGTCTCCCTTGCATAAATACCTAGTAGTGCAATTGCTGGGTCGTAGGGAGTTTCCATTTTTAATTTTTTGAGTAATGTCCAGAGTGGCTGCCCCGCTTGCATTCCCACCAGCAATGCAAAGAGATCCTGTTTCTCCACAGCCTCGCCAACCTCAGATGTTGCCTCCGTTGTCAATGTTGGTCTTTCTGGCAGGTATAAGGTGGTATCCCGTTGTGGTTTTGATGTGTAATTCCCTGATGATGAGTGATGTTGAGCATTTTTTTCATGTGTCGGGTGGCCATCTGCAAGTCTTCTTTGGAGCAGTGTCTCTTCATGTCTGTGGCTCATTTCTTCACTGAAGTGTTTGTTTATGGGGTGTCTACTTTGATAAGTTCTTTCTAGATTTTGGATACGAACCCTTTATCTGATATGTAATTGGCACATAGCTTCTCCCATTCTCTCGGTCGCCCTTTAGTATTGAGGACTGTTTCCTTCGCTGTGCAGAAGCGTGTTATTTTGATGAGGCCCCGATAGTGCATTTTCCCTTTTGCCTCCTGAAAGGCAATTTTTCATCATATCCTGTGGCCCAGCATATCCTAGAGTGACAAGAACGGGGCCAGAACACCTAGATAAACGTAGAGGAAATGGCTCTGGGACAGTGTGCCTGAATGGACAACAGAGACAACTGAGTTTGGAAAAGAGCAGCAGGGTGGGGGAGAATACACAGAAGGCCAAATTTCTTTATGAACCAAAGAGAATGGCATATAGCAAAAAAAAAAATGAAGCGACTAGCAGAATCTCCTGGCAAGATAGTTGTCTCAGCAGTAAGAACACTGTGGGGGCTACAACAAAGGAGACCTCCTGCGTTGTTCCTCCAAAACGAGATGGAAAGTTTCTGGCATTGGATTTTTCTTTTTCTTTTTCTTTTTGCACTCTCCTCTGAGACAGTCATCCTATACATTTAGCAGCTTGTAGGTTGTGGCTGACCCTCAAGTGTTTGGAAAGTGCCTCTGTTGTACTCGTGCTTGCATGGGCTCTTCCTGCACATTCTGCAGGGCCTGAAGGATTCTGCAAATGGGTGAACTGTCTACTCTTCAGAACGCGGGCATCTGTAGAAGATAGTGTTTCAATTCTGCCATTCCCATGCCAACTTGTCTTCAATATGTGTGTGCGGGTGTGGTAGGTTAGGGGGGATAGGGGAGGTCAGTGGATCCTTCTGTGTAGCAGATGGCTCACAGATGCAGAATGCTTTCAGACAGCATTGGAACAACATGGGAACTTTCCACCAATCCCTGGTTTTCCACTGAGTTATTGACAGGCCCATTGTGCCTAGTGGAACCAGCATATAAATAGATGAACCACAAGGGATGGGCACATGGATGGCTCAGTCGGTTAAGTGGCTGAGTCGTGATTTCAGCTCAGGTCATGATTTCATCCTTGTGAGCCCATGCCCCGCATCAGGCTTTGTGCTCACAGCATGGAGCCTGCTTCGTGTCGGGTGTCTCCCTCTTTCTGTCCCTACCCCACACCTGCTAGCTCTCTCTCTCTCTCTGTCTCTCTCTCTCTCTCTCTCTCATTCTCACTCAAAAATGAAAAATGTTTGAAATCAGGATTCACAAAGGAAAGCAAACCAGTGACAGAATGGGAATGGACACATGGAAGGCCAAAGTTCCTCCTGAACTATGAGAACGAGAGCAAGCAAAGAATAGAGTGACTAGTAGAATCTATGTGAAGCTGCCTGTCCTCAGAATAGGAAGCACCTCTGCAGCGGGGAAGGGGGAATAAAACCCCTGTTTTTACCTGGAAGCCCAGTCCAGAGGAAATCTCCTTCTGGAATTCAAATGAGAACGGGATACAACTGAAAAAGTACCGTATGGCTCACAGTTTCTTTGTTGCCGAAGTAAGACTTGTTTTCTAACTCCTCTGGGCTCGCATAGAGGCCAACATTCTGTGCTGGCCCCCTCCACTGCGCTAGGTTTCCTGAGATTCGCATGGTTCTCAAACACACGAGATGAGAGGCCCCGTAGCCCAAAGTATCCCAGAATCCAGAGAACTTGACCCAAACCCTCAACTAAATTGTGAAAGAATTGGTACTAAAATCTGGCCCCAAATGCCTACCAGCTGAAATGTACTTTGAGAAAAGACCAGAAATGGACCTGGATACACAGAGGCCCAACGACCTTTCTTACCCAGTAGACAAGGAAAAAGCAAAGTATAAAGCGACGAGCATAACCTCAAATGTAAGACACTCCAACGAGTTGCACCCAGACAAATGTCCCCTCACTAAACCTGATGCCCCAGCTGCAAGCAGTGTTTATCTAGGAGGTTGGTAAGCCCGGAATTCTTCTGTCCATTGCCTTTTCTCCTGCCCTGTCCATCAAGTATAGATGGACTCTACAGTATTCCTTCAGTGATTGAAGGTCTGCTTGTAGACCTTCAAGTGTTTGGAACCTGGCTCTGGTGCAGGTAAAGCATCTGTAATGTAGAGCCTTGGTCTCCCTTGGAGCCATTGCCACCAATTTGTTATTTTCCAAACCTTGGGACACATTGCGGGATGCCTGGGCTTTCACTCCCTTCACCCAAGCCGAGCCCAAAGGTTGGCGCTAAGCTCTCGCTCTGGTCCTGTGCTATGGGAGAGCAAACAGTAACTTCCAGTGTAAGGAAGGATGTCCCTCTTGTCTCTCCCTGAGTGCTTGGTGCTTGGCCAGCCCTGGGTAAGGGCAGTGAAGGGTGGGCCTCCCTTCATTTGGACTCAGAGATGGTTCCCCTTGGCACAATATGCTTCTGGACCTGGGCAGCACAGAAGGGGCACCTTCAACGACCACTGCATCAGGTCCAGGTTCCAAACACGTGCCAAACATCTAGCAGCAGAACCCCTTGCCTCTGCATCAATGGTGCATCTCTTTCCTGATGGGAAGGACAGGACAAACCAGCAAATCCCTTTCTGCCTCTCTTTCTGAAGGAAGAAAACACACCTCCTGCAGAATTGCATGCTCAGGTGTAGCCAATGGAGGTTTCCTTTCACCACACCCTCACGGGTTTCTTCCTGCCCACACAGTCAGCCTGCCAGGCGATAGCAGGAGGCCATGAATTCTACCCCTACCCATTCACTACTGTAATGAAAAGCTTTGGTCCTCGGGGTGTCAACTTGCATGTTATTGCTCTTGTGTTCAAACTAGGTTCTGTCTTGGGGCCATTCTGAGCCACAGCCTGAGAAAAGTACTCTGAACTACATTTTAGCAGGATTAATGGGTCTGTGTCAGGTACACAGTCCAGGTCCAAAAATTGGTGTGGGGTTGACAGTGAGTTCCTGAGCCAATTGACCACGATCAGTGTCTGGTATCCCAGACGGTAGCCCGTCTGTCCCCGGGGCTTGGTGCTTAGTCAGCTAGAGTCATGGCAGGGAAGTGAAGCCAGCAGGTCACCCTCCCCTGGCTACCAGAGGTGCCTTCCTCCTGCTGAGTAGATGGCTCATGCATGTGCACTCTGCCTAAGACACTGGATGGTGCCCAAAGGGACTTTGTAGTAAATGTTGGAGCCAGGTCATGTTCTAACCAGTTGATCATCAGCCTGGGGCCCCAAACAGCTACAGCGGAATCACTGCTGCCACTGTCCTCTGAAGGAAAGGGCAAGAAACAGACCCAGGTCCAGGGAATTCCCTCTCTTTCTAAAGGAGGAAGGCAGGCCCCTTGTTCACAGAGCTCCTGTGTATAGCCAGTAAAGGGCCTCTTCACCAAAGCCCACAGGTGTTGCTTATCCCTGAGACAGCCAGCTTGCTAGCCTTTTGCTGTAGTCACTGCATTACCACCACAGCCCTTTCTGATTCCTACTTAAGACCTCTGGCCCTCCGTGAATCTATTTTCACCACTTTGCTCTAGTTTCAAAGTAGTTCCTCGTTGGGTGCATTCCATCTTCCATATTTTCAGAGGCTGGTCCCTGGTGTTCATCTGGTTATCCTAGTCCCATTTTTGTGACCGTGTCTAGGTGAGGTCACAGGGTCCCTGGCAAGTTGCTGTCAATACCATGCAGTCATTCAGGGGCCTAGGCCATTGGAAAGGCCCAGATTAGAACATTGGCAATTTTTCTGGTCCAGAGGATGGAAAGGGGCTGGCCACCTACTGTGTGGAGGGAACACGAAGCTACACAGCCCCTTTTTAGATTGACCCCATTCCTATTGAAATATTGAAAAATGAGGCCCTGGTTATGGCCACTCCGTTCCCAAGGCTCTATGTCTAACTATGTCCCCGTGTAGATTTAGGAGCCATTGGAGCTGTGACTCACGAAACCCACACACAGGGATTGATTTTCACACCACCCTATGCGTGTTGGTCAGGGTCCCCAAGCAAGGCAATCCAGACCCTGCTAATGGCTGTACTTGCACTGATTCAGACTTGGGTTTACCTTCCTTCTGGGGCACAGAGGGTCCAGTGGGACCCAGGGGGTATAGGTGGTGGGTGCAGGTCCCCAGCACAAGGAGGTTCCTGGGACAGGTGCCAAGGCATGAACAGCCCTGTGCGTCAAGGCAGTGCCCGAGCAACCTCAGTGGTCCAGCAAAGCCATTCGGTGCTCATGGTGTGGCAAACTTGGCATTGGCCTGTGCATTGCTGTCCTCCTTCAGCATACTCCACAATAGCCAGAGTGAGAGTTCTGGCTGCAAGGACTAGTTCCACAGCCGCCCTTGCAAGGACTGTGGTAGAAGGCAGGGACTGGCACCTAGGCTGGAGCCCATTGGGGCAGCACCTGGTGTTTGCCTCCTTACCAGTTCACTTCTCACAGCCCCTGTTTGGAGCACTAAAGGCCTCTCACATGTGTACCCTCACAGCAAATGATTAGTTATGGTGGTTTGTGTTGATGAAAGCAAGGATTCACCTATAAGAAGGATGTACTGAGTCGCGGTGTTGGCCAGCGTGCCATATGCCTGCAAGAAATGCAGAGGTTGGTAACAGCACAGCGTTGCCTCGTCTGTTCACATATCATTCAGGTTGCCCTGTTTTAAAATGAATAGATCTTGTCCTGAGTATCATTCAGAGAGTGTAACAACTTCCCATTTTACGTTACTTCTTGCCTTTTCCAGAGGCTGGAAAACGCGAAAGGCTCTAGTAGGGTGACGGAGATATAAGTCGTTGAGGGAGAATCAAGGCCAGTTGACCCATTATGATTAAGTGGAACTCTGGAGAATCCCAACACTCTACAGGAGAATGCTGAAAACATTTGTTCTGTAGCTGTTGTCTAACTAAGGGGCCTTAGCTCATCATAATACGAGGTGCCCCCAGAGCACTCTCGTCCTTTCTTCTCGAGGCTGCGCCAAGGATGGCCCATGGGTCTAGCAGGCACCTACTCATTTCAGGCATTCCTTGTCCATGTTTGGGCCATTGAGCATGCAGCCAAGCAAATGGATGCGGCTGCCCCATGGCAGAGCTGTCTCTACCCCTTTGCTTCTTTCTCCATCGTCACTTACCTAGGGTCTACTTTTTCTTGAAAACATCATCAGTGTGTATGTGCCAAGGCACATGTGGGGAAAGTAAACTGGATAGTAAAATGACCGCACTTGGACAGCAAGTGAGCATGATTAGAATGCTCAGAATATGAAACTTTCTCCTTTCTAAACTCTCTTGGTCGTGACCTGCTCCCAATCATGATACCTGTGGTCCTGCGGGCCATCTGTGCCCCAGATGGAAGGTAAATCAAGGACGGGTAAGTGCAAGTGCTGTCCCTAGGAGTGGTTGAGCTGCTTTGCTGGGCCCCACCTGTGACGTGGCCAGGCCGGTGGGAAAACGTATCCCTGGGCACGGGTCGAGTGAGTGACAGCTCTATGGCTCCTAAGTCAAAACAGGGAAATTGGTAAAGAAACATGGGAGGGCCACAGGAGGACCCAGGTTCCACATGTCCGGATATTTCCTGGGAAAAAGGCTCTGAATGGCACCCAGAGACAAGGGTCTTTGTATACCGAAAAA
This sequence comes from Neofelis nebulosa, assembly GCF_028018385.1. Classification (NCBI taxonomy): domain Eukaryota; kingdom Metazoa; phylum Chordata; class Mammalia; order Carnivora; family Felidae; genus Neofelis; species Neofelis nebulosa. The sequence continues at coordinate 54,150,885 of NC_080797.1, read as the reverse complement.
ACGGGACTCATTGAAACGGAAATGTGAATGGCCAAAGTGATTCATTACTGAAGATACGGGGACGCAGGTGAGAATGAAGTGTCTAGAATGACAATTTCCTGGCAAGGTCCTGCGTAAGGAGGAAGAACACCTGAGGCGAGAGAAAAACTCAAACTCTAAAGGGAAAACCTCTGGAAAGTCCAGTCTGCAATGGGTCTGCCTATGTCCTTCTGCAACAGAGGGACAGCTTCTGGCCTTGGATGTTTTTCCTGCCGTTCCCATCAGGAGACAGAGGCAGCAGGGACTCAGGGGTAGTGGGTCCATGCTCCAGGCTGTCGCTCAAGTGTTTGCAACCGTTTCTGTTATGCATTCGATGGTGACGGGCCACTGTCTGCACTGACCAGGTCCTGGAACATAGCTCGTAAGCGTGGATTGTGTGCTCTTCAGAATCTGAGGCCAAGCAGTAAGTGCTCTCTGAGAGCAGAGCTATCTTTCCTGTGGGTTGTCAGAAAAAAATTTCCCTTGGTGGGCACGGAAGCAGTGTGAGAACTCACCATGCATGCCTGGGAGCTCACTGTGTGACTGACAGCCTCACTGGCTCACCCGGGCCGCAAACCAAGTCCTAGTTAGCACATAGCATTGGCATGGGAATGGCTCTAAGGACAATGAAAGTTTCCTTTCAGATGAGAATGGGAGAAGGCTGAGAGGGAAATGTGTCGCGCCATTTACCCTTGTCCCAGACGTGAGGTCAACTGCCTTCCCACACCCTTTGGCCCTAACTACACACAAATATCCTCTGTTGGGTGTCTTCCCATGACCTACATCTCATGTTGTCAATTTAGATCTGGAAGGCATGTTGCAAGGCTCCTAGGGCCCAACTTATTGTGCTGTCACAAGAACTCATCCAGAATCCCCAATTAAAATCAGAGGGAATTGCTCTGAACCATGGGCCCTGATGTGCCCTTGGAAGATTCTCATTTTAGAAAGGGTAAAAGGGGGCACGTGGATGACTCATTCCCCTAAACCTCAACTCTTGGCTTCTGCTCAGGTCATGGTCTCCCAGTTCTCGAGTTCGGGTCCCTAGTCGGGCTTCGTGCTGAGAGCTCGAAGCCTGGAGCCTGCTTCAGAGTCTTTTTGTGTGTGTGTGTGTGTGTGTGTGTGTGTTTATTTTTTTATTTTTTAATATATGAATTTTACTGTCAAACTGGTTTCCATACAACACCCAGTGCTCATCCCAAAATGTGCCCTCCTCAATACCCATCAACCACCCTGCCCTCCCTCCCACCCCCATCAACCCTCTGTTTGTTCTCAGTTTTTAACAGTCTCTTATGCTTTGCCTCTCTCCCACTCTAACCTCTTTTTTTTTTCCCTTCCCCTCCCCCATGGGTTTCTGCTACGTTTCTCAGGATCCACATAAGAGTGAAACCATATGGTATCTGTCTTTCTCTGTATGGCTTATTTCACTTAGCATCACACTCTCCAGTTCCATCCACGTTGCTACAAAAGGCCATATTTCATTCTTTCTCATTGCCACGTAGTATTCCATTGTGTATATAAACCACCATTTCTTTATCCATTCAGCAGTTGATGGACATTTAGGCTCTTTCCATAATTTGGCGATTGTTGAGAGTGCTGCTATAAACATTGGGGTACAAGTGCCCCTATGCATCAGTACTCCTGTATCCCTTGGATAAATTCCTAGCAGTGCTATTGCTGGGTCATAGGGTAGGTCTATTTTTAATTTTCTGAGGAACTTCCACACTGCTTTCCAGAGCGGCTGCACCAATTTGCATTCCCACCAACAGTGCAAGAGGGTTCCCGTCTCTCCACATCCTCTCCAGCATCTATAGTCTCCTGATTTCTTCATTTTGGCCACTCTGACTGGCGTGAGGTGGTATCTGAGTGTGGTTTTGCTTTGTATTTCCCTGATAAGGAGCGACGTTGAACATCTTTGCATGTGCCTGTTGGCCATCCGGATGTCTTCTTTAGAGAAGTGTCTATTCATGTTTTCTGCCCATTCCTTCACTGGGTTATTTGTTTTTCGGGTGTGGAGTTTGATGAGCTCTTTATAGATTTTGGATACTAGCCCTTTGTCCGATGTGTCATTTGCAAATATCTTCTCCCATTCCTTTGGTTGCCTTGTAGTTTTGTTGGTTGTTTCCTTTGCTGTGCAGAAGCTTTTTATCTTCATAAGGTCCCAGTAATTCACTTTTGCTTTTAATTCCCTTGCCTTTGGGGATGTGCCGAGTAAGAGATTGCTACGGCTGAGGTCAGAGAGGTCTTTTCCTGCTTTCTTCTCTAAGGTTTTGATGGTTTCCTGTCTCACATTCAGGTTCTTTATCCATTTTGCGTTTATTTTTGTGAATGGTGTGAGAAAGTGGTCTAGTTTCAACCTTCTGCATGTTGCTGTCCAGTTCTCCAAGCACCATTTGTTAAAGAGACTGTCTTTTTTCCATTGGATGTTCTTTCCTGCTTTGTCAAAGATGAGTTGGCCATACGTTTGTGGGTCTAGTTCTGGGGTTTCTATTCTATTCCATTGGTCTATGAGTCTGTGTTTATGCCAATACCATGCTGTCTTGATGATTTCAGCTTTGTAGTAGAGGCTAAAGTCTGGGATTGGGATGCCTCCTGCTTTGGTCTTCTTCTTCAAAATTACTTTGGCTCTTCGGGGCCTTTTGTGGTTCCATATGAATTTTAGGATTTCTTGTTCTGGTTTCGAGAAGAATGCTGGTGCAATTTTGATTGGGATTGCATTGAATGTGTAGATCGCTTTGGGTAGTATTGACATTTTGACAATATTTATTCTTCCAATCCATGAGCAGGGAATGTCTTTCCATTTCTTTCTATCTTCTTCAATTACCTGCATAAGCTTTCTATAGTTTTCAGCATACAGATCTTTTACATCTTTGGTTAGATTTATCCCTAGGTATTTTATGCTTCTTGGTGCAATTGTGAATGGGATCAGTTTCTTTATTTGTCTTTCTGTTGCTTCATTGTTAGTGTATAAGAATGCAACTGATTTCTGTACAGTGATTTTGTATCCTGCAACTTTGCTGAAATCATGTATCAGTTCTAGCAGACTTTTGGTGGAGTCTATCGGGTTTTCCATGTATAATATCATGTCATCTGCAAAAAGCGAAAGCTTGACTTCATCTTTGCCAATTTTGATGGCTTTGATTTCCTTTTGTTGTCTGATTGCTGATGCTAGAACTTCCAGCACTATGTTAAACAACAGCGGTGAGAGTGAGCATCTCTGTCGTGTTCCTGATCTCAGGGAAAAAGCTCTCAGTTTTTCCCCATTGAGGATGATGTTAGCTGTGGGCTTTTCATAAATGGCTTTTATGATCTTTAAGTATGTTCCTTCTATCCAGAATTTCTCCAGGGTTTTTATTAAGAAAGGGTGCTGGATTTTCTCAAAGGCCTTTTCTGCATCGATTGACAGGATCATATGGTTCTTCTCTTTTTTTGTTGTTAATGTGATGTATCACGTTGATCGATTTTCGAATGTTGAACCAGCCCTGCATGCCAGGAATGAATCCCACTTGATCATAGTGAATAATTCTTTTTATATGCTGTTGAATTCGATTTGCTAGTATCTTATTGAGAATTTTTCCATCCATATTCATCAGAGATATTGGCCTGTAGTTCTCTTTTTTTACTCGGTCTCTGTCTGGTTTAGGAATCAAAGTAATACTGGCTTCATAGAATGAGTCTGGAAGTTTTCCTTCCCTTTCTATTTCTTGGAATAGCTTGAGAAGGATAGGTATTATCTCTGCTTTAAACGTCTGGTAGAACTCCCCTGGGAAGCCATCTGGTCCTGGACTCTTATCTGTTGGGAGATTTGTGATAACCGGTTCAATTTCTTCGCTGGTTATGGGTCTTTTCAAGCTGTCTATTTCCTCCTGATTGAGTTTTGGAAGAGTGTGGGTGTTTAGGAATTTGTCCATTTCTTCCAGGTTGTCCAATTTGTTGGCATATAATTTTTCATAGTATTCCCTGATAATTGTTTGTATCTCTGAGGGATTGGTTGTAATAATTCCATTTTCATTCATGATGTTATCTATTTGGGTCATCTCCGTTTTCTTTTTGAGTAGCCTGGCTAGAGGTTTGTCAATTTTGTTTATTTTTTCAAAAAAACCAACTCTTGGTTTCGTTGATCTGCTCTACAGTTTTTTTAGATTCTATATTGTTTATTTCTGCTCTGATCTTTATGATTTCTCTTCTTCTGCTGGGTTTAGGCTGCCTTTGCTGTTCTGCTTCTATTTCCTTTAGGTGTGCTGTTAGATTTTGTATTTGGGAGTTTTCTTGTTTCTTGAGATAGGCCTGGATTGCAATGTATTTTCCTCTCAGGACTGCCTTCGCTGCATCCCAAAGCGTTTGGATAGTTGTATTTTCATTTTCGTTTGTTTCCATATATTTTTTAATTTCTTCTCTAATTGCCTGGTTGACCCACTCCTTCGTTAGTAGGGTGTTCTTTCCGCTGCCGGAGGTTTGGCTCGGCAGAAGCACAGAGTTGGGTGTTTGCGCTGAGGGAGCAAGTTCCCTGGCAAGAACTGGTTTCCCTTTGGGATTCTGGCTGGGGGATGGGTGGGGGTGATGGCGCTGGCGAGCGCCTTTGTTCCCCGCCAAGCTGAGCTCTGCCGTCCCTGGGCTCAGCAGCTCTCCCTCCCTTTGTCCTCCAGCCTTCCCGCTTTCTGAGCAGAGCTGTTAACTTATGACCTCCCAGACGCTAAGTCGCGCTTGCTGTCGGAACACAGTCCTTCTGGCCCCTCCGCTTATCCCAGCCAGACTGGGGGACTCTGCTTGGCCGGCGAGCCGCCGCTCCACCCCGGCTCCCTCCCGCCAGGCCTTGGAGCACGCACCGCCTCGCCACCCTTCCTACACTCTTCCGTGGGCATCTCGTCTGCTCTTGGCTCCGGAGACTCTGTTCTGCTAATCCTCTGGCGGTTTTCTGGGTTCTTAAGGCAGGTGTACGTGGAATCTAAGTGATCAGCAGGATGAGTGGTGAGCCCAGCGTCCTCCTACGCCGCCATCTTCCGGAACTCCTGCATCAGAGTCTTTGTCTGTCTCTCAGCCCTTTTCTGCTTGCAATGTCCCTCTCTCTTTCTCTCACTCACTCTCTCAAAAGTGAAATGAATGTTTTAAACTGTTAAAAGATATGGGGCTACGGGGGCTCTTGGGTGACTCACTGGTTCAACATTGCTTCATTGCTAAAGTCATGATCTTATGGTTTGCAAGCCCTCCCCCACCTCAGTTCTCTCCTGTGAGCAGGGAGACACCTTGGGATCATCTGTCCCACTCTACCCATCACTGCCTGCTCTCTCTGTCTCTGTCTGCCTCTCCTCTCTCTTCCTCTCTGTCTCTACCTCTGTCTGAAAAGTAATAACAACACACAAAAGAGAGGACAATGGTGGAATAGTTACATAGAGACACAGTGTTCCTATGAGAGATTCAAATGGGATAATTTTGTGGATGAAATGGCTCCTACAATCTCCTGGCAAGCTGACTGTGTCAGGAATGAGAAACACCTATGGGCAAGGGCAAAGGGAAACCTCCACTGTTTGCAGTAGGAATCTTCATGGCAAGATACCTTATTCTTAATCGGGAAAGAGAAGAAAAGCCTCGGGAGTTCACTCTTTTCCTTTTGATCAAAGGAGAGAGGCAGCAGTGTTACCAGGGGCGTGGTGTTGTGTTCAAGTGTTTTGAACTGGCCTGTGGTGCAGTAGTTCTTGAATGGTGTCTTTCAGTGCTAACAAGGTCCTCGCGACTGGTGCCCACGGGGGAGCCAACTGGTCTTCAGAGTGAAAGCATCCTTAACATGCAGGGAGGGAGACACGTTGGCTAACGAACATTTCTTTTCTCAGCCAGCCAGACACCAAGTACTCCCAGGAAGGCAATCTTTCCTGGGGGATATCAGAAACTGATTGCTCTTGGTTTAGCCCAGACAAGAGTCAGAGCTCATTAAGAATGCCTGGGCACTCCCTATGTGGGGGATGGCCTCCTTGGCCTTGCCTGCAACCCAAGACGTAATTATCAATACAGCCAGGGAATTAGAATGGCTACACACACGGCCAAAGGCTTTCATTTCAGCGGAGAATGAGATAAAGTTGAGAAGCAACTGTCCAGCTCCATGTGCCTCTTGTCCCAGAAGTAAGGATAGCTCCCTCCTGATCCCTCTGACCCTGTGTACACACATACATTCCTGCTGGGCACCTTGAAACGCCATGGGCTTATCTTTGCCAACAGGGTACGGAAAGGCAATTTATTTTATTTTATTTTATTTTATTTTATTTTATTTTATTTTACGTTTTGAGTTCCATCCAAATTAGTTAGCCTCTAGTGCAACAATGATTTCAAGAGTAGATTCCTTAACACTTCTTACCCAGTTAGCCCACACCCCCTCCCACAACACCTCCGGGGACCCTCTGTGTGTTCTACATATTTAAGAGTCTCTTATGTTTTGGCCCCCTCCCTCTTTGGACATTATTTGTGCCTCCCTTCCTTTATGTTCATCTGTTCTGTGTCTTAAAGGCCTCAGATGAATGAAGTCGCTTGATAGTTGTGTTTCTCTGACTGACTACTTTCGCATACCACAAAACCCTCTAGTTCTATCAATGTATCTGCAAAAGGCAAGATGACATTCTCTGTGACTGCTGAGCAACACTCCATTGTATATATCGACCACACCTTCTTTATCCATTCATCCATCGATGGACATTTGGGCTCTTTCCATACTTTGGCTGTTGCGGACAGTGCTGTTAGAAAAGTTGGGGCGCATGTGCCCTTCCGAAACAGCCTTCCTGTCTCCCTTCGATAAATACCTAGTAGTGCAATTGCTGGGTCGTAGGGAGGTTCCATTTTTAATTTTTTGAGTAATGTCCAGAGTGGCTGCCCCGCTTGCATTCCCACCAGCAATGCAAAGAGATCCTGTTTCTCCACAGCCTCGCCAACCTCAGATGTTGCCTCCGTTGTTAATGTTGGTCTTTCTGGCAGGTATAAGGTGGTATCCCGTTGTGGTTTTGATGTGTAATTCCCTGATGATGAGTGATGTTGAGCATTTTTTTCATGTGTCGGGTGGCCATCTGGACGTCTTCTTTGGAGCAGTGTCTCTTCATGTCTTTGGCTCATTTCTTCACTAGAGTGTTTGTTTTTGGGGTGTCGACTTTGATAAGTTCTTTCTAGATTTTGGATACGAACCCTTTATCTGATATGTCGTTGGCACATAGCTTCTCCCATTCTCTCGGTCGCCCTTTAGTATTGAGGACTGTTTCCTTCGCTGTGCAGAAGCGTGTTATTTTGATGAAGCCCTGATAGTGCATTTTCACTTTTGCCTCATGAAAGGCAATTTTTCAGCATATCCTGTGGCCCAGCATATCCCAGAGTGACAAGAACAGGGCCAGAATCCCTAGATAAACATAGAGGAAATGGCTCTGGGACAGTGTGCCTGAATGGACAACAGGGACAACTGCGCTTGGAAAAGAGCACCAGGGTGGGGGAGAATACACAGAAGGCCAAAGTTCTTTATGAACCAAAGAGAATGGCATATAACAAAAAATAAATGACGCCACTAGCAGAATCTCCTGGCAAGATGGTTGTGTCAGCAGTAAGAACACTATGGGGGCTACAACAAAGGAGACCTCCTGCGTTGTTCCTTCCAAAAGAGATGGAAAGTTTCTGGCATTGGATTTTTCTTTTTTTTTTTTTTTTCGTTTTTGCCCTCTCCTCTGAGACAGTCATTCTATACAGTTAGCAGATTGTAGGTTGTGGCTGACCCTCAAGAGTTTGGAAAGTGCATCTTTTGTACTGGTGCTTGCATGGGCTCTTCCTGCACATTCTGCAGGGCCTGAAGGATTCTGCAAATGGGTGAACTGTCTACTCTTCAGAACGCGGGCATCTGCAGAAGAGAGTGTTTCAGTTCTGCTATACCCATGCCAACTTTTCTTCAATATGTGTCTGTGCGAGGGGGGATGTGTAGGTGGGACAGGGGAGGTCAGTGGATCCTTTTGTGTAGCAGATACTGAATGCTTTCAGACAGCATTGGATCAACATGGGAACTTTCCACCAATCCCTGGTTTTCCACTGAGTTATTGACAGGCCCTTTGTGCCTAGTGGAACCAGCATATAAATAGATGAACCACAAGGGATGGGCACATGGATGTCTCAGTCGGTTAAGTTGCTGAGCCGTGATTTCAGCTCAGGTCATGATTTCATCCTTGTGAGGCCATGCCCCGCATCAGGCTTTGTGCTCACAGCATGGAGCCTACTTCGGGTCGGGTGTCTCCCTCTTTCTGTCCCTACCCCACCCTTGCTAGCACTCTCTCTCCCTCTGTCTCTCTCTCTGTGTCTCTCTCTCTCTCTCATTCCCACTCAAAAATGAAAAATGTTTGAAATCAGGATTCACAAACGAAAGCAAACCAGTGACCGAATGGGAATGGACACATGGAAGGCCAAAGTTCCTCCTGAACTAGGAGAACGAGAGCAAGCAAAGAATAGAGTGACTAGTAGAATCTATGTGAAGCTGGCTGTCCTCAGAATAGGAAGCACCTCTGCAGTGGGGAAGAGGGAATACAACCCCTGTTTTTACCTGGAAGCCCAGTCCAGAGGAAATCTCCTTCTGGAATTCAAATGAGAACGGGATACAACTGAAACAGTACCGTATGGCTCACAGTTTCCTTGTTGCAGAAGTAAGACTGGTTTTCTAACTCCTCTGGGCCCGCATACAGGCCAACATTCTGTGCTGTGCCCCTCCACTGCGCTAGATTTCCTGATGTTCGCATGGTTCTCAAACACACGAGATGAGAGGCCCCGTAGCCCAAAGTATCCCAGAGTCCAGAGAACTTGACCCAAACCCTCACCTAAAATGAGAAAGAATTGGTCCTAAAATCTGGCCCCAAATGCCTACCAGCTGAAATGTACTTTGAGAAAAGACCAGAAATGGTCGTGCATACACAGAGGCCCAACGATCTTTCTTACCCAGTAGACAAGGAAAAAGCAAAGGATAAAGCGACGAGCATAACCTCAAATGTAAGACACTCCAACGAGTTGCACCTAGAGAAATGTCCCCTGACTAAACCTGATGCCCCAACTGCAAGCAGTGTTTATCTGGAAGGTTGGTAAGCCTGGAATTCTTCTGGACATTGCCTTTCCTCCTGTCCTGTCCATCAAGTATAGATGGACTCTACAGTATTCCTTCAGTGATTGAAGGTCTGCTTGTGGACCTTCAAGTGTTTGGATCCTGGCTCTGGTGTAGGTAGAGCATCTGTAAGGTAGAGCCTTGGTCTCCCTTGGAGCCATTGCCACCAATTTGTTATTTTCCAAGACTTGGGACACACTGCGGGATGCCTGGGCTTTCACTCCCTTCACCTAAGCCGAGCCCAAAGGTTGGCACTAAGCTCTCGCTCTGGTCCTGTGCTATGGGAGAGCAAACAGTAACTTACAGTGTAAGGAAGGATTTCCCTCTTGTCTCTCCCTGAGTGCTTGGTGCTTGGCCAGCTCTGGGAAAGCGCAGTGAAGGGTGGACCTCCCTTCATTTGGACTCACAGATGGTTCCCCTGGCAGACTATGCTTCTGGAAATGGGCAGCACAGAAGGGACGCCTTCAAGGACCACTTCATCAGGTCCAGGTTGCAAACACGTGCCAAACATCTAGCAGCAGAACCCCTTGCCTCTGCATCAATGGTGCAACTCTTTCCTGATGGAAAGGACGGGACAAACGAGCAAATCCTTTTCTGCCTCTCTTTCTGAAGGAAGAAAACACATCTCCTGCAGAATTGCATGCTAAGGTGTAGCCAATGGAGGGTTCCGTTTACCACACCCTCACGGGTTTCTTCCTGCCCACATAGTCAGCCTGCCAGGCGATAGCAGGAGGCCATGAATTCTAACCCTACCCATTCACTTCTGTAATGATAAGCTTTGGTCCTCGGGATGTCAACTTGCATGTTATTGCTCTTGTGTTCAAACTAGGATTTGTCTGAGGGCCATTCTGAGTCAGAGCCTCAGAAATGTACTCTGAACTACATGTTTGCAGGATCCATGGGTCTGAGTCAGGTACACAGTCCAGGTCCAAAAATTGGTGTGGGGTAGCCAGTGAGTTCTTGAGCCAACTGACCACGATCAGTGTCTGGTATCCCAGACGGTAGCCCGACTGTCCCCGGGGCCATGGTGCTTAGTCAGCTAGAGACATGGCAGGGAAGGGTAGCCAGCTGGTCACCCTCTCCTGGCTACCAGAGGTGCCTTCCTCTTGCTGAGTAGATGGCTCATGCATGTGCACTCTGCCTAAGCCACTGGATGGTGCCCAAAGGGACGTTGTAGTAAATGTTGGAGCCAGGCCAGGTTCTAACCAGTTGATCATCAGCCTGGGGCCCCAAACAGCCACAGCTGAATCACTGCTGCCACTTTCCTCTGAAGGAAAGGGCAAGAAACAGACCCAGGTCCAGGGAATTGCCTCTCTTTCTAAAGGAGGAAGGCAGGCCCCTTTTTCACAGAGCTCCCGGGGATAACCAGTAAAGGGCCGCTTCACCAAAGCCCACAGGTGTTGCTTACCCTGAGACAGCCAGCTTGCCAGCCTTTTGCTGCAGTCACTGCATTACCACCACAGCCCTTTCTGATTCCTACTTAAGACCTCTGGCTCTCCGTGAATCTATTTTCACCACTTTGCTCTAGTTTCAAAGTGGTTCCTCGCTGGGTGCATTCCATGTTCCATGTTTTCAGAGGCTGGTCCCTGGTGTTCAGCTGGGTATCCTAGTCCCATTTTTGTGACCGTGTCTAGGTTAGGTCACAGGGTCGCTGGCAAGTTGCTGTCAAAACCATGCAGTCATTCAGGGGCCTAGGCCATTGGAAAGGCCCAGATTAGAACATTGGCAATTTTTCTGGTCCAGAGGATTGAAAGGGGGCTCTCCACCTACTGTGTGGAGGGAACACGAAGCTACACAGCCCCTTTCCAGATTGACCCCATTCCTATTGAAATATTGAAAAATGAGGCCCTGGTTATGGCCACTCCCTTCCCAATGCTCTATGTCTAACTATGTCCCCGTGTAGATTTAGGAGACTTTGGAGCTGTGACTCACCAAACCCACACCCAGATATTGATTTTCACAACACCCTATGCGTGTTGGACATGGTCCCCAAGCAAGGCAAGCCAGCCCCTGCTAATGGCTGTACTTGCACTGACTCAGACTTGGGTTTACATTCCTTCTGGGGCACAGAGGGGCCAGTGGGACCCTGGGGGCATAGGTGGTGGGTGCAGGTCCCCAGCACAAGGAGGTTCCTGGGACAGGTGCCAAGGCATGAACAGCCCTGTGCGTCAAGGCAGTGCCCGAGCAACCTCAGTGGTCCAACAAAGCCATTCGGTGCTCATGGTGTGGCAACCTTGGCATTGGCCTGTGCATTGCTGTCCTCCTTCAGCATACTCCACAATAGGCAGAGTGAGAGTTCTGGCTGCAAGGACTAGGTCCACAGCCGCCCTTGCAAGGACTGTGGTAGAAGCCAGGGAATGGCACCTAGGGTGGAGCCCATTGGGGCAGCACCTGGTCTTTGCCTCCTTACCAGTTAACTTCTCCCAGCCCCTGTTTGGAGCACTAAAGGCCTCTCACATGTGTACCCTCAAAGCAAATGGATAGTTATGGTGGGTTGTGTTGATGAAAGCCAGGATTCACCTATAAGAAGGATGTACTGAGTCGCGGTGTTGGCCAGCGTGCAATATGCCTGCAAGAAATGCAGAGGTTGGTAACAGCAGAGCGTTGCCTCGTCTGTTCACATATCATTCAGGTTGCCCTGTTTTAAAACGAATAGATCTCACCCTGAGTATCATTCACAGAGTGTAACAACTTCCCATTTTACGTTCGTTCTTGCCTTTTCCAGACGCTGGAGAACGCGAGAAGCTCTGGTAGGATGACGGAGATATAAGTCGTTGAGGGAGAGCCAAGGCCTGTTGACCCATTATGATTAGATGGAACTCTGGAGAATCCCAACACTCTACAGGAGAACGCTGAAAGCATTTGTTCTGTAGCTGTTGTCTAATTAAGGGGACTTACCTCATCATAATACGAGGTGCCTCCAGAGCATCCTCGTCCTTTCTTCTGGAGGCTGCGCCAAGGATGGCCCATGGGTCCAGCAGGCACCTAATCATTTCAGGCATTCCTTGTCCATGTTTGGGCCATTGAGCATGCAGCCAAGCAAATGGATGCGGCTGCCCCATGACAGAGCCGTCTCTACCCCTTTGCTTCTTTCTCCCTAGTCACTTCCCTAAGGTCTACTTTTTCTTGAAAACATCATCAGTGTGTATTTGCCAAGGCATATTTGGGGATTGTAAACTGGAGAGTAAAATGACCGCACATGGACAGCAAGTTAGCACGATTAGAATGCTCAGAATATGAGTCTTTCTCATTTCTAATCTCTATTGGTCGTGACCTGCACCCAATCATGATACCTGTGGTCCTGCGGGCCATCTGTGCCCCAGATGGAAGGTAAATCAAGGACGGGTAAGTGCAAGTGCTGTCTCTAGGAGTGGTTCAGCTGCTTTGCTGGGCCCCACTTGCGACGTGCCCAGGCCGGTGGGAAAATGTATCCCTGGGCACGGGTCGAGTGAGTGACAGCTCTATGGCTCCTAAGTCAAAACAGGGAAATTGGTAGATAAAGAAACATGGGAGGGCCACAGGAGGACCCAGGTTCCACATGTCCGGATATTTCACTGGGACACAGGCTCTGAATGGCACCCAGAGACAAGGGTCTTTGGATACCGAAAAAAAGGTGTTCATTGAAACGGAAATGCGAATGGCCAAAGTGATTCATTACTGAAGAGACAGGGACGCAGGTTAGAATCAAGTGTCTAGAATGACAATTTCCTAGAAAGGTCCTGCGTAAGGAGGAAGAACACCTGAGGGGAGAGAAAAACTAAAAATCCAAAGGGAAAACCTCTGGAAAGTCCAGTCTGCAATGGGTCTGCCTATGTCCTTCTGCAACACAGGGACAGCTTCTGGCCTTGGCTGTTTTTCCTTCCGTTCCCATCAGGAGACAGAGGCAGCAGGGATTCAGGGGTAGTGGGGCCATGCTCCAGGCTGTCGCTCAAGTGTTTGCAACCGTTTCTGTTATGCATTAGATGGTGAAAGGCCACTGTCTGCACTGACCAGGTCCTGGAACATAGCTCGTATGCGTGGATTGTGTGCTCTTCAGAATCTGAGGCCAAGCAGTAAGTGTTCTCTGAGAGCAGGGCTCTCTTTCCTGTGGGTTGTCAGAAAATAATTTCCCTTGGTGGGCAAGGAAGCAGCGTGAGAACTCACCATGCATGCCTGGGAGCTCACTGTGTGACTGACAGCTTCACTGGCTCACCCGGGCTGCAAACCAAGTCCTAGTTAGCACATAGCATTGGCATGGGAATGGCTCTAAGGACCACGAAAGTTTCCTTTCAGATGAGAATGGGAGAAGGCTGAGATGGAAATGTGTCGCGCCATTTGCCCTTGTCCCAGACGTGAGGTCAACTGCCTTCCCACACCCTTTGGCCCTAACTACACACAAATATCCTCTGTTGGGTACCTTCCCCTGACCTACATCACATGTTGGCAATCTAGATCTGGAAGGCATGTTGCAAGGTTCCTAGGGCCCAAGTTACTGTGCTGTCACAAGAACTCATCCAGAATCCCCAATTAAAATCAGAGGGAATTGCTCTGAACCATGGGCCCTGATGTGCCCATGGAAGATTCTCATTTTAGAAAGGGTAAAAGGGGGCACGTGGATGACTCATTCCCCTAAACCTCAACTCTTGGCTTCTGCTCAGGTCATGGTCTCCCAGTTCTCGAGTTCGCGTCCCTAGTCGGGCTTCGTGCTGAGAGCTCGAAGCCTGGAGCCTGCTTCAGAGTCTTTGTCTCTCTCTCAGCCCTTTTCTGCTTACAATGTCCCTCTCTCTCTCTTTCTCTCACTCACACTCTCAAAAGTGAAATAAATGTTTTAAACTGTTAAAAGACATGGGGCTACGGGGGCTCTTGGGTGACTCATTGGTTCAACATTGCTTCATTGCTAAAGTCATGATCTTATGGTTTGCAAGCCCTCCCCCACCTCAGTTCTCTACTGTGAGCAGGGAGACGCCTTGGGATCATCTGTCCCACTCTACCCCTCACTGCCTGCTCTCTCTGTCTCTGTCTCCCTCTCCTCTCTCTTCCTCTCTGTCTCTCCCTGTGTCTGAAAAGTAGTAGAAAAACACAAAAAGAGGAAAATGGTGGAGGAGTAGGTACATAGAGACACAGTGTTCCTGTGAGAGATGCAAATGGGATAATTCTGTGGATGAAATGGCTCCTACAAACTCCTAGCAAGATGACTGTGTCAGGAATAAGAAACACCTATGGGCAAGGGTAAAGGGAAACCTCCACTGTTTGCAGTAGGACTCTTCATGGCAAGATACCTTATTCTTACTCGGGAAAGAGAAGAAAAGCTTCGGGAGGTCACTCTTTTCCTTTTGATCAAAGGAGAGAGGCAGCAGTGTTACCAGGGGCGTGGTGTTGTGTTCAAGTGTTTTGAACTGGCCTGTGGTGCAGTAGTTCTTGAATGGTGTCTTTCGGTGCTAACAAGGTCCTCGCGACTGGTGCCCACGGGGGAGCCAACTGGTCTTCAGAGTGAAAGCATCCTTAACATGCAGGGAGGGAGACACGTTGGCTAACCATCATTTCTTCTCTCAGCCAGCCAGACACGAAGTACTCCCAGGAAGGCAATCTTTCCTGGGGGATATCAGAAACTGATTGCTCTTGGTTTAGCCCAGATAAGAGTCAGAGCTCATTAGGAATGCCTGGGCACTCCCTATGTGGGGGATGGCCTCCTTGGCCTTGCCTGGGACCCAACACGTAATTATCAATACAGCCAGGGAATTGGAATGGCTACACACACGACCAAAGGCTTTCCTTTCAGCTGATAATGAGATAAAGTTGAGAAGCAACTGTCCAGCTCCATGTGCCTCTTGTCCCAGAAGGAAGGATAGCTCCCTCCTGATCCCTCTGACCCTGTGTACACACATGCATTCCTGCTGGGCACCTGGAAACGCCCTGGGCTCATCTTTGCCAACAGGGTACTGAAAGGCAATTTCTTTTCTTTTATTTTATTTTACGTTTTGAGTTCCATCCAAATTAGTTAGCCTCTAGTGCAACAATGATTTCAAGAGTAGATTCCTTAACACTTCTTACCCAGTTAGCCCACACACCCTCCGAAAACAACTCCGGGTACGCAATGTGTGTTCTCCATATTTAAGAGTCTCGTATGATTTGGCCCCCTCCTTCTTTGGAGGTTATTTGTGCCTCCCTTCCTTTATGTTCATCTCTTCTGTGTCTTAAAGGCCTCAGATGAGTGAAGTCTCTTGATAGTTGTGTTTCTCTGTCTGACTACTTTCGCGTACCATAAAACCCTCTAGTTCTATCAATGTAGCTGCAAAAGGCAAGATGACATTCCTTGTGACTGCTGAGCAACACTCCATTGTATATATCGACCACACCTTCTTTATCCATTCATCCATCGATGGACATTTGGGCTCTTTCCATACTTTGGCTGTTGCTGACAGTGCTGTTATAAACGTTGGGGCGCATGTGCCCTTTCGAAACAGCCTTCCGGTCTCCCTTGGATAAATACCTAGTAGTGCAATTGCTGGGTCGTAGGGAGGTTCCATTTTTAATTTTTTGAGTAATGTCCAGAGTGGCTGCCCCGCTTGCATTCCCACCAGCAATGCAAAGAGATCCTGTTTCTCCACAGCCTCGCCAACCTCAGATGTTGCCTCCGTTGTCAATGTCGGTCTTTCTGGCAGGTATAAGGTGGAATCCCGTTGTGGTTTTGATATGTAATTCCCTGAAGATGAGTGATGTTGAGCATTTTTTTCATGTGTCGGGTGGCCATCTGGAAGTCTCCTTTGGAGCAGTGTCTCTTTATGTCTTTGCTTCATTTCCTCATGGAGTGTTTATTTTTGGGGTGTCGACTTTGATAAGTTCTTTCTAGATTTTGGATACGAACCCTTTATCTGATATGTCGTTGGCACATAGCTTCTCCCATTCTCTCGGTCGCCCTTTAGTATTGAGGACTGTTTCCTTCACTGTGCAGAAGCGTGTTATTTTGATGAGGCCCCGATAGTGGATTTTCCCTATTGCCTCCTGAAAGGCAATTTTTCAGCATATCCTGTGGCCCAGCATATCGCAGAGTGAATAGAACGGGGCCAGAATCCCTAGATAAACGTTCAGGAAATGGATCTGGGACAGGGTGCCTGAATGGACAACAGGGACAACTGAGCTTGGCAAAGAGCACCAGGGTGGGGGAGAATACACAGAAGGACAAAGTTTTTTATGAACCAAAGAGAATGGCATATAGCAAAAAAAAAAAAAAAAAAAAAAAAAAGAAGCGACCAGCAGAATCTCCTGCAAGATGGTGGTCTCAGCAGTAAGAACACTCTGGGGGCTACAACAAAGGAGACCTCCTGCGTTGTTCCTTCAAAAGGAGATGGAAAGTTTCTGGCATTGGATTTTTCTTTCTTTCTTTCTTTTTTCTTTTTTGCCCTCTCCTCTGAGACAGGCATGCTATACAGATAGCAGATTGTAGGTTGTGGCTGACCCTCAAGTGTTTGGAAAGTGCCTCTGTTGTACTGGTGCTTGCATGGGCTCTTCCTGCACATTCTGCAGGGCCTGAAGGATTCTGCAAATGGGTGAACTGTCTACTCTTCAGAACGCGGGCATCTGTAGAAGATAGTGTTTTAATTCTGCTATTCCCATGCCAACTTTTCTTCAATATGTGCTTGTGCGGGAGAGGGGGGTAGGGGGGACAGGGGAGGTCAGTGGATCCTTCTGTGTAGCAGATACTGAATGCTTTCAGACAGCATTGGAGCAAGATGGGAACTTTCCACCAATCCCTGGTTTTCCACTGAGTTATTGACAGGCCCATTGTGCCTAGTGGAAACCAGGTTATAAATAGATGAACCACAAGGGATGGGCACATGGATGGCTCAGTCGGTTAAGTGGCTGAGCCGTGATTTCAGCTCAGGTCATGATTTCATCCTTGTGAGGCCATGCCCCGCATCAGGCTTTGTGCTCACAGCATGGAGCCTGCTTCGGGTCGGGTGTCTCCCTCTTTCTGTCCCTACCCCACACTTGCTAGCTCTCTCTCTCTCTCTCTCTCTCTGTCTCTCTCTCTCTCTCTCATTCCTACTGAAAAATGAAAAATATTTGAACTCAGGATTCAGAAAGGAAAGCAAACCAGTGACCGAATGGGAATGGACACAGGGAATGCCAAAGTTCCTCCTAAACTACGAGAACGAGAGCAAGCAAAGAATCGAGTGACTAGTAGAATCTATGTGAAGCTGGCTGTCCTCAGAATAGGAAGCACCTCTGCAGCGGGGAAGTGGGAAAAAAAAACCCTGTTTTTACCTGGAAGCCCAGTCCAGAGGAAATCTCCTTCTGGAATTCAAATGAGAACGGGATACAACTGAAAAAGTACCGTATGGCCCACAGTTTCCTTGTTGCAGAAGTAAGACTGGTTTTCTAACTCCTCTGGGCCTGCATACAGGCCAACATTCTGTGCTGGGCCCGTCCACTGGCGCTAGGTTTCCTGATGTTCGCATGGTTCTCAAACACACGAGATGAGAGGCCCCGTAGCCCAAAGTATCCGAGAGTCCAGAGAACTTGACCCAAACCCTCACCTAAAATGAGAAAGAGTTGGTCCTGAAATCTGGCCCCAAATGCCTACCAGCTGAAATGTACTTTGAGAAAAGACCAGAAATGGTCGTGGATACACAGGGGCCCAACGATCTTTCTTACCCAGTAGACAAGGAAAAAGCAAAGGATAAAGCGACGAGCATAACCGCAAATGTAAGACACTCCAACGAGTTGCACCCAGAGAAAAGTCCCCTGACTAAATTGACGCCCCAACTGCAAGCAGTGTTTATCTAGGAAGTTGGTAAGCCCGGAATTCTTCTGGCCATTGCCTTTCCTCCTGCCCTGTCCATCAAGTATTGATGGACTATACAGTATAACTTCAGTGATTGAAGGTCTGCTTGTGATCCTTTAAGAGTTTGGAACCTGGTTCTGGTGCAGGTAGAGCATCTGTAATGTGGAGCCCTGGTCTCCCTTGGAGCAATTGCCACCAATTTGTTATTTTCCAAGCCTTGGGACACATTGCAGGATGGCTGGGCTTTCACTCCCTTGACCCAATCCGAGCCCAAAGGTTGGCGCTAAGCTCTCGCTCTGGTCCTGTGCTATGGGAGAGCAAAGAGTAACTTCCAGTGTAAGGAAGGATGTCCCTCTTGTCTCTCCCTGAGTGCTTGGTGCTTGGCCAGCTCTTGGTAAGAGCAGTGAAGGGTGGACCTCCCTTCATTTCGACTCAGATATGGTTCCCCTTGGCACACTATGCTTCTGGACCTGGGCAGCACAGAAGGGGCTCCTTCAAGGACCACTGCATCAGGTTCAGGTTCCAAACACGTGCCAAACATCTAGCAGCAGAACCCCTTGCCTCTGCATCAATGGTGCATCTCTTTCCTGATGGGAAGGTCAGGACAAACCAGCAAAACCCTTTCTGCCTCTCTTTCTGAAGGAAGAAAACACACCTCCTGCAGAACTGCATGCTCAGGTGTAGCCAATGGAGGTTTCCTTTTACCACACCCTCACGGGTTTCTTCCTGCCCACACAGTCAGCCTGTCAGGCGATAGCAGGAGGCCATGAATTCTAACCCTACCCATTCACTTCTGTAAGTAAAAGCTTTGGTCCTCGGGGTGTCAACTTGCATGTTATTGCTCTTGTGTTCAAACTAGGATCTGTCTGGGGGCCATTCTGAGCCAGAGCCTGAGAAATGTACTCTGAACTACATGTTTGCAGGATCAATGGGTCTGTGTCAGGTACACAGTCCAGGTCCAAAAATTGGTGTGGGGTTGCCAGGGAGTTCCTGAGCCAATTGACCACGATCAGTGTCTGGTATCCCAGATGGTAGCCCGTCTGTCCCCGGGGGCTTGGTGCTTAGTCAGCTAGAGTCAGGGCAGGGAAGGGTAGCCAGCTGGTCACTCTCCCCTGGCTACCAGAGGTGCCTTCCTACTGCTGAGTAGATGGCTCATGCATGTGCACTCTGCCTTAGCCACTGGATGGTGCCCAAAGTGACGATGTAGTAAATGTTGGAGCCAGGCCAGGTTCTAACCAGTTGATCATCAGCCTGGGGCCCCAAACAGCCACAGCGGAATCACTGCTGCCACTGTCCTCTGAAGGAAAGGGTAAGAAACAGACCCAGGTCCAGGGAATTCCCTCTCTTTCTAAAGGAGGAAGGCAGGCCCCTTGTTCACAGAGCTCCCGGGTATAGCCAGTAAAGGGCCCCTTCACCAAAGCCCACAGGTGTTGCTTATCCCTGAGACAGCCAGCTTGCTAGCCTTTTGTTGTAGTCACTGCATTACCACCACAGCCCTTTCTGATTCCTACTTAAGACCTCTGGCCCTCCGTGAATCAATTTTCACCACTTTGCTCTAGTACCAAGTAGTTCCTCGCTGGGTGCATAACATCTTCCATGTTTTCAGAGGCTGGTCCCTGGTGTTCAGCTGGGTATCATAGTCCCATTTTTGTGACGGTGTCTAGGTTAGGTCACAGGGACCCTGGCAAGTTGCTGCCAAAACCATGCAGTCATTCAGGGGCCTAGGCCATTGGAAAGGCCCAGATTAGAACATTGGCAAATTTTCTCGTCCAGAGGATGGAAAGGGGGCTGGCCGCCTACTTTGTGGAGGGAACACGAAGCTACACAGCCCCTTTCCAGATTGACCCCATTCCTATTGAAATATTGAAAAATGAGGCCCTGGTTATGGCCACTCCCTTCCCAAGGCTCTATGTCTAACTATGTCCCCGTGTAGATTTAGGAGCCATTGGAGCTGTGACTCACTCAACCCACACCCAGGGATTGATTTTCACACCACCCTATGCGTGTAGGACATGGGCCCCAACCAAGGCAAGCCAGCCCCTGCTAATGGCTGTACTTGCACTGACTCAGACTTGGGTCAACCTTCCTTCTGGGGCACAGAGGGGCCAGTGGGAAAGAGGGGGCCAAGGTGGTGGGTGCAGGTCCCCAGCACAGGGAGGTTCCTGGGACAGGTGCAAAGGCATGTACAGCCCTGTGCGTCAAGGCAGTGCCCGAGCAACCTCAGTGGTCCAGCAAATCCATTCGGTGCTCATGGTGTGGCAACCTTGGCATTGGCATGTGCATTGCTGTCCTCCTTCAGCATACTCCACAATAGCCACAGTGAGAGTTCTGGCTGCAAGGACTAGGTCCACAGCCGCCCTTGCAAGGACTGTGGTAGAAGGCAGGGACTGGCACCTAGGGTGGAGCCCATTGGGGCAGCACCTGGTGTTTGCCTCCTTACCAGTTCACTTCTCCCAGCCCCTGTTTGGAGCAATAAAGGCCTCTCACATGTGTACCCTCACAGGAAATGGATAGTTATGGTGGGTTGTGCTGATGAGAGCCAGGATTACCCTGTAAGAAGTATGTACTGAGTCGCGGTGTTGGCCAGCGTGCAATATGCCTGCAAAAAGTCATAGGTTGGTAACAGCACAGCGTTTCCTCGTCTGTTCACATATCATTCAGGTTGCCCTGTTTTAAAATGAATAGATCTTGCCCTGAGTATCATTCAGAGAGTGTAACAACTTCCCATTTTACGTTAGTTCTTGCCTTTTCCTGAGGCTTGAAAACGCGAGAGGCTCTGGTAGGGTGACGGAGATATAAGTCGTTGAGGGAGAGCCAAGGCCAGTTGACCCATTATGATTAGGTGGAACTCTGGAGGATCCCAACACTCTACAGCAGAACGCTGAAAGCATTTATTCTGTAGCTGTTGTCTAACTAAGGGGACTTAGCTCATCATAATTCGAAGTGTCCCCAGAGCACCCTCGTCATTTCTTCTGGAGGCTGCGCCAAGGATGGCCCATGGGTCCAGCAGGCACCTACTCATTTCAGGCATTCCTTGTCCATGTTTGGGCCATTGAGCATGCAGCCAAGCAAATGGATGTTGCTGCCCCATGGCAGAGCTGTCTCAACCCCGTTGCTTCTTTCTCCCTCGTCACTTCGCTAGGGTCTACTTTTTTTTGAAAACTTCATCAGTGTGTATGTGCCAAGGCACATGTGGGGATAGTGAACTGGGTAGTAAAATGACCGCACATGGACAGCAAGTGAGCATGATTAGAATGCTCAGAATATGAGACTTTCTCATTTCTAAATTCTATTGGGCGTGACCTGCACCCAATCATGATACCTGTGGTCCTGCGGGCCATCTGTGCCCCAGATGGAAGGTAAATCCAAGACGGGTAAGTGCAAGTGCTGTGTCTAGGAGTGGATGAACTGCTTTGCTGGGCCCCACCTGCGACGTGCCCAGGCCGGTTGGAAAACGTATCCCTGGGCACGGGTCGAGTGAGTGACAGCTCTATGGCTCCTAAGTCAAAACAGGGAAATTGGTAGATAAAGAAACATGGGAGGGCCACAGGAGGTCCCAGGTTCCACATGTCCGGATATTTCTCTGGGACACAGGCTCTTAATGGCACCCAAAGATGAGGGTCTTCGTATACCGAAAAGAGGGTATTCATTGAAACGTAAATGCGAATGGCCAAAGTGATTCATTACTGAAGAGACGGGGTTGCAGGTTAGAATGAAGTGTCTAGAAAGAAAATTTCCTGGCAAGGTCCTGCGTAAGGAGGAAGAACACCTGAGGCGAGAGAAAAACTAAAACTCTCTGGAAAAGGGAAAACCTCTGGAAAGTCCAGTCTGCAATGGATCTGCCTATGTCCTTCTGCAACAGAGGGACAGCTTCTGGCCTTGGATGTTTTTCCTGCCGTTCCCATCAGGAGACAGAGGCAGCAGGGATTCAGGGGTAGTGGGTCCATGCTCCAAGCTGTTGCTCAAATGTTTGCAACCGTTTCTGTTATGCATTCGATGGTGAAGGGCCCCTGTCTGCACTGACCAGGTCCTGGAACATAGCTCGTATGCGTGGATTGTGTGCTCTTCAGAATCTGAGGCCAAGCAGTAAGTGCTCTCTGAGAGCAGGGCTATGTTTCCTGTGTGTTGTCAGAAAAAAATTTCCCTTGGTGGGCACGGAAGCAGCGTGAGAACTCACCATGCATGCCTGGGAGCTCACTGTGTGACTGACAGCCTCACTGGCTCACCCGGGCCGCAAACCAAGTCCTAGTTAGCACATAGCATTGGCATGGGAATGGCTCTAAGGACAACGAAAGTTTCCTTTCAGATGAGAATGGGAGAAGGGTGAGAGGGAAATGTGTCGCGTCATTTGCCCTTGTCCCAGACGTGAGGTCAACTGCCTTCCCACACCCTTTGGCCCTAACTACACACAAATATCCTCTGTTGGGTACCTTCCCCTGACCTACATCTCATGTTGGCAATTTAGATCTGGAAGGCATGTTGCAATGCTCCTAGGGCCCAAGTTATTGTGCTGTCACAAGAACTCATCCAGAATCCCCAATTAAAATCAGAGGGAATTGCTCTGAACCATGGGCCCTGATGTGCCAATGGAAGATTCTCATTTTAGAAAGGGTAAAAGGGGGCACCTGGATGACTCATTCCCCTAAACCTCAACTATTGGCTTCTGCTCAGGTCATGGTCTCCTAGTTCTCTAGTTCGGGTCCCTAGTCGGGCTTTGTGCTGAGAGCTCGAAGCCTGGAGCCTGCTTCAGAGTCTTTTCTTTTTCTTTTCTTTTTTTTTTTTTTGTGTGTGTGTTTATTTTTTTATTTTTTTATTTTTTAATATATGAAATTTAGTGTCAAATTGGTTTCCATACAACACCCAGTGCTCATCACAAAAGGTGCCCTCCTCAATACCCATCAACCACCCTACCCTCCCTCCCACCCCCATCACCCCTCAGTTTGTTCTCAGTTTTTAACAGTCTCTTATGCTTTGGCTCTCTCCCACTCTAACCTCTTTTTTTTTTCCTTCCCCTCTCCCATGTGTTTCTGTTACATTTCTCAGGATCCACATAAGAGTGAAACCATATGGTATCTGTCTTTCTCTTTATGGCTTATTTCACTTAGCATCACACTCTCCAGTTCCATCCACGTTGCTACAAAAGGCCATATTTCATTTTTTCTCATTGCCACGCAGTATTCCATTTTGTATATACACCACGTGTTCTTTATCCATTCATCAGTTGATGGACATTTAGGCTCTTTCCATAATTTGGCTGTTGTTGAGAGTGCTGCTATAAACATTGGGGTACAAGTGCCCCTATGCATCAGTACTCCTATATCCCTTGGATAAATTCCTAGCAGTGGTATTGCTGGGACATAGGGTAGGTCTATTTTTAATTTTCTGAGGAATCTCCACACTGCTTTCCAGAGCGGCTGCAACAATTTGTATTCCCACCATCAGTGCAAGAGGGTTCCCGTTTCTCCACATCCTCTCCAGCATCTATAGTCTCCTGATTTCTTCATTTTGGCCACTCTGACTGGCGTGAGGTGGTATCTGAGTGTGGTTTTGATTTGTATTTCCCTGATAAGGAGCGACGTTGAACATCTTTGCATGTGCCTGATGGCCATCCGGATGTCTTCTTTAGAGAAGTGTCTATTCATGTTTTCTGCCCTTTCCTTCACTGGGTTATTTGTTTTTCGGGTGTGGAGTTTGATGAGCTCTTTATAGATTTTGGATACTAGCCCTCTGTCTGATGTGTCATTTGCAAATATCTTCTCCCAAATCTTTGGTTGCCTTGTAGTTTTGTTGGTTGTTTCCTTTGCTGTGCAGAAGCTTTTTATGTTCATAAGGTCCCAGTAATTCACTTTTGCTTTTAATTCCCTTGCCTTTGGGGATGTGCCGAGTAAGCCTTTGCTACGGCTGAGGTCAGAGAGGTCTTTTCCTGCTTTCTCCTCTAAGGTTTTGATGGTTTCCTGTCTCACATTCAGGTTCTTTATCCATTTTGAGTTTATTTTTGTGAATGGTGTGAGAAAGTGGTCTAGTTTCAACCTTCTGCATGTTGCTGTCCAGTTCTCCCAGCACCATTTGTTAAAGAGACTGTCTTTTTTCCATTGGATGTTCTTTCCTGCTTTGTCAAAGATGAGTTGGCCATACGTTTGTGGGTCTAGTTCTGGGGTTTCTATTCTATTCCATTGGTCTATGTGTCTGTGTTTATGCCAATACCATGCTGTCTTGATGATTACAGCTTTGTAGTAGAGGCTAAAGTCTGGGATTGTGATGCCTCCTGCTTTGGTCTTCTTCTTCAAAATTACTTTGGCTCTTCGGGGCCTTTTGTGGTTCCATATGAATTTTAGGATTGCTTGTTCTAGTTTCGAGACGAATGCTGGTGCAATTTTGATTGGGATTGCATTGAATGTGTAGATCGCTTTGGGTAGTATTGACATTTTGACAATATTTATTCTTCCAATCCATGAGCAGGGAATGTCTTTCCATTTCTTTCTATCTTCTTCAATTACCTGCATAAGCTTTCTATAGTTTTCAGCATACAGATCTTTTACATCTTTGGTTAGATTTATCCCTAGGTATTTTATGCTTCTTGGTGCAATTGTGAATGGGATCAGTTTCTTTGTCTTTCTCTTGCTTCATTGTTAGTGTATAAGAATGCAACTGATTTCTGTACATTGATGTTGTATCCCGCAACTTTGCTGAATTCATGTATCAGTTCTAGCAGACTTTTGGTGGAGTCTATCGGATTTTCCATGTATAATATCATGTCATCTGCAAAAAGCGAAAGCTTGACTTCATCTTTGCCAATTTGGATCCCTTTGATTTCCTTTTGTTGTCTGATTGCTGATGCTAGCACTTCCAGCACTATGTTAAACAACAGCGGTGAGAGTGGGCATCCCTGTCGTGTTCCTGATCTCAGGGGAAAAGCTCTCAGGTTTTCCCCGTTGAGGATGATGTTACCTGTGGGCTTTTCATAAATGGCTTTTATGATCTTTAAGTATGTTCCTTCTATCCCGACTTTCTCCCGGGTTTTTATTAAGAAATGGTGTTGATTTTGTCAAAGGCCTTTTCTGCATCGATTGACAGGATCATATGGTTCTTCTCTTTTTTTTTGTTAATGTGATGTATCACGTTGATCGATTTGCGAATGTTGAACCAGCCCTGCATGCCAGGAATGAATCCCACTTGATCATAGTGAATAATTCTTTTTATATGCTGTTGAATTCGATTTGCTAGTATCTTATTGAGAATTTTTGCATCCATATTCATCAGAGATAGTGGCCTGTAGTTCTCTTTTTTTACTGGGTCTCTGTCTGGTTTAGGAATCAAAGGAATACTGGCTTCATAGAATGAGTCTGGAAGTTTTCCTTCCCTTTCTATTTCTTGGAATAGCTTGAGAAGGATAGGTATTATCTCTGCTTTAAACGTCTGGTAGAACTCCCCTGGGAAGCCATCTGGTCCTGGACTCTTATTTGTTGGAAGATTTGTGATAACCGGTTCAATTTCTTCGCTGGTTATGGGTCTGTTCAAGCTGTCTATTTCCTCCTGATTGAGTTTTGGAAGAGTGTGGGTGTTTAGGAATTTGTCCATTTCTTCCAGGTTGTCCAATTTGTTGGCATATAATTTTTCATAGTATTCGCTGATAATTGTTTGTATCTCTGAGGGATTGGTTGTAATAATTCCATTTTCATTCATGATGTTATCTATTTGGGTCATCTCCCTTTTCTTTTTGAGAAGCCTGGCTAGAGGTTTGTCAATTTTGTTTATTTTTTCAAAAAGCCGACTCTTGGTTTCGTTGATCTGCTCTACAGTTTTTTTAGATTCTATATTGT
Organism: Neofelis nebulosa; assembly: GCF_028018385.1. Taxonomy (NCBI): domain Eukaryota; kingdom Metazoa; phylum Chordata; class Mammalia; order Carnivora; family Felidae; genus Neofelis; species Neofelis nebulosa. The sequence goes on along the minus strand of NC_080797.1, from coordinate 54,125,189 downwards.
TTATTTCTGCTCTGAAATTTATGATTTCTCTTCTTCTGCTGGGTTTAGGCTGCCTTTGCTGTTCTGCTTCTGTTTCCTTTCGGTGTGCTGTTAGATTTTGTATTTGGGAGTTTTCCTGTTTCTTGAGATAGGCCTGGATTGCAATGTATTTTCCTCTCAGGACTGTCTTCGCTGCATCCCAAAGCGTTTGGATTGTTGTAATTTCATTTTCGTTTGTTTCCATATATTTTTTACTTTCTTCTCTAATTGCCTGGTTGACCCACTCCTTCGTTAGTAGGGTGTTCTTTCACCTCCATGCTTTTGGAGGTTTTCCAGACTTTTTCCTGTGGTTGATTTCAAGCTTCATAGCATTGTGGTCTGAAAGTATGCAGGGCATAATTTTAATTCTTGTAAACTGATGAAGGGCTGTTTTGTGACCCAGTATATGATCTATCTTGGAGAATGTTCCATGTGCACTCGAGAAGAAAGTATATTCTGTTGCTTTGGGATGCAGAGTTCTAAATATATCTGTCAAGTCCATCTGATCGAATGTATCATTCATGGCCCTTGTTTCTTTATTGACTGTGTGTCTAGGTGATCTATCCATTTCTGTAAGTGGGGTGTTAAAGTCCCCTGCAATGACCACATTCTTATCAATAAGGTTGCTTATGTTTCTGATTAATTGTGTTATATATCTGGGGGCTCCGGTATTTGGCGCATAGACACTTATAATTGTTAGCTCTTCCTGATGGATAGACCCTGTAATTATTATATAATGCCCTTCTTCATCTCTTGTTACAGCCTTTAATTGAAAGTCTAGTTTGTCTGATATAAGTATGGCTACTCCAGCTTTCTTGTGGCTTCCAGTAGCATGATAAATAGTTCTCCATCCCCTCACTCTCAATCTAAAGGTGTCCTCAGATCTAAAATGAGTCTCTTGTAGACCGCAAATAGATGGGTCTTGTTTTTTTATCCATTCTGATACCCTATGTCTTTTGGCTGGCGCATTTAATCCATTTACATTCAGTGTTATTCTAGAAAGATACGGGTTTAGAGTCATTGTGATGTCTGTATGTTTTATGCTTGTAGTGATGTCTCTGGTACTTTGTCTCACAGGATCCCCCTTAGGATCTCTTGTAGGGCTGGTTTCGTGGTGACAAATTCCTTCAGTTTTTGTTTGGGAAGACCTTTATCTCTCCTTCTATTCTAAATGCCAGACTTGCTGGATAAAGGATTCTCGGCTGCATATTTTTTCTGTTTAGCACACTGAAGATATCGTGCCAAGCCTTTCTGGCCTGCCAAGTTTCAAAGGAGAGATCAGTCACGAGTCTGATAGGTCTCCCTTTATATGTGAGGGCACGTTTATCCCTTGCTGCTTTCAGAATTTTCTCTTTATCCTTGTATTTTGCCAGTTTCACTATGATATGTCGTGCAGAAGATCGATTCAAGTTACGTCTGAAGGGAGTTCTCTGTGCCTCTTGGATTTCAATGCCTTTTTCCTTCCCCAGTTCAGGGAAGTTCTCAGCTATAATTTCTTCAAGTACCCCTTCAGCACCTTTCCCTCTCTCTTCCTCCTCTGGGATACCAATTATGCGTATATTATTTCTTTTTAGTGTATCACTTAGTTCTCTAATTTTCCCCTGATACTCCTGGATTTTTTTTATCTCTCTTTCTTTCAGCTTCCTCTTTCTCCATCACATTACCTTCTAGTTCACCTATTCTCTCCTCTGCCTCTTCAATCCAAGCCGTCATGGTTTCCATTTTGTTTTGCATTTCGTTTAAAGCGTTTTTCAGCTCCTCGTGACTGTTCCTTAGTCCCTTGATCTCTGTGGCAAGAGATTCTCTGCTGTCCTGTATACTGTTTTCAAGCCCAGCGATTAATTTTATGACTAGTATTCTAAATTCACTTTCTGTTATATTATTTAAATCCTTTTTGATCAGTTCATTAGCTGCTGTTATTTCCTGGAGATCCTTCTGAGGGGAATTCTTCCGTTTGGTCATTTTGGATAGTCCCTGGAGTGGTGAGGACCCGCAGGGCACTTCCCCCTTGCTGTGGTGTATAACTGGAGTTGGTGGGCGGGGCCGCAGACCGACCTGATGTCTGCCCCCAGCCCACCGCTGGGGCCACAGTCAGACTGGTGTGTGCCTTCTCTTCCCCTCTCCTAGGGGCGGGATTCACTGTGGGGTGGCGTGGCCCGTCTGGGCTACTTGCACACTGCCAGGCTTGTGGTGCTGGGGATCTGGCGTATTAGCTGGGGTGGGTAGGCAAGGTGCACGGGGGCAGGAGGGGCAGGTTTAGCTCGCTTCTCCTTAGGTGATCCACTTCAGGAGGGGCCCTGTGGCAGTGGGAGGGAGTCAGATCCGCTGGCGGAGGTTTGGCTCGGCAGAAGCACAGAGTTGGGTGTTTGCACGGAGGAGCGAGCAAGTTCCCTGGCAAGAACTGGTTCCCTTTGGGATTCTGGCTGGGGGATGGGTGGGGGAGATGGCGCTGGCGAGCGCCTTTGTTCCCCGCCAAGCTGAGCTCTGCCGTCCGGGGGCTCAGCAGCTCTCCCTCCCTTTGTCCTCCAGCCTTCCCGCTTTCTGTGCAGAGCTGTTAACTTATCACCTCCCAGACGCTAAGTCGCGCTTGCTGTCGGAACACAGTCCTTCTGGCCCCTCCGCTTATCCCAGCCAGACTCGGGGACTCTGCTGGGCCGGCGAGCCGCCCCTCCGCCCCGGTTCCCTCCCGCCAGTTCTTGGAGCACGCACCGTCTCGCCGCCCTTCCTACCCTCTTCCGTGGGCCTCTCGTCTGCTCTTGGCTCCGGAGACTCCGTTCTGCTAATCCTCTGGCGGTTTTCTGGGTTCTTAAGGCAGGTGTAGGTGGAATCTAAGTGATCAGCAGTACACGCGGTGAGCCCAGCGTCCTCCTACGCCGCCAACTTCCGAAACTCCTGCTTCAAAGTCTTTGTCTCTCTCTCAGCACTTTTCTGCTTGCAATGTCCCTCTCACTCTCTTTCTCTCACTCACTCTCTCAAAAGTGAAATGAATGTGTTAAACTGTTAACAGACATGGGGCAACGGGGGCTCTTCTGTGACTCATTGGTTCAACATTGCTTCATTGCTAAAGTCATGATCTTATGGTTTGCAAGCCCTCCCCCACATCAGTTCTCTCCTGTGAGCAGGGAGACACCTTGGGATCATCTGTCCCACTCTACCCCTCACTGACTGCTCTATCTGTCTCTGTCTCCCTCTCCTCTCTCTTTCTCTCTGAGTCTCCCTGTGTCTGAAATGTAATAAAAACACACCAAAGAGAGGACAATGGTGGAATAGGTACATAGAGACACAGTGTTCCTATGAGAGATGCAAATGGGATAATTCTGTGGATGAAGTGGCTCCTAAAATCTCCTGGCAAGCTGACTGTGTCAGGAATAAGAAACACCTATGGGCAAGGGCAAAGGGAAACCTCCACTGTTTGCAGTAGGAGTCTTCATGGCAAGATACCTTATTCTTACTCGGGAAAAAGAAGAAAAGCTTCGGAAGTTCACTCCTTTCCTTTTGATCAAAGGAGAGAGGCAGCAGTGTTACCAGGGGCGTGGTGTTGTGTTCAAGTGTTTTGAACTGGCCTGTGGTGCAGTAGTTCTTGAATGGTGTCTTTCAGTGCTAACAAGGTCCTCGCGACTGGTGCCCACGGGGGAGCCAAGTGGTCTTCAGAGTGAAAGCATCCTTAACATGCAGGGAGGGTGACACGTTGGCTAACCATCATTTCTTTTCTCAGCCAGCCAGACACCAAGTACTCCCAGGAAGGCAATCTTTCCTGGGGGATATCAGAAACTGATTGCTCTTGGTTTAGCCCAGACAAGAGTCAGAGCTCATTAGGAATGCCTGGGCACTCCCTATGTGGGGGATGGCCTCCTTGGCCTTGCCTGGGACCCAAAACGTCATTATCAATACAGCCAGGGAAGTTGAATGGCTACACACACGGCCAAAGGCTTTCCTTTCAGCTGAGAATGAGATAAAGTTGAGAAGCAACTGTCCAGCTCCATGTGCCACTTGTCCCAGAAGGAAGGATAGCTCCCTCCTGATCCCTCTGACCCTGTGTACACATATGCATTCCTGCTGGGCACCTTGAAACGCCCTGGGCTTATCTTTGCCAACAGGGTACTGAAAGGCAATTTATTTTCTTTTCTTTTCTTTTCTTTTCTTTTCTTTTCTTTTCTTTTCTTTTCTTTTCTTTTCTTTTCTTTTCTTTTCTTTTCTTTTACGTTTTGAGTTCCATCCAAATGAGTTAGCCTCTAGTGCAACAATGATTTCAAGAGTAGATTTCTCGGGGCGCCTGAGTGGCTTGGTCGGTTGGGTGTCCGACTTTGGCTCAGGTCACGATCTCACGGTCCATGAGTTCGAGCCCCGCGTCGGACTCTGGGCTGACAGCTCAGAGCCTGGAGCCTGCTTCAGATTCTGTGTCTCCCTCTCTCTCTGCCCCTCCCCTGTTCATGCTCTGGCTCTCTCTGTCTCAAAAATAAATAAACGTCAAAAACAAAATTTATAAAAAAAAATAATTAAAAGAGTAGATTCCTTAACACTTTTTACCCTGTTAGCCCACACCCCCTCCCACAACACCTCCAGGGACCCTCTGTGTGTTCTCCATATTTAAGAGTCTCTTATGTTTTGGCCCCCTCCCTCTTTGGAGATTATTTGTGCCTCCGTTCTTTTATGTTCCTCTGTTCTGTGTCTTAAAGGCCTCAGATGAGTGAAGTCGCTTGATAGTTGTGTTTCTCTGACTGACTACTTTCGCGTACCATAAAACCCTCCAGTTCTATCAATGTAGCTGCAAAAGGCAAGACGACATTCTTTGTGACTCCTGAGCAACACTCCATTGTATATATCGACCACACCTTCTTTATCCATTCATCCATCGATGGACATTTGGGCTCTTTCCATACTTTGGCTGTTGCGGACAGTGCTGTTATAAAAGTTGGGGCGCATGTGCCCTTTCAAAACAGCCTTCCTGTCTCCCTTGGATAAATACCTAGTAGTGCAATTGCTGGGTCGTAGGGAGGTTCCATTTTTAATTTTTTGAGTAATTTCCAGAGTGGCTGCCCCGCTTCCATTCCCGCCAGCAGTGCAAAGAGATCCTGTTTCTCCACAGCCTCGCCAACCTCAGATGTTGCCTCCGTTGTCAATGTTGGTCTTTCTGGCAGGTATAAGGTGGTATCCCCTTGTGGTTTTGACGTGTAATTCACTGATGATGAGTGATGTTGAGCATTTTTTTCATGTGTCGGGTGGCCATCTGCAAGTTTTCTTTGGAGCAGTGTCTCTTCATGTCTTTGGCTCATTTCTTCACTGGAGTGTTTGTTTTTGGGGTGTCGACTTTGATAAGTTCTTTCTAGATTTTGGATACGAACCCTTTATCTGATATGTCGTTGGCACACAGCTTCTCCCATTCTCTCGGTCGCCCTTTAGTATTGAGGACTGTTTCCTTCGCTGTGCAGAAGCGTGTTATTTTGATGAGGCCCCAATAGTGCATTTTCACTTTTGCCTCCTGAAAGGCAAATTTTCAGCATATCCTGTGGCCCAGCATATCGCAGAGTGCCAAGAACGGGGCCAGAATCCCTAGATAAACGTAGAGGAAATGGCTCTGGGACAGTGTGCCTGAATGGACAACAGGGACCACTGAGCTTGGACAAGAGCACCAGGGTGGGGGAGAATACACAGAAGACCAAAGTTATTTATGACCCAAAGAGAATGGCATATAGCAAAAAAAAAAAAAAAAAAAAAAAAATGAAGCCAGTAGCAGATTCTCCTGGCAAGATGGTTGTCTCAGCAGTAAGAACACTGTGGGTGGCTACAACAATGGAGACCTGCTGCGTTTTTCCTTAAAAAGGAGATGGAAAGTTTCTGGCATTGGATTTTTCTTTTTTTTTTTCGTTTTTGCCCTCTCCTCTGAGACAGTCATGCTATACAGTAAGGAGCTTGTAGGTTGTGGCTGAACCTCAAGTGTTTGGAAAGTGCATCTTTTGTACTGGTGCTTGCATGGGGTCTTCCTGCACATTCTGCAGGGCGTGAAGGGTTCTTCAAATGGGTGAACTGTCTCCTCTTCAGAACGGGAGCATCTGTAGAAGACAGTGTTGTAATTCTGCTATTCCCATGCCAACTTGTCTTCAATATGTGTCTGTGCGGGAGAGGGGGGTAGGGGGGACAGGGGAGGTCAGTGGATCCTTCTGTTTAGCAGATACTGAATGCTTTCAGACAGCATTGGAGCAACATGGGAACTTTCCACCAATCCCTGGTTTTCCACGGAGTTATTGACAGGCCCATTGTGCCTAGTGGAAACCAGGATATAAATAGATGAACCACAAGGGATGGGCACATGGATGGTTCATTCGGTTAAGAGGCTGAGCCGTGATTTCAGCTCAGGTCATGATTTCATCCTTGTGAGGCCATGCCCCGCATCAGGCTTTGTGCTCACAGCATGGAGCCTACTTCGGGTCGGGTGTCTCCCTCTTTCTGTCCCTACCCCACCCTTGCTAGCACTCTCTCTCCCTCTGTCTCTCTCTCTGTGTCTCTCTCTCTCTCTCATTCCCACTCAAAAATGAAAAATGTTTGAAATCAGGATTCACAAAGGAAAGCAAACCAGTGACCGAATGGGAATGGACACATGGAAGGCCAAAGTTCCTCCTGAACTAGGAGAACGAGAGCAAGCAAAGAATAGAGTGACTAGTAGAATCTATGTGAAGCTGGCTGTCCTCAGAATAGGAAGCACCTCTGCAGTGGGGAAGGGGGAATACAACCCCTGTTTTTACCTGGAAGCCCAGTCCAGAGGAAATCTCCTTCTGGAATTCAAATGAGAACGGGATACAACTGAAACAGTACCGTATGGCTCACAGTTTCCTTGTTGCAGAAGTAAGACTGGTTTTCTAACTCCTCTGGGCCCGCATACAGGCCAACATTCTGTGCTGTGCCCCTGCACTGCGCTAGATTTCCTGATGTTCGCATGGTTCTCAAACACACGAGATGAGAGGCCCCGTAGCCCAAAGTATCCCAGAGTCCAGAGAACTTGACCCAAACCCTCACCTAAAATGAGAAAGAATTGGTCCTAAAATCTGGCCCCAAATGCCTACCAGCTGAAATGTACTTTGAGAAAAGACCAGAAATGGTCGTGCATACACAGAGGCCCAACGATCTTTCTTACCCAGTAGAAAAGGAAAAAGCAAAGGATAAAGCGACGAGCATAACCTCAAATGTAAGACACTCCAACGAGTTGCACCTAGAGAAATGTCCCCTGACTAAACCTGATGCCCCAACTGCAAGCAGTGTTTATCTAGAAGGTTGGTAAGCCTGGAATTCTTCTGGACATTGCCTTTCCTCCTGTCCTGTCCATCAAGTATAGATGGACTCTACAGTATTCCTTCAGTGATTGAAGGTCTGCTTGTGGACCTTCAAGTGTTTGGATCCTGGCTCTGGTGTAGGTAGAGCATCTGTAAGGTAGAGCCTTGGTCTCCCTTGGAGCCATTGCCACCAATTTGTTATTTTCCAAGACTTGGGACACACTGCGGGATGCCTGGGCTTTCACTCCCTTCACCTAAGCCGAGCCCAAAGGTTGGCACTAAGCTCTCGCTCTGGTCCTGTGCTATGGGAGAGCAAACAGTAACTTACAGTGTAAGGAAGGATTTCCCTCTTGTCTCTCCCTGAGTGCTTGGTGCTTGGCCAGCTCTGGGAAAGCGCAGTGAAGGGTGGACCTCCCTTCATTTGGACTCACAGATGGTTCCCCTGGCAGACTATGCTTCTGGAAATGGGCAGCACAGAAGGGACGCCTTCAAGGACCACTTCATCAGGTCCAGGTTGCAAACACGTGCCAAACATCTAGCAGCAGAACCCCTTGCCTCTGCATCAATGGTGCAACTCTTTCCTGATGGAAAGGACGGGACAAACGAGCAAATCCTTTTCTGCCTCTCTTTCTGAAGGAAGAAAACACATCTCCTGCAGAATTGCATGCTAAGGTGTAGCCAATGGAGGGTTCCGTTTACCACACCCTCACGGGTTTCTTCCTGCCCACATAGTCAGCCTGCCAGGCGATAGCAGGAGGCCATGAATTCTAACCCTACCCATTCACTTCTGTAATGATAAGCTTTGGTCCTCGGGATGTCAACTTGCATGTTATTGCTCTTGTGTTCAAACTAGGATTTGTCTGAGGGCCATTCTGAGTCAGAGCCTCAGAAATGTACTCTGAACTACATGTTTGCAGGATCCATGGGTCTGAGTCAGGTACACAGTCCAGGTCCAAAAATTGGTGTGGGGTAGCCAGTGAGTTCTTGAGCCAACTGACCACGATCAGTGTCTGGTATCCCAGACGGTAGCCCGACTGTCCCCGGGGCCATGGTGCTTAGTCAGCTAGAGACATGGCAGGGAAGGGTAGCCAGCTGGTCACCCTCTCCTGGCTACCAGAGGTGCCTTCCTCTTGCTGAGTAGATGGCTCATGCATGTGCACTCTGCCTAAGCCACTGGATGGTGCCCAAAGGGACGTTGTAGTAAATGTTGGAGCCAGGCCAGGTTCTAACCAGTTGATCATCAGCCTGGGGCCCCAAACAGCCACAGCTGAATCACTGCTGCCACTTTCCTCTGAAGGAAAGGGCAAGAAACAGACCCAGGTCCAGGGAATTGCCTCTCTTTCTAAAGGAGGAAGGCAGGCCCCTTTTTCACAGAGCTCCCGGGGATAACCAGTAAAGGGCCGCTTCACCAAAGCCCACAGGTGTTGCTTACCCTGAGACAGCCAGCTTGCCAGCCTTTTGCTGCAGTCACTGCATTACCACCACAGCCCTTTCTGATTCCTACTTAAGACCTCTGGCTCTCCGTGAATCTATTTTCACCACTTTGCTCTAGTTTCAAAGTGGTTCCTCGCTGGGTGCATTCCATGTTCCATGTTTTCAGAGGCTGGTCCCTGGTGTTCAGCTGGGTATCCTAGTCCCATTTTTGTGACCGTGTCTAGGTTAGGTCACAGGGTCGCTGGCAAGTTGCTGTCAAAACCATGCAGTCATTCAGGGGCCTAGGCCATTGGAAAGGCCCAGATTAGAACATTGGCAATTTTTCTGGTCCAGAGGATTGAAAGGGGGCTCTCCACCTACTGTGTGGAGGGAACACGAAGCTACACAGCCCCTTTCCAGATTGACCCCATTCCTATTGAAATATTGAAAAATGAGGCCCTGGTTATGGCCACTCCCTTCCCAATGCTCTATGTCTAACTATGTCCCCGTGTAGATTTAGGAGACTTTGGAGCTGTGACTCACCAAACCCACACCCAGATATTGATTTTCACAACACCCTATGCGTGTTGGACATGGTCCCCAAGCAAGGCAAGCCAGCCCCTGCTAATGGCTGTACTTGCACTGACTCAGACTTGGGTTTACATTCCTTCTGGGGCACAGAGGGGCCAGTGGGACCCTGGGGGCATAGGTGGTGGGTGCAGGTCCCCAGCACAAGGAGGTTCCTGGGACAGGTGCCAAGGCATGAACAGCCCTGTGCGTCAAGGCAGTGCCCGAGCAACCTCAGTGGTCCAACAAAGCCATTCGGTGCTCATGGTGTGGCAACCTTGGCATTGGCCTGTGCATTGCTGTCCTCCTTCAGCATACTCCACAATAGGCAGAGTGAGAGTTCTGGCTGCAAGGACTAGGTCCACAGCCGCCCTTGCAAGGACTGTGGTAGAAGCCAGGGAATGGCACCTAGGGTGGAGCCCATTGGGGCAGCACCTGGTCTTTGCCTCCTTACCAGTTAACTTCTCCCAGCCCCTGTTTGGAGCACTAAAGGCCTCTCACATGTGTACCCTCAAAGCAAATGGATAGTTATGGTGGGTTGTGTTGATGAAAGCCAGGATTCACCTATAAGAAGGATGTACTGAGTCGCGGTGTTGGCCAGCGTGCAATATGCCTGCAAGAAATGCAGAGGTTGGTAACAGCAGAGCGTTGCCTCGTCTGTTCACATATCATTCAGGTTGCCCTGTTTTAAAACGAATAGATCTCACCCTGAGTATCATTCACAGAGTGTAACAACTTCCCATTTTACGTTCGTTCTTGCCTTTTCCAGACGCTGGAGAACGCGAGAAGCTCTGGTAGGATGACGGAGATATAAGTCGTTGAGGGAGAGCCAAGGCCTGTTGACCCATTATGATTAGATGGAACTCTGGAGAATCCCAACACTCTACAGGAGAACGCTGAAAGCATTTGTTCTGTAGCTGTTGTCTAATTAAGGGGACTTACCTCATCATAATACGAGGTGCCTCCAGAGCATCCTCGTCCTTTCTTCTGGAGGCTGCGCCAAGGATGGCCCATGGGTCCAGCAGGCACCTAATCATTTCAGGCATTCCTTGTCCATGTTTGGGCCATTGAGCATGCAGCCAAGCAAATGGATGCGGCTGCCCCATGACAGAGCCGTCTCTACCCCTTTGCTTCTTTCTCCCTAGTCACTTCCCTAAGGTCTACTTTTTCTTGAAAACATCATCAGTGTGTATTTGCCAAGGCATATTTGGGGATTGTAAACTGGAGAGTAAAATGACCGCACATGGACAGCAAGTTAGCACGATTAGAATGCTCAGAATATGAGTCTTTCTCATTTCTAATCTCTATTGGTCGTGACCTGCACCCAATCATGATACCTGTGGTCCTGCGGGCCATCTGTGCCCCAGATGGAAGGTAAATCAAGGACGGGTAAGTGCAAGTGCTGTCTCTAGGAGTGGTTCAGCTGCTTTGCTGGGCCCCACTTGCGACGTGCCCAGGCCGGTGGGAAAATGTATCCCTGGGCACGGGTCGAGTGAGTGACAGCTCTATGGCTCCTAAGTCAAAACAGGGAAATTGGTAGATAAAGAAACATGGGAGGGCCACAGGAGGACCCAGGTTCCACATGTCCGGATATTTCACTGGGACACAGGCTCTGAATGGCACCCAGAGACAAGGGTCTTTGGATACCGAAAAAAAGGTGTTCATTGAAACGGAAATGCGAATGGCCAAAGTGATTCATTACTGAAGAGACAGGGACGCAGGTTAGAATCAAGTGTCTAGAATGACAATTTCCTAGAAAGGTCCTGCGTAAGGAGGAAGAACACCTGAGGGGAGAGAAAAACTAAAAATCCAAAGGGAAAACCTCTGGAAAGTCCAGTCTGCAATGGGTCTGCCTATGTCCTTCTGCAACACAGGGACAGCTTCTGGCCTTGGCTGTTTTTCCTTCCGTTCCCATCAGGAGACAGAGGCAGCAGGGATTCAGGGGTAGTGGGGCCATGCTCCAGGCTGTCGCTCAAGTGTTTGCAACCGTTTCTGTTATGCATTAGATGGTGAAAGGCCACTGTCTGCACTGACCAGGTCCTGGAACATAGCTCGTATGCGTGGATTGTGTGCTCTTCAGAATCTGAGGCCAAGCAGTAAGTGTTCTCTGAGAGCAGGGCTCTCTTTCCTGTGGGTTGTCAGAAAATAATTTCCCTTGGTGGGCAAGGAAGCAGCGTGAGAACTCACCATGCATGCCTGGGAGCTCACTGTGTGACTGACAGCTTCACTGGCTCACCCGGGCTGCAAACCAAGTCCTAGTTAGCACATAGCATTGGCATGGGAATGGCTCTAAGGACCACGAAAGTTTCCTTTCAGATGAGAATGGGAGAAGGCTGAGATGGAAATGTGTCGCGCCATTTGCCCTTGTCCCAGACGTGAGGTCAACTGCCTTCCCACACCCTTTGGCCCTAACTACACACAAATATCCTCTGTTGGGTACCTTCCCCTGACCTACATCACATGTTGGCAATCTAGATCTGGAAGGCATGTTGCAAGGTTCCTAGGGCCCAAGTTACTGTGCTGTCACAAGAACTCATCCAGAATCCCCAATTAAAATCAGAGGGAATTGCTCTGAACCATGGGCCCTGATGTGCCCATGGAAGATTCTCATTTTAGAAAGGGTAAAAGGGGGCACGTGGATGACTCATTCCCCTAAACCTCAACTCTTGGCTTCTGCTCAGGTCATGGTCTCCCAGTTCTCGAGTTCGCGTCCCTAGTCGGGCTTCGTGCTGAGAGCTCGAAGCCTGGAGCCTGCTTCAGAGTCTTTGTCTCTCTCTCAGCCCTTTTCTGCTTGCAATGTCCCTCTCTCTCTCTTTCTCTCACTCACACTCTCAAAAGTGAAATAAATGTTTTAAACTGTTAAAAGACATGGGGCTACGGGGGCTCTTGGGTGACTCATTGGTTCAACATTGCTTCATTGCTAAAGTCATGATCTTATGGTTTGCAAGCCCTCCCCCACCTCAGTTCTCTACTGTGAGCAGGGAGACGCCTTGGGATCATCTGTCCCACTCTACCCCTCACTGCCTGCTCTCTCTGTCTCTGTCTCCCTCTCCTCTCTCTTCCTCTCTGTCTCTCCCTGTGTCTGAAAAGTAGTAGAAAAACACAAAAAGAGGAAAATGGTGGAGGAGTAGGTACATAGAGACACAGTGTTCCTGTGAGAGATGCAAATGGGATAATTCTGTGGATGAAATGGCTCCTACAAACTCCTAGCAAGATGACTGTGTCAGGAATAAGAAACACCTATGGGCAAGGGTAAAGGGAAACCTCCACTGTTTGCAGTAGGACTCTTCATGGCAAGATACCTTATTCTTACTCGGGAAAGAGAAGAAAAGCTTCGGGAGGTCACTCTTTTCCTTTTGATCAAAGGAGAGAGGCAGCAGTGTTACCAGGGGCGTGGTGTTGTGTTCAAGTGTTTTGAACTGGCCTGTGGTGCAGTAGTTCTTGAATGGTGTCTTTCGGTGCTAACAAGGTCCTCGCGACTGGTGCCCACGGGGGAGCCAACTGGTCTTCAGAGTGAAAGCATCCTTAACATGCAGGGAGGGAGACACGTTGGCTAACCATCATTTCTTCTCTCAGCCAGCCAGACACGAAGTACTCCCAGGAAGGCAATCTTTCCTGGGGGATATCAGAAACTGATTGCTCTTGGTTTAGCCCAGATAAGAGTCAGAGCTCATTAGGAATGCCTGGGCACTCCCTATGTGGGGGATGGCCTCCTTGGCCTTGCCTGGGACCCAACACGTAATTATCAATACAGCCAGGGAATTGGAATGGCTACACACACGACCAAAGGCTTTCCTTTCAGCTGATAATGAGATAAAGTTGAGAAGCAACTGTCCAGCTCCATGTGCCTCTTGTCCCAGAAGGAAGGATAGCTCCCTCCTGATCCCTCTGACCCTGTGTACACACATGCATTCCTGCTGGGCACCTGGAAACGCCCTGGGCTCATCTTTGCCAACAGGGTACTGAAAGGCAATTTCTTTTCTTTTATTTTATTTTACGTTTTGAGTTCCATCCAAATTAGTTAGCCTCTAGTGCAACAATGATTTCAAGAGTAGATTCCTTAACACTTCTTACCCAGTTAGCCCACACACCCTCCCAAAACAACTCCGGGTACGCAATGTGTGTTCTCCATATTTAAGAGTCTCGTATGATTTGGCCCCCTCCTTCTTTGGAGGTTATTTGTGCCTCCCTTCCTTTATGTTCATCTCTTCTGTGTCTTAAAGGCCTCAGATGAGTGAAGTCTCTTGATAGTTGTGTTTCTCTGTCTGACTACTTTCGCGTACCATAAAACCCTCTAGTTCTATCAATGTAGCTGCAAAAGGCAAGATGACATTCCTTGTGACTGCTGAGCAACACTCCATTGTATATATCGACCACACCTTCTTTATCCATTCATCCATCGATGGACATTTGGGCTCTTTCCATACTTTGGCTGTTGCTGACAGTGCTGTTATAAACGTTGGGGCGCATGTGCCCTTTCGAAACAGCCTTCCGGTCTCCCTTGGATAAATACCTAGTAGTGCAATTGCTGGGTCGTAGGGAGGTTCCATTTTTAATTTTTTGAGTAATGTCCAGAGTGGCTGCCCCGCTTGCATTCCCACCAGCAATGCAAAGAGATCCTGTTTCTCCACAGCCTCGCCAACCTCAGATGTTGCCTCCGTTGTCAATGTCGGTCTTTCTGGCAGGTATAAGGTGGAATCCCGTTGTGGTTTTGATATGTAATTCCCTGAAGATGAGTGATGTTGAGCATTTTTTTCATGTGTCGGGTGGCCATCTGGAAGTCTCCTTTGGAGCAGTGTCTCTTTATGTCTTTGCTTCATTTCCTCATGGAGTGTTTATTTTTGGGGTGTCGACTTTGATAAGTTCTTTCTAGATTTTGGATACGAACCCTTTATCTGATATGTCGTTGGCACATAGCTTCTCCCATTCTCTCGGTCGCCCTTTAGTATTGAGGACTGTTTCCTTCACTGTGCAGAAGCGTGTTATTTTGATGAGGCCCCGATAGTGGATTTTCCCTATTGCCTCCTGAAAGGCAATTTTTCAGCATATCCTGTGGCCCAGCATATCGCAGAGTGAATAGAACGGGGCCAGAATCCCTAGATAAACGTTCAGGAAATGGATCTGGGACAGGGTGCCTGAATGGACAACAGGGACAACTGAGCTTGGCAAAGAGCACCAGGGTGGGGGAGAATACACAGAAGGACAAAGTTTTTTATGAACCAAAGAGAATGGCATATAGCAAAAAAAAAAAAAAAAAAAAAAAAAAGAAGCGACCAGCAGAATCTCCTGCAAGATGGTGGTCTCAGCAGTAAGAACACTCTGGGGGCTACAACAAAGGAGACCTCCTGCGTTGTTCCTTCAAAAGGAGATGGAAAGTTTCTGGCATTGGATTTTTCTTTCTTTCTTTCTTTTTTCTTTTTTGCCCTCTCCTCTGAGACAGGCATGCTATACAGATAGCAGATTGTAGGTTGTGGCTGACCCTCAAGTGTTTGGAAAGTGCCTCTGTTGTACTGGTGCTTGCATGGGCTCTTCCTGCACATTCTGCAGGGCCTGAAGGATTCTGCAAATGGGTGAACTGTCTACTCTTCAGAACGCGGGCATCTGTAGAAGATAGTGTTTTAATTCTGCTATTCCCATGCCAACTTTTCTTCAATATGTGCTTGTGCGGGAGAGGGGGGTAGGGGGGACAGGGGAGGTCAGTGGATCCTTCTGTGTAGCAGATACTGAATGCTTTCAGACAGCATTGGAGCAAGATGGGAACTTTCCACCAATCCCTGGTTTTCCACTGAGTTATTGACAGGCCCATTGTGCCTAGTGGAAACCAGGTTATAAATAGATGAACCACAAGGGATGGGCACATGGATGGCTCAGTCGGTTAAGTGGCTGAGCCGTGATTTCAGCTCAGGTCATGATTTCATCCTTGTGAGGCCATGCCCCGCATCAGGCTTTGTGCTCACAGCATGGAGCCTGCTTCGGGTCGGGTGTCTCCCTCTTTCTGTCCCTACCCCACACTTGCTAGCTCTCTCTCTCTCTCTCTCTCTCTGTCTCTCTCTCTCTCTCTCATTCCTACTGAAAAATGAAAAATATTTGAACTCAGGATTCAGAAAGGAAAGCAAACCAGTGACCGAATGGGAATGGACACAGGGAATGCCAAAGTTCCTCCTAAACTACGAGAACGAGAGCAAGCAAAGAATCGAGTGACTAGTAGAATCTATGTGAAGCTGGCTGTCCTCAGAATAGGAAGCACCTCTGCAGCGGGGAAGTGGGAAAAAAAAACCCTGTTTTTACCTGGAAGCCCAGTCCAGAGGAAATCTCCTTCTGGAATTCAAATGAGAACGGGATACAACTGAAAAAGTACCGTATGGCCCACAGTTTCCTTGTTGCAGAAGTAAGACTGGTTTTCTAACTCCTCTGGGCCTGCATACAGGCCAACATTCTGTGCTGGGCCCGTCCACTGGCGCTAGGTTTCCTGATGTTCGCATGGTTCTCAAACACACGAGATGAGAGGCCCCGTAGCCCAAAGTATCCGAGAGTCCAGAGAACTTGACCCAAACCCTCACCTAAAATGAGAAAGAGTTGGTCCTGAAATCTGGCCCCAAATGCCTACCAGCTGAAATGTACTTTGAGAAAAGACCAGAAATGGTCGTGGATACACAGGGGCCCAACGATCTTTCTTACCCAGTAGACAAGGAAAAAGCAAAGGATAAAGCGACGAGCATAACCGCAAATGTAAGACACTCCAACGAGTTGCACCCAGAGAAAAGTCCCCTGACTAAATTGACGCCCCAACTGCAAGCAGTGTTTATCTAGGAAGTTGGTAAGCCCGGAATTCTTCTGGCCATTGCCTTTCCTCCTGCCCTGTCCATCAAGTATTGATGGACTATACAGTATAACTTCAGTGATTGAAGGTCTGCTTGTGATCCTTTAAGAGTTTGGAACCTGGTTCTGGTGCAGGTAGAGCATCTGTAATGTGGAGCCCTGGTCTCCCTTGGAGCAATTGCCACCAATTTGTTATTTTCCAAGCCTTGGGACACATTGCAGGATGGCTGGGCTTTCACTCCCTTGACCCAATCCGAGCCCAAAGGTTGGCGCTAAGCTCTCGCTCTGGTCCTGTGCTATGGGAGAGCAAAGAGTAACTTCCAGTGTAAGGAAGGATGTCCCTCTTGTCTCTCCCTGAGTGCTTGGTGCTTGGCCAGCTCTTGGTAAGAGCAGTGAAGGGTGGACCTCCCTTCATTTCGACTCAGATATGGTTCCCCTTGGCACACTATGCTTCTGGACCTGGGCAGCACAGAAGGGGCTCCTTCAAGGACCACTGCATCAGGTTCAGGTTCCAAACACGTGCCAAACATCTAGCAGCAGAACCCCTTGCCTCTGCATCAATGGTGCATCTCTTTCCTGATGGGAAGGTCAGGACAAACCAGCAAAACCCTTTCTGCCTCTCTTTCTGAAGGAAGAAAACACACCTCCTGCAGAACTGCATGCTCAGGTGTAGCCAATGGAGGTTTCCTTTTACCACACCCTCACGGGTTTCTTCCTGCCCACACAGTCAGCCTGTCAGGCGATAGCAGGAGGCCATGAATTCTAACCCTACCCATTCACTTCTGTAAGTAAAAGCTTTGGTCCTCGGGGTGTCAACTTGCATGTTATTGCTCTTGTGTTCAAACTAGGATCTGTCTGGGGGCCATTCTGAGCCAGAGCCTGAGAAATGTACTCTGAACTACATGTTTGCAGGATCAATGGGTCTGTGTCAGGTACACAGTCCAGGTCCAAAAATTGGTGTGGGGTTGCCAGGGAGTTCCTGAGCCAATTGACCACGATCAGTGTCTGGTATCCCAGATGGTAGCCCGTCTGTCCCCGGGGGCTTGGTGCTTAGTCAGCTAGAGTCAGGGCAGGGAAGGGTAGCCAGCTGGTCACTCTCCCCTGGCTACCAGAGGTGCCTTCCTACTGCTGAGTAGATGGCTCATGCATGTGCACTCTGCCTTAGCCACTGGATGGTGCCCAAAGTGACGATGTAGTAAATGTTGGAGCCAGGCCAGGTTCTAACCAGTTGATCATCAGCCTGGGGCCCCAAACAGCCACAGCGGAATCACTGCTGCCACTGTCCTCTGAAGGAAAGGGTAAGAAACAGACCCAGGTCCAGGGAATTCCCTCTCTTTCTAAAGGAGGAAGGCAGGCCCCTTGTTCACAGAGCTCCCGGGTATAGCCAGTAAAGGGCCCCTTCACCAAAGCCCACAGGTGTTGCTTATCCCTGAGACAGCCAGCTTGCTAGCCTTTTGTTGTAGTCACTGCATTACCACCACAGCCCTTTCTGATTCCTACTTAAGACCTCTGGCCCTCCGTGAATCAATTTTCACCACTTTGCTCTAGTACCAAGTAGTTCCTCGCTGGGTGCATAACATCTTCCATGTTTTCAGAGGCTGGTCCCTGGTGTTCAGCTGGGTATCATAGTCCCATTTTTGTGACGGTGTCTAGGTTAGGTCACAGGGACCCTGGCAAGTTGCTGCCAAAACCATGCAGTCATTCAGGGGCCTAGGCCATTGGAAAGGCCCAGATTAGAACATTGGCAAATTTTCTCGTCCAGAGGATGGAAAGGGGGCTGGCCGCCTACTTTGTGGAGGGAACACGAAGCTACACAGCCCCTTTCCAGATTGACCCCATTCCTATTGAAATATTGAAAAATGAGGCCCTGGTTATGGCCACTCCCTTCCCAAGGCTCTATGTCTAACTATGTCCCCGTGTAGATTTAGGAGCCATTGGAGCTGTGACTCACTCAACCCACACCCAGGGATTGATTTTCACACCACCCTATGCGTGTAGGACATGGGCCCCAACCAAGGCAAGCCAGCCCCTGCTAATGGCTGTACTTGCACTGACTCAGACTTGGGTCAACCTTCCTTCTGGGGCACAGAGGGGCCAGTGGGAAAGAGGGGGCCAAGGTGGTGGGTGCAGGTCCCCAGCACAGGGAGGTTCCTGGGACAGGTGCAAAGGCATGTACAGCCCTGTGCGTCAAGGCAGTGCCCGAGCAACCTCAGTGGTCCAGCAAATCCATTCGGTGCTCATGGTGTGGCAACCTTGGCATTGGCATGTGCATTGCTGTCCTCCTTCAGCATACTCCACAATAGCCACAGTGAGAGTTCTGGCTGCAAGGACTAGGTCCACAGCCGCCCTTGCAAGGACTGTGGTAGAAGGCAGGGACTGGCACCTAGGGTGGAGCCCATTGGGGCAGCACCTGGTGTTTGCCTCCTTACCAGTTCACTTCTCCCAGCCCCTGTTTGGAGCAATAAAGGCCTCTCACATGTGTACCCTCACAGGAAATGGATAGTTATGGTGGGTTGTGCTGATGAGAGCCAGGATTACCCTGTAAGAAGTATGTACTGAGTCGCGGTGTTGGCCAGCGTGCAATATGCCTGCAAAAAGTCATAGGTTGGTAACAGCACAGCGTTTCCTCGTCTGTTCACATATCATTCAGGTTGCCCTGTTTTAAAATGAATAGATCTTGCCCTGAGTATCATTCAGAGAGTGTAACAACTTCCCATTTTACGTTAGTTCTTGCCTTTTCCTGAGGCTTGAAAACGCGAGAGGCTCTGGTAGGGTGACGGAGATATAAGTCGTTGAGGGAGAGCCAAGGCCAGTTGACCCATTATGATTAGGTGGAACTCTGGAGGATCCCAACACTCTACAGCAGAACGCTGAAAGCATTTATTCTGTAGCTGTTGTCTAACTAAGGGGACTTAGCTCATCATAATTCGAAGTGTCCCCAGAGCACCCTCGTCATTTCTTCTGGAGGCTGCGCCAAGGATGGCCCATGGGTCCAGCAGGCACCTACTCATTTCAGGCATTCCTTGTCCATGTTTGGGCCATTGAGCATGCAGCCAAGCAAATGGATGTTGCTGCCCCATGGCAGAGCTGTCTCAACCCCGTTGCTTCTTTCTCCCTCGTCACTTCGCTAGGGTCTACTTTTTTTTGAAAACTTCATCAGTGTGTATGTGCCAAGGCACATGTGGGGATAGTGAACTGGGTAGTAAAATGACCGCACATGGACAGCAAGTGAGCATGATTAGAATGCTCAGAATATGAGACTTTCTCATTTCTAAATTCTATTGGGCGTGACCTGCACCCAATCATGATACCTGTGGTCCTGCGGGCCATCTGTGCCCCAGATGGAAGGTAAATCCAAGACGGGTAAGTGCAAGTGCTGTGTCTAGGAGTGGATGAACTGCTTTGCTGGGCCCCACCTGCGACGTGCCCAGGCCGGTTGGAAAACGTATCCCTGGGCACGGGTCGAGTGAGTGACAGCTCTATGGCTCCTAAGTCAAAACAGGGAAATTGGTAGATAAAGAAACATGGGAGGGCCACAGGAGGTCCCAGGTTCCACATGTCCGGATATTTCTCTGGGACACAGGCTCTTAATGGCACCCAAAGATGAGGGTCTTCGTATACCGAAAAGAGGGTATTCATTGAAACGTAAATGCGAATGGCCAAAGTGATTCATTACTGAAGAGACGGGGTTGCAGGTTAGAATGAAGTGTCTAGAAAGAAAATTTCCTGGCAAGGTCCTGCGTAAGGAGGAAGAACACCTGAGGCGAGAGAAAAACTAAAACTCTCTGGAAAAGGGAAAACCTCTGGAAAGTCCAGTCTGCAATGGATCTGCCTATGTCCTTCTGCAACAGAGGGACAGCTTCTGGCCTTGGATGTTTTTCCTGCCGTTCCCATCAGGAGACAGAGGCAGCAGGGATTCAGGGGTAGTGGGTCCATGCTCCAAGCTGTTGCTCAAATGTTTGCAACCGTTTCTGTTATGCATTCGATGGTGAAGGGCCCCTGTCTGCACTGACCAGGTCCTGGAACATAGCTCGTATGCGTGGATTGTGTGCTCTTCAGAATCTGAGGCCAAGCAGTAAGTGCTCTCTGAGAGCAGGGCTATGTTTCCTGTGTGTTGTCAGAAAAAAATTTCCCTTGGTGGGCACGGAAGCAGCGTGAGAACTCACCATGCATGCCTGGGAGCTCACTGTGTGACTGACAGCCTCACTGGCTCACCCGGGCCGCAAACCAAGTCCTAGTTAGCACATAGCATTGGCATGGGAATGGCTCTAAGGACAACGAAAGTTTCCTTTCAGATGAGAATGGGAGAAGGGTGAGAGGGAAATGTGTCGCGTCATTTGCCCTTGTCCCAGACGTGAGGTCAACTGCCTTCCCACACCCTTTGGCCCTAACTACACACAAATATCCTCTGTTGGGTACCTTCCCCTGACCTACATCTCATGTTGGCAATTTAGATCTGGAAGGCATGTTGCAATGCTCCTAGGGCCCAAGTTATTGTGCTGTCACAAGAACTCATCCAGAATCCCCAATTAAAATCAGAGGGAATTGCTCTGAACCATGGGCCCTGATGTGCCAATGGAAGATTCTCATTTTAGAAAGGGTAAAAGGGGGCACCTGGATGACTCATTCCCCTAAACCTCAACTATTGGCTTCTGCTCAGGTCATGGTCTCCTAGTTCTCTAGTTCGGGTCCCTAGTCGGGCTTTGTGCTGAGAGCTCGAAGCCTGGAGCCTGCTTCAGAGTCTTTTCTTTTTCTTTTCTTTTTTTTTTTTTTGTGTGTGTGTTTATTTTTTTATTTTTTTATTTTTTAATATATGAAATTTAGTGTCAAATTGGTTTCCATACAACACCCAGTGCTCATCACAAAAGGTGCCCTCCTCAATACCCATCAACCACCCTACCCTCCCTCCCACCCCCATCACCCCTCAGTTTGTTCTCAGTTTTTAACAGTCTCTTATGCTTTGGCTCTCTCCCACTCTAACCTCTTTTTTTTTTCCTTCCCCTCTCCCATGTGTTTCTGTTACATTTCTCAGGATCCACATAAGAGTGAAACCATATGGTATCTGTCTTTCTCTTTATGGCTTATTTCACTTAGCATCACACTCTCCAGTTCCATCCACGTTGCTACAAAAGGCCATATTTCATTTTTTCTCATTGCCACGCAGTATTCCATTTTGTATATACACCACGTGTTCTTTATCCATTCATCAGTTGATGGACATTTAGGCTCTTTCCATAATTTGGCTGTTGTTGAGAGTGCTGCTGTAAACATTGGGGTACAAGTGCCCCTATGCATCAGTACTCCTATATCCCTTGGATAAATTCCTAGCAGTGGTATTGCTGGGACATAGGGTAGGTCTATTTTTAATTTTCTGAGGAATCTCCACACTGCTTTCCAGAGCGGCTGCAACAATTTGTATTCCCACCATCAGTGCAAGAGGGTTCCCGTTTCTCCACATCCTCTCCAGCATCTATAGTCTCCTGATTTCTTCATTTTGGCCACTCTGACTGGCGTGAGGTGGTATCTGAGTGTGGTTTTGATTTGTATTTCCCTGATAAGGAGCGACGTTGAACATCTTTGCATGTGCCTGATGGCCATCCGGATGTCTTCTTTAGAGAAGTGTCTATTCATGTTTTCTGCCCTTTCCTTCACTGGGTTATTTGTTTTTCGGGTGTGGAGTTTGATGAGCTCTTTATAGATTTTGGATACTAGCCCTCTGTCCGATGTGTCATTTGCAAATATCTTCTCCCAAATCTTTGGTTGCCTTGTAGTTTTGTTGGTTGTTTCCTTTGCTGTGCAGAAGCTTTTTATGTTCATAAGGTCCCAGTAATTCACTTTTGCTTTTAATTCCCTTGCCTTTGGGGATGTGCCGAGTAAGCCTTTGCTACGGCTGAGGTCAGAGAGGTCTTTTCCTGCTTTCTCCTCTAAGGTTTTGATGGTTTCCTGTCTCACATTCAGGTTCTTTATCCATTTTGAGTTTATTTTTGTGAATGGTGTGAGAAAGTGGTCTAGTTTCAACCTTCTGCATGTTGCTGTCCAGTTCTCCCAGCACCATTTGTTAAAGAGACTGTCTTTTTTCCATTGGATGTTCTTTCCTGCTTTGTCAAAGATGAGTTGGCCATACGTTTGTGGGTCTAGTTCTGGGGTTTCTATTCTATTCCATTGGTCTATGTGTCTGTGTTTATGCCAATACCATGCTGTCTTGATGATTACAGCTTTGTAGTAGAGGCTAAAGTCTGGGATTGTGATGCCTCCTGCTTTGGTCTTCTTCTTCAAAATTACTTTGGCTCTTCGGGGCCTTTTGTGGTTCCATATGAATTTTAGGATTGCTTGTTCTAGTTTCGAGACGAATGCTGGTGCAATTTTGATTGGGATTGCATTGAATGTGTAGATCGCTTTGGGTAGTATTGACATTTTGACAATATTTATTCTTCCAATCCATGAGCAGGGAATGTCTTTCCATTTCTTTCTATCTTCTTCAATTACCTGCATAAGCTTTCTATAGTTTTCAGCATACAGATCTTTTACATCTTTGGTTAGATTTATCCCTAGGTATTTTATGCTTCTTGGTGCAATTGTGAATGGGATCAGTTTCTTTATTTGTCTTTCTGTTGCTTCATTGTTAGTGTATAAGAATGCAACTGATTTCTGTACATTGATGTTGTATCCCGCAACTTTGCTGAATTCATGTATCAGTTCTAGCAGACTTTTGGTGGAGTCTATCGGATTTTCCATGTATAATATCATGTCATCTGCAAAAAGCGAAAGCTTGACTTCATCTTTGCCAATTTGGATCCCTTTGATTTCCTTTTGTTGTCTGATTGCTGATGCTAGCACTTCCAGCACTATGTTAAACAACAGCGGTGAGAGTGGGCATCCCTGTCGTGTTCCTGATCTCAGGGGAAAAGCTCTCAGGTTTTCCCCGTTGAGGATGATGTTACCTGTGGGCTTTTCATAAATGGCTTTTATGATCTTTAAGTATGTTCCTTCTATCCCGACTTTCTCCCGGGTTTTTATTAAGAAATGGTGTTGATTTTGTCAAAGGCCTTTTCTGCATCGATTGACAGGATCATATGGTTCTTCTCTTTTTTTTTGTTAATGTAATGTATCACGTTGATCGATTTGCGAATGTTGAACCAGCCCTGCATGCCAGGAATGAATCCCACTTGATCATAGTGAATAATTCTTTTTATATGCTGTTGAATTCGATTTGCTAGTATCTTATTGAGAATTTTTGCATCCATATTCATCAGAGATAGTGGCCTGTAGTTCTCTTTTTTTACTGGGTCTCTGTCTGGTTTAGGAATCAAAGGAATACTGGCTTCATAGAATGAGTCTGGAAGTTTTCCTTCCCTTTCTATTTCTTGGAATAGCTTGAGAAGGATAGGTATTATCTCTGCTTTAAACGTCTGGTAGAACTCCCCTGGGAAGCCATCTGGTCCTGGACTCTTATTTGTTGGAAGATTTGTGATAACCGGTTCAATTTCTTCGCTGGTTATGGGTCTGTTCAAGCTGTCTATTTCCTCCTGATTGAGTTTTGGAAGAGTGTGGGTGTTTAGGAATTTGTCCATTTCTTCCAGGTTGTCCAATTTGTTGGCATATAATTTTTCATAGTATTCGCTGATAATTGTTTGTATCTCTGAGGGATTGGTTGTAATAATTCCATTTTCATTCATGATGTTATCTATTTGGGTCATCTCCCTTTTCTTTTTGAGAAGCCTGGCTAGAGGTTTGTCAATTTTGTTTATTTTTTCAAAAAGCCGACTCTTGGTTTCGTTGATCTGCTCTACAGTTTTTTTAGATTCTATATTGTTTATTTCTGCTCTGAAATTTATGATTTCTCTTCTTCTGCTGGGTTTAGGCTGCCTTTGCTGTTCTGCTTCTGTTTCCTTTCGGTGTGCTGTTAGATTTTGTATTTGGGAGTTTTCCTGTTTCTTGAGATAGGCTTGGATTGCAATGTATTTTCCTCTCAGGACTGTCTTCGCTGCATCCCAAAGCGTTTGGATTGTTGTAATTTCATTTTCGTTTGTTTCCATATATTTTTTACTTTCTTCTCTAATTGCCTGGTTGACCCACTCCTTCGTTAGTAGGGTGTTCTTTCACCTCCATGCTTTTGGAGGTTTTCCAGACTTTTTCCTGTGGTTGATTTCAAGCTTCATAGCATTGTGGTCTGAAAGTATGCAGGGCATAATTTTAATTCTTGTAAACTGATGAAGGGCTGTTTTGTGACCCAGTATATGATCTATCTTGGAGAATGTTCCATGTGCACTCGAGAAGAAAGTATATTCTGTTGCTTTGGGATGCAGAGTTCTAAATATATCTGTCAAGTCCATCTGATCGAATGTATCATTCATGGCCCTTGTTTCTTTATTGACTGTGTGTCTAGGTGATCTATCCATTTCTGTAAGTGGGGTGTTAAAGTCCCCTGCAATGACCACATTCTTATCAATAAGGTTGCTTATGTTTCTGATTAATTGTGTTATATATCTGGGGGCTCCGGTATTTGGCGCATAGACACTTATAATTGTTAGCTCTTCCTGATGGATAGACCCTGTAATTATTATATAATGCCCTTCTTCATCTCTTGTTACAGCCTTTAATTGAAAGTCTAGTTTGTCTGATATAAGTATGGCTACTCCAGCTTTCTTGTGGCTTCCAGTAGCATGATAAATAGTTCTCCATCCCCTCACTCTCAATCTAAAGGTGTCCTCAGATCTAAAATGAGTCTCTTGTAGACAGCAAATAGATGGGTCTTGTTTTTTTTATCCATTCTGATACCCTATGTCTTTTGGCTGGCGCATTTAATCCATTTACATTCAGTGTTATTCTAGAAAGATACGGGTTTAGAGTCATTGTGATGTCTGTATGTTTTATGCTTGTAGTGATGTCTCTGGTACTTTGTCTCACAGGATCCCCCTTAGGATCTCTTGTAGGGCTGGTTTCGTGGTGACAAATTCCTTCAGTTTTTGTTTGGGAAGACCTTTATCTCTCCTTCTATTCTAAATGCCAGACTTGCTGGATAAAGGATTCTCGGCTGCATATTTTTTCTGTTTAGCACACTGAAGATATCGTGCCAAGCCTTTCTGGCCTGCCAAGTTTCAAAGGAGAGATCAGTCACGAGTCTGATAGGTCTCCCTTTATATGTGAGGGCACGTTTATCCCTTGCTGCTTTCAGAATTTTCTCTTTATCCTTGTATTTTGCCAGTTTCACTATGATATGTCGTGCAGAAGATCGATTCAAGTTACGTCTGAAGGGAGTTCTCTGTGCCTCTTGGATTTCAATGCCTTTTTCCTTCCCCAGTTCAGGGAAGTTCTCAGCTATAATTTCTTCAAGTACCCCTTCAGCACCTTTCCCTCTCTCTTCCTCCTCTGGGATACCAATTATGCGTATATTATTTCTTTTTAGTGTATCACTTAGTTCTCTAAATTTCCCCTGATACTCCTGGATTTTTTTTATCTCTCTTTCTTTCAGCTTCCTCTTTCTCCATCACATTACCTTCTAGTTCACCTATTCTCTCCTCTGCCTCTTCAATCCAAGCCGTCATGGTTTCCATTTTGTTTTGCATTTCGTTTAAAGCGTTTTTCAGCTCCTCGTGACTGTTCCTTAGTCCCTTGATCTCTGTGGCAAGAGATTCTCTGCTGTCCTGTATACTGTTTTCAAGCCCAGCGATTAATTTTATGACTAGTATTCTAAATTCACTTTCTGTTATATTATTTAAATCCTTTTTGATCAGTTCATTAGCTGCTGTTATTTCCTGGAGATCCTTCTGAGGGGAATTCTTCCGTTTGGTCATTTTGGATAGTCCCTGGAGTGGTGAGGACCCGCAGGGCACTTCCCCCTTGCTGTGGTGTATAACTGGAGTTGGTGGGCGGGGCCGCAGACCGACCTGATGTCTGCCCCCAGCCCACCGCTGGGGCCACAGTCAGACTGGTGTGTGCCTTCTCTTCCCCTCTCCTAGGGGCGGGATTCACTGTGGGGTGGCGTGGCCCGTCTGGGCTACTTGCACACTGCCAGGCTTGTGGTGCTGGGGATTTGGCGTATTAGCTGGGGTGGGTAGGCAAGGTGCACGGGGGCAGGAGGGGCAGGTTTAGCTCGCTTCTCCTTAGGTGATCCACTTCAGGAGGGGCCCTGTGGCAGTGGGAGGGAGTCAGATCCGCTGGCGGAGGTTTGGCTCGGCAGAAGCACAGAGTTGGGTGTTTGCACGGAGGAGCGAGCAAGTTCCCTGGCAAGAACTGGTTCCCTTTGGGATTCTGGCTGGGGGATGGGTGGGGGAGATGGCGCTGGCGAGCGCCTTTGTTCCCCGCCAAGCTGAGCTCTGCCGTCCGGGGGCTCAGCAGCTCTCCCTCCCTTTGTCCTCCAGCCTTCCCGCTTTCTGTGCAGAGCTGTTAACTTATCACCTCCCAGACGCTAAGTCGCGCTTGCTGTCGGAACACAGTCCTTCTGGCCCCTCCGCTTATCCCAGCCAGACTCGGGGACTCTGCTGGGCCGGCGAGCCGCCCCTCCGCCCCGGTTCCCTCCCGCCAGTTCTTGGAGCACGCACCGTCTCGCCGCCCTTCCTACCCTCTTCCGTGGGCCTCTCGTCTGCTCTTGGCTCCGGAGACTCCGTTCTGCTAATCCTCTGGCGGTTTTCTGGGTTCTTAAGGCAGGTGTAGGTGGAATCTAAGTGATCAGCAGTACACGCGGTGAGCCCAGCGTCCTCCTACGCCGCCAACTTCCGATACTCCTGCTTCAAAGTCTTTGTCTCTCTCTCAGCACTTTTCTGCTTGCAATGTCCCTCTCACTCTCTTTCTCTCACTCACTCTCTCAAAAGTGAAATGAATGTGTTAAACTGTTAACAGACATGGGGCAACGGGGGCTCTTCTGTGACTCATTGGTTCAACATTGCTTCATTGCTAAAGTCATGATCTTATGGTTTGCAAGCCCTCCCCCACATCAGTTCTCTCCTGTGAGCAGGGAGACACCTTGGGATCATCTGTCCCACTCTACCCCTCACTGACTGCTCTATCTGTCTCTGTCTCCCTCTCCTCTCTCTTTCTCTCTGAGTCTCCCTGTGTCTGAAATGTAATAAAAACACACCAAAGAGAGGACAATGGTGGAATAGGTACATAGAGACACAGTGTTCCTATGAGAGATGCAAATGGGATAATTCTGTGGATGAAGTGGCTCCTACAATCTCCTGGCAAGCTGACTGTGTCAGGAATAAGAAACACCTATGGGCAAGGGCAAAGGGAAACCTCCACTGTTTGCAGTAGGAGTCTTCATGGCAAGATACCTTATTCTTACTCGGGAAAAAGAAGAAAAGCTTCGGAAGTTCACTCCTTTCCTTTTGATCAAAGGAGAGAGGCAGCAGTGTTACCAGGGGCGTGGTGTTGTGTTCAAGTGTTTTGAACTGGCCTGTGGTGCAGTAGTTCTTGAATGGTGTCTTTCAGTGCTAACAAGGTCCTCGCGACTGGTGCCCACGGGGGAGCCAAGTGGTCTTCAGAGTGAAAGCATCCTTAACATGCAGGGAGGGTGACACGTTGGCTAACCATCATTTCTTTTCTCAGCCAGCCAGACACCAAGTACTCCCAGGAAGGCAATCTTTCCTGGGGGATATCAGAAACTGATTGCTCTTGGTTTAGCCCAGACAAGAGTCAGAGCTCATTAGGAATGCCTGGGCACTCCCTATGTGGGGGATGGCCTCCTTGGCCTTGCCTGGGACCCAAAACGTCATTATCAATACAGCCAGGGAAGTTGAATGGCTACACACACGGCCAAAGGCTTTCCTTTCAGCTGAGAATGAGATAAAGTTGAGAAGCAACTGTCCAGCTCCATGTGCCACTTGTCCCAGAAGGAAGGATAGCTCCCTCCTGATCCCTCTGACCCTGTGTACACATATGCATTCCTGCTGGGCACCTTGAAACGCCCTGGGCTTATCTTTGCCAACAGGGTACTGAAAGGCAATTTATTTTCTTTTCTTTTCTTTTCTTTACTTTTCTTTTCTTTTCTTTTCTTTTCTTTTCTTTTCTTTTACGTTTTGAGTTCCATCCAAATGAGTTAGCCTCTAGTGCAACAATGATTTCAAGAGTAGATTTCTCGGGGCGCCTGAGTGGCTTGGTCGGTTGGGTGTCCGACTTTGGCTCAGGTCACGATCTCACGGTCCATGAGTTCGAGCCCCGCGTCGGACTCTGGGCTGACAGCTCAGAGCCTGGAGCCTGCTTCAGATTCTGTGTCTCCCTCTCTCTCTGCCCCTCCCCTGTTCATGCTCTGGCTCTCTCTGTCTCAAAAATAAATAAACGTCAAAAACAAAATTTATAAAAAAAAATAATTAAAAGAGTAGATTCCTTAACACTTTTTACCCTGTTAGCCCACACCCCCTCCCACAACACCTCCAGGGACCCTCTGTGTGTTCTCCATATTTAAGAGTCTCTTATGTTTTGGCCCCCTCCCTCTTTGGAGATTATTTGTGCCTCCGTTCTTATGTTCCTCTGTTCTGTGTCTTAAAGGCCTCAGATGAGTGAAGTCGCTTGATAGTTGTGTTTCTCTGACTGACTACTTTCGCGTACCATAAAACCCTCCAGTTCTATCAATGTAGCTGCAAAAGGCAAGATGACATTCTTTGTGACTCCTGAGCAACACTCCATTGTATATATCGACCACACCTTCTTTATCCATTCATCCATCGATGGACATTTGGGCTCTTTCCATACTTTGGCTGTTGCGGACAGTGCTGTTATAAAAGTTGGGGCGCATGTGCCCTTTCAAAACAGCCTTCCTGTCTCCCTTGGATAAATACCTAGTAGTGCAATTGCTGGGTCGTAGGGAGGTTCCATTTTTAATTTTTTGAGTAATTTCCAGAGTGGCTGCCCCGCTTCCATTCCCGCCAGCAGTGCAAAGAGATCCTGTTTCTCCACAGCCTCGCCAACCTCAGATGTTGCCTCCGTTGTCAATGTTGGTCTTTCTGGCAGGTATAAGGTGGTATCCCCTTGTGGTTTTGACGTGTAATTCACTGATGATGAGTGATGTTGAGCATTTTTTTCATGTGTCGGGTGGCCATCTGCAAGTTTTCTTTGGAGCAGTGTCTCTTCATGTCTTTGGCTCATTTCTTCACTGGAGTGTTTGTTTTTGGGGTGTCGACTTTGATAAGTTCTTTCTAGATTTTGGATACGAACCCTTTATCTGATATGTCGTTGGCACACAGCTTCTCCCATTCTCTCGGTCGCCCTTTAGTATTGAGGACTGTTTCCTTCGCTGTGCAGAAGCGTGTTATTTTGATGAGGCCCCAATAGTGCATTTTCACTTTTGCCTCCTGAAAGGCAAATTTTCAGCATATCCTGTGGCCCAGCATATCGCAGAGTGCCAAGAACGGGGCCAGAATCCCTAGATAAACGTAGAGGAAATGGCTCTGGGACAGTGTGCCTGAATGGACAACAGGGACCACTGAGCTTGGACAAGAGCACCAGGGTGGGGGAGAATACACAGAAGACCAAAGTTATTTATGACCCAAAGAGAATGGCATATAGCAAAAAAAAAAAAAAAAAAAAATGAAGCCAGTAGCAGATTC
This sequence comes from Neofelis nebulosa, assembly GCF_028018385.1. Lineage (NCBI taxonomy): Eukaryota > Metazoa > Chordata > Mammalia > Carnivora > Felidae > Neofelis > Neofelis nebulosa. The sequence goes on along the minus strand of NC_080797.1, from coordinate 54,095,563 downwards.
TCCTGGCAAGATGGTTGTCTCAGCAGTAAGAACACTGTGGGGGGCTACAACAATGGAGACCTGCTGCGTTTTTCCTTAAAAAGGAGATGGAAAGTTTCTGGCATTGGATTTTTCTTTTTTTTTTTCGTTTTTGCCCTCTCCTCTGAGACAGTCATGCTATACAGTAAGGAGCTTGTAGGTTGTGGCTGACCCTCAAGTGTTTGGAAAGTGCATCTTTTGTACTGGTGCTTGCATGGGCTCTTCCTGCACATTCTGCAGGGCGTGAAGGGTTCTTCAAATGGGTGAACTGTCTCCTCTTCAGAACGGGAGCATCTGTAGAAGACAGTGTTGTAATTCTGCTATTCCCATGCCAACTTGTCTTCAATATGTGTCTGTGCGGGAGAGGGGGGTAGGGGGGACAGGGGAGGTCAGTGGATCCTTCTGTTTAGCAGATACTGAATGCTTTCAGACAGCATTGGAGCAACATGGGAACTTTCCACCAATCCCTGGTTTTCCACGGAGTTATTGACAGGCCCATTGTGCCTAGTGGAAACCAGGATATAAATAGATGAACCACAAGGGATGGGCACATGGATGGTTCATTCGGTTAAGAGGCTGAGCCGTGATTTCAGCTCAGGTCATGATTTCATCCTTGTGAGGCCATGCCCCGCATCAGGCTTTGTGCTCACAGCATGGAGCCTGCTTCAGGTCGGGTGTCTCCCTCTTTCTGTCCCTACCCCACACCTGCTAGCTCTCTCTCTCTCTCTCTCTCTGTCTCTCTGTCTCTCTCTCTCTCTCATTCCCACTCAAAAATGAAAAGTGTTTGAAATCAGGATTCACAAAGGAAAGCAAACCAGTGACAGAATGGGAATGGACACATGGAATGCCAAAGTTCCTCCTGAACTACGAGAACGAGAGCAAGCAAAGAATAGAGTGACTAGTAGAATCTATGTGAAGCTGGCTGTCCTCAGAATAGGAAGCACCTCTGCAGTGGGGAAGGGGGAATAAAACCCCTGTTTTTACTTGGAAGCCCAGTCCAGAGGAAATCTCCTTCTGGAATTCAAATGAGAACGGGATACAACTGAAAAAGTGCCGTATGGCTCACAGTTTCCTTGTTGCAGAAGTAAGACTGGTTTTCTAACTCCTCTGGGCCCGCATACAGGCCTACATTCTGTGCTGGGCCCCTCCACTGCGCTACTTTTCCTGATGTCCGCATAGTTCTCAAAGACACGAGATGAGAGGCCCCGTAGCCCAAAGTATCCCAGAGTCCAGAGAACTTGACCCAAACCCTCACCTAAAATGAGAAAGAATTGATCCTAAAATCTGGCCCCACATGCCTACCAGCTGAAATGTACTTTGAGAAAAGACCAGAAATGGACGTGGATAAACAGAGGCCCAACGATCTTTCTTACCCAGTAGACAAGGAAAAAGCAAAGGATAAAGCGACGAGCATAACCTCAAAGGTAAGACACTCCAACGAGTTGCACCCAGACAAATGTCCCCTGACTAAACCTGATGCCCCAACTGCAAGCAGTGTTTCTCTAGAAGGTTGGTAAGCCTGGAATTCTTCTGGACATTGCCTTTCCTCCTGCCCTGTCCATCAAGTAGAGATGGACTATACAGTATTCCTTCAGTGATTGAAGGTCTGCTTGTGGACCTTCAAGTGTTTGGAACCTGGCTCTGGTGCAGGTAGAGCATCTGTAATGTAGAGCCTTGGTCTCCCTTGGAGCCATTGCCACCAATGTGTTATTTTCCAAGCCTTGGGACACATTGCGGGATGCCTGGACTTTCACTGCCTTCACCCAAGCCGAGCCCAAAGGTTGGCGCTAAGCTCTCGCTCTGGTCCTGTGCTATGGGAGAGCAAACAGTAACTTCCAGTGTAAGAAAGGATGTCCCTCTTGTCTCTCCCTGAGTGCTTGGTGCTTGGCCAACTGGGGGTAAGGGCAGTGAATGGTGGACCTCCCTTCATTTCGACTCACAGATGGTTCCCCTAGGGACACTAAGCTTCTGGACGTGGGCAGCACAGAATGGGCTCCTTCAAGGACCACTGCATCAGGTCCAGGTTCCAAACACGTGCCAAACATCTAGCAGCAGAACCCCTTGCCTCTGCATCAATGTTGCATCTGTTTCCTGATGGGAAGGACAGGACAAACCAGCAAATCCCTTTCTGCCTCTCTTTCTGAAGGAAGAAAACACACCTCCTGCAGAACTGCATGCTCAGGTGTAGCCAATGGAGGTTTCCTTTCACCACACCCTCACGGGTTTCTTCCTGCCCACACAGTCAGCCTGCCAGGCGATAGCAGGAGGCCCTGAATTCTAACCCTACCCATTCACTTCTGTAATGAAAAGCTTTGGTCCTCGGGGTGTCTACTTGCATGGTATTGCTCTTGTGTTCAAACTATTATCTGTCTGGGGGCCATTCTGAGCCAGAGCCTCAGAAATGTACTCTGAACCACATTTTTGCAGGATCCATGGGTCTGTGTCAGGTACACAGTCCAGGTCCAAAAATTGGTGTGGGGTTGTCAGTGAGTTCCTGAGCCAATTGACCACGATCAGTGTCTGGTATCCCAGACGGTAGCCCGTCTGTCCCCGGGGGCTTGGTGCTTAGTCAGCTAGAGTCATGGCAGGGATGGGTAGCCAGCTGGTCACCCTCCCCTGGCTACCAGAGGTGCCTTCCTCCTGCTGAGTAGATGGCTCATGCATGTGCACTCTGCCTAAGCCCCTGGATGGTGCGCAAAGGGACGTTGTAGTAAATGTTGGAGCCAGGCCAGGTTCTAACCAGTTGATCATCAGCCTGGGGCCCAAAAAAGTCACAGCGGAATCACTGCTGCCACTGTCCTCTGAAGGAAAGGGCAAGAAACAGACCCAGGTCCAGGGAATTCCCTCTCTTTCTAAAGGAGGATGGCAGGCCACTTGTTCACTGAGCTCCCGGGTATAGCCAGTAAAGGACCCCTTCACCAAAGCCCACAGGTGTTGCTTATCCCTGAGACAGCCAGCTTGCTAGCCTTTTGCTGTAGTCACTGCATTACCACCACAGCCCTTTCTGATTCCTACTTAAGACCTCTGGCCCTCCGTGAATCTATTTTCAACACTTTGCTCTAGTTTCAAAGTAGTTCCTCGTTGGGTGCATTCCATCTTCCATGTTTTCAGAGGCTGGTCCCTGGTGTTCAGCTGGGTATCCAAGTCCCATTTTTGTGACCGTGTCTAGGTGAGGTCACAGGGTCCCTGGCAAGTTGCTGTCAAAACCATGCACTCATTCAGGGGCCTAGGCCATTGGAAAAGCCCAGATTAGAACATTGGCAATTTTTCTGGTCCAGAGGATTGAAAGGGGCCTCGCCACCTACTGTGTGGAGGGAACACGAAGCTACACAGCCCCTTTCCAGATTGACCCCATTCCTGTTGAAATATTGAAAAATGAGGCCCTGGTTATGGCCACTCCCTTCCCAAGGCTCTATGTCTAACTATGTCCCCGTGTAGATTTAGGAGCCATTGGAGCTGTGACTCACGAAACCCACACCCAGGGATTGATTTTCACACCACCCTATTCGTGTTGGACATGGTCCCCAAGCAAGGCAAGCCAGCCCCTGCTAATGGCTGTACTTGCACTGACTCAGTCTTGGGTTTACCTTCCTTCTGGGGCACAGAGGGGCCAGTGGGACCCAGGGGGCATAGGTGGTGGGTGCAGGTCCCCAGCACAAGGAGGTTCCTGGGACAGGTGCCAAGGCATGAACAGCCCTGTGCGTCAAGGCAGTGCCCGAGCAACCTCAGTGGTCCAGCAAAGCCATTCGGTGCTCATGGTGTGGCAACCTTGGCATTGGCCTGTACATTGCTGTCCTCCTTCAGCATACTCCACAATAGCCACAGTGAGAGTTCTGGCTGCAAGGACTAGGTCCACAGCCGCCCTTGCAAGGACTGTGGTAGAAGGCAGGGACTGGCACCTAGGGTGGAGCCGATTGGGGCAGCACCTGGTGTTTGCCTCCTTACCAGTTCACTTCTCCCAGCCCCTGTTTGGAGCACTAAAGGCCTCTCACATGTGTACCCTCACAGCAAATGTATAGTTATGGTGGGTTGTGTTGATGAAAGCCAGGATTCACCTATAAGAAGGATGTACTGAGTCGCAGTGTTGGCCAGCGTGCAATATGCCTGCAAGAAATGCAGAGGTTGGTAACAGCACAGCGTTGCCTCGTCTGTTCACATATCATTCAGGTTGCCCTGTTTTAAAACGAATAGATCTTGCCCTGAGTATCATTCAGAGAGTGTAACAACTTCCCATTTTACGTTAGTTCTTGCCTTTTCCAGAGGCTTGAAAACGCGAGAGGCTCTGGTGTGGTGACGGAGATATAAGTCGTTGAGGGAGAGCCAAGGCCAGTAGACCCATTATGATTAGATGGAACTCTGGAGAATCCCAACACTCTACAGGAGAACGCTGATAGCATTTGTTCTGTAGCTGTTGTCTAACTAAGGGGACTTAGCTCATCATAATTCGAGGTGCCCCCAGAGCACCCTCGTCCTTTCTTCTGGAGGCTGCGCCAAGGATGGCCCATGGGTCCAGCAGGCACCTACTCATTTCAGGCATTCCTTGCCCATGTTTGGGCCATTGAGCATGCAGCCAAGCAAATGGATGCGGGTGCCCCATGGCAGAGCTGTCTCTACCCCTTTGCTTCTTTCTCCCTCATCACTTCCTTAGGGTCTACTTTTTCTTGAAAACATCACCAGTGTGTATGTGCCAAGGCACATGTGGGGATAGGAAACTGGATAGTAAAATGACCGCACATGGACAGCAAGTGAGCATGATTAGAATGCTCAGAATATGAGACTTTCTCATTTGTAAACTCTATTGGTCGTGACCTGCACCCAATCATGATACCTGTGGTCCTGCGGGCCATCTGTGCCCCAGATGGAAGGTAAATCCAAGACGGGTAAGTGCAAGTGCTGTCTCAAGGAGTGGTTGAGCTGCTTTGCTGGGCCCCACCTGCGACGTGCCCAGGCCGGTGGGAAAATGTATCCCTGGGCACGAGTTGAGTGAGTGACAGCTCTATGGCTCCTAAGTCAAAACAGGGAAATTGGTAGATAAAGAAACATGGGAGGGCCACAGGAGGACCCAGGTTCCACATGTCCGAATATTTCTCTGGGACACAGGCTCTGAATGGCACCCAGAGACAAGGGTCTTTGTATACCGAAAAAAGGGTATTCATGGAAGCGGAAATGCGAATGGCCAAAGTGATTCATTACTTAAGAGACGGGGACGCAGGTTAGAATGAAGTGTCTAGAATGACAATTTCCTGGCAAGGTCCTGCGTAAGGAGGAAGAACACCTGAGGCGAGAGAAAAACTCAAACTCTAAAGGGAAAACCTCTGGAAAGTCCAGTCTGCAATGGGTCTGCCTGTGTCCTTCTGCAACAGAGGGACAGCTTCTGGCCTTGGCTGTTTTTCCTGCCGTTCCCATCAGGAGACAGAGGCAGCAGGGATTCAGGGGTAGTGGGTCCATGCTCCAGGCTGTCGCTCAAGTGTTTGCAACCGTTTCTGTTATGCATTCGATGGAGACGGGCCACTGTCTGCACTGACCAGGTCCTGGAACATAGCTCGTATGCGTGGATTGTGTGCTCTTCAGAATCTGAGGACAAGCAGTAAGTGCTGTCTGAGAGCAGGGCTATGTTTCCTGTGTGTTGTCAGAAAAAAATTTCCCTTGGTGGGCACGGAAGCAGCGTGAGAACTCACCATGCATGCCTGGGAGCTCACTGTGTGACTGACAGCCTCACTGGCTCACCCGGGCCGCAAACCAAGTCCTAGTTAGGACATAGCATTGGAATGGGAATGGCTCTAAGGACAACGAAAGTTTCCTTTCAGATGAGAATGGGAGAAGGCTGAGAAGGAAATGTGTCGTGTCATTTGCCCTTGTCCCAGACGTGAGGTCAACTGCCTTCCCACACCCTTTGGCCCTAACTACACACAAATATCCTCTGTTGGGTACCTTCCCCTGACCTACATCTCATGTTGTCAATTTAGATCTGGAAGGGATGTTGCAAGGCTCCTAGGGCCCAACTTATTGTGCTGTCACAAGAACTCATCCAGAATCCCCAATTAAAATCAGAGGGAATTGCTCTGAACCATGGGCCCTGATGTGCCCATGGAAGATTCTCATTTTAGAAAGGGTAAAAGGGGACACGTGGATGACTCATTCCCCTAAACCTCAACTCTTGGCTTCTACTCAGGTCATTGTCTCCCAGTTCTCGAGTTCGGGTCCCTAGTCGGGCTTTGTGCTGAGAGCTCGAAGCCTGGAGCCTGCTTCAGAGTCTTTGTCTCTCTCTCAGCCCTTTTCTGCTTGCAATTCCCTCTCTCTCTCTCTTTCTCTCACTCACTCTCTCAAAAGTGAAATAAATGTTTTAAACTGTTAAAAGACATGGGGCGGGGCGCCTGGGTGGCGCAGTCGGTTAAGCATCCGACTTCAGCCAGGTCACGATCTCGCGGTCCGGTCCGCGAGTTCGAGCCCCGCGTCAGGCTCTGGGCTGATGGCTCGCAGCCTGGAGCCTGTTTCCGATTCTGTGTCTCCCTCTCTCTCTCTGCCCCTCCCCCGTTCATGCTCTGTCTCTCTCTGTCCCAAAAATAAAAATAAAAAACGTTGAAAAAAAAAATTAAAAAAAAATAAAAGACATGGGGCTACGGGGGCCCTTGGGTGACTCATTGGTTCAACATTGCTTCATTGCTAAAGTCATGATCTTATGGTTTGCAAGCCCTCCCCCACCTCAGTTCTCTACTGTGAGCAGGGAGACGCCTTGGGATCATCTGTCCCACTCTACCCCTCACTGCCTGCTCTCTCTGTCTCTGTCTGCCTCTCCTCTCTCTTCCTCTCTGTCTCTCCCTCTGTCTGAAAAGTAATAAAAACACACAAAAGAGAGGAAAATGGTAGAATAGGTACATAGAGACACAGTGTTCCTATGAGAGATGCAAATGGGATAATTCTGTGGATGAAATGGCTCCTACAATCTCCTGGCAAGCTGACTGTGTCAGGAATGAGAAACACCTATGGGCAAGGGCAAAGGGAAACCTCCACTGTTTGCAGTAGGAGTCTTCATGGCAAGATACCTTATTCTTACTCAGGAAAGAGAAGAAAAGCTTCGGAAGTTCACTCTTTTCCTTTTGATCAAAGGAGAGAGGCAGCAGTGTTACCAGGGGCGTGGTGTTGTGTTCAAGTGTTTTGAAGTGGCCTGTGGTGCAGTAGTTCTTGAATGGTGTCTTTCAGTGCTAACAAGGTCCTCGTGACTGGTGCCTACGGGGAGCCAACTGGTCTTCAGAGTGAAAGCATCCTTAACATGCAGGGAGGGAGACACGTTGGCTAACCAACATTTCTTTTCTCAGCCAGCCAGATATCAAGTACTCCCGGGTAGGCAATCTTTCCTGGGGGATATCAGAAATTGATTGCTCTTGGTTTAGCCCAGACAAGAGTCAGAGGTCATTAGGAATGCCTGGGCACTCCCTATGTGGGGGATGGCCTTCTTGGCCTTGCCTGGGACCCAACACGTAATTATCAATACAGCCAGGGAAATGGCATGGCTACACACACGGCCAAAGGCTTTCATTTCAGCTGAGAATGAGATAAAGTTGAGAAGCAACTGTCCAGCTCCATGTGCCTCTTGTCCCAGAAGGAAGGATAGCTCCCTCCTGATCCCTCTGACCCTGTGTACACACATGCATTCCTGCGGGGCACCTTGAAACGCCCTGGGCTTATCTTTGCCAACAGGGCACTGAAAGGCAATTTATTTTCTTTTATTTCATTTTACATTTCGAGTTCCATCCAAATTAGTTAGCCTCTAGTGCAACAATGACTTCAAGAGTAGATTCCTTAACACTTCTTACCCAGTTAGCCCACACCCCCTCCCACAACACCTCCAGGGACCCTCTGTGTGTTCTCCATATTTAAGAGTCTCTAATGTTTTGGCCCCCTCCCTCTTTGGAGATTATTTGTGCCTCCCTTCCTTTATGTTCATCTGTTCTGTGTCTTAAAGGCCTCAGATGAGTGAAGTCGCTTGATAGTTGTGTTTCTCTGACTGACTACTTTCGCGTACCATAAAACCCTCTAGTTCTATCAATGTAGCTGCAAAAGGCAAGATGTCATTCTTTGTGACTGCTGAGCAACACTCCATTGTATATATCGACCACACCTTCTTTATCCCTTCATCCATCGATGGACATTTGGGCTCTTTCCATACTTTGGCTGCTGCGGAAAGTGCTGGTATAAATGTTGGGGCACATGTGCCCTTTCGAAACAGCCTTCCTGTCTCCCTTGGATAAATACCTAGTAGTGCAATTCCTGTGTCGTAGGGAGGTTCCATTTTTAATTTTTTGAGTAATGTCCAGAGTGGCTGCCCCGCTTGCATTCCCACCAGCAATGCAAAGAGATCCTGTTTCTCCACAACCTCGCCAACCTCAGATGTTGCCTCCGTTGTCAATGTTGGTCTTTCTGCCAGGTATAAGGTGGTATCCCGTTGTGGTTTTGATGTGTAATTCCCTGATGATGAGTGATGTTGAGCATTTTTTTCATGTGTCGAGTGGCCCTCTGGAAGTGTTCTTTGGAGCAGTGTCTTCATGTCTTTGGCTCTTTTCTTCACTGGACTGTTTGTTTTTGGGGTGTCGACTTTGATAAGTTCTTTCTAGATTTTGGATACGAACCTTTTATCTGATATGTCGTTGGCACATAGCTTCTCCCATTCTCTCGGTCGCCCTTTAGTATTGAGGACTGTTTCCTTCACTGTGCAGAAGCTTGTTATTTTGATGAGGCCCCAATAGTGCATTTTCCCTTTTGCCTCCTGAAAGGCAATTTTTCAGCATATCCTGTGGCCCAGCATATCCCAGAGTGACAAGATCGGGGCCAGAATCCCTAGATAAACTTAGAGGAAATGTTTCTGGGACAGTGTGCCTGAATGGACAACAGGGACAACTGAGCTTGGCAAAGAGCACCAGGGTGGGGGAGAATACACAGAAGGCCAAAGTTCTTTATGAACCAAAGAGAATGGCATATAGCAAAAAAAAAAAATGAAGCGCCTAACAGAATCTCCTGCAATATGGTGGTCTCAGCAGTAAGAACACTGTTGGGGCTACAACAAAGAGACCTCCTGCGTTGTTCCTTCAAAAGGAGATGGGAAGTTTCTGGCATTGGATTTTTCTTTTCTTTTTTTTTTTTTTTGCCCTCCCCTCTGAGACAGTCATGCTATACAGTTAACAGCTTGTAGTTTATGGCTGACCCTCAAGTGTTTGGAAAGTGCCTCTTTTGTACTGTTGCTTGCATGGGCTCTTCCTGCACATTCTGCAGGGCCTGAAGGATTCTGTAAATGGGTGAACTGTCTACTCTTCAGAACGTGGGCATCTGTACAAGATAGAGTTTCAATTCTGCTATTCCCATTCCAACTTGTCTTCAATATGTGTCTGTGCGGGGGGTGGGGTTAGGGGGGACAGGGGAGTTCAGTGTTTCCTTCTGTGTAGCAGATACTGAATGCTTTCAGACAGCATTGGAGCAACAGGGGAACTTTCCACCAATCCCTGGATTTCCACTGAGTTATTGACAGGCCCATTGTGCCTAGTGGAAACCAGGATATAAATAGATGAACCACAAGGGATGGGCACATGGATGGCTCAGTCGGTTAAGTGGCTGAGTCGTGATTTCAGCTCCGGTCATGATTTCATCCTTGTGAGGCCATGCCCCGCATCACGCTTTGTGCTCACAGCATGGAGCCTGCTTCGGGTCGGGTGTCTCCCTCTTTCTGTCCCTACCCCACACCTGCTAGCTCTCTCTCTCTCTCTGTCTCTCTCTCTCTCTCTCTCATTCCCACTCAAAAATGAAAAATATTTGAAATCAGGATTCAAAAAGGAAAGCAAACCAGTGACAGAATGGGAATGGACACATGGAAGGCCAAAGTTCCTCCTGAACTACGAGAACGAGAGCAAGCAAAGAACAGAGTGACTAGTAGAATCCATGTGAAGCTGGCTATCTTCAGAATAGGAAGCACCTCTGCCGTGGGGAAGGGGGAATACAATCCCTGTTTTTACCTGGAAGCCCAGTCCAGAGGAAATCTCCTTCTGGAATTCAAATGACAACGGGATACAACTGAAAATGTCCCGTATGGCTCACAGTTTCCTTGTTGCAGAAGTAAGACTGGTTTTCTAACTCCTTTGGGCCCGCATACAGGCCAACATTCTGTGCTGTGCCCCTCCACTGCGCTAGGTTTCCTGATGTTCGCATGGTTCTCAAACACACGAGATGAGAGGCCCCGTAGCCCAAAGTATCCCAGAGTCCAGAGAACTTGACCCAAACCCTCACCTAAAATGAGAAAGAATTGATCCTAAAATCTGGCCCCACATGCCTACCAGCTGAAATGTACTTTGAGAAAAGACCAGAAATGGACGTGGATACACAGAGGCCCAACGATCTTTCTTACCCAGTAGACAAGGAAAAAGCAAAGGATAAAGCGACCAGCATAACCTCAAATGTAAGACACTCCAACGAGTTGTACCCAGACAAATGTCCCCTGACTAAACCTGATGCCCCAACTACAAGCAGTCTTTATCTAGAAGGTTGGCAAGCCTGGAATTCTTCTGGCCATTGCCTTTCCTCCTGCCCTGTCCATCAAGTAGAGATGGACTATACAGCATTCCTTCAGTGATTGAAGGTCTGCTTGTGGACCTTCAAGTGTTTGGAACCTGGCTCTGGTGCAGGTAGAGCATCTGTAATATAGAGCCTTGGTCTCCCTTGTACCATTGCCACCAATTTGTTATTTTCCAAGCCTTGGGACACATTGCGGGATGCCTGGGCTTTCACTGCCTTCACACAAGCCGAGCCCAAAGGTTGGCGCTAAGCTCTCGCTCTGGTCCTGTGCTATTGGAGAGCAAACAATAACCTCCAGTGTAAGGAAGGATGTCCCTCTTGTCTCTCCCTGAGTGCTTGGTGCTTGGCCAGCTGTGGGTAAGGGCAGTGAAGGGTGGACCTCCCATCATTTCAACTCACAGATGGTTCCCCTAGGCACACTATGCTTCTGGACCTGGGCAGCACAGTAGTGGCTCCTTCAAGGACCACTGCATCAGGTCCAGGTTCCAAACACGTGCCAAACATCTAGCAGCAGAACCCCTTGCCTCTGCATCAATGGTGCATCTCTTTCCTGATGGGAAGGACAGGACAAACCAGCAAATCCCTTTCTGCCTCTCTTTCTGAAGGAAGAAAACACACCTCCTGCAGAACTGCATGCTCAGGTGTAGCCAATGGAGGTTTCCTTTCACCACACCCTCACGGGTTTCTTCCTGCCCACACAGTCAGCCTGCCAGGGGATAGCAGGAGGCCCTGAATTCTAACCCTACCCATTCACTTCTGTAATGAAAAGCTTTGGTCCTCGGGGTGTCAACTTGCATGGTATTGCTCTTGTGTTCAAACTATTATCTGTCTGGGGGCCATTCTGAGCCAGAGCCTCAGAAATGTACTCTGAACTACATTTTTGCAGGATCCATGGGTCTGTGTCAGGTACACAGTCCAGGTCCAAAAATTGGTGTGGGGTTGCCAGTGAGTTCCTGAGCCAATTGACCACGATCAGTGTCTGGTATCCCAGACGGTAGCCCGTCTGTCCCCGTGGGCTTGGTGCTTAGTCAGCTAGAGACATGGCATGGAAGGTAGCCAGCTGGTCACCCTCCCCTGGCTACCAGAGGTGCCTTCCTCCTGCTGAGTAGATGGCTCATGCATGTGCACTCTGCCTAAGCCACTGGATGGTGCCCAAAGGGACGTTGTAGTAAATGTTGGAGCCAGGCCAGGTTCTAACCAGTTGATCATCAGCCTGGTGCCCCAAACAGCCACAGCTGAATCACTGCAGCCACTGTCCTCTGAAGGAAAGGGCAAGAAACAGACCTAGGTCCAGGGAATTCCCTCTCTTTCTAAAGGAGGAAGGCAGGCCCCTTGTTCACAGAGCTCCCGTGTATAGCCCGTAAAGGGCCCCTTCACCAAAGCCCACAGGTATTCCTTATCCCTGAGACAGCCAGCTTGCTAGCCTTTTGCTGTAGTCACTGCATTACCACCACAGCCCTTTCTGATTCCTTCTTAAGACCTCTGGCCCTCCGTGAATCTATTTTCACCACTTTGCTCTAGTTTCAATGTAGTTCCTCCCTGGGTGCATTCCATCTTCCATGTTTTCAGAGGCTGGTCCCTGGTGTTCAGCTGGGTATCCTAGTCCCATTTTTGTGACCGTGTCTAGGTTAGGTCACAGGGTCCCTGGCAAGTTGCTGTCAAAACCATGCAGTCATTCAGGGGACTAGGCCATTGGAAAGGCCCAGATTAGAACATTGGCATCTTTTCTGGTCTAGAGGATGGAAAGGGGCCTGGCCACCTACTGTGTGGAGGGAACACGAAGCTACACAGCCCCTTTCCAGAATGACCCCATTCCTATTGAAATATTGAAAAATGAGGCCCTGGTTATGGCCACTCCGTTCCCAAGGCTCTATGTCTAACTATGGCCCCGTGTAGATTTAGGAGCCATTGGAGCTGTGACTCAATAAACCCACACCCAGGGATTGATTTTCACACCACCCTATGCGTGTTGGACATGGTCCCCAAGCAAGGAAAGCAGCCCCTGCTAATGGCTGTACTTGCACTGACTCAGACTTGAGTTTACCTTCCTTCTGGGGCACAGAGGGGCCAGTGGGAACCAGGGGGCATAGGTGGTGGGTGCAGGTCCCCAGCACAAGGAGGTTCCTGGGACAGGTGCCAAGGCATGAACAGCCCTGTGCGTCAAGGCAGTGCCCGAGCAACCTCAGTGGTCCAGCAAAGCCATCCGCTGCTCATGGTGTGGCAAACTTGGCATTGGCCTGTGCATTGTTGTTCTCCTTCAGCATATTCCACAATAGCCAGAGTGAGAGTTCTGGCTGCAAGGACTAGTTCCACAGCCGCCCTTGCAAGGACTGTGGTAGAAGGCAGGGACTGGCACCTAGGGTGGAGCCCATTGGGGCAGCACCTGGTGTTTGCCTCCTTACCAGTTCACTTCTCCCAGCCCCTGTTTGGAGCACTAAAGTCCTCTCACATGTGTACCCTCACACGAAATGGCCAGTTATGGTGGGTTGTGTTGATGAAAGCCAGGATTAACCTATATGAAGTATGTACTGAGTCGCAGTGTTGGCCAGCGTGCAATATGCCTGCAAGAAATGCAGAGGTTGGTAACAGCACAGCGTTGCCTCCTCTGTTCACATATCATTCAGGTTGCCCTGTTTTAAAATGAATATATCTTGCCCTGAGTATCATTCAGAGAGTGTAACAACTTCCCATTGTACGTTAGTTCTTGCCTTTTCCAGAGGCTGGAAAACGCGAGAGGCTCTGGTGGGGTGACGGAGATATAAGTCGTTGAGGGAGAGCCAAGGCCAGTTGACCCATTATGATTAGATGAAACTCTGGAGAATCCCAACACTCTACACGAGAACGCTGAAAGCATTTGTTCTGTAGCTGTTGTCTAACTCAGGGGACTTAGCTCATAATAATTCGAGGTGTCCCCAGAGCACCCTCGTCCTTTCTTCTGGAGGCTGCGCCACGGATGGCCCATGGGTCCAGCAGGCATGTACTCATTTAAGGCATTCCTTGACCATGTTTGGGCCATTGAGCATGCAGCCAAGCAAATGGATGCGGGTGCCCCATGGCATAGCTGTCTCTACCCCTTTGCTTCTTTCTCCCTAGTCACTACCCTAGGGTCTACTTTTTCTTGAAAACATCATCAGTGTGTATGTGCCAAGGCACATGTGGGGATAGTAAACTGGATAGTAAAATGACCACACATGGACACCAAGTGAGCATGATTAGAATGCTCAGAATATGAGACTTTCTCCTTTCTAAACTCTATTGGTCGTGACCTGCACCCAATCATGATACCTGTGTTCCTGCGGGCCATCTGTGCCCCAGATGGAAGGTAAATCCAAGAGGGGTAAGTGCAAGTGCTGTCTCTAGGAGTGGTTGAGCTGCTTTGCTGGGCCCCACCTGCGACGTGCCCTGGCCGGTGGGAAAATGTATCCCTGGGCACGGGTCGAGTGAGTGACAGGTCTATGGCTCCTAAGTCAAAACAGGGAAATTGGTAGATAAAGAAACATGGGAGGGCCACAGGAGGACCCAGGTTCCACATGTCTGGATATTTCTCTGGGAAAAAGGCTCTGAATGGCACCCAGAGACAAGGGTCTTTGGATACCGAAAAAAGGGTATTCATTGAAACGGAAATGCGAATGGCCAAAGTGATTCATTAGTGAAGAGACGGGGACGCAGGTTATAATGAAGTGTCTAGAAGGACAATTTCCTGGCAAGGTCCTGCGTAAGGAGGAAGAACACCTGAGGCGAGAGAAAAACTCAAACTCTAAAGGGAAAACCTCTGGAAAGTCCAGTCTGCAATGGGTCTGCCTGTGTCCTTCTGCAACAGAGGGACAGCTTCTGACCTTGGCTGTTTTTCCTGCCGTTCCCATCAGGAGACAGAGGCAGCAGGGATTCAGGGGTAGTGGGTCCATGCTCCAGGCTGTCGCTCAAGTGTTTGCAACCGTTTCTGTTATGCATTCGATGGTGACGGGCAACTGTCTGCACTGACCAAGTCCTGGAACATAGCTCTTATGCGTGGATTGTGTGCTCTTCAGAATCTGAGGCCAAGCAGTAAGTGCTCTCTGAGAGCAGGGCTATCTTTCCTGTGGGTTTTCAGAAAATAATTTTCCTTGGTGGGCACGGAAGCAGCGTGAGAACTCACCATGCATGCCTGGGAGCTCACTGTGTGACTGACAGCCTCACTGGCTCACCCGGGCTGCAAACCAAGTCCTAGTTAGCACATAGCATTGGCATGGGAATGGCTCTAAGGACAACGAAAGTTTCCTTTCAGATGAGAATGGGAGAAGGCTGAGAGGGAAATGTGTCGCGCCATTTGCCCTTGTCCCAGACGTGAGGTCAACTTCCTTCCCACACCCTTTGGCCCTAACTACACACAAATATCCTCTGTTGGGTACCTTCCCCTGACCTACATCTCATGTTGTCAATTTAGATCTGGAAGGCATGTTGTAAGGCTCCTAGGGCCCATGTTATTGTGCTGTCACAAGAACTCATCCAGAATCCCCAATTAAAATCAGAGTGAATTGCTCTGAAACATGGGCCCTGATGTGTCCATGGAAGATTCTCATTTTAGAAAGGGTAAAAGGGGGCACGTGGATGACTCATTCCCCTAAACCTCAACTCTTGGCTTCTGCTCAGGTCATGGTCTCCCAGTTCTCGAGTTCGGGTCCCTAGTCGGGCTTCGTGCTGAGAGCTCGAAGCCTGGAGCCTGCTTCAGAGTCTTTTCTTTTCTTTTCTTTTCTTTTCTTTTTGTGTGTGTGTGTGTGTGTGTGTGTGTGTGTGTTTATTTTTTTATTTTGTTATTTTTTAATATATGAAATTTACTGTCAAATTGGTTTCCATACAACACCCAGTGCTCATCCCAAAATGTGCCCTCCTCAATACCCATCAACCACCCTACCCTCCCTCCCACCCCCATTAACCCTCAGTTTGTTCTCAGTTTTTAACTGTCTCTTATGCTTTGGCTCTCTCCCACTCTAACCTCTTTTTTTTTTTTTCCTTCCCCTCCCCCATGGGTTTCTGTTACGTTTCTCAGGATCCACCTAAGAGTGAAACCATATGGTATCTGTCTTCCTCTGTATGGCTTATTTCACTTAGCATCACACTCTCCAGTTCCATCCACGTTGCTACAAAAGGCCATATTTCATTCTTTCTCATTGCCACGTAGTATTCCATTGTGTATATAAACCACAAGTTCTTTTTTTTTTTATTAAATTTTTTTTTCAACGTTTTTTATTTTTTTATTTTTGGGACAGAGAGAGACAGAGCATGAACGGGGGAGGGCCAGAGAGAGAGGAAGACACAGAATCGGAAACAGGCTCCAGGCTCTGAGCCATCAGCCCAGAGCCTGACGCGGGGCTCGAACTCACGGACCGCGAGATCGTGACCTGGCTGAAGTCGGACGCTTAACCGACTGCGCCACCCAGGCGCCCCTAAACCACAAGTTCTTTATGCATTCATCAGTTGATGGACATTTAGGTTCTTTCCATACTTTGGCCATTGTTGAGAGTGCTGCTATAAACATTGGGGTACAAGTGCCCCTATGCATCAGTACTCCTGTATCCCTTGGATAAATTCCTAGCAGTGCTATTGCTGGGCCATAGGGTAGGTCTATTTTTAATTTTCTGAGGAACCTCCACACTGCTTTCCAGAGCGGCTGCACCAATTTGCTTTCCCACCAACAGTGCAAGAGGGTTCCCGTTTCTCCACATCCTCTCCAGCATCTATAGTCTCCTGATTTCTTCATTTTGGCCACTCTGGCGTGAGGTGGTATCTGAGTGTGGTTTTGCTTTGTATTTCCCTGATAAGGAGCGACGTTGAACATCTTTGCATGTGCCTGTTGGCCATCTGGATGTCTTCTTTAGAGAAGTGTCTATTCATGTTTTCTGCCCATTTCTTCACTGGGTTATTTGTTTTTCGGGTGTGGAGTTTGATGAGTCTTTATATATTTTGGATACTAGCCCTTTGTCCGATGTGTCATTTGCAAATATCTTTTCCCATTCCTTTGGTTGCCTTTTCGTTTTGTTGGTTGTTTCCTTTGCTGTGCAGAAGCTTTTTATCTTCATAAGGTCCCAGTAATTCACTTTTGCTTTTAATTCCCTTGCCTTTGGGGATGTGCCGAGTAAGAGATTGCTACGGCTGAGGTCAGAGAGGTCTTTTCCTGCTTTCTCCTCTACGGTTTTGATGGTTTCCTGTCTCACATTCAGGTTCTTTATCCATTTTGAGTTCATTTTTGTGAATGGTGTGAGAAAGTGGTCTAGTTTCAACCCTCTGCATGTTGCTGTCCAGTTCTCCCAGCACCATTTGTTAAAGAGCCTATCTTTTTTCCATTGGATGTTCTTTCCTGCTTTGTCAAAGATGAGTTGGCCATACGTTTGTGGGTCTAGTTCTGGGGTTTCTATTCTATTCCATTGGTCTATGTGTCTGTGTTTATGCCAATACCATGCTGTCTTGATGATTTCAGCTTTGTAGTAGAGGCTAAAGTCTGGGATTGGGATGCCTCCTGCTTTGGTCTTCTTCTTAAAAATTACTTTGGCTCTTCGGGGCCTTTTGTGGTTCCATATGAATTTTAGGATTGCTTGTTCTAGTTTCGAGAAGAATGCTGGTGCAATTTTGATTGGGATTGCATTGAATGTGTAGATAGCTTTGGGTAGTATTGACATTTTGACAATATTTATTCTTCCAATCCATGAGCAGGGAATGTCTTTCCATTTCTTTCTATCTTCTTCAATTACCTGCATAAGCTTTCTATAGTTTTCAGCATACAGATCTTTTACATCTTTGGTTAGATTTATCCCTAGGTATTTTATGCTTCTTGGTGCAATTGTGAATGGGATCAGTTTCTTTATTTGTCTTTCTGTTGCTTCATTGTTAGTGTATAAGAATGCAACTGATTTCTGTACAGTGATTTTGTACCCTGCAACTTTGCTGAATTCATGTATCAGTTCTAGCAGACTTTTGGTGGAGTCTATCGGATTTTCCATGTATAATATCATGTCATCTGCAAAAAGCGAAAGCTTGACTTCATCTTTGCCAATTTTGGTGCCTTTGATTTCCTTTTGTTGTCTGATTGCTGATGCTAGAACTTCCAGCACTATGTTAAACAACAGCGGTGAGAGTGGGCATCCCTGTCGTGTTCCTGATCTCAGGGAAAAAGCTCTCAGTTTTCCCCCGTTGAGGATGATGTTAGCTGTGGGCTTTTCATAAATGGCTTTTATGATCTTTAAGTATGTTCCTTCTATCCCGACTTTCTCAAGGGTTTTTATTAAGAAAGGGTGCTGGATTTTGTCAAAGGCCTTTTCTGCATCGATTGACAGGATCATATGGTTCTTCTCTTTTTTTTGGTTAATGTGATGTATCACGTTGATCGATTTGCGAATGTTGAACCAGCCCTGCATGCCAGGAATGAATCCCACTTGATCATAGTGAATAATTCTTTTTATATGCTGTTGAATTCGATTTGCTAGTATCTTATTGAGATTTTTTGCATCCATATTTATCAGAGATATTGGCCTGTAGTTCTCTTTTTTTACTGGGTCTCTGTCTGGTTTAGGAATCAAAGTAATACTGGCTTCATAGAATGAGTCTGGAAGTTTTCCTTCCCTTTCTATTTCATGGAATAGCTTGAGAAGGATAGGTATTATCTCTGCTTTAAACGTCTGGTAGAACTCCCCTGGGAAGCCATCTGGTCCTGGACTCTTATTTGTTGGGAGATTTGTGATAACCGGTTCAATTTCTTCGCTGGTTATGGGTCTGTTCAAGCTTTCTATTTCCTCCTGATTGAGTTTTGGAAGAGTGAGGGTGTTTATGAATTTGTCCATTTCTTCCAGGTTGTCCAATTTGTTGGCATATAATTTTTCATAGTATTCGCTGATAATTGTGTGTATCTCTGAGGGATTGGTTGTAATAATTCCATTTTCATTCATGATGTTATCTATTTGGGTCATCTCCCTTTTCTTTTTGAGAAGCCTGGCTAGAGGTTTGTGAATTTTGTTTATTTTTTCAAAAAACCAACTCTTGGTTTCGTTGATCTGCTCTACAGTTTTTTTAGATTCTATATTGTTTATATCTGCTCTGATCTTTATGATTTCTCTTCTTCTGCTGGGTTTAGGCTGCCTTTGCTGTTCTGCTTCTATTTCCTTTCGGTGTGCTGTTAGATTTTGTATTTGGGAGTTTTCTTGTTTCTTGAGATAGGCCTGGATTGCAATGTATTTTCCTCTCAGGACTGCCTTCGCTGCATCCCAAAGCGTTTGGATTGTTGTATTTTCATTTTCGTTTGTTTCCATATATTTTTTAATTTCTTCTCTAATTGCCTGGTTGACCCACTCCTTCGTTAGTAGGGTGTTCTTTCACCTCCATGCTTTTGGAGGTTTTCCAGACATTTTCCTGTGGTTGATTTCAAGCTTCATAGCATGGTGGTCTGAAAGTACGCATGGTATAATTTCAATTCTTGTAAACTTATGAAGGGCTGTTTTGTGACCCAGTAAATGATCTATCTTGGAGAATGTTCCATGTGCACTCGAGAAGAAAGTATATTCTGTTGCTTTGGGATGCAGAGTTCTAAATATATCTGTCAAGTCCATCTGATCGAATGTATCATTCAGGGCCCTTGTTTCTTTATTGACTGTGTGTCTAGATGATCTATCCATTTCTGTAAGTGGGGTGTTAAAGTCCCCTGCAATGACCACATTCTTATCAATAAGGTTGCTTATGTTTCTGAGTAATTGTGTTATATATCTGGGGGCTCCGGTATTTGGCGCATAGACACTTATAATTGTTAGCTCTTCCTGATGGATAGACCTTGTAATTATTATATAATGCCCTCCTTCATCTCTTGTTACAGCCTTTAATTGAAAGTCTAGTTTGTCTGATATAAGTATGGCTACTCCAGCTTTCTTGTGGCTTCCAGTAGCATGATAAATAGTTCTCCATCCCCTCACTGTCAATCTAAAGGTGTCCTCAGATCTAAAATGAGTCTCTTGTAGACAGCAAATAGATGGGTCTTGTTTTTTTATCCATTCTGATACCCTATGTCTTTTGGCTGGCGCATTTAATCCATTTACATTCAGTGTTATTCTAGAAAGATACGGGTTTAGAGTCATTGTGATGTCTGTATGTTTTATGCTTGTAGTGATGTCTCTGGTACTTTGTCTCACAGGATCCCCCTTAGGATCTCTTGTAGGGCTGGTTTCATGGTGACAAATTCCTTCAGTTTTTGTTTGTTTGGGAAGACCTTTATCTCTCCTTCTATTCTAAATGCCAGACTTGCTGGATAAAGGATTCTCGGCTGCATATTTTTTCTGTTTAGCACACTGAAGATATCGTGCCAAGCCTTTCTGGCCTGCCAAGTTTCAAAGGAGAGATCAGTCACGAGTCGTATAGGTCTCCCTTTATATGTGAGGGCACGTTTATCCCTTGCTGCTTTCAGAATTTTCTCTTTATCCTTGTATTTTGCCAGTTTCACTATGATATGTCGTGCAGAAGATCGATTCAAGTTACGTCTGAAGGGAGTTCTCTGTGCCTCTTGGATTTCAATGCCTTTTTCCTTCCCCAGTTCAGGGAAGTTCTCAGCTATAATGTCTTCAAGTACCCCTTCAGCACCTTTCCCTCTCTCTTCCTCCTCTGGGATACCAATTATGCGTATATTATTTCTTTTTAGTGTATCACTTAGTTCTCTAATTTTCCCCTCATACTCCTGGATTTTTTTATCTCTCTTTCAGCTTCCTCTTTCTCCATCACATTACCTTCTAGTTCACCTATTCTCTCCTCTGCCTCTTCAATCCGAGCCGTCATGGTTTCCATGTTGTTTTGCATTTCGTTTAAAGCGTTTTTCAGTTCCTCGTGACTGTTCCTTAGTCCCTTGATCTCTGTGGCAAGAGATTCTCTGCTGTCCTGTATACTGTTTTCAAGCCCAGCGATTAATTTTATGACTAGTATTCTAAATTCACTTTCTGTTATATTATTTAAATCCTTTTTGATCAGTTCATTAGCTGTTGTTATTTCCTGGAGATCCTTCTGAGGGGAATTCTTCCGTTTGGTCATTTTGGATAGTCCCTGGAGTGGTGAGGACCCGCAGGGCACTTCCCCCTTGCTGTGGTGTGTAACTGGAGTTGGTGGGCGGGGCCGCAGTCCGACCTGATGTCTGCCCAGCCCACCGCTGGGGCCACAGTCAGACTGGTGTGTGCCTTGTCTTCCCCTCTCCTAGGGGCGGGATTCACTGTGGGGTGGCGTGGCACGTCTGGGCTACTTGCACACTGCCAGGCTTGTGGTGCTGGGGATCTGGCGTATTAGCTGGGGTGGGTAGGCAAGGTGCACGGGGGCAGGAGGGGCAGGCTTAGCTCGCTTCTCCTTAGGTGATCCACTTCAGGAGGGGCCCTGTGGCAGTGGGAGGGAGTCAGATCCGCTGCCGGAGGTTTGGCTCGGCAGAAGCACAGAGTTGGGTGTTTGCGCTGAGCGAGCAAGTTCCCTGCAAGAACTGGTTCCATTTGGGATTCTGGCTGGGGGATGGGTGGGGGAGATGGCGCTGGCGAGCGCCTTTGTTCCCCGCTAAGCTGAGCTCTGCCGTCCGGGGGCTCAGCAGCTCTCCCTCCCTTTGTCCTCCAGCCTTCCCGCTTTCTGAGCAGAGCTGTTAACTTATGACCTCCCAGACGCTAAGTCGCGCTTGCTGTCGGAACACAGTCCTTCCGGCCCCTCCGCTTTTCCCAGCCAGACTCGGGGACTCTGCTTGGCCGGCGAGCCGCCCCTCCGCCCCGGCTCCCTCCCGCCAGTCCTTGGAGCACGCACCGCCTCGCCGCCCGTCCTACCCTCTTCCGTGGGTCTCTCGTCTGCTCTTGGCTCCGGAGACTCCGTTCTGCTAACCCTCTGGCGGTTTTCTGGGTTCTTAAGGCAGGTGTAGGTGGAATCTAAGTGATCAGCAGGACGAGCGGTGAGTCCAGCGTCCTCCTACGCCGCCATCTTCCGGAACTCCTGCTTCAGAGTCTTTGTCTCTCTCTCAGCCCTTTTCTGCTTGCAATGTCCCTCTCTCTCTCTCTTTATCTCACTCACTCTCTCAAAAGTGAAATAAATGTTTTAAACTGTTAAAAGACATGGTGCTACGGGGGCTCTTGGGTGACTCATTGGTTCAACATTGCTTCATTGCTAAAGTCATGATCTTATGGTTTGCAAGCCCTCCCCCACCTCAGTTCTCTACTGTGAGCAGGGAGACGCCTTGGGATCATCTGTCCCACTCTACCCCTCACTGCCTGCTCTCTCTGTCTCTGTCTCCCTCTCCTCTCTCTTCCTCTCTGTCTGTCCCTCTGTCTGAAAAGTAATAAAAAAACACAAAAGAGAGGACAATGGTGGAGTAGGTACATAGAGACACAGTGTTCCTATGAGAGATGCAAATGGGATAATTCTGTGGATGAAATGGCCCCTACAATCTCCTGGCAAGCTGACTGTGTCAGGAATAAGAAACACCTATGGGCAAGTGCAAAGGGAAGCCTCCACTCTTTGCAGTAGGAGTCTTGATGGCAAGATACCTTATTCTTACTCGGCAAAGAGAAGAAAAGCTTCGGGAGTTCACTCTTTTCCTTTTGTCCCCTGATCAAAGGAGAGAGGCAGCAGTGTTACCAGGGGCGTGGTGTTGTGTTCAAGTGTTGTGAACTGGCCTGTGGTGCAGTAGTTCTTGAATGGTGTCTTTCAGTGCTAACAAGGTCCTCGCAACTGGTGCCTACGGGGAGCCAACTGGTCTTCAGAGTGAAAGCATCCTTAACATGCAGGGAGGGAGA
Source organism: Neofelis nebulosa (assembly GCF_028018385.1). Classification (NCBI taxonomy): domain Eukaryota; kingdom Metazoa; phylum Chordata; class Mammalia; order Carnivora; family Felidae; genus Neofelis; species Neofelis nebulosa. The sequence continues at coordinate 54,073,232 of NC_080797.1, read as the reverse complement.
CACGTTGGCTAACCAACATTTCTTTTCTCAGCCAGCCAGACACCAAGTACTCCCAGGAAGGCAATCTTTCCTGGGGGATATCAGAAACTGATTGCTCTTGGTTTAGCCCAGACAAGAGTCAGAGCTCATTAGGAATGCCTGGGCACTCCCTATGTGGGGGATGGCCTCCTTGGCCTTGCCTGGGATCCAACACGTAATTGTCAATACAGCCAGGGAATTGGAATGGCTACACACACGGCCAAAGGCTTTCCTTTCAGCTGAGAATGAGATAAAGTTGAGAAGCAACTGTCCAGCTCCATGTGCCTCTTGTCCCAGAAGGAAGGATAGCTCCCTCCTGATCCCTCTGACCCTGTGTACACACATGCATTCCTGCTGGGCACCTTGAAACGCCCTGGGCTTATCTTTGCCAACAGGGTACTGAAAGGCAATTTCTTTTCTTTTCTTTTCTTTTCTTTTCTTTTCTTTTCTTTTCTTTTCTTTTCTTTTCTTTTCTTTTCTTTTCTTTTACGTTTTGAGTTCCATCCAAATTAGCCTCTAGTGCAACAATGATTTCAAGAGTAGATTCCTTAATACTTCTTACCCAGTTACCCACACCCCCTCCCACAACAACTCCAGGGACCCTCTGTGTGTTCTCCATATTTAAGAGTCTCTTATGTTTTGGCCCCCTCCCTGTTTGGAGATTATTTGTGCCTCCCTTCCTTTATGTTCATCTGTTCTGTGTCTTAAAGGTCTCAGATGAGTGAAATCTCTTGATAGTTGTTTTTCTCTGACTACTGTCGCATACCATAAAACCCTCTAGTTCTATCAATGTAGGTGCAAAAGGCAAGATGACATTCTTTGTGACTGCTGAGCAACACTCCATTGTATATATCGACCACACCTTCTTTATCCATTCATTCATCGATGGACATTTGGGCTCTTTCCATACTTTGGCTGTTGCTGACAGTGCTGTTAGTAAAGTTGGGGCGCATGTGCCCTTCCGAAACAGCCTTCCTGTCTCCCTTGCATAAATACCTAGTAGTGCAATTGCTGGGTCGTAGGGAGTTTCCATTTTTAATTTTTTGAGTAATGTCCAGAGTGGCTGCCCCGCTTGCATTCCCACCAGCAATGCAAAGAGATCCTGTTTCTCCACAGCCTCGCCAACCTCAGATGTTGCCTCCGTTGTCAATGTTGGTCTTTCTGGCAGGTATAAGGTGGTATCCCGTTGTGGTTTTGATGTGTAATTCCCTGATGATGAGTGATGTTGAGCATTTTTTTCATGTGTCGGGTGGCCATCTGCAAGTCTTCTTTGGAGCAGTGTCTCTTCATGTCTGTGGCTCATTTCTTCACTGGAGTGTTTGTTTATGGGGTGTCTACTTTGATAAGTTCTTTCTAGATTTTGGATACGAACCCTTTATCTGATATGTAATTGGCACATAGCTTCTCCCATTCTCTCGGTCGCCCTTTAGTATTGAGGACTGTTTCCTTCGCTGTGCAGAAGCGTGTTATTTTGATGAGGCCCCGATAGTGCATTTTCCCTTTTGCCTCCTGAAAGGCAATTTTTCATCATATCCTGTGGCCCAGCATATCCTAGAGTGACAAGAACGGGGCCAGAACACCTAGATAAACGTAGAGGAAATGGCTCTGGGACAGTGTGCCTGAATGGACAACAGAGACAACTGAGTTTGGAAAAGAGCAGCAGGGTGGGGGAGAATACACAGAAGGCCAAATTTCTTTATGAACCAAAGAGAATGGCATATAGCAAAAAAAAAAATGAAGCGACTAGCAGAATCTCCTGGCAAGATAGTTGTCTCAGCAGTAAGAACACTGTGGGGGCTACAACAAAGGAGACCTCCTGCGTTGTTCCTCCAAAAGGAGATGGAAAGTTTCTGGCATTGGATTTTTCTTTTTCTTTTTCTTTTTGCACTCTCCTCTGAGACAGTCATCCTATACATTTAGCAGCTTGTAGGTTGTGGCTGACCCTCAAGTGTTTGGAAAGTGCCTCTGTTGTACTCGTGCTTGCATGGGCTCTTCCTGCACATTCTGCAGGGCCTGAAGGATTCTGCAAATGGGTGAACTGTCTACTCTTCAGAACGCGGGCATCTGTAGAAGATAGTGTTTCAATTCTGCCATTCCCATGCCAACTTGTCTTCAATATGTGTCTGTGCGGGTGTGGTAGGTTAGGGGGGATAGGGGAGGTCAGTGGATCCTTCTGTGTAGCAGATGCAGAATGCTTTCAGACAGCATTGGAACAACATGGGAACTTTCCACCAATCCCTGGTTTTCCACTGAGTTATTGACAGGCCCATTGTGCCTAGTGGAACCAGCATATAAATAGATGAACCACAAGGGATGGGCACATGGATGGCTCAGTCGGTTAAGTGGCTGAGTCGTGATTTCAGCTCAGGTCATGATTTCATCCTTGTGAGCCCATGCCCCGCATCAGGCTTTGTGCTCACAGCATGGAGCCTGCTTCGTGTCGGGTTTCTCCCTCTTTCTGTCCCTACCCCACACCTGCTAGCTCTCTCTCTCTCTCTGTCTCTCTCTCTCTCTCTCTCATTCTCACTCAAAAATGAAAAATGTTTGAAATCAGGATTCACAAAGGAAAGCAAACCAGTGACAGAATGGTAATGGACACATGGAAGGCCAAAGTTCCTCCTGAACTATGAGAACGAGAGCAAGCAAAGAATAGAGTGACTAGTAGAATCTATGTGAAGCTGCCTGTCCTCAGAATAGGAAGCACCTCTGCAGCGGGGAAGGGGGAATAAAACCCCTGTTTTTACCTGGAAGCCCAGTCCAGAGGAAATCTCCTTCTGGAATTCAAATGAGAACGGGATACAACTGAAAAAGTACCGTATGGCTCACAGTTTCTTTGTTGCCGAAGTAAGACTTGTTTTCTAACTCCTCTGGGCTCGCATAGAGGCCAACATTCTGTGCTGGCCCCCTCCACTGCGCTAGGTTTCCTGATGTTCGCATGGTTCTCAAACACACGAGATGAGAGGCCCCGTAGCCCAAAGTATCCCAGAATCCAGAGAACTTGACCCAAACCCTCAACTAAATTGTGAAAGAATTGGTACTAAAATCTGGCCCCAAATGACTACCAGCTGAAATGTACTTTGAGAAAAGACCAGAAATGGACCTGGATACACAGAGGCCCAACGACCTTTCTTACCCAGTAGACAAGGAAAAAGCAAAGTATAAAGCGACGAGCATAACCTCAAATGTAAGACACTCCAACGAGTTGCACCCAGACAAATGTCCCCTCACTAAACCTGATGCCCCAGCTGCAAGCAGTGTTTATCTAGGAGGTTGGTAAGCCCGGAATTCTTCTGTCCATTGCCTTTTCTCCTGCCCTGTCCATCAAGTATAGATGGACTATACAGTATTCCTTCAGTGATTGAAGGTCTGCTTGTAGACCTTCAAGTGTTTGGAACCTGGCTCTGGTGCAGGTAAAGCATCTGTAATGTAGAGCCTTGGTCTCCCTTGGAGCCATTGCCACCAATTTGTTATTTTCCAAACCTTGGGACACATTGCGGGATGCCTGGGCTTTCACTCCCTTGACCCAAGCCGAGCCCAAAGGTTGGCGCTAAGCTCTCGCTCTGGTACTGTGCTATGGGAGAGCAAACAGTAACTTCCAGTGTAAGGAAGGATGTCCCTCTTGTCTCTCCCTGAGTGCTTGGTGCTTGGCCAGCCCTGGGTAAGGGCAGTGAAGGGTGGACCTCCCTTCATTTGGACTCAGAGATGGTTCCCCTTGGCACAATATGCTTCTGGACCTGGGCAGCACAGAAGGGGCACCTTCAACGACCACTGCATCAGGTCCAGGTTCCAAACACTTGCCAAACATCTAGCAGCAGAACCCCTTGCCTCTGCATCAATGGTGCATCTCTTTCCTGATGGGAAGGACAGGACAAACCAGCAAATCCCTTTCTGCCTCTCTTTCTGAAGGAAGAAAACACACCTCCTGCAGAATTGCATGCTCAGGTGTAGCCAATGGAGGTTTCCTTTCACCACACCCTCACGGGTTTCTTCCTGCCCACACAGTCAGCCTGTCAGGCGATAGCAGGAGGCCATGAATTCTACCCCTACCCATTCACTACTGTAATGAAAAGCTTTGGTCCTCGGGGTGTCAACTTGCATGTTATTGCTCTTGTGTTCAAACTAGGTTCTGTCTGGGGGCCATTCTGAGCCAGAGCCTGAGAAAAGTACTCTGAACTACATTTTAGCAGGATTAATGGGTCTGTGTCAGGTACACAGTCCAGGTCCAAAAATTGGTGTGGGGTTGACAGTGAGTTCCTGAGCCAATTGACCACGATCAGTGTCTGGTATCCCAGACGGTAGCCCGTCTGTCCCCGGGGCTTGGTGCTTAGTCAGCTAGAGTCATGGCAGGGAAGGGAAGCCAGCAGGTCACCCTCCCCTGGCTACCAGAGGTGCCTTCCTCCTGCTGAGTAGATGGCTCATGCATGTGCACTCTGCCTAAGACACTGGATGGTGCCCAAAGGGACTTTGTAGTAAATGTTGGAGCCAGGTCATGTTCTAACCAGTTGATCATCAGCCTGGGGCCCCAAACAGCTACAGCGGAATCACTGCTGCCACTGTCCTCTGAAGGAAAGGGCAAGAAACAGACCCAGGTCCAGGGAATTCCCTCTCTTTCTAAAGGAGGAAGGCAGGCCCCTTGTTCACAGAGCTCCCGTGTATAGCCAGTAAAGGGCCTCTTCACCAAAGCCCACAGGTGTTGCTTATCCCTGAGACAGCCAGCTTGCTAGCCTTTTGCTGTAGTCACTGCATTACCACCACAGCCCTTTCTGATTCCTACTTAAGACCTCTGGCCCTCCGTGAATCTATTTTCACCACTTTGCTCTAGTTTCAAAGTAGTTCCTCGTTGGGTGCATTCCATCTTCCATGCTTTCAAAGGCTGGTCCCTGGTGTTCATCTGGGTATCCTAGTCCCATTTTTGTGACCGTGTCTAGGTTAGGTCACAGGGTCCCTGGCAAGTTGCTGTCAAAACCATGCAGTCATTCAGGGGCCTAGGGCATTGGAAAGGCCCAGATTAGAACATTGGCAATTTTTCTGGTCCAGAGGATGGAAAGGGGCTGGCCACCTACTGTGTGGAGGGAACACGAAGCTACTCAGCCCCTTTTCAGATTGACCCCATTCCTATTGAAATATTGAAAAATGAGGCCCTGGTTATGGCCACTCCGTTCCCAAGGCTCTATGTCTAACTATGTCCCCGTGTAGATTTAGGAGCCATTGGAGCTGTGACTCACGAAACCCACACACAGGGATTGATTTTCACACCACCCTATGCGTGTTGGTCAGGGTCCCCAAGCAAGGCAATCCAGACCCTGCTAATGGCTGTACTTGCACTGATTCAGACTTGGGTTTACCTTCCTTCTGGGGCACAGAGGGGCCAGTGGGACCCAGGGGGCATAGGTGGTGGGTGCAGGTCCCCAGCACAAGGAGGTTCCTGGGACAGGTGCCAAGGCATGAACAGCCCTGTGCGTCAAGGCAGTGCCCGAGCAACCTCATTGGTCCAGCAAAGCCATTCGGTGCTCATGGTGTGGCAAACTTGGCATTGGCCTGTGCATTGCTGTCCTCCTTCAGCATACTCCACAATAGCCAGAGTGAGAGTTCTGGCTGCAAGGACTAGTTCCACAGCCGCCCTTGCAAGGACTGTGGTAGAAGGCAGGGACTGGCACCTAGGCTGGAGCCCATTGGGGCAGCACCTGGTGTTTGCCTCCTTACCAGTTCACTTCTCCCAGCCCCTGTTTGGAGCACTAAAGGCCTCTCACATGTGTACCCTCACAGCAAATGATTAGTTATGGTGGGTTGTGTTGATGAAAGCAAGGATTCACCTATAAGAAGGATGTACTGAGTCGCGGTGTTGGCCAGCGTGCCATATGCCTGCAAGAAATGCAGAGGTTGGTAACAGCACAGCGTTGCCTCGTCTGTTCACATATCATTCAGGTTGCCCTGTTTTAAAATGAATAGATCTTGCCCTGAGTATCATTCAGAGAGTGTAACAACTTCCCATTTTACGTTACTTCTTGCCTTTTCCAGAGGCTGGAAAACGCGAGAGGCTCTAGTAGGGTGACGGAGATATAAGTCGTTGATGGAGAATCAAGGCCAGTGGACCCATTATGATTAGGTGGAACTCTGGAGAATCCCAACACTCTACAGGAGAACGCTGAAAACATTTGTTCTGTAGCGGTTGTCTAACTAAGGGGACTTAGCTCATCATAATACGAGGTGCCCCCTGAGCACTCTCGTCCTTTCTTCTCGAGGATGCGCCAAGGATGGTCCATGGGTCCAGCAGGCACCTACTCATTTCAGGCATTCCTTGTCCATGTTTGGGCCATTGAGCATGCAGCCAAGCAAATGGATGCGGCTGCCCCATGGCAGAGCTGTCTCTACCCCTTTGCTTCTTTCTCCATCGTCACTTACCTAGGGTCTACTTTTTCTTGAAAACATCATCAGTGTGTATGTGCCAAGGCACATGTGGGGAAAGTAAACTGGATAGTAAAATGACCGCACTTGGACAGCAAGTGAGCATGATTAGAATGCTCAGAATATGAAACTTTCTCCTTTCTAAACTCTATTGGTCGTGACCTGCTCCCAATCATGATACCTGTGGTCCTGCGGGCCATCTGTGCCCCAGATGGAAGGTAAATCAAGGACGGGTAAGTGCAAGTGCTGTCTCTAGGAGTGGTTGAGCTGCTTTGCTGGGCTCCACCTGTGACGTGGCCAGGCCGGTGGGAAAACGTATCCCTGGGCACGGGTCGAGTGAGTGACAGCTCTATGGCTCCTAAGTCAAAACAGGGAAATTGGTAAAGAAACATGGGAGGGCCACACGAGGACCCAGGTTCCACATGTCCGGATATTTCCTGGGAAAAAGGCTCTGAATGGCACCCAGAGACAAGGGTCTTTGTATACCGAAGAAACGGGACTCATTGAAACGGAAATGTGAATGGCCAAATGATTCATTACTGAAGAGACAGGGACGCAGGTGAGAATGAAGTGTCTAGAATGACAATTTCCTGGCAAGGTCCTGCGTAAGGAGGAAGAACACCTGAGGCGAGAGAAAAACTAAAACTCTAAAGGGAAAACCTCTGGAAAGTCCAGTCTGCCATGGGTCTGCCTATGTCCTTCTGCAACAGAGGGACAGCTTCTGGCCTTGGATGTTTTTCCTGCCGTTCCCATCAGGAGACAGAGGCAGCAGGGACTCAGGGGTAGTGGGTCCATGCTCCAGGCTGTCGCTCAAGTGTTTGCAACCGTTTCTGTTATGCATTCGATGGTGACGGGCCACTGTCTGCACTGACCAGGTCCTGGAACATAGCTCGTAAGCGTGGATTGTGTGCTCTTCAGAATCTGAGGCCAAGCAGTAAGTGCTCTCTGAGAGCAGAGCTATCTTTCCTGTGGGTTGTCAGAAAATAATTTCCCTTGGTGGGCACGGAAGCAGCGTGAGAACTCACCATGCATGCCTGGGAGCTCACTGTGTGACTGACAGCCTCACTGGCTCACCCGGGCTGCAAACCAAGTCCTAGTTAGCACATAGCATTGGCATGGGAATGGCTCTTCTAAGGACAACGAAAGTTTCCTTTCAGATGAGAATGGGAGAAGGCTGAGAGGGAAATGTGTCGCGCCATTTGCCCTTGTCCCAGACGTGAGGTCAACTGCCTTCCCACACCCTTTGGCCCTAACTACACACAAATATCCTCTGTTGGGTGTCTTCCCATGACCTACATCTCATGTTGTCAATTTAGATCTGGAAGGCATGTTGCAAGGCTCCTAGGGCCCAACTTATTGTGCTGTCACAAGAACTCATCCAGAATCCCCAATTAAAATCAGAGGGAATTGCTCTGAACCATGGGCCCTGATGTGCCCTTGGAAGATTCTCATTTTAGAAAAGGTAAAAGGGGACACGTGGATGACTCATTCCCCTAAACCTCAACTCTTGGCTTCTGCTCAGGTCATGGTCTCCCAGTTCTCGAGTTCGGCTCCCTAGTCGGGCTTCGTGCTGAGAGCTCGAAGCCTGGAGCCTGCTTCAGAGTCTTTTTTTTTTGTGTGTGTGTGTGTTTATTTTTTTATTTTTTAATATATGAATTTTACTGTCAAACTGGTTTCCATACAACACCCAGTGCTCATCCCAAAAGGTGCCCTCCTCAATACCCATCAACCACCCTACCCTCCCTCCCACCCCCATTAACCCTCAGTTTGTTCTCAGTTTTTAACTGTCTCTTATGCTTTGGCTCTCTCCCACTCTAACCTGTTTTTTTTTTCCTTCCCCTCCCCCATGGGTTTCTGTTACGCTTCTCAGGATCCACCTAAGAGTGAAACCATATGGTATCTGTCTTTCTCTGTATGGCTTATTTCACTTAGCATCACACTCTCCAGTTCCATCCACGTTGCTACAAAAGGCCATATTTCATTTTTTCTCATTGCCACGTAGTATTCCATTGTGTATATAAACCACAAGTTCTTTATCCATTCATCAGTTGATGAACATTTAGGCTCTTTCATAATTTGGCTGTTGTTGAGAGTGTTGCTATAAACATTGGGGTACAAGTGCCCCTATGCTTCAGTACTCCTGTATCCCTTGGATAAATTCCTAGCAGTGCTATTGCTCGGCCATAGGTTAGGTCTATTTTTAATTTTCTAAGGAACCTCCACACTGCTTTCCAGAGCAGCTGCACCAATTTGCATTCCCACCAACAGTGCAAGAGGGTTCCCGTTTCTCCACATCCTCTCCAGCATCTATAGTCTCCTGATTTCTTCATTTTGGCCACTCTGACTGGTGTGAGGTGGTATCTGAGTGAGGTTTTGATTTGTATTTCACTGATAAGGAGCGACGTTGAACATCTTTTCATGTGCCTGTTGGCCATCCGGATGTCTTCTTTAGAGAAGTGTCTATTCATGTTTTCTGCCCATTTCTTCACTGGGTTATTTGTTTTTCGGGTGTGGAGTTTGATGAGCTCTTTATACATTTTGGATACTAGCCCTTTGTCCGATGTGTCATTTGCAAATATCTTTTCCCATTCCTTTGGTTGCCTTTTCGTTTTGTTGGTTGTTTCCTTTGCTGTGCAGAAGCTTTTTATCTTCATAAGGTCCCAGTAATTCACTTTTGCTTTTAATTCCCTTGCCTTTGGGGATGTGCCGAGTAAGAGATTGCTACGGCTGAGGTCAGAGAGGTCTTTTCCTGCTTTCTCCTCTAAGGTTTTGATGGTTTCCTGTCTCACATTCAGGTTCTCTATCCATTTTGAGTTTATTTTTGTGAATGGTGTGAGAAAGTGGTCTAGTTTCAACCTTCTGCATGTTGCTGTCCAGTTCTCCCAGCACCATTTGTTAAAGAGACTGTCTTTTTTCCATTGGATGTTCTTTCCTGCTTTGTCAAAGATGAGTTGGCCATACGTTTGTGGGTCTAGTTCTGGGGTTTCTATTCTATTCCATTGGTCTATGTGTCTGTGTTTATGCCAATACCATGCTGTCTTGATTTCAGCTTTGTAGTAGAGGCTAAAGTCTGGGATTGTGATGCCTCCTGCTTTGGTCTTCTTCTTCAAAATTACTTTGGCTCTTCGGGGCCTTCTGTGGTTCCATATGAATTTTAGGATTGCTTGTTCTAGTTTCGAGAAGAATGCTGGTGCAATTTTGATTGGGATTGCATTGAATGTGTAGATAGCTTTGGGTAGTATTGACATTTTGACAATATTTATTCTTCCAATCCATGAGCAGGGAATGTCTTTCCATTTCTTTCTATCTTCTTCAATTACCTGCATAAGCTTTCTATAGTTTTCAGCATACAGATCTTTTACATCTTTGGTTAGATTTATCCCTAGGTATTTTATGCTTCTTGGTGCAATTGTGAATGGGATCAGTTTCTTTATTTGTCTTTCTGTTGCTTCATTGTTAGTGTATAAGAATGCAACTGATTTCTGTACATTGATTTTGTATCCTGCAACTTTGCTGAATTCATGTATCAGTTCTAGCAGACTTTTGGTGGAGTCTATCGGATTTTCCATGTATAATATCATGTCATCTGCAAAAAGCGAAAACTTGACTTCATCTTTGCCAATTTTGATGCCTTTGATTTCCTTTTGTTGTCTGATTGCTGATGCTAGAACTTCCAGCACTATGTTAAACAACAGCGGTGAGAGTGGGCATCCCTGTCGTGTTCCTGATCTCAGGGAAAAAGCTCTCAGTTTTTCCCCGTTGAGGATGATGTTAGCTGTGGGCTTTTCATAAATGGCTTTTATGATCTTTAAGTATGTTCCTTCTATCCCGACTTTCTCAAGGGTTTTTATTAAGAAAGGGTGCTGGATTTTGTCAAAGGCCTTTTCTGCATCGATTGACAGGATCATATGGTTCTTCTCTTTTTTTTTGTTAATGTGATGTATCACGTTGATCGATTTGCGAATGTTGAACCAGCCCTGCATGCCAGGAATGAATCCCACTTGATCATAGTGAATAATTCTTTTTATATGCTGTTGAATTCGATTTGCTAGTATCTTATTGAGAATTTTTGCATCCATATTCATCAGAGATATTGGCCTGTAGTTCTCTTTTTTTACTCGGTCTCTGTCTGGTTTAGGAATCAAAGTAATACTGGCTTCATAGAATGAGTCTGGAAGTTTTCCTTCCCTTTCTATTTCTTGGAATAGCTTGAGAAGGATAGGTATTATCTCTGCTTTAAACGTCTGGTAGAACTCCCCTGGGAAGCCATCTGGTGCTGGACTCTTATTTGTTGGGAGATTTTTGATAACCGATTCAATTTCTTCGCTGGTTATGGGTCTGTTCAAGCTTTCTATTTCCTCCTGATTGAGTTTTGGAAGAGTGTGGGTGTTTAGGAAGTTGTCCATTTCTTCCAGGTTGTCCAATTTGTTGGCATATAATTTTTCATAGTATTCCCTGATAATTGTTTGTATCTCTGAGGGATTGGTTGTAATAATTCCATTTTCATTCATGATGTTGTCTATTTGGGTCATCTCCCTTTTCTTTTTGAGAAGCCTGGCTAGAGGTTTGTCAATTTTGTTTATTTTTTCAAAAAACCAACTCTTGGTTTCGTTGATCTGCTCTACAGTTTTTTTAGATTCTATATTGTTTATATCTGCTCTGATCTTTATGATTTCTCTTCTTCTGCTGGGTTTAGGCTGCCTTTGCTGTTCTGCTTCTATTTCCTTTCGGTGTGCTGTTAGATTTTGTATTTGGGAGTTTTCTTGTTTCTTGAGATAGGCCTGGATTGCAACGTATTTTCCTCTCAGGACTCCCTTCGTTGCTTCCCAAAGCGTTTGGATTGTTCTATTTTCATTTTCGTTTGCTTCCATATATTTTTAAATTTCTTGCTAATTGCCTGGATGACCCACTCCTTCGTTAGTAGGGTGTTCTTTAATCTCCTCGCTTTTGGAGGTTTTCCAGACTTTTTCCTGTGGTTGATTTCAAGCTTCATAGCATTGTGGTCTGAAAGTATGCATGGTATAATTTCAATTCTTGTAAACTTATGAAGGGCTGTTTTGTGACCCAGTAAATGATCTATCTTGGAGAATGTTCCATGTGCACTCGAGAAGAAAGTATATTCTGTTGCTTTGCGATGCAGAGTTCTAAATATATCTGTCAAGTCCATCTGATCGAATGTATCCTTCAGGGCCCTTGTTTCTTTATTGACTGTGTGTCTAGATGATCTATCCTTTTCTGTAAGTGGGGAGGTAAAGTCCCCTGCAATGACCACATTCTTACCAATAAGGTTGCTTATGTTTATGAGTAACTGTTTTATATATCTGGGGGCTCCGGTATGTGGCGCATAGACATTTATAATTGTTAGCTCTTCCTGATGGATAGACCCTGTAATTATTATATAATGCCCTCCTTCATCTCTTCTTACAGCCTTTAATTTAAAGTCTAGTTTGTCTGATATAAGTATGGCTACTCCAGCTTTCTTTTGGCTTCCAGTAGCATGATAAATAGTTCTCCATCCCCTCACTCTCAATCTAAAGGTGTCCTCAGATCTAAAATGAGTCTCTTGTAGACCGCAAATAGATGGGTCTTGTTTTTTTATCCATTCTGATACCCTACGTCTTTTGGCTGGCGCATTTAATCCATTTACATTCAGTGTTATTCTAGAAAGATACGGGTTTAGAGTATTTGTGATGTCTGTATGTTCTATGCTTGTAGTGATGTCTCTGGTACTTTGTCTCACAGGATCCCCCTTAGGATCTCTTGTAGGGCTGGTTTCGTGGTGACAAATTCCTTTAGTTTTTGTTTGTTTGGGAAGACCTTTATCTCTCCTTCTATTCTAAATGCCAGACTTGCTGGATAAAGGATTCTCGGCTGCATATTTTTTCTGTTTAGCACACTGAAGATATCGTGCCAAGCCTTTCTGGCCTGCCAAGTTTCAAAGGAGAGATCAGTCACGAGTCTTATAGGTCTCCCTTTATATGTGAGGGCACTTTTATCCCTTGCTGCTTTCAGAATTTTCTCTTTATCCTTGTATTTTGCCAGTTTCACTATGATATGTCGTGCAGAAGATCGATTCAAGTTACGTCTGAAGGGAGTTCTCTGTGCCTCTTGGATTTCAATGCCTTTTTCCTTCCCCAGTTCAGGGAAGTTCTCAGCTATAATTTCTTCAAGTACCCCTTCAGCACCTTTCTCTCTCTCTTCCTCCTCTGGGATACCAATTATGCGTATATTATTTCTTTTTAGTGTATCACGTAGTTCTCTAATTTTCCCTTCATACTCCTGGATTTTTTTATCTCTCTTTCTTTCAGCTTCCTCTTTCTCTATCACATTATCTTCTAGTTCACCTATTCTCTCCTCTGCCTCTTCAATCCGAGCCGTCATGGTTTCCATTTTGTTTTGCATTTCGTTTAAAGCGTTTTTCAGTTCCTCGTGACTGTTCCTTAGTCCCTTGATCTCTGTGGCAAGAGATTCTCTGCTGTCCTGTATACTGTTTTCAAGCCCAGCGATTAATTTTATGACTAGTATTCTAAATTCACTTTCTGTTATATTATTTAAATCCTTTTTGATCAGTTCATTAGCTGTTGTTATTTCCTGGAGATCCTTCTGAGGGGAATTCTTCCGTTTGGTCATTTTGGATAGTCCCTGGAGTGGTGAGGACCCGCAGGGCACTTCCCCATTGCTGTGGTGTGTAACTGGATTTGGTGGGCGGGGCCGCAGTCCGACCTGATGTCTGCCCCCAGCCCACCGCTGGGGCCACAGTCAGACTGGTGTGTGCCTTCTCTTCCCCTCTCCTAGGGGCGGGATTCACTGTGGGGTGGCGTGGCACGTCTGGGCTACTTGCGCACTGCCAGGCTTGTGGTGCTGTGGATCTGGCGTATTAGCTGGGGTGGGTAGGCAAGGTGCACGGGGGCAGGACGGGCAGGCTTAGCTCGCTTCTCCTTAGGTGATCCACTTCAGGAGGTGCCCTGTGGCAGTGGGAGGGAGTCAGATCCGCTGCCGGAGGTTTGGCTCGGCAGAAGCACAGAGTTGGGTGTTTGCGCTGAGCGAGCAAGTTCCCTGGCAAGAACTGGTTCCCTTTGGGATTCTGGCTGGGGGATGGGTGGGGGAGATGGCGCTGGCGAGCGCCTTTGTTCCCCGCCAAGCTGAGCTCTGCCATCTGGGGGCTCAGCAGCTCTCCTTCCCTTTGTCCTCCAGCCTTCCCGCTTTCTGAGCAGAGCTGTTAACTTATGACCTCCCAGACGCTAAGTCGCGCTTGCTGTCGGAACAGAGTCCTTCCGGCCCCTCTGCTTTTCCCAGCCTGACTCGGGGGCTCTGCTTGGCTGGCGAGCCGCCCCTCCGCCCCGGCTCCCTCCCGCCAGTCCTTGCAGCACGCACCACCTAGCCGCCCTTCCTACCCTCTTCCGTGGGCCTCTCGTCTGCTCTTGGCTCCGGAGATTCCGTTCTGCTAACCCTCTGGCGGTTTTCTGGGTTCTTAAGGCAGGTGTACGTGGAATCTAAGTGATCAGCAGGATGAGCGGTGAGTCCAGCGTCCTCCTACGCCGCCATCTTCCGGAACTCCTGCTTCAGAGTCTTTGTCTCTCTCTCAGCCCTTTTCTGCTTGCAATGTCCCTCTCTCTCTCTCTTTTTCTCACTCACTCTCTCAAAAGTGAAATAAATGTTTTAAACTGTTAAAAGACATGGGGTATGGGGGCTCTTGGGTGACTCATTGGTTCAACATTTCTTCATTGCTAAAGTCATGATCTTATGGTTTGCAAGCCCTCCCCCACATCAGTTCTCTCCTGTGAGCAGGGAGACGCCTTGGGATCATCTGTCCCACTCTACCCCTCACTGCCTGCTCTCTCTGTCTCTGTGTCCCTGTCCTCTCTCTTCCTCTCTGTCTCTACCTCTGTCTGAAAAGTAATAAAAAAACACAAAAGAGAGGACAATGGTGGAGTAGGTACATAGAGACACAGTGTTCCTATGAGAGATTCAAATGGGATAATTTTGTGGATGAAATGGCTCCTACAATCTCATGGCAAGCTGACTGTGACAGGAATAAGAAACACCTATGGGCAAGGGCAAAGGGAAACCTCCACTGTTTGCAGTAGGAGTCTTCATGGCAAGATACCTTATTCTTACTCGGGAAAGGGAAGAAAATCTTCGGGAGGTCACTCTTTTCCTTTTGTCATCTGATCAAAGGAGAGAGGCAGCAGTGTTACCAGGGGCCTGGTGTTGTGTTCAAGTGTTTTGAACTGGCCTGTGGTGCAGTAGTTCTTGAATGGTGTATTTCAGTGCTAACAAGATCCTCGCGACTGGTGCCCACGGGGGAGCCAACTGGTCTTCAGAGTGAAAGCATCCTTAACATGCAGGGAGGGAGACACGTTGGCTAACCAGCATTTCTTTTCTCAGCCAGTCAGACACCAAGTACTCCCAGGAAGGCAATTTTTCCTGGGGGATATCAGAAACTGATTGCTCTTGGCTTAGCCCAGACAAGAGTCAGAGTTCATTAGGAATGCCTGGGCACTCCCTATGTGGGGGATGGCCTCCTTGGCCTTGCCTAGGACCCAAGACGTAATTATCAATACAGCCAGGGAATTGGAATGGCTACACACACGGCCAAAGGCTTTCCTTTCAGCGGAGAATGAGATAAAGTTGAGAAGCAACTGTCCAGCTCCATGTGCCTCTGGTCCCAGAAGGAAGGATCGCTCCCTCCTGATCCCTCTGACCCTGTGTACACACATGCATTCCTGCTGGGCACCTTGGAACGCCCTGGGCTTATCTTTGCCAAAAGGGTACTGAAAGGCAATTTGTTTTCTTTTATTTTACATTTCGAGTTCCATCCAAATTAGCCTCTAGTGCAACAATGATTTCAAGAGTAGATTCCTTAACCCTTCTTACCCACTTAGCCCACACCCCCTCCCACAACATCTCCAGGGACCCTCTGTGTGTTCTCCATATTTAAGAGTCTCTTATGTTTCGGACCCCTCCCTCTTTGGAGATTATTTGTGCCTCCCTTCCTTTATGTTCATCTGTTCTGTGTCTTAAAAGCCTCAGATGAGTGAAGTCGCTTGATAGTTATGTGTCTCTGACTGACTACTTTCGCGTACCATAAAACCCTCTAGTTCTTTCAATGTAGCTGCAAAAGGCAAGATGACATTCTTTGTGACTGCTGAGCAACACTCCATTGTATATATCAACCAGACCTTCTTTATCCATTGATCCATCGATGGACATTTGGGCTCTTTCCATACTTTGGCTGTTGCTGACAGTGCTGTTATAAAAGTTGGGGCGCATGTGCCCTTTCGAAACAGCCTTCCTGTCTCCCTTGGATAAATACCTAGTAGTGCAATTGCTGGGTCGTAGGGAGGTTCCATTTTTAATTTTTTGAGTAATGTCCACGGTGGCTGCCCCGCTTGCATTCCCACCAGCAATGCAAAGAGATCCTGTATCTCCACAGCCTCGCCAATCTCAGATGTTGCCTCCGTTGTCAATGTTGGTCTTTCTGGCAGGTATAAGGTGGTATCCCGTTGTGGTTTTGATGTGTAATTCCCTGATGATGAGTGATGTTGAGCATTTTTTTCATGTGTCGGGTGGCCATCTGGAAGCCTTCTTTAGAGCAGTGTCTCTTTATGTCTTTGGCTCATTTCTTCACTGGAGTGTTTGTTTTTGGCGTGTCGACTTTGATAAGTTCTTTCTAGATTTTGGATACGAACCCTTTATCTGATATGTCGTTGGCACATAGCTTCTCCCATTCTCTCGGTCGCCCTTTAGTATTGAGGACTGTTTCCTTCGCTGTGCAGAAGCGTGTTATTTTGATGAGGCCCCAATAGTGCATTTTCCCTTTTGACTCATGAACGGCAATTTTTCAGCATATCCTGTGGCCCAGCATATTCTAGAGTGACAAGAACGGGGCCAGAATCCCTAGATAATCGTAGAGGAAATGGCTCTGGGACAGTGTGCCTGAATGTATAACAGGGACAACTGCGCTTGGAAAAGAGCACCAGGGTGGGGGAGAATACACAGAAGGCCAAAGTTCTTTATGAACCAAAGAGTATGGCATATAGCAAAAAAAAAAAAAAAAAAAAAAAAAGGAAGCAATTAGCAGAATCTCTTGGCAAGATGGTTGTCTAAGCAGTAAGAACACTGTGGGGGCTACAAGAAAGGAGACCTCCTGTGTTGTTCCTTCAAAAGGAGATGGAAAGTTTCTGGCATTGGATTTTTCTTTTCTTTTTTTTTTTTTCTTTTTTGCCCTCTCCTCTGAGACAGTCATGCTATACAGTTAGCAGCTTGTAGGTTGTGGCTGACCCTTAAGTGTTTGGAAAGTGCCTCTGTTGTACTGGTGCTTGCATGGGCTCTTCCTGCATATTCTGCAGGGCCTGAAGGATTCTGGAAATGTGTGAATTGTCTACTCTTCAGAACGCGGGCATCTGTAGAAGATAGTGTTTCAATTCTGCTATTCCCATGCCAACTTGTCTTCAATATGTGTCTGTGTATGGGAGGGGAAGGGGGGACAGGGGAGGTCAGTGGATGCTTCTGTGTAGCAGATACTGAATGCTTTCAGACAGCATTGGATCAACATGGGAACTTTCCACCAATCCCTGGTTTTCCACTGAGTTATTGACAGGCCCATTGTGCCTAGTGGAAACCAGGATATAAATAGATGAACCACAAGGGATGGGCACATGGATGGCTCAGTCGGTTAAGTGGCTGAGTCGTGATTTCAGCT
The DNA here is from genome assembly GCF_028018385.1 of Neofelis nebulosa. NCBI lineage: Eukaryota > Metazoa > Chordata > Mammalia > Carnivora > Felidae > Neofelis > Neofelis nebulosa. The sequence goes on along the minus strand of NC_080797.1, from coordinate 54,056,104 downwards.
CAGGTCATGATTTCATCCTTGTGAGGCCATGCCCCACATCAGGCTTTGTGCTGACAGCATGGAGCCTGCTTCGGGTCGGGTGTCTCCCTCTTTCTGTCCCTACCCCACACCTGCTAGCTCTCTCTCTCTCTCTCTCTCTCTCTGTCTCTCTCTCTCTCTCTCTCATTCCCACTGAAAAATGAAAAATATTTGAACTCAGGATTCAGAAAGGAAAGCAAACCAGTGACCGAATGGGAATGGACACATGGAATGCCAAAGTTCCTCCTGAACTACGAGAACGAGAGCAAGCAAAGAATAGAGTGACTAGTAGAATCTATGTGAAGCTGGCTGTCCTCAGAATAGGAAGCACTCTGCAGCGGGGAAGGGGGAACAAAACCCCTGTTTTTACCTGGAAGCCCAGTCCAGAGGAAATCTCCTTCTGGAATTCAAATGAGAACGGGATACAACTGAAAAAGTACCGTATGGCTCACAGTTTCCTTGTTGCAGAAGACTGGTTTTCTAACTCCTCTGGGCCTGCATACCGGCCAACATTCTTTGCTGGGGCCGACCACTGGCACTAGGTTTCCTGATGTTCCTATGGTTCTCAAACACACGAGATGAGAGGCCCCGTAGCCCAAAGTATCCCAGAGTCCAGGAACTTGACCCAAACCCTCACCTAAAATGAGAAAGAATTCGTCCTGAAATCTGGCCCCAAATGCCTACCAGCTGAAATGTACTTTGAGAAAAGACCAGAAATGGTCGTGGATACACAGAGGCCCAACGATCTTTCTTACCCAGTAGACAAGGAAAAAGCAAAGGATAAAGCGACGAGCATAACCTCAAATGTAAGACACTCCAACGAGTTGCACCCAGAGAAAAGTCCCCTGACTAAACCTGATGCCCCAACTGCAAGCAGTGTTTATCTACAAGGTTGGTAAGCCCGGAATTCTTCTGGCCATTGCCGTTCCTCCTGCCCTGTCCATCAAGTAGAGATGGACTCTACAGTATTCCTTCAGTGATTGAAACTCTGCTTGTGGACCTTTAAGTGTTTGGAACCTAGCTCTGGTGCAGGTAGAGCATCTGTAATGTAGAGCCTTGGTCTCCCTTGGAGCCATTGCAACCAATTTGTTATTTTCCAAGCCTTGGGACACATTGTGGGATGCCTGGGCTTTCACTGCCTTCACCCAAGTCGAGCCCAAAGGTTGGCGCTAAGCTCTCGCTCTGGTCCTGTGCTATGGGAGAGCAGAGAGTAACTTCCAGTGTAAGGAAGAATGTCCCTCTTGTCTCTCCCTGAGAGACACCTGAGTGCTTGGTGCTTGGCCAGCTCTGGGTAAGGGCAGTGAAGGGTGGACCTCCCTTCATTTCGACTCACAGACGGTTCCCCTAGGCAGAGTATGCTTCTGGACCTGGGCAGCACAGAAGGGGCTCCTTCAAGGACCACTGCATCAGGTCCAGGTTCCAAACACGTGCCAAATATCTAGCAGCCTAACCCCTTGCCTCTGCATCAATGGTGCATCTCTTTCCTGATGGGAAAGACAGGACAAACCAGCAAATCCGTTTCTGCCTCTCTTTCTGAAGGAAGAAAACACACCTCCTGCAGAATTGCCTGCTCCGGTGTAGCCAATGGAGGTTTCCTTTTACCACACCCTCACGGGTTTCTTCCTGCCCACACAGTCAGCCTGCCAGGCGATAGCAGGAGGCCCTGAATTCTAACCCTACCCATTCACTTCTGTAATGAAAAGCTTTGGTCCTCGGGGTGTCGACTTGCATGTTATTGCTCTTGTGTTCAAACTAGGATCAGTGTGGGGGCCATTCTGAGCCAGAGCCTGAGAAATGTACTCTGAACTACATGTTTGCAGTATCCATGGGTCTGAGTCAGGTACACAGTCCAGGTCCAAAAATTGGTGTGGGGTTGCCAGTTAGTTCCTGAGCCAAATGGCCACGATCAGTGTCTGGTATCCCAGACGGTAGCCCGTCTGTCCCCGGGGCCTTGGTGTTTAGTCAGCTAGAGTCATGGGAGGGATGGGTAGCCAGCTGGTCACCCTCCCCTGGCTACCAGAGGTGCCTTCCTCCTGTTGAGTAGATGGCTCATGCATGTGCACTCTGCCTAAGCCCCTGGATGGTGCCAAAAGGGACGTTGTAGTAAATGTTGGAGCCAGGCCAGGTTCTAACCAGTTGATCATCAGCCTGCGGCCCCAAACAGCCACAGCGGAATCACTGCTGCCACTGTCCTCTGAAGGAAAGGGCAAGAAACAGACCCAGGTCCAGGGAATTCCCTCTCTTTCTAAAGGAGGAAGGCAGGCCCCTTGTTCACAGAGCTCCCGGGAATAGCCAGTAAAGGGCCCCTTCACCAAAGCCCACAGGTGTTGCTTATCCCTGAGACAGCCAGCTTGCTAGCCTTTTGCTGTAGTCACTGCATTACCACCACAGCCCTTTCTGATTCCTACTTAAGACCTCTGGGCCTCCGTGAATCTATTTTCACCACTTTGCTCTACTTTCAAAGTAGTTCCTCGCTGGGTGCATTCCATCTTCCATGTTTTCAGAGGCTGGTCCCTGGTGTTCAGCTGGGTATCCTAGTCCCATTTTTGTGACCGTGTCTAGGTGAGGTCACAGGGTCCCTGGCAAGTTGCTGTCAAAACCATGCAGTCATTCAGGGGCCTAGGCCATTGGAAAGGCCCAGATTAGAACATTGGCAATTTTTCTGGTCCAGAGGATGGAAAGGGGGCTGGCCACCTACTGTGTGGAGGGAACACGAAGCTACACAGCCCCTTTCCAGATTGACCCCATTCCTATTGAAATATTGAAAAATGAGGCCCTGGTTATGGCCACTCCCTTCCCAAGGCTTTATGTCTAACTATGTCCCCGTGTAGATTTAGGAGCCATTGGAACTGAGACTCACTAAACCCACACCCAGGGATTTGTTTTCACACCACCCTATGCGTGTTGGACAGGGTCCCCAAGCAAGGCAAGCCAGCCCCTGCTAATGGCTGTACTTGCACTGACTCAGACTTGGGTTTACCTTCCTTCTGGGGCACAGAGGGGCCAGTGGGACCCAGGGGGCATAGGTGGTGGGTGCAGGTCCCCAGCACAAGGAGGTTCCTGGGACAGGTGCCAAGGCATGAACAGCCCTGTGCGTCAAGGCAGGGCCCGAGCAACCTCAGTGGTCCAGCAAAGCCATTCGGTGCTCATGGTGTGGCAACCTTGGCATTGGCCTGTGCATTGCTGTCCTCCTTCAGCATACTCCACAATAGCCAGAGTGAGAGTTCTGGCTGCAAGGACTAGATCCACAGCCGCCCTTGCAAGGACTGTGGTAGAAGGCAGGGACTGGCACCTAGGCTGGAGCCCATTGGGGCAGCACCTGGTGTTTGCCTCCTTACCAGTTCACTTCTCACAGCCCCTGTTTGGAGCACTAAAGGCCTCTCACATGTGTACCCTCACAGCAAATGGATAGTTATGGTGGGTTGTGTTGATGAAAGCCAGGATTCACCTATAAGAAGGATGTACTGAGTCGCGGTGTTGGCCAGCGTGCCATATGCCTGCAAGAAATGCAGAGGTTGGTAACAGCACAGCGTTGCCTCGTCTGTTCACATATCATTCAGGTTGACCTGTTTTAAAATGAATAGATCTTGTCCTGAGTATCATTCAGAGAGTGTAACAACTTCCCATTTTACGTTACTTCTTGCCTTTTCCAGAGGCTGGAAAACGCGAGAGGCTCTAGTAGGGTGACGGAGATATAAGTCGTTGATGGAGAATCAAGGCCAGTGGACCCATTATGATTAGGTGGAACTCTGGAGAATCCCAACACTCTACAGGAGAACGCTGAAAACATTTGTTCTGTAGCTGTTGTCTAACTAAGGGGACTTAGCTCATCATAACTCGAGGTGCCCCCAGAGCACTCTCGTCCTTTCTTCTCGAGGCTGCGCCAAGGATGGCCCATGGGTCCAGCAGGCACCTACTCATTTCAGGCATTCCTTGCCCATGTTTGGGCCTTTGAGCATGCAGCCAAGCAAATGGATGCGGGTGCCCCATGGCAGAGCTGTCTCTACCCCGTTGCTTCTTTCTCCATCGTCACTTCCCTAGGGTCTACTTTTTCTTGAAGACATCATCAGAGTGTATGTGCCAAGGCACATGTGGGGAAAGTAAAGTGGATAGTAAAATGACCGCACTTGGACAGCAAGTGAGCATGATTAGAATGCTCAGAATATGAGACTTTCTCCTTTCTAAACTCTATTGGTCGTGACCTGCACCCAATCATGATACCTGTGGTCCTGCGGGCCATCTGTGCCCCACATGGAAGGTAAATCCAAGACGGGTAAGTGCAAGTGCTGTCTCAAGGAGTGGTTGAGCTGCTTTGCTGGGCCCCACCTGCGACGTGCCCAGGCCGGTGTGAAAATGTATCCCTGGGCACGGGTCGAGTGAGTGACAGCTCTATGGCTCCTAAGTCAAAACAGGGAAATTGGTAAAGAAACATGGGAGGGCCACACGAGGACCCAGGTTCCACATGTCCGGATATTTCTCTGGGAAAAAGGCTCTGAATGGCACCCAGAGACAAGGGTCTTTGGATACCGAAAAAACGGGACTCATTGAAACCGAAATGTGAATGGCCAAAGTGATTCATTACTGAAGATACGGGGACGCAGGTGAGAATGAAGTGTCTAGAATGACAATTTCCTGGCAAGGTCCTGCGTAAGGAGGAAGAACACCTGAGGCGAGAGAAACACTAAAACTCTAAAGGGAAAACCTCTGGAAAGTCCAGTCTGCAATGGGTCTGCCTGTGTCCTTCTGCAACAGAGGGACAGCTTCTGGCCTTGGCTGTTTTTCCTGCCGTTCCCATCAGGAGACAGAGGCAGCAGGGATTCAGGGGTAGTGGGTCCATGCTCCAGGCTGTCGCTCAAGTGTTTGCAACCATTTCTGTTATGCGTTCGATGGTGAAGGGCCACTGTCTGCACTGACCAGGTCCTGGAACATAGCTCGTATGCGTGGATTGTGTGTTCTTCAGAATCTGAGGCCAAGCAGTAAGTACTCTCTGAGAGCAGGGCTATCTTTCCTGTGGGTTGTCAGAAAATAATTTCCCTTGGTGGGCACGGAAGCAGCGTGAGAACTCACCATGCATGCCTGGGAGCTCACTGTGTGACTGACAGCCTCACTGGCTCACCCGGGCTGCAAACCAAGTCCTAGTTAGCACATAGCATTGGCATGGGAATGGCTCTAAGGACAACGAAAGTTTCCTTTCAGATGAGAATGGGAGAAGGCTGAGAGGGAAATGTGTCGCGTCATTTGCGCTTGTCCCAGACGTGAGGTCAACTGCCTTCCCACACCCTTTGGCCCTAACTACACACAAATATCCTCTGTTGGGTACCTTCCCCTGACCTACATCTCTTGTTGTCAATTTAGATCTGGAAGGCATGTTGCAAGGCTCCTAGGGCCCAACTTATTGTGCTGTCACAAGAACACATCCAGAATCCCCAATTAAAATCAGAGGGAATTGCTCTGAACCATGGTCCCTGATGTGCCCTTGGAAGATTCTCATTTTAGAAAGGGTAAAAGGGGGCACGTGGATGACTCATTCCCCTAAACCTCAACTCTTGGCTTCTGCTCAGGTCATGGTCTCCCAGTTCTCGAGTTCGGGTCCCTAGTCGGGCTTCGTGCTGAGAGCTCGAAGCCTGGAGCCTGCTTCAGAGTCTTTTTGTGTGTGTGTGTGTGTGTGTGTGTGTGTGTGTGTGTGTGTGTGTGTTTATTTTTTTATTTTTTAATATATGAATTTTACTGTCAAACTGGTTTCCATACAACACCCAGTGCTCATCCCAAAAGGTGCCCTCCTCAATACCCATCAACCACCCTGCCCTCCCTCCCACCCCCATCAACCCTCTGTTTGTTCTCAGTTTTTAACAGTCTCTTATGCTTTGGCTCTCTCCCACTCTAACCTCTTTTTTTTTTCCCTTCCCCTCCCCCATGGGTTTCTGCTACGTTTCTCAGGATCCACATAAGAGTGAAACCATATGGTATCTGTCTTTCTCTGTATGGCTTATTTCACTTAGCATCACACTCTCCAGTTCCATCCACGTTGCTACAAAAGGCCATATTTCATTCTTTCTCATTGCCACGTAGTATTCCATTGTGTATATAAACCACAATTTCTTTATCCATTCATCAGTTGATGGACATTTAGGCTCTTTCCATAATTTGGCGATTGTTGAGAGTGCTGCTATAAACATTGGGGTACAAGTGCCCCTATGCATCAGTACTCCTGTATCCCTTGGATAAATTCCTAGCAGTGCTATTGCTGGGTCATAGGGCAGGTCTATTTTTAATTTTCTGAGGAACCTCCACACTGCTTTCCAGAGCGGCTGCACCAATTTGCATTCCCACCAACAGTGCAAGAGGGTTCCCGTCTCTCCACATCCTCTCCAGCATGTATAGTCTCCTGATTTCTTCATTTTGGCCTCTCTGACTGGCGTGAGGTGGTATCTGAGTGTGGTTTTGCTTTGTATTTCCCTGATAAGGAGCGACGTTGAACATCTTTGCATGTGCCTGTTGGCCATCCGGATGTCTTCTTTAGAGAAGTGTCTATTTATGTTTTCTGCCCATTCCTTCACTGGGTTATTTGTTTTTCGGGTGTGGAGTTTGATGAGCTCTTTATACATTTTGGATACTAGCCCTTTGTCCGATGTGTCATTTGCAAATATCTTTTCCCATTCCTTTGGTTGCCTTGTAGTTTTGTTGGTTGTTTCCTTTCCTGTGCAGAAGCTTTTTATCTTCATAAGGTCCCAGTAATTCACTTTTGCTTTTAATTCCCTTGCCTTTGGGGATGTGCCGAGTAAGAGATTGCTACGGCTGAGGTCAGAGAGGTCTTTTCCTGCTTTCTCCTCTAAGGTTTTGATGGTTTCCTGTCTCACATTCAGGTTCTTTATCCATTTTGAGTTTATTTTTGTGAATGGTGTGAAAAAGTGGTCTAGTTTCAACCTTCTGCATGTTGCTGTCCAGTTCTCCAAGCACCATTTGTTAAAGAGACTGTCTTTTTTCCATTGGATGTTCTTTCCTGCTTTGTCAAAGATGAGTTAGCCATACGTTTGTGGGTCTAGTTCTGGGCTTTCTATTCTATTCCATTGGTCTATGTGTCTGTGTTTATGCCAACACCATGCTGTCTTGATGATTTCAGCTTTGTAGTAGAGGCTAAAGTCTGGGATTGTGATGCCTCCTGCTTTGGTCTTCTTCTTCAAAATTACTTTGGCTCTTTGGGGCCTTTTGTGGTTCCATATGAATTTTAGGATTTCTTGTTCTAGTTTCGAGAAGAATGCTGGTGCAATTTTGATTGGGATTGCATTGAATGTGTAGATAGCTTTGGGTAGTATTGACATTTTGACAATATTTATTCTTCCAATCCATGAGCAGGGAATGTCTTTCCATTTCTTTCTATCTTCTTCAATTACCTGCATAAGCTTTCTATAGTTTTCAGCATACAGATCTTTTACATCTTTGGTTAGATTTATCCCTAGGTATTTTATGCTTCTTGGTGCAATTGTGAATGGGATCCGTTTCTTTATTTGTCTTTCTGTTGCTTCATTGTTAGTGTATAAGAATGCAACTGATTTCTGTACAGTGATTTTGTATCCTGCAACTTTGCTGAATTCATGTATCAGTTCTAGCAGACTTTTGGTGGAGTCTATCGGATTTTCCATGTATAATATCATGTCATCTGCAAAAAGCGAAAGCTTGACTTCATCTTTGCCAATTTTGATGGCTTTGATTTCCTTTTGTTGTCTGATTGCTGATGCTAGAACTTCCAGCACTACGTTAAACAACAGCGGTGAGAGTGGGCATCTCTGTCGTGTTCCTGATCTCAGGGAAAAAGCTCTCAGTTTTTCCCCGTTGAGGATGATGTTAGCTGTGGGCTTTTCATAAATGGCTTTTATGATCTTTAAGTATGTTCCTTCTATCCAGACTTTCTCCAGGGTTTTTATTAAGAAAGTGTGCTGGATTTTCTCAAAGGCCTTTTCTGCATCGATTGACAGGATCATATGGTTCTTCTCTTTTTTTGTTGTTAATGTGATGTATCACGTTGATCGATTTGCGAATGTTGAACCAGCCCTGCATGCCAGGAATGAATCCCACTTGATCATAGTGAATAATTCTTTTTATATGCTGTTGAATTCGATTTGCTAGTATCTTATTGAGAATTTTTGCATCCATATTCATCAGAGATATTGGCCTGTAGTTCTCTTTTTTTACTCGGTCTCTGTCTGGTTTAGGAATCAAAGTAATACTGGCTTCATAGAATGAGTCTGGAAGTTTTCCTTCCCTTTCTATTTCTTGGAATAGCTTGAGAAGGATAGGTATTATCTCTGCTTTAAACGTCTGGTAGAACTCCCCTGGGAAGCCATCTGGTCCTCGACTCTTATCTGTTGGGAGATTTGTGATAACCGGTTCAATTTCTTCGCTGGTTATGGGTCTGTTCAAGCTGTCTATTTCCTCCTGATTGAGTTTTGGAAGAGTGTGGGTGTTTAGGAATTTGTCCATTTCTTCCAGGTTGTCCAATTTGTTGGCATATAATTTTTCATAGTATTCCCTGATAATTGTTTGTATCTCTGAGGGATTGGTTGCAATAATTCCATTTTCATTCATGATGTTATCTATTTGGGTCATCTCCGTTTTCTTTTTGAGAAGCCTGGCTAGAGGTTTGTCAATTTTGTTTATTTTTTAAAAAAAACCAACTCTTGGTTTCGTTGATCTGCTCTACAGGTTTTTTAGATTCTATATTGTTTATTTCTGCTCTGATCTTTATGATTTATATTCTTCTGCTGGGTTTAGGCTGCCTTTGCTGTTCTGCTCCTATTTCCTTTAGGTGTGCTGTTAGATTTTGTATTTGGGAGTTTTCTTGTTTCTTGAGATAGGCCTGGATTGCAATGTATTTTCCTCTCAGGACTGCCTTCACTGCATCCCAAAGCGTTTGGATAGTTGTATTTTCATTTTCGTTTGTTTCCATATATTTGTTAATTTCTCCTCTAATTGCCTGGTTGACACACTCCTTCGTCAGTAGGGTGTTCTTTCACCTCCATGCTTTTGGAGATTTTCCAGACTTTTTCCTGTGGTTGATTTCAAGCTTCATAGCATTGTGGTCTGAAAGTATGCATGGTATAATTTCAGTTCTTGTAAACTTCTGAAGGGCTGTTTTGTGACCCAGTAAATGATCTATCTTGGAGAATGTTCCATGTGCACTCGAGAAGAAAGTATATTCTGTTGCTTTGGGATGCAGAGTTCTAAATATATCTGTCAAGTCCATCTGATCGAATGTATCCTTCAGGGCCCTTGTTTCTTTATTGACTGTGTGTCTAGATGATCTATCCTTTTCTGTAAGTGGGGTGTTAAAGTCCCCTGCAATGACCACATTCTTATCAATAAGGTTGCTTATGTTTCTGAGTAATTGTTTTATATATCTGGGGGCTCCGGTATGTGGCGCATAGACATTTATAATTGTTATCTCTTCCTGATGGATAGACCCTGTAATTATTATATAATGCCCTTCTTCATCTCTTGTTACAGCTTTTAATTGAAAGTCTAGTTTGTCTGATATAAGTATGGCTACTCCAGCTTTCTTGTGGCTTCCAGTAGCATGATAAATAGTTCTCCATCCCCTCACTCTCAATCTAAAGGTGTCCTCAGATCTAAAATGAGTCTCTTGTAGACCGCAAATAGATGGGTCTTGTTTTTTTATCCATTCTGATACCCTATGTCTTTTGGCTGGCGCATTTAATCCATTTACATTCAGTGTTATTCTAGAAAGATACGGGTTTAGAGTCATTGTGATGTCTGTATGTTTTATGCTTGTAGTGATGTCTCTGGTACTTTGTCTCACAGGATCCCCCTTAGGATCTCTTGTAGGGCTGGTTTCCTGGTGACAAATTCCTTCAGTTTTTGTTTGGGAAGACCTTTATCTCTCCTTCTATTCTAAATGCCAGACTTGCTGGATAAAGGATTCTCGGCTGCATATTTTTTCTGTTTAGCACACTGAAGATATCGTGCCAAGCCTTTCTGGCCTGCCAAGTTTCAAAGGAGAGATCAGTCACGAGTCTGATAGGTCTCCCTTTATATGTGAGGGCACGTTTATCCCTTGCTGCTTTCAGAATTTTCTCTTTATCCTTGTATTTTGCCAGTTTCACTATGATATGTCGTGCAGAAGATCGATTCAAGTTACGTCTGAAGGGAGTTCTCTGTGCCTCTTGGATTTCAATGCCTTTTTCCTTCCCCAGTTTAGAGAAGTTCTCAGCTATAATTTCTTCAAGTACCCCTTCAGCACCTTTCCCTCTCTCTTCCTCCTCTGGGATACCAATTATGCGTATATTATTTCTTTTTAGTGTATCACTTAGTTCTCTAATTTTCCCCTCATACTCCTGGATTTTTTTAATCTCTCTTTCTTTCAGCTTCCTCTTTCTCCATCACATTACCTTCTAGTTCACCTATTCTCTCCACTGCCTTTTCAATCCGAGCCGTCATGGTTTCCATTTTGTTTTGCATTTCGTTTAAAGCGTTTTTCAGCTCCTCGTGACTGTTCCTTAGTCCCTTGATCTCTGTGGCAAGAGATTCTCTGCTGTCCTGTATACTGTTTTCAAGCCCAGCGATTAATTTTATGACTAGTATTCTAAATTCACTTTCTGTTATATTATTTAAATCCTTTTTGATCAGTTCATTAGCTGTTGTTATTTCCTGGAGATCCTTCTGAGGGGAATTCTTCCGTTTGGTCATTTTGGATAGTCCCTGGAGTGGTGAGGACCCGCAGGGCACTTCCCCCTTGCTGTGGTGTGTAACTGGAGTTGGTGGTCGGGGCCGCAGTCCGACCTGATGTCTGCCCCAGCCCACCGCTGGGGCCACAGTCAGACTGGTGTGTGCCTTGTCTTCCCCTCTCCTAGGGGCGGGATTCACTGTGGGGTGGCGTGGCCCGTCTGGGCTACTTGCGCACTGCCAGGCTTGTGGTGCTGGGGATCTGGCGTATTAGCTGGGGTGGGTAGGCAAGGTGCACGGGGGCAGGAGGGGCAGGCTTAGCTCGCTTCTCCTTAGGTGATCCACTTCAGGAGGGGCCCTGTGGCAGTGGGAGGGAGTCAGATCCGCTGCCGGAGGTTTGGCTCGGCAGAAGCACAGAGTTGGGTGTTTGCACGGAGAAGCGAGCAAGTTCCCTGGCAAGAAATGGTTCCATTTGGGATTCTGGCTGGGGGATGGGTGGGGGAGATGGCGCTGGCGAGCGCCTTTGTTCCCCGCCAAGCTGAGCTCTGCCGTCCGGGGGCTCAGCAGCTCTCCCTCCCTTTGTCCTCCAGCCTTCCCGCTTTCTGAGCAGAGCTGTTAACTTATGACCTCCCAGACGCTAAGTCGCGCTTGCTGTCGGAACACAGTCCTTCCGGCCCCTCCGCTTTTCCCAGCCAGACTCAGGGACTCTGCTTGGCCTGCGAGCCGCCCCTCCGCCCCGGCTCCCTCCCGCCAGTCCTTGGAGCACGCACCGCCTCGCCGCCCTTCCTACCCTCTTCCGTGGGCCTCTCGTCTGCTCTGGGCTCCGGAGACTCCGTTCTGCTAACCCTCTGGCTGTTTTCTGGGTTCTTAAGGCAGGTGTACGTGGAATCTAAGTGATCAGCAGGACGAGCGGTGAGCCCATCGTCCTCCTACGCCGCCATCTTCCAGAACTCCTGCTTCAGAGTCTTTGTCTTTCTCTCAGCCCTTTTCTGCTTGCAATTCCCTCTCTCTCTCTTTCACTCACTCTCTCTAAAGTGAAATAAATGTTTTAAACTGTTAAAAGACATGGGGCTACGGGGGCTCCTGGGTGACTCATTGGTTCAACATTGCTTCATTGCTAAAGTCATGATCTTATGGTTTGCAAGCCCTCCCCCACCTCAGTTCTCTCCTGTGAGCAGGGAGACATCTTGGGATCATCTGTCCCACTCTACCCCTCACTGCCTGCTCTCTCTGTCTCTGTCTGCCTCTCCTCTCTCTTCCTCTCTGTCTCTCCCTCTGTCTGAAAAGTAATAAAAACACACAAAAGAGAGGAAAATGGTAGAATAGGTACATAGAGACACAGTGTTCCTATGAGAGATGCAAATGGGATAATTCTGTGGATGAAATGGCTCCTACAATCTCCTGGCAAGCTGACTGTGTCAGGAATGAGAAACACCTATGGGCAAGGGCAAAGGGAAACCTCCACTGTTTGCAGTAGGAGTCTTCATGGCAAGATACCTTATTCTTACTCGGGAAAGAGAAGAAAAGCTTCGGAAGTTCACTCTTTTCCTTTTGATCAAAGGAGAGAGGCAGCAGTGTTACCAGGGGCGTGGTGTTGTGTTCAAGTGTTTTGAACTGGCCTGTGGTGCAGTAGTTCTTGAATGGTGTCTTTCAGTGCTAACAAGGTCCTCGCGACTGGTGCCTACGGGGAGCCAACTGGTCTTCAGAGTGAAAGCATCCTTAACATGCAGGGAGGGAGACACGTTGGCTAACGAACATTTCTTTTCTCAGCCAGCCAGACACCAAGTACTCCCAGGAAGGCAATCTTTCCTGGGGGATATCAGAAACTGATTGCTCTTGGTTTAGCCCAGACAAGAGTCAGAGCTCATTAGGAATGCCTGGGCACTCCCTATGTGGGCGATGGCCTCCTTGGCCTTGCCTGGGACCGAACACGTAATTGTGAATACAGCCAGGGAATTGAAATGGCTACACACATGGCCAAAGGCTTTCATTTCAGCGGAGAATGAGATAAAGTTGAGAAGCAACTGTCCAGCTCCATGTGCCTCTTGTCCCAGAAGTAAGGATAGCTCCCTCCTGATCTCTCTGACCCTGTGTACACATATGCATTCCTGCTGGGCACCTTGAAACGCCCTGGGCTTATCTTTGCCAACAGGGTACTGAACGGCAATTTTTTTTCTTTTCTTTTCTTTTCTTTTCTTTTCTTTTCTTTTCTTTTCTTTTCTTTTCTTTTACGTTTTGAGTTCCATCCAAATTAGTTAGCCTCTAGTGCAACAATGATTTCAAGAGTAGATTTCTCGGGGCGCCTGAGTGGCTTGGTCGGTTGGGTGTCCGACTTTGGCTCAGGTCACGATCTCACGGTCCGTGAGTTCGAGCCCCGCGTCGGACTCTGGGCTGACAGCTCAGAGCTTGGAGCCTGTTTCAGATTCTGTGTCTCCCTCTCTCTCTGCCCCTCCCCTGTTCATGCTCTGGCTCTCTCTGTCTCAAAAATAAATAAACGTCAAAAACAAAATTTGTAAAAAAAAATAATTAAAAGAGTAGATTCCTTAACACTTTTTACCCTGTTAGCCCACACCCCCTCCCACAACACCTCCACGGACCCTCTGTGTGTTCTCCATATTTAAGAGTCTCTTATGTTTTGGCCCCCTCCCTCTTTGTACATTATTTGTGCCTCCCTTCCTTTATGTTCATCTGTTCTGTGTCTTAAAGGCCTCAGATGAGTGAAGTCGCTTGATAGTTGTGTTTCTCTGACTGACTACTTTCGCATACCACAAAACCCTCTAGTTCTATCAATGTAGCTGCAAAAGGCAAGATGACATTCTCTGTGACTGCTGAGCAACACTCCATTGTATATATCGACCACACCTTCTTTATCCATTCATCCATCGATGGACATTTGGGCTCTTTCCATACTTTGGCTGTGGCGGACAGTGCTGTTAGAAACGTTGGGGCGCATGTGCCCTTCCGAAACAGCCTTCCTGTCTCCCTTGGATAAATACCTAGTAGTGCAATTGCTGGGTCGTAGGGAGGTTCCATTTTTAATTTTTTGAGTAATGTCCAGAGTAGCTGCCCCGCTTGCATTCCCACCAGCAATGCAAAGAGATCCTGTTTCTCCACAGCCTCGCCAACCTCAGATGTTGCCTCCGTTGTCAATGTTGGTCTTTCTGGCAGGTATAAGGTGGTATCCCGTTGTGGTTCTGATGTGTAATTCCCTGATGATGAGTGATGTTGAGCATTTTTTTCATGTGTCGGGTGGCCATCTGGACGTCTTCTTTGGAGCAGTGTCTCTGCGTGTCTTTGGCTCATTTCTTCACTGGAGTGTTTGTTTTTGGGGTGTCGACTTTGATAAGTTCTTTCTAGATTTTGGATACGAACCCTTTATCTGATATGTCGTTGGCACATAGCTTCTCCCATTCTCTCGGTCGCCCTTTAGTATTGAGGACTGTTTCCTTGACTGTGCAGAAGCGTGTTAATTTGATGAGGCCCCAATAGTGCATTTTCCCTTTTGCCTCCTGAAAGGCAAATTTTCAGCATATCCCGTGGCCCAGCATATCGCAGAGTGCCAAGAACGGGGCCAGAATCCCTAGATAAACGTAGAGGAAATGGTTCTGGGACAGTGTGCCTGAATGCACAACAGGGACCACTGAGCTTGGACAAGAGCACCAGGGTGGGGAGAATACACAGAAGGCCAAAGTTATTTATGACACAAAGAGAATGGCATATAGCAAAAAAAAAAAAAAAAAAAAAAAATGAAGCCAGTAGCAGATTCTCCTGGCAAGATGGTTGTCTCAGCAGTAAGAACACTGTGGGGGGCTACAACAATGGAGACCTGCTGCGTTTTTCCTTAAAAAGGAGATGGAAAGTTTCTGGCATTGGATTCTTCTTTTTTTTTTTCCTTTTTTTTTTCGTTTTTGCCCTGTCCTCTGAGACAGTCATGCTATACAGTAAGCAGCTTGTAGGTTTTGGCTGACCCTCAAGTGTTTGGAAAGTGCATCTTTTGTACTGGTGCTTGCATGGGCTCCTCCTGCACATTCTGCAGGGCCTGAAGGGTTCTTCAATGGGTGAACTGTCTACTCTTCAGAACGCGAGCATCTGTAGAAGACAGTGTTGTAATTCTGCTATTCCCATGCCAACTTGTCTTCAATATGTGTCTGTGCGGGAGAGGGGGGTAGGGGGGACAGGGGAGGTCAGTGGATCCTTCTGTGTAGCAGATACTGAATGCTCTCAGACAGCATTGGAGCAACATGGGAACTTTCCACCAATCCCTGGTTTTCCACGGAGTTATTGACAGGCCCATTGTGCCTAGTGGAAACCAGGATATAAATAGATGAACCACAAGGGATGGGCACATGGATGGTTCATTTGGTTAAGAGGCTGAGCCGTGATTTCAGCTCAGGTCATGATTTCATCCTTGTGAGGCCATGCCCCGCATCAGGCTTTGTGCTCACAGCATGGAGCCTGCTTTGGGTCGGGTGCCTCCCTCTTTCTGTCCCTACCCCACACCTGCTAGCTCTCTCTCTCTCTCTCTGTCTCTCTCTCTCTGTCTCTCTCTCTCTCTCATTCCCACTCAAAAATGAAAAGTGTTTGAAATCAGGATTCACAAAGGAAAGCAAACCAGTGACAGAATGGGAATGGACACATGGAATGCCAAAGTTCCTCCTGAACTACGAGAACGAGAGCAAGCAAAGAATAGAGTGACTAGTAGAATCTATGTGAAGCTGGCTGTCCTCAGAATAGGAAGCACCTCTGCAGTGGGGAAGGGGGAATAAAACCCCTGTTTTTACTTGGAAGCCCAGTCCAGAGGAAATCTCCTTCTGGAATTCAAATGAGAACGGGATACAACTGAAAAAGTACCGTATGGCTCACAGTTTCCTTGTTGCAGAAGTAAGACTGGTTTTCTAACTCCTCTGGGCCCCCATACAGGCCTACATTCTGTGCTGGGCCCCTCCACTGCGCTACGTTTCCTGATGTTCGCATGGTTCTCAAACACACGCGATGAGAGGCCTCGTAGCCCAAAGTATCCGAGAGTCCAGAGAACTTGACCCAAACCCTCACCTAAAATGAGAAAGAATTGGTCCTAAAATCTGGCCCCACATGCCTACCAGCTGAAATGTACTTTGAGAAAAGACCAGAAATGGACGTAGATACACAGAGGCCCAACGATCTTTCTTTCCCAGTGGACAAGGAAAAAGCAAAGGATAAAACGACGAGCATAACCTCAAATGTAAGACACTCCAACGAGTTGCACCCAGACAAATGTCCCCTGACTAAACCTGATGCCCCAACTGCAAGCAGTGTTTCTCTAGAAGGTTGGTAAGCCTGGAATTCTTCTGGAAATTGCCTTTCCTCCTGCCCTGTCCATCAAGTAGAGATGGACTATACAGTATTCCTTCAGTGATTGAAGGTCTGCCTGTGGAACTTCAAGTGTTTGGAACCTGGCTCTGGTGCATGTAGAGCATCTGTAATGTAGAGCCTTGGTCTCCCTTGGAGCCATTGCCACCAATGTGTTATTTTCCAAGCCTTGGGACACATTGCGGGATCCCTGGGCTTTCACTGCCTTCACCCAAGGCGAGCCCAAAGGTTGGCGCTAAGCTCTCGCTCTGGTCCTGTGCTATGGGAGAGCAAACAGTAACTTCCAGTGTAAGGAAGGATGTCCCTCTTGTCTCTCCCTGAGTGCTTGGTGCTTGGCCAGCTCTGGGTAAGGGCAGTGAAGGGTGGACCTCCCTTCATTTCGACTCGCAGACGGTTCCCCTAGGCACACTAAGCTTCTGGACCTGGGCAGCACAGAAGGGGCTCCTTCAAGGACCACTGCATCAGGTCCAGGTTCCAAACACGTGCCAAACATCTAGCAGCAGAACCACTTGCCTCTGCATCAATGTTGCATCTCTTTCCTGATGGGAAGGACAAGACAAACCAGCAAATCCCTTTCTGCCTCTCTTTCTGAAGGAAGAAAACACACCTCCTGCAGAACTGCATGCTCAGGTGTAGCCAGTGGAGGTTTCCTTTCACCACACCCTCACGGGTTTCTTCCTGCCCACACAGTCAGCCTGCCAGGCGATAGCAGGAGGCCCTGAATTCTCACCCTACCCATTCCCTTCTGTAATGAAAAGCTTTGGTCCTCGGGGTGTCAACTTGCATGGTATTGCTCTTGTGTTCAAACTATTATCTGTCTGGGCGCCATTCTGAGCCAGAGCCTCAGAAATGTACTCTTAACCACATTTTTGCAGGATCCATGGGTCTGTGTCAGGTACACAGTCCAGGTCCAAAAATTGGTGTGGGGTTGTCAGTGAGTTCCTGCGCCAATTGACCACGATCAGTGTCTGGTATCCCAGACGGTAGCCCGTCTGTCCCCGGGGGCTTGGTGCTTAGTCAGCTAGAGTCATATCAGGGATGGGTAGCCAGCTGGTCACCCTCCCCTGGCTACCAGAGGTGCCTTCCTCCTACTGAGTAGATGGCTCATGCATGTGCACTCTGCCTAAGCCCCTGGATGGTGCGCAAAGGGACGTTGTAGTAAATGTTGGAGCCAGGCAAGGTTCTAACCAGTTGATCATCAGCCTGGGTCCCCAAACAGCCAAAGCGGAATCACTGCTGCCACTGTCCTCTGAAGGAAAGGGCAAGAAACAGACCCAGGTCCAGGGAATTCCCTCTCTTTCTATAGGAGGAACGCAGGCCCCTTGTTCACAGAGCTCCCGGGTATAGCCAGTAAAGGACCCCTTCACCAAAGCCCACAGGTGTTGCTTATCCCTGAGACAGCCAGCTTGCTAGCCTTTTGCTGTAGTCACTGCATTACCACCACAGCCCTTTCTGATTCCTACTTAAGACCTCTGGCCCTCCGTGAATCTATTTTCACCACTTTGCTCTAGTTTCAAAGTAGTTCCTTGTTGGGTGCATTCCATCTTCCATGTTTTCAGAGGCTGGTCCCTGGTGTTCAGCTGGGTATCCTAGTCCCATTTTTGTGACCGTGTCTAGGTGAGGTCACAGGGTCCCTGGCAAGTTGCTGTCAAAACCATGCAGTCATTCAGGGGCCTAGGCCATTGGAAAGGCCCAGATTAGAACATTGGCAATTTTTCTGGTCCAGAGGATGGAAAGGGGGCTAGCCACCCACTGTGCGGAGGGAACACGAAGCTACACAGCCCCTTTCCAGATTGACCCCATTCCTATTGAAATATTGAAAAATGAGGCCCTGGTTATGGCCACTCCGTTCCCAAGGCTCTATGTCTAACTATGTCCCCGTGTAGATTTAGGAGCCATTGGAGCTGTGACTCACGAAACCCACACCCAGGGATTGATTTTCACACCACCCTATGCGTGTTGGACATGGTCCCCAAGCAAGGCAAGCCAGACCCTGCTAATGGCTGTACTTGCACTGATTCAGACTTGGATTTACCTTCCTTCTGGGGCACAGAGGGGCCAGTGGGACCCAGGGGGCATAGGTGGTGGGGGCAAGTCCCCAGCACAAGGAGGTTCCTGGGACAGGTGCCAAGGCATGAACAGCCCTGTGCGTCAAGGCAGTGCCCGAGCAACCTCAGTGGTCCAGCAAAGCCATTCGGTGCTCATGGTGTGGCAACCTTGGCATTGGCCTGTGCATTGCTGTCCTCCTTCAGCATACTCCACAATAGCCAGAGTGAGAGTTCTGGCTGCAAGGACTAGGTCCACAGCCGCCCTTGCAAGGACTGTGGTAGAAGGCAGGGACTGGCACCTAGGCTGGAGCCCATTGGGGCAGCACCTGGTGTTTGCCTCCTTACCAGTTCACTTCTCCCAGCCCCTGTTTGGAGCACTAAAGGCCTCTCACATGTGTACCCTCACAGCAAATGATTAGTTATGGTGGGTTGTGTTGATGAAAGCCAGGATTCACCTATAAGAAGGATGTACTGAGTCGCGGTGTTGGCCAGCGTGCCATATGCCTGCAAGAAATGCAGAGGTTGGTAACAGCACAGCGTTGCCTCGTCTGTTCACATATCATTCAGGTTGCCCTGTTTTAAAATAAATAGATCTTGCCCTGAGTATCATTCAGAGAGTGTAACAACTTCCCACTTTACGTTACTTCTTGCCTTTTCCAGACGCTGGAAAACGCGAGAGGCTCTGGTAGGGTGACGGAGATATAAGTCGTTGAGGGAGAGTCAAGGCCAGTTGACCGATTATGATTAGATGCAACTCTGGAGAATCCCAACACTCTACAGGAGAACACTGAAAGCATTTGTTCTGTAGCTGTTGTCTAACTAAGGGGACTTAGCTCATCATAATTCGAGGTTACCCCAGAGCACCCTCATCCTTTCTTCTGGAGGCTGCGCCAAGGATGGCCCATGGGTCCAGCAGGCACCTACTCATTTCGGGCATTCCTTGTCCATGTTTGGGCCATTGAGCATGCAGCCAAGCAAATGGATGCGGGTGCCCCATGGCAGAGCTGTCTCTACCCCTTTGCTTCTTTCTCCCTAGCCACTTCCCTAGGGTCTTCTTTTTCTTGAAATCATCATCAGTGTGTATGTGCCAAGGCACATGTGGGGAGAGTAAACTGGATAGTAAAATGACCGCACTTGGACAGCAAGTGAGCATGATTAGAATGGTCAGAATATTAGACTTTCTCATTTCTAAAGTCTATTGGTCGTGACCTGCACCCAATCATGATACCTGTGGTCCTGCGGGCCATCTGTGCCCCCAGATGGAAGGTAAATCCAACACTGGTAAGTGCAAGGGCTGTCTCTAGGAGTGGTTGAGCTGCTTTGCTGAGCCCCACCTGCGAAGTGCCCAGGCCGGTGGGAAAATGTATCCCTGGGCACGGGTCGAGTGAGTGACAGCTCTATGGCTCCTAAGTCAAAACAGCAAAATTGGTAGATAAAGAAACATGGGAGGGCCACAGGAGGACCCAGGTTCCACATGTCCGGATATTCTTCTGGGACACAGGCTCTGAATGGCACCCAGAGACAAGGGTCTTTGTATACCGAAAAAAGGGTATTCATTGTAACGGAAATGCGAGTGGCCAAAGTGATTCATTACTGAAGAGACGGGGACGCAGGTTATAATGAAGTGTCTAGAAGGACAATTACCTGGCAAGGTCCTGCGTAAGGAGGAAGAACACCTGAGGCGAGAGAAAAACTCAAACTCTAAAGGGAAAACCTCTGGAAAGTCCAGTCTGCAATGGGTCTGCCTGTGTCCTTCTGCAACAGAGGGACAGCTTCTGGCCTTGGATGTTTTTCCTGCCGTTCCCATCAGGAGACAGAGGCAGCAGGGACTCAGGGGTAGTGGGTCCATGCTCCAGGCTGTCGCGCAAGTGTTTGCAACCGTTTCTGTTATGCATTCGATGGTGACGGGCCACTGTCTGCACTGACCAGGTCCTGGAACATAGCTCGTATGCGTGGATTGTGTGCTCTTCAGAATCTGAGGCCAAGCAGTAAGTGCTCTCTGAGAGCAGGGCTATCTTTCCTGTGGGTTGGCAGAAAATAATTTCCCTTGGTGGGCACGGAGGCAGCGTGAGAACTCACCATGCATGCCTGGGAGCTCACTGTGTGACTGACAGCCTCACTGGCTCACCCGGACTGCAAACCAAGTCCTAGTTAGCACATAGCATTGGCATGGGAATGGCTCTAAGGACAACGAAAGTTTCCTTTCAGATGAGAATGGGAGAAGGCTGAGAGGGAAATGTGTCGCGTCATTTGCCCTTGTCCCAGACGTGAGGTCAACTGCCTTCCCACACCCTTTGGCCCTAACTACACACAAATATCCTCTGTTGGGTACCTTCCCCTGACCTACATCTCATGTTGTCAATTTAGATCTGGAAGGCATGTTGTAAGGCTCCTAGGGACCATGTTATTATGCTGTCACAAGAACTCATCCAGAATCGCCAATTAAAATCAGAGTGAATTGCTCTGAAGCATGGGCCCTGATGTGCCCATGGAAGATTCTCATTTTAGAAAGGGTAAAAGGGGGCACGTGGATGACTCATTCCCCTAAACCTCAACTCTTGGCTTCTGCTCAGGTCATGGTCTCCCAGTTCTCGAGTTCGGGTCCCTAGTCGGGCTTCGTGCTGAGAGCTCGAAGCCTGGAGCCTGCTTCAGAGTCTTTTCTTTTCTTTTCTTTGTGTGTGTGTGTGTGTGTGTGTGTGTGTTTATTTTTTCATTTTGTTATTTTTTAATATATGAAATTTACTGTCAAACTGGTTTCCATACAACACCCAGTGCTCATCCCAAAAGGTGCCCTCCTCAATACCCATCAACCACCCTGCCCTCCCTCCCACCCCCATCAACCCTCTGTTTGTTCTCAGTTTTTAACAGTCTCTTATGCTTTGGCTCTCTCCCACTCTAACCTCTTTTTTTTTTTTCCTTCCACTCCCCCATGGGTTTCTATTACGCTTCTCAGGATCCACCTAAGAGTGAAACCATATGGTATCTGTCTTTCTCTGTATGGCTTATTTCACTTAGCATCACACTCTCCAGTTCCATCCACGTTGCTACAAAAGGCCATATTTCATTTTTTCTCATTGCCACGTAGTATTCCATTGTGTATATAAACCACAAGTTCTTTATCCATTCATCAGTTGATGGACATTTAGGCTCTTTCCATAATTTGGCTGTTGTTGAGAGTGTTGCTATAAACATTGGGGTACAAGTGCCCCTATGCATCAGTACTCCTGTATCCCTTGGATAAATTCCTAGCAGTGCTATTGCTGGGCCATAGGTTAGGTCTATTTTTAATGTTCTAAGGAACCTCCACACTGCTTTCCAGAGCAGCTGCACCAATTTGCATTCCCACCAACAGTGCAAGAGGGTTCCCGTTTCTCCACATCCTCTCCAGCATCTATAGTCTCCTGATTTCTTCATTTTGGCCACTCTGACTGGCGTGAGGTGGCATCTGAGTGAGGTTTTGATTTGTATTTCCCTGATAAGGAGCGACGTTGAACATCTTTGCATGTGCCTGTTGGCCATCCGGATGTCTTCTTTAGAGAAGTGTCTATTCATGTTTTCTGCCCATTCCTTCACTGGGTTATTTGTTTTTCGGGTGTGGAGTTTGATGAGCTCTTTATAGATTTTGGATACTAGCCCTTTGTCCCATGTGTCATTTGCAAATATCTTTTCCCATTCCTTTGGTTGCCTTGTAGTTTTGTTGGTTGTTTCCTTTGCTGTGCAGAAGCTTTTTATCTTCATAAGGTCCTAGTAATTCACTTTTGCTTTTAATTCCCTTGCCTTTGGGGATGTGCCGAGTAAGAGATTGCTACGGCTGAGGTCAGAGAGGTCTTTTCCTGCTTTCTCCTCTACGGTTTTGATGGTTTCCTGTCTCACATTCAGGTTCTTTATCCATTTTGAGTTCATTTTTGTGAATGGTGTGAGAAAGTGGTCTAGTTTCAACCCTCTGCATGTTGCTGTCCAGTTCTCCCAGCACCATTTGTTAAAGAGCCTATCTTTTTTCCATTGGATGTTCTTTCCTGCTTTGTCAAAGATGAGTTGGCCATACGTTTGTGGGTCTAGTTCTGGGGTTTCTATTCTATTCCATTGGTCTATGTGTCTGTGTTTATGCCAATACCATGCTGTCTTGATGATTTCAGCTTTGTAGTAGAGGCTAAAGTCTGGGATTGGGATGCCTCCTGCTTTGGTCTTCTTCTTCAAAATTACTTTGGCTCTTCGGGGCCTTTTGTGGTTCCATATGAATTTTAGGATTGCTTGTTCTAGTTTCGAGAAGAATGCTGGTGCAATTTTGATTGGGATTGCATTGAATGTGTAGATAGCTTTGGGTAGTATTGACATTTTGACAATATTTATTCTTCCAATCCATGAGCAGGGAATGTCTTTCCATTTCTTTCTATCTTCTTCAATTACCTGCATAAGCTTTCTATAGTTTTCAGCATACAGATCTTTTACATCTTTGGTTAGATTTATCCCTAGGTATTTTATGCTTCTTGGTGCAATTGTGAATGGGATCAGTTTCTTTATTTGTCTTTCTGTTGCTTCATTGTTAGTGTATAAGAATGCAACTGATTTCTGTACAGTGATTTTGTACCCTGCAACTTTGCTGAATTCATGTATCAGTTCTAGCAGACTTTTGGTGGAGTCTATCGGATTTTCCATGTATAATATCATGTCATCTGCAAAAAGCGAAAGCTTGACTTCATCTTTGCCAATTTTGGTGCCTTTGATTTCCTTTTGTTGTCTGATTGCTGATGCTAGAACTTCCAGCACTATGTTAAACAACAGCGGTGAGAGTGGGCATCCCTGTCGTGTTCCTGATCTCAGGGAAAAAGCTCTCAGTTTTCCCCCGTTGAGGATGATGTTAGCTGTGGGCTTTTCATAAATGGCTTTTATGATCTTTAAGTATGTTCCTTCTATCCCGACTTTCTCAAGGGTTTTTATTAAGAAAGGGTGCTGGATTTTGTCAAAGGCCTTTTCTGCATCGATTGACAGGATCATATGGTTCTTCTCTTTTTTTTGGTTAATGTGATGTATCACGTTGATCGATTTGCGAATGTTGAACCAGCCCTGCATGCCAGGAATGAATCCCACTTGATCATAGTGAATAATTCTTTTTATATGCTGTTGAATTCGATTTGCTAGTATCTTATTGAAAATTTTTGCATCCATATTTATCAGAGATATTGGCCTGTAGTTCTCTTTTTTTACTGGGTCTCTGTCTGGTTTAGGAATCAAAGTAATACTGGCTTCATAGAATGAGTCTGGAAGTTTTCCTTCCCTTTCTATTTCATGGAATAGCTTGAGAAGGATAGGTATTATCTCTGCTTTAAACGTCTGGTAGAACTCCCCTGGGAAGCCATCTGGTCCTGGACTCTTATTTGTTGGGAGATTTGTGATAACCGGTTCAATTTCTTCGCTGGTTATGGGTCTGTTCAAGCTTTCTATTTCCTCCTGATTGAGTTTTGGAAGAGTGAGGGTGTTTATGAATTTGTCCATTTCTTCCAGGTTGTCCAATTTGTTGGCATATAATTTTTCATAGTATTCGCTGATAATTGTGTGTATCTCTGAGGGATTGGTTGTAATAATTCCATTTTCATTCATGATGTTATCTATTTGGGTCATCTCCCTTTTCTTTTTGAGAAGCCTGGCTAGAGGTTTGTGAATTTTGTTTATTTTTTCAAAAAACCAACTCTTGGTTTCGTTGATCTGCTCTACAGTTTTTTTAGATTCTATATTGTTTATATCTGCTCTGATCTTTATGATTTCTCTTCTTCTGCTGGGTTTAGGCTGCCTTTGCTGTTCTGCTTCTATTTCCTTTCGGTGTGCTGTTAGATTTTGTATTTGGGAGTTTTCTTGTTTCTTGAGATAGGCCTGGATTGCAATGTATTTTCCTCTCAGGACTGCCTTCGCTGCATCCCAAAGCGTTTGGATTGTTGTATTTTCATTTTCGTTTGTTTCCATATATTTTTTAATTTCTTCTCTAATTGCCTGGTTGACCCACTCCTTCGTTAGTAGGGTGTTCTTTCACCTCCATGCTTTTGGAGGTTTTCCAGACATTTTCCTGTGGTTGATTTCAAGCTTCATAGCATGGTGGTCTGAAAGTACGCATGGTATAATTTCAATTCTTGTAAACTTATGAAGGGCTGTTTTGTGACCCAGTAAATGATCTATCTTGGAGAATGTTCCATGTGCACTCGAGAAGAAAGTATATTCTGTTGCTTTGGGATGCAGAGTTCTAAATATATCTGTCAAGTCCATCTGATCGAATGTATCATTCAGGGCCCTTGTTTCTTTATTGACTGTGTGTCTAGATGATCTATCCATTTCTGTAAGTGGGGTGTTAAAGTCCCCTGCAATGACCACATTCTTATCAATAAGGTTGCTTATGTTTCTGAGTAATTGTGTTATATATCTGGGGGCTCCGGTATTTGGCGCATAGACACTTATAATTGTTAGCTCTTCCTGATGGATAGACCTTGTAATTATTATATAATGCCCTCCTTCATCTCTTGTTACAGCCTTTAATTGAAAGTCTAGTTTGTCTGATATAAGTATGGCTACTCCAGCTTTCTTGTGGCTTCCAGTAGCATGATAAATAGTTCTCCATCCCCTCACTGTCAATCTAAAGGTGTCCTCAGATCTAAAATGAGTCTCTTGTAGACAGCAAATAGATGGGTCTTGTTTTTTTATCCATTCTGATACCCTATGTCTTTTGGCTGGCGCATTTAATCCATTTACATTCAGTGTTATTCTAGAAAGATACGGGTTTAGAGTCATTGTGATGTCTGTATGTTTTATGCTTGTAGTGATGTCTCTGGTACTTTGTCTCACAGGATCCCCCTTAGGATCTCTTGTAGGGCTGGTTTCATGGTGACAAATTCCTTCAGTTTTTGTTTGTTTGGGAAGACCTTTATCTCTCCTTCTATTCTAAATGCCAGACTTGCTGGATAAAGGATTCTCGGCTGCATATTTTTTCTGTTTAGCACACTGAAGATATCGTGCCAAGCCTTTCTGGCCTGCCAAGTTTCAAAGGAGAGATCAGTCACGAGTCTGATAGGTCTCCCTTTATATGTGAGGGCACGTTTATCCCTTGCTGCTTTCAGAATTTTCTCTTTATCCTTGTATTTTGCCAGTTTCACTATGATATGTCGTGCAGAAGATCGATTCAAGTTACGTCTGAAGGGAGTTCTCTGTGCCTCTTGGATTTCAATGCCTTTTTCCTTCCCCAGTTCAGGGAAGTTCTCAGCTATAATGTCTTCAAGTACCCCTTCAGCACCTTTCCCTCTCTCTTCCTCCTCTGGGATACCAATTATGCGTATATTATTTCTTTTTAGTGTATCACTTAGTTCTCTAATTTTCCCCTCATACTCCTGGATTTTTTTATCTCTCTTTCAGCTTCCTCTTTCTCCATCACATTACCTTCTAGTTCACCTATTCTCTCCTCTGCCTCTTCAATCCGAGCCGTCATGGTTTCCATGTTGTTTTGCATTTCGTTTAAAGCGTTTTTCAGTTCCTCGTGACTGTTCCTTAGTCCCTTGATCTCTGTGGCAAGAGATTCTCTGCTGTCCTGTATACTGTTTTCAAGCCCAGCGATTAATTTTATGACTAGTATTCTAAATTCACTTTCTGTTATATTATTTAAATCCTTTTTGATCAGTTCATTAGCTGTTGTTATTTCCTGGAGATCCTTCTGAGGGGAATTCTTCCGTTTGGTCATTTTGGATAGTCCCTGGAGTGGTGAGGACCCGCAGGGCACTTCCCCCTTGCTGTGGTGTGTAACTGGAGTTGGTGGGCGGGGCCGCAGTCCGACCTGATGTCTGCCCAGCCCACCGCTGGGGCCACAGTCAGACTGGTGTGGGCCTTGTCTTCCCCTCTCCTAGGGGCGGGATTCACTGTGGGGTGGCGTGGCACGTCTGGGCTACTTGCACACTGCCAGGCTTGTGGTGCTGGGGATCTGGCGTATTAGCTGGGGTGGGTAGGCAAGGTGCACGGGGGCAGGACGGGCAGGCTTAGCTCGCTTCTCCTTAGGTGATCCACTTCAGGAGGTGCCCTGTGGCAGTGGGAGGGAGTCAGATCCGCTGCCGGAGGTTTGGCTCGGCAGAAGCACAGAGTTGGGTGTTTGCGCTGAGCGAGCAAGTTCCCTGGCAAGAACTGGTTCCCTTTGGGATTCTGGCTGGGGGATGGGTGGGGGAGATGGCGCTGGCGAGCGCCTTTGTTCCCCGCCAAGCTGAGCTCTGCCATCTGGGGGCTCAGCAGCTCTCCTTCCCTTTGTCCTCCAGCCTTCCCGCTTTCTGAGCAGAGCTGTTAACTTATGACCTCCCAGACGCTAAGTCGCGCTTGCTGTCGGAACACAGTCCTTCCGGCCCCTCCGCTTTTCCCAGCCTGACTCGGGGACTCTGCTTGGCCTGCGAGTCGCCCCTCCGCCCCGGCTCCCTCCCGCCAGTCCTTCGAGCACGCACCGCCTCGCCGCCCTTCCTACCCTCTTCCGTGGGCCTCTCGTCTGCTCTTGGCTCCGGAGACTCCGTTCTGCTAACCCTCTGGCGGTTTTCTGGGTTCTTAAGGCAGGTGTAGGTGGAATCTAAGTGATCAGCAGGACGAGCGGTGAGCCCAGCGTCCTCCTACGCCGCCATCTTCCGGAACTCCTGCTTCAGAGTCTTTGTCTCTCTCTCAGCCCTTTTCTGCTTGCAATGTCCCTCTCTCTCTCTCTTTATCTCACTCACTCTCTCAAAAGTGAAATAAATGTTTTAAACTGTTAAAAGACATGGGGCTACGGGGGCTCTTGGGTGACTCATTGGTTCAACATTTATTCATTGCTAAAGTCATGATCTTATGGTTTGTAAGCCCTCACCCACCTCAGTTCTCTCCTGTGAGCAGGGAGACGCCTTGGGATCATCTGTCCCACTCTACCCCTCACTGCCTGCTCTCTCTGTCTCTGTCTCCCTCTCCTCTCTCTTCCTCTCTGTCTCTCCCTCTGTCTGAAAAGTAATAAAAAAACACAAAAGAGAGGACAATGGTGGAGTAGGTACATAGAGACACAGTGTTCCTATGAGAGATGCAAATGGGATAATTTTGTGGATGAAATGGCTCCTACAATCTCCTGGCAAGCTGACTGTGTCAGGAATAAGAAACACCTATGGGCAAGGGCAAAGGGAAACCTCCCCTGTTTGCAGTAGGAGTCTTCATGGCAAGATACCTTATTCTTACTGGGGAAAGAGAAGAAAAGCTTCGGGAGGTCACTCTTTTCCTTTTGTCACCTGATCAAAGGAGAGAGGCAGCAGTGTTACCAGGGGCCTGGTGTTGTGTTCAAGTGTTTTGAACTGGCCTGTGGTGCAGTAGTTCTTGAATGGTGTATTTCAGTGCTAACAAGGTCCTCGCGACTGGTGCCCACGGGGGAGCCAACTGGTCTTCAGAGTGGAAGCATCCTTAACATGCAGGGGGGAAGACACGTTGGTTAACCAACATTTCTTTTCTCAGCCAGTCAGACACCAAGTACTCCCAGGAAGGCAATCTTTCCTGGGGGATATCAGAAACTGATTGCTCTTGGCTTAGCCCAGACAAGAGTCAGAGCTCATTAGGAATGCCTGGGCACTCCCTATGTGGGGGATGGCCTCCTTGGCCTTGCCTGGGACCCAAGACGTAATTATCAATACAGCCAGGGAATTGGAATGGCTACACACACGGCCAAAGGCTTTCCTTTCAGCGGAGAATGAGATAAAGTTGAGAAGCAACTGTCCAGCTCCATGTGCCTCTTGTCCCAGAAGTAAGGATAGCTCCCTCCTGATCCCTCTGACCCTGTGTACACACATGCATTCCTGCTGGGCACCTTGAAACGCCCTGGGCTTATCTTTGCCAAAAGGGTACTGAAAGGCAATTTATTTTCTTTTATTTTACATTTCGAGTTCCATCCAAATTAGTTAGCCTCTAGTGCAACAATGATTTCAAGAGTAGATTCCTTAACCCTTCTTACCCACTTAGCCCACACCCCCTCCCACAACACCTCCAGGGACCCTCTGTGTGTTCTCCATATTTAAGAGTCTCTTATGTTTCGGACCCCTCCCTCTTTGGAGATTATTTGTGTCTCCCTTCCTTTATGTTCTTCTGTTCTGTGTCTTAAAAGCCTCAGATGAGTGAAGTCGCTTGATAGTTATGTGTCTCTGACTGACTACTTTCGCGTACCATAAAACCCTCTAGTTCTTTCAATGTAGCTGCAAAAGGCAAGATGACATTCTTTATGACTGCTGAGCAACACTCCATTGTATATATCGACCAGACCTTCTTTATCCATTGATGCATCGATGGACATTTGGGCTCTTTCCATACTTTGGCTGTTGCTGACAGTGCTGTTATAAAAGTTGGGGCGCATGTGCCCTTTCGAAACAGCCTTCCTGTCTCCCTTGGATAAATACCTTGTAGTGCAATTGCTGGGTCGTAGGGAGGTTCCATTTTTAATTTTTTGAGTAATGTCCAGAGTGGCTGCCCCGCTTGCATTCCCACCAGCAATGCAAAGAGATCCTGTATCTCCACAGCCTCGCCAATCTCAGATGTTGCCTCCGTTGTCAATGTTGGTCTTTCTGGCAGGTATAAGGTGGTATCCCGTTGTGGTTTTGATGTGTAATTCCCTGATGATGAGTGATGTTGAGCATTTTTTTCATGTGTCGGGTGGCCATCTGGAAGTCTTCTTTGGAGCAGTGTCTCTTTATGTCTTTGGTTCATTTCTTCACTGGAGTGTTTGTTTTTGGCGTGTCGACTTTGATAAGTTGTTTCTAGATTTTGGATACGAACCCTTTATCTGATATGTCGTTGGCACATAGCTTCTCCCATTCTCTCGGTCGCCCTTTAGAATTGAGGACTGTTTCCTTCGCTGTGCAGAAGCGTGTTATTTTGATGAAGCCCCAATAGTGCATTTTCCCTTTTGCCTCCTGAAAGGCAATTTTTCAGCATATCCTGTGGCCCAGCATATTCTAGAGTGACAAGAACGGGGCCAGAATCCCTAGATAATCGTAGAGGAAATGGCTCTGGGACAGTGTTCCTGAATGTACAACATGGACAACTGCGCTTGGAAAAGAGCACCAGGGTGGGGGAGAATACACAGAAGGCCAAAGTTCTTTATGAACCAAAGAGTATGGCATATAGCAAAAAAAAAAAAAAAAAAAAAAAAAAGGAAGCAATTAGCAGAATCTCCTGGCAAGATGGTTGTCTAAGCAGTAAGAACACTGTGGGGGCTACAAGAAAGGAGACCTCCTACGTTGTTCCTTCAAAAGGAGATGGAAAGTTTCTGGCATTGGATTTTTCTTTTTTTTTTTTTTTCTTTTTTGCCCTCTCCTCTGAGACAGTCATGCTATACAGTTAGCAGCTTGTAGGTTGGTGCTGACCCTCAAGTGGTTGGAAACTGGCGCTGTTGTACTGGTGCTTGCATGGGCTCTTCCTGCATATTCTGCAGGGCCTGAAGGATTCTGCAAATGTGTGAATTGTCTACTCTTCAGAACGCGGGCATCTGTAGAAGATAGTGTTTCAATTCTGCTATTCCCATGTCAACTTGTCTTCAATATGTGTCTGTGTGTGGGAGGGGAAGGGGGGACAGGGGAGGTCAGTGGATCCTTCTGTGTAGCAGATACTGAATGCTTTCAGACAGCATTGGAGCAACATGGGAACTTTCCACCAATCCCTGGTTTTCCACTGAGTTATTGACAGGCCCATTGTGCCTAGTGGAAACCAGGATATAAATAGATGAACCACAAGGGATGGGCACATGGATGGCTCAGTCGGTTAAGTGGCTGAGTCGTGATTTCAGCTCAGGTCATGATTTCATCCTTGTGAGGCCATGCCCCGCATCAGGCTTTGTGCTCACAGAATGGAGCCTGCTTCGTGTCGGGTGTCTCCCTCTTTCTGTCCCTACCCCACACCTGCTAGCTCTCTCTCTCTCTCTCTGTCTCTCTCTCTCTCTCATTCCCACTGAAAAATGAAAAATATTTGAACTCAGGATTCAGAAAGGAAAGCAAACCAGTGACCGAATGGGAATGGACACATGTAATGCCAAAGTTCCTCCTGAACTACGAGAACGAGAGCAAGCAAAGAATAGAGTGACTAGTAGAATCTATATGAAGCTGGCTGTCCTCAGAATAGGAAGCACCTCTGCAGCGGGGAAGGGGGAACAAAACCCCTGTTTTTACCTGGAAGCCCAGTCCAGAGGAAATCTCCTTCTGGAATTCAAATGAGAACGGGATACAACTGAAAAAGTACCGTATGTCTCACAGTGTCCTTGTTGCAGAAGACTGGTTTTCTAACTCCTCTGGGCCTGCATACAGGCCAACATTCTGTGCTGGGGCCGTCCACTGGCGCTAGGTTTCCTGATGTTCGCATGGTTCTCAAACACACGAGATGAGAGGCCCCGTAGCCCAAAGTATCCCAGAGTCCAGGAACTTGACCCAAACCCTCACCTAAAATGAGAAAGAATTCGTCCTGAAATCTGGCCCCAAATGCCTACCAGCTGAAATGTACTTTGAGAAAAGACCAGAAATGGTCGTGGATACACAGAGGCCCAACGATCTTTCTTACCCAGTAGACAAGGAAAAAGCAAAGGATAAAGCGACGAGCATAACCTCAAATGTAAGACACTCCCACGAGTTGCACCCAGAGAAAAGTCCCCTGACTAAACCTGATGCCCCAACTGCAAGCAGTGTTTATCTACAAGGTTGGTAAGCCCGGAATTCTTCTGGCCATTGCCTTTCCTCCTGCCCTGTCCATCAAGTAGAGATGGACTCTACAGTATTCCTTCAGTGATTGAAAGTCTGCTTGTGGACCTTCAAGTGTTTGGAACCTGGTTCTGGTGCAGGTAGAGCATCTGTAATGTAGAGCCTTGGTCTCCCTTGGAGCCATTGCCACCAATTTGTTATTTTCCAAGCCTTGGGACACATTGTGGGATGCCTGGGCTTTCACTGCCTTCACCCAAGTCGAGCCAAAGGTTGGCGCTAAGCTCTCGCTCTGGTCCTGTGCTATGGGAGAGCAGAGAGTAACTTCCAGTGTAAGGAAGAATGTCCCTCTTGTCTCTCCCTGAGAGACACCTGAGTGCTTGGTGCTTGGCCAGCTCTGGGTAAGGGCAGTGAAGGGTGGACCTCCCTTCATTTCGACTCACAGATGGTTCCCATAGGCACAGTATGCTTCTGGACCTAGGCAGCACAGAAGGGGCTCTTTCAAGGTCCACTGCATCAGGTCCAGGTTCCAAACACGTGGCAAATATCTAGCAGCCTAACCCCTTGCCTCTGCATCAATGGTGCATCTCTTTCCTGATGGGAAAGACAGGACAAACCAGCAAAACCCTTTCTGCCTCTCTTTCTGAAGGAAGAAAACACACCTCCTGCAGAATTGCCTGCTCCGGTGTAGCCAGTGGAGGTTTCCTTTCACCACACCCTCACGGGTATCTTCCTGCCCACACAGTCAGCCTGCCAGGCGATAGCAGGAGGCCCTGAATTCTAACCCTACCCATTCACTTCTGTAATGAAAAGCTTTGGTCCTCGGGGTGTCAACTTGCATGTTATTGCTCTTGTGTTCAAAGTAGGGTCAGTGTGGGGGCCATTCTGAGCCAGAGCCTGAGAAATGTACTCTGAACTACATGTTTGCAGGATCCATGGGTCTGTGTGAGGTACACAGTCCAGGTCCAAAAATTGTTGTTGTGTTGCCAGTTAGTTCCTGAGCCAAATGGCCACGATCAGTGTCTGGTATCCCAGACGGTAGCCCGTCTGTCCCCGGGGCCTTGGTGCTTAGTCAGCTAGAGTCATGGCAGGGATGGGTAGCCAGCTGGTCACCCTCCCCTGGCTACCAGAGGTGCCTTCCTCCTGCTGAGTAGATGGCTCATGCATGTGCACTCTGCCTAAGCCCCTGGATGGTGCCCAAAGTGACGATGTAGTAAATGTTGGAGCCAGGCCAGGTTCTAACCAGTTGATCATCAGCCTGGGGCCCCAAACAGCCACAGCGGAATCACTGCTGCCACTGTCCTCTGAAGGAAATGGCAAGAAACAGACCCAGGTCCAGGGAATTCCCTCTCTTTCTAAAGGAGGAAGGCAGGCCCCTTGTTCACAGAGCTCCCGGGTATAGCCAGTAAAGGGCCCCTTCACCAAAGCCCACAGGTGTTGCTTATCCCTGAGACAGCCAGCTTGCTAGCCTTTTGCTGTAGTCACTGCATTACCACCACAGCCCTTTCTGATTCCTACTTAAGACCTCTGGCCCTCCGTGAATCTATTTTCACCACTTTGCTCTAGTTTCAAAGTAGTTCCTCGCTGGGTGCATTCCATCTTCCATGTTTTCAGAGGCTGGTCCCTGGTGTTCAGCTGGGTATCCTAGTCCCATTTTTGTGACCGTGTCTAGGTGAGGTCACAGGGTCCCTGGCAAGTTGCTGTCAAAACCATGCAGTCATTCAGGGGCCTAGGCCATTGGAAAGGCCCAGATTAGAACATTGGCAATTTTTCTGGTCCAGAGGATGGAAAGGGGGCTGGCCACCTACTGTGTGGAGGGAACACGAAGCTACACAGCCCCTTTCCAGATTGACCCCATTCCTATTGAAATATTGAAAAATGAGGCCCTGGTTATGGCCACTCCCTTCCCAAGGCTTTATGTCTAACTATGTCCCCGTGTAGATTTAGGAGCCATTGGAGCTGAGACTCACTAAACCCACACCCAGGGATTTGTTTTCACATCACCCTATGCGTGTTGGACAGGGTCCCCAAGCAAGGCAAGCCAGCCCCTGCTAATGGCTGTACTTGCCCTGACTCAGACTTGGGTTTACCTTCCTTCTGGGGCACAGAGGGGCCAGTGGGACCCAGGGGGCATAGGTGGTGGGTGCAGGTCCAAAGCACAAGGAGGTTCCTGTGACAGGTGCCAAGGCATGAACAGCCCTGTGCGTCAAGGCAGTGCCCGAGCAACCTCAGTGGTCCAGCAAAGCCATTCGGTGCTCATGGTGTGGCAACCTTGGCATTGGCCTGTGCATTGCTGTCCTCCTTCAGCATACTCCACAATAGCCACAGTGAGAGTTCTGGCTGCAAGGACTAGGTCCACAGCCGCCCTTGCAAGGGCTGTGGTAGAAGGCAGGGACTGGCACCTAGGGTGGAGCCGATTGGGGCAGCACCTGGTGTTTGCCTCCTTACCAGTTCACTTCTCCCAGCCCCTGTTTGGAGCACTAAAGGCCTCTCACATGTGTACCCTCACAGCAAATGGATAGTTATGGTGGGTTGTGTTGATGAAGGCCAGGATTCACCTCTAAGAAGGATGTACTGAGTCGCGGTGTTGGCCAGCGTGCCATATGCCTGCAAGAAATGCAGAGGTTGGTAACAGCACAACGTTGCCTCGTCTGTTCACATATCATTCAGGTTGCCCTGTTTTAAAAGGAATAGATCTTGTCCTGAGTATCATTCAGAGAGTGTAACAACTTCCCATTTTACGTTACTTCTTGCCTTATCCAGAGGCTGGAAAACGCGAGAGGCTCTAGTAGGGTAACGGAGATATAAGTTGTTTAGGGAGAATCAAGGCCAGTTGACCCATTACGATTAGGTGGAACTCTGGAGAATCCCAACACTCTACAGGAGAACGCGGAAAACATTTGTTCTGTAGCGGTTGTCTAACTAAGGGGACTTAGCTCATCATAATTCGAGGTGCCCCCAGAGCACTCTCGTCCTTTCTTCTCGAGGCTGCGCCAAGGATGGCCCATGGGTCCAGCAGGCACCTACTCATTTCAGGCATTCCTTACCCATGTTTGGGCCATTGAGCATGCAGCCAAACAAATGGATGCGGGTGCCCCATGGCAGAGCTGTCTCTACCCCTTTCCTACTTTCTCCATCGTCACTTACCTAGGGTCTACTTTTTCTTGAAAACATCATCAGTGTGTATGTGCCAAGGCACATGTGGGGAAAGTAAACTGGATAGTAAAATGACCGCACTTGGACAGCAAGTGAGCATGATTAGAATGCTCAGAATATGAGACTTTCTCCTTTCTAAACTCTATTGGTCGTGACCTGCACCCAATCATGATACCTGTGGTCCTGCGGGCCATCTGTGCCCCAGATGGAAGGTAAATCCAAGACGGTAAGTGCAAGTGCTGTCTCAAGGAGTGGTTGAGCTGCTTTGCTGGGCCCCACCTGCGACGTGCCCAGGCCGGTGTGAAAATGTATCCCTGGGCACGGGTCGAGTGAGTGACAGCTCTATGGCTCCTAAGTCAAAACAGGGAAATTGGTAAAGAAACATGGGAGGGCCACACGAGGACCCAGGTTCCACATGTCCGGATATTTCTCTGGGACACAGGCTCTGAATGGCACCCAGAGACAAGGGTCTTTGTATACCGAAAAAACGGGACTCATTGAAACCGAAATGTGAATGGCCAAAGTGATTCATTACTGAAGATACGGGGACGCAGGTGAGAATGAAGTGTCTAGAATGACAATTTCCTGGCAAGGTCCTGCGTAAGGAGGAAGAACACCTGAGGCGAGAGAAAAACTCAAACTCTAAAGGGAAAACCTCTGGAAAGTCCAGTCTGCAATGGGTCTGCCTGTGTCCTTCTGCAACAGAGGGACAGCTTCTGGCCTTGGCTGTTTTTCCTGCCGTTCCCATCAGGAGACAGAGGCAGCAGGGATTCAGGGGTACTGGGTCCTTGCTCCAGGCTGTCGCTCAAGTGTTTGCAACCGTTTCTATTATGCATTCGATGGTGACGGGCCACTGTCTGCACTGACCAGGTCCTGGAACATAGCTCGTATGCGTGGATTGTGTGTTCTTCAGAATCTGAGGCCAAGCAGTAAGTAGTCTCTGAGAGCAGGGCTATCTTTCCTGTGGGTTGTCAGAAAATAATTTCCCTTGGTGGGCACGGAAGCAGCGTGAGAACTCACCATGCATGCCTGGGAGCTCACTGTGTGACTGACAGCCTCACTGGCTCACACGGGCTGCAAACCAAGTCCTAGTTAGCACATAGCATTGGCATGGGAATGGCTCCAAGGACAACGAGAGTTTCCTTTCAGATGAGAATGGGAGAAGGCTGAGAGGGAAATGTGTGGCGCCATTTGCCCTTGTCCCAGACGTGAGGTCAACTGCCTTCCCACACCCTTTGGCCCTAACTACACACAAATATCCTCTGTTGGGTACCTTCCCCTGACCTACATCTCTTGTTGTCAATTTAGATCTGGAAGGCATGTTGCAAGGCTCCTAGCGCCCAACTTATTGTGCTGTCAAAAGAACACATCCAGAATCCCCAATTAAAATCAGAGGGAATTGCTCTGAACCATGGGCCCTGATGTGCCCTTGGAAGATTCTCATTTTAGAAAGGGTAAAAGGGGGCACGTGGATGACTCATTCCCCTAAACCTCAACTCTTGGCTTCTGCTCAGGTCATGGTCTCCCAGTTCTCGAGTTCGGGTCCCTAGTCGGGCTTCGTGCTGAGAGCTCAAAGCCTGGAGCCTTCTTCAGAGTCTTTTTTTTCTGTGTGTGTGTGTGTGTGTGTGTGTGTGTGTGTGTGTTTATTTTTTTATTTTTTAATATATGAATTTTACTGTCAAACTGGTTTCCATACAACACCCAGTGCTCATCCCAAAAGGTGCCCTCCTCAATACCCATCAACCACCCTGCCCTCCCTCCCACCCCCATCAACCCTCTGTTTGTTCTCAGTTTTTAACAGTCTCTTATGCTTTGGCTCTCTCCCACTCTAACCTCTT
This sequence comes from Neofelis nebulosa, assembly GCF_028018385.1. Lineage (NCBI taxonomy): Eukaryota > Metazoa > Chordata > Mammalia > Carnivora > Felidae > Neofelis > Neofelis nebulosa. The sequence goes on along the minus strand of NC_080797.1, from coordinate 54,020,332 downwards.
TTTTTTTCCTTCCCCTCCCCCATGGGTTTCTGTTACGTTTCTCAGGATCCAAATAAGAGTGAAAACATATGGTATCTGTCTTTCTCTGTATGGCTTATTTCACTTAGCATCACACTCTCCAGTTTCATCCACGTTGCTACAAAAGGCCATATTTCATTTTTTCTCATTGCCACGTAGTATTCCATTGTGTATATAAACCACAAGTTCTTTATCCATTCATCAGTTGATGGACATTTAGGCTCTTTCCAAAATTTGGCTATTGTTGAGAGTGCTGCTATAAACATTGGGGTACAAGTGCCCCTATGCATCAGTACTCCAGTATCCCTTGGATAAATTCCTAGCAGTGCTATTGCTGGGTCATAGGGTAGGTCTATTTTTAATTTTCTGAGAAACCTCCACACTGCTTTCCAATGCGCCTGCAACAATTTGCATTCCCACCAACAGTGCAAGAGGGTTCCCGTTTCTCCACATCCTCTCCAGCATCTATAGTCTCCTGATTTCTTCATTTTGGCCACTCTGACTGGCGTGAGGGGGTATCTGAGTGTGGTTTTGCTTTGTATTTCCCTGATAAGGAGCGACGTTGAACATCTTTGCATGTGCCTGTTGGCCATCCGGATGTCTTCTTTAGAGAAGTGTCTATTCATGTTTTCTGCCCATTCCTTCACTGGGTTATTTGTTTTTCGGGTGTGGAGTTTGATGAGCTCTTTATAGATTTTGGATACTAGCCCTTTTTCCGATGTGTCATTTGCAAATATCTTTTCCCATTCCTTTGGTTGCCTTGTAGTTTTGTTGGTTGTTTCCTTTGCTGTGCAGAAGCTTTTTATCTTCATAAGGTCCCAGTAATTCACTTTTGCTTTTAATTCCCTTACCTTTGGGGTTGTGCCGAGTAAGAGATTGCTACGGCTGAGGTCAGAGAGGTCTTTTCCTGCTTTCTCCTCTAAGGTTTTGATGGTTTCCTGTCTCACATTCAGGTTCTTTATCCATTTTGAGTTTATTTTTGTGAATGGTGTGAGAAAGTGGTCTAGTTTCAACCTTCTGCATGTTGCTGTCCAGTTCTCCCAGCACCATTTGTTAAAGAGACTGTCTTTTTTCCATTGGATGTTCTTTCCTGCTTTGTTAAAGATGAGTTGGCCATACGTTTGTGGGTCTAGTTCTGGGGTTTCTATTCTATTTCATTGGTCTATGAGTCTGTGTTTATGCCAATGCCATGCTGTCTTGATGATTTCAGCTTTGTAGTAGAGGCTAAAGTCTGGGATTGGGATGCCTCCTGCTTTGGTCTTCTTCTTCAAAATTACTTTGGCTCTTTGGGGCCTTTTGTGGTTCCATATGAATTTTAGGATTTCTTGTTCTAGTTTCGAGAAGAATGCTGGTGCAATTTTGATTGGGATTGCATTGAATGTATAGATCGCTTTGGGTAGTATTGACATTTTGACAATATTTATTCTTCCAATCCATGAGCAGGGAATGTCTTTCCATTTCTTTCTATCTTCTTCAATTACCTGCATAAGCTTTCTATAGTTTTCAGCATACAGATCTTTTACATCTTTGGTTAGATTTATCCCTAGGTATTTTATGCTTCTTGGTGCAATTGTGAATGGGATCAGTTTCTTTATTTGTCTTTCTGTTGCTTCATTGTTAGTGTATAAGAATGCAACTGATTTCTGTACAGTGATTTTGTATCCTGCAACTTTGCTGAATTCATGTATCAGTTCTAGCAGACTTTTGGTGGAGTCTATCGGATTTTCCATGTATAATATCATGTCATCTGCAAAAAGCGAAAGCTTGACTTCATCTTTGCCAATTTTGATGGCTTTGATTTCCTTTTGTTGTCTGATTGCTGATGCTAGAACTTCCAGCACTATGTTAAACAACAGCGGTGAGAGTGAGCATCTCTGTCGTGTTCCTGATCTCAGGGAAAAAGCTCTCAGTTTTTCCCCGTTGAGGATGATGTTAGCTGTGGGCTTTTCATAAATGGCTTTTATGATCTTTAAGTATGTTCCTTCTATCCCGACTTTCTCCAGGGTTTTTATTAAGAAAGGGTGCTGGATTTTCTCAAAGGCCTTTTCTGCTTCGATTGACAGGATCATATGGTTCTTCTCTTTTTTTTTTTTGTTAATGTGATGTATCACGTTGATCGATTTGCGAATGTTGAACCAGCCCTGCATGCCAGGAATGAATCCCACTTGATCATAGTGAATAATTCTTTTTATATGCTGTTGAATTCGATTTGCTAGTATCTTATTGAGAATTTTTCCATCCATATTCATCAGAGATATTGGTCTGTAGTTCTCTTTTTTTACTCGGTCTCTGTCTGGTTTAGGAATCAAAGTAATACTGGCTTCATAGAATGAGTCTGGAAGTTTTCCTTCCCTTTCTATTTCTTGGAATAGCTTGAGAAGGATAGGTATTATCTCTGCTTTAAACGTCTGGTAGAACTCCCCTGGGAAGCCATCTGGTCCTGGACTCTTATCTGTTGGGAGATTTGTGATAACCGGTTCAATTTCTTCGCTGGTTATGGGTCTGTTCAAGCTGTCTATTTCCTCCTGATTGAGTTTTGGAAGAGTGTGGGTGTTTAGGAATTTGTCCATTTCTTCCAGGTTGTCCAATTTGTTGGCATATAATTTTTCATAGTATTCCCTGATAATTGTTTGTATCTCTGAGGGATTGGTTGTAATAATTCCATTTTCATTCATGATGTTATCTATTTGGGTCATCTCCCTTTTCTTTTTGAGAAGCCTGGCTAGAGGTTTGTCAATTTTGTTTATTTTTTCAAAAAAACCAACTCTTGGTTTCGTTGATCTGCTCTACAGGTTTTTTAGATTCTATATTGTTTATTTCTGCTCTGATCTTTATGATTTCTATTCTTCTGCTGGGTTTAGGCTGCCTTTGCTGTTCTGCTTCTATTTCCTTTCGGTGTGCTGTTAGATTTTGTATTTGGGAGTTTTCTTGTTTCTTGAGATAGGCCTGGATTGCAATGTATTTTCCTCTCAGGACTGCCTTCGCTGCATCCCAAAGCGTTTGGATAGTTGTATTTTCATTTTCGTTTGTTTCCATATATTTTTTAATTTCTTCTCTAATTGCCTGGTTGACCCACTCCTTCGTCAGTAGGGTGTTCTTTCCGCTGCCGGAGGTTTGGCTCGGCAGAAGCACAGAGTTGGGTGTTTGCGCTGAGGGAGCAAGTTCCCTGGCAAGAACTGGTTTCCCTTTGGGATTCTGGCTGGGGGATGGGTGGGTGTGATGGCACTGGTGAGCGCCTTTTTTCCCCGCCAAGCTGAGCTCTGCCGTCCCTGGGCTCAGCAGCTCTCCCTCCCTTTGTCCTCCAGCCTTCCCGCTTTCTGAGCAGAGGTGTTAACTTATGACCTCCCAAATGCTAAGTCGTGCTTGCTGTCGGAACACAGTCCTTCTGGCCCCTCCGCTTATCCCAGCCAGACTCGGGGACTCTGCTTGGCCGGCGAGCCGCCGCTCCACCCCGGCTCCCTCCCGCCAGGCCTTGGAGCACGCACCGCCTGGCCACCCTTCCTACACTCTTCCGTGGGCATCTCGTCTGGTCTTGGCTCCGGAGACTCTGTTCTGCTAATCCTCTGGCGGTTTTCTGGGTTCTTAAGGCAGGTGTAGGTGGAATATAAGTGATCAGCAGGATGAGTGGTGAGCCCAGCGTCCTCCTACGCCGCCATCTTCCGGAACTCCTGCTTCAGAGTCTTTGTCTCTCTCTCAGCCCTTTTCTGCTTGCAATGTCCCTCTCTCTTTCTCTCACTCACTCTCTCAAAAGTGAAATAAATGTTTTAAACTGTTAAAAGATATGGGGCTACGGGGGCTCTTGGGTGACTCCCTGGTTCAACATTGCTTCATTGCTAAAGTCATGATCTTATGGTTTGCAAGCCCTCCCCCACCTCAGTTCTCTCCTGTGAGCAGGGAGACACCTTGGGATCATCTGTCCCACTCTACCCATCACTGCCTGCTCTCTCTGTCTCTGTCTGCCTCTCCTCTCTCTTCCTCTCTGTCTCTACCTCTGTCTGAAAAGTAATAACAACACACAAAAGAGAGGACAATGGTGGAATAGTTACATAGAGACACAGTGTTCCTATGAGAGATACAAATGGGATAATTTTGTGGATGAAATGTCTCCTACAATCTCCTGGCAAGCTGACTGTGTCAGGAATGAGAAACACCTATGGGCAAGGGCAAAGGGAAACGTCCAGTGTTTGCAGTAGGAATCTTCATGGCAAGATACCTTATTCTTAATCGGGAAAGAGAAGAAAAGCTTCGGGAGTTCACTCTTTTCCTTTTGATCAAAGGAGAGAGGCAGCAGTGTTACCAGGGGCGTGGTGTTGTGTTCAAGTGTTTTGAACTGGCCTGTGGTGCAGTAGTTCTTGAATGGTGTCGTTCAGTGCTAACAAGGTCCTCGCGACTGGTGCCCTCTGGGGAGCCAACTGGTCTTCAGAGTGAAAGCATCCTTAACATGCAGGGAGGGAGACACGTTGGCTAACCAACATTTCTTTTCTCAGCCAGCCAGACACCAAGTACTCCCAGGAAGGCAATCTTTCCTGGGGGATATCAGAAACGGATTGCTCTTGGTTTAGCCCAGACAAGAGTCAGAGCTCATTAGGAATGCCTGGGCACTCCCTATGTGGGGGATGGCCTCCTTGGCCTTGCCTGGGACCCAAGACGTAATTATCAATACAGCCAGGGAATTGGAATGGCTACACACACGGCCAAAGACTTTCATTTCAGCGGAGAATGAGATAAAGTTGAGAAGCAAGTGTCCAGCTCCATGTGCCTCTTGTCCCAGAAGTAAGGATAGCTCCCTCCTGATCCCTCTGACCCTGGGTACACACATACATTCCTGCTGGGCACCTTGAAACGCCATGGGCTTATCTTTGCCAACAGGGTACTGAAAGGCAATTTATTTTATTTTATTTTATTTTATTTTATTTTATTTTATTTTATTTTACGTTTTGAGTTCCATCCAAATTAGTTAGCCTCTAGTGCAACAATGATTTCAAGAGTAGATTCCTTAACACTTCTTACCCAGTTAGCCCACACCCCCTCCCACAACACCTCCAGGGACCCTCTGTGTGTTCTCCATATTTAAGAGTCTCTTATGTTTTGGCCCCCTCCCTCTTTGTACATTATTTGTGCCTCCCTTCCTTTATCTTCATCTGTTCTGTGTCTTAAAGGCCTCAGATGAGTGAAGTCGCTTGATAGTTGTGTTTCACTGACTGACTACTTTCGCGTACCATAAAACCTTCTAGTTCTATCAATGTAGCTGCACAAGGCAAGATGACATTCTTTGTGACTGATGAGCAACACTCCATTGTATATATCGACCACACCTTCTTTATCCATTCATCCATCGATGGACATTTGGGCTCTTTCCATACTGTGGCTGTTGCTGACAGTGCTGTTAGAAAAGTTGGGGCGCATGTGCCCTTTCGAAACAGCCTTCCTGTTTCCCTTGGATAAATACCTAGTAGTGCAATTGCTGGGTCGTAGGGAGGTTCCATTTTTAATTTTTGAGTAATGTCCAGGGTGGCTGCCCCGCTTGCATTCCCACCAGCAATGCAAAGAGATCCTTTTTCTCCACAGCCTGGCCAACCTCAGATGTTGCCTCCGTTGTCAATGTTGGTCTTTCTGGCAGTTATAAGGTGGTATCCCGTTGTGGTTTTGATGTGTAATTCCCTGATGATGAGTGATGTTGAGCATTTTTTTCATGTGTCGGTTGGCCATCTGCAAGTCTTCTTTGGAGCAGTGTCTCTTCATGTCTTTGGCTCATTTCTTCACTGGAGTGTTTTTTTTTGGGGTGTCGACTTTGATAAGTTCTTTCTAGATTTTGGATACGAACCCTTTATCTGATATGTCGTTGGCACATAGCTTCTCCCATTCTCTCGGTCGCCCTTTACTATTGAGGACTGTTTCCTTCGCTGTGCAGAAGCGTGTTATTTTGATGAAGCCCCGATAGTGCATTTTCACTTTTGCCTCCTGAAAGGCAATTTTTCAGCATATCCTGTGGCCCAGCATATCCCAGAGTGACAAGAACGGGGCCAGAATCCCTAGATAAACGTAGCGGAAATGGCTCTGGGACAGTGTGCCTGAATGGACAACAGGGACAACTGCGCTTGGAAAAGAGCACCAGGGTGGGGGAGAATACACAGAAGGCCAAAGTTCTTTATGAACCAAAGAGAATGGCATATAACAAAAAATAAATGACGCGACTAGCAGAATCTCCTGGCAAGATGGTTGTCTCAGCAGTAAGAACACTGTGGGGGCTACAACAAAGGAGACCTCCTGCGTTGTTCCTTCCAAAAGAGATGGAAAGTTTCTGGCATTGGATTTTTCTTTTTTTTTTTTTCTTTTTTGCCCTCTCCTCTGAGACAGTCATTCTATACAGTTAGCAGCTTGTAGGTTGTGGCTGACCCTCAAGTGTTTGGAAAGTGCCTCTGTTGTACTGGTGCTTGCATGGACTCTTCCTGCACATTCTGCAGGGCCTGAAGGATTCTGCAAATGGGTGAACTGTCTACTCTTCAGAACGCGGGCATCTGCAGAAGAGAGTGTTACAATTCTGCTATTCCCATGCCAACTTGTCTTCAATATGTGTCTGTGCGAGGGGGGATGTGTAGGTGGGACAGGGGAGATCAGTGGATCCTTTTGTGTAGCAGATACTGAATGCTTTCAGACAGCATTGGAGCAACATGTGAACTTTCCACCAATCCCTGGTTTTCCACTGAGTTATTGACAGGGCAATTGTGCCGAGTGGAACCAGCATATAAATAGATGAACCACAAGGGATGGGCACATGGATGGCTCAGTCGGTTAAGTGGTTGAGTCGTGATTTCAGCTCAAGTCATGATTTCATCCTTGTGAGGCCATGCCCCGCATCAGGCTTTGTGCTCACAACATGGAGCCCGCTTCGGGTCGGGTGTCTCCCTCTTTCTGTCCCTACCCCACCCCTGCTAGCACTCTCTCTCCCTCTGTCTCTCTCTCTGTGTCTCTCTCTCTCTCATTCCCACTCAAAAATGAAAAATGTTTGAAATCAGGATTCACAAAGGAAAGCAAACCAGTGACAGAATGGGAATGGACACATGGAAGGCCAAAGTTCCTCCTGAACTAGGAGAACGAGAGCAAGCAAAGAGTAGAGTGACTAGTAGAATTTATGTGAAGCTGGCTGTCCTCAGAATAGGAAGCACCTCTGCAGTGGGGAAGGGGGAATACAACCCCTGTTTTTACCTGGAAGCCCAGTCCAGAGGAAATCTCCTTCTGGAATTCAAATGAGAACGGGATACAACTGAAAAAGTACCGTATGGCTCACAGTTTCCTTGTTGCAGAAGTAAGACTGGTTTTCTAACTCCTCTGGGCCCGCATACAGGCCTACATTCTGTGCTGGGCCCCTCCACTAGGCTAGGTTTCCTGATGTTCGCATGGTTCTCAAACACACGAGATGAGAGGCCCCGTAGTCCAAACTATCCCAGAGTCCAGAGAACTGACCCAAACCCTCACCTAAAATGAAAAAGAATTGGTCCTAATATGTGGACCCAAATGCCTACCAGCTGAAATGTACTTTGAGAAAAGACCAGAAATGGTCGTGGATACACAGAGGCCCAACGATCTTTCTTACCCAGTAGACAAGGAAAAAGCAAAGGATAAAGCGACGAGCATAACCTCAAATATAAGCCACTCCAACGAGTTGCACCTACAGAAATGTCCCTTGACTAAACCTGATGCCCCAACTGCAAGCAGTGTTTATCTAGAAGGTTGGTATGCCCGGAATTCTTCTGGCCATTGCCTTTCCTCCTGTCCTGTCCATCAAGTATAGATGGACTCTACAGTATTCCTTCAGTGATTGAAGGTGGGCTTGTGGACCTTCAAGTGTTTGGATCCTGGCTCTGGTGCAGGTAGAGCATCTGTAATGTAGAGCCTTGGTCTCCCTTGGAGCCATTGCCACCAATTTGTTATTTTCCAAGCCTTGCGACACATTGCGGGATGCCTGGGCTTTCACTCCCTTCACCTAAGCCGAGCCCAAAGGTTGGCACTAAGCTCTCGCGCTGGTCCTGTGCTATGGGTGAGCAAACAGTAACTTCCAGTGTAAGGAAGGATTTCCCTCTTGTCTCTCCCTGAGTGCTTGGTGCTTGGCCAGCTCTGGGAAAGGGCAGTGAAGGGTGGACCTCCCTTCATTTGGACTCACAGATGGTTCCCCTGGGAGACTATGCTTCTGGACATGGGCAGCACAGAAGGGACTCCTTCAAGGACCACTTCATCAGGTCCAGGTTGCAAACACGTGCGAAACATCTAGCAGCAGAACCCCTTGCCTCTGCATCAATGGTGCAACTCTTTCCTGATGGGACGGACGGGACAAACGAGCAAATCCTTTTCTGCCTCTCTTTCTGAAGGAAGAAAACACATCTCCTGCAGAATTGCATGCTAAGGTGTAGCCAATGGAGGGTTCCGTTTACCGCACCCTCACGGGTTTCTTCCTGCCCACACAGTCAGCCTGCCAGGTGATAGCAGGAGGCCCTAAATTCTAACACAACCCATTCATTTCTGTAATGATAAGCTTTGGTCCTCTGGGTGTCAACTTGCATGTTATTGCTCTTGGGTTCAAACTAGGATTTGTCTCAGGGCCATTCTCAGCCAGAGCCTAAGAAATGTACTCTGAACTACATGTTTGCAGGATCCATGGGTCTGAATCAGGTACACAGTCCAGGTCCAAAAATTGGTGTGGGGTTGCCAGTGAGTTCTTGAGCCAACTGACCGCGATCACTGTCTGGCATCCCAGAAGGTAGCCCGTCTGTCCCCAGGGCCATGGTGCTTAGTCAGCTAGAGTCATGGCAGGGAAGGGTAGCCAGCTGGTCACCCTCTCCTGGCTACCAGAGGTGCCTTCCTCTTGCTGAGTAGAAGGCTCATGCATGTGCACTCTGCCTAAGCCACTGGATGGTGCCCAAAGGGACGTTGTAGTAAATATTGGAGCCAGGCCAGGTTCTAACCTGTTGATCATCAGCCTGGGGCCCAAAACAGCCACAGCTTTATCACTGCAGCCACTTTCCTCTGAAGGAAAGGGCAAGAAACAGACCCAGGTCCAGGGAATTCCCTCTCTTTCTAAAGGAGGAAGGCAGGCCCCTTTTTCACAGAGCTCCCGGGGATAACCAGTAAAGGGCCCCTTCACCAAAGCCCACAGGTGTTGCTTACCCTGAGACAGCCAGCTTGCCAGCCTTTTGCTGCAGTCACTGCATTACCACCACAGCCCTTTCTGATTCCTACTTAAGACCTCTGGCCCTCCGTGAATCTATTTTCACCACTTTGCTCTAGTTTCAAAGTAGTTCCTCGCTGGGTGCATTCCTCCTTCCATGTTTTCAGAGGCTGGTCCCTGGTATTCAGCTGGGTATCCTAGTCCCATTTTTGTGACCGTGTCTAGGTGAGGTCACAGGGTCCCTGGCAAGTTGCTGTCAAAACCATGCAGTCATTCAGGGGCCTAGGCCATTGGAAAGGCCCAGATTAGAACATTGGCAATTTTTCTGGTCCAGAGGATTGAAAGGGGGCTCTCCACCTACTGTGTGGAGGGAACACGAAGCTACACAGCCCCTTTCCAGATTGACCCCATTCCTATTGAAATATTGAAAAATGAGGCCCTGGTTATGGCCACTCCCTTCCCAAGGCTCTGTGTTTAACTATGTCCCCGTGTAGATTTAGGAGCCATTGGAGCTGTGACTCACCAAACCCACACCCATATATTGATTTTCACAACACCCTATGCGTGTTGGACATGGTCCCCAAGCAAGGCAAGCCAGCCCCTGCTAATGGCTGTACTTGCACTGACTCAGACTTGGGTTTACCTTCCTTCTGAGACACAGAGGGGCCAGTGGGACCCAGGGGGCATAGGTGGTGGGTGCAGGTCCCCAGCACAAGGAGGTTCCTGGGACAGGTGCCAAGGCATGAACAGCCCTGTGCGTCAAGGCAGTGCCCGAGCAACCTCAGTGGTCCAGCAAAGCCATTCGGTGCTCATGGTGTGGCAACCTTGGCATTGGCCTGTGCATTGCTGTCCTCCTTCAGCATACTCCACAATAGCCACAGTGAGAGTTCTGGCTGCAAGGACTAGGTCCACAGCCGCCCTTGCAAGGACTGTGGTAGAAGGCAGGGACTGGCACCTAGGCTGGAGCCCATTGGGGCAGCACCTGGTGTTTGCCTCCTTACCAGTTCACTTCTCTCAGCCCCTGTTTGGAGCACTAAAGGCCTCTCACATGTGTACCCTCACAGCAAATGTATAGTTATGGTGGGTTGTGTTGATGAAAGCCAGGATTCACCTATAAGAAGGATGTACTGAGTCGCGGTGTTGGCCAGCGTGCAATATGCCTGCAAGAAATGCAGAGGTTGGTAACAGCACAGCGTTGCCTCGTCTGTTCACATATCATTCAGGTTGCCCTGTTTTAAAATGAATAGATCTTGCCCTGAGTATCATTCAGAGAGTGTAACAACTTCCCATTTTACGTTACTTCTTGCCTTTTCCAGAGGCTGGAAAACGCGAGAGGCTATGGTAGGGTGACGGAGATATAAGTCGTTGAGGGAGAGTCAAGGCCAGTTGACCCATTATGATTAGATGGAACTCTGGAGAAACCCAACACTCTACAGGAGAACGCTGAAAGCATTTGTTCTGTAGCTGTTGTCTAACTAAGGGGACTTAGCTCATCATAATTCGTGGTGCCCCCAGAGCACCCTCGTCCTTTCTTCTGGAGGCTGCGCCAAGGATGGCCCATGGGTCCAGCAGGCACCTACTCATTTCAGGCATTCCTTGTCCATGTTTGGGCCATTGAGCATGCAGCCAAGCAAATGGATGCGGCTGCCCTATGGCAGAGCTGTCTCTACCCCTTTGCTTCTTTCTCCCTAGCCACTTCCGTAGGGTCTACTTTTTCTTGAAATCATCATCAGTGTGTATGTGCCAAGGCACATGTGTGGAAAGTAAACTCGATAAGAAATGACCGCACATGGACAGCAAGTGAGCATGATTAGAATGCTCAGAATATTAGACTTTCTCCTTTCTAAACTCTATTGGTCGTGACCTGCACCCAATCATGATACCTGTGGTCCTGCGGGCCATCTGTGCCCCAGATGGAAGGTAAATCCAAGACGGGTAAGTGCAAGTGCTGTCTCTAGGAGTGGTTGAGCTGCTTTGCTGGGCGCCACCAGCGACGTGCCCAGGCCGTTGTGAAAATGTATCCCTGCGCACGGGTCGAGTGAGTGACAGCTCTATGGCTCCTAAGTCATAACAGGGATATTGGTAGATAAAGAAATATGGGAGGGCCACAGGAGGACCCAGGTTCCACATGTCCGGATATTTCTCTGGGACACAGGCTCTGAATGACACCCAGAGACAAGGGTCTTTGTATACCGAAAAAAGGGTATTCATGGAAACGGAAATGCGAATGGCCAAAGTGATTCATTACTGAAGAGACAGGGACACAGGTGAGAATGAAGTGTCTAGAATGATAATTTCCTGGCAAGGTGCTGCGTAAGGAGGAAGAACACCTGAGGCGAGAGAAAAAATAAAACTCTAAAGGGAAAACCTCTGGAAAGTCCAGTCTGCAATGGGTCTGCCTATGTCCTTCTGCAACGCATGAACAGCTTCTGGACCTGGCTGTTTTTCCTGCCATTGCCATCAGGAGACAGAGTCAGCAGGGATTCAGGGGTAGTGGGGCCATGCTCCAGGCTGTCGCTCAAGTGTTTGCAACCGTTTCTGTTATGCATTCGATGTTGAAGGACCACTGTCTGCACTGACCAGGTCCTGGAACATAGCTCGTATGCGTGGATAGTGTGCTCTTCACAATCTGAGGCCAAGTAGTAAGTGCTCTCTGAGAAAAGGGCTATCTTTCCTGTGGGTTGTCAGAAAATAATTTCCCTTGGTGGGCACGGAAGCAGCGTGAGAACTCACTATGCATGCCTGGGAGCTCACTGTGTGACTGACAGCCTCACTGGCTCACCCGGGCTGCAAACCAAGTCCTAGTTAGCACATAGCATTCGCATGGGAATGGCTCTAAGGACATCGAAAGTTTCCTTTCAGATGAGAATGGGAGAAGGCTGAGAGGGAAATGTGTGGCGCCATTTGCCCTTGTCCCAGACGTGAGGTCAACTGCCTTCCCACACCCTTTGGCCCTAACTACACACAAATATCCTCTGTTGGGTACCTTCCCCTGACCTACATCTCATGTTGTCAATTTAGATCTGGAAGGCATGTTGCAAGGCTCCTAGGGCCCAACTTATTGTGCTGTCACAAGAACTCATCCAGAATCCCCAATTAAAATCAGAGGGAATTGCTCTGAACCATGGGCACTGATGTGCCCATGGAAGATTCTCATTTTAGCAAGGGCAAAAGGGGGCACGTGGATGACTCATTACCCTAAACCTCAACTCTTGGCTTTTGCTCAGGTCATGGTCTCCCAGTTCTCGAGTTCGGGTCCCTAGTGGGGCTCCGTGCTGAGAGCTCGAAGCCTGGAGCCTGCTTCAGAGTCTTTGTCTCTCTCTCACCCCTTTTCTGCTTGCAATATCCCTTTCTCTCTCTTTCTCTCACTCACTCTCTCAAAAGTGAAATAAATGTTGTAAACTGTTAAAAGACATGGGGCTACGGGGGTCTTGGGTGACTCATTGGTTCAACATAGCTTCATTGCTAAAGTCATGATCTTATGGTTTGCAAGCCCTCCCCCACCTCAGTTCTCTCCTGTGAGCAGGGAGACATCTTGGGATCATCTGTCCCACTCTACCCCTCACTGCCTGCTCCTGAACTACGGGAACGAGAGCAAGCAAAAATCGAGTGACTAGTAGAATCTATGTGAAGCTGGCTGTCGTCAGAATAGGAAGCACCTCTGCAGTGGGGAAGAGGGAATAAAACCCCTGTTTTACCTGGAAGCCCAGTGCAGAGGAAATCTCCTTCTGTTTTTCAAATGAGAACGGGATACAACTGAAAAATTCCCGTATGGCTCATAGTTTCCTTGTTGCAGAAGTAAGACTGGTTTTCTAACTCCTCTGGGCCCGCATACAGGCCAACATTCTGTGCTGGGCCCCTCCAGTGCGCTATGTTTCCTGATGTTCGCATGGTTCTCAAACAGAGGAGATGAGAGGCCCCGTAGCCCAACGTATCCCAGAGTCCAGAGAACTTGACCCAAACCCTCACCTAAAATGAGAAAGAATTGGTCCTAAAATCTGGCCCCACATGCCTACCAGCTGAAATGTACTTTGAGAAAAGACCAGAAATGGACGTGGATACACAGAGGCCCAACGATCTTTCTTACCCAGTAGACAAGGAAAAAGCAAAGGATAAAGCATCGAGCATAACCTCAAATGTAAGACACTCCAACGAGTTGCACCCAGAGAAAAGTCCCCTGACTAAACCTGATGCCCCAACTGCAAGCAGTGTTTATCTAGAATGTTGGAAAGCCCGGAATTCTTCTGGCCATTGCCTTTCCTCCTGCCCTGTCCATCAAGTAGAGATAGACTATACAGTATTCCTTCAGTGATTGAAGGTCTGCTTGTGGACCTTCAAGTGTTTGGAACCTGGCTCTGGTGCAGGTAGAGCATCTGTAATGTAGAGCCTTGGTCTCCCTTGGAGCCATTGCCACCAATTTGTTATTTTCCAAGCCTTGCGACACATTGCGGGATGCCTGGGCTTTCACTCCCTTCACCCAAGCCGAGCCCAAAGGTTGGCGCTAAGCTCTCGCTCTGGTCCTGTGGTATGGGAGAGCAAACAGTAACTTCCAGTGTAAGGAAGGATGTCCCTCCTGTCTCTCCCTGAGTGCTTGGTGCTTGGCCTGCTGTGGGTAAGGGCAGTGAAGGGTGGAGCTCCCTTCATTTGGACTCACAGATGGTTCCCCTAAGCACACTATGCTTCTGGACCTGGGCAGCACAGAAGGGGCTCCTTCAAGGACCACTGCATCAGATCCAGGTTCCAAACACGTGCCAAACATCTAGCAGCAGAACCCCTTGCCGCTGCATCAATGGTGCATCTCTTTCCTGATGGGAAGGGCAGGACAAACCAGCAAATCCCTTTCTGCCTCTCTTTCTGAAGGAAGAAAACACACCTCCTGCAGAACTGCATGCTCAGGTGTAGCCAGTGGAGGTTTCCTTTTACCACACCCTCACGGGTTTCTTCCTGCCCACACAGTCAGCCTGCCAGGCGATAGCAGGAGGCCCTGAATTCTAACCCTACCCATTCACTTCTGTAATGAAAAGCTTTGGTCCTCGTGGTGTCAACTTCCATGTTATTGCTCTTGTGTTCAAACTATTATCTGTCTGGGGGCCATTCTGAGCCAGAGCCTGAGAAATGTACTCTGAACTACATGTTTGCAGGATCCATGGGTCTGTGTCAGGTACACAGTCCAGGTCCAAAAATTGGTGTGGGGTTGCCAGTGAGTTCCTGAGCCAACTGACCACGATCAGTGTCTGGTATCCCAGACGGTAGGCCGTCTGTCCCTGGGGGCTTGGTGCTTAGTCAGCTAGAGTCATGGCAGGGATGGTTAGCCAGCTGGTCACCCTCCCCTGGCTACCAGAGGTGCCTTCCTCCTGCTGAGTAGATGGCTCATGCGTGTGCACTCTGCCTAAGCCACTGGATGGTGCCCAAAGGGACGTTGTAGAAAATGTTGGAGCGAGGCCAGGTTCTAACCAGTTGATCATCAACCTGGGTCCCCAAACAGCTAGAGCGGAATCACTGCTGCCACTGTCCTCTGAAGGAAAGGGCAAGAAACAGACCCAGGGCCAGGGAATTCCCTCTCTACTGAAAGGCAATTTATTTTCTTTTATTTTATTTTACGTTTTGAGTTCCATCCAAATTAGTTAGCCTCTAGTGCAACAATGATTTCAAGAGTAGATTCCTTAACACTTCTTACCCAGTTAGCCCACACCCCCTCCCACAACACCTCCAGGGACCCTCTGTTAGCCCAATTAGCCCACACCCCCTCCCACAACACCTCTAGGGACCCAACTAGAAAAGTTGGGGCGCATGTGCCCTTCCGAAAATCCTTCCTGTCTCCCTTGGATAAATACCTAGTAGTGTAATTGCTGGGTCGTAGGGAGGTTCCATTTTTAATTTTTTGAGTAATGTCCAGAGTGGCTGACCAGCTTGCATTCCGACCAGCAATGCAAAGAGATCCTGTTTCTCCACAGCCTCGCCAACCTCAGATGTTGCCACCGTTGTCAATGTTGGTCTTTCTGGAAGACCATCTGGAAGTCTTCTTTGGAGCAGTGTCTCTTCATGTCTTTGGCTCATTTCTTCACTGGAGTGTTTGTTTTTGGGGTGTCGACTTTGATATGTTCTTTCTAGATTTTGGATACGAACCCTTTATGTGATATGTCGTTGGCACATAGCTTCTCCCATTCTCTCGGTCGCCCTTTAGTATTGAGGACTGTTTCCTTCGCTGTGCAGAAGCGTGTTATTTTGATGAGGCCCCCATAGTGCATTTTCCCTTTTGCCTCCTGGAAGGCAATTTTTCAGCATATCCTGTGGCCCAGCATATCCCAGAGTGACAAGAACGGGGCCAGAATCCCTAGATAAACGTAGAGGAAATGGCTCTGGGACAGTGTGCCTGAATGGACAACAGGGACACTGAGCTTGGAATAGAGAACCAGGGTGGGGGAGAATACACAGAAAGCCAAAGTTCTTTATGAAGCAAAGAGAATGGCATATACCAAAAAAAAAAAAATGAAGCCACTAGCAGAATCTCCTGGCAAGATGGTTGTCTCAGCAGTAAGAACACTGTGGGGGCTACAACAAAGGAGACATCCTGTGTTGTTCCTTCAAAAGGAGATGGAAAGTTTCTGGCATTGCATTTTTCTATTTTTTTTTCTTTTTTGCCCTCTCCTCTGAGACAGGCATGCTATACAGTTAGCAGCTTGTAGGTTGTGGCTGACCCTCAAGTGGTTGGAAAGTGCCTCTGTTGTACTGGTGCTTGCATGGGCTCTTCCTGCACATTCTGCAGGGCCTGAAGGATTCTGCAATTGGGTGAACTGTCTACACTTCAGAACGCGGGCATCTGTAGAAGATAGTGTTTCAATTCTGCTATTTCCATGCCAACTGGTCTTCAATATGTGTCTGTGCGGGGGGTGGTGGGTAGGGGGGACAGGGGAGGTCAGTGGATCGTTCCGTGTAGCAGATACTGAATGCTTTCAGACAGCATTGGAGCAACATGGGAAATTTCCACCAATCCCTGGTTTTCCACTGAGTTATTGACAGGCCCATTGTGCCTAGTGGAAACCAGGATATAAATAGATGAACCACAAGGGATGGGCACATGGATGGCTCAGTCGGTTAAGTGGTTGAGTCGTGATTTCAGCTCAGGTCATGATTTCATCCTTGTGAGGCCATGCCCCGTATCAGGCTTTGTGCTCACAGCATGGAGCCCGCTTCGGGTCGGGTGTCTCCCTCTTTCTGTCCCTACCCCACACCTGCTAGCTCTCTCTCTCTGTCTGTCTCGCTCTCTCTCTCCTTCCCTCTCAAAAATGAAAAATGTTTGAAATCAGGATTCACAAAGGAAAGGAAACCAGTGACAGAATGGGAATGGACACATGGAAGGCCAAAGTTCCTCCTGAACTACGAGAACGAGAGCAGGCAAAGAATAGAGTGACTAGTCGAATCTATGAGAAGCTGGCTGTCCTCAGAATAGGAAGCACCTCTGCAGTGGGGAAGGGGGAATAAATCCCCTGTTTTTACCTGGAAGCCCAGTGCAGAGGAAATCTCCTTCTGGAATCTAAATGAGAACGGGATACAACTGAAAAAGTACCGTATGGCTCACAGTTTCCTTGTTGCAGAAGTAAGACGGGTTTTCTAAATCCTCTGGGCCCGCATACACCCAACATTCTGTGCTGGGCCCCTCCACTGGCGCTAGGTTTCCTGACGTTCGCATGGTTCTCAAACAGGTCATGGTCTCCAAATTTTCGAGTTCGGGTCCCTAGTCGGGCTTCGTGCTGAGAGCTCGAAGCCTGGAGCCTGCTTCAGAGTCTTTGTCTCTCTCTCAGCCCTTTTCTGCTTGCAATGTCCCTCTCTCTCTCTTTCTCTCACTCACTCTCTCAAAAGTGAAATAAATGTTGTAAACTGTTAAAAGACATGGGGCTACGGGGGTCTTGGGTGACTCATTGGTTCAACATTGCTTCATTGCTAAAGTCATGATCTTATGGTTTGCAAGCCCTCCCCCACATCAGTTCTCTCCTGTGAGCAGGGAGACGCGTTGGGATCAACTGTCCCACTCTACCCCTCACTGCCTGCTCTCTCTGTCTCTGTCTCCCTCTCCTCTCTCTTTCCCTCTGTCTCTCCCTCTGTCTGAAAAGTAATAAAAACACACAAAAGAAAGGAAAATGGTGGAAAAGGTACATAGAGACACAGTGTTCCTATGAGAGATGCAAATGGGATAATTCTGTGGATGAAATGGCTCCCACAATCTCCTGTCAAGCTGACTGTGTCAGGAATAAGAAACACCTATGGGCAAGGGCAAAGGGAAACCTCCACTGTTTGCAGTAGGAGTCTTCATGGCAAGATACCTTAATCTTACTCGGGAAAGAGACGAAAAGCTTCGGGAGTTCACTCTTTTCCTTTTGATCAAAGGAGAGAGGCAGCAGTGTTACCAGGGGCGTGGTGTTGTGTTCAAGTGTTTTGAACTGGCCTGTGGTGCAGTAGTTCTTGAATGGTGTCTTTCCGTGCTCACAAGGTTCTCGTGACTGGTGCCCACTGGGGAGCCAACTGGTCTTCAGAGTGAAAGCATCTTTAACATGCAGGGAGGGAGACACGTTGGCTAACCATCATTTCTTTTCTCAGCCAGCCAGACACCAAGTACTCCCAAGAAGGCAATCTTTCCTGGGGGATATCAGAAACTGATTGCTCTTGGTTTAGCCCAGACAAGAGTCAGAGCTCATTAGGAATGCCTGGGCACTCCCTATGTGGGGGATGGCCTCCTTGGCCTTGCCTGGGACCCAACACGTAATTATCAATACAGCCAGGGAATTGGAATGGCTACACACACGGCCAAAGGCTTTCATTTCAGCGGAGAATGACATAAAGTTCAGAAGCAACTGTCCAGCTCCATGTGCCTCTTGTCCCATAAGTAAGGATAACTCCCTCCTGATCCCTCTGACCCTGTGTACACACATGCATTCCTGCTGGGCACCTTGAAACGTCCTGGGCTTATCTTTGCCAACAGGGTACTGAAAGGCAATTTATTTTCTTTTATTTTACGTTTTGAGTTCCATCCAAATTAGTTAGCCTCTAGTACAACAATGATATCAAGAGTAGATTCCTTAACACTTCTTACCCAGTTAGCCCAAACCCCCTCCCACAACACCTCCAGGGACCCTCTGTGTGCTCTCCATATTTAAGAGTCTCTTATGTTTTGGCCCCCTCCCTCTTTGGAGATTATTTGTGCCTCCCTTCCTTTATGTTCATCTGTTCTGTGTCTTCAAGGCCTCAGATGAGTGAAGTCGCTTGATAGTTGTGTTTCTCTGAATGACTACTTTCGCGTAACATAAAACCCTCTAGTTCTATCAATGTAGCTGCAAAAGGCAAGACGACATTCTTTGTGACTGCTGAGCAACACTCCATTGTATATATCGACCACACCTTCTTTATCCATTCATCCATCGACGGACATTTGGGCTCTTTCCATACTTTGGCTGTTGCTGACAGTGCTGTTAGAAAAGTTGGGGCACATGTGCCCTTCCGAAACAGCCTTCCTGTCTCCCTTGGATTAATACCTAGTAGTGCAATTGCTGGGTCGTAGGGAGGTTCCATTTTTAATTTTTTGAGTAATGTCCAGAGTGGCTGCCCCGCTTGCATTCCCACCAGCAATGCAAAGAGATCCTGTTTCTCCACAGCCTCGCCAACCTCAGATGTTGCCTCCGTTGTCAATGTTGGTCTTTCTGGCAGGTATAAGGTGGTATCCCGTTGTGGTTTTGGTGTGTCATTCCCTGATGATGAGTGATGTTGAGCATTTTTTTCATGTGTCGGGTGGCCATCTGCAAGTCTTCTTTGGAGCAGTGTCTCTTCATGTCTTTGGCTCATTTCTTCACTGGAGTGTTTGTTTTTGGGGTGTCGACTTTGATAAGTTCTTTCTAGATTTTGGATACGAACCCTTTATCTGATATGTCGTTGGCACATAGCTTCTCCCATTCTCTCGGTCACCCTTTAGTATTGACGACTGTTTCCTTCGTTGTGCAGAAGCGTGTTATTTTGATGAGGCCCCGATAGTGCATTTTCCTTTTTGCCTCCTGGAAGGCAATTTTTCAGCATATCCTGTGGCCCAGCATATCCCAGAGAGACAAGAACGGGGCCAGAATCCCTAGATAAACGTACAGGAAATGGCTCTAGGACAGTGTGCCTGAATGGACAACAGGTACAACTGAGCTTGGTAAAGAGAACGAGGGTGGGGGAGAATACACAGAAGGCCAAAGTTCTTTATGAACCAAAGAAAATGGCATATAGCAAAAAAAAAAAAAATGAGGCGACTACCAGAAACTCCTGGCAAGATGGTTGTCTCCGCAGAAAGAACACTGTGAGGGCTACAACAAAGGAGACCTCCTGCGTTGTTCCTTCAAAAGGGGATGGAACGTTTCTGGCTGTGCATTTTTTTTCTTTTTTTCTTTTTTGCCCTCTCCTCTCAGACAGTCATGCTATACAGTTAGCAGCTTATAGGTTGTGGCTGACCCTCAAGTGTTTGGAAAGTGCCTCTGTTGTACTGTTGCTTGCATGGGCTCTTCCTGCACATTCTGCAGGGCCTGAAGGATTCTGCAAATGGGTGAATTGTCTACTCTTCAGAACGCGGGCATCTGTAGAAGATAGTGTTTCAATTCTGCTATTCCTATGCCAACTTGTCTTCAATATGTGTCTGTGTGGGGGGTGGGGTTAGGGGGGACAGGGGAGGTCAGTGGATCCTTCTGTGTAGCAGATACTGAATGCTTTCAGACAGCATTGGAGCAACATGGGAACTTTCCACCAATCCCTGGTTTTCCACTGAGTTATTGACAGGCCCATTGTGCCTAGTGGAAACCAGGATATAAATAGATGAACCACAAGGGATGGGCACATGGATGGCTCAGTCGGTTAAGGGGCTGAGTCGTGATTCAGCTCAGGTCATGATTTCATCCTTGTGAGGCCATGCCCCGCATCAGGCTTTGTGCTCACAGCATGGAGCCTACTTCAGGTCGGGTGTCTCCCCATTTCTGTCCTTACCCCACACCTGCTAGCTCTCTCTTTCTCTCTCTCTCTCTCTCTCTGTCTATCTCTGTCTCTCTCTCTCTCTCTCTCTCTCTCTCTCTCATTTCCTCTCAAACATGAAAAATGTTGGAAATCAGGTGTCACAAAGGAAAGCAAACAAGTGACAGAATGGGAATGGACACATGGAAGGCCATAGTTGCTCCTGACCTACGAGAACGAGAGCAAGCAAAGAATAGAGTGACTAGAAGAATCTATGTTAAGCTGGCTGTCCTCAGAATAGGAAGCACCTCTGCAGTGGGGAAGGGGGAATAAAACCCCTCTTTTTACCTGGTAGCCCAGTCCAGAAGAAATCTCCTTCTGGAGTTCAAATGAGAACGGGATACTACTGAAAAAGTACCGTATGGCTCACAGATTCCTTGTTGCAGAAGTAAGACTGGTTTTCTAACTCCTCTGGCCCCCGTACAGGCCAACATTCTGTGATGTGTCCCTCCACTTCTCTAGGTTTCCTGATGTTCGCATGGTTCTCAAACACACGAGATGAGAGGCCCCGTAGCCCAAAGTATCCCAGAGTCCAGAGAACTTGACCCAAACCCTCACCTAAAATGAGAAAGAATTGGTCCTAAAATCTGGCCGCAAATGCCTACCAGCTGAAATGTACTTTGAGAAAAGACCAGAAATGGACGTGGATACACAGAGGCCCAACGATCTTTCTTTCCCAGTAGACAAGGAAAAAGCAAAGGATAAAGCGACCAGCATAACCTCAAATGTAAGACACTCCAACGAGTTGCACCCAGACAAATGTCCCCTGACTAAACCTGATGCCCCAACTACAAGCAGTGTTTATCTAGAAGGTTGGTAAGCCCGGAATTCTTCTGGCCATTGCCTTGCCTCCTGACCTGTCCATCAAGTAGAGATGGACTCTACAGTATTCCTTCAGTGATTGAAGGTCTGCTTGTGGACCTTCAAGTGTTTGGAACCTGGCTCTGGTGCAGGTAGAACATCTGTAATGTAGAGCCTTGGTCTCCCTTGGAGCCATTGCCACCAATTTCTTATTTTCCAAGCCCTGGGACACATTGCGGGATGCCTTGGCTTTCACTCCCTTCACCCAAGCCGAGCCAAAGGTTGGCGCTAAGCTCTCGCTCTGGTCCTGTGCTATGGGAGAGCAAACAGTAACTTCCAGTGTGAGGAAGGATGTCCCTCTTGTCTCCCCTGAGTGCTTGGTGCTTGGCCAACTCGGGGTAAGGGCAGTGAAGGGTGGACCTCCCTCCATTTGGACTCACAGATGGTTGCCCTAAGCACACTATGCTTCTGGACCTGGGCAGCACAGAAGGGGCTCCTTCAAGGACCACTTCATCAGGTCCAGGTTCCAAACACGTGCCAAACATCTAGCAGGAGAACGCCTTGCCTCTGCATCAAAGGTGCATCTCTTTCCTGATGGGAAGGACAGGACAAACCTGCAAATCCCTTTCTGCCTCTCTTTCTGAAGGAAGAAAACACACCTCCTGCAGAATTGCATGCTCAGGTGTAGCCATTGGAAGTTTCCTTTTACCATACCCGCACGGGTTTCTTCCTGCCCACACAGTCAGCCTGCCAGGCGATAGCAGGAGACCCTGAATTCTACCCATACCCGTTCACTTCTGTAATGAAAAGCTTTGGTTCTCGGGGTGTCAACTTGCATGTTATTGCTCTTGTGTTCCAACTAGGATCTGTCTGGGGGCCATTCTGAGCCAAAGCCTCAGAAATGTACTCTGAACTACATTTTTGCAGGATCCATTGGTCTGTGTCAGGTACACAGTCCAGGTCCAAAAATTGGTGTGGGGTTGCCAGTGAGTTCCTGAGCCAACTGACCACGATCAGTGTCTGGTATCCCAGACGGTAGCCCATCTGTCCCCGGTGGCTTGGTGCTTAGTCAGCCAGAGTCATGGCAGGGATGGGTAGCCAGCGGCTCACCCTCCCCTGGCTACCAGAGGTGCCTTCCTCCTGCTGAGTAGATGTCTCATGCACGTGCACTCTGCCTAATCCATTGGATGGTGCCCAAAGGGACGTTGTAGTAAATGTTGGAGCCAGGCCAGGTTCTAACCAGTTGATCATCAGCCTGAGGCCCCAAACAGCCACAGCTGAATCACTGCTGCCACTGTCCTCTGAAGGTAAGGGCAAGATACAGACCCAGGTCCAGGGAATTCCCTCTCTTTCTAAAGGAGGAAGGCAGGACCCTTGAACACAGAGCTCCCGGGTATAGCCAGTAAAGGGCCCCTTCACCAAAGCCCACAGGTGTTGCTTATCCCTGAGACAGCCAGCTTGCTAGCCTTTTGTTTTAGTCACTGCATTACCACCACAGCCCTTTCTGATTCCTACTTAAGACCTCTGGCCCTCCGTGAATCTATTTTAACCACTTTGCTCTAGTTTCAAAGTAGTTCCTCGTTGGGTGCATTCCTCCTTACATGTTTTCAGAGGCTGGTCCCTGGTGTTCAGCTGGGTATCCTAGTCCCATTTTTGTGACCGTGTCTACGTTAGGTCACAGGGTCCCTGGCAAGTTTCTGTCAAAACCATGCAGTCATTCAGGGGCCTAGGCCATTGGAAAGGCCCAGATTAGACCATTGGCAAGTTTTCTGGTCCAGAGGATGGAAAGGGGGCTCGCCACCTACTGTGTGGAGGGAACACGAAGCTACACAGCCCCTTTCCAGATTGACCCCATTCCTATTGAAATATTGTAAAATGAGGCCCTGGTTATGGCCACTCCCTTCCCAAGGCTCTATGTCTTGCTATTTCCCGTGTAAATTTAGGAGCCGGTGGAGATGTGACTCACTAAACCCACACCCAGGGACTGATTTTCACACCACCCTATGCGTGTTGGACATTGTCCCCAAGCAGGGCAAGCAGCCCCTGCTAATGGCTGTACTTGCCTTGACTCAGACTTGGGTTTACCTTCCTTCTGGGGCACAGAGGGGCCCTTGGGACCCAGGCGGCATAGGTGGTGGGTGCAGGTCCCCAGCACAGGGAGGTTCCTGGGACAGGTGCCAAGGCATGAACAGCCCTGTGCGTCAAGGCAGTGCCCGAGCAACCTCAGTGGTCCAGTAAAGCCATTCGGTGCTCATGGTGTGGCAACCTTGGCATTGGCCTGTGCATTGCTGTCCTCCTTCAGCATACTCCACAATAGCCACAGTGAGAGTTCTGGCTGCAAGGACTAGGTCCACAGCCGCCCTTGCAAGGACTGTGGTAGAAGGCAGGGTCTGGCACCTAGGGTGGAGCCCATTGGGGCAGCACCTGGTGTTTGCCTCCTTACCAGTTCACTTCTCCCACCCCTGTTTGGAGCACTAAAGGCCTCTCACATGGGTACCCTCACAGCAAATGGATAGTTATGGAGCGTTGTGTTGACGAAAGCCAGGATTAACCTCTAAGAAGTATGTACTGAGTCGCGGTGTTGGCCAGCGTGCAATATGCCTGCAAGAAATGCAGAGGTTGGTAACAGCGTTGCCTCTTCTGTTCACATATCATTCAGGTTGCCCTGTTTTAAAATAAATAGATCTTGCCCTGAGTATCATTCAGAGAGTGTAACAACTTCCCATTTTACGTTGGTTCTTGCCTTTTCCAGAGGCTGGAAAACGCGAGAGGCTCTGGTAGGGTGACGGAGATATAAGTCGTTGAGGGAGAGCCAAGGCCAGTTGACACATTATGATTAGATGGAACTCTGGAGAATCCCAACACTCTACAGGAGAACGCTGAAAGCATTTGTTCTGTAGCTGTTGTCTAAGTAAGGGGACTTAGCTCATCATAATTCGAGGTGCCCCCAGAGCACGCTCGTCCTTCCTTCTGGAGGCTGCGCCAAGGATGGCCCATGGGTCCAGCAGGCACCTACTCATTTCAGGCATTCCTTGTCCATGTTGGGCCATTGAGCATGCAGCCAAGCAAATGGATGCGGCTGCCCCATGGCAGAGCTGTCTCTACCCCTTTGCTTCTTTCTCCCTAGTCACTTCCCTAGGGTCTACTTTTTCTTGAAAACATCATCAGTGTGTATGTGCCAAGGCACATGTGGGGATAGTAAACTGGATACTAAAATGACCGCCCATGGACAGCAAGTGAGCATGATTTCTCTCAGAATATTAGACTTTCTCATTTCTAATCTCTATTGGTCGTGACCTGCACCCAATCATGATACCTGTGGTCCTGCGGGCCATCTGTGCCCCAGATGGAAGGTAAATCCAAGACGGGTAAGTGCAAGTGCTGTCTCTAGGAGTGGTTGAGCTGCTTTGCTGGGCCCCACCTGCGACGTGCCCAGGCCGGTTGGAAAACGTATCCCTGGGCACGGGTCGAGTGAGTGACAGCTCTATGGCTCCTAAGTCAAAACAGGGACATTGGTAGATAAAGAAATATGGGAGGGCCACAGGAGGACCCAGGTTCCACATGTCCGGATATTTCTCTGCGTCACAGGCTCTGAATGGCACCCAGAGGCAAGGGTCTTTGTATACAGAAAAAAGGGTATGCATTGAAATGGAAATGTGAATGGCCAAAGTGATTCATTACTGAAGAGACGGGGACATAGGTTAGAATCAAGTGTCTAGAATGACAATTTCCTGGCAAGGTCCTGCGTAAGGAGGAAGAACACCCGAGGCGAGAGAAACACTAAAACTCTCTGGAAAAGGGAAAACCTCTGGAAAGTCCAGTTTGCAATGGGTCTGCCTATGTCCTTCTGCAACAGAGGGACAGCTTCTGGCCTTGGCTGTTTTTCCTGCCGTTCCCATCAGGAGACAGAGGCAGCAGGGATTCAGGGGTAGTGGGTCCATGCTCCAGGCTGTCGCTCAAGTGTTTGCAACCGTTTCTGTTATGCATTCGATGGTGACGGGCCACTGTCTGCACTGACCAGGTCCCGGAACAAAGCTCGTATGCGTGGATTGTGTGCTCTTCAGAATCTGAGGCCAAGCAGTAAGTGCTCTCTGAGAGCAGGGCTATCTTTCCTGTGGGTTGTCAGAAAATAATTTCCCTTGGTGGGCACGGAAGCAGCGTGAGAACTCACCATGCATGCCTGGGAGCTCACTGTGTGACTGACAGCCTCACTGGCTCACCCGGGCTGCAAACCTAGTCCTTGTTAGCACATAGCATTTGCATGGGAATGGCTCTAAGGACAACGAAAGTTTCCTTTCAGATGAGAATGGGAGAAGGCTGAGATGTAAATGTGTCGCGCCATTTGCCCTTGTCCCAGACGTGAGGTCAACTGCCTTCCCACACCCTTTGGCCCTAACTACACACAAATATCCTCTCTTGGGTGTCTTCCCATGACCTACATCTCATGTTGTCAATTTAGATCTGGAAGGCATGTTGCAAGGCTCCTAGGGCCCTACTTATTGTGCTGTCACAAGAAATCATCCAGAATCCCCAATTAAAATCACAGGGAATTCCTCTGAACCATGGGCCCTGATGTGCCCATGGAAGATTCTCATTTTAGAAAGGGTAAAGGGGGCACATGGATGACTCATTCCCCTGAACCTCAACTCTTGACTTCTGCTCAGGTCATGGTCTCCCAGTTCTCAAGTTCGGGTCCCTAGTCAGGCTGCATGCTGAGAGCTCTAAGCCTGGATCCTACTTCAGAGTCTTTGTCTCTCTCTCAGCCCTTTTCTGCTTGCAATTCCCTCTCTCTCTCTTTCTCTCACTCACTCTCTCAAAAGTGAAATAAATGTTTTAAACTGTTAAAAGACATGGGGCTACGGGGGCTCTTGGGTGACTCATTGGTTCAACATTGCTTCATTACTAAAGTCATGATCTTATGGTTTGCAAGCCCTCCCCCACCTCAGTTTCTCCTGTGAGCAGGGAGACGCCTTGGGATCATCTGTCCCACTCTACCCCTCACTGCCTGCTCTCTCTGTCTCTGTCTCCCTCTCCTCTCTCTTCCGCTCTGTCTCTCCCTCCGTCTGAAAAGTAATAGAAAAACACAAAAAGAGGACAATGTTGGAGTAGGTACATAGAGACACAGTGTTCCTATGAGAGATGCAAATGGGATAATTCTGTGGATGAAGTGGCTCCTAAAATCTCCTGGCAAGCTGACTGTGTCAGGAATAAGAAACACCTATGGGCAAGGGCAAAGGGAAACCTCCACTGTTTGCAGAAGGAGTCTTCATGGCAAGATACCTTATTCTTACTCGGGAAAGAGAAGAAAAGCTTCGGGAGTTCACTGTTTTCCTTTTGATCAAAGGAGAGAGGCAGCAGTGTTACCAGGGGCGTGGTGTTGTGTTCAAGTGTTTTGAACTGGCCTGTGGTGCAGTAGTTCTTGAATGGTGTCTTTTGGTGCTAATAAGATCCTCGCGACTGGTGCCCACGGAGGAGCCAACTGGTCTTCAGAGCGAAAGCATCCTTAACATGCAGGGAGGGAGACACGTTGCCTAACCATCATTTCTTTTCTCAGCGAGCCAGACACCAAGTACTCCCAGGAAGGCAATCTTTCCTGGGGGATATCAGAAACTGATTGCTCTTGGTTTAGCCCAGACAAGAGTCAGAGCTCATTAGGAATGCCTGGGCACTCCCTATGAGGGGGATGGCCTCCTTGGCCTTGCCTGGGACCCAACACGTAATTATCATTACAGCCAGGGAATTGGAATGGCTTCACACACGGCCAAAGGCTTTCCTTTCAGCTGAGAATGAGATAAAGTTGAGAAGCAACCGTCCAGCTCCATGTGCCTCTTGTCCCAGAAGGAAGGATCGCTCCCTCCTGATCCCTCTGACCCTGTGTACACACATGCATTCCTGCTGGGCACCTTGAAACGTCCTGGGCTTATCTTTGCCAACAGGGTACTGAAAGGCAATTTCTGTTCTTTTCTTTTACGTTTTGAGTTCCATTCAAATTAGTTACCTTCTAGTGCAACAATAATTTCATGAGTAGATTCCTTAACACTTCTTAGCCACTTAGCACACACCCCCTCCCACAACACCTCCAGGGACCCTCTGTGTGTTCTCCATATTTAAGAGTCTCTAATGTTTTGGCCCCCTCCCTCTTTGTACATTATTTGTGCCTCCCTTCCTTTATGTTCATCTGTACTGTGTCTTAAAGGCCTCAGATGAGTGAAGTCGCTTGATAGTTGTGTTTCTCTGACTGACTACTTTCGCATACCATAAAACCCTCTAGTTCTATCAATGTATCTGCAAAAGGCAAGATGACATTCTCTGTTACTGCTGAGCAACACTCCATTGTATATATCGACCACACCTTCTTTATCCATTCATCCATCGATGGACATTTGGGCTCTTTCCATACTTTGGCTGTTGCTGACAGTGCTGTTATAAAAGTTGGGGCGCATGTGCCCTTTCGAAACAGCCTTCCTGTCTCCCTTGGATAAATACCTAGCAGTGCAATTGCTGGGTCGTAGGGAGGTTCCATTTTTAATTTTATGAGTAATGTCCACAGTGGCTGCCCCGCTTGCATTCCCACCAGCAATGCAAAGACATCCTGTTTCTCCACAACCTCGCCAACCTCAGATGTAGCCTCCGTTGTCAATGTTGGTCTTTCTGGCAGGTATAAGGTGGTATCCCAACCATGGGTTGTGGTTTTGATGTGTAATTCCCTGATGATGAGTGATGTTGAGCATTTTTTTCATGTGTTTTGTGGCCATCTGGAAGTCTTTGGAGCAGTATCTCTTCATGTCTTTGGCTCATTTCTTCACTGGAGTGTTTGTTTTTGGGGTGTCGACTTTGATAAGTTCTTTCTAGATTTTGGATACGAACCCTTTATCTGATATGTCGTTGGCACATAGCTTCTCCCATTCTCTCGGTGGCCCTTTAGTATTGAGGACTGTTTCCTTCGCTGTGCAGAAGCGTGTTATTTTGATGAGGCCCCGATAGTGCATTTTCCCTTTTGCCTCCTGAAAGGCAATTTTTCAGCATATCCTGTGGCCCAGCATATCCCAGATTGACAAGAACGGGGCCAGAACCCCTAGATAAACGTACAGGAAATGGCTCTGGGACAGTGTGTCTGAATGGACAACAGGGACAACTGAGCTTGGAAAAGAGCAGCAGGGTGCGGGAGAATACACAGAAGGCCAAGTTCTTTATGACCCAAAGAGAATGACATATAGCAAAAATAAATGAAGCGACCAGCAGAATCTCCTGGCAAGATGGTTGTCTCAGCAGTAAGAACACTGTGCCGGGCTACAACAAAGAGACCTCCTGCGTTGTTCCTTCAAAAGGAGATGGAAAGTTTCTGGCATTGGATTTTTCTTTCTCTCTTTTTTTTTTCTTTTTTGCCCTCTCCTCTGAGACAGTCATACTATACAGTTAGCAGCTTGTAGGTTGTGGCTGACCCTCAATTGTTTCGAAAGTGCCTCTGTTGTACTGGTGCTTGCATGGGCTCTTCCTGCATATTCTGCAGGGCCTGAAGGATTCTGCAAATGGGTGCACTGTCTACTCTTGAGAACGCGGGCATCTGTAGAAGATAGTGTTTTAATTCTGCTATTCCCACGTCAACGTGTCATCAATATGTGTCTGTGCGGGGGAGGGGGGTAGGGGGGACAGGGGAGGTCAGTGGATCCTTCTGTGTAGTAGATACTGAATGCTTTCAGACAGCATTGGAGCAACATGGGAACTTTCCACCAATCCCTGGTTTTCCACTGAGTTATTGACAGGCCCATTTTATCTAGTGGAAACCAGGATATAAATAGATGAACCACAAGGGATGGGCACATGGATGGCTCAGTCGGTTAAGTGGCTGAGTCGTGATTTCAGCTCAGATCATGATTTCATTCTTGTGAGGCCATGCCCCTCATCAGGCTTTGTGATCACCGTATGGACCCTGCTTCGGGTCGGGTGTTTCCCTCTTTCTGTCCCTTCCCCACACCTGCTAGGTCTCTCTCTCTCTCTCTGTCTCTGTGTCTCTCTCTCTCTCTCTCTCTCATTCCCACTCAAAAATGAAAAGTGTTTGAAATCAGGATTCACAAAGGAAAGCAAACCAGTGACAGAATGGGAATGGACACATGGAAGGCCAAAGTTCCTCCTGAACTGTGAGAACGAGAGCAAGCAAAGAATAGAGTGACTAGTAGAATCTATGTGAAGCTGGCTGCCCTCAGAATAGGAAGCACCTCTGCAGTGGGGAAGGGGGAATAAAACCCCTGTTTTTACCTGGAAGCCCAGTCCAGAGGAAATCTCCTTCTAGAATTCAAATGAGAACGGGATACAACTGAAAAAGCACCGTATGGCTCACAGTTTCCTTGTTGCAGAAGTAAGACTGGTTTTCCAACTCCTCTGGGCCCCCATACAGGCCAACATTCTGTGCCGGGCCCCTCCACTGGCGCTAGGTTTCCTGATGTTCGCATGGTTCTCAAACACACGAGATGAGAGGCCCCGTAGCCCAAAGTATCCCAGAGTCCAGAGAACTTGACCCAAACCCTCACCTAAAATGAGAAAGAATTGGTTCTAAAATCTGGCCCCAAATGCCTGCCAGCTGAAATGTACTTTGAGAAAAGACAAAAAATGGAAGTGGATACACAGAGGCCCAACGATCTTTCTTTTTTTTTTTTTTTGTATTTTACATTTTATTTTTATTTATTTATTTATTTATTTATTTATTTATTTATTTTTTTAATATATGAAATTTACTGTCAAATTGGTTTCCATACAACACCCAGTGCTCATCCCAAAAGGTGCCCTCCTCAATACCCATCACCCACCCTGCCCTCCCTCCCACCCCCCATCAACCCTCAGTTTGTTCTCAGTTTTTAACAGTCTCTTATGCTTTGGCTCTCTCCCACTCTAACCTCTTTTTTTTCTCCCCTTCCCCTCCCCCATCTTTCTTACACAGTAGAGAAGGAAAAAGCAAAGGATAAAGGGACGAGCATAACCTCAAATGTGAGACACTCCAAAGAGTTGCACCAAGACAAATGTCCCCTGACTAAACCTGATGCCCCAACTGCAAGCAGTGTTTCTCTAGAAGGTTTGTAAGCCCGGAATTCTTCTGGCCATTGCCTTTCCTCCTGCCCTGTCCGTCAAGTATAGATGGACTATACAGTATTCCTTCAGTGATTGAAGGTCTGCTTGTGTACCTTCAAGTGTTTGGAACCTGGCTCTGGTGCAGGTAGAGCATCTGTAAAGTAGAGCCTTGGTCTCCCTTGGAGCCATTGCCACCAATTTGTTATTTTCCAAGCCTTGGGACACATTGCGGGATGCCTGGGCTTTCACTGCCTTCACCCAAGCCGAGCCCAAAGGTTGGCGCTAAGCTCTCGCCCTGGTCCTGTGCTATGGGAGAGCGAACAGTAACTTCCAGTGTAAGGAAGGATGTCCCTCTTGTCTCTCCCTGAGTGCTTGGTGCTTGGCCAGCTGTGGGTAAGGGCAGTGAAGGGTGGACCTCCCTTCATTTGGACTCAACGATGGTTCTCCTAGGCACACTATGCTTCTGGACCTGGGCAGCACAGAAGGGGCTCCTTCAAGGACCACTGCATCAGGTCCAGGTTCCAAACACGTGCCAAACATCTAGCAGCAGAACCCCTTGCCTCTGCATCAATGTTGCATCTCTTTCCTGATGGGAAGGACAGGACAAACAGCAAATCCCTTTCTGCCTCTCTTTCTGAAGGAAGAAAACACACCTCCTGCAGAATTGCATGCTCAGGTGTAGCCAATGGAGGTTTCTTTATACCACATCCTCACGGGTTTCTTCCTGCCCACACAGTCAGCCTGCCAGGCGATAGCAGGAGGCCATGAATTCTACCCCTACCCATTCACTTCTGTAATGAAAAGCTTTGGTGCTCGGTGTGTCAACTTGCATGTTATTGCTCTTGTGTTCAAACTAGGGTCTGTCTGGGGGCCATTCTGAGCCAGAGCCTCAGAAATGTATTCTGAACTACATTTTTGCAGGATCCATGGGTCTGTGTCAGGTACACAGTCCAGGTCCAAAAATTGGTGTGGGGTTGCCAGTGAGTTCCTGAGCCAATTGACCACGATCAGTGTCTGGTATCCCAGACGGTAGCCCGCCTGTCCCCGGGGGCTTGGTGCTTAGTAAGCTAGAGTCATGGGAGGGAAGGGTAGCCAGCTGGTCACCCACCCCGGGCTACCGTAGATGCCTTCCTCCTGCTGAATAGATGGCTAATGCATGTGCACTCTGCCTAAGCCCCTGGATGGTGCCCAAAGGGACGTTGTAGTAAATGTTGGAGCCAGGCCAGGTTCTAACCAGTTGATCATCAGCCTGGGGCCCCAAACAGCCACAGCGGAATCACTGCTGCCACTGTCCTCTGAAGGAAAGGGTAAGAAACAGACCCAGGTCCAGGGAATTCCCTCTCTTTCTGAAGGAGGAAGGCAGGCCCCTTGTTCACAGAGCTCCCGGGTATGGCCAGGAAAGGGCCCCTTCACCAAAGCCCACAGGTGTTGCTTATCCCTGAGACAGCCAGCTTGCTAGCCTTTTGTTTTAGTCACTGCATTACCACCACAGCCCTTTCTGATTCCTACTTAAGACCTCTGGCCCTCCGTGAATCTATTTTCACCACTTTGCTCTAGTTTCAAAGTAGTTCCTCGTTGGGTGCATTCCTCCTTCCATGTTTTCAGAGGCTGGTCCCTGGTGTTCAGCTGGGTATCCTAGTCCCATTTTTGTGACCGTGTCTAGGTGAGGTCACAGGGTCCCTGGCAAGTTTCTGTCAAAACCATGCAGTCATTCAGGGGCCTAGGCCATTGGAAAGGCCCAGATTAGACCATTGGCAAGTTTTCTGGTCCAGAGGATGGAAAGGGGGCTCGCCACCTACTGTGTGGAGGGAACACGAAGCTACACAGCCCCTTTCCAGATTGACCCCATTCCTATTGAAATATTGTAAAATGAGGCCCTGGTTATGGCCACTCCCTTCCCAAGGCTCTATGTCTTGCTATTTCCCGTGTAAATTTAGGAGCCGGTGGAGATGTGACTCACTAAACCCACACCCAGAGATTGATTTTCACACCACCCTATGCGTGTTGGACATTGTCCCCAAGCAGGGCAAGCAGCCCCTGCTAATGGCTGTACTTGCACTGACTCAGACTTGGGTTTACCTTCCTTCTGGGGCACAGAGGGGCCAGTGGGACCCAGGGGGCATAGGTGGTGGGTGCAGGTCCCCAGCACAAGGAGGTTCCTGGGACAGGTGCCAAGGCATGAACAGCCCTGTGCGTCAAGGCAGTGCCCGAGCAACCTCAGTGGTCCAGCAAAGCCATTCGGTGCTCATGGTGTGGCAACCTTGGCATTGGCCTGTGCATTGCTGTCCTCCTTCAGCATACTCCACAATAGCCACAGTGAGAGTACTGGCTGCAAGGACTAGGTCCACAGCCGCTCTTGCAAGGACTGTGGTAGAAGGCAGGGACTGGCACCTAGGGTGGAGACCATTGGGGCAAAACCTGATGTTTGCCTCCTTAGCAGTTCACTTCTCCCAGCCACTGTTTGGAGCACTAAAGGCCTCTCACATGGGTACCCTCACAGGAAATGGATAGTTATGGTGGGTTGTGTTGATGAAAGCCAGGATTAACCTATAAGAAGGATGTACTGAGTCGCGGTGTTGGCCAGCGTGCAATATGCCTGCAAGAAATGCAGAGGTTGGTAACAGCACAGCGTTGCCTCGTCTGTTCACATATCATTCAGGTGGCCCTGTTTAAAAATGAATAGATCTCGCCCTGAGTATCATTCAGAGAGTGTAACAACTCCCCGTTTTACGTTAGTTCTTGCCTTTTCCAGAGGCTTGAAAACGCGAGAGTCTCTGGTAGGGTGACGGAGATATAAGTCGTTGAGGGAGAGTCAATGCCGGTTGACCCATTATGATTAGGTGGAACTCTGGAGAATCCCAACACTCTACAGGAGAACGCTGAAAGCATTTGTTCTGTAGCTGTTGTCTAACTAAGGGGACTTAGCTCATCATAATTCGAGGTGCCCCCAGAGCACCCTCGTCCTTTCTTCTGGAGGCTGCGCCAAGGATGGCCCATGGGTCCAGCAGGCACCTACTCATTTCAGGCATTCCTTGCCCATGTTTGGGCCATTGAGCATGCAGCCAAGCAAATGGATGCGGCTGCCCCATGGCAGAGCTGTCTCTACCCCTTTGCTTCTTTCTCCCTAGTCACTTCCCTAGGGTCTCCTTTTCTTGAAAACATCATCAGTGTGTATGTGCCAAGGCACATGTGGGGAAAGTAAACTGGATAGTAAAATGACCGCACATGGACAGCAAGTGAGCATGATGAGAATGCTCAGAATATGAGACTTTCTCCTTTCTAAACTCTATTGGTCGTGACCTGCACCCAATCATGATACCTGTGGTCCTGCGGGCCATCTGTGCCCCAGATGGAAGGTAAATCCAAGACGGGTAAGTGCAAGTGCTGTCTCTAGGAGTGGTTGAGCTGCTTTGCTGGGCCCCACCTGCGACGTGCCCAGGCCGGTGGGAAATTATATCCCTAGGCACGGGTCGAGTGAGTGACAGCACTATGGCTCCTACGTCATAACAGGGAAATTGGTAGATAAAGAAAGATGGGAGGGCCACAGGAGGACCCAGGTTCCACATGTCCGGATATTTCTCTGGGACACAGGCTCTGAATGGCACCCAGAGACAAGGGTCTTTGTATACCGAAAAAACGGGATTCATGGAAACGGAAAAGCGAATGGCCAATGTGATAAATTACTGAAGATACGGGGACGCAGGTTAGAATGAAGTGTCTAGAATGACAATTTCCTGGCAAGGTCCTGCGTAGGGAGGAAGAACACCTGAGGCGAGAGAAAAACTAAAACTCTCTGGAAAAGGGAAAACCTCTGGAAAGTCCAGTCTGCAATGGGTCTGCCTGTGTCCTTCTGCAACAGAGGGACAGCTTCTGGCCTTGGCTGATTTTCCTGCCGTTCCCATCAGGAGACAGAGGCAGCAGGGATTCAGGGGTAGTGGGTCCATGCTCCAGGCTGTCGCTCAAGTGTTTGCAAACGTTTCTGTTATGCATTCGATGGCGAAGGGCCACTGTCTGCACTGCCCAGGTCCTGGAACATAGCTAGTATGCGTGGATTGTGTGCTCTTCAGAATCTGAGGCCAAGCAGTAAGTGCTTTCTGAGAGCAGGGCTATCTTTCCTGTGGGTTATCAGAAAAGAATTTCCCTTGGTGGGCAGGGAAGCAGCGTGAGAACTCACCATGCATGCCTGGGAGCTCACTGTGTGACTGACAGCACCACTGGCTCACCCGGGCTGCAAACCAAGTCCTAGTTAGCACATAGCACTGGCATGGGAATGGCTCTAAGGACAACGAATGTTTCCTTTCAGATGAGAATGGGAGAAGGCTGAGAGGGAAATGTGTCGCGCCATTTGCCCTTGTCCCAGACGTGAGGTTAACTTCCTTCCCACACCCTTTGGCCCTAACTACACACAAATATCCTCTGTTGGGTACCTTCCCCTGACCTACATCTCATGTTGTCAATTTAGATCTGGAAGGCATGTTGCAAGGCTCCTAGGGCCCAACTTATTGTGCTGTCACAAGAACTCATCCAGAAACCCCAATTAAAATCAGAGGGAATTGCTCTGAACCATGGGCCCTGATGTGCCCATGGAAGATTCTCATTTTAGAAAGGGTAAAAGGGGGCACGTGGATGACTCATTCCCCGAAACCTCAACTCTTGGCTTCTGCTCAGGTCATGGTCTCCCAGTTCTCGAGTTCGGGTCCCTAGTCGGGCTTTGTGCTGAGAGCTCGAAGCCTGGAGCCTGCTTCAGAGTCTTTGTCTCTCTCTCAGCCCTTTTCTGCTTGCAATTCCCTCTCTCCTCTCTTTCTCTCACTCACTCTCTCAAAAGTGAAATAAATGTTTTAAACTGTTAAAAGACATGGGGCTACGGGGGCTCTTGGGTGACTCATTGGTTCAACATTGCTTCATTGCTAAAGTCATGATCTTATGGTTTGCAAGCCCTCCCCCACCTCAGTTCTCTCCTGTGAGCAGGGAGACACCTTGGGATCATCTGTCCCACTCTACCCCTCACTGCCTGCTCTCTCTGTCTCTGTCTCCCTCTCCTCTCTCTTCCTCTCTGTCTCTCCCTCTGTCTGAAAAGTAATAAAAACACACAAAAGAGAGGAAAATGGTAGAATAGGTACATAGAGACACAGTGTTCCTATGAGAGATGCAAATGGGATAATTCTGTGGATGAAATGGCTCCTACAATCTCCTGGCAAGCTGACTGTGTCAGGAATGAGAAACACCTATGGGCAAGGGCAAAGGGAAACCTCCACTGTTTGCAGTAGGAGTCTTCATGGCAAGATACCTTATTCTTACTCGGGAAAGAGAAGAAAAGCTTCGGAAGTTCACTCTTTTCCTTTTGATCAACGGAGAGAGGCAGCAGTGTTACCAGGGGCGTGGTGTTGTGTTCAAGTGTTTTGAACTGGCCTGTGGTGCAGTAGTTCTTGAATGGTGTCTTTCAGTGCTAACAAGGTCCTCGCGACTGGTGCCTACGGGGAGCCAACTGGTCCTCAGAGTGAAAGCATCCTTAACATGCAGGGAGGGAGACACGTTGGCTAACGAACATTTCTTTTCTCAGCCAGCCAGACACCAAGTACTCCCAGGAAGGCAATCTTTCCTGGGGTATATTAGAAACTGATTGCTCTTGGTTTAGCCCAGACAAGAGTCAGAGCTCATTAGGAATGCCTGGGCACTCCCTATGTGGGGGATGGCCTCCTTGGCCTTGCCTGGGACCCAACACGTAATTGTCAATACAGCCAGGGAATTGGAATGGCTACACACATGGCCAAAGGCTTTCATTTCAGCGGAGAATGAGATAAAGTTGAGAAGCAACTGTCCAGCTCCATGTGCCTCTTGTCCCAGAAGTAAGGATAGCTCCCTCCTGATCCCTCTGACCCTGTGTACACATATGCATTCCTGCTGGGCACCTTGAAACGCCCTGGGCTTATCTTTGCCAACAGGGTACTGAAAGGCAATTTATTTTCTTTTCTTTTCTTTTCTTTTCTTTTCTTTTACGTTTTGAGTTCCATCCAAATGAGTTAGCCTCTAGTGCAACAATGATTTCAAGAGTAGATTTCTCGGGGCGCCTGAGTGGCTTGGTCGGTTGGGTGTCCGACTTTGGCTCAGGTCACGATCTCACGGTCCGTGAGTTCGAGCCCCGCGTCGGACTCTGGGCTGACAGCTCAGAGCCTGGAGCCTGCTTCAGATTCTGTGTCTCCCTCTCTCTCTGCCCCTCCCCTGTTCATGCTCTGGCTCTCTCTGTCTCAAAAATAAATAAACGTCAAAAACAAAATTTGTAAAAAAAAATAATTAAAAGGGTAGATTCCTTAACACTTTTTACCCTGTTAGCCCACACCCCCTCCCACAACACCTCCAGGGACCCTCTGTGTGTTCTCCATATTTAAGAGTCTCTTATGTTTTGGCCCCCTCCCTCTTTGTACATTATTTTTGCCTCCCTTCCTTTATGTTCATCTGTTCTGTGTCTTAAAGGCCTCAGATGAGTGAAGTCGCTTGATAGTTGTGTTTCTCTGACTGACTACTTTCGCATACCATAAAACCCTCTAGTTCTATCAGTGTATCTGCAAAAGGCAAGATGACATTCTCTGTGACTGCTGAGCAACACTCCATTGTATATATCGACCACATCTTCTTTATCCATTCATCCATCGATGGACATTTGGGCTCTTTCCATACTTTCGCTGTTGCGGACAGTGCTGTTATAAAAGTTGGGGCGCATGTGCCCTTCCAAAACAGCCTTCCTGTCTCCCTTGGATACATACCTAGTAGTGCAATTGCTGGGTCGTAGGGAGGTTCCATTTTTAATTTTTTGAGTAATGTCCAGAGTGGCTGCCCCGCTTGCATTCCCACCAGCAATGCAAAGAGATCCTGTTTCTCCACAGCCTCGCCAACCTCAGATGTTGCCTCCATTGTCAATGTTGGTCTTTCTGGCAGGTATAAGGTGGTATCCCGTTGTGGTTTTGATGTGTAATTCCCTGATGATGAGTGATGTTGAACATTTTTTTCATGTGTCGGGTGGCCATCTGCAAGTCTTCTTTGGAGCAGTGTCTCTTCATGTCTTTGGCTCATTTCTTCACTGGAGTGTTTGTTTTTGGCGTGTCGACTTTGATAGGTTCTTTCTAGATTTTGGATACGAACCCTTTATCAGATATGTCGTTGGCACATAGCTTCTCCAATTCTCTCGGTCGCCCTTTAGTATTGAGGACTGTTTCCTTCGCTGTGCAGAAGCGTGTTATTTTGATGAGGCCCCAATAGTGCATTTTCCCTTTTGCCTCCTGAAAGGCAAATTTTCAGCATATCCCGTGGCCCAGCATATTGCAGAGTGCCAAGAACGGGGCCAGAATCCCTAGATAAACGTAGAGGAAATGGCTCTGGGACAGTGTGCCTGAATGGACAACAGGGACCACTGAGCTTGGACAATAGCACCAGGGTGGGGGAGAATACACAGAAGGCCAAAGTTATTTATGACCCAAAGAGAATGGCATATAGCAAAAAAAAAAAAAAAAAAAAAAATGAAGCCAGTAGCAGATTCTCCTGGCAAGATGGTTGTCTCAGCAGTAAGAACACTGGGGGGGCTACAACAATGGAGACCTCCTGCGTTTTTCCTTAAAAAGGAGATGGAAAGTTTCTGGCATTGGATTTTTCTTTTTTTTTTCGTTTTTGCCCTCTCCTCTGAGACAGTCATGCTATACAGTAAGCAGATTGTAGGTTGTGGCTGACCTCAAGTGTTTGGAAAGTGCATCTTTTGTACTGGTGCTTGCATGGGCTCCTCCTGCACATTCTGCAGGGCCTGAAGGGTTCTTCAAATGGGTGAACTGTCTACTCTTCAGAACGCGAGCATCTGTAGAAGACAGTGTTGTAATTCTGCTATTCCCATGCCAACTTGTCTTCAATATGTGTCTGTGCGGGAGAGGGGGGTAGGGGGGACAGGGGAGGTCAGTGGATCCTTTTGTGTAGCAGATACTGAATGCTTTCAGACAGCATTGGAGCAACATGGGAACTTTCCACCAATCCCTGGTTTTCCACGGAGTTATTGACAGGCCCCTTGTGCCTAGTGGAAACCAGGATATAAATAGATGAACCACAAGGGATGGGCACATGGATGGTTCATTCGGTTAAGAGGCTGAGCCGTGATTTCAGCTCAGGTCATGATTTCATCGTTGTGAGGCCATGCCCCGCATCAGGCTTTGTGCTCACAGCATGGAGCCTGCTTCGGGTCGGGTGTCTCCCTCTTTCTGTCCCTACCCCACACCTGCTAGCTCTCTCTCTCTCTCTCTGTCTCTCTCTCTCTGTCTCTCTCTCTCTCATTCCCACTCAAAAATGAAAAGTGTTTGAAATCAGGATTCACAAAGGAAAGCAAACCAGTGACAGAGTGGGAATGGACACATGGAAGGCCAAAGTTCCTCCTGAACTACGAGAACGAGAGCAAGCAAAGAATAGAGTGACTAGTAGAATCTATGTGAAGCTGGCTGTCCTCAGAATAGGAAGCACCTATGCAGTGGGTAAAGGGGAATAAAACCCCTGTTTTTACTTGGAAGCCCAGTCCAGAGGAAATGTCCTTCTGGAATTCAAATGAGAACGGGATACAACTGAAAAAGTGCCGTATGGCTCACAGTTTCCTTGTTGCAGAAGTAAGACTGGTTTTCTAACTCCTCTGGGCCCGCATACAGGCCTACATTCTGTGCTGGGCCCCTCCACTGCGCTACGTTTCCTGATGTTTCCATGGTTCTCAAACACACGAGATGAGAGGCCCCGTAGCCCAAAGTATCCCAGAGTCCAGAGAACTTGACCCAAACCCTCACCTAAAATGAGAAAGAATTGATCCTAAAATCTGGCCCCACATGCCTACCAGCTGAAATGTACTTTGAGAAAAGACCAGAAATGGACGTGGATACACAGAGGCCCAACGATCTTTCTTACCCAGTAGACAAGGAAAAAGCAAAGGATAAAGCGACGAGCATAACCTCAAATGTAAGACACTCCAACGAGTTGCACCCAGACAAATGTCCCCTGACTAAACCTGATGCCCCAACTGCAAGCAGTGTTTCTCTAGAAGGTTGGTAAGCCTGGAATTCTTCTGGCCATTGCCTTGCCTCCTGCCCTGTCCATCAAGTAGAGATGGACTATACAGTATTCCTTCAGTGATTGAAGGTCTGCTTGTGGACCTTCAAGTGTTTGGAACCTGGCTCTGGTGCAGGTAGAGCATCTGTAATGTAGAGCCTTGGTCTCCCTTGGAGCCATTGCCACCAATGTGTTATTTTCCAAGCCTTGGGACACATTGCGGGATGCCTGGGCTTTCACTGCCTTCACCCAAGCCGAGCCCAAAGGTTGGCGCTAAGCTCTCGCTCTGGTCCTGTGCTATGGGAGAGCAAACAGTAACTTCCAGTGTAAGGAAGGATGTCCCTCTTGTCTCTCCCTGAGTGCTTGGTGCTTGGCCAACTCGGGGTAAGGGCAGTGAAGGGTGGACCTCCCTTCATTTCGACTCCCAGATGGTTCCCCTAGGCACACTAAGCTTCTGGACGTGGGCAGCACAGAAGGGGCTCCTTCAAGGACCACTTCATCAGGTCCAGGTTCCAAACACGTGCCAAACATCTAGCAGCAGAACCCCTTGCCTCTGCATCAATGTTGCATCTCTTTCCTGATGGGAAGGACAGGACAAACCAGCAAATCCCTTTCTGCCTCTCTTTCTGAAGGAAGAAAACACACCTCCTGCAGAACTGCATGCTCAGGTGTAGCCAATGGAGGTTTCCTTTCACCACACCCTCACGGGTTTCTTCCTGCCCACACAGTCAGCCTGCCAGGCGATAGCAGGAGGCCCTGAATTCTAACCCTACCCATTCCCTTCTGTAATGAAAAGCTTTGGTCCTCGGGGTGTCAACTTGCATGGTATTGCTCTTGTGTTCAAACTATTATCTGTCTGGGGGCCATTCTGAGCCAGAGCCTCAGAAATATACTCTGAACCACATTTTTGCAGGATCCATGGGTCTGTGTCAGGTACACAGTCCAGGTCCAAAAATTGGTGTGGGGTTGTCAGTGAGTTCCTGAGCCAATTGACCACGATCAGTGTCTGGTATCCCAGACGGTAGCCCGTCTGTCCCCGGGGGCTTGGTGCTTAGTCAGCTAGAGTGATGGCAGGGATGGGTAGCCAGCTCGTCACCCTCCCCTGGCTACCAGAGGTGCCTTCCTCCTGCTGAGTAGATGGCTCATGCATGTGCACTCTGCCTAAGCCCCTGGATGGTGCCCAAAGGGACGTTGTAGTAAATGTTGGAGCCAGGCCAGGTTCTAACCAGTTGATCATCAGCCTGGGGCCCCAAACAGCCACAGCTGAATCACTGCTGCCACTGTCCTCTGAAGGAAAGGGCAAGAAACAGACCCAGGTCCAGGGAATTCCCTCTCTTTCTAAAGGAGGATGGCAGGCCACTTGTTCACAGAGCTCCCGGGTACAGCCAGTAAAGGACCCCTTCACCAAAGCCCACAGGTGTTGCTTATCCCTGAGACAGCCAGCTTGCTAGCCTTTTGCTGTA
Source organism: Neofelis nebulosa (assembly GCF_028018385.1). Taxonomy (NCBI): domain Eukaryota; kingdom Metazoa; phylum Chordata; class Mammalia; order Carnivora; family Felidae; genus Neofelis; species Neofelis nebulosa. The sequence goes on along the minus strand of NC_080797.1, from coordinate 53,979,739 downwards.
GTCACTGCATTACCACCACAGCCCTTTCTGATTCCTACTTAAGACCTCTGGCCCTCCGTGAATCTATTTTCACCACTTTGCTCTCGTTTCAAAGTAGTTCCTCGTTGGGTGCATTCCATCTTCCATGTTTTCAGAGGCTGGTCCCTGGTGTTCATCTGGGTATCCTAGTCCCATTTTTGTGACCGTGTCTAGGTGAGGTCACAGGGTCCCTGGCAAGTTGCTTTCAAAAGCATGCAGTCATTCAGGGGCCTAGGCCATTGGAAAGGCCCAGATTAGAACATTGGCAAGTTTTCTGGTCCAGAGGATGGAAAGGGGGCTCGCCACCTACTGTGTGGAGGGAACACGAAGCTACACAGCCCCTTTCCAGATTGACCCCATTCCTATTGAAATACTGAAAAATGAGGCCCTGGTTATGGCCACTCCGTTCCCAAGGCTCTATGTCTAACTATGTCCCCGTGTAGATTTAGGAGCCATTGGAGCTGTGACGCACTCAACCCACACCCAGGGATTGATTTTCACACCACCCTATGCGTGTTGGACATGGTCCCCAAGCAAGGCAAGCCAGCCCCTGCTAATGGGTGTACTTGAACTGACTCAGACTTGGGTTTACCTTCCTTCTGGGGCACAGAGGGGCCAGTGGGACCCAGGGGGCATAGGTGGTGGGTGCAGGTCCCCAACACAAGGAGGTTCCTGTGACAGGTGCCAAGGCATGAACAGCCCTGTGCGTCAAGGCAGTGCCCGAGCAACCTCAGTGGTCCAGCAAAGCCATTCGGTGCTCATGGTGTGGCAACCTTGGCATTGGCCTGTACATTGCTGTCCTCCTTCAGCATACTCCACAATAGCCACAGTGAGAGTTCTGGCTGCAAGGACTGGGTCGACAGCCACCCTTGCAAGGACTGTGGTAGAAGGCAGGGACTGGCACCTAGGGTGGAGCCGATTGGGGCAGCACCTGGTGTTTGCCTCCTTACCAGTTCACTTCTCCTAGCCCCTGTTTGGAGCACTAAAGGCCTCTCACATGGGTACCCTCACAGCAAATGGATAGTTATGGTGGGTTGTGTTGATGAAAGCCAGGATTCACCTATAAGAAGGATGTACTGAGTCGCAGTGTTGGCCAGCGTGCAATATGCCTGAAGAAATGCAGAGGGTGGTAACAGCACAGCGTTGCCTCGTCTGTTCACATATCATTCAGGTTGCCCTGTTTTAAAACGAATAGATCTTGCCCTGAGTATCATTCAGAGAGTGTAACAACTTCCCATTTTACGTTAGTTCTTGCCTTTTCCAGAGGCATAAAACGCGAGAGGCTCTGGTGTGGTGACGGAGATATAAGTCGTTGAGGGAGAGCCAAGGCCAGTAGACCCATTATGATTAGATGGAACTCTGGAGAGTCCCAACACTCTACAGGAGAACGCTGAAAGCATTTGTTCTGTAGCTGTTGTCTAACTAAGGGGACTTAGCTCATCATAATTCGAGGTGCCCCCAGAGCACCCTCGTCCTTTCTTCTGGAGGCTGCGCCAAGGATGGCCCATGGGTCCAGCAGGCACCTACTCATTTCAGGCATTCCTTGCCCATGTTTGGGCCATTGAGCATGCAGCCAAGCAAATGGATGCGGCTGCCCCATGGCAGAGCTGTCTCTACCCCTTTGCTTCTTTCTCCCTCATCACTTCCTTAGGGTCTACTTTTTCTTGAAAACATCATCAGTGTGTATGTGCCAAGGCACATGTGGGGATAGTAAACTGGATAGTAAAATGACCGCACATGGACAGCAAGTGAGCATGATTAGAATGCTCAGAATATGAGACTTTCTCATTTCTAAACTCTATTGGTCGTGACCTGCACCCAATCATGATACCTGTGGTCCTGCGGGCCATCTGTGCCCCAGATGGAAGGTAAATCCAAGACGGGTAAGTGCAAGTGCTGTCTCAAGGAGTGGTTGAGCTGCTTTGCTGGGCCCCACCTGCGACGTGCCCAGTCCGGTGGGCAAATATATCCCTGGGCACGAGTCGAGTGAGTGACAGCCCTATGGCTCCTAAGTCAAAACAGGGAAATTGGTAGATAAAGAAACATGGGAGGGCCACAGGAGGACCCAGGTTCCACATGTCCGAATATTTCTCTGGGACACAGGCTCTGAATGGCACCCAGAGACAAGGGTCTTTGTATACCGAAAAAAGGGTATTCATGGAAACGGAAATGCGAATGGCGAAAGTGATTCATTACTGAAGAGACGGGGACGCAGGTTAGAATGAAGTGTCTAGAATGACAATTTCCTGGCAAGGACCTGCGTAAGGAGGAAGAACACCTGAGGCGAGAGAAAAACTCAAACTCTAAAGGGAAAACCTCTGGAAAGTCCAGTCTGCAATGGGTCTGCCTATGTCCTTCTGCAACAGAGGGACAGCTTCTGGCCTTGGCTGTTTTTCCTGCCGTTCCCATCAGGAGACAGAGGCAGCAGGGATTCAGGGGTAGTGGGTCCATGCTCCAGGCTGTCGCTCAAGTGTTTGCAACCGTTTCTGTTATGCATTCGATGGTGACGGGCCACTGTCTGCACTGACCAGGTCCTGGAAAATAGCTCGTATGCGTGGATTGTGTGCTCTTCAGAATCTGAGGCCAAGCAGTAAGTGCTCTCTGAGAGCAGGGCTATCTTTCCTGTGTGTTGTCAGAAAAAAATTTCCCTTGGGGGGCACGGAAGCAGCGTGAGAACTCACCATGCATGCCTGGGAGCTCACTGTGTGACTGACAGCCTCACTGGCTCACCCGGGCCGCAAACCAAGTCCTAGTTAGCACATAGCATTGGCATGGGAATGGCTCTAAGGACAACGAAAGTTTCCTTTCAGATGAGAATGGGAGAAGGCTGAGAGGGAAATGTGTCGCGTCATTTGCCCTTGTCCCAGACGTGAGGTCAACTGCCTTCCCACACCCTTTGGCCCTAACTACACACAAATATCCTCTGTTGGGTACCTTCCCCTGACCTACATCTCATGTTGTCAATTTAGATCTGGAAGGCATGTTGCAAGGCTCCTAGGGCCCAACTTATTGTGCTGTCACAAGAACTCATCCAGAATCCCCAATTAAAATCAGAGGGAATTGCTCTGAACCATGGGCCCTGATGTGCCCATGGAAGATTCTCATTTTAGAAAGGGTAAAAGGGGGCACGTGGATGACTCATTCCCCTAAACCTCAACTCTTGGCTTCTGCTCAGGTCATGGTCTCCCAGTTCTCGAGTTCGGGTCCCTAGTCGGGCTTCGTGCTGAGAGCTCGAAGCCTGGAGCCTGCTTCAGAGTCTTTGTCTCTCTCTCAGCCCTTTTCTGCTTGCATTTCCCTCTCTCTCTCTTTCTCTCACTCACTCTCTCAAAAGTGAAATAAATGTTTTAAACTGTTAAAAGATATCGGGCTACGGGGGCTCTTGGGTGACTCATTGGTTCAACATTGCTTCATTGCTAAAGTCGTGATCTTATGGTTTGCAAGCCCTCCCCCACCTCAGTTCTCTCCTGTGAGCAGGGAGACACCTTGGGATCATCTGTCCCACTCTACCCATCACTGCCTGCTCTCTCTGTCTCTGTCTGCCTCTCCTCTCTCTTCCTCTCTGTCTCTACCTCTGTCTGAAAAGTAATAACAACACACAAAAGAGAGGACAATGGTGGAATAGTTACATAGAGACACAGTGTTCCTATGAGAGACACAAATGGGATAATTTTGTGGATGAAATGGCTCCTACAATCTCCTGGCAAGCTGACTGTGTCAGGAATGAGAAACACCTATGGGCAAGGGCAAAGGGAAACCTCCACTGTTTGCAGTAGGAATCTTCATGGCAAGATACCTTATTCTTAATCGGGAAAGAGAAGAAAAGCCTCGGGTGTTCACTCTTTTCCTTTTGATCAAAGGAGAGAGGCAGCAGTGTTACCAGGGGCGTGGTGTTGTGTTCAAGTGTTTTGAACTGGCCTGTGGTGCAGTAGTTCTTGAATGGTGTCGTTCAGTGCTAACAAGGTCCTCGCGACTGGTGCCCACGGGGGAGCCAACTGGTCTTCAGAGTGAAAGCATCCTTAACATGCAGGGAGGGAGACACGTTGGCTAACGAACATTTCTTTTCTCAGCCAGCCAGACACCAAGTACTCCCAAGAAGGCAATCTTTCCTGGGGGATATCAGAAACTGATTGCTCTTGGTTTAGCCCAGACAAGAGTCAGAGCTCATTAAGAATGCCTGGGCAATCCCTATGTGGGGGATGGCCTCCTTGGCCTTGCCTGGGACCCAAGACGTAATTATCAATACAGCCAGGGAATTGGAATGGCTACACACACGGCCAAAGGCTTTCATTTCAGCGGAGAATGAGATAAAGTTGAGAAGCAACTGTCCAGCTCCATGTGCCTCTTGTCCCAGAAGTAAGGATAGCTCCCTCCTGATCTCTCTGACCCTGTGTACACACATACATTCCTGCTGGGCACCTTGAAACACCATGGGCTTATCTTTGCCAACAGGGTACTGAAAGGCAATTTATTTTATTTTATTTTATTTTATTTTATTTTATTTTATTTTATTTTATTTTACGTTTTGAGTTCCATCCAAATTAGTTAGCCTCTAGTGCAACAATGATTTCAAGAGTAGATTCCTTAACACTTCTTACCCAGTTAGCCCACACCCCCTCCCACAACACCTCCAGGGACCCTCTTTGTGTTCTACATATTTAAGAGTCTCTTATGTTTTGGCCCCCTCCCTCTTTAGACATTATTTGTGCCTCCCTTCCTTTATCTTCATCTGTTCTGTGTCTTAAAGGCCTCAGATGAGTGAAGTCGCTTGATAGTTGTGTTTCACTGACTGACTACTTTCGCGTACCATAAAACCTTCTAGTTCTATCAATGTAGCTGCACAAGGCAAGATGACATTCTTTGTGACTGATGAGCAACACTCCATTGTATATATCGACCACACCTTCTTTATCCATTCATCCATCGATGGACATTTGGGCTCTTTCCATACTGTGGCTGTTGCTAACAGTGCTGTTATAAAAGTTGGGGCGCATGTGACCTTTCGAAACAGCCTTCCTGTCTCCCTTGGATAAATACCTAGTAGTGCAATTGCTGGGTCGTAGGGAGGTTCCATTTTTGATTTTTTGAGTAATGTCCAGGGTGGCTGCCCCGCTTGCATTCCCACCAGCAATGCAAAGAGATCCTGTTTCTCCACAGCCTCGCCAACCTCAGATGTTGCCTCCGTTGTCAATGTTGGTCTTTCTGGCAGGTATAAGGTGGTATCCCGTTGTGGTTCTGATGTGTAATTCCCTGATGATGAGTGATGTGGAGCATTTTTTTCATGTTTCGGGTGGCCATCTGCAAGTCTTCTTTGGAGCAGTGTCTCTTCATGTCTGTGGCTCATTTCTTCACTGGAGTGTTTGTTTTCGGGGTGTCGACTTTGATAAGTTCTTTGTAGATTTTGGATACGAACCCTTTATCTGATATGTCGTTGGCACATAGCTTCTCCCATTCTCTCGGTCGCCCTTTAGTATTGAGGACTGTTTCCTTCGCTGTGCAGAAGCGTGTTATTTTGATGAAGCCCCGATAGTGCATTTTCACTTTTGCCTCCTGAAAGGCAATTTTTCAGCATATCCTGTGGCCCAGCATATCCCAGAGTGACAAGAACGGGGCCAGAATCCCTAGATAAATGTAGAGGAAATGGCTCTGTGACAGTGTGCCTGAATGGACAACAGGGACAACTGCGCTTGGAAAAGAGCACCAGGGTGGGGGAGAATACACAGAAGGCCAAAGTTCTTTATGAACCAAAGAGAATGGCATATAACAAAAAATAAATGACGCGACTAGCAGAATCTCCTGGCAAGATGGTTGTCTCAGCAGTAAGAACACTGTGGGGGCTACAAGAAAGGAGACCTCCTGCGTTGTTCCTTCCAAAAGAGATGGAAAGTTTCTGGCATTGGATTTTTCTTTTTTTTTTTCTTTTTTGCCCTCTCCTCTGAGACAGTCATTCTATACAGTTAGCAGCTTGTAGGTTGTGGCTGACCCTCAAGTGTTTGGAAAGTGCCTCTGTTGTACTGGTGCTTGCATGGGCTATTCCTGCACATTCTGCAGGGCCTGAAGGATTCTGCAAATGGGTGAACTGTCTACTCTTCAGAACGCGGGCATCTGCAGAAGAGAGTGTTTCAGTTCTGCTATTCCCATGCCAACTTGTCTTCAATATGTGTCTGTGCGAGGGGGGATGTGTAGGTGGGACAGGGGAGGTCAGTGGATCCTTTTGTGTAGCAGATACTGAATGCTTTCAGACAGCATTGGATCAACATGGGAACTTTCCACCAATCCCTGGTTTTCCACTGAGTTATTGACAGGCCCATTGTGCCTAGTGGAACCTGTATATAAATAGATGAACCACAAGGGATGGGCACATGGATGGCTCAGTCGGTTAAGTGGCTGAGCCGTGATTTCAGCTCAGGTCATGATTTCATCCTTGTGAGGCCATGCCCCGCATCAGGCTTTGTGCTCACAGCATGGAGCCTGCTTCGTGTCGGGTGTCTCCCTCTTTCTGTCCCTACCCCACCCCTAATAGCACTCTCTCTCCCTCTGTCTCTCTCTCTGTGTCTCTCTCTCTCTCATTCCCACTCAAAAATGAAAAATGTTTGAAATCAGGATTCAGAAAGGAAAGCAAACCAGTGACCGAATGGGAATGGACACATGGAAGGCCAAAGTTCCTCCTGAACTAGGAGAACGAGAGTAAGCAAAGAGTAGAGTGACTAGTAGAATTTATGTGAAGCTGGCTGTCCTCAGAATAGGAAGCACCTCTGCAGTGGGGAAGGGGGAATACAACCCCTGTTTTTACCTGGAAGCCCAGTCCAGAGGAAATCTCCTTCTGGAATTCAAATGAGAACGGGATACAACTGAAACAGTACCGTATGGCTCACAGTTTCCTTGTTGCAGAAGTAAGACTGGTTTTCTAACTCCTCTGGGCCCGCATACAGGCCAACATTCTGTGCTGGGCCCCTCCACTGCGCTACGTTTCCTGATGTTCGCATGGTTCTCAAACACACGAGATGAGAGGCCCCGTAGCCCAAAGTATCCCAGAGTCCAGAGAACTTGACCCAAACCCTCACCTAAAATGAGAAAAAACTGGTCCTAAAATCTGGCCCCAAATGCCTACCTGCCGAAATGTACTTTGAGAAAAGACCAGAAATGGTCGTGGATACACAGAGGCCCAACGATCTTTCTTACCCAGTAGACAAGGAAAAAGCAAAGGATAAAGCGACGAGCATAACCTCAAATGTAAGACACTCCAACGAGTTGCACCTAGAGAAATGTCCCCTGACTAAACCTGATGCCCCAACTGCAAGCAGTGTTTATCTAGAAGGTTGGTATGCCCGGAATTCTTCTGGCCATTGCCTTTCCTCCTGTCCTGTCCATCAAGTATAGATGGACTCTACAGTATTCCTTCAGTGATTGAAGGTCTGCTTGTGGACCTTCAAGTGTTTGGATCCTGGCTCTGGTGCAGGTAGATCATCTGTAATGTAGAGCCTTGGTCTCCCTTGGAGCCATTGCCACCAATGTGTTATTTTCCAAGCCTTGGGACACATTGCGGGATGCCTGGGCTTTCACTCCCTTCACCTAAGCCGAGCCCAAAGGTTGGCACTAAGCTCTCGCTCTGGTCCTGTGCTATGGGAGAGCAAACAGTAACTTACAGTGTAAGCAAGGATTTCCCTCTTGTCTCTCTCTGAGTGCTTGGTGCTTGGCCAGCTCTGGGAAAGGGCAGTGAAGGGTGGACCTCCCTTCATTTGGACTCACAGATGGTTCCCCTGGCAGACTATGCTTCTGGAAATGGGCAGCACAGAAGGGACTCCTTCAAGGACCACTTCATCAGGTCCAGGTTGCAAACACGTGCCAAACATCTAGCAGCAGAACCCCTTGCCTCTGCATCAATGGTGCAACTCTTTCCTGATGGGAAGGACGGGACAAACGAGCAAATCCTTTTCTGCCTCTCTTTCTGAAGGAAGAAAACACATCTCCTGAAGAATTGCATGCTAAGGTGTAGCCAATGGAGGGTTCCGTTTACCACACCCTCACGGGTTTCTTCCTGCCCACATAGTCAGCCTGCCAGGCGATAGCAGGAGGCCATGAATTCTAACCCTACCCATTCACTTCTGTAATGATAAGCTTTGGTCCTCGGGGTGACAACTTGCATGTTATTGCTCTTGTGTTCAAACTAGGATTTGTCTGAGGACCATTCTGAGTCAGAGCCTCAGAAATGTACTCTGAACTACATGTTTGCAGGATCCATGGGTCTGAGTCAGGTACACAGTCCAGGTCCAAAAATTTGTGTGGGGTTGCCAGTTAGTTCCTGAGCCAACTGATCACGATCAGTGTCTGGTATCCCAGACGGTAGCCCGACTGTCCCCGGGGCCATGGTGCTTAGTCAGCTAGAGACATGGCAGGGAAGGGTAGCCAGCTTGTCACCCTCTCCTGGCTACCAGAGGTGCCTTCCTCTTGCTGAGTAGATGGCTCATGCATGTGCACTCTGCCTAAGCCACTGGATGGTGCCCAAAGGGACGTTGTAGTAAATGTTGGAGCCAGGCCAGGTTCTAACCAGTTGATCATCAGCCTGGGGCCCCAAACAGCCACAGCTGAATCACTGCAGCCACTTTCCTCTGAAGGAAAGGGCAAGAAACAGACCCAGGTCCAGGGAATTCCCTCTATTTCTAAAGGAGGAAGGCAGGCCCCTTTTTCACAGAGCTCCCGGGGATAACCAGTAAAGGGCCGCTTCACCAAAGCCCACAGGTGTTGCTTACCCTGAGACAGCCAGCTTGCCAGCCTTTTGCTGCAGTCACTGCATTACCACCACAGCCCTTTCTGATTCCTACTTAAGACCTCTGGCCCTCCGTGAATCTATTTTCACCACTTTGCTCTAGTTTCAAAGTAGTTCCTCGCTGGGTGCATTCCATCTTCCATGTTTTCAGAGGCTGGTCCCTGGTATTCAGCTGGGTATCCTAGTCCCATTTTTGTGACCGTGTCTAGGTGAGGTCACAGGGTCCCTGGCAAGTTGCTGCCAAAACCATGCAGTCATTCAGGGGCCTAGGCCATTGGAAAGGCCCAGATTAGAACATTGGCAATTTTTCTGGTCCAGAGGATGGAAAGGGGCCTCTCCACCTACTGTGTGGAGGGAACACGAAGCTACACAGCCCCTTTCCAGATTGACCCCATTCCTATTGAAATATTGAAAAATGAGGCCCTGGTTATGGCCACTCCCTTTCCAAGGCTCTATGTCTAACTATGTCCCCGTGTAGATTTAGGAGACTTTGGAGCTGTGACTCACCAAACCCACACCCAGATATTGATTTTCACACCACCCTATGCGTGTTGGACATGGTCCCCAAGCAAGGCAAGCCAGCCCCTGCTAATGGCTGTACTTGCACTGACTCAGACTTGGGTTTACCTTCCTTCTGGGGCACAGAGGGGCCAGTGGGACCCAGGGGGCATAGGTGGTGGGTGCAGGTCCCCAGCACAAGGAGGTTCCTGGGACAGGTGCCAAGGCATGAACAGCCCTGTGCGTCAAGGCAGTGCCCGAGCAACCTCAGTGGTCCAGCAAAGCCATTCGGTGCTCATGGTGTGGCAACCTTGGCATTGGCCTGTGCATTGCTGTCCTCCTTCAGCATACTCCACAATAGCCACAGTGAGAGTTCTGGCTGCAAGGACTAGGTCCACAGCCGCCATTGCAAGGACTGTGGTAGAAGCCAGGGAATGGCACCTAGTGTGGAGCCCATTGGGGCAGCACCTGGTGTTTGCCTCCTTACCAGTTCACTTCTCCCAGCCCCTGTTTGGAGCACTAAAGGCCTCTCACATGTGTACCCTCAAAGCAAATGGATAGTTATGGTGGGTTGTGTTGATGAAAGCCAGGATTCACCTCTAAGAAGGATGTACTGAGTCGCGGTGTTGGCCAGCGTGCAATATGCCTGCAAGAAATGCAGAGGTTGGTAACAGCAGAGCGTTGCCTCGTCTGTTCACATATCATTCAGGTTGCCCTGTTTTAAAACGAATAGATCTCACCCTGAGTATCATTCAGAGAGTGTAACAACTTCCCATTTTACGTTCGTTCTTGCCTTTTCCAGACGCTGGAGAACGCGAGAGGCTCTGGTAGGATGACGGAGATATAAGTCGTTGAGGGACAGCCAAGGCCTGTTGACCCATTATGATTAGATGGAACTCTGGAGAATCCCAACACTCTACAGGAGAAAGCTGAAAGCATTTGTTCTGTAGCTGTTGTCTAATTAAGGGGACTTACCTCATCATAATTCGAGGTGCCTCCAGAGCATCCTCGTCCTTTCTTCTGGAGGCTGCGCCAAGGATGGCCCATGGGTCCAGCAGGCACCTAATCATTTCAGGCATTCCTTGTCCATGTTTGGGCCATTGAGCATGCAGCCAAGCAAATGGATGCGGCTGCCCCATGACAGAGCCGTCTCTACCCCTTTGCTTCTTTCTCCCTAGTCACTTCCCTAAGGTCTACTTTTTCTTGAAAACATCATCAGTGTGTATTTGCCAAGGCATATTTGTGGATTGTAAACTGGATAGTAAAATGACCGCACATGGACAGCAAGTGAGCACGATTAGAATGCTCAGAATATGAGTCTTTCTCATTTCTAATCTCTATTGGTCGTGACCTGCACCCAATCATGATACCTGTGGTCCTGCGGGCCATCTGTGCCCCAGATGGAAGGTAAATCAAGGACGGGTAAGTGCAAGTGCTGTCTCTAGGAGTGGTTCAGCTGCTTTGCTGGGACCCACCTGCGACGTGCCCAGGCCGGTGGGAAAATGTATCCCTGGGCACGGGTCGAGTGAGTGACAGCTCTATGGCTCCTAAGTCAAAACAGGGAAATTGGTAGATAAAGAAACATGGGAGGGCCACAGGAGGACCCAGGTTCCACATGTCCGGATATTTCTCTGGGACACAGGCTCTGAATGGCACCCAGAGACAAGGGTCTTTGGATACCGAAAAAAGGGTATTCATTGAAACGGAAATGCGAATGGCCAAAGTGATTCATTACTGAAGAGACAGGGACGCAGGTTAGAATCAAGTGTCTAGAATGACAATTTCCTAGAAAGGTCCTGCGTAAGGAGGAAGAACACCTGAGGCGAGAGAAAAACTCAAACTCTAAAGGGAAAACCTCTGGAAAGTCCAGTCTGCAATGGGTCTGCCTATGTCCTTCTGCAACACAGGGACAGCTTCTGGCCTTGGCTGTTTTTCCTTCCGTTCCCATCAGGAGACAGAGGCAGCAGGGATTCAGGGGTAGTGGGGCCATGCTCCAGGCTGTCGCTCAAGTGTTTGCAACCGTTTCTGTTATGCATTCGATGGTGAAAGGCCACTGTCTGCACTGACCAGGTCCTGCAACATAGCTCGTATGCGTGGATTGTGTGCTCTTCAGAATCTGAGGCCAAGCAGTAAGTGTTCTCTGAGAGCAGGGCTCTCTTTCCTGTGGGTTGTCAGAAAATAATTTCCCTTGGTGGGCACGGAAGCAGCGTGAGAACTCACCATGCATGCCTGGGAGCTCACTGTGTGACTGACAGCTTCACTGGCTCACCCGGGCTGCAAACCAAGTCCTAGTTAGCACATAGCATTGGCATGGGAATGGCTCTAAGGACCACGAAAGTTTCCTTTCAGATGAGAATGGGAGAAGGGTGAGAGGGAAATGTGTCGCGCCATTTGCCCTTGTCCCAGACGTGAGGTCAACTGCCTTCCCACACCCTTTGGCCCTAACTACACACAAATATCCTCTGTTGGGTACCTTCCCCTGACCTACATCACATGTTGGCAATCTAGATCTGGAAGGCATGTTGCAAGGTTCCTAGGGCCCAAGTTATTGTGCTGTCACAAGAACTCATCCAGAATCCCCAATTAAAATCAGAGGGAATTGCTCTGAACCATGGGCCCTGATGTGCCCATGGAAGATTCTCATTTTAGAAAGGGTAAAAGGGGGCACGTGGATGACTCATTCCCCTAAACCTCAACTCTTGGCTTCTGCTCAGGTCATGGTCTCCCAGTTCTCGAGTTCGCGTCCCTAGTCGGGCTTCGTGCTGAGAGCTCGAAGCCTGGAGCCTGCTTCAGAGTCTTTGTCTCTCTCTCAGCCCTTTTCTGCTTGCAATGTCCCTCTCTCTCTCTTTCTCTCACTCACACTCTCAAAAGTGAAATAAATGTTTTAAACTGTTAAAAGACATGGGGCTACGGGGGCTCTTGGGTGACTCCCTGGTTCAACATTGCTTCATTGCTAAAGTCATGATCTTATGGTTTGCAAGCCCTCCCCCACCTCAGTTCTCTACTGTGAGCAGGGAGACGCCTTGGGATCATCTGTCCCACTCTACCCCTCACTGCCTGCTCTCTCTGTCTCTGTCTCCCTCTCCTCTCTCTTCCTGTCTGTCTCTCCCTGTGTCTGAAAAGTAGTAGAAAAACACAAAAAGAGGAAAATGGTGGAGGAGTAGGTACATAGAGACACAGTGTTCCTGTGAGAGATGCAAATGGGATAATTCTGTGGATGAAATGGCTCCTACAAACTCCTAGCAAGATGACTGTGTCAGGAATAAGAAACACCTATGGGCAAGGGCAAAGGGAAACCTCCACTGTTTGCAGTAGGAGTCTTCATGGCAAGATACCTTATTCTTACTCGGGAAAGAGAAGAAAAGCTTCGGGAGGTCACTCTTTTCCTTTTGATCAAAGGAGAGAGGCAGCAGTGTTACCAGGGGCGTGGTGTTGTGTTCAAGTGTTTTGAACTGGCCTGTGGTGCAGTAGTTCTTGAATGGTGTCTTTCGGTGCTAACAAGGTCCTCGCGACTGGTGCCCACGGGGGAGCCAACTGGTCTTCAGAGTGAAAGCATGCTTAACATGCAGGGAGGGAGACACGTTGGCTAACCATCATTTCTTCTCTCAGCCAGCCAGACACCAAGTACTCCCAGGAAGGCAATCTTTCCTGGGGGATATCAGAAACTGATTGCTCTTGGTTTAGCCCAGATAAGAGTCAGAGCTCATTAGGAATGCCTGGGCACTCCCTATGTGGGGGATGGCCTCCTTGGCCATGCCTGGGACCCAACACGTAATTATCAATACAGCCATTGAATTGGAATGGCTACACACACGACCAAAGGCTTTCCTTTCAGCTGATAATGAGATAAAGTTGAGAAGCAACTGTCCAGCTCCATGTGCCTCTTGTCCCAGAAGGAAGGATAGCTCCCTCCTGATCCCTCTGACCCTGTGTACACACATGCATTCCTGCTGGGCACCTGGAAACGCCCTGGGCTTATCTTTGCCAACAGGGTACTGAAAGGCAATTTCTTTTCTTTTATTTTACGTTTTGAGTTCCATCCAAATTAGTTAGCCTCTAGTGCAACAATGATTTCAAGAGTAGATTCCTTAACACTTCTTACCCAGTTAGCCCACACATCCTCCCAAAACAACTCCGGGTACGCAATGTGTGTTCTCCATATTTAAGAGTCTCGTATGATTTGGCCCCCTCCCTCTTTGGAGGTTATTTGTGCCTCCCTTCCTTTATGTTCATCTCTTCTGTGTCTTAAAGGCCTCAGATGAGTGAAGTCTCTTGATAGTTGTGTTTCTCTGTCTGACTACTTTCGCGTACCATAAAACCCTCTAGTTCTATCAATGTAGCTGCAAAAGGCAAGATGACATTCCTTGTGACTGCTGAGCAACACTCCATTGTATATATCGACCACACCTTCTTTATCCATTCATCCATCGATGGACATTTGGGCTCTTTCCATACTTTGGCTCTTGCGGACAGTGCTGTTATAAACGTTGGGGCGCATGTGCCCTTTCGAAACAGCCTTCCTGTCTCCCTTGGATAAATACCTAGTAGTGCAATTGCTGGGTCGTAGGGAGGTTCCATTTTTAATTTTTTGAGTAATGTCCAGAGTGGCTGCCCCGCTTGCATTCCCACCAGCAATGCAAAGAGATCCTGTTTCTCCACAACCTCGCCAACCTCAGATGTTGCCTCCGTTGTCAATGTTGGTCTTTCTGGCAGGTATAAGGTGGAATCCCGTTGTGGTTTTGATATGTAATTCCCTGAAGATGAGTGATGTTGAGCATTTTTTTCATGTGTCGGGTGGCCATCTGCAAGTCTTCTTTGGAGCAGTGTCTCTTCATGTCTTTGGCTCATTTCTTCACTGGAGTGTTTGTTTCTGGGGTGTCGACTTTGATAAGTTCTTTCTAGATTTTGGATACGAACCCTTTATCTGATATGTCGTTGGCACATAGCTTCTCCCATTCTCTCGGTCGCCCTTTAGTATTGAGGACTGTTTCCTTCACTGTGCAGAAGCGTGTTATTTTGATGAGGCCCCGATAGTGGATTTTCCCTATTGCCTCCTGAAAGGCAATTTTTCAGCATATCCTGTGGCCCAGCATATCGCAGAGTGAATAGAACGGGGCCAGAATCCCTAGATAAACGTAGAGGAAATGGATCTGGGACAGGGTGCCTGAATGGACAACAGGGACAACTGAGCTTGGCAAAGAGCACCAGGGTGGGGGAGAATACACAGAAGGACAAAGTTTTTTATGAACCAAAGAGAATGGCATATAGCAAAAAAAAAAAAAAAAAAAAAAAAAGAAGCGACCAGCAGAATCTCCTGCAAGATGGTGGTCTCAGCAGTAAGAACACTCTGGGGGCTACAACAAAGGAAACCTCCTGCGTTGTTCCTTCAAAAGGAGATGGAAAGTTTCTGGCATTGGATTTTTCTTTCTTTCTTTCTTTTTTCTTTTTTGCCCTCTCCTCTGAGACAGGCATGCTATACAGATAGCAGATTGTAGGTTGTGGCTGACCCTCAAGTGTTTGGAAAGTGCCTCTGTTGTACTGGTGCTTGCATGGGCTCTTCCTGCACATTCTGCAGGGCCTGAAGGATTCTGCAAATGGGTGAACTGTCTACTCTTCAGAACGCGGGCATCTGTAGAAGATAGTGTTTTAATTCTGCTATTACCATGCCAACTTTTCTTCAATATGTGCTTGTGCGGGAGAGGGGGGTAGGGGTGACAGGGGAGGTCAGTGGATCCTTCTGTGTAGCAGATACTGAATGCTTTCAGACAGCATTGGAGCAACATGGGAACTTTCCACCAATCCCTGGTTTTCCACTGAGTTATTGACAGGCCCATTGTGCCTAGTGGAAACCAGGTTATAAATAGATGAACCACAAGGGATGGGCACATGGATGGCTCAGTCGGTTAAGTGGCTGAGCCGTGATTTCAGCTCAGGTCATGATTTCATCCTTGTGAGGCCATGCCCCGCATCAGGCTTTGTGCTCACAGCATGGAGCCTGCTTCGGGTCGGGTGTCTCCCTCTTTCTGTCCCTACCCCACACCTGCTAGCTCTCTCTCTCTCTCTCTCTCTCTGTCTCTCTCTCTCTCTCTCATTCCTACTGAAAAATGAAATATTTGAACTCAGGATTCAGAAAGGAAAGCAAACCAGTGACCGAATGGGAATGGACACAGGGAATGCCAAAGTTCCTCCTAAACTACGAGAACGAGAGCAAGCAAAGAATCGAGTGACTAGTAGAATCTATGTGAAGCTGGCTGTCCTCAGAATAGGAAGCACCTCTGCAGCGGGGAAGTGGGGAAAAAAACCCTGTTTTTACCTGGAAGCCCAGTCCAGAGGAAATCTCCTTCTGGAATTCAAATGAGAACGGGATACAACTGAAAAAGTACCGTATGGCCCACAGTTTCCTTGTTGCAGAAGTAAGACTGGTTTTCTAACTCCTCTGGGCCTGCATACAGGCCAACATTCTGTGCTGGGCCCGTCCACTGGCGCTAGGTTTCCTGATGTTCGCATGGTTCTCAAACACACGAGATGAGAGGCCCCGTAGCCCAAAGTATCCGAGAGTCCAGAGAACTTGACCCAAACCCTCACCTAAAATGAGAAAGAATTGGTCCTGAAATCTGGCCCCAAATGCCTACCAGCTGAAATGTACTTTGAGAAAAGACCAGAAATGGTCGTGGATACACAGGGGCCCAACGATCTTTCTTACCCAGTAGACAAGGAAAAAGCAAAGGATAAAGCGACGAGCATAACCTCAAATGTAAGACAATCCAATGAGTTGCACCCAGAGAAAAGTCACCTGACTAAACCTGATGCACCAACTGCAAGCAGTGTTTATCTACAAGGTTGGTAAGCCCGGAATTCTTCTGGCCATTGCCTTTCCTCCTGCCCTGTCCATCTAGTAGAGGTGGACTCTACAGTATAACTTCAGTGATTGAAGGTCTGCTTGTGATCCTTTAAGAGTTTGGAACCTGGTTCTGGTGCAGGTAGATCATCTGTAATGTAGAGCCCTGGTCTCCCTTGGAGCAATTGCCACCAATTTGTTATTTTCCAAGCCTTGGAACACATTGCAGGATGCCTGGGCTTTCACTCCCTTGACCCAAGCCGAGCCCAAAGGTTGGCGCTAAGCTCTCGCTCTGGTCCTGTGCTATGGGAGAGCAAACAGTAACTTCCAGTGTAAGGAAGGATGTCCCTCTTGTCTCTCCCTGAGTGCTTGGTGCTTGGCCAGCTCTTCGTAAGAGCAGTGAAGGGTGGACCTCCCTTCATTTCGACTCAGATGTGGTTCCCCTTGGCACACTATGCTTCTGGACCTGGGCAGCACTGAAGGGGCTCCTTCAAGGACCACTGCATCAGGTTCAGGTTCCAAACACGTGCCAAACATCTAGCAGCAGAACCCCTTGCCTCTGCATCAATGGTGCATCTCTTTCCTGATGGGAAGGTCAGGACAAACCAGCAAATCCCTTTCTGCCTCTCTTTCTGAAGGAAGAAAACACACCTCCTGCAGAACTGCATGCTCAGGTGTAGCCAATGGAGGTTTCCTTTTACCACACGCTCACGGGTTTCTTCCTGCCCACACAGTCAGCCTGTCAGGCGATAGCAGGAGGCCATGAATTCTAACCCTACCCATTCACTTCTGTAAGTAAAAGCTTTGGTCCTCGGGGTGTCAACTTGCATGTTATTGCTCTTGTGTTCAAACTAGGATCTGTCTGGGGGCCATTCTGAGCCAGAGCCTGAGAAATGTACTCTGAACTACATGTTTGCAGGCTCAATGGGTCTGTGTCAGGTACACAGTCCAGGTCCAAAAATTGGTGTGGTGTTGCCAGGGAGTTCCTGAGCCAATTGACCACGATCAGTGTCTGGTATCCCAGATGGTAGCCCGTCTGTCCCCGGGGGCTTGGTGCTTAGTCAGCTAGAGTCATGGCAGGGAAGGGTAGCCAGCTGGTCACTCTCCCCTGGCTACCAGAGGTGCCTTCCTACTGCTGAGTAGATGGCTCATGCATGTGCACTCTGCCTTAGCCACTGGATGGTGCCCAAAGTGACGATGTAGTAAATGTTGGAGCCAGGCCAGGTTCTAACCAGTTGATCATCAGCCTGGGGCCCCAAACAGCCACAGCGGAATCACTGCTGCCACTGTCCTCTGAAGGAAAGGGTAAGAAACAGACCCAGGTCCAGGGAATTCCCTCTCTTTCTAAAGGAGGAAGGCAGGCCCCTTGTTCACAGAGCTCCCGGGTATAGCCAGTAAAGGGCCCCTTCACCAAAGCCCACAGGTGTTGCTTATCCCTGAGACAGCCAGCTTGCTAGCCTTTTGTTGTAGTCACTGCATTACCACCACAGCCCTTTCTGATTCCTACTTAAGACCTCTGGCCCTCCGTGAATCAATTTTCACCACTTTGCTCTAGTACCAAGTAGTTCCTCGCTGGGTGCATAACATCTTCCATGTTTTCAGAGGCTGGTCCCTGGTATTCAGCTGGGTATCATAGTCCCATTTTTGTGACGGTGTCTAGGTTAGGTCACAGGGACCCTGGCAAGTTGCTGCCAAAACCATGCAGTCATTCAGGGGCCTAGGCCATTGGAAAGGCCCAGATTAGAACATTGGCAAATTTTCTCGTCCAGAGGATGGAAAGGGGGCTGGCCGCCTACTTTGTGGAGGGAACACGAAGCTACACAGCCCCTTTCCAGATTGACCCCATTCCTATTGAAATATTGAAAAATGAGGCCCTGGTTATGGCCACTCCCTTCCCAAGGCTCTATGTCTAACTATGTCCCCGTGTAGATTTAGGAGCCATTGGAGCTGTGACTCAATAAACCCACACCCAGGGATTGATTTTCACACCACCCTATGCGTGTTGGACATGGTCCCCAAGCAAGGAAAGCAGCCCCTCCTAATGGCTGTACTTGCACTGACTCAGACTTGAGTTTACCTTCCTTCTGGGGCACAGAGGGGCCAGTGGGAACCAGGGGGCATAGGTGGTGGGTGCAGGTCCCCAGCACAAGGAGGTTCCTGGGACAGGTGCCAAGGCATGAACGGCCCTGTGCGTCAAGGCAGTGCCCGAGCAACCTCAGTGGTCCAGCAAAGCCATCCGCTGCTCATGGTGTGGCAAACTTGGCATTGGCCTGTGCATTGTTGTTCTCCTTCAGCATATTCCACAATAGCCAGAGTGTGAGTTCTGGCTGCAAGGACTAGGTCCACAGCCGCCCTTGCAAGGACTGTGGTAGAAGGCAGGGACTGGCACCTAGGGTGGAGCCGATTGGGGCAGCACCTGGTGTTTGCCTCCTTACCAGTTCACTTCTCCCAGCCCCTGTTTGGAGCACTAAAGGCCTCTCACATGGGTACCCTCACAGCAAATGGATAGTTATGGTGGGTTGTGTTGATGAAAGCCAGGATTAACCTATATGAAGTATGTACTGAGTCGCAGTGTTGGCCAGCGTGCAATATGCCTGCAAGAAATGCAGAGGTTGGTAACAGCACAGCGTTGCCTCCTCTGTTCACATATCATTCAGGTTGCCCTGTTTTAAAATGAATATATCTTGCCCTGAGTATCATTCAGAGAGTGTAACAACTTCCCATTGTACGTTAGTTCTTGCCTTTTCCAGAGGCTGGAAAACGCGAGAGGCTCTGGTGGGGTGACGGAGATATAAGTCGTTGAGGGAGAGCCAAGGCCAGTTGACGCATTATGATTAGATGAAACTCTGGAGAATCCCAACACTCTACACGAGAACGCTGAAAGCATTTGTTCTGTAGCTGTTGTCTAACTCAGGGGACTTAGCTCATAATAATTCGAGGTGTCCCCAGAGCACCCTCGTCCTTTCTTCTGGAGGCTGCGCCACGGATGGCCCATGGGTCCAGCAGGCATGTACTCATTTAAGGCATTCCTTGACCATGTTTGGGCCATTGACCATGCAGCCAAGCAAATGGATGCGGGTGCCCCATGGCAGAGCTGTCTCTACCCCTTTGCTTCTTTCTCCCTAGTCACTACCCTAGGGTCTACTTTTTCTTGAAAACATCATCAGTGTGTATGTGCCAAGGCACATGTGGGGATAGTAAACTGGATAGTAAAATGACCGCACATGGACAGCAAGTGAGCATGATTAGAATGCTCAGAATATGAGACTTTCTCATTTGTAAACTCTATTGGTCGTGACCTGCACCCAATCATGATACCTGTGGTCCTGCGGGCCATCTGTGCCCCAGATGGAAGGTAAATCCAAGACGGGTAAGTGCAAGTGCTGTCTCAAGGAGTGGTTGAGCTGCTTTGCTGGGCCCCACCTGCGACGTGCCCTGGCCGGTGGGAAAATGTATCCCTGGGCACGGGTCGAGTGAGTGACAGGTCTATGGCTCCTATGTCAAAACAGGGAAATTGGTAGATAAAGAAACATGGGAGGGCCACAGGAGGACCCAGGTTCCAAATGTCCGGATATTTCTCTGGGACACAGGCTCTGAATGGCACCCAGAGACAAGGGTCTTTGGATACCGAAAAAAGGGTATTCATTGAAACGGAAATGCGAATGGCCAAAGTGATTCATTACTGAAGAGACGGGGACGCAGGTTGTAATGAAGTGTCTAGAATGACAATTTCCTGGCAAGGTCCTGCGTAAGGAGGAAGAACACCTGAGGCGAGAGAAAAACTCAAACTCTAAAGGGAAAACCTCTGGAAAGTCCAGTCTGCAATGGGTCTGCCTGTGTCCTTCTGCAACAGAGGGACAGCTTCTGGCCTTGGCTGTTTTTCCTGCCGTTCCCATCAGGAGACAGAGGCAGCAGGGATTCAGGGGTAGTGGGTCCATGCTCCAGGCTGTCGCTCAAGTGTTTGCAACCATTTCTGTTATGCATTCGATGGTGACGGGCAACTGTCTGCACTGACCAAGTCCTGGAACATAGCTCTTATGCGTGGATTGTGTGCTCTTCAGAATCTGAGGCCAAGCAGTAAGTGCTCTCTGAGAGCAGGGCTATCTTTCCTGTGGGTTGTCAGAAAATAATTTCCCTTGGTGGGCACGGAAGCAGCGTGAGAACTCACCATGCATGCCTGGGAGCTCACTGTGTGACTGACAGCCTCACTGGCTCACCCGGGCTGCAAACCAAGTCCTAGTTAGCACATAGCATTGGCATGGGAATGGCTCTAAGGACAACGAAAGTTTCCTTTCAGATGAGAATGGGAGAAGGCTGAGAGGGAAATGTGTCGCGCCATTTGCCCTTGTCCCAGACGTGAGGTCAACTGCCTTCCCACACCCTTTGGCCCTAACTACACACAAATATCCTCTGTTGGGTACCTTCCCCTGACCTACATCTCATGTTTTCAATTTAGATCTGGAAGGCATGTTGTAAGGCTCCTAGGGCCCATGTTATTGTGCTGTCACAAGAACTCATCCAGAATCCCCAATTAAAATCAGAGGGAATTGCTCTGAACCATGGGCCCTGATGTGCCCATGGAAGATTCTCATTTTAGAAAGGGTAAAAGGGGGCACGTGGATGACTCATTCCCCTAAACCTCAACTCTTGGCTTCTGCTCAGGTCATGGTCTCCCAGTTCTCGAGTTCGGGTCCCTAGTCGGGCTTCGTGCTGAGAGCTCGAAGCCTGGAGCCTGCTTCAGAGTCTTTTCTTTTCTTTTCTTTCTTTTCTTTTCTTTTCTTTTCTTTTTGTGTGTGTGTGTGTGTGTGTGTTTATTTTTTTATTTTGTTATTTTTTAATATATGAAATTTACTGTCAAATTGGTTTCCATACAACACCCAGTGCTCATCCCAAAAGGTGCCCTCCTCAATACCCATCAACCACCCTACCCTCCCTCCCACCCCCATTAACCCTCAGTTTGTTCTCAGTTTTTAACTGTCTCTTATGCTTTGGCTCTCTCCCACTCTAACCTCTTTTTTTTTTTCCTTCCCCTCCCCCATGGGTTTCTGTTACGTTTCTCAGGATCCACATAAGAGTGAAACCATATGGTATCTGTCTTCCTCTGTATGGCTTA
Organism: Neofelis nebulosa; assembly: GCF_028018385.1. Classification (NCBI taxonomy): domain Eukaryota; kingdom Metazoa; phylum Chordata; class Mammalia; order Carnivora; family Felidae; genus Neofelis; species Neofelis nebulosa. The sequence continues at coordinate 53,958,508 of NC_080797.1, read as the reverse complement.
TTTCACTTAGCATCACACTCTCCAGTTCCATCCACGTTGCTACAAAAGGCCATATTTCATTCTTTCTCATTGCCACGTAGTATTCCATTGTGTATATAAACCACAAGTTCTTTTTTTTTTTATTAAATTTTTTTTTTCAACGTTTTTTATTTTTTTATTTTTGGGACAGAGAGAGACAGAGCATGAACGGGGGAGGGCCAGAGAGAGAGGGAGACACAGAATCGGAAACAGGCTCCAGGCTCTGAGCCATCAGCCCAGAGCCTGACGCGGGGCTCGAACTCACGGACCGCGAGATCGTGACCTGGCTGAAGTCGGACGCTTAACCGACTGCGCCACCCAGGCGCCCCTAAACCACAAGTTCTTTATGCATTCATCAGTTGATGGACATTTAGGTTCTTTCCGTACTTTGGCCATTGTTGAGAGTGCTGCTATAAACATTGGGGTACAAGTGCCCCTATGCATCAGTACTCCTGTATCCCTTGGATAAATTCCTAGCAGTGCTATTGCTGGGCCATAGGGTAGGTCTATTTTTAATTTTCTGAGGAACCTCCACACTGCTTTCCAGAGCGGCTGCACCAATTTGCATTCCCACCAACAGTGCAAGAGGGTTCCCGTTTCTCCACATCCTCTCCAGCATCTATAGTCTCCTGATTTCTTCATTTTGGCCACTCTGGCGTGAGGTGGTATCTGAGTGTGGTTTTGATTTGTGTTTCCCTGATAAGGAGCGACGTTGAACATCTTTGCATGTGCCTGTTGGCCATCCGGATGTCTTCTTTAGAGAAGTGTCTATTCATGTTTTCTGCCCATTTCTTCACTGGGTTATTTGTTTTTCGGGTGTGGAGTTTGATGAGTCTTTATATATTTTGGATACTAGCCCTTTGTCCGATGTGTCATTTGCAAATATCTTTTCCCATTCCTTTGGTTGCCTTTTCGTTTTGTTGGTTGTTTCCTTTGCTGTGCAGAAGCTTTTTATCTTCATAAGGTCCCAGTAATTCACTTTTGCTTTTAATTCCCTTGCCTTTGGGGATGTGCCGAGTAAGAGATTGCTACGGCTGAGGTCAGAGAGGTCTTTTCCTGCTTTCTCCTCTACGGTTTTGATGGTTTCCTGTCTCACATTCAGGTTCTTTATCCATTTTGAGTTCATTTTTGTGAATGGTGTGAGAAAGTGGTCTAGTTTCAACCTTCTGCATGTTGCTGTCCAGTTCTCCCAGCACCATTTGTTAAAGAGCCTATCTTTTTTCCATTGGATGTTCTTTCCTGCTTTGTCAAAGATGAGTTGGCCATACGTTTGTGGGTCTAGTTCTGAGGTTTCTATTCTATTCCATTGGTCTATGTGTCTGTGTTTATGCCAATACCATGCTGTCTTGATGATTTCAGCTTTGTAGTAGAGGCTAAAGTCTGGGATTGGGATGCCTCCTGCTTTGGTCTTCTTCTTAAAAATTACTTTGGCTCTTCGGGGCCTTTTGTGGTTCCATATGAATTTTAGGATTTCTTGTTCTAGTTTCGAGAAGAATGCTGGTGCAATTTTGATTGGGATTGCATTGAATGTGTAGATAGCTTTGGGTAGTATTGACATTTTGACAATATTTATTCTTCCAATCCATGAGCAGGGAATGTCTTTCCATTTCTTTCTATCTTCTTCAATTACCTGCATAAGCTTTCTATAGTTTTCAGCATACAGATCTTTTACATCTTTGGTTAGATTTATCCCTAGGTATTTTATGCTTCTTGGTGCAATTGTGAATGGGATCAGTTTCTTTATTTGTCTTTCTGTTGCTTCATTGTTAGTGTATAAGAATGCAACTGATTTCTGTACATTGATTTTGTATCCTGCAACTTTGCTGAATTCATGTATCAGTTCTAGCAGACTTTTGGTTGAGTCTATCGGATTTTCCATGTATAATATCATGTCATCTGCAAAAAGCGAAAGCTTGACTTCATCTTTGCCAATTTTGGTGCCTTTGATTTCCTTTTGTTGTCTGATTGCTGATGCTAGAACTTCCAGCACTATGTTAAACAACAGCGGTGAGAGTGGGCATCCCTGTCGTGTTCCTGATCTCAGGGAAAAAGCTCTCAGTTTTCCCCCGTTGAGGATGATGTTAGCTGTGGGCTTTTCATAAATGGCTTTTATGATCTTTAAGTATGTTCCTTCTATCCCGACTTTCTCAAGGGTTTTTATTAAGAAAGGGTGCTGGATTTTGTCAAAGGCCTTTTCTGCATCGATTGACAGGATCATATGGTTCTTCTCTTTTTTTTTGTTAATGTGATGTATCACGTTGATCGATTTGCGAATGTTGAACCAGCCCTGCATGCCAGGAATGAATCCCACTTGATCATAGTGAATAATTCTTTTTATATGCTGTTGAATTCGATTTGCTAGTATCTTATTGAGAATTTTTGCATCCATATTCATCAGAGATATTGGCCTGTAGTTCTCTTTTTTTACTGGGTCTCTGTCTGGTTTAGGAATCAAAGTAATACTGGCTTCATAGAATGAGTCTGGAAGTTTTCCTTCCCTTTCTATTTCTTGGAATAGCTTGAGAAGGATAGGTATTATCTCTGCTTTAAACGTCTGGTAGAACTCCCCTGGGAAGCCATCTGGTCCTGGACTCTTATCTGTTGGGAGATTTGTGATAACCGGTTCAATTTCTTCGCTGGTTATGGGTCTTTTCAAGCTGTCTATTTCCTCCTGATTGAGTTTTGGAAGAGTGTGGGTGTTTAGGAATTTGTCCATTTCTTCCAGGTTGTCCAATTTGTTGGCATATAATTTTTCATAGTATTCCCTGATAATTGTTTGTATCTCTGAGGGATTGGTTGTAATAATTCCATTTTCATTCATGATGTTGTCTATTTGGGTCATCTCCCTTTTCTTTTTGAGAAGCCTGGCTAGAGGTTTGTCAATTTTGTTTATGTTTTCAAAAAACCAACTCTTGGTTTCGTTGATCTGCTCTACAGTTTTTTTAGATTCTATATTGTTTATATCTGCTCTGATCTTTATGATTTCTCTTCTTCTGCTGGGTTTAGGCTGCCTTTGCTGTTCTGCTTCTATTTCCTTTCGGTGTGCTGTTAGATTTTGTATTTGGGAGTTTTCTTGTTTCTTGAGATAGGCCTGGATTGCAACGTATTTTCCTCTCAGGACTCCCTTCGTTGCTTCCCAAAGCGTTTGGATTGTTCTATTTTCATTTTCGTTTGCTTCCATATATTTTTAAATTTCTTGCTAATTGCCTGGATGACCCACTCCTTCGTTAGTAGGGTGTTCTTTAATCTCCTCGCTTTTGGAGGTTTTCCAGACTTTTTCCTGTGGTTGATTTCAAGCTTCATAGCATTGTGGTCTGAAAGTATGCATGGTATAATTTCAATTCTTGTAAACTTATGAAGGGCTGTTTTGTGACCCAGTAAATGATCTATCTTGGAGAATGTTCCATGTGCACTCGAGAAGAAAGTATATTCTGTTGCTTTGCGATGCAGAGTTCTAAATATATCTGTCAAATCCATCTGATCGAATGTATCATTCAGGGCCCTTGTTTCTTTATTGACTGTGTGTCTAGATGATCTATCCTTTTCTGTAAGTGGGGAGTTAAAGTCCCCTGCAATGACCACATTCTTACCAATGGGTTGCTTATGTTTATGAGTAACTGTTTTATATATCTGGGGGCTCCGGTATGTGGTGCATAGACATTTATAATTGTTAGCTCTTCCTGATGGATAGACCCTGTAATTATTATATAATGCCCTCCTTCATCTCTTCTTACAGCCTTTAATTTAAAGTCTAGTTTGTCTGATATAAGTATGGCTACTCCAGCTTTCTTTTGGCTTCCAGTAGCATGATAAATAGTTCTCCATCCCCTCACTCTCAATCTAAAGGTGTCCTCAGATCTAAAATGAGTCTCTTGTAGACCGCAAATAGATGGGTCTTGTTTTTTTATCCATTCTGATACCCTATGTCTTTTGGCTGGCGCATTTAATCCATTTACATTCAGTGTTATTCTAGAAAGATACGGGTTTAGAGTCATTGTGATGTCTGTATGTTCTATGCTTGTAGTGATGTCTCTGGTACTTTGTCTCACAGGATCCCCCTTAGGATCTCTTGTAGGGCTGGTTTCGTGGTGACAAATTCCTTTAGTTTTTGTTTGTTTGGGAAGACCTTTATCTCTCCTTCTATTCTAAATGCCAGACTTGCTGGATAAAGGATTCTCGGCTGCATATTTTTTCTGTTTAGCACACTGAAGATATCGTGCCAAGCCTTTCTGGCCTGCCAAGTTTCAAAGGAGAGATCAGTCACGAGTCTTATAGGTCTCCCTTTATATGTGAGGGCACTTTTATCCCTTGCTGCTTTCAGAATTTTCTCTTTATCCTTGTATTTTGCCAGTTTCACTATGATATGTCGTGCAGAAGATCGATTCAAGTTACGTCTGAAGGGAGTTCTCTGTGCCTCTTGGATTTCAATGCCTTTTTCCTTCCCCAGTTCAGGGAAGTTCTCAGCTATAATTTCTTCAAGTACCCCTTCAGCACCTTTCTCTCTCTCTTCCTCCTCTGGGATACCAATTATGCGTATATTATTTCTTTTCAGTGTATCACTTAGTTCTCTAATTTTCCCTTCATACTCCTGGATTTTTTTATCTCTCTTTCTTTCAGCTTCCTCTTTCTCTATCACATTATCTTCTAGTTCACCTATTCTCTCCTCTGCCTCTTCAATCCGAGCCGTCATGGTTTCCATTTTGTTTTGCATTTCGTTTAAAGCGTTTTTCAGTTCCTCGTGACTGTTCCTTAGTCCCTTGATCTCTGTGGCAAGAGATTCTCTGCTGTCCTGTATACTGTTTTCAAGCCCAGCGATTAATTTTATGACTAGTATTCTAAATTCACTTTCTGTTATATTATTTAAATCCTTTTTGATCAGTTCATTAGCTGTTGTTATTTCCTGGAGATCCTTCTGAGGGGAATTCTTCCGTTTGGTCATTTTGGATAGTCCCTGGAGTGGTGAGGACCCGCAGGGCACTTCCCCATTGCTGTGGTGTGTAACTGGATTTGGTGAGCGGGGCCGCAGTCCGACCTGATGTCTGCCCCCAGCCCACCGCTGGGGCCACAGTCAGACTGGTGTGTGCCTTCTCTTCCCCTCTCCTAGGGGCGGGATTCACTGTGGGGTGGCGTGGCACGTCTGGGCTACTTGCACACTGCCAGGCTTGTGGTGCTGGGGATCTGGCGTATTAGCTGGGGTGGGTAGGAAAGGTGCACGGGGGCAGGACGGGCAGGCTTAGCTCGCTTCTCCTTAGGTGATCCACTTCAGGCGGTGCCCTGTGGCAGTGGGAGGGAGTCAGATCCGCTGCCGGAGGTTTGGCTCGGCAGAAGCACAGAGTTGGGTGTTTGCGCTGAGCGAGCAAGTTCCCTGGCAAGAACTGGTTCCCTTTGGGATTCTGGCTGGTGGATGGGTGGGGGAGATGGCGCTGGCGAGCGCCTTTGTTCCCCGCCAAGCTGAGCTCTGCCATCTGGGGGCTCAGCAGCTCTCCTTCCCTTTGTCCTCCAGCCTTCCCGCTTTCTGAGCAGAGCTGTTAACTTATGACCTCCCAGACGCTAAGTCGCGCTTGCTGTCGGAACAGAGTCCTTCCGGCCCCTCTGCTTTTCCCAGCCTGACTCGGGGGCTCTGCTTGGCCGGCGAGCCGCCCCTCCGCCCCGGCTCCCTCCCGCCAGTCCTTGCAGCACGCACCACCTAGCCGCCCTTCCTACCCTCTTCCGTGGGCCTCTCGTCTGCTCTTGGCTCCGGAGATTCCGTTCTGCTAACCTCTGGCGGTTTTCTGGGTTCTTAAGGCAGGTGTACGTGGAATCTAAGTGATCAGCAGGATGAGCGGTGAGTCCAGCGTCCTCCTACGCCGCCATCTTCCGGAACTCCTGCTTCAGAGTCTTTGTCTCTCTCTCAGCCCTTTTCTGCTTGCAATGTCCCTCTCTCTCTCTCTTTTTCTCACTCACTCTCTCAAAAGTGAAATAAATGTTTTAAACTGTTAAAAGACATGGGGTATGGGGGCTCTTGGGTGACTCATTGGTTCAACATTTCTTCATTGCTAAAGTCATGATCTTATGGTTTGCAAGCCCTCCCCCACATCAGTTCTCTCCTGTGAGCAGGGAGACGCCTTGGGATCATCTGTCCCACTCTACCCCTCACTGCCTGCTCTCTCTGTCTCTGTCTCCCTCTCCTCTCTCTTCCTGTCTGTCTCTACCTCTGTCTGAAAAGTAATAAAAAAACACAAAAGAGAGGACAATGGTGGAGTAGGTACATAGAGACACAGTGTTCCTATGAGAGATTCAAATGGGATAATTTTGTGGATGAAATGGCTCCTACAATCTCATGGCAAGCTGACTGTGTCAGGAATGAGAAACACCTATGGGCAAGGGCAAAGGGAAACCTCCACTGTTTGCAGTAGGAGTCTTCATGGCAAGATACCTTATTCTTACTCGGGAAAGGGAAGAAAATCTTCAGGAGGTCACTCTTTTCCTTTTGTCACCTGATCAAAGGAGAGAGGCAGCAGTGTTACCAGGGGCCTGGTGTTGTGTTTTGAACTGGCCTGTGGTGCAGTAGTTCTTGAATGGTGTATTTCAGTGCTAACAAGGTCCTCGCGACTGGTGCCCACGGGGGAGCCAACTGGTCTTCAGAGTGAAAGCATCCTTAACATGCAGGGAGGGAGACACGTTGGCTAACCAACATTTCTTTTCTCAGCCAGTCAGACACCAAGTACTCCCAGGAAGGCAATTTTTCCTGGGGGATATCAGAAACTGATTGCTCTTGGCTTAGCCCAGACAAGAGTCAGAGCTCATTAGGAATGCCTGGGCACTCCCTATGTGGGGGATGGCCTCCTTGGCCTTGCCTAGGACCCAAGACGTAATTATCAATACAGCCAGGGAATTGGAATGGCTACACACACGGCCAAAGGCTTTCCTTTCAGCGGAGAATGAGATAAAGTTGAGAAGCAACTGTCCAGCTCCATGTGCCTCTGGTCCCAGAAGGAAGGATCGCTCCCTCCTGATCCCTCTGACCCTGTGTACACACATGCATTCCTGCTGGGCACCTTGGAACGCCCTGGGCTTACCTTTGCCAAAAGGGTACTGAAAGGCAATTTATTTTCTTTTATTTTACATTTCGAGTTCCATCCAAATTAGTTAGCCTCTAGTGCAACAATGATTTCAAGAGTAGATTCCTTAACCCTTCTTACCCACTTAGCCCACACCCCCTCCCACAACACCTCCAGGGACCCTCTGTGTGTTCTCCATATTTAAGAGTCTCTTATGTTTCGGACCCCTCCCTCTTTGGAGATTATTTGTGCCTCCCTTCCTTTATGTTCTTCTGTTCTGTGTCTTAAAAGCCTCAGATGAGTGAAGTCGCTTGATAGTTATGTGTCTCTGACTGACTACTTTCGCGTACCATAAAACCCTCTAGTTCTATCAATGTAGCTGCAAAAGGCAAGATGACATTCTTTGTGACTGCTGAGCAACACTCCATTGTATATATCGACCAGACCTTCTTTATCCATTGATCCATCGATGGACATTTGGGCTCTTTCCATACTTTGGCTGTTGCTGACAGTGCTGTTATAAAAGTTGGGGCGCATGTGCCCTTTCGAAACAGCCTTCCTGTCTCCCTTGGATAAATACCTAGTAGTGCAATTGCTGGGTCGTAGGGAGGTTCCATTTTTAATTTTTTGAGTAATGTCCACGGTGGCTGCCCCGCTTGCATTCCCACCAGCAATGCAAAGAGATCCTGTATCTCCACAGCCTCGCCAATCTCAGATGTTGCCTCCGTTGTCAATGTTGGTCTTTCTGGCAGGTATAAGGTGGTATCCCGTTGTGGTTTTGATGTGTAATTCCCTGATGATGAGTGATGTTGAGCATTTTTTTCATGTGTCGGGTGGCCATCTGCAAGTCTTCTTTGGAGCAGTGTCTCTTTATGTCTTTGGTTCATTTCTTCACTGGAGTGTTTGTTTTTGGCGTGTCGACTTTGATAAGTTCTTTCTAGATTTTGGATACGAACCCTTTATCTGATATGTCGTTGGCACATAGCTTCTCCCATTCTCTCGGTCGCCCTTTAGTATTGAGGACTGTTTCCTTCGCTGTGCAGAAGCGTGTTATTTTGATGAGGCCCCAATAGTGCATTTTCCCTTTTGACTCATGAACGGCAATTTTTCAGCATATCCTGTGGCCCAGCATATTCTAGAGTGACAAGAACGGGGCCAGAATCCCTAGATAATCGTAGAGGAAATGGCTCTGGGACAGTGTGCCTGAATGTATAACAGGGACAACTGCGCTTGGAAAAGAGCACCAGGGTGGGGGAGAATACACAGAAGGCCAAAGTTCTTTATGAACCAAAGATAATGGCATATAGCAAAAAAAAAAAAAAAAAAAAAAAAGGAAGCAAGTAGCAGAATCTCTTGGCAAGATGGTTGTCTAAGCAGTAAGAACACTGTGGGGGCTACAAGAAAGGAGACCTCCTGTGTTGTTCCTTCAAAAGGAGATGGAAAGTTTCTGGCATTGGATTTTTCTTTTCTTTTTTTTTTTTTCTTTTTTGCCCTCTCCTCTGAGACAGGCATGCTATACAGTTAGCAGCTTGTAGGTTGTGGCTGACCCTCAAGTGTTTGGAAAGTGCCTCTGTTGTACTGGTGCTTGCATGGGCTCTTCCTGCATATTCTGCAGGGCCTGAAGGATTCTGGAAATGTGTGAATTGTCTACTCTTCAGAACGCGGGCATCTGTAGAAGATACTGTTTCAATTCTGCTATTCCCATGCCAACTTGTCTTCAATATGTGTCTGTGTATGGGAGGGGAAGGGGGGACAGGGGAGGTCAGTGGATCCTTCTGTGTAGCAGATATTGAATGCTTTCAGACAGCATTGGAGCAACATGGGAACTTTCCACCAATCCCTGGTTTTCCACTGAGTTATTGACAGGCCCATTGTGCCTAGTGGAAACCAGGATATAAATAGATGAACCACAAGGGATGGGCACATGGATGGCTCAGTCGGTTAAGTGGCTGAGTCGTGATTTCAGCTCAGGTCATGATTTCATCCTTGTGAGGCCATGCCCCACATCAGGCTTTGTGCTCACAGCATGGAGCCTGCTTCGGGTCGGGTGTCTCCCTCTTTCTGTCCCTACCCCACACCTGCTAGCTCTCTCTCTCTCTCTGTCTCTCTCTCTCTCTCTCTCATTCCCACTGAAAAATGAAAAATATTTGAACTCAGGATTCAGAAAGGAAAGCAAACCAGTGACCGAATGGGAATGGACACATGGAATGCCAAAGTTCCTCCTGAACTACGAGAACGAGAGCAAGCAAAGAATAGAGTGACTAGTAGAATCTATGTGAAGCTGGCTGTCCTCAGAATAGGAAGCACTCTGCAGCGGGGAAGGGGGAACAAAACCCCTGTTTTTACCTGGAAGCCCAGTCCAGAGGAAATCTCCTTCTGGAATTCAAATGAGAACGGGATACAACTGAAAAAGTACCGTATGGCTCACAGTTTCCTTGTTGCAGAAGACTGGTTTTCTAACTCCTCTGGGCCTGCATACCGGCCAACATTCTTTGCTGGGGCCGACCACTGGCACTAGGTTTCCTGATGTTCGCATGTTTCTCAAACACACGAGATGAGAGGCCCCGTAGCCCAAAGTATCCCAGAGTCCAGGAACTTGACCCAAACCCTCACCTAAAATGAGAAAGAATTCGTCCTGAAATCTGGCCCCAAATGCCTACCAGCTGAAATGTACTTTGAGAAAAGACCAGAAATGGTCGTGGATACACAGAGGCCCAACGATCTTTCTTACCCAGTAGACAAGGAAAAAGCAAAGGATAAAGCGACGAGCATAACCTCAAATGTAAGACACTCCAACGAGTTGCACCCAGAGAAAAGTCCTCTGACTAAACCTGATGCCCCAACTGCAAGCAGTGTTTATCTACAAGGTTGGTAAGCCCGGAATGCTTCTGGCCATTGCCGTTCCTCCTGCCCTGTCCATCAAGTAGAGATGGACTCTACAGTATTCCTTCAGTGATTGAAACTCTGCTTGTGGACCTTTAAGTCTTTGGAACCTAGCTCTGGTGCAGGTAGAGCATCTGTAATGTAGAGCCTTGGTCTCCCTTGGAGCCATTGCAACCAATTTGTTATTTTCCAAGCCTTGGGACACATTGTGGGATGCCTGGGCTTTCACTGCCTTCACCCAAGTCGAGCCCAAAGGTTGGCGCTAAGCTCTCGCTCTAGTCCTGTGCTATGGGAGAGCAGAGAGTAACTTCCAGTGTAAGGAAGAATGTCCCTCTTGTCTCTCCCTGAGAGACACCTGAGTGCTTGGTGCTTGGCCAGCTCTGGGTAAGGGCAGTGAAGGGTGGACCTCCCTTCATTTCGACTCACAGACGGTTCCCCTAGGCACACTATGCTTCTGGACCTGGGCAGCACAGAAGGGGCTCCTTCAAGGACCACTGCATCAGGTCCAGGTTCCAAACACGTGCCAAATATCTAGCAGCCTAACCCCTTGCCTCTGCATCAATGGTGCATCTCTTTCCTGATGGGAAAGACAGGACAAACCAGCAAATCCGTTTCTGCCTCTCTTTCTGAAGGAAGAAAACACACCTCCTGCAGAATTGCCTGCTCCGGTGTAGCCAATGGAGGTTTCCTTTTACCACACCCTCACGGGTTTCTTCCTGCCCACACAGTCAGCCTGCCAGGCGATAGCAGGAGGCCCTGAATTCTAACCCTACCCATTCACTTCTGTAATGAAAAGCTTTGGCCCTCGGGGTGTCGACTTGCATGTTATTGCTCTTGTGTTCAAACTAGGATCAGTGTGGGGGCCATTCTGAGCCAGAGCCTGAGAAAAGTACTCTGAACTACATGTTTGCAGTATCCATGGGTCTGAGTCAGGTACACAGTCCAGGTCCAAAAATTGGTGTGGGGTTGCCAGTTAGTTCCTGAGCCAAATGGCCACGATCAGTGTCTGGTATCCCAGACGGTTGCCCGTCTGTCCCCGGGGCCTTGGTGTTTAGTCAGCTAGAGTCATGGCAGGGATGGGTAGCCAGCTGGTCACCCTCCCCTGGCTACCAGAGGTGCCTTCCTCCTGTTGAGTAGATGGCTCATGCATGTGCACTCTGCCTAAGCCCCTGGATGGTGCCAAAAGGGACGTTGTAGCAAATGTTGGAGCCAGGCCAGGTTCTAACCAGTTGATCATCAGCCTGCGGCCCCAAACAGCCACAGCGGAATCACTGCTGCCACTGTCCTCTGAAGGAAAGGGCAAGAAACAGACCCAGGTCCAGGGAATTCCCTCTCTTTCTAAAGGAGGAAGGCAGGCCCCTTGTTCACAGAGCTCCCGGGAATAGCCAGTAAAGGGCCCCTTCACCAAAGCCCACAGGTGTTGCTTATCCCTGAGACAGCCAGCTTGCTAGCCTTTTGCTGTAGTCACTGCATTACCACCACAGCCCTTTCTGATTCCTACTTAAGACCTCTGGGCCTCCGTGAATCTATTTTCACCACTTTGCTCTACTTTCAAAGTAGTTCCTCGCTGGGTGCATTCCATCTTCCATGTTTTCAGAGGCTGGTCCCTGGTGTTCAGCTGGGTATCCTAGTCCCATTTTTGTGACCGTGTCTAGGTGAGGTCACAGGGTCCCTGGCAAGTTGCTGTCAAAAGCATGTAGTCATTCAGGGGCCTAGGCCATTGGAAAGGCCCAGATGAGAACATTGGCAATTTTTCTGGTCCAGAGGATGGAAAGGGGGCTGGCCACCTACTGTGTGGAGGGAACACGAAGCTACACAGCCCCTTTCCAGATTGACCCCATTCCTATTGAAATATTGAAAAATGAGGCCCTGGTTATGCCACTCCCTTCCCAAGGCTTTATGTCTAACTATGTCCCCGTGTAGATTTAGGAGCCATTGGAACTGAGACTCACTAAACCCACACCGAGGGATTTGTTTTCACACCACCCTATGCGTGTTGGACAGGGTCCCCAAGCAAGGCAAGTCAGCCCCTGCTGATGGCTGTACTTGCACTGACTCAGACTTGGGTTTACCTTCCTTCTGGGGCACAGAGGGGCCAGTGGGACCCAGGGGGCATAGGTGGTGGGTGCAGGTCCCCAGCACAAGGAGGTTCCTGGGACAGGTGCCAAGGCATGAACAGCCCTGTGCGTCAAGGCAGTGCCCGAGCAACCTCAGTGGTCCAGCAAAGCCATTCGGTGCTCATGGTGTGGCAACCTTGGCATTGGCCTGTGCATTGCTGTCCTCCTTCAGCATACTCCACAATAGCCACAGTGAGAGTTCTGGCTGCAAGGACTAGATCCACAGCCGCCCTTGCAAGGACTGTGGTAGAAGGCAGGGACTGGCACCTAGGCTGGAGCCCATTGGGGCAGCACCTGGTGTTTGCCTCCTTACCAGTTCACTTCTCCCAGCCCCTGTTTGGAGCACTAAAGGCCTCTCACATGTGTACCCTCACAGCAAATGGATAGTTATGGTGGGTTGTGTTGATGAAAGCCAGGATTCACCTATAAGAAGGATGTACTGAGTCGCGGTGTTGGCCAGCGTGCCATATGCCTGCAAGAAATGCAGAGGTTGGTAACAGCACAGCGTTGCCTCGTCTGTTCACATATCATTCAGGTTGCCCTGTTTTAAAAGGAATAGATCTTGCCCTGAGTATCATTCAGAGAGTGTAACAACTTCCCATTTTACGTTACTTCTTGCCTTTTCCAGAGGCTGGAAAACGCGAGAGGCTCTAGTAGGGTGACGGAGATATAAGTCGTTGATGGAGAATCAAGGCCAGTGGACCCATTATGATTAGGTGGAACTCTGGAGAATCCCAACACTCTACAGGAGAACGCTGAAAACATTTGTTCTGTAGCTGTTGTCTAACTAAGGGGACTTAGCTCATCATAACTCGAGGTGCCCCCAGAGCACTCTCGTCCTTTCTTCTCGAGGCTGCGCCAAGGATGGCCCATGGGTCCAGCAGGCACCTACTCATTTCAGGCATTCCTTGCCCATGTTTGGGCCTTTGAGCATGCAGCCAAGCAAATGGATGCGGGTGCCCCATGGCAGAGCTGTCTCTACCCCGTTGCTTCTTTCTCCATCGTCACTTCCCTAGGGTCTACTTTTTCTTGAAGACATCATCAGAGTGTATGTGCCAAGGCACATGTGGGGAAAGTAAAGTGGATAGTAAAATGACCGCACTTGGACAGCAAGTGAGCATGATTAGAATGCTCAGAATATGAGACTTTCTCCTTTCTAAACTCTATTGGTCGTGACCTGCACCCAATCATGATACCTGTGGTCCTGCGGGCCATCTGTGCCCCACATGGAAGGTAAATCCAAGACGGGTAAGTGCAAGTGCTGTCTCTAGGAATGGTTGAGCTGCTTTGCTGGGCCCCACCTGCGACGTGCCCAGGCCGGTGTGAAAATGTATCCCTGGGCACGGGTCGAGTGAGTGACAGCTCTATGGCTCCTAAGTCAAAACAGGGAAATTGGTAAAGAAACATGGGAGGGCCACACGAGGACCCAGGTTCCACATGTCCGGATATTTCTCTGGGAAAAAGGCTCTGAATGGCACCCAGAGACAAGGGTCTTTGGATACCGAAAAAACGGGACTCATTGAAACCGAAATGTGAATGGCCAAAGTGATTCATTACTGAAGATACGGGGACGCAGGTGAGAATGAAGTGTCTAGAATGACAATTTCCTGGCAAGGTCCTGCGTAAGGAGGAAGAACACCTGAGGCGAGAGAAACACTAAAACTCTAAAGGGAAAACCTCTGGAAAGTCCAGTCTGCAATGGGTCTGCCTGTGTCCTTCATCAACAGAGGGACAGCTTCTGGCCTTGGCTGTTTTTCCTGCCGTTCCCATCAGGAGACAGAGGCAGCAGGGATTCAGGGGTAGTGGGTCCATGCTCCAGGCTGTCGCTCAAGTGTTTGCAACCGTTTCTGTTATGCGTTCGATGGTGAAGGGCCACTGTCTGCACTGACCAGGTCCTGGAACATAGCTCGGAAGCGTGGATTGTGTGCTCTTCAGAATCTGAGGCCAAGCAGTAAGTAGTCTCTGAGAGCAGGGCTATCTTTCCTGTGGGTTGTCAGAAAATAATTTCCCTTGGTGGGCACGGAAGCAGCGTGAGAACTCACCATGCATGCCTGGGAGCTCACTGTGTGACTGACAGCCTCACTGGCTCACCCGGGCTGCAAACCAAGTCCTAGTTAGCACATAGCATTGGCATGGGAATGGCTCTAAGGACAACGAAAGTTTCCTTTCAGATGAGAATGGGAGAAGGCTGAGAGGGAAATGTGTCGCGTCATTTGCGCTTGTCCCAGACGTGAGGTCAACTGCCTTCCCACACCCTTTGGCCCTAACTACACACAAATATCCTCTGTTGGGTACCTTCCCCTGACCTACATCTCTTGTTGTCAATTTAGATCTGGAAGGCATGTTGCAAGGCTCCTAGGGCCCAACTTATTGTGCTGTCAACAGAACACATCCAGAATCCCCAATTAAAATCAGAGGGAATTGCTCTGAACCATGGTCCCTGATGTGCCCTTGGAAGATTCTCATTTTAGAAAGGGTAAAAGGGGGCACGTGGATGACTCATTCCCCTAAACCTCAACTCTTGGCTTCTGCTCAGGTCATGGTCTCCCAGTTCTCGAGTTCGGGTCCCTAGTCGGGCTTCGTGCTGAGAGCTCGAAGCCTGGAGCCTGCTTCAGAGTCTTTTGTGTGTGTGTGTGTGTGTGTGTGTGTGTGTGTTTATTTTTTTATTTTTTAATATATGAATTTTACTGTCAAACTGGTTTCCATACAACACCCAGTGCTCATCCCAAAAGGTGCCCTCCTCAATACCCATCAACCACCCTGCCCTCCCTCCCACCCCCATCAACCCTCTGTTTGTTCTCAGTTTTTAACAGTCTCTTATGCTTTGGCTCTCTCCCACTCTAACCTCTTTTTTTTTTTCCCTTCCCCTCCCCCATGGGTTTCTGCTACGTTTCTCAGGATCCACATAAGAGTGAAACCATATGGTATCTGTCTTTCTCTGTATGGCTTATTTCACTTAGCATCACACTCTCCAGTTCCATCCACGTTGCTACAAAAGGCCATATTTCATTCTTTCTCATTGCCACGTAGTATTCCATTGTGTATATAAACCACAATTTCTTTATCCATTCATCAGTTGATGGACATTTAGGCTCTTTCCATAATTTGGCGATTGTTGAGAGTGCTGCTATAAACATTGGGGTACAAGTGCCCCTATGCATCAGTACTCCTGTATCCCTTGGATAAATTCCTAGCAGTGCTATTGCTGGGTCATAGGGCAGGTCTATTTTTAATTTTCTGAGGAACCTCCACACTGCTTTCCAGAGCGGCTGCACCAATTTGCATTCCCACCAACAGTGCCAGAGGGTTCCCGTCTCTCCACATCCTCTCCAGCATGTATAGTCTCCTGATTTCTTCATTTTGGCCACTCTGACTGGCGTGAGGTGGTATCTGAGTGTGGTTTTGCTTTGTATTTCCCTGATAAGGAGCGACGTTGAACATCTTTGCATGTGCCTGTTGGCCATCCGGATGTCTTCTTTAGAGAAGTGTCTATTTATGTTTCCTGCCCATTCCTTCACTGGGTTATTTGTTTTTCGGGTGTGGAGTTTGATGAGCTCTTTATACATTTTGGATACTAGCCCTTTGTCCGATGTGTCATTTGCAAATATCTTTTCCCATTCCTTTGGTTGCCTTGTAGTTTTGTTGGTTGTTTCCTTTGCTGTGCAGAAGCTTTTTATCTTCATAAGGTCCCAGTAATTCACTTTTGCTTTTAATTCCCTTGCCTTTGGGGATGTGCCGAGTAAGAGATTGCTACGGCTGAGGTCAGAGAGGTCTTTTCCTGCTTTCTCCTCTAAGGTTTTGATGGTTTCCTGTCTCACATTCAGGTTCTTTATCCATTTTGAGTTTATTTTTGTGAATGGTGTGAGAAAGTGGTCTAGTTTCAACCTTCTGCATGTTGCTGTCCAGTTCTCCAAGCACCATTTGTTAAAGAGACTGTCTTTTTTCCATTGGATGTTCTTTCCTGCTTTGTCAAAGATGAGTTGGCCATACGTTTGTGGGTCTAGTTCTGGGCTTTCTATTCTATTCCATTGGTCTATGTGTCTGTGTTTATGCCAATACCATGCTGTCTTGATGATTTCAGCTTTGTAGTAGAGGCTAAAGTCTGGGATTGTGATGCCTCCTGCTTTGGTCTTCTTCTTCAAAATTACTTTGGCTCTTCGGGGCCTTTTGTGGTTCCATATGAATTTTAGGATTTCTTGTTCTAGTTTCGCGAAGAATGCTGGTGCAATTTTGATTGGGATTGCATTGAATGTGTAGATAGCTTTGGGTAGTATTGACATTTTGACAATATTTATTCTTCCAATCCATGAGCAGGGAATGTCTTTCCATTTCTTTCTATCTTCTTCAATTACCTGCATAAGCTTTCTATAGTTTTCAGCATACAGATCTTTTACATCTTTGGTTAGATTTATCCCTAGGTATTTTATGCTTCTTGGTGCAATTGTGAATGGGATCAGTTTCTTTATTTGTCTTTCTGTTGCTTCATTGTTAGTGTATAAGAATGCAACTGATTTCTGTACAGTGATTTTGTATCCTGCAACTTTGCTGAATTCATGTATCAGTTCTAGCAGACTTTTGGTGGAGTCTATCGGATTTTCCATGTATAATATCATGTCATCTGCAAAAAGCGAAAGCTTGACTTCATCTTTGCCAATTTTGATGGCTTTGATTTCCTTTTGTTGTCTGATTGCTGATGCTAGAATTTCCAGTACTATGTTAAACAACAGCGGTGAGAGTGAGCATCTCTGTCGTGTTCCTGATCTCAGGGAAAAAGCTCTCAGTTTTTCCCCGTTGAGGATGATGTTAGCTGTGGGCTTTTCATAAATGGCTTTTATGATCTTTAAGTATGTTCCTTCTATCCAGACTTTCTCCAGGGTTTTTATTAAGAAAGGGTGCTGGATTTCCTCAAAGGCCTTTTCTGCATCGATTGACAGGATCATATGGTTCTTCTCTTTTTTTTGTTGTTAATGTGATGTATCACGTTGATCGATTTGCGAATGTTGAACCAGCCCTGCATGCCAGGAATGAATCCCACTTGATCATAGTGAATAATTCTTTTTATATGCTGTTGAATTCGATTTGCTAGTATCTTATTGAGAATTTTTGCATCCATATTCATCAGAGATAGTGGCCTGTAGTTCTCTTTTTTTACTGGGTCTCTGTCTGGTTTAGGAATCAAAGTAATACTGGCTTCATAGAATGAGTCTGGAAGTTTTCCTTCCCTTTCTATTTCTTGGAATAGCTTGAGAAGGATAGTTATTATCTCTGCTTTAAACGTCTGGTAGAACTCCCCTGGGAAGCCATCTGGTGCTGGACTCTTATTTGTTGGGAGATTTGTGATAACCGATTCAATTTCTTCGCTGGTTATGGGTCTGTTCAAGCTTTCTATTTCCTCCTGATTGAGTTTTGGAAGAGTGTGGGTGTTTAGGAAGTTGTCCATTTCTTCCAGGTTGTCCAATTTGTTGGCATATAATTTTTCATAGTATTCCCTGATAATTGTTTGTATCTCTGAGGGATTGGTTGTAATAATTCCATTTTCATTCATGATGTTGTCTATTTGGGTCATCTCCCTTTTCTTTTTGAGAAGCCTGGCTAGAGGTTTGTCAATTTTGTTTATGTTTTCAAAAAACCAACTCTTGGTTTCGTTGATCTGCTCTACAGTTTTTTTAGATTCTATATTGTTTATATCTGCTCTGATCTTTATGATTTCTCTTCTTCTGCTGGGTTTAGGCTGCCTTTGCTGTTCTGCTTCTATTTCCTTTCGGTGTGCTGTTAGATTTTGTATTTGGGAGTTTTCTTGTTTCTTGAGATAGGCCTGGATTGCAACGTATTTTCCTCTCAGGACTCCCTTCGTTGCTTCCCAAAGCGTTTGGATTGTTCTATTTTCATTTTCGTTTGCTTCCATATATTTTTAAATTTCTTGCTAATTGCCTGGATGACCCACTCCTTCGTTAGTAGGGTGTTCTTTAATCTCCTCGCTTTTGGAGGTTTTCCAGAC
Source organism: Neofelis nebulosa (assembly GCF_028018385.1). Lineage (NCBI taxonomy): Eukaryota > Metazoa > Chordata > Mammalia > Carnivora > Felidae > Neofelis > Neofelis nebulosa. Next base: position 53,940,452 of record NC_080797.1, on the reverse strand, counting down.
TTTTTCCTGTGGTTGATTTCAAGCTTCATAGCATTGTGGTCTGAAAGTATGCATGGTATAATTTCAATTCTTGTAAACTTATGAAGGGCTGTTTTGTGACCCAGTAAATGATCTATCTTGGAGAATGTTCCATGTGCACTCGAGAAGAAAGTATATTCTGTTGCTTTGCGATGCAGAGTTCTAAATATATCTGTCAAGTCCATCTGATCGAATGTATCATTCAGGGCCCTTGTTTCTTTATTGACTGTGTGTCTAGATGATCTATCCTTTTCTGTAAGTGGGGAGTTAAAGTCCCCTGCAATGACCACATTCTTACCAATGGGTTGCTTATGTTTATGAGTAACTGTTTTATATATCTGGGGGCTCCGGTATGTGGTGCATAGACATTTATAATTCTTAGCTCTTCCTGATGGATAGACCCTGTAATTATTATATAATGCCCTCCTTCATCTCTTCTTACAGCCTTTAATTTAAAGTCTAGTTTGTCTGATATAAGTATGGCTACTCCAGCTTTCTTTTGGCTTCCAGTAGCATGATAAATAGTTCTCCATCCCCTCACTCTCAATCTAAAGGTGTCCTCAGATCTAAAATGAGTCTCTTGTAGACCGCAAATAGATGGGTCTTGTTTTTTTATCCATTCTGATACCCTATGTCTTTTGGCTGGCGCATTTAATCCATTTACATTCAGTGTTATTCTAGAAAGATACGGGTTTAGAGTCATTGTGATGTCTGTATGTTCTATGCTTGTAGTGATGTCTCTGGTACTTTGTCTCACAGGATCCCCCTTAGGATCTCTTGTAGGGCTGGTTTCGTGGTGACAAATTCCTTTAGTTTTTGTTTGTTTGGGAAGACCTTTATCTCTCCTTCTATTCTAAATGCCAGACTTGCTGGATAAAGGATTCTCGGCTGCATATTTTTTCTGTTTAGCACACTGAAGATATCGTGCCAAGCCTTTCTGGCCTGCCAAGTTTCAAAGGAGAGATCAGTCACGAGTCTTATAGGTCTCCCTTTATATGTGAGGGCACTTTTATCCCTTGCTGCTTTCAGAATTTTCTCTTTATCCTTGTATTTTGCCAGTTTCACTATGATATGTCGTGCAGAAGATCGATTCAAGTTACGTCTGAAGGGAGTTCTCTGTGCCTCTTGGATTTCAATGCCTTTTTCCTTCCCCAGTTCAGGGAAGTTCTCAGCTATAATTTCTTCAAGTACCCCTTCAGCACCTTTCCCTCTCTTTTCCTCCTCTGGGATACCAATTATGCGTATATTATTTCTTTTTAGTGTATCACTTAGTTCTCTAATTTTCCCCTCATACTCCTGGATTTTTTTATCTCTCTTTCTTTCAGCTTCCTCTTTCTCCATCACATTATCTTCTAGTTCACCTATTCTCTCCTCTGCCTCTTCAATCCGAGCCGTCATGGTTTCCATTTTGTTTTGCATTTCGTTTAAAGCGTTTTTCAGCTCCTCGTGACTGTTCCTTAGTCCCTTGATCTCTGTGGCAAGAGATTCTCTGCTGTCCTGTATACTGTTTTCAAGCCCAGCGATTAATTTTATGACTAGTATTCTAAATTCACTTTCTGTTATATTATTTAAATCCTTTTTGATCAGTTCATTAGCTGTTGTTATTTCCTGGAGATCCTTCTGAGGGGAATTCTTCCGTTTGGTCATTTTGGATAGTCCCTGGAGTGGTGAGGACTCGCAGGGCACTTCCCCCTTGCTGTGGTGTGTAACTGGAGTTGGTGGGCGGGGCCGCAGTCCGACCTGATGTCTGCCCCAGCCCACCGCTGGGGCCACAGTCAGACTGGTGTGTGCCTTGTCTTCCCCTCTCCTAGGGGCGGGATTCACTGTGGGGTGGCGTGGCCCGTCTGGGCTACTTGCGCACTGCCAGGCTTGTGGTGCTGGGGATCTGGCGTATTAGCTGGGGTGGGTAGGCAAGGTGCACGGGGGCAGGAGGGGCAGGCTTAGCTCGCTTCTCCTTAGGTGATCCACTTCAGGAGGGGCCCTGTGGCAGTGGGAGGGAGTCAGATCCGCTGCCGGAGGTTTGGCTCGGCAGAAGCACAGAGTTGGGTGTTTGCACGGAGAAGCGAGCAAGTTCCCTGGCAAGAAATGGTTCCCTTTGGGATTCTGGCTGGGGGATGGGTGGGGGAGATGGCGCTGGCGAGCGCCTTTGTTCCCCGCCAAGCTGAGCTCTGCCGTCCGGGGGCTCAGCAGCTCTCCCTCCCTTTGTCCTCCAGCCTTCCCGCTTTCTGAGCAGAGCTGTTAACTTATGACCTCCCAGACGCTAAGTCGCGCTTGCTGTCGGAACACAGTCCTTCCGGCCCCTCCGCTTTTCCCAGCCAGACTCAGGGACTCTGCTTGGCCTGCGAGCCGCCCCACCGCCCCGGCTCCCTCCCGCCAGTCCTTGGAGCACGCACCGCCTCGCCGCCCTTCCTACCCTCTTCCGTGGGCCTCTCGTCTGCTCTGGGCTCCGGAGACTCCGTTCTGCTAACCCTCTGGCGGTTTTCTGGGTTCTTAAGGCAGGTGTACGTGGAATCTAAGTGATCAGCAGGACGAGCGGTGAGCCCATCGTCCTCCTACGCCGCCATCTTCCAGAACTCCTGCTTCAGAGTCTTTGTCTTTCTCTCAGCCCTTTTCTGCTTGCAATTCCCTCTCTCTCTCTTTCTCTCACTCACTCTCTCTAAAGTGAAATAAATGTTTTAAACTGTTAAAAGACATGGGGCTACGGGGGCTCCTGGGTGACTCATTGGTTCAACATTGCTTCATTGCTAAAGTCATGATCTTATGGTTTGCAAGCCCTCCCCCACCTCAGTTCTCTCCTGTGAGCAGGGAGACATCTTGGGATCATCTGTCCCACTCTACCCCTCACTGCCTGCTCTCTCTGTCTCAGTCTGCCTCTCCTCTCTCTTCCTCTCTGTCTCTCCCTCTGTCTGAAAAGTAATAAAAACACACAAAAGAGAGGAAAATGGTAGAATAGGTACATAGAGACACAGTGTTCCTATGAGAGATGCAAATGGGATAATTTTGTGGATGAAATGGCTCCTACAATCTCCTGGCAAGCTGACTGTGTCAGGAATGAGAAACACCTATGGGCAAGGGCAAAGGGAAACCTCCACTGTTTGCAGTAGGAGTCTTCATGGCAAGATACCTTATTCTTACTCGGGAAAGAGAAGAAAAGCTTCGGAAGTTCACTCTTTTCCTTTTGATCAAAGGAGAGAGGCAGCAGTGTTACCAGGGGCGTGGTGTTGTGTTCAAGTGTTTTGAACTGGCCTGTGGTGCAGTAGTTCTTGAATGGTGTCTTTCAGTGCTAACAAGGTCCTCGCGACTGGTGCCTACGGGGAGCCAACTGGTCTTCAGAGTGAAAGCATCCTTAACATGCAGGGAGGGAGACACGTTGGCTAACGAACATTTCTTTTCTCAGCCAGCCAGACACCAAGTACTCCCAGGAAGGCAATCTTTCCTGGGGGATATCAGAAACTGATTGCTCTTGGTTTAGCCCAGACAAGAGTCAGAGCTCATTAGGAATGCCTGGGCACTCCCTATGTGGGCGATGGCCTCCTTGGCCTTGCCTGGGACCGAACACGTAATTGTGAATACAGCCAGGGAATTGAAATGGCTACACACATGGCCAAAGGCTTTTATTTCAGCGGAGAATGAGATAAAGCTGAGAAGCAACTGTCCAGCTCCATGTGCCTCTTGTCCCAGAAGTAAGGATAGCTCCCTCCTGATCTCTCTGACCCTGTGTACACATATGCATTCCTGCTGGGCACCTTGGAACGCCCTGGGCTTATCTTTGCCAACAGGGTACTGAACGGCAATTTTTTTTCTTTTCTTTTCTTTTCTTTTCTTTTCTTTTCTTTTCTTTTCTTTTCTTTTCTTTTCTTTTCTTTTACGTTTTGAGTTCCATCCAAATTAGTTAGCCTCTAGTGCAACAATGATTTCAAGAGTAGATTTCTCGGGGCGCCTGAGTGGCTTGGTCGGTTGGGTGTCCGACTTTGGCTCAGGTCACGATCTCACGGTCCGTGAGTTCGAGCCCCGCGTCGGACTCTGGGCTGACAGCTCAGAGCCTGGAGCCTGTTTCAGATTCTGTGTCTCCCTCTCTCTCTGCCCCTCCCCTGTTCATGCTCTGGCTCTCTCTGTCTCAAAAATAAATAAACGTCAAAAACAAAATTTGTAAAAAAAAATAATTAAAAGAGTAGATTCCTTAACACTTTTTACCCTGTTAGCCCACACCCCCTCCCACAACACCTCCACGGACCCTCTGTGTGTTCTCCATATTTAAGAGTCTCTTATGTTTTGGCCCCCTCCCTCTTTGTACATTATTTGTGCCTCCCTTCCTTTATGTTCATCTGTTCTGTGTCTTAAAGGCCTCAGATGAGTGAAGTCGCTTGATAGTTGTGTTTCTCTGACTGACTACTTTCGCATACCACAAAACCCTCTAGTTCTATCAATGTATCTGCAAAAGGCAAGATGACATTCTCTGTGACTGCTGAGCAACACTCCATTGTATATATCGACCACACCTTCTTTATCCATTCATCCATCGATGGACATTTGGGCTCTTTCCATACTTTGGCTGTTGCGGACAGTGCTGTTAGAAACGTTGGGGCGCATGTGCCCTTCCGAAACAGCCTTCCTGTCTCCCTTGGATAAATACCTAGTAGTGCAATTGCTGGGTCGTAGGGAGGTTCCATTTTTAATTTTTTGAGTAATGTCCAGAGTAGCTGCCCCGCTTGCATTCCCACCAGCAATCCAAAGAGATCCTGTTTCTCCACAGCCTCGCCAACCTCAGATGTTGCCTCCGTTGTCAATGTTGGTCTTTCTGGCAGGTATAAGGTGGAATCCCGTTGTGGTTCTGATGTGTAATTCCCTGATGATGAGTGATGTTGAGCATTTTTTTCATGTGTCGGGTGGCCATCTGGACGTCTTCTTTGGAGCAGTGTCTCTTCGTGTCTTTGGCTCATTTCTTCACTGGAGTGTTTGTTTTTGGGGTGTCGACTTTGATAAGTTCTTTCTAGATTTTGGATACGAACCCTTTATCTGATATGTCGTTGGCACATAGCTTCTCCCATTCTCTCGGTCGCCCTTTAGTATTGAGGACTGTTTCCTTGGCTGTGCAGAAGCGTGTTAATTTGATGAGGCCCCAATAGTGCATTTTCCCTTTTGCCTCCTGAAAGGCAAATTTTCAGCATATCCCGTGGCCCAGCATATCGCAGAGTGCCAAGAACGGGGCCAGAATCCCTAGATAAACGTAGAGGAAATGGTTCTGGGACAGTGTGCCTGAATGCACAACAGGGACCACTGAGCTTGGACAAGAGCACCAGGGTGGGGAGAATACACAGAAGGCCAAAGTTATTTATGACCCAAAGAGAATGGCATATAGCAAAAAAAAAAAAAAAAAATGAAGCCAGTAGCAGATTCTCCTGGCAAGATGGTTGTCTCAGCAGTAAGAACACTGTGGGGGGCTACAACAATGGAGACCTGCTGCGTTTTTCCTTAAAAAGGAGATGGAAAGTTTCTGGCATTGGATTCTTCTGTTTTTTTTCCTTTTTTTTTTCGTTTTTGCCCTGTCCTCTGAGACAGTCATGCTATACAGTAAGCATCTTGTAGGTTGTGGCTGACCCTCAAGTGTTTGGAAAGTGCATCTTTTGTACTGGTGCTTGCATGGGCTCCTCCTGCACATTCTGCAGGTCCTGAAGGGTTCTTCAATGGGTGAACTGTCTACTCTTCAGAACGCGAGCATCTGTAGAAGACAGTGTTGTAATTCTGCTATTCCCATGCCAACTTGTCTTCAATATGTGTCTGTGCGGGAGAGGGGGGTAGGGGGGACAGGGGAGGTCAGTGGATCCTTCTGTGTAGCAGATACTGAATGCTCTCAGACAGCATTGGAGCAACATGGGAACTTTCCACCAATCCCTGGTTTTCCACGGAGTTATTGACAGGCCCATTGTGCCTAGTGGAAACCAGGATATAAATAGATGAACCACAAGGGATGGGCACATGGATGGTTCATTTGGTTAAGAGGCTGAGCCGTGATTTCAGCTCAGGTCATGATTTCATCCTTGTGAGGCCATGCCCCGCATCAGGCTTTGTGCTCACAGCATGGAGCCTGCTTTGGGTCGGGTGTCTCCCTCTTTCTGTCCCTACCCCACACCTGCTAGCTCTCTCTCTCTCTCTCTGTCTCTCTCTCTCTGTCTCTCTCTGTCTCTCATTCCCACTCAAAAATGAAAAGTGTTTGAAATCAGGATTCACAAAGGAAAGCAAACCAGTGACAGAATGGGAATGGACACATGGAAGGCCAAAGTTCCTCCTGAACTACGAGAACGAGAGCAAGCAAAGAATAGAGTGACTAGTAGAATCTATGTGAAGCTGGCTGTCCTCAGAATAGGAAGCACCTCTGCAGTGGGGAAGGGGGAATAAAACCCCTGTTTTTACTTGGAAGCCCAGTCCAGAGGAAATCTCCTTCTGGAATTCAAATGAGAACGGGATACAACTGAAAAAGTACCGTATGGCTCACAGTTTCCTTGTTGCAGAAGTAAGACTGGTTTTCTAACTCCTCTGGGCCCCCATACAGGCCTACATTCTGTGCTGGGCCCCTCCACTGCGCTACGTTTCCTGATGTTCGCATGGTTCTCAAACACACGCGATGAGAGGCCTCGTAGCCCAAAGTATCCGAGAGTCCAGAGAACTTGACCCAAACCCTCACCTAAAATGAGAAAGAATTGGTCCTAAAATCTGGCCCCACATGCCTACCAGCTGAAATGTACTTTGAGAAAAGACCAGAAATGGACGTATATACACAGAGGCCCAACGATCTTTCTTTCCCAGTGGACAAGGAAAAAGCAAAGGATAAAACGACGAGCATAACCTCAAATGTAAGACACTCCAACGAGTTGCACCCAGACAAATGTCCCCTGACTAAACCTGATGCCCCAACTGCAAGCAGTGTTTCTCTAGAAGGTTGGTAAGCCTGGAATTCTTCTGGACATTGCCTTTCCTCCTGCCCTGTCCATCAAGTAGAGATGGACTATACAGTATTCCTTCAGTGATTGAAGGTCTGCCTGTGGAACTTCAAGTGTTTGGAACCTGGCTCTGGTGCATGTAGAGCATCTGTAATGTAGAGCCTTGGTCTCCCTTGGAGCCATTGCCACCAATGTGTTATTTTCCAAGCCTTGGGACACATTGCGGGATCCCTGGGCTTTCACTGCCTTCACCCAAGGCGAGCCCAAAGGTTGGCGCTAAGCTCTCGCTCTGGTCCTGTGCTATGGGAGAGCAAACAGTAACTTCCAGTGTAAGGAAGGATGTCCCTCTTGTCTCTCCCTGAGTGCTTGGTGCTTGGCCAGCTCTGGGTAAGGGCAGTGAAGGGTGGACCTCCCTTCATTTCGACTCGCAGACGGTTCCCCTAGGCACACTAAGCTTCTGGACCTGGGCAGCACAGAAGGGGCTCCTTCAAGGACCACTGCATCAGGTCCAGGTTCCAAACACGTGCCAAACATCTAGCAGCAGAACCACTTGCCTCTGCATCAATGTTGCATCTCTTTCCTGATGGGAAGGACAAGACAAACCAGCAAATCCCTTTCTGCCTCTCTTTCTGAAGGAAGAAAACACACCTCCTGCAGAACTGCATGCTCAGGTGTAGCCAATGGAGGTTTCCTTTCACCACACCCTCACGGGTTTCTTCCTGCCCACACAGTCAGCCTGCCAGGCGATAGCAGGAGGCCCTGAATTCTCACCCTACCCATTCCCTTCTGTAATGAAAACCTTTGGTCCTCGGGGTGTCAACTTGCATGGTATTGCTCTTGTGTTCAAACTATTATCTGTCTGGGCGCCATTCTGAGCCAGAGCCTCAGAAATGTACTCTGAACCACATTTTTGCAGGATCCATGGGTCTGTGTCAGGTACACAGTCCAGGTCCAAAAATTGGTGTCGGGTTGTCAGTGAGTTCCTGAGCCAATTGACCACGATCAGTGTCTGGTATCCCAGACGGTAGCCCGTCTGTCCCCGGGGGCTTGGTGCTTAGTCAGCTAGAGTCATATCAGGGATGGGTAGCCAGCTGGTCACCCACCCCTGGCTACCAGAGGTGCCTTCCTCCTGCTGAGTAGATGGCTCATGCATGTGCACTCTGCCTAAGCCCCTGGATGGTGCGCAAAGGGACGTTGTAGTAAATGTTGGAGCCAGGCAAGGTTCTAACCAGTTGATCATCAGCCTGGGTCCCCAAACAGCCAAAGCGGAATCACTGCTGCCACTGTCCTCTGAAGGAAAGGGCAAGAAACAGACCTAGGTCCAGGGAATTCCCTCTCTTTCTATAGGAGGAACGCAGGCCCCTTGTTCACAGAGCTCCCGGGTGTAGCCAGTAAAGGACCCCTTCACCAAAGCCCACAGGTGTTGCTTATCCCTGAGACAGCCAGCTTGCTAGCCTTTTGCTGTAGTCACTGCATTACCACCACAGCCCTTTCTGATTCCTACTTAAGACCTCTGGCCCTCCGTGAATCTATTTTCACCACTTTGCTCTAGTTTCAAAGTAGTTCCTTGTTGGGTGCATTCCATCTTCCATGTTTTCAGAGGCTGGTCCCTGGTGTTCAGCTGGGTATCCTAGTCCCATTTTTGTGACCGTGTCTAGGTGAGGACACAGGGTCCCTAGCAAGTTGCTGTCAAAACCATGCAGTCATTCAGGGGCCTAGGCCATTGGAAAGGCCCAGATTAGAACATTGGCAATTTTTCTGGTCCAGAGGATGGAAAGGGGGCTGGCCACCCACTGTGTGGAGGGAACACGAAGCTACACAGCCCCTTTCAAGATTGACCCCATTCCTATTGAAATATTGAAAAATGAGGCCCTGGTTATGGCCACTCCGTTCCCAAGGCTCTATGTCTAACTATGTCCCCGTGTAGATTTAGGAGCCATTGGAGCTGTGACTCACTCAACCCACACCCAGGGATTGATTTTCACACCACCCTATGCGTGTTGGACAGGGTCCCCAAGCAAGGCAAGCCAGACCCTGCTAATGGCTGTACTTGCACTGATTCAGACTTGGATTTACCTTCCTTCTGGGGCACAGAGGGGCCAGTGGGACCCAGGGGGCATAGGTGGTGGGGGCAAGTCCCCAGCACAAGGAGGTTCCTGGGACAGGTGCCAAGGCATGAACAGCCCTGTGGGTCAAGGCAGTGCCCGAGCAACCTCAGTGGTCCAGCAAAGCCATTCGGTGCTCATGGTGTGGCAACCTTGGCATTGGCCTGTGCATTGCTGTCCTCCTTCAGCATACTCCACAATAGCCACAGTGAGAGTTCTGGCTGCAAGGACTAGGTCCACAGCCGCCCTTGCAAGGACTGTGGTAGAAGGCAGGGACTGGCACCTAGGCTGGAGCCCATTGGGGCAGCACCTGGTGTTTGCCTCCTTACCAGTTCACTTCTCACAGCCCCTGTTTGGAGCACTAAAGGCCTCTCACATGTGTACCCTCACAGCAAATGATTAGTTATGGTGGGTTGTGTTGATGAAAGCCAGGATTCACCTATAAGAAGGATGTACTGAGTCGCGGTGTTGGCCAGCGTGCCATAAGCCTGCAAGAAATGCAGAGGTTGGTAACAGCAGAGCGTTGCCTCGTCTGTTCACATATCATTCAGGTTGCCCTGTTTTAAAATAAATAGATCTTGCCCTGAGTATCATTCAGAGAGTGTAACAACTTCCCACTTTACGTTACTTCTTGCCTTTTCCAGACGCTGGAAAACGCGAGAGGCTCTGGTAGGGTGACGGAGATATAAGTCGTTGAGGGAGAGTCAAGGCCAGTTGACCGATTATGATTAGATGCAACTCTGGAGAATCCCAACACTCTACAGGAGAACACTGAAAGCATTTGTTCTGTAGCTGTTGTCTAACTAAGGGGACTTAGCTCATCATAATTCGAGGTTACCCCAGAGCACCCTCATCCTTTCTTCTGGAGGCTGCGCCAAGGATGGCCCATGGGTCCAGCAGGCACCTACTCATTTCGGGCATTCCTTGTCCATGTTTGGGCCATTGAGCATGCAGCCAAGCAAATGGATGCGGGTGCCCCATGGCAGAGCTGTCTCTACCCCTTTGCTTCTTTCTCCCTAGCCACTTCCCTAGGGTCTTCTTTTTCTTGAAATCATCATCAGTGTGTATGTGCCAAGGCACATGTGGGGAGAGTAAACTGGATAGTAAAATGACCGCACTTGGACAGCAAGTGAGCATGATTAGAATGGTCAGAATATTAGACTTTCTCATTTCTAAAGTCTATTGGTCGTGACCTGCACCCAATCATGATACCTGTGGTCCTGCGGGCCATCTGTGCCCCCAGATGGAAGGTAAATCCAACACTGGTAAGTGCAAGGGCTGTCTCTAGGAGTGGTTGAGCTGCTTTGCTGAGCCCCACCTGCGAAGTGCCCAGGCCGGTGGGAAAATGTATCCCTGGGCACGGGTCGAGTGAGTGACAGCTCTATGGCTCCTAAGTCAAAACAGCAAAATTGGTAGATAAAGAAACATGGGAGGGCCACAGGAGGACCCAGGTTCCACATGTCCGGATATTCCTCTGGGACACAGGCTCTGAATGGCACCCAGAGACAAGGGTCTTTGTATACCGAAAAAAGGGTATTCATTGTAACGGAAATGCGAGTGGCCAAAGTGATTCATTACTGAAGAGACGGGGACGCAGGTTATAATGAAGTGTCTAGAAGGACAATTTCCTGGCAAGGTCCTGCGTAAGGAGGAAGAACACCTGAGGCGAGAGAAAAACTCAAACTCTAAAGGGAAAACCTCTGGAAAGTCCAGTCTGCAATGGGTCTGCCTGTGTCCTTCTGCAACAGAGGGACAGCTTCTGGCCTTGGCTGTTTTTCCTGCCGTTCCAATCAGGAGACAGAGGCAGCAGGGATTCAGGGGTAGTGGGTCCATGCTCCAGGCTGTCGCTCAAGTGTTTGCAACCGTTTCTGTTATGCATTCGATGGTGACGGGCCACTGTCTGCACTGACCAGGTCCTGGAACATAGCTCGTATGCGTGGATTGTGTGCTCTTCAGAATCTGAGGCCAAGCAGTAAGTGCTCTCTAAGAGCAGGGCTATCTTTACTGTGGGTTGGCAGAAAAAAATTTCCCTTGGTGGGCACGGAAGCAGCGTGAGAACTCACCATGCATGCCTGGGAGCTCACTGTGTGACTGACAGCCTCACTGGCTCACCCGGGCTGCAAACCAAGTCCTAGTTAGCACATAGCATTGGCATGGGAATGGCTCAAAGGACAACGAAAGTTTCCTTTCAGATGAGAATGGGAGAAGGCTGAGAGGGAAATGTGTCGCGCCATTTGCCCTTGTCCCAGACGTGAGGTCAACTGCCTTCCCACACCCTTTGGCCCTAACTACACACAAATATCCTCTGTTGGGTACCTTCCCCTGACCTACATCTCATGTTGGCAATTTAGATCTGGAAGGCATGTTGTAAGGCTCCTAGGGACCATGTTATTGTGCTGTCACAAGAACTCATCCAGAATCGCCAATTAAAATCAGAGTGAATTGCTCTGAAACATGGGCCCTGATGTGCCCATGGAAGATTCTCATTTTAGAAAGGGTAAAAGGGGGCACGTGGATGACTCATTCCCCTAAACCTCAACTCTTGGCTTCTGCTCAGGTCATGGTCTCCCAGTTCTCGAGTTCGGGTCCCTAGTCGGGCTTCGTGCTGAGAGCTCGAAGCCTGGAGCCTGCTTCAGAGTCTTTTCTTTTCTTTTCTTTGTGTGTGTGTGTGTGTGTGTGTGTGTGTTTATTTTTTTATTTTGTTATTTTTTAATATATGAAATTTACTGTCAAACTGGTTTCCATACAACACCCAGTGCTCATCCCAAAAGGTGCCCTCCTCAATACCCATCAACCACCCTGCCCTCCCTCCCACCCCCATCAACCCTCTGTTTGTTCTCAGTTTTTGACAGTCTCTTATGCTTTGGCTCTCTCCCACTCTAACCTCTTTTTTTTTTTTCCTTCCACTCCCCCATGGGTTTCTGTTACGCTTCTCAGGATCCACCTAAGAGTGAAACCATATGGTATCTGTCTTTCTCTGTATGGCTTATTTCACTTAGCATCACACTCTCCAGTTCCATCCACGTTGCTACAAAAGGCCATATTTCATTTTTTCTCATTGCCACGTAGTATTCCATTGTGTATATAAACCACAAGTTCTTTATCCATTCATCAGTTGATGGACATTTAGGCTCTTTCCATAATTTGGCTGTTGTTGAGAGTGTTGCTATAAACATTGGGGTACAAGTGCCCCTATGCATCAGTACTCCTGTATCCCTTGGATAAATTCCTAGCAGTGCTATTGCTGGGCCATAGGTTAGGTCTATTTTTAATTTTCTAAGGAACCTCCACACTGCTTTCCAGAGCAGCTGCACCAATTTGCATTCCCACCAACAGTGCAAGAGGGTTCCCGTTTCTCCACATCCTCTCCAGCATCTATAGTCTCCTGATTTCTTCATTTTGGCCACTCTGACTGGCGTGAGGTGGTATCTGAGTGAGGTTTTGATTTGTATTTCCCTGATAAGGAGCGACGTTGAACATCTTTGCATGTGCCTGTTGGCCATCCGGATGTCTTCTTTAGAGAAGTGTCTATTCATGTTTTCTGCCCTTTCCTTCACTGGGTTATTTGTTTTTCGGGTGTGGAGTTTGATGAGCTCTTTATAGATTTTGGATACTAGCCCTTTGTCCGATGTGTCATTTGCAAATATCTTTTCCCATTCCTTTGGTTGCCTTTTCATTTTGTTGGTTGTTTCCTTTGCTGTGCAGAAGCTTTTTATCTTCATAAGGTCCTAGTAATTCACTTTTGCTTTTAATTCCCTTGCCTTTGGGGATGTGCCGAGTAAGAGATTGCTACGGCTGAGGTCAGAGAGGTCTTTTCCTGCTTTCTCCTCTAAGGTTTTGATGGTTTCCTGTCTCACATTCAGGTTCTTTATCCATTTTGAGTTTATTTTTGTGAATGGTGTGAGAAAGTGGTCTAGTTTCAACCTTCTGCATGTTGCTGTCCAGTTCTCCCAGCACCATTTGTTAAAGAGACTGTCTTTTTTCCATTGGATGTTCTTTCCTGATTTGTCAAAGATGAGTTGGCCATACGTTTGTGGGTCTAGTTCTGGGGTTTCTATTCTATTCCATTGGTCTATGTGTCTGTGTTTATGCCAATACTATGCTGTCTTGATGATGACAGCTTTGTAGTAGAGGCTAAAGTCTGGGATTGTGATGCCTCCTGCTTTGGTCTTCTTCTTCAAAATTACATTGGCTCTTCGGGGCCTTCTGTGGTTCCATATGAATTGTAGGATTGCTTGTTCTAGTTTCGAGAAGAATGCTGGTGCAATTTTGATTGGGATTGCATTGAATGTGTAGATAGCTTTGGGTAGTATTGACATTTTGACAATATTTATTCTTCCAATCCATGAGCAAGGAATGTCTTTCCATTTCTTTCTATCTTCTTCAATTACCTGCATAAGCTTTCTATAGTTTTCAGCATACAGATCTTTTACATCTTTGGTTAGATTTATCCCTAGGTATTTTATGCTTCTTGGTGCAATTGTGAATGGGATCAGTTTCTTTATTTGTCTTTCTGTTGCTTCATTGTTAGTGTATAAGAATGCAACTGATTTCTGTACAGTGATTTTGTATCCTGCAACTTTGCTGAATTCATGTATCAGTTCTAGCAGACTTTTGGTGCAGTCTATCGGATTTTCCATGTATAATATCATGTCATCTGCAAAAAGCGAAAGCTTGACTTCATCTTTGCCAATTTTGATGCCTTTGATTTCCTTTTGTTGTCTGATTGCTGATGCTAGAACTTCCAGCACTATGTTAAACAACAGCGGTGAGAGTGGGCATCCCTGTCGTATTCCTGATCTCAGGGAAAAAGCTCTCAGTTTTTCCCCGTTGAGGATGATGTTAGCTGTGGGCTTTTCATAAATGGCTTTTATGATCTTTAAGTATGTTCCTTCTATCCCGACTTTCTCCAGGGTTTTTATTAAGAAAGGGTGCTGGATTTTGTCAAAGGCCTTTTCTGCATCGATTGACAGGATCATATGGTTCTTCTCTTTTTTTTTGTTAATGTGATGTATCACGTTGATCGATTTGTGAATGTTGAACCAGCCCTGCATGCCAGGAATGAATCCCACTTGATCATAGTGAATAATTCTTTTTATATGCTGTTGAATTCGATTTGCTAGTATCTTATTGAGAATTTTTGCATCCATATTCATCAGAGATAGTGGCCTGTAGTTCTCTTTTTTTACTGGGTCTCTGTCTGGTTTAGGAATCAAAGGAATACTGGCTTCATAGAATGAGTCTGGAAGTTTTCCTTCCCTTTCTATTTCTTGGAATAGCTTGAGAAGGATAGGTATTATCTCTGCTTTAAACGCCTGGTAGAACTCCCCTGGGAAGCCATCTGGTCCTGGACTCTTATTTGTTGGAAGATTTGTGATAACCGGTTCAATTTCTTCGCTGGTTATGGGTCTGTTCAAGCTGTCTATTTCCTCCTGATTGAGTTTTGGAAGAGTGTGGGTGTTTAGGAATTTGTCCATTTCTTCCAGGTTGTCCAATTTGTTGGCATATAATTTTTCATAGTATTCGCTGATAATTGTTTGTATCTCTGAGGGATTGGTTGTAATAATTCCATTTTCATTCATGATGTTGTCTATTTGGGTCATCTCCCTTTTCTTTTTGAGAAGCCTGGCTAGAGGTTTGTCAATTTTGTTTATTTTTTAAAAAAACCAACTCTTGGTTTCGTTGATCTGCTCTACAGTTTTTTTAGATTCTATATTGTTTATATCTGCTCTGATCTTTATGATTTCTCTTCTTCTGCTGGGTTTAGGCTGCCTTTGCTGTTCTGCTTCTATTTCCTTTCGGTGTGCTGTTAGATTTTGTATTTGGGAGTTTTCTTGTTTCTTGAGATAGGCCTGGATTGCAACGTATTTTCCTCTCAGGACTGCCTTCGTTGCTTCCCAAAGCGTTTGGATTGTTCTATTTTCATTTTCGTTTGCTTCCATATATTTTTAAATTTCTTGCTAATTGCCTGGATGACCCACTCCTTCGTTAGTAGGGTGTTCTTTAACCTCCTCGCTTTTGGAGGTTTTCCAGACTTTTTCCTGTGGTTGATTTCAAGCTTCATAGCATTGTGGTCTGAAAGTATGCATGGTATAATTTCAATTCTTGTAAACTTATGAAGGGCTGTTTTGTGACCCAGTAAATGATCTATCTTGGAGAATGTTCCATGTGCACTCGAGAAGAAAGTATATTCTGTTGCTTTGGGATGCAGAGTTCTAAATATATCTGTCAAGTCCATCTGATCGAATGTATCCTTCAGGGCCCTTGTTTCTTTATTGACTGTGTGTCTAGATGATCTATCCTTTTCTGTAAGTGGGGTGTTAAAGTCCCCTGCAATGACCACATTCTTATCAATAAGGTTGCTTATGTTTATGAGTAACTGTTTTATATATCTGGGGGCTCCGGTATTTGGCGCATAGACATTTATAATTGTTAGCTCTTCCTGATGGATAGACCCTGTAATTATTATATAATGCCCTCCTTCATCTCTTGTTACAGCCTTTAATTGAAAGTCTAGTTTGTCTGATATAAGTATGGCTACTCCAGCTTTCTTGTGGCTTCCAGTAGCATGATAAATAGTTCTCCATCCCCTCACTCTCAATCTAAAGGTGTCCTCAGATCTAAAATGAGTCTCTTGTAGACCGCAAATGGATGGGTCTTGTTTTTTTATCCATTCTGATACCCTATGTCTTTTGGCTGGCGCATTTAATCCATTTACATTCAGTGTTATTCTAGAAAGATACGGGTTTAGAGTCATTGTGATGTCTGTATGTTTTATGCTTGTAGTGATGTCTCTGGTACTTTGTCTCACAGGATCCCCCTTAGGATCTCTTGTAGGGCTGGTTTCGTGGTGACAAATTCCTTCAGTTTTTGTTTGTTTGGGAAGACCTTTATCTCTCCTTCTATTCTAAATGCCAGACTTGCTGGATAAAGGATTCTCGGCTGCATATTTTTTCTGTTTAGCACACTGAAGATATCGTGCCAAGCCTCTCTGGCCTGCCAAGTTTCAAAGGAGAGATCAGTCACGAGTCTTATAGGTCTCCCTTTATATGTGAGGGCACATTTATCCCTTGCTGCTTTCAGAATTTTCTCTTTATCCTTGTATTTTGCCAGTTTCACTATGATATGTCGTGCAGAAGATCGATTCAAGTTACGTCTGAAGGGAGTTCTCTGTGCCTCTTGGATTTCAATGCCTTTTTCCTTCCCCAGTTCAGGGAAGTTCTCAGCTATAATGTCTTCAAGTACCCCTTCAGCACCTTTCCCTCTCTCTTCCTCCTCTGGGATACCAATTATGCGTATATTATTTCTTTTTAGTGTATCACTTAGTTCTCTAATTTTCCCTTCATACTCCTGGATTTTTTTTATCTCTCTTTCTTTCAGCTTCCTCTTTCTCCATCACATTATCTTCTAGTTCACCTATTCTCTCCTCTGCCTCTTCAATCCGAGCCGTCATGGTTTCCATTTTGTTTTGCATTTCGTTTAAAGCGTTTTTCAGTTCCTCGTGACTCTTCCTTAGTGCCTTGATCTCTGTGGCAAGAGATTCTCTGCTGTCCTGTATACTGTTTTCAAGCCCAGCGATTAATTTTATGACTATTATTCTAAATTCACTTTCTGTTATATTATTTAAATCGTTTTTGATCAGTTCATTAGCTGTTGTTATTTCCTGGAGATCCTTCTGAGGGGAATTCTTCCGTTTGGTCATTTTGGATAGTCCCTGGAGTGGTGAGGACCCGCAGGGCACTTCCCCATTGCTGTGGTGTGTAACTGGAGTTGGTGGGCAGGGCCGCAGTCCGACCTGATGTCTGCCCCCAGCCCACCGCTGGGGCCACAGTCAGACTGGTGTGTGCCTTGTCTTCCCCTCTCCTAGGGGCGGGATTCACTGTGGGGTGGCGTGGCCCGTCTGGGCTACTTGCACACTGCCAGGCTTGTGGTACTGGGGATCTGGCGTATTAGCTGGGGTGGGTAGGCAAGGTGCACGGGGGCAGGACGGGCAGGCTTAGCTCGCTTCTCCTTAGGTGATCCACTTCAGGAGGTGCCCTGTGGCAGTGGGAGGGAGTCAGATCCGCTGCCGGAGGTTTGGCTCGGCAGAAGCACAGAGTTGGGTGTTTGCGCTGAGCGAGCAAGTTCCCTGGCAAAAACTGGTTCCCTTTGGGATTCTGGCTGGGGGATGGGTGGGGGAGATGGCGCTGGCGAGCGCCTTTGTTCCCCGCCAAGCTGAGCTCTGCCATCTGGGGGCTCAGCAGCTCTCCTTCCCTTTGTCCTCCAGCCTTCCCGCTTTCTGAGCAGAGCTGTTAACTTATGACCTCCCAGACGCTAAGTCGCGCTTGCTGTCGGAACACAGTCCTTCCGGCCCCTCCGCTTTTCCCAGCCAGACTCGGGGACTCTGCTTGGCCTGCGAGTCGCCCCTCCGCCCCGGCTCCCTCCCGCCAGTCCTTCGAGCACGCACCGCCTCGCCGCCCTTCCTACCCTCTTCCGTGGGCCTTTCGTCTGCTCTTGGCTCCGTAGACTCCGTTCTGCTAACCCTCTGGCGGTTTTCTGGGTTCTTAAGGCAGGTGTAGGTGGAATCTAAGTGATCAGCAGGACGAGCGGTGAGCCCAGCGTCCTCCTACGCCGCCATCTTCCGGAACTCCTGCTTCAGAGTCTTTGTCTCTCTCTCAGCCCTTTTCTGCTTGCAATGTCCCTCTCTCTCTCTCTTTATCTCACTCACTCTCTCAAAAGTGAAATAAATGTTTTAAACTGTTAAAAGACATGGGGTATGGGGGCTCTTGGGTGACTCATTGGTTCAACATTTATTCATTGCTAAAGTCATGATCTTATGGTTTGCAAGCCCTCCCCCACCTCAGTTCTCTCCTGTGAGCAGGGAGACACCTTGGGATCATCTGTCCCACTCTACCCCTCACTGCCTGCTCTCTCTGTCTCTGTCTCCCTCTCCTCTCTCTTCCTCTCTGTCTCTCCCTCTGTCTGAAAAGTAATAAAAAAACACAAAAGAGAGGACAATGGTGGAGTATGTACATAGAGACACAGTGTTCCTATGAGAGATGCAAATGGGATAATTTTGTGGATGAAATGGCTCCTACAATCTCCTGGCAAGCTGACTGTGTCAGGAATAAGAAACACCTATGGGCAAGGGCAAAGGGAAACCTCCCCTGTTTGCAGTAGGAGTCTTCATGGCAAGATACCTTATTCTTACTCGGGAAAGAGAAGAAAAGCTTCGGGAGGTCACTCTTTTCCTTTTGTCACCTGATCAAAGGAGAGAGGCAGCAGTGTTACCAGGGGCCTGGTGTTGTGTTCAAGTGTTTTGAACTGGCCTGTGGTGCAGTAGTTCTTGAATGGTGTATTTCAGTGCTAACAAGGTCCTCGCGACTGGTGCCCATGGGGGAGCCAACTGGTCTTCAGAGTGGAAGCATCCTTAACATGCAGGGGGGAAGACACGTTGGCTAACCAACATTTCTTTTCTCAGCCAGTCAGACACCAATACTCCCAGGAAGGCAATCTTTCCTGGGGGATATCAGAAACTGATTGCTCTTGGCTTAGCCCAGACAAGAGTCAGAGCTCATTAGGAATGCCTGGGCACTCCCTATGTGGGGGATGGCCTCCTTGGCCTTGCCTGGGACCCAACACGTAATTATCAATACAGCCAGGGAATTGGAATGGCTACACACACGGCCAAAGGCTTTCATTTCAGCGGAGAATGAGATAAAGTTCAGAAGCAACTGTCCAGCTCCATGTGCCTCTGGTCCCAGAAGTAAGGATCGCTCCCTCCTGATCCCTCTGACCCTGTGTACACACATGCATTCCTGCTGGGCACCTTGAAACGCCCTGGGCTTATCTTTGCCAAAAGGGTACTGAAAGGCAATTTATTTTCTTTTATTTTACATTTCGAGTTCCATCCAAATTAGTTAGCCTCTAGTGCAACAATGATTTCAAGAGTAGATTCCTTAACCCTTCTTACCCACTTAGCCCACACCCCCTCCCACAACACCTCCAGGGACCCTCTGTGTGTTCTCCATATTTAAGAGTCTCTTATGTTTCGGACCCCTCCCTCTTTGGAGATTATTTGTGCCTCCCTTCCTTTATGTTCTTCTGTTCTGTGTCTTAAAAGCCTCAGATGAGTGAAGTCGCTTGATAGTTATGTGTCTCTGACTGACTACTTTCGCGTACCATAAAACCCTCTAGTTCTTTCAATGTAGCTGCAAAAGGCAAGATGACATTCTTTGTGACTGCTGAGCAACACTCCATTGTATATATCGACCAGACCTTCTTTATCCATTGATCCATCGATGGACATTTGGGCTCTTTCCATACTTTGGCTGTTGCTGACAGTGCTGTTATAAAAGTTGGGGCGCATGTGCCCTTTCGAAACAGCCTTCCTGTCTCCCTTGGATAAATACCTAGTAGTGCAATTGCTGGGTCGTAGGGTGGTTCCATTTTTAATTTTTTGAGTAATGTCCAGAGTGGCTGCCCCGCTTGCATTCCCACCAGAAATGCAAAGAGATCCTGTATCTCCACAGCCTCGCCAATCTCAGATGTTGCCTCCGTTGTCAATGTTGGTCTTTCTGGCAGGTATAAGGTGGTATCCCGTTGTGGTTTTGATGTGTAATTCCCTGATGATGAGTGATGTTGAGCATTTTTTTCATGTGTCGGGTGGCCATCTGGAAGTCTTCTTTGGAGCAGTGTCTCTTTATGTCTTTGGTTCATTTCTTCACTGGAGTGTTTGTTTTTGGCGTGTCGACTTTGATAAGTTGTTTCTAGATTTTGGATACGAAACCTTTATCTGATATGTCGTTGGCACATAGCTTCTCCCATTCTCTCGGTCGCCCTTTAGAATTGAGGACTGTTTCCTTCGCTGTGCAGAAGCGTGTTATTTTGATGAAGCCCCAATAGTGCATTTTCCCTTTTGCCTCCTGAAAGGCAATTTTTCAGCATATCCTGTGGCCCAGCATATTCTAGAGTGACAAGAACGGGGCCAGAATCCCTAGATAATCGTAGAGGAAATGGCTCTGGGACAGTGTTCCTGAATGTACAACATGGACAACTGCGCTTGGAAAAGAGCACCAGGGTGGGGGAGAATACACAGAAGGCCAAAGTTCTTTATGAACCAAAGAGAATGGCATATAGCAAAAAAAAAAAAAAAAAAAAAAAAAGGAAGCAATTAGCAGAATCTCCTGGCAAGATGGTTGTCTAAGCAGTAAGAACACTGTGGGGGCTACAAGAAAGGAGACCTCCTACGTTGTTCCTTCAAAAGGAGATGGAAAGTTTCTGGCATTGGATTTTTCTTTTTTTTTTTTTTCTTTTTTGCCCTCTCCTCTGAGACAGTCATGCTATACAGTTAGCAGCTTGTAGGTTGTGGCTGACCCTCAAGTGTTTGGAAACTGGCGCTGTTGTACTGGTGCTTGCATGGGCTCTTCCTGCATATTCTGCAGGGCCTGAAGGATTCTGCAAATGTGTGAATTGTCTACTCTTCAGAACGCGGGCATCTGTAGAAGATAGTGTTTCAATTCTGCTATTCCCATGTCAACTTGTCTTCAATATGTGTCTGTGTGTGGGAGGGGAAGGGGGGACAGGGGAGGTCAGTGGATCCTTCTGTGTAGCAGATACTGAATGCTTTCAGACAGCATTGGAGCAACATGGGAACTTTCCACCAATCCCTGGTTTTCCACTGAGTTATTGACAGGCCCATTGTGCCTAGTGGAAACCAGGATATAAATAGATGAACCACAAGGGATGGGCACATGGATGGCTCAGTCGGTTAAGTGGCTGAGTCTTGATTTCAGCTCACGTCATGATTTCATCCTTGTGAGGCCATGCCCCGCATCAGGCTTTGTGCTCACAGAATGGAGCCTGCTTCGTGTCTGGTGTCTCCCTCTTTCTGTCCCTACCCCACACCTGCTAGCTCTCTCTCTCTCTCTCTGTCTCTCTCTCTCTCTCTCATTCCCACTGAAAAATGAAAAATATTTGAACTCAGGATTCAGAAAGGAAAGCAAACCAGTGACCGAATGGGAATGGACACATGGAATGCCAAAGTTCCTCCTGAACTACGAGAACGAGAGCAAGCAAAGAATAGAGTGACTAGTAGAATCTATATGAAGCTGGCTGTCCTCAGAATAGGAAGCACCTCTGCAGCGGGGAAGGGGGAACAAAACCCCTGTTTTTACCTGGAAGCCCAGTCCAGAGGAAATCTCCTTCTGGAATTCAAATGAGAACGGGATACAACTGAAAAAGTACCGTATGGCTCACAGTGTCCTTGTTGCAGAAGACTGGTTTTCTAACTCCTCTGGGCCTGCATACAGGCCAACATTCTGTGCTGGGGCCGTCCACTGGCGCTAGGTTTCCTGATGTTCGCATGGTTCTCAAACACACGAGATGAGAGGCCCCGTAGCCCAAAGTATCCCAGAGTCCAGGAACTTGACCCAAACCCTCACCTAAAATGAGAAAGAATTCGTCCTGAAATCTGGCCCCAAATGCCTACCAGCTGAAATGTACTTTGAGAAAAGACCAGAAATGGTCGTGGATACACAGAGGCCCAACGATCTTTCTTACCCAGTAGACAAGGAAAAAGCAAAGGATAAAGCGACGAGCATAACCTCAAATGTAAGACACTCCCACGAGTTGCACCCAGAGAAAAGTCCCCTGACTAAACCTGATGCCCCAACTGCAAGCAGTGTTTATCTACAAGGTTGGTAAGCCCGGAATTCTTCTGGCCATTGCCTTTCCTCCTGCCCTGTCCATCAAGTAGAGATGGACTCTACAGTATTCCTTCAGTGATTGAAAGTCTGCTTGTGGACCTTCAAGTGTTTGGAAACTGGTTCTGGTGCAGGTAGAGCATCTGTAATGTAGAGCCTTGGTCTCCCTTGGAGCCATTGCCACCAATTTGTTATTTTCCAAGCCTTGGGACACATTGTGGGATGCCTGGGCTTTCACTGCCTTCACCCAAGTCGAGCCAAAGGTGGCGCTAAGCTCTCGCTCTGGTCCTGTGCTATGGGAGAGCAGAGAGTAACTTCCAGTGTAAGGAAGAATGTCCCTCTTGTCTCTCCCTGAGAGACACCTGAGTGCTTGGTGCTTGGCCAGCTCTGGGTAAGGGCAGTGAAGGGTGGACCTCCCTTCATTTCGACTCACAGATGGTTCCCCTAGGCACAGTATGCTTCTGGACCTAGGCAGCACAGAAGGGGCTCTTTCAAGGTCCACTGCATCAGGTCCAGGTTCCAAACACGTGGCAAATATCTAGCAGCCTAACCCCTTGCCTCTGCATCAATGGTGCATCTCTTTCCTGATGGGAAAGACAGGACAAACCAGCAAAACCCTTTCTGCCTCTCTTTCTGAAGGAAGAAAACACACCTCCTGCAGAATTGCCTGCTCCGGTGTAGCCAGTGGAGGTTTCCTTTCACCACACCCTCACGGGTATCTTCCTGCCCACACAGTCAGCCTGCCAGGCGATAGCAGGAGGCCCTGAATTCTAACCCTACCCATTCACTTCTGTAATGAAAAGCTTTGGTCCTCGGGGTGTCAACTTGCATGTTATTGCTCTTGTGTTCAAAGTAGGATCAGTGTGGGGGCCATTCTGAGCCAGAGCCTGAGAAATGTACTCTGAACTACATGTTTGCAGGATCCATGGGTCTGTGTGAGGTACACAGTCCAGGTCCAAAAATTGTTGTTGTGTTGCCAGTTAGTTCCTGAGCCAAATGGCCACGATCAGTGTCTGGTATCCCAGACGGTAGCCCGTCTGTGCCCGGGGCCTTGGTACTTAGTCAGCTAGAGTCATGGCAGGGATGGGTAGCCAGCTGGTCACCCTCCCCTGGCTACCAGAGGTGCCTTCCTCCTGCTGAGTAGATGGCTCATGCATGTGCACTCTGCCTAAGCCCCTGGATGGTGCCCAAAGTGACGTTGTAGTAAATGTTGGAGCCAGGCCAGGTTCTAACCAGTTGATCATCAGCCTGCGGCCCCAAACAGCCACAGCGGAATCACTGCTGCCACTGTCCTCTGAAGGAAAGGGCAAGAAACAGACCCAGGTCCAGGGAATTCCCTCTCTTTCTAAAGGAGGAAGGCAGGCCCCTTGTTCACAGAGCTCCCGGGTATAGCCAGTAAAGGGCCCCTTCACCAAAGCCCACAGGTGTTGCTTATCCCTGAGACAGCCAGCTTGCTAGTCTTTTGCTGTAGTCACTGCATTACCACCACAGCCCTTTCTGATTCCTACTTAAGACCTCTGGCCCTCCGTGAATCTATTTTCACCACTTTGCTCTAGTTTCAAAGTAGTTCTTCGCTGGGTGCATTCCATCTTCCATGTTTTCAGAGGCTGTTCCCTGGTGTTCAGCTGGGTATCCTAGTCCCATTTTTGTGACCGTGTCTAGGTGAGGTCACAGGGTCCCTGGCAAGTTGCTGTCAAAACCATGCAGTCATTCAGGGGCCTAGGCCATTGGAAAGGCCCAGATTAGAACATTGGCAATTTTTCTGGTCCAGAGGATGGAAAGGGGGCTGGCCACCTACTGTGTGGAGGGAACACGAAGCTACACAGCCCCTTTCCAGATTGACCCCATTCCTATTGAAATATTGAAAAATGAGGCCCTGGTTATGGCCACTCCCTTCCCAAGGCTTTATGTCTAACTATGTCCCCGTGTAGATTTAGGAGCCATTGGAGCTGAGACTCACTAAACCCACACCCAGGGATTTGTTTTCACATCACCCTATGCGTGTTGGACAGGGTCCCCAAGCAAGGCAAGCCAGCCCCTGCTAATGGCTGTACTTGCCCTGACTCAGACTTGGGTTTACCTTCCTTCTGGGGCACAGAGGGGCCAGTGGGACCCAGGGGGCATAGGTGGTGGGTGCAGGTCCAAAGCACAAGGAGGTTCCTGTGACAGGTGCCAAGGCATGAACAGCCCTGTGCGTCAAGGCAGTGCCCGAGCAACCTCAGTGGTCCAGCAAAGCCATTCGGTGCTCATGGTGTGGCAACCTTGGCATTGGCCTGTGCATTGCTGTCCTCCTTCAGCATACTCCACAATAGCCACAGTGAGAGTTCTGGCTGCAAGGACTAGGTCCACAGCCGCCCTTGCAAGGACTGTGGTAGAAGGCAGGGACTGGCACCTAGGGTGGAGCCGATTGGGGCAGCACCTGGTGTTTGCCTCCTTACCAGTTCACTTCTCCCAGCCCCTGTTTGGAGCACTAAAGGCCTCTCACATGTGTACCCTCACAGCAAATGGATAGTTATGGTGGGTTGTGTTGATGAAGGCCAGGATTCACCTCTAAGAAGGATGTACTGAGTCGCGGTGTTGGCCAGCGTGCCATATGCCTGCAAGAAATGCAGAGGTTGGTAACACCACAACGTTGCCTCGTCTGTTCACATATCATTCAGGTTGCCCTGTTTTAAAAGGAATAGATCTTGTCCTGAGTATCATTCAGAGAGTGTAACAACTTCCCATTTTACGTTACTTCTTGCCTTATCCAGAGGCTGGAAAACGCGAGAGGCTCTAGTAGGGTGACGGAGATATAAGTTGTTGAGGGAGAATCAAGGCCAGTTGACCCATTATGATTAGGTGGAACTCTGGAGAATCCCAACACTCTACAGGAGAACGCGGAAAACATTTGTTCTGTAGCGGTTGTCTAACTAAGGGGACTTAGCTCATCATAATTCGAGGTGCCCCCAGAGCACTCTCGTCCTTTCTTCTCGAGGCTGCGCCAAGGATGGCCCATGGGTCCAGCAGGCACCTACTCATTTCAGGCATTCCTTGCCCATGTTTGGGCCATTGAGCATGCAGCCAAACAAATGGATGCGGGTGCCCCATGGCAGAGCTGTCTCTACCCCTTTCCTACTTTCTCCATCGTCACTTCCCTAGGGTCTACTTTTTCTTGAAAACATCATCAGTGTGTATGTGCCAAGGAACATGTGGGGAAAGTAAACTGGATAGTAAAATGACCGCACTTGGACAGCAAGTGAGCATGATTAGAATGCTCAGAATATGAGACTTTCTCCTTTCTAAACTCTATTGGTCGTGACCTGCACCCAATCATGATACCTGTGGTCCTGCGGGCCATCTGTGCCCCACATGGAAGGTAAATCCAAGACGGGTAAGTGCAAGTGCTGTCTCAAGGAGTGGTTGAGCTGCTTTGCTGGGCCCCACCTGCGACGTGCCCAGGCCGGTGTGAAAATGTATCCCTGGGCACGGGTCGAGTGAGTGACAGCGCTATGGCTCCTAAGTCAAAACAGGGAAATTGGTAAAGAAACATGGGAGGGCCACACGAGGACCCAGGTTCCACATGTCCGGATATTTCTCTGGGAAAAAGGCTCTGAATGGCACCCAGAGACAAGGGTCTTTGTATACCGAAAAAACGGGACTCATTGAAACCGAAATGTGAATGGCCAAAGTGATTCATTACTGAAGATACGGGGACGCAGGTGAGAATGAAGTGTCTAGAATGACAATTTCCTGGCAAGGTCCTGCGTAAGGAGGAAGAACACCTGAGGCGAGAGAAACACTAAAACTCTAAAGGGAAAACCTCTGGAAAGTCCAGTCTGCAATGGGTCTGCCTGTGTCCTTCTGCAACAGAGGGACAGCTTCTGGCCTTGGCTGTTTTTCCTGCCGTGCCCATCAGGAGACAGAGGCAGCAGGGATTCAGGGGTACTGGGTCCTTGCTCCAGGCTGTCGCTCAAGTGTTTGCAACCGTTTCTATTATGCATTCGATGGTGACGGGCCACTGTCTGCACTGACCAGGTCCTGGAACATAGCTCGTATGCGTGGATTGTGTGTTCTTCAGAATCTGAGGCCAAGCAGTAAGTAGTCTCTGAGAGCAGGGCTATCTTTCCTGTGGGTTGTCAGAAAATAATTTCCCTTGGTGGGCACGGAAGCAGCGTGAGAACTCACCATGCATGCCTGGGAGCTCACTGTGTGACTGACAGCCTCACTGGCTCACCCGGGCTGCAAACCATGTCCTAGTTAGCACATAGCATTGGCATGGGAATGGCTCTAAGGACAACGAGAGTTTCCTTTCAGATGAGAATGGGAGAAGGCTGAGAGGGAAATGTGTTGCGCCATTTGCCCTTGTCCCAGACGTGAGGTCAACTGCCTTCCCACACCCTTTGGCCCTAACTACACACAAATATCCTCTGTTGGGTACCTTCCCCTGACCTACATCTCTTGTTGTCAATTTAGATCTGGAAGGCATGTTGCAAGGCTCCTAGCGCCCAACTTATTGTGCTGTCAAAAGAACACATCCAGAATCCCCAATTAAAATCAGAGGGAATTGCTCTGAACCATGGGCCCTGATGTGCCCTTGGAAGATTCTCATTTTAGAAAGGGTAAAAGGGGGCACGTGGATGACTCATTCCCCTAAACCTCAACTCTTGGCTTCTGCTCAGGTCATGGTCTCCCAGTTCTCGAGTTCGGGTCCCTAGTCGGGCTTCGTGCTGAGAGCTCAAAGCCTGGAGCCTTCTTCAGAGTCTTTTTTTTCTGTGTGTGTGTGTGTGTGTGTGTGTGTGTGTGTGTGTGTGTTTATTTTTTTATTTTTTAATATATGAATTTTACTGTCAAACTGGTTTCCATACAACACCCAGTGCTCATCCCAAAAGGTGCCCTCCTCAATACCCATCAACCACCCTGCCCTCCCTCCCACCCCCATCAACCCTCTGTTTGTTCTCAGTTTTTAACAGTCTCTTATGCTTTGGCTCTCTCCCACTCTAACCTCTTTTTTTTTCCGTCCCCTCCCCCATGGGTTTCTGTTACGTTTCTCAGGATCCAAATAAGAGTGAAAACATATGGTATCTGTCTTTCTCTGTATGGCTTATTTCACTTAGCATCACACTCTCCAGTTCCATCCACGTTGCTACAAAAGGCCATATTTCATTTTTTCTCATTGCCACGTAGTATTCCATTGTGTATATAAACCACAAGTTCTTTATCCATTCATCAGTTGTTGGACATTTAGGCTCTTTCCAAAATTTGGCTATTGTTGAGAGTGCTGCTATAAACATTGGGGTACAAGTGCCCCTATGCATCAGTACTCCAGTATCCCTTGGATAAATTCCTAGCAGTGCTATTGCTGGGTCATAGGGTAGGTCTATTTTTAATTTTCTGAGAAACCTCCACACTGCTTTCCAATGCGCCTGCAACAATTTGCATTCCCACCAACAGTGCAAGAGGGTTCCCGTTTCTCCACATCCTCTCCAGCATCTATAGTCTCCTGATTTCTTCATTTTGGCCACTCTGACTGGCGTGAGGTGGTATCTGAGTGTGGTTTTGCTTTGTATTTCCCTGATAAGGAGCGACGTTGAACATCTTTGCATGTGCCTGTTGGCCATCCGGATGTCTTCTTTAGAGAAGTGTCTATTCATGTTTTCTGCCCATTCCTTCACTGGGTTATTTGTTTTTCGGGTGTGGAGTTTGATGAGCTCTTTATAGATTTTGGATACTAGCCCTTTTTCCGATGTGTCATTTGCAAATATCTTTTCCCATTCCTTTGGTTGCCTTGTAGTTTTGTTGGTTGTTTCCTTTGCTGTGCAGAAGCTTTTTATCTTCATAAGGTCCCAGTAATTCACTTTTGCTTTTAATTCCCTTACCTTTGGGGATGTGCCGAGTAAGAGATTGCTACGGCTGAGGTCAGAGAGGTCTTTTCCTGCTTTCTCCTCTAAGGTTTTGATGGTTTCCTGTCTCACATTCAGGTTCTTTATCCATTTTGAGTTTATTTTTGTGAATGGTGTGAGAAAGTGGTCTAGTTTCAACCTTCTGCATGTTGCTGTCCAGTTCTCCCAGCACCATTTGTTAAAGAGACTGTCTTTTTTCCATTGGATGTTCTTTCCTGCTTTGTTAAAGATGAGTTGGCCATACGTTTGTGGGTCTAGTTCTGGGGTTTCTATTCTATTCCATTGGTCTATGAGTCTGTGTTTATGCCAATGCCATGCTGTCTTGATGATTTCAGCTTTGTAGTAGAGGCTAAAGTCTGGGATTGGGATGCCTCCTGCTTTGGTCTTCTTCTTCAAAATTACTTTGGCTCTTTGGGGCCTTTTGTGGTTCCATATGAATTTTAGGATTTCTTGTTCTAGTTTCGAGAAGAATGCTGGTGCAATTTTGATTGGGATTGCATTGAATGTATAGATCGCTTTGGGTAGTATTGACATTTTGACAATATTTATTCTTCCAATCCATGAGCAGGGAATGTCTTTCCATTTCTTTCTATCTTCTTCAATTACCTGCATAAGCTTTCTATAGTTTTCAGCATACAGATCTTTTACATCTTTGGTTAGATTTATCCCTAGGTATTTTATGCTTCTTGGTGCAATTGTGAATGGGATCAGTTTCTTTATTTGTCTTTCTGTTGCTTCATTGTTAGTGTATAAGAATGCAACTGATTTCTGTACAGTGATTTTGTATCCTGCAACTTTGCTGAATTCATGTATCAGTTCTAGCAGACTTTTGGTGGAGTCTATCGGATTTTCCATGTATAATATCATGTCATCTGCAAAAAGCGAAAGCTTGACTTCATCTTTGCCAATTTTGATGGCTTTGATTTCCTTTTGTTGTCTGATTGCTGATGCTAGAACTTCCAGTACTATGTTAAAGAACAGCGGTGAGAGTGAGCATCTCTGTCGTGTTCCTGATCTCAGGGAAAAAGCTCTCAGTTTTTCCCCGTTGAGGATGATGTTAGCTGTGGGCTTTTCATAAATGGCTTTTATGATCTTTAAGTATGTTCCTTCTATCCAGACTTTCTCCAGGGTTTTTATTAAGAAAGGGTGCTGGATTTTGTCAAAGGCCTTTTCTGCTTCGATTGACAGGATCATATGGTTCTTCTCTTTTTTTTTTTTTTGTTAATGTGATGTATCACGTTGATCGATTTGCGAATGTTGAACCAGCCCTGCATGCCAGGAATGAATCCCACTTGATCATAGTGAATAATTCTTTTTATATGCTGTTGAATTCGATTTGCTAGTATCTTATTGAGAATTTTTCCATCCATATTCATCAGAGATATTGGTCTGTAGTTCTCTTTTTTTACTGGGTCTCTGTCTGGTTTAGGAATCAAAGTAATACTGGCTTCATAGAATGAGTCTGGAAGTTTTCCTTCCCTTTCTATTTCTTGGAATAGCTTGAGAAGGATAGGTATTATCTCTGATTTAAACGTCTGGTAGAACTCCCCTGGGAAGCCATCTGGTCCTGGACTCTTATCTGTTGGGAGATTTGTGATAACCGGTTCAATTTCTTCGCTGGTTATGGGTCTGTTCAAGCTGTCTATTTCCTCCTGATTGAGTTTTGGAAGAGTGTGGGTGTTTAGGAATTTGTCCATTTCTTCCAGGTTGTCCAATTTGTTGGCATATAATTTTTCATAGTATTCCCTGATAATTGTTTGTATCTCTGAGGGATTGGTTGTAATAATTCCATTTTCATTCATGATGTTATCTATTTGGGTCATCTCCCTTTTCTTTTTGAGAAGCCTGGCTAGAGGTTTGTCAATTTTGTTTATTTTTTCAAAAAAACCAACTCTTGGTTTCGTTGATCTGCTCTACAGTTTTTTTAGATTCTATATTGTTTATATCTGCTCTGATCTTTATGATTTCTATTCTTCTGCTGGGTTTAGGCTGCCTTTGCTGTTCTGCTTCTATTTCCTTTCGGTGTGCTGTTAGATTTTGTATTTGGGAGTTTTCTTGTTTCTTGAGATAGGCCTGGATTGCAATGTATTTTCCTCTCAGGACTGCCTTCGCTGCATCCCAAAGCGTTTGGATAGTTGTATTTTCATTTTCGTTTGTTTCCATATATTTTTTAATTTCTTCTCTAATTGCCTGGTTGACCCACTCCTTCGTCAGTAGGGTGTTCTTTCCGCTGCCGGAGGTTTGGCTCGGCAGAAGCACAGAGTTGGGTGTTTGCGCTGAGGGAGCAAGTTCCCTGGCAAGAACTGGTTTCCCTTTGGGATTCTGGCTGGGGGATAGGTGGGTGTGATGGCACTGGCGAGCGCCTTTTTTCCCAGCCAAGCTGAGCTCTGCCGTCCCTGGGCTCAGCAGCTCTCCCTCCCTTTGTCCTCCAGCCTTCCCGCTTTCTGAGCAGACCTGTTAACTTATGACCTCCCAAATGCTAAGTCGTGCTTGCTGTCGGAACACAGTCCTTCTGGCCCCTCCGCTTATCCCAGCCAGACTCGGGGACTCTGCTTGGCCGGCGAGCCGCCGCTCCACCCCGGCTCCCTCCCGCCAGGCCTTGGAGCACGCACCGCCTGGCCACCCTTCCTACACTCTTCCGTGGGCATCTCGTCTGCTCTTGGCTCCGGAGACTCTGTTCTGCTAATCCTCTGGCGGTTTTCTGGGTTCTTAAGGCAGGTGTAGGTGGAATATAAGTGATCAGCAGGATGAGTGGTGAGCCCAGCGTCCTCCTACGCCGCCATCTTCCGGAACTCCTGCTTCAGAGTCTTTGTCTCTCTCTCAGCCCTTTTCTGCTTGCAATGTCCCTCTCTCTTTCTCTCACTCACTCTCTCAAAAGTGAAATAAATGTTTTAAACTGTTAAAAGATATGGGGCTACGGGGGCTCTTGGGTGACTCCCTGGTTCAACATTGCTTCATTGCTAAAGTCATGATCTTATGGTTTGCAAGCCCTCCCCCACCTCAGTTCTCTCCTGTGAGCAGGGAGACGCCTTGGGATCATCTGTCCCACTCTACCCATCACTGCCTGCTCTCTCTGTCTCTGTCTGCCTCTCCTCTCTCTTCCTCTCTGTCTCTACCTCTGTCTGAAAAGTAATAACAACACACAAAAGAGAGGACAATGGTGGAATAGTTACATAGAGACACAGTGTTCCTATGAGAGATACAAATGGGATAATTTTGTGGATGAAATGGCTCCTACAATCTCCTGGCAAGCTGACTGTGTCAGGAATGAGAAACACCTATGGGCAAGGGCAAAGGGAAACGTCCAGTGTTTGCAGTAGGAATCTTCATGGCAAGATACCTTATTCTTAATCGGGAAAGAGAAGAAAAGCTTCGGGAGTTCACTCTTTTCCTTTTGATCAAAGGAGAGAGGCAGCAGTGTTACCAGGGGCGTGGTGTTGTGTTCAAGTGTTTTGAACTGGCCTGTGGTGCAGTAGTTCTTGAATGGTGTCTTTCAGTGCTAACAAGGTCCTCGCGACTGGTGCCCACTGGGGAGCCAACTGGTCTTCAGAGTGAAAGCATCCTTAACATGCAGGGAGGGAGACACGTTGGCTAACCAACATTTCTTTTCTCAGCCAGCCAGACACCAAGTACTCCCAGGAAGGCAATCTTTCCTGGGGGATATCAGAAACGGATTGCTCTTGGTTTAGCCCAGACAAGAGTCAGAGCTCATTAGGAATGCCTGGGCACTCCCTATGTGGGGGATGGCCTCCTTGGCCTTGCCTGGGACCCAAGACGTAATTATCAATACAGCCAGGGAATTGGAATGGCTACACACACGGCCAAAGACTTTCATTTCAGCGGAGAATGAGATAAAGTTGAGAAGCAACTGTCCAGCTCCATGTGCCTCTTGTCCCAGAAGTAAGGATAGCTCCCTCCTGATCCCTCTGACCCTGGGTACACACATACATTCCTGCTGGGCACCTTGAAACGCCATGGGCTTATCTTTGCCAACAGGGTACTGAAAGGCAATTTATTTTATTTTATTTTATTTTATTTTATTTTATTTTATTTTATTTTATTTTACGTTTTGAGTTCCATCCAAATTAGTTAGCCTCTAGTGCAACAATGATTTCAAGAGTAGATTCCTTAACACTTCTTACCCAGTTAGCCCACACCCCCTCCCACAACACCTCCAGGGACCCTCTGTGTGTTCTCCATATTTAAGAGTCTCTTATGTTTTGGCCCCCTCCCTCTTTGGACATTATTTGTGCCTCCCTTCCTTTATCTTCATCTGTTCTGTGTCTTAAAGGCCTCAGATGAGTGAAGTCGCTTGATAGTTGTGTTTCACTGACTGACTACTTTCGCGTACCATAAAACCTTCTAGTTCTATCAATGTAGCTGCACAAGGCAAGATGACATTCTTTGTGACTGATGAGCAACACTCCATTGTATATATCGACCACACCTTCTTTATCCATTCATCCATCGATGGACATTTGGGCTCTTTCCATACTGTGGCTGTTGCTGACAGTGCTGTTAGAAAAGTTGGGGTGCATGTGCACTTTCGAAACAGCCTTCCTGTCTCCCTTGGATAAATACCTAGTAGTGCAATTGCTGGGTCGTAGGGAGGTTCCATTTTTAATTTTTGAGTAATGTCCAGGGTGGCTGCCCCGCTTGCATTCCCACCAGCAATGCAAAGAGATCCTTTTTCTCCACAGCCTCGCCAACCTCAGATGTTGCCTCCGTTGTCAATGTTGGTCTTTCTGGCAGTTATAAGGTGGTATCCCGTTGTGGTTTTGATGTGTAATTCCCTGATGATGAGTGATGTTGAGCATTTTTTTCATGTGTCGGTTGGCCATCTGCAAGTCTTCTTTGGAGCAGTGTCTCTTCATGTCTTTGGCTCATTTCTTCACTGGAGTGTTTGTTTTTGGGGTGTCGACTTTGATAAGTTCTTTCTAGATTTTGGATACGAACCCTTTATCTGATATGTCGTTGGCACATAGCTTCTCCCATTCTCTCGGTCGCCCTTTACTATTGAGGACTGTTTCCTTCGCTGTGCAGAAGCGTGTTATTTTGATGAAGCCCCGATAGTGCATTTTCACTTTTGCCTCCTGAAAGGCAATTTTTCAGCATATCCTGTGGCCCAGCATATCGCAGAGTGACAAGAACGGGGCCAGAATCCCTAGATAAACGTAGAGGAAATGGCTCTGGGACAGTGTGCCTGAATGGACAACAGGGACAACTACGCTTGGAAAAGAGCAACAGGGTGGGGGAGAATACACAGAAGGCCAAAGTTCTTTATGAACCAAAGAGAATGGCATATAACAAAAAATAAATGACGCGACTAGCAGAATCTCCTGGCAAGATGGTTGTCTCAGCAGTAAGAACACTGTGGGGGCTACAACAAAGGAGACCTCCTGCGTTGTTCCTTCCAAAAGAGATGGAAAGTTTCTGGCATTGGATTTTTCTTTTTTTTTTTTTTTTCTTTTTTGCCCTCTCCTCTGAGACAGTCATTCTATACAGTTAGCAGCTTGTAGGT
Organism: Neofelis nebulosa; assembly: GCF_028018385.1. NCBI lineage: Eukaryota > Metazoa > Chordata > Mammalia > Carnivora > Felidae > Neofelis > Neofelis nebulosa. The sequence goes on along the minus strand of NC_080797.1, from coordinate 53,907,305 downwards.
TGTGGCTGACCCTCAAGTGTTTGGAAAGTGCCTCTGTTGTACTGGTGCTTGCATGGGCTCTTCCTGCACATTCTGCAGGGCCTGAAGGATTCTGCAAATGGGTGAACTGTCTACTCTTCAGAACGCGGGCATCTGCAGAAGAGAGTGTTACAATTCTGCTATTCCCATGCCAACTTGTCTTCAATATGTGTCTGTGCGAGGGGGGATGTGTAGGTGGGACAGGGGAGATCAGTGGATCCTTTTGTGTAGCAGATACTGAATGCTTTCAGACAGCATTGGAGCAACATGGGAAATTTCCACCAATCCCTGGTTTTCCACTGAGTTATTGACAGGGCAATTGTGCCGAGTGGAACCAGCATATAAATAGATGAACCACAAGGGATGGGCACATGGATGGCTCAGTCGGTTAAGTGGTTGAGTCGTGATTTCAGCTCAAGTCATGATTTCATCCTTGTGAGGCCATGCCCCGCATCAGGCTTTGTGCTCACAACATGGAGCCCGCTTCGGGTCGGGTGTCTCCCTCTTTCTGTCCCTACCCCACCCCTGCTAGCACTCTCTCTCCCTCTGTCTCTCTCTCTGTGTCTCTCTCTCTCTCATTCCCACTCAAAAATGAAAAATGTTTGAAATCAGGATTCACAAAGGAAAGCAAACCAGTGACAGAATGGGAATGGACACATGGAAGGCCAAAGTTCCTCCTGAACTAGGAGAACGAGAGCAAGCAAAGAGTAGAGTGACTAGTAGAATTTATGTGAAGCTGGCTGTCCTCAGAATAGGAAGCACCTCTGCAGTGGGGAAGGGGGAATACAACCCCTGTTTTTACCTGGAAGCCCAGTCCAGAGGAAATCTCCTTCTGGAATTCAAATGAGAACGGGATACAACTGAAAAAGTACCGTATGGCTCACAGTTTCCTTGTTGCAGAAGTAAGACTGGTTTTCTAACTCCTCTGGGCCTGCATACAGGCCGACATTCTGTGCTGGGCCCCTCCACTAGGCTAGGTTTCCTGATGTTCGCATGGTTCTCAAACACACGAGATGAGAGGCCCCGTAGTCCAAACTATCCCAGAGTCCAGAGAACTGACCCAAACCCTCACCTAAAATGAAAAAGAATTGGTCCTAATATGTGGACCCAAATGCCTACCAGCTGAAATGTACTTTGAGAAAAGACCAGAAATGGTCGTGGATACACAGAGGCCCAACGATCTTTCTTACCCAGTAGACAAGGAAAAAGCAAAGGATAAAGCGACGAGCATAACCTCAAATATAAGCCACTCCAACGAGTTGCACCTAGAGAAATGTCCCTTGACTAAACCTGATGCCCCAACTGCAAGCAGTGTTTATCTAGAAGGTTGGTATGCCCGGAATTCTTCTGGCCATTGCCTTTCCTCCTGTCCTGTCCATCAAGTATAGATGGACTCTACAGTATTCCTTCAGTGATTGAAGGTGGGCTTGTGGACCTTCAAGTGTTTGGATCCTGGCTCTGGTGCAGGTAGAGCATCTGTAATGTAGAGCCTTGGTCTCCCTTGGAGCCATTGCCACCAATTTGTTATTTTCCAAGCCTTGGGACACATTGCGGGATGCCTGGGCTTTCACTCCCTTCACCTAAGCCGAGCCCAAAGGTTGGCACTAAGCTCTCGCGCTGGTCCTGTGCTATGGGTGAGCAAACAGTAACTTCCAGTGTAAGGAAGGATTTCCCTCTTGTCTCTCCCTGAGTGCTTGGTGCTTGGCCAGCTCTGGGAAAGGGCAGTGAAGGGTGGACCTCCCTTCATTTGGACTCACAGATGGTTCCCCTGGCAGACTATGCTTCTGGACATGGGCAGCACAGAAGGGACTCCTTCAAGGACCACTTCATCAGGTCCAGGTTGCAAACACGTGCGAAACATCTAGCAGCAGAACCCCTTGCCTCTGCATCAATGGTGCAACTCTTTCCTGATGGGACGGACGGGACAAACGAGCAAATCCTTTTCTGCCTCTCTTTCTGAAGGAAGAAAACACATCTCCTGCAGAATTGCATGCTAAGGTGTAGCCAATGGAGGGTTCCGTTTACCGCACCCTCACGGGTTTCTTCCTGCCCACACAGTCAGCCTGCCAGGTGATAGCAGGAGGCCCTAAATTCTAACACAACCCATTCATTTCTGTAATGATAAGCTTTGGTCCTCTGGGTGTCAACTTGCATGTTATTGCTCTTGGGTTCAAACTAGGATTTGTCTCAGGGCCATTCTCAGCCAGAGCCTAAGAAATGTACTCTGAACTACATGTTTGCAGATCCATGGGTCTGAATCAGGTACACAGTCCAGGTCCAAAAATTGGTGTGGGGTTGCCAGTGAGTTCTTGAGCCAACTAACCGCGATCACTGTCTGGCATCCCAGACGGTAGCCCGTCTGTCCCCAGGGCCATGGTGCTTAGTCAGCTAGAGTCATGGCAGGGAAGGGTAGCCAGCTGGTCACCCTCTCCTGGCTACCAGAGGTGCCTTCCTCTTGCTGAGTAGAAGGCTCATGCATGTGCACTCTGCCTAAGCCACTGGATGGTGCCCAAAGGGACGTTGTAGTAAATATTGGAGCCAGGCCAGGTTCTAACCTGTTGATCATCAGCCTGGGGCCCAAAACAGCCACAGCTTTATCACTGCAGCCACTTTCCTCTGAAGGAAAGGGCAAGAAACAGACCCAGGTCCAGGGAATTCCCTCTCTTTCTAAAGGAGGAAGGCAGGCCCCTTTTTCACAGAGCTCCCGGGGATAACCAGTAAAGGGCCCCTTCACCAAAGCCCACAGGTGTTGCTTACCCTGAGACAGCCAGCTTGCCAGCCTTTTGCTGCAGTCACTGCATTACCACCACAGCCCTTTCTGATTCCTACTTAAGACCTCTGGCCCTCCGTGAATCTATTTTCACCACTTTGCTCTAGTTTCAAAGTAGTTCCTCGCTGGGTGCATTCCTCCTTCCATGTTTTCAGAGGCTGGTCCCTGGTATTCAGCTGGGTATCCTAGTCCCATTTTTGTGACCGTGTCTAGGTGAGGTCACAGGGTCCCTGGCAAGTTGCTGTCAAAACCATGCAGTCATTCAGGGGCCTAGGCCATTGGAAAGGCCCAGATTAGAACATTGGCAATTTTTCTGGTCCAGAGGATTGAAAGGGGGCTCTCCACCTACTGTGTGGAGGGAACACGAAGCTACACAGCCCCTTTCCAGATTGACCCCATTCCTATTGAAATATTGAAAAATGAGGCCCTGGTTATGGCCACTCCCTTCCAAGGCTCTATGTCTAACTATGTCCCCGTGTAGATTTAGGAGCCATTGGAGCTGTGACTCACTCAACCCACACCCAGGGATTGGTTTTCTCACCACCCTATGCGTGTTGGACATGGTCCCCAAGCAAGGCAAGCCAGCCCCTGCTAATGGCTGTACTTGCACTGACTCAGACTTGGGTTTACCTTCCTTTTGGGGCACAGAGGGGCCCTTGGGACCCAGGGGGCGTAGGTGTTGGGTGCAGGTCCCCAGCACAGGGAGGTTCCTGGGACAGGTGCCAAGGCATGAACAGCCCTGTGCGTCAAGGCAGTGCCCGAGCAACCTCAGTGGTCCAGCAAAGCCATTCGGTGCTCATGGTGTGGCAACCTTGGCATTGGCCTGTGCATTGCTGTCCTCCTTCAGCATACTCCACAATAGCCACAGTGAGAGTTCTGGCTGCAAGGACTAGGTTCACAGCCGCCCTTGCAAGGTCTGTGGTAGAAGGCAGTCACCGGCACCTAGGGTGGAGCCCATTGGGGCAGCACCTGGTGTTTGCCTCCTTACCAGTTCACTTCTCCCACCCCTGTTTGGAGCACTAAAGGCCTCTCACTTGTGTACACTCACAGGAAATGGATAGTTATGGTGGGTTGTGCTGATGAAAGCCAGGATTACCCTGTAAGAAGTATGTACTGAGTCGCGGTGTTGGCCAGCGTGCAATATGCCTGCAAAAAGTGCAGAGGTTGGTAACAGCACAGCGTTTTCTCGTCTGTTCACGTATCATTCAGGTTGCCCTGTTTTAAAATGAATAGATCTTGCCCTGAGTATCATTCAGAGAGTGTAACAACTTCCCATTTTACGTTAGTTCTTGCCTTTTCCAGAGGCTGGAAAACGCGAGAGGCTCTGGTAGGGTGACGGAGATATAAGTCGTTGAGGGAGAGCCAAGGCCAGTTGACCCATTATGATTAGGTGGAACTCTGGAGAATCCCAACACTCTACAGCAGAACGCTGAAAGCATTTGTTCTGTAGCTGTTGTCTAACTAAGGGGACTTAGCTCATCATAATTCGAAGTGTCCCCAGAGCACCCTCGTCATTTCTTCTGGAGGTTGCGCCAAGGATGGCCCATGGGTCTAGCAGGCACCTACTCATTTCAGGCATTCCTTGTCCATGTTTGGGCCATTGAGCATGCAGCCAAGCAAATGGAAGTGCCTGCCCCATGGCAGAGCTGTCTCAACCCCGTTGCTTCTTTCTCCCTCGTCACTTCCGTAGGGTCTACTTTTTCTTGAAAACTTCATCAGTGTGTATGTGCCAAAGCACATGTGGGGATAGTGAACTGGATAGTAAAATGACCGCACATGGACAGCAAGTGAGCATGATTAGAATGCTCAGAATATGAGACTTTCTCCTTTCTAAACTCTATTGGTCGTGACCTGCACCCAATCATGATACCTGTGGTCCTGCGGGCCATCTGTGCCCCAGATGGAAGGTAAATCCAAGACGGGTAAGTGCAAGTGCTGTGTCTAGGAGTGGATGAACTGCTTTGCTGGGCCCCACCTGCGACGTGCCCAGGCCGGTGTGAAAATGTATCCCTGGGCACGGGTCGAGTGAGTGACAGCTCTATGGCTCCGGAGTCAAAACAGGGAAATTGGTAGATAAAGAAACATGGGAGGGCCACAGGAGGTCCCAGGTTCCACATGTCCGGATATTTCTCTGGGACACGGGCTCTGAATGGCACCCAAAGACGAGGGTCTTCGTATACCGAAAAGAGGGTATTCATTGAAACGGAAATGCGAACGGCCAAAGTGATTCATTACTGAAGAGACGGGGTTGCAGGTTAAAATGAAGTGTCTAGAAGGAAAATTTCCTGGCAAGGTCCTGCGTAAGGAGGAAGAACACCTGAGGCGAGAGAAAAACTAAAACTCTCTTGAAAAGGGAAAACCTCTGGAAAGTCCAGTCTGCAATGGGTCTGCCTATGTCCTTCTGCAACAGAGGGACAGCTTCTGGCCTTGGCTGTTTTTCCTACCGTTCCCATCAGGAGACAGAGTCAGCAGGGATTCAGGGGTAGTGGGTCCATGCTCCAAGCTGTCGCTCAAATGTTTGCAACCGTTTCTGTTATGCATTCGATGGTGAACGGCCACTGTCTGCACTGACCAGGTCCTGGAACATAGCTCGTATGCGTGGATTGTGTGCTCTTCAGAATCTGAGGCCAAGCAGTAAGTGCTCTCTGAGAGCAGGGCTATCTTTCCTGTGTGTTGTCAGAAAAGAATTTCCCTTGGTGGGCACGGAAGCAGCGTGTGAACTCACCATGCATGCCTGGGAGCTCACTGTGTGACTGACAGCCTCACTGGCTCACCCGGGCTGCAAACCAAGTCCTAGTTAGCACATAGTATTGGTATGGGAGTGGCTCTAAGGACAACGAAAGTTTCCTTTCAGATGAGAATGGGAGAAGGCTGAGAGGGAAATGTGTCGCGCCATTTGCCCTTGTCCCAGACGTGAGGTCAACTGCCTTCCCACACCCTTTGGCCCTAACTACACACAAATATCCTCTGTTGGGTACCTTCCCCTGACCTACATCTCATGTTGTCAATTTAGATCTGGAAGGCATGTTGCAAGGCTCCTAGGGCCCAACTTATTGTGCTGTCACAAGAACTCATCCAGAATCCCCAATTAAAATCAGAGGGAATTGCTCTGAACCATGGGCCCTGATGTGCCCATGGAAGATTCTCATTTTAGAAAGGGTAAAAGTGGGCACCTGGATGACTCATTCCCTTAAACCTCAACTATTGGCTTCTGCTCAGGTCATGGTCTCCTAGTTCTCTAGTTCGGGTCCCTAGTCGGGCTTCGTGCTGAGAGCTCGAAGCCTGGAGCCTGCTTCAGAGTCTTTTCTTTTTCTTTTCTTTTTTTTTTTTGTGTGTGTGTGTTTATTTTTTTATTTTTTATTTTTTAATATATGAAATTTAGTGTCAAATTGGTTTCCATACAACACCCAGTGCTCATCACAAAAGGTGCCCTCCTCAATACCCATCAACCACCCTACCCTCCCTCCCACCCCCATCAACCCTCAGTTTGTTCTCAGTTTTTAACAGTCTCTTATGCTTTGGCTCTCTCCCACTCTAACCTCTTTTTTTTTTCCTTCCCCTCCCCCATGGGTTTCTGTTACGTTTCTCAGGATCCACATAAGAGTGAAACCATATGGTATCTCTCTTTCTCTGTATGGCTTATTTCACTTAGCATCACACTCTCCAGTTCCATCCACGTTGCTACAAAAGGCCATATTTCATTTTTTCTCATTGCCACGCAGTATTCCATTTTGTATATACACCACGTGTTCTTTATCCATTCATCAGTTGATGGACATTTAGGCTCTTTCCATAATTTGGCTGTTGTTGAGAGTGCTGCTATAAACATTGGGGTACAAGTGCCCCTATGCATCAGTACTCCTGTATCCCTTGGATAAATTCCTAGCAGTGCTATTGCTGGGTCATAGGGTAGGTCTATTTTTAATTTTCTGAGGAACCTCCACACTGCTTTCCAGAGCGGCTGCACCAATTTGTATTCCCACCATCAGTGCAAGAGGGTTCCCGTTTCTCCACATCCTCTCCAGCATCTATAGTCTCCTGATTTCTTCATTTTGGCCACTCTGACTGGCATGAGGTGGTATCTGAGTGTGATATTGATTTGTATTTCCCTGATAAGGAGCGACGTTGAACATCTTTGCATGTGCCTGTTGGACATCCGGATGTCTTCTTTAGAGAAGTGTCTATTCATGTTTTCTGCCCATTCCTTCACTGGGTTATTTGTTTTTCGGGTGTGGAGTTTGATGAGCTCTTTATAGATTTTGGATACTAGCCCTCTGTCCGATGTGTCATTTGCAAATATCTTCTCCCATTCCTTTGGTTGCCTTGTAGTTTTGTTGGTTGTTTCCTTTGCTGTGCAGAACCTATTATCTTCATAAGGTCCCAGTAATTCACTTTTGCTTTTAATTCCCTTGCCTTTGGGGATGTGCCGAGTAAGAGATTGCTACGGCTGAGGTCAGAGAGGTCTTTTCCTGCTTTCTCCTCTAAGGTTTTGATGGTTTCCTGTCTCACATTCAGGTTCTTTATCCATTTTGAGTTTATTTTTGTGAATGGTGTGAGAAAGTGGTCTAGTTTCAACCTTCTGCATGTTGCTGTCCAGTTCTCCCAGCACCATTTGTTAAAGAGACTGTCTTTTTTCCATTGGATGTTCTTTCCTGCTTTGTCAAAGATGAGTTGGCCATACGTTTGTGGGTCTAGTTCTGGGGTTTCTATTCTATTCCATTGGTCTATGTGTCTGTGTTTATGCCAATAACCATGCTGTCTTGATGATTACAGCTTTGTAGTAGAGGCTAAAGTCTGGGATTGTGATGCCTCCTGCTTTGGTCTTCTTCTTCAAAATTACTTTGGCTCTTCGGAGCCTTTCGTGGTTCCATATGAATTGTAGGATTACTTGTTCTAGTTTCGAGAAGAATGCTGGTGCAATTTTGATTGGGATTGCATTGAATGTGTAGATCGCTTTGGGTAGTATTGACATTTTGACAATATTTATTCTTCCAATCCATGAGCAGGGAATGTCTTTCCATTTCTTTCTATCTTCTTCAATTATCTGCATAAGCTTTCTATAGTTTTCAGCATACAGATCTTTTACATCTTTGGTTAGATTTATCCCTAGGTATTTTATGCTTCTTGGTGCAATTGTGAATGGGATCAGTTTTTTTGTCTTTCTGTTGCTTCATTGTTAGTGTATAAGAATGCAACTGATTTCTGTACATTGATTTTGTATCCTGCAACTTTGCTGAATTCATGTATCAGTTCTAGCAGACTTTTGGTGGAGTCTATCGGATTTTCCATGTATAATATCATGGCATCTAAAAAAGCGAAAGCTTGACTTCATCTTTGCCAATTTGGATGCCTTTGATTTCCTTTTGTTGTCTGATTGCTGATGCTAGCACTTCCAGCACTATGTTAAACAACAGCGGTGAGAGTGGGCATCCCTGTCGTGTTCCTGATCTCAGGGAAAAAGCTCTCAGTTTTTCCCCGTTGAGGATGATGTTAGCTGTGGGCTTTTCATAAATGGCTTTTATGATCTTTAAGTATGTTCCTTCTATCCCGACTTACTCCAGGGTTTTTATTAAGAAAGGGTGCTGGATTTTGTCAAAGGCCTTTTCTGCATCGATTGACAGGATCATATGGTTCTTCTCTTTTTTTTTTGTTAATGTAATGCATCACGTTGATCGATTTGCGAATGTTGAACCACCCCTGCATGCCAGGAATGAATCCCACTTGATCATAGTGAATAATTCTTTTTATATGCTGTTGAATTCGATTTGCTAGTATCTTATTGAGAATTTTTGCATCCATATTCATCAGAGATAGTGGCCTGTCATTCTCTTTTTTTAATGGGTCTCTGTCTGGTTTAGGAATCAAGGTAATAATGGCTTCATAGAATGAGTCTGGAAGTTTTCCTTCCCTTTCTATTTCTTGGAATAGCTTGAGAAGGATAGGTATTATCTCTGCTTTAAACGTCTGGTAGAACTTCCCTGGGAAGCCATCTGGTCCTGGACTCTTATTTGTTGGGAGATTTGTGATAACCGGTTCAATTTCTTCGCTAGTTATGGGTCTGTTCAAGCTGTCTATTTCCTCCTGATTGAGTTTTGGAAGAGTGTGGGTGTTTGTGAATTTGTCCATTTCTTCCAGGTTGTCCAATTTGTTGGCATATAATTTTTGAAAGTATTCCCTGATAATTGTTTGTATCTCTGAGGGATTGGTTGTAATAATTCCATTTTCATTCATGATTTTATCTATTTGGGTCATCTCCCTTTTCTTTTTGAGAAGCCTGGCTAGAGGTTTGTCAATTTTGTTTATTTTTTCAAAAAGCCGACTCTTGGTTTCGTTGATCTGCTCTACAGTTTTTTTAGATTCTATATTGTTTATTTCTGCTCTGAAATTTATGATTTGTCTTCTTCTGCTGGGTTTAGGCTGCCTTTGCTGTTCTGCTTCTGTTTCCTTTAGGTGTGCTGTTAGATTTTGTATTTGGGAGTTTTCCTGTTTCTTGAGATAGGCCTGGATTGCAATGTATTTTCCTCTCAGGACTGTCTTCGCTGCATCCCAAAGCGTTTGGATTGTTGTAATTTCATTTTCTTTTGTTTCCATATATTTTTTACTTTCTTCTCTTATTGCCTGGTTGACCCACTCCTTCGTTAGTAGGGTGTTCTTTCACCTCCATGCTTTTGGAGGTTTTCCAGACTTTTTCCTGTGGTTGATTTCAAGCTTCATAGCATTGTGGTCTGAAAGTATGCAGGGCATAATTTTAATTCTTGTAAACTTATGAAGGGCTGTTTTGTGACCCAGTAAATGATCTATCTTGGAGAATGTTCCATGTGCATTCGAAAAGAAAGTATATTCTGTTGCTTTGGGATGCAGAGTTCTAAATATATCTGTCAAGTCCATCTGATCGAATGTAACGTTCAGGGCCCTTGATTCTTTATTGACTGTGTGTCTACGTCATCTATCCATTTCTGTAAGTGGGGTGTTAAAGTCCCCTGCAATGAGCACATTCTTATCAATAAGGTTGCTTATGTTTATGAGTAATTGTGTTATATATCCGGGGGCTCCGGTATTTGGCGCATAGACATTTATAATTGTTAGCTCTTCCTGATGGATAGACCCTGTAATTATTATATAATGCCCTTCTTCATCTCTTGTTACAGCTTTTAATTGAAAGTCTAGTTTGTCTGATATAAGTATGGCTACTCCAGCTTTCTTGTGGCTTCCAGTAGCATGATAAATAGTTCTCCATCCCCTCACTCTCAATCTAAAGGTGTCCTCAGATCTAAAATGAGTGTCTTGTAGACCGCAAATAGATGGGTCTTGTTTTTTTATCCATTCTGATACCCTATGTCTTTTGGCTGGCGCATTTAATCCATTTACATTCAGTGTTATTCTAGAAAGATACGGGTTTAGAGTCATTGTGATGTCTGTATGTTTTAGGCTTGTAGTGATGTCTCTGGTACTTTGTCTCACAGGATCCCCCTTAGGATCTCTTGTAGGGCTGGTTTCGTGGTGACAAATTCCTTCAGTTTTTGTTTGTTTGGGAAGACCTTTATCTCTCCTTCTATTCTAAATGCCAGACTTGCTGGATAAAGGATTCTCGGCTGCATATTTTTTCTGTTTAGCACACTGAAGATATCGTGCCAAGCCTTTCTGGCCTGCCAAGTTTCAAAGGAGAGATCAGTCACGAGTCTTATAGGTCTCCCTTTATATGTGAGGGCACGTTTATCCCTTGCTGCTTTCAGAATTTTCTCTTTATCCTTGTATTTTGCCAGTTTCACTATGATATGTCGTGCAGAAGATCGATTCAAGTTACGTCTGAAGGGAGTTCTCTGTGCCTCTTGGATTTCAATGCCTTTTTCCTTCCCCAGTTTAGAGAAGTTCTCAGCTATAATTTCTTCAAGTACCCCTTCAGCACCTTTCCCTCTCTCTTCCTCCTCTGGGATACCAATTATGCGTATATTATTTCTTTTTAGTGTATCACTTAGTTCTCTAATTTTCCCCTCATACTCCTGGATTTTTTTAATCTCTCTTTCTTTCAGCTTCCTCTTTCTCCATCACATTACCTTCTAGTTCACCTATTCTCTCCTCTGCCTCTTCAATCCGAGCCGTCATGGTTTCCATTTTGTTTTGCATTTCGTTTAAAGCGTTTTTCAGCTCCTCGTGACTGTTCCTTAGTCCCTTGATCTCTGTGGCAAGAGATTCTCTGCTGTCCTGTATACTGTTTTCAAGCCCAGCGATTAATTTTATGACTATTATTCTAAATTCACTTTCTGTTATATTATTTAAATCCTTTTTGATGAGTTCATTAGCTGCTGTTATTTCCTGGAGATCCTTCTGAGGGGAATTCTTCCGTTTGGTCATTTGGGATAGTCCCTGGAGTGGTGAGGACCCGCAGCGCACTTCCCCCTTGCTGTGGTGTATAACTGGAGTTGGTGGGTGGGGCCGCAGACCGACCTGATGTCTGCCCCCAGCCCACCGCTGGGGCCACAGTCAGACTGGTGTGTGCCTTCTCTTCCCCTCTTCTAGGGGCGGGATTCACTGTGGGGTGGCGTGGCCCGTCTGGGCTACTTGCACACTGCCAGGCTTGTGGTGCTGTGGATCTGGCGTATTAGCTGGGGTGGGTAGGCAAGGTGCACAGGGGCAGGAGGGGCAGGCTTAGCTCGCTTCTCCTTAGGTGATCCACTTCAGGAGGGGCCCTGTGGCAGTGGGAGGGAGTCAGATCCGCTGCCGGAGGTTTGGCTCGGCAGAAGCACAGAGTTGGGTTTTGCACGGAGGAGCGAGCAAGTTCCCTGGCAAGAACTGGTTCCCTTTGGGATTCTGGCTGGGGGATGGGTGGGGGAGATGGCGCTGGCGAGCGCCTTTGTTCCCCGCCAAGCTGAGCTCTGCCATCTGGGGGCTCAGCAGCTCTCCCTCCCTTTGTCCTCCAGCCTTCCCGCTTTCTGAGCAGAGCTGTTAACTTATGACCTCCCAGACGCTAAGTCGCGCTTGCTGTGGGAACACAGTCCTTCCGGCCCCTCCGTTTTCCCAGCCAGACTCGGGGACTCTGCTTGGCCTGCGATCCCCCCCTCCGCCCCGGCTCCCTCCCGCCAGTTCTTGGAGCACGCACCGCCTCGCCGCCCTTCCTACCCTCTTCCGTGGGCCTCTCGTCTGCTCTTGGCTCCGGAGACTCCGTTCTGCTAACCCTCTTGCGATTTTCTGGGTTCTTAAGGCAGGTGTAGGTGGAATCTAAGTGATCAGCAGGACGAGCGGTGAGTCCAGCGTCCTCCTACGCCGCCATCTTCCGGAACTCCTGCTTCAGAGTCTTGGTCTCACTCTCAGCCCTTTTCTGCTTGCAATGTCCCTCTCTCTGTCTCTTTATCTCTCTCACTCTCTCAAAAGTGAAATAAATGTTTTAAACTGTTAAAAGACATGGGGCTACGGGGGCTCTTGGGTGACTCATTGGTTCAACATTTCTTCATTGCTAAAGTCATGATCTTATGGTTTGCAAGCCCACCCCCACATCATTTCTCTCCTGTGAGCAGGGAGACGCCTTGGGATCATCTGTCCCACTCTACCCCTCACTGCCTGCTCTCTCTGTCTCTGTCTCCCTCTCCTCTCTCTTCCTCTCTGTCTCTCCCTCTGTCTGAGAAGTAATAAAAAAACACAAAAGAGACGACAATGGTGGAGTAGGTACATAGAGAAACAGTGTTCCTATGAGAGATGCAAATGGGATAATTCTGTGGATGAAATGGCTCCTACAATCTCCTGGCAAGCTGACTGTGTCAGGAATGAGAAACACCTATGGGCAAGGGCAAAGGGAAGCCTCCACTGTTTGCAGTAGGAGTTTTCATGGCAAGATACCTTATTCTTACTCAGGAAAGAGAAGAAAAGCTTCAGGAGTTCACTCTTTTCCTTTTGTCACCTGATCAAAGGAGAGAGGCAGCAGTGTTACCAGGGGCGTGGTGTTGTGTTCAGGTGTTTTGAAGTGGCCTGTGGTGCAGTAGTTCTTGAATGGTGTCTTTCAGTGCTAACATTGTCCTCGCGACTGGTGACCACGGGGGAGCCAACTGGTCTTCAGAGTGAAAGCATCCTTAACATGCAGGGAGGGAGACACGTTGGCTAACCAAAATTTCTTTTCTCAGCCAGCCAGACACCAAGTACTCCCAGGAAGGCAATCTTTCCTGGGGGATATCAGAAACTGATTGCTCTTGGTTTAGCCCAGACAAGAGTCAGAGCTCATTAGGAAAGCCTGGGCACTCCCTATGTGGGGGATGGCCTCCTTGGCCTTGCCTGGGACCCAAGACGTAATTATCAATACAGCCAGATAATTGGAATGGCTACACACACGGCCAAAGGCTTTCCTTTCAGCTGAGAATGAGATAAAGTTGAGAAGGAAGTGTCCAGCTCCATGTGCCTCTTGTCCCAGAAGGAAGGATAGCTCCCTCCTGATCCCTCTGACCCTGTGTACACACATGCATTCCTGCTGGGCACCTTGAAACGCCATGGGCTTATCTTTGCCAACAGGGTACTGAAAGGCAATTTATTTTCTTTTCTTTTATTTTACATTTTGAGTTCCATCCAAATTAGCCTCTAGTGCAACAATGATTTCAAGAGTAGATTCCTTAACACTTCTTACCCAGTTAGCCCACACGCCCTCCCACAACACCTCCAGGGACCCTCTGTGTGTTCTCCATATTTAAGAGTCTCTTATGTTTTGGCCCCCTCCTTGTTTGGAGATTATTTGTGCCTCCCTTCCTTTATGTTCATCTGTTCTGTGTCTTAAAAGCCTCAGATGAGTGAAGTCGCTTGATAGTTGTGTTTCTCTGACTGACTACTTTCGCGTACCATAAAACCCTCTAGTTCTATCAGTGTAGCTGCAAAAGGCAAGATGACATTCTTTGTGAGTGCTGAGCAACACTCCATTGTATATATCGATCACACCTTCTTTATCCATTCATCCATCGATGGACGTTTGGGCTCTTTCCATACTTTGGCTGTTGCTGACGGTGCTGTTATAAAATTTGGGGCGCATATGCCCTTTCGAAACAGCCTTCCTGTCTCCCTTGGATAAATACCTAGTAGTGCAATTGGTGGGTCGTAGGGAGCTTCCATTTTAATTTTTTGAGTAATGTCCAGAGTGGCTGCCCCGCTTGCATTCCCACCAGCAATGCAAAGAGATCCTGTTTCCCCACAGCCTCGCCAACCTCAGATGTTGCCTCCGTTGTCAATGTTGGTCTTTCTGGCAGGTATAAGGTGGTATCCCGTTGTGGTTTTGATGTGTAATTCCCTGATGATGAGTGATGTTGAGCATTATTTTAATGTGTCGGGTGGCCATCTGGAAGTTTTCTTTGGAGCAATGTCTGTTCATGTCTTTGGCTCATTTCTTCACTGGAGTGTTTGTTTTTGGGGTGTCGACTTTGATAAGTTCTTTCTAGTTTTTGGATATGAACCCTTTATCTGATATGTAATTGGCACATAGCTTCTCCCATTCTTTCGGTCGCCCTTTAGTATTGAGGACTGTTTCCTTCGCTGCGCAGAAGCGTGTTATTTTGATGAGGCCCCAATAGTGCATTTTCCCTTTTGCCTCCTGAAAGGCAATTTTTCAGCATATCCTGTGGCCCAGCATATCCCAGAGTGACAAGATCGGGGCCAGAATCCCTAGATAAACATAGAGGAAATGGCTCTGGGACAGTGTGCCTGAATGGACAACAGGGACAACTGTGCTTGGAAAAGTGCACCAGGGTGGGGGAGAATACACAGAAGGCCAAAGTTCTTTATGAACCAAAGAGAATGGCATATAGAAAAAAAAAAAAAAGAAGCGACCAGCAGAATCTCCTGGCAAGATGGTTGTCTCAGCAGTAAGAACACTGTGGGGGCTACAACAAAGGAGACCTCCTACGTTGTTCCTTCAAAAGGAGATGGAAAGTTTCTGGCATTGGATTTTTTTTTGTTTTTGCCCTCTCCTCTGAAAGAGTCATGCTATACAGTTAGCACCTTGTAGGTTGTGGCTGACCCTCAAGTGTTTGGAAAGTGCCTCTGTTGTACTGGTGCTTGCATGGGCTCTTCCTGCACATTCTTCAGGGCTTGAAGGATTCTGCAAATGGGTGAACTGTCTACTCTTCAGAACGCGGGCATCTGTAGAAGATAGTGTTTCAATTCTGCTATTCCCATGCCAACTGGTCTTCAATATGTGTCTGTGCGTGGGGTGGTGGGTAGGGGGGACAGGGGAGGTCAGTGGATCCTTCTGTGTAGCAGATACTGAATGCTTTCAGACAGCATTGGAGCAACATGGGAACTTTCCTCCAATCCCTGGTTTTCCACTGAGTTATTGACAGTCCCATTGTGCCTAGTGGAAACCAGGATATAAATAGATGAACCACAAGGGATGGGCACATGGATGGCTCAGTCGGTTAAGTGGCTGAGTCGTGATTTCAGCTCAGGTCATGATTTCATCCTTGTGAGGCCATGCCCCACATCAGGCTTTGTGCTCACAGCATGGAGCCTGCTTCGGGGCGCGTGTCTCCCTCTTTCTGTCCTTACCCCACACCTGCTAGCTCAATCTCTCTCTCTCTCATTACCACTCAAAAATGAAAAATGTTTGAAATCAGGATTCACAAAGGAAAGCAAACGAGTGACAGAATGAGAATGGACACATGGAAGGCCAAAGTTCCTCCTGAACTACAAGAACGAGTGCAAGCAAAGAATAGAGTGACTAGTAGAATCCATGTGAAGCTGGCTGTCCTCAGAATAGGAAGCACCTCTGCAGTGGGGAAGGGGGAATACAACCCCTGTTTTTACCTGGAAGCCCAGTCCAGAGGAAATCACCTTCTGGAATTCAAATGAGAACGGGATACAACTGAAAAAGTACCGTATGGCTCACAGTTTCCTTGCTGCAGAAGTAAGACTGGTTTTCTAATTCCTCTGGGCCCGCATACAGGCCAACATTCTGTGCTGAGCCCCTCCACTGCGCTGGGTTTCCTGATGTTCGCATGGTTCTCAAACACACGAGATGAGAGGCCCCGTAGCCCAAAGTATCCCAGAGTCCAGAGAACTTGACCCAAAACCTCACCTAAAATGAGAAAGAATTGGTCCTAAAATCTGGCCCCAAATGTCTACCAGCTGAAATGTACTTTGAGAAAAGACCAGAAATGGACTTGGATACACTGAGGCCCAAAAATCTTTCTTACCCAGTAGACAAGGAAAAAGGAAAGGATAAAGCGACGAGCATAACCTCAAATGTAAGACACTCCAACGAGTTGCACACAGAGATGTGTCACCTGACTAACCCTGGTGCCCCAACTGCAAGCAGTGTTTCTCTAGAAGGTTGGTAAGCCTGGAATTCTTCTGGCCATTGCCTTTCCTCCTGCCCTGTCCATCAAGTAGAGATGGACTATACAGTATTCCTTCAATGATTGAAGGTCTGCTTGTGGACCTTCAAGTGTTTGGAACCCGGCTCTGGTGCAGGTAGAGCATCTGTAATGTACAGCCTTGGTCTCCCTTTGAGCCATTGCCACCAATTAGTTATTTTCCAAGCCGTGGGACACATTGCGGGATGCCTGGGCTTTCATTGCCTTCTCCCAAGCCGAGCCCATAGGTTGGCGCTAAGCTCTCGCTCTGGTCCTGTGCTATGGGAGAGCAAACAGTAACTTCCAGTGTAAGGAAGGATGTCCCGCTTGTCTCTCCCTGAGTGCTTGGTGCTTGGTCAGCAGTGGGTAAGGGCAGTGAAGGGTGGAACTCCCTTCATTTGGACTCACAGATGGTTCCCCTAGGCACACTATGCTTCTGGACCTGGGCAGCACAGAAGGGGCTCCTTCAAGGACCACTGCATCAGGTCCAGGTTCCAAACACGTGCCAAACATCTAGCAGCAGAACCCCTTGCCTCTGCATCAGTGGTGCATCTCTTTCCAGATGGGAAGGACAAGACAAACCAGTAAAAGCCTTTCTACCTCTCTTTCTGAAGGAAGAAAACACACCTCCTGCAGAACTGCATGCTCAGGTGTAGCCAATGGAGGTTTCCTTTTACCCTTTCTGTTAGGCATTCGATGGTGAAGGGCCACTGTCTGCACTACCAGGTCCTGGAACATAGCTCGTATGCCTGGATTGTGTGCTCTTCAGAATCTGAGGCCAAGCAGTAAGTGCTCTCTGAGAGCAGGGCTATCTTTCCTGTGGGTTGTCAGAAAATAATTTCCCTTGGTGGGCACGGAAGCAGCGTGAGAACTCATCAGGCATGCCTGGGAGCTCACTGTGTGACTGACAGCCTCACTGGCGCACCCCGGCTGCAAACCAAGTCCTAGTGAGCACATAGCATTGGCATGGGAATGGCTCTAAGGACAACGAAAGTTTCCTTTCAGATGAGAATGGAAGCAGGCTGAGAGGGAAATGTGTGGTGCCATTTGCCCTTGTCCCAGACGTGAGGTCAACTGCCTTCCCACACCCTTTGGCCCTAACTACACACAAATATCCTCTGTTGGGTACCTTCCCCTGACCTACATCTCATGTTGTCAATTTAGATCTGGAAGGCATGTTGCAAGGCTCCTAGGGCCCAACTTATTGTGCTGTCACAAGAACTCATCCAGAATCCCCAATTAAAATCAGAGGGAATTGCTCTGAACCATGGGCCCTGATGTGCCCATGGAAGATTCTCATTTTAGAAAGGGTAAAAGGGGGCACGTGGATGACTCATTCCCCTAAAGCTCAACTCTTGTCTTCTGCTCAGGTCATGGTCTCCCAGGTCTCGATTTCGGGTCCCTAGTCGAGCTTCGTGCTGAGAGCTTGAAGCCTGGAGCCAGCTTCAGAGTCTTTTTCACTCTCTCAGTCCTTTTCTGCTTGCAATGTCCCTCTCTCTCTCTTTCTCTCACTCACTCTCTCAAAAGTGAAATAAATGGGGCGCCTGGGTGGCGCAGTCGGTTAAGCGTCCGACTTCAGCCAGGTCACGATCTCGCGGTCCGTGAGTTCGAGCCCCGCGTCAGGCTCTGGGCCGATGGCTCGGAGCCTGGAGCCTGTTTCCGATTCTGTGTCTCCCTCTCTCTCTGCCCCTCCCCCGTTCATGCTCTGTCTCTCTCTGTCCCAAAAATAAATTAAAAAAAAATGTTAAAAAAAAAAGTGAAATAAATGTTTTAAACTCTTAAAAGACATGGGGCTACGGGGGCTCTTGGGTGACTCATTGGTTCAACATTGCTTCATTGCTAAAGTCATGATCTTATGGATTGCAAGCCCTCCCCCACAACAGTTCTCTCCTGTGAGCAGGGAGACACCTTGGGATCATCTGTCCTACTCTACCCCTCACTGCCTGCTCTCTCTGTCTCTGTCTGCCTCTCCTCTCTCTTCCTCTCTGTCTCTCCCTCTGTCTGAAAAGTAATAAAAACACACAAAAGAGAGGAAAATGGTAGAATAGGTACATAGAGACACAGTGTTCCTATGAGAGATGCAAATGGGATAATTCTGTGGATGAAATGGCTCCTACAATCTCCTGGCAAGCTGACTGTGTCAGGAATGAGAAACACCTATGGGCAAGGGCAAAGGGAAACCTCCACTGTTTGCAGTAGGAGTCTTCATGGCAAGATACCTTATTCTTACTCGGGAAAGAGAAGAAAAGCTTCGGGAGTTCACTCTTTTCCTTTTGTCACCTGATCAAAGGAGAGAGGCAGCAGTGTTACCAGGTGCGTTGTGTTGTGTTCAAGTGTTTTGAACTGGCCTGTGGTGCAGTAGTTCTTGAATGGTGTCTTTCCGTGCTAACAAGGTCCTCGCGACTGGTATCCACGGGGGAGCCAACTGGTCTTCAGAGTGAAAGCATCCTTAACATGCAGGGAGGAAGACACGTTGGCTAACCATCATTTCTTTTCTCAGCCAGCCAGACACCAAGTACTCCCAGGAAGGCAATCTTTCCTGGGGGATATCAGAAACTGATTGCTCTTGGTTTAGCCCAGACAAGAGTCAGAGCTCATTAGGAATGCCTGGGCACTCCCTATGTGGGGGATGGCCTCCTTGGCCTTGCCTGGGACCCAACACGTAATTATCAATACAGCCAGGGAATTGGAACGGCCAGACACACGGCCAAAGGCTTTCATTTCAGCTAAGAATGAGATAAAGTTGAGAAGCAAGTGTCCAGCTCCATGTGCCTCTTGTCCCAGAAGGAAGGATAGCTCGCTCCTGATCCCTCTGACCCTGTGTACACACATGCATTCCTGCTGGGCACCTTGAAACGCCCTGGGCTTATCTTTGCCAACAGGGTACTGAAAGGCAATTTATTTTCTTTTCTTTTATTTTACGTTTTGAGTTCCATTCAAATTAGTTAGCCTCTAGTGCAACAATGATTTCAAGTGTAGATTCCTTAACACTTCTTACCCAGTTAGCCCACTCCCCTCACACAACACCTCCAGGGACCCTCTGTGTGTTCTCCATATTTAAGAGTCTCTTATGTTTTGGCCCCCTCCCTCTTTGTACATTATTTGTGCCTCCCTTCCTTTATGTTTATCTGTTCTGTGTCTTAAAGGCCTCAGATGAGTGAAGTCGCTTGATAGTTGTGTTTCTCTGACTACCTTCGCGTACCATAAAACCCTCTAGTTCTATCAATGTAGCTGCAAAAGGCAAGATGACATTCTTTGTGACTGCTGAGGAACAGTCCATTGTATATATCGACCACATCTTCTTTATCCATTCATCCATCGATGGACATTGGGCTCTTTCCATACTTTGGCTGTTGCTGACAGTGCTGTTATAAAAGTTGGGGCGCATGTGCCCTTCCGAAACAGCCTTCCTGTCTCCCTTGGATAAATACCTAGTAGTGCAATTGCTGGGTCGTAGGGAGGTTCCATTTTAATTTTTTGAGTAATGTCCAGAGTGGCTGCCGCGCTTGCATTCCCACCAGCAATGCAAAGAGATCCTGTTTCTCCACAGCCTCGCCAACCTCAGATGTTGCCTCCGTTGTCAATGTTGGTCTTTCTGGCAGGTATAAGGTGGTATCCCGTTGTGGTTTTGATGTGTAATTCCCTGATGATGAGTGATGTTGAGCATTTTTTTCATGTGTCGGGTGGCCATCTGTAAGTCTCCTTTGGAGCAGTGTCTCTCATGTCTTTGGTTCATTTCTTCACTGGAGTGTTTGTTTTTGGGGTGTCGACTTTGATAAGTTCTTTCTAGGTTTTGTTTATTTTTGGGACAGAGAGAGACAGAGCATGAACGGGGGAGGGGCAGAGAGAGAGTGAGACACAGAATCGGAAACAGGCCCCAGGCTCCGAGCCATCAGCCCAGAGCCCGACGCGGGGCTCGAACTCACGGACCGCGAGATCGTGACCTGGCTGAAGTCGGACGCCTAACCGACTGCGCCACCCAGGCGCCCCTAGGTTTTGGATACGAACCCTTTATCTGATATGTCGTTGGCACATAGCTTCTCCCAATCTCTAGGTCGCCCTTTAGTATTGAGGACTGTTTCCTTCGCTGCGCAGAAGCGTGTTATTTTGATGAGGCCCCAATAGTGCATTTTCCCTTTTGCCTCCTGAAAGGCAATTTTTCAGCATATCCTGTGGCCCAGCATATCCCAGAGTGACAAAATCGGGGACAGAATCCCTAGATAAACGTAGAGGAAATGGCTCTGGGACAGTTGCCTGAATGGACAACAGGGACAACTGAGCTTGGCAAAGAACACCAGCGTGGGGGAGAATACACAGAAGGCCAAATTTCTTTATGAACCAAAGAGAATGGCATATAGAAAAAAAAAAAAAAAAAGAAGAAGCGACTAGCAGAAACTCCTGGCAAGATGGTTGTCTCAGCAGTAAGAACACTGTGGGGGCTACAAGAAAGGAGACCTCCTGCGTTGTTCCTTCAAAAGGAGATGGAAAGTTTCTGGCATTGGATTTTTCTTTTTCTTTTTCTTTTTTGCCCTCTCCTCTGAGACAGTCATGCTATACAGTTAGCAGCTTGTAGGTTGTGGCTGACCCTCAAGTGTTTGGAAAGTGCCTCTGATGTACTGGTGCTTGCATGGGCTCTTCCTGCACATTCTGCAGGGCCTGAATGATTCTGCAAATGGGAGAACTGTCTACTCTTCAGAACCCGGGCATCTGCAGAAGAGAGTGTTACAATTCTGCTATTCCCATGCCAACTTGTATTCAATATGTGTCTGTGCGGGCGGGGGGTAGGGGGGACAGGGGAGGTCAGTGGATCCTTCTGTGTAGCAGATAATGAATGCTTTCAGACAGCATTGGAGCAACATGGGAACTTTCCACCAATCCCTGGGTTTCCACTGAGTTATTGACAGCACCAGTGTGCTTAGTGAAAACCAGGATATAAATAGATGAACCACAAAGGATGGGCACATGGATGGCTCAGTCGGTTAAGTGGCTGAGACGTGATTTCAGCTGAGGTCATGATTTCATCCTTGTGAGGCCATGCCCCGTATCAGGCTTTGTGCTCACAGCATGGAGCCTGCTTCGGGTCGGGTGTCTCCCTCTTTCTGTCCCTACCCCACACCTGCTAGCTCTCTCTCTCCCTCTGTCTCACTCTCTCTCTCTCTCTCTCTCTCTCTCTCATTACCACTCAAAAAGGAAAAATGTTTGAAATCAGGATTCACAAAGGAAAGCAAACCAGTGACAGAATGGGAATGGACACATGGAAGGCCAAAGTTCCGCCTGAAATACGAGAACGAGAGCAAGCAAAGAATAGAGTGACTAGTAGAATCCATGTGAAGCTGGCTGTCCTCAGAATAGGAAGCACCTCTGCAGTGGGGAAGGGGGAATAAAACCCATGTTTTTACCTGGAAGCCCAGTCCAGAGGAATTCTCCTTCTGGAATTCAAATGAGAACGGGATACAACTGAAAAAGTGCCCTATGGCTCACAGTTTCCTTGTTGCAGAAGTAAGACTGGTTTTCTAACTCCTCTGGGCCCGCATACAGGCCAACATTCTGTGCTGGGCCCCTCCACTGCGCTAAGTTTCCTGATGTTCGCAAGGTTCTCAAACACACGAGATGAGAGGCCCCGTAGCCCAAAGTATCCCAGAGTCCAGAGAACTTGACCAAACCCTCACCTAAAATGCGAAAGAATTGGTCGTAAAATCTGGCCCCAAATGCCTACCAGCTGAAATGTACTTTGAGAAAAGACCAGGAATGGTCGTGGATACACAAAGGCTCAACGATCTTTCTTACCCAGTAGACAAGGAAAAAGCAAAGGATAAAGCGACGAGCATAACCTCAAATGTAAGACACTCCAATGAGTTGCACCCAGAGAAAAGTCACCTGACTAAACCTGATGCCCCAACTGCAAGCAGTGTTTATCTACAAGGTTGGTAAGCCCGGAATTCTTCTGGCCATTGCCTTTCCTCCTGCCCTGTCCATCAAGTAGAGGTGGACTCTACAGCATTCCTTCAGTGATTGAAGGTCTGCTTGTGGACCTTCAAGTGTTTGGAACCTGGCTCTGGTGCAGGTAGAGCATCTGTAATGTAGAGCCTTGGTCTCCCTTGGAGCCATTGCCACCAATTTGTTATTTTCCAAGCCGTGGGACACATTGAGGGATGCCTGGGCTTTCACTGCCTTCACCCAAGCCGAGCCCAAAGGTTGGCGCTAAGCTCTCGCTCTGGTCCTGTCCTATGGGAGAGCAAACAGTAACTTCCAGTGTAAGGAAGGATTTCCCTCTTGTCTCTCTCTGAGTGCTTGGGGCTTGGCCAGCTGTGGGTAAGGGCAGTGAAGGGTGGACATCCCTTCATTTCGACTCACAGATGGTTCCCCTAGGAACACTATGGTTCTGTACCTGTGCAGCACTGAAGGGGCTCCTTCAAAGACCACTGCATCAGGTCCAGGTTCCAAACACGTGCCAAACATCTAGCAGCAGAACCCCTTGCCTCTGCATCAATGGTGCATCTCTTTCCTGATGGGAAGGACAGGACAAACCAGCAAATCCTTTTCTGCTTCTCTCTCTGAAGGAAGAAAACACACCTCCTGCAGAATTGCATGCTCAGGTGTAGCCAGTGGGTTTCCTTTTACCACACCCTCACGGGTTTCTTCCAGCCCACACAATCAGCCTGCCAGGCGATAGCAGGAGGCCCTGAATTCTAACCCTACCCATTCACTCCTGTAATGAGAAACTTTGGTCCTCGGGGTGTCAACTTGCATGGTATTGCTCTTGTGTTCAAACTGTGATCTGTCTGGGGGGCATTGTGAGCCAGACCCTCAGAAATGTACTCTGAACTACATTTTTGCAGGATCCATGGGTCTGTGTCAGGTACACAGTCCAGGTACAAAAATTGGTGTGGGGTTGCCAGTGAGTTCCTGAGCCAATTGACGACGATCAGTGTCTGGTAACCGAGACGGTAGCCCGTCTGTCCCCGGGGGCTTGGTGCTTAGTCAGCTAGAGACATGGCAGGGATGGGTAGCCAGCTGGTCACCCTCCCCTTGCTACCAGAAATGCCTTCCTCCTGCTGAGTAGATGGCTCATGTATGTGCACTGTGCCTAAGCCACTGGATGGTGCCCAAAGGGACGTTGTAGTAAATGTTGGAGCCAGTCCAGGTTCTAACCAGTTGATCATCAGCCTGGGGCCCCAAACAGCCACAGCTGAATCACTGCTGCCACTGTCCTCTGAAGGAAAGGGCAAGAAACAGACCCAGGTCGAGGGAATTCCCTCTCTTTCTAAAGGAGGAAGGCAGGCCCCTTGTTCACAGAGCTCCCGGGGATAACCAGTAAAGGGCCCCTTCACCAAAGCCCACAGGTGTTGCTTATCCGTGAGACAGCCAGCTTGCTAGCCTTTTGCTGTAGTCACTGCATTACCACCACAGCCCTTTCTGATTCCTACTTAAGACCTCTGGCCCTCCGTGAATCTATTTTCACCACTTTGCTCTAGTTTCAAGTAGTTCCTCGTTGGGTGCATTCCATCTTCCATGTTTTCAGAGGCTGGTCCCTGGTGTTCAGCTGGGTATCCTAGTCCCATTTTTGTGACCGTGTCTAGGTGAGGTCACAGGGTCCCTGGCAAGTTGCTGTCAAAACCATGCAGTCATTCAGGGGCCTAGGCCATTGGAAAGGCCCAGATTGGAACATTGGCAATTTTTCTGGTCCAGAGGATGGAAAAGGGGCTGCCTGCCTACTGTGGAGGGAACACGAATCTACACAGCCCCTTTCCAGATTGACCCCATTCCTATTGAAATATTGTAAAATGAGGCCCTGGTTATGGCCACTCCCTTCCCAAGGCTTTATGTCTAACTATGTCCTCATGTAGATTTAGGAGCCATTGGAGCTTTGACTCAGTAAACCCACACCCAGGGATTGATTTTCACACCACCCTATGCGTGTTGGACATGGTCCCCAAGCAAGGCAAGCAGCCCCTGCTAATGGCTGTACTTGCACTGACTCAGACTTGGGTTTACCTTCCTTCTGGGGCACAGAGGGGCCAGTGGGACCCAGGGGGCATAGGTGGTGGGTGCAGGTCCAAAGCACAAGGAGGTTCCTGGGACAGGTGCCAAGGCATGAACAGCCCTGTGCATCAAGGCAGTGCCCGAGCAACCTCAGTGGTCCAGCAAAGCCATTCGGTGCTCATGGTGTGGCAACCTTGGAATTGGCCTGTGCATTGCTGTCCTCCTTCAGCATACTCCACAATAGCCACAGTGAGAGTTCTGGCTGCAAGGACTAGTTCCACAGCCGCCCTTGCAAGGACTGTGGTAGAAGGCAGGGACTGGCACCTAGGGTGGAGCCGATTGGGGCAGCACCTGGTGTTTGCCTCCTTACCAGTTCACTTCTACCAGCCCCTGTTTGGAGCACTAAAGGCCTCTCACATGTGTACCCTCACAGGAAATGGATAGTTATGGTGGGTTGTGTTGATGAAAGCC
The DNA here is from genome assembly GCF_028018385.1 of Neofelis nebulosa. NCBI lineage: Eukaryota > Metazoa > Chordata > Mammalia > Carnivora > Felidae > Neofelis > Neofelis nebulosa. The sequence goes on along the minus strand of NC_080797.1, from coordinate 53,882,747 downwards.
AGGAATAACCTCTATGAAGGATGTACTGAGTCGCGGTGTTAGGCAGCGTGCAATATGCCTACAAGAAATGCAGAGGTTGGTAACAGCACAGCGTTGCCTCGTCTGTTCACATGTCATTCAGTTTGCCCTAGTTTAAAATGAATAGATCTTGCCCTGAGTATCATTCAGAGAGTGTAACAACTTCCAATTTTACGTTAGTTCTTGCCTTTTCCAGAGGCTGGAATACGAGAGAGGCTCTGGTACGGTGACGGAGATATAAGTCGTTGAGGAGAGCCAAGGCCAGTTGACCCATTATGATTAGATGGAACTCTGGAGAATCCCAACACTCTACAGGAGAATGCTGAAAGCATTTGTTCTCTAGCTGTTGTCTAACTAAGGGGACTTAGCTCATCATAATTCGAGGTGCCCCCAGAGCACCCTCGGCCTTTCTTCTGGAGGCTGCACCAAGGATGGCCCATGGGTCCAGCAGGCACCTACTCATTTCAGGCATTCCTTGTCCATGTTTCGGCCATTGAGCATGAAGCCAAGCAAATGGATGCGGCTGCCCCATGGCAGAGCTGTCTCTACCCCTTTGCTTCTTTCTCCCTCGTCACTTCCCTAAGGTCTACTTTTTCTTGAAAACATCATCAGTGTGTATGTGCCAACGCACATGTGGGGATTGTAAACTGGATAGTAAAATGACCGCACATGGACAGCAAGTGAGCATGATTCCTCTCAGAGTATTAGACTTTCTCATTTCTAATCTCTATTGGTCATGACCTGCAACCAATCATGATACCTGTGGTCCTGCGGGCCATCTGTGCCCCAGATGGAAGGTAAATCCAAGACGGGTAAGTGCAAGTGCTGTCTCTAGGAATGGTTGAGCTGCTTTGCTGGGCCCCACCTGCGACGTGCCCAGGCCTGTGGGAAAACGTAACCCTGGGCACAGGTCGAGTGAGTGACAGCTCTATGGCTCCTAAGTCAAAACAAGGAAATTGGTATATAAAGAAACATGGGCCACAGGAGGACCCAGGTTCCACATGTCAGGATATTTCTCTGGGACACAGTCTCTGAATGGCACCCAGAGACAAGGGTCTTTGTATACCGAAAATAGGGTATTCATTGAAACGGAAATGCAAATGGCCAAAGTGATTCATTACTGAAGAGACGGGGATGCAGGTTAGAATGAAGTGTCTAGAAGGACAATTTCCTGGCAAGGTCCTGCGTAAGAAGGAAGAACACCTGAGACGAGAGAAAAACTAAAACTCTCTGGAAAATGGAAAACCTCTGGAAAGTCCAGTCTTCAATGGGTCTGCCTATGTCCTTCTGCAACAGAGGGACAGCTTCTGGCTTTGGCTGTTTTTCCTGCCGTTCCCATCCGGAGACAGAGGCAGCAGGGATTCAGGGGTAGTGGGGCCATGCTCCAGGCTGTCGTTCAAGTGTTTGCAACCGTTTCTGTTATGCATTCGATGGTGAAGGGCCAGTGTCTGCCCTGACCAGGTCCTGGAACATAGCTCGTATGCCTGGATTGTGTGCTCTTCAGAATCTGAGGCCAACCAGTAAGTGCTCTCTGAGAGGAGAGCTATCTTTCCTGTGGGATGTCAGAAAATAATTTCCCTTGGTGGGCACGGAAGCAGCGTGAGAACTCACCATGCATGCCTGGGAGCTCACTGTGTGACTGACAGCCTCACTTGCTCACCCGGTCTGCAAACCAAGTCCTAGTGAGCACATAGCATTGGCATGGGAATGGCTCTAAGGACAACGAAAGTTTCCTTTCAGATGAGAATGGGAGAAGGCTGAGAGGGAAATGTGTCGCGCAATTTGCCCTTGTCCCAGACGTGAGGTCAACTGCCTTCCCACACCCTTTGGCCCTAACTACACACAAATATACTCTGTTGGGTACCTTCCCCTGATCTACATCTCATGTTGTCAATTTAGATCTGGAAGGCATGTTGCAAGGCTCCTAGGGCCCAACTTATTGTGCTGTCACAAGACCTCATCCAGAATCCCCAATTAAAATCAGAGGGAATTGCTCTGAACCATGGGCCCTGATGTGCCCATGGAAGATTCTCATTTTAGAAAGGGTAAAAGGGGGCACGTGGATGACTCATTCCCCTAAACCTCAACTCTTGGCTTCTGCTCAGGTCATGGTCTCCCAGTTCTCGATTTCGTGTCCCTAGTCGGGCTTCATGCTGAGAGCTCGAAGCCTGGAGCCTGCTTCAAAGTTTTTTCTTTCTTTCTTTTTTTTTTTTTTGTTTATGTGTGTGTGTTTTTATTTTTTTATTTTTTTATTTTTTAATATATGAAATTTACTTTCAAATTGGATTCCATAGAACACCCAATGCTCATCCCAAAAGGTGCCCTCCTCAATACCCATCAACCACCCTGCCCTCCCTCCCACCCCCATCAACCCTCAGTTTGTTCTCAGTTTTTTTTTTTTGTTTTTTTTTTTAATTTATTTATTTTTTATTTTTTAATATATGAAATTTACTGTCAAATTGGCTTCCATACAACACCCAGTGCTCATCCCAAAAGGTGCCCTCCTAAATACCCATCACCCACCCTGCCCTCCCTCCCACCCCCCATCAACCCTCAGTTTGTTCTCAGTTTTTAACAGTCTCTTATGCTTTGGCTCTCTCCCACTCTAACCTCTTTTTTTTTTCCCCTTCCCCTCCCCCATGGGTTTCTGTTACGTTTCTCAGGATCCACATAAGAGTGAAACCATATGGTATCTGTCTTTCTCTGTATGGCTTATTTCACTTAGCATCACACTCTCCAGTTCCATCCACGTTGCTACAAAAGGCCATATTTCATTTTTTCTCATTGCCACGTAGTATTCCATTGTGTATATAAACCACGTGTTCTTTATCCATTCATCAGTTGATGGACATTTAGGCTCTTTCCATAATTTGGCTGTTGTTGAGAGTGCTGCTATAAACATTGGGGCACAAGTGCCCCTATGCATCAGTACTCCTGTATCCCTTGGATAAATTCCTAGCAGTGCTATTGCTGGGTCATAGGGTAGGTCTATTTTTAATTTTCTGAGGAACCTCCACACTGCTTTCCAGAGCGGCTGCGCCAATTTGCATTCCCACCATCAGTACAACAGGGTTCCCGTTTCTCCACATCCTCTCCAGCATCTATAGTCTCCTGATTTCTTCATTTTGGCCACTCTGACTGGCATGAGGTAGTATCTGAGTGAGGTTTTGATTTTTATTTTCCTGAGAAGGAGCAACGTTGAACATCTTTTCATGTGCCTGTTGGCCATCCGGATGTCTTCTTTGGAGAAGTGTCTATTCTTGTTTTCTGCCCATTTCTTCACTGGGTTATTTGTTTTTCGGGTGTGGAGTTTGATGAGCTCTTTATAGATTTTGGATACTAGCCCTCTGTCTGATGTGTCATTTGCAATAATCTTCTCCCATTCCTTTGGTTGCCTTTTAGTTTTGTTGGTTGTTTCCTTTGCTGTGCAGAAGCTTTTTATCTTCATAAGGTCCCAGTAATTCACTTTTGCTTTTAATTCCCTTGCCTTTGGGGATGTGCCGAGTAAGAGTTTGCTACGGCTGAGGTCAGAGAGGTCTTTTCCTGCTTTCTCCTCTAAGGTTTTGATGGTTTCCTGTCTCACATTCAGGTTCTTTATCCATTTTGAGTTTATTTTTGTGAATGGTGTGAGAAAGTGGTCTAGTTTCAACCTTCTGCATGTTGCTGTCCAGTTCTCCCAGCACCATTTGTTAAAGAGACTGTCTTTTTCCATTGGATGTTCTTTCCTGATTTGTCAAAGATGAGTTGGCCATACCTTTGTGCGTCTGGTTCTGGGGTTTCTATTCTATTCCATTGGTCTATGTGTCTGTGTTTATGCCAATACCATGCTGTCTTGATGATTACAGCGTTGTAGTAGAGGCTAAAGTCTGGGATTGTGATGCTTCCTGCTTTGGTCTTCTTCTTCAAAATTACTTTGGCGATTCGGGGCCTTTTGTGGTTCCATATGAATTGTAGGATTGCTTGTTCTAGATTCGAGAAGAATGCTGGTGCAATTTTGATTGGGATTGCATTGAATGTGTAAATAGCTTTGGGTAGTATTGACATATTGACAATATTTATTCTTCCAATCCATGAGCAGGGAATGTCTTTCCATTTCTTTCTATCTTCTTCAATTACCTGCATAAGCTTTCTATAGTTTTCAGCATACAGATCTTTTACATCTTTGGTTAGATTTATCCCTAGGTATTTTATGCTTCTTGGTGCAATTGTGAATGGGATCAGTTTCTTTATTTGTCTTTCTGTTGCTTCATTGTTAGTGTATAAGAATGCAACTGATTTCTGTACATTGATTTTGTATCCTGCAACTTTGCTGAATTCATGTATCAGTTCTAGCAGACTTTTGGTGCAGTCTATCGGATTTTCCATGTATAATATCATGTCATCTGCAAAAAGCGAAAGCTTCACTTCATCTTTGCCAATTTTGATGCCTTTGATTTCCTTTTGTTGTCTGATTGCTGATGCTAGAACTTCCAGCACTATGTTAAACAACAGCGCTGAGAGTGGGCATCCCTGTCATGTTCCTGATCTCAGGGAAAAAGCTCTCAGTTTTTCCCCGTTGAGGATGATGTTAGCTGTGGGCTTTTCATAAATGGCTTTTATGATCTTTAAGTATGTTCCTTCTATCCCGACTTACTCCAGGGTTTTTATTAAGAAAGGGTGCTGGATTTTGTCAAAGGCCTTTTCTGCATCGATTGACAGGATCATATGGTTCTTCTCTTTTTTTTTTTTTGTTAATGTAATGTATCACGTTGATCGATTTGCGAATATTAAACCAGCCCTGCATGCCAGGAATGAATTCCACTTCATCATAGTGAATAATTCTTTTTATATGCTGTTGAATTCAATTTGCTAGTATCTTATTGAGAATTTTTGCATCCATATTCATCAGAGATATTGGCCTGTCGTTCTCTTTTTTTACTGGGTCTCTGTCTGGTTTATGAATCAAAGTAATACTGGCTTCATAGAATGAGTCTGGAAGTTTTCCTTCCCTTTCTATTTCTTGGAATAGCTTGAGAAGGATAGGTATTATCTCTGCTTTAAACGTCTGGTAGAACTTCCCTGGGAAGGCATCTGGTCCTGGACTCTTATTTGTTGGGAGATTTGTGATAACCGGTTCAATTTCTTCGCTGGTTATGGGTCTGTTCAAGCTTTCTATTTCCTCCTGATTGAGTTTTGGAAGAGTGAGGGTGTTTAGGAATTTGTCCATTTCTTCCAGGTTGCCCAATTTGTTGGCATATAATTTTTCATAGTATTCGCTGATAATTGTATCTCTGAGGGATTGGTTGTAACAATTCCATTTTCATTCATGATGTTATCTATTTGGGTCAGCTCCCTTTTCTTTTTGAGAAGCCTGGATAGAGGTTTGTCAATTTTGTTTATTTTTTCATAAAACCAACTCTTGGTTTCGTTGATCTGCTCTACAGTTTTTTTAGATTCTGTATTGTTTATTTCTGCTCTGATCTTTATGATTTCTCTTCTTCTGCTGGGTTTAGGCCGCCTTTGCTGTTCTGCTTCTATTTCCTTTAGGTGTGCTGTTAGATTTTGTATTTGGGAGTTTTCTTGTTTCTTGAGATAGGCCTGGATTGCAATGTATTTTCCTCTCAGGACTGCCTTCGCTGCATCCCAAAGTGTTTGGATTGTTGTATTTTCATTTTCGTTTGTTTCCATATATTTTTTAATTTCTTCTCCAATTGCCTGGTCGACCCACTCCTTCGTTAGTAGGGTGTTCTTTCACCTCCATGCTTTTGGAGGTTTTCCAGACTTTTTCCTGTGGTTGATTTCAAGCTTCATAGCATTGTGGTCTGAAAGTATGCATGGTATAATTTCAATTCCTGTAAACTTATGAAGGGCTGTTTTGTGACCCAGTATATGATCTATCTTGGAGAATGTTCCATGTGCACTCGAGAAAAAAGTATATTCTGTTGCTTTTGGAATGCAGAGTTGTAAATATATCTGTCAAGTCCACCTGATCCAATGTATCCTTCAGGGCCCTTGTTTCTTTATTGACTGTGTGTCTAGATGATCTATCCATTTCTGTAAGTGGGGTGTTAAAGTCCCCTGCAATGACCACATTCTTATCAATAAGGTTGCTTATGTTTATGAGTAAGTGTTTTATATATCTGGGGGCTCCGGTATTTGGCGCATAGACATTTATAATTGTTAGCTCTTCCTGATGGATAGACCCTGTAATTATTATATAATGCCCTTCTTCATCTCTTGTTACAGCCTTTAATTGAAAGTCTAGTTTGTCTGATATAAGTATGGCTACTCCAGCTTTCTTGTGGCTTCCAGTAGCATGATAAATAGTTCTCCATCCCCTCACTCTCAATCTAACGGTGTCCTCAGATCTAAAATGAGTCTCTTGTAGACAGCAAATAGATGGGTCTTGTTTTTTTATCCATTCTGATACCCTATGTCTTTTGGTTAGCGCATTTAATCCATTTACATTCAGAGTTATTCTAGAAAGATACGGGTTTAGAGTCATTGTGATGTCTCTATGTTTTATGCTTGTAGTGATGTCTCTGGTACTTTGTCTCACAGGATCCCCCTTAGGATCTCTTGTAGGGCTGGTTTCCTGGTGACAAATTCCTTCAGTTTTTGTTTGGGAAGACCTTTATCTCTCCTTCTATTCTAAATGCCAGACTTGCTGGATAAAGGATTCTCGGCTGCATATTTTTTCTGTTTAGCACACTGAAGATATCGTGCCAAGCCTTTCTGGCCTGCCAAGTTTCAAAGGAGAGATCAGTCACGAGTCTTATAGGTCTCCCTTTATATTTGAGGGCACGTTTATCCCTTGCTGCTTTCAGAATTTTCTCTATACCCTTGTATTTTGCCAGTTTCACTATGATATGTCGTGCAGAAGATCGATTCAAGTTACGTCTGAAGGGAGTTCTCTGTGCCTCTTGGATTTCAATGCCTTTTTCCTTCCCCAGTTCAGGGAAGTTCTCAACTATAATTTCTTCAAGTACCCCTTCAGCACCTTTCCCTCTCTCTTCCTCCTCTGGGATACCAATTATGCGTATATTATTTCTTTTTAGTGTATCACTTAGTTCTCTAATTTTCCCCTCATACTCCTGGATTTTTTTATCTCTCTTTCTTTCAGCTTCCTCTTTCTCCATCACATTACCTTCCAGTTCACCTATTCTCTCCTCTGCCTCTTCAATCCGAGCCGTCATGGTTTCCATTTTGTTTTGCATTTCGTTTAAAGCGTTTTTCAGCTCCTCGTGACTGTTCCTTAGTCCCTTGATCTCTGTGGCAAGAGATTCTCTGCTGTCCTGTATACTGTTTTCAAGCCCAGCGATTAATTTTATGACTATTATTCTAAATTCACTTTCTGTTATATTATTTAAATCGTTTTTGATCAGTTCATTAGCTGTTGTTATTTCCTGGAGATCCTTCTGAGGGGAATTCTTCCGTTTGGTCATTTTGGATAGTCCCTGGAGTGGTGAGGACCCGCAGGGCACTTCCCCCTTGCTGTGGTGTATAAGTAGAGTTAGTGGGCGGGGCCGCAGACCGACCTGATGTCTGCCCCCAGCCCACCGCTGGGGCCACAGTCAGACTGGTGTGTGCCTTCTCTTCGCCTCTCATAGGAGCGGGATTCACTGTGGGGTGGCGTGGCACGTCCTGGCTACTTGCACACTGCCAGGCTTGTGGTGCTGGGGATCTGGCGTATTAGCTGGGGTGGGTAGGCAAGATGCACGGGGGCAGAAGGGGCAGGCTTAGCTTGCTTCTCCTTAGGTGATCCACTTCGGGAGGGGCCCTGTGGCAGTGGGAGGGAGTCAGATCCGCTCCCGGAGGTTTGGCTCGGCAGAAGCACAGAGTTGGGTGTTTGCACTGAGCGAGCAAGTTCCCTGGCAAGAACTGGTTCCCTTTGGGATTCTGGCTGGGGGATGGGTGGGGGAGGTGGCGCTGGCGAGCGATTTTGGTGCCCGCCAAGCTGAGCTCTGCCGTCCGGGGGCTCAGCAGCTCTCCCTCCCTTTGTCCTCCAGCCTTCCCGCTTTCTGAGCAGAGCTGTTAACTTATGACCTCCCAGACGCTAAGTCGCGCTTGCTGTCGGAACACAGTCCTTCCGGCCCCTCCGCTTTTCCCAGCCAGACTCGGGGACTCTGCTTGGCCGGCGAGCCGCCCCTCCGCCCCGGCTCCCTCCCGCCAGTTCTTGGAGCACGCACCGCCTCGCCGCCCTTTCTTCCCTCTTCCGTGGGCATCTCGTCTGCTCTTGGCTCCGGAGACTCCGTTCTGCTAATCCTCTGGCGGTTTTCTGGGTTCTTAAGGCAGGGGTAGGTGGAATCTAAGTGATCAGCAGTACACGCGGTGAGCCCAGCGTCCTCCTACGCCGCCAACTTCCGGAACTCGTGCTTCAAAGTCTTTGTCTCTCTCTCAGCACTTTTCTGCTTGCAATGTCCCTCTCTCTCTCTTTCTCTCACTCACTCTCTCAAAAGTTAAATGAATGTTTTAAACTGTTAAAAGACATGGGTCAATGGGGGCTCTTCTGTGACTCATTGGTTCAACATTGCTTCATTGCTAAAGTCATGATCTTATGGTTTGCAAGCCCTCCCCCATATCAGTTCTCTCCTGTGAGCAGGGAGACACCTTGGGATCATCTGTCCCACTCTACCCCTCACTGACTGCTCTGTATGTCTCTGTCTCCCTCTCCTCTCTCTTTCTCTCTGAGTCTCCCTGTGTCTGAAATGTAATAAAAACACACCAAAGAGAGGACAATGGTGGAATAGGTACATAGAGACACAGTGTTCCTATGAGAGATGCAAATGGGATAATTCTGTGGATGAAGTGGCTCCTACAATCTCCTGGTAAGCTGACTGTGTCAGGAATGAGAAACACCTATGGGCAAGGGCAAAGGGAAACCTCCACTGTTTCCAGTAGGAGTCTTCATGGCAAGATACCTTATTCTTACTCGGGAAAGAGAAGAAAAGCTTCGGGAGTTCACTCTTTTCCTTTTGATCAGAGGAGAGAGGCAGCAGTGTTACCAGGGGCGTGGTGTTGTGTTCAAGTGTTTTGAACTGGCCTGTGGTGCCGTAGTTCTTGAATGGTGTCTTTCAGTGCTAACAAGGTCCTCGTGACTGGTGCCCACGGGGGAGCCAACTGGTCTTCAGAGTGAAAGCATCCTTAACATGCAGGGAGGGAGACACGTTGGCTAACGAACATTTCTTTTCTCAGCCAGCCAGACATCAAGTACTCCCAGGAAGGCAATCTTTCCTGGGGGATATCAGAAACTGATTGCTCTTGGTTTAGCCCAGAGAAGAGTCAGAGCTCATTAGGAATGCCTGGGCACTCCCTATGTGGGGGATGGCCTCCTTGGCCTTGCCTGGAACCCCAGCCGTAATTATCAATACAGCCAGGGAATTGGAATGGCTACACACACGGCCAAAGGCTTTCCTTTCAGCTGAGAAGGAGATAAAGTTGAGAAGCAACTGTCCAGCTCCATGTGCCTCTTGTCCCAGAAGTAAGGATCGCTCCTTCCTGATCCCTCTGACCCTGTGTACACACATGCATTCCTGCTGGGCACCTTGAAATGCCCTGGGCTTATCTTTGCCAACAGGGTACTGAAAGGCAATTTCTTTTCTTTTATTTTATTTTAGGTTTTGAGTTCCATCCAAATTAGTTAGCCTCTAGTGCAACAATGATTTCAAGAGTAGATTCCTTAACACTTCTTACCCAGTTAGCCCACACCCCCTCCCACAACACCTCCAGGGACCCTCTGTGTGTTCTCCATATTTAAGAGTCTCTTATGTTTTGGCCCCCTCCCTCTTTGTACATTATTTGTGCCTCCCTTCCTTTATGTTCATCTGTTCTGTGTCTTAAAGGCCTCAGATGAGTGAAGTCGCTTGATAGTTGTGTTTCTCTGACTGACTACTTTCGCGTACCATAAAACCCTCTAGTTCTATCAATGTAGCTGCAAAAGGCAAGATGACATTCTGTGTGACTGCTGAGCAACACTGCATTGTATATATCGACCACACCTTCTTTATCCATTCATCCATAGATGGACATTTGGGCTCTTTCCATACTGTGGCTGTTGCTGACAGTGCTGTAATAAAAGTTGGGGCGCATGTGCCCTTCCGAAACAGCCTTCCTGTCTCCCTTGGATAAATACCTAGTAGTGCAATTGCTTGGTCGTAGGGAGGTTCCATTTTTAATTTTTTGAGTAATGTCCAGAGTGGCTGCCCCGCTTCCATTCCCACCAGCAATGCAAAGAGATCCTGTTTCTCCACAGCTTCGCCAATCTCAGATGATGCCTCCGTTGTCAATGTTGGTCTTTCTGGCAGGTATAAGGTGGAATCCCGTTGTGGTTTTGATGTGTAATTCCCTGATGATGAGTGATGTTGAGCATTTTATTCATGTGTCGGGTGGACATCTGCAATTCTTCTTTGGAGCAGTGTCTCTTCATGTCTTTGACCCATTTCTTCACTGGAGTGTTTGTTTTTGGCGTGTAGACTTTGATAAGTTCTTTCTAGATTTTGGATACGAACCCTTTATCTGATATGTCGTTGGCACATAGCTTCTCCCATTCTCTCGGTCGCCCTTTAGTTTTGTGGACTGTTTCCTTCACTGTGCAGAGGCGTGTTATTTTGATGAAGCCCCAATAGTGCATTTCCCCTTTTGCCTCCTGAAGGCAATTTTTCAGCATATCCTTTTGCCCAGCATATCCCAGAGTGACAAGAACGGGGCCCGAATCCCTAGATAAACGTAGAGGAAATGGCTCTGGGATAGTGTGCCTGAATGGACAACAGGGACAACTGAGCTTGGAAAAGGGCAACAGGGTGGGGTAGAATACACAGAAGGCCAAAGTTCTTTATGAACCAAAGAGAACGGCATATAGCAAAAAAAAAAAAAAAAAAAGGAAGTGACAATCAGAATCTCCTGGCAAGATGGTTGTCTCAGCAGTAAGAACACTGTGGGGGCTACAACAAAGGAGACCTCCTGCGTTGTTCCTTCAAAAGGAGATGGAAAGTTTCTGGCATTGGATTTTTTTGTTTTTTTGCCCTCTTCTCTGAGACAGTCATGCTATACAGTTAGCAGCTTGTAGGTTGTGACTGATCCTCAAGTGTTTGGAAAGTTCCTCTGTTGTACTGGTGCTTGCATGGGCTCTTCCTGCGCATTCTGCAGGGCTTAAAGGATTCTGCAAATGGGTGAACTGTCTACTCTTCAGAACGCGGGCATCTGTAGAAGATAGTGTTTCAATTCTGTTATTGCCATGCCAACTTGTCTTCAATATGTGTCTGTTTGGGGGGGGTAGGGGGGACAGGGGAGGTCAGTGGATCCTTCTGTGTAGCTGATACTAAATGCTTTCAGACAGCTTTGGAGCAACATGGGAACTTTTCACCAATCCCTGGTTTTCCACTGAGTTATTGACAGGCCCATTGTGCCTAGTGGAAACCAGGATATAAATAGATGAACCACAAGGGATGGGCACATGGATGGCTCAGTCGGTTAAGTGGCTGAGTCGTGATTTCAGCTCAGGTCATGATTTCATCCTTGTGAGGCCATGCCACGCATCAGGCTTTGTGCTCACAGCATGGAGCCTGCTTCGTGTCGGGTGTCTCCCTCTATCTGTCCCTACCCCATACCTGCTAACTTTCTGTCTCTCTCTGTCTCTCTCTTTCTGTCTCTCTCTGTCTCTCTCTCTCTCTCATTCCCACTCAAAAATGAAAAATGTTTGAAATCAGGATTAACAAAGGAAAGCAAACCAGTGACAGAATGGGAATGGACACATGGAAGGCCAAAGTTCCTCCTGAAATACGAGATCGAGAGGAAGCAAAAATAGAGTGACTAGTAGAATCTATGTGTAGCTGGCTGTCCTCAGAATAGGAAGCACCTCTGCAGAGGGAGAGGGGGGAATAAAACCCCTGTTTTTACCTGGAAGCCCAGTCCAGAGGAATTCTCCTTCTGGAATTCAAATGACAACGGGATACAACTGAAAAAGTACCGTATGGCTCACAGTTTCCTTGTTGCAGAAGTAAGACTGGTTTTCTAACTCCTCTGGGCCCGCATACAGGCCAACATTCTGTGATGGAACCCTCCACTGCGCTACGTTTCCTGATGTTCGCATGATTCTCAAACACACGAGATGAGAGGCCCCGTAGCCCAAAGTATCCCAGAGTCCAGAGAACCTGACCCAAACCCTCACCTAAAAGGAGAAAGAATTGGTCCTCAAATCTGGCCCCAAATGCCTACCAGCTGAAATGTACTTTGAGAAAAGACCAGAAATGGACGTGGATACACAGAGACCCAACGATCTTTCTTATACAGTAGACAAAGAAAAAGCAAAGGATAAAGCGACGAGCATAACCTCAAATGTAAGACACTCCAACGAGTTGCACCCAGAGAAATGTCCCCTGACTAAACCTGATGCCCCAACTGCAAGCAGTGTTTCTCTAGAATGTTGGTAAGCCAGGAATTCTTCCGGTGATTGCCTTTCCTCCTGCCCTGTACATCAAGTAGAGATGGACTATACAGTATTCCTTCAGTGATTGAAGGTCTGCTTGTGGACCTTCAAGTGTTTGGAACCTGGCTCTGGTGCAGGTAGAGCATCTGTAATGTAGAGCCTTGGCCTACCTTGGAGCCATTGCCACAAATTTGTTATTTTCCAAGCCTTGTGACACATTGTGGCGTGACTGGGCTTTCATTGCCTTCACCCAAGCCGAGCCCAAAGGTTGGCTCTAAGCTCTCGCTCTGGTCCTGTGCTATGGGACAGCAAACAGTAACTTCCAGTGTAAGGAAGGATGTCCCTCTTGTCTCTCCCTGAGTGCTTGGTGCTTGGCCAGCTCTGGGTAATGGCAGTGAAGGGTGGATCTCCCTTCATTTCGACTCGCAGGTGGTTCCCCTAGGCACACTATGCTTCTGGACCTGGGCAGCACAGAAGAGGCTCCTTCAAGGACCACTGCAGCAGGTCCAGGTTCCAAACACGTGCCAAACATCTAGCAGCAGAACCCCTTGCCTCTGCATCAATGGTGCATCTCTTTCCTGATGGGAAGGACAGGAGAAACCAGCAAATCCCTTTCTGCCTCTTTCTGAAGGAAGAAAACACACCTCCTGCAGAATTGCATGCTCAGGTGTAGCCAATGGAGGTTTCCTTTTACCACACCCTCACGGGTTTCTTCCTGCCCACACAGTCAGCCTGCCAGGCGATAGCAGGAGGCCCTGAATACTAAACCTACCCATTCACTTCTGTAATGAAAAGCTTTGGTCCTCGGGGTGTCAACTTGCATGTTATTGCTCTTGTGTTCAATCTAGGATCTGTCTGGGGGCCATTCTGAGCCAGAGCCTCAGAAATGTACTCTGAACTACATGTTTCCAGGATCCATGGGTCTGTGTCAGGTACACAGTCCAGGTCCAAAAATTGGTGTGGGGTTGCCAGTGAGTTCCTGAGCCAATTGACCACGATCAGTGTCTGGTATCCCAGACGGTAGCCCGTCTATCCCCGGGGGCTTGGTGCTTAGTCAGCTAGAGTCATGGCAGGGAAGGGTAGCCAGCTGGTCACCCTCCCCTGGCTACCAGAGGTGCCTTCCTCCTGCTGAGTAGATGGCTCATGCATGCGCACTCTGCCTAAACCACTGGATGGTGCCCAAAGGGATGTTGTAGTAAATGTTGGAGCCAGGCCAGGGTCTAACCAGTTGATCATCAGCCTGGGGCCCCAAACAGCCACAGCGGAATCACTGCTGCCACTGTCCTCTGAAGGAAAGGGCAAGAAACAGACCCAGGTCCAGGGAATTCCCTCTCTTTCTATAGGAGGAAGGCAGGCCCCTTGTTCACAGAGCTCCCGGGTATAGCCAGTAAAGGACCCCTTCACCAAAGCCCACAGGTGTTGCTTATCTCTGAGACAGCCAGCTTGCTAGCCTTTTGCTGTAGTCACTGCATTACCACCACAGCCCTTTCTGATTCCTACTTAAGACCTCTGGCCCTCTGTGAATCTATTTTCACCACTTTGCTCTAGTATCAAGTAGTTCCTCGTTGGGTGCATTCCATCTTCCATGTTTTCAGAGGCTGGTCCCTGGTGTTCAGCTGGGTATCCTAGTCCCATTTTTGTGACCGTGTCTAGGTGAGGTCACAGGGTCCCTGGCAAGTTGCTGTCAAAACCATGCAGTCATTCAGGGGCCTAGGCCATTGGAAAGGCCCAGATTGGAACATTGGCAATTTTTCTGGTCCAGAGGTTGGAAAGGGGGATGGTCGCCTAGTTTGTGGAGGGAACACGAAGCTCCACAGCCCCTTTCCAGATTGACCCCATTCCTACTGAAATATTGAAAAATGAGGCCCTGGTTATGGCCACTCCCTTCCCAAGGCTCTATGTCTAACTATGTCCCCGTGTAGATTTAGGAGCCATTGGAGCTGTGACTCACTAAACCCACACCCAGGGATTGATTTTCACACCACCCTATGTGTGTTGGACATGGTCCCCAAGCATGGCAAGTCAGCCCCTGCTAATGGCTGTACTTGCACTGACTCAGACTTGGGTTTACCTTCCTTCTGGGGCACAGAGGGGCCAGTTGGACCCAGGGGGCATAGGTGGTGGGTGCAGGTCCCCAGCACAAGGAGGTTCCTGGGACAGGTGCCAAGGCATGGAGAGCCCTGTACGTCAAGGCAGAGCCCGAGCAACCTCAGTAGTCCAAAATAGCAATTCGGTGCTCATGGTGTGGCAACCTTGGCATTGGCCTGTGCATTGCTGTCCTCCTTCAGCATACTCCACAATAGCCACAGTGAGAGTTCTGGCTGCAAGGACTAGGTCCACAGCCGCCCTCGCAAGGACCTTGGTAGAAGGCAGGGACTGGCACCTAGGGTGGAGCCCATTGGGGCAGCACCTGGTGTTTGCCTCCTTACCAGTTCACTTCTCCCAGCCCCTGTTTGGAGCACTAAAGGCCTCTCACATGTGTACCCTCACAGCAAATGGATAGTTATGGTGGGTTGTGTTGATTAAAGCCAGGATTCACCTATAAGAAGGATGTACTGAGTCGCGGGGTTGGCCAGCGTGCAATATGCCTGCAAGAAATGCAGAGGTTGGTAACAGCACAGCGTTGCCTCCTCTGTTCATATATCATTCAGGTTGCCCTGTTTTAAAATGAATAGATCTTGCCCTGAGTATCATTCAGAGAGTGTAACAACTTCCCATTTTACGTTAGTTCTTGCCTTTTCCAGAGGCTTGAAAACGCGAGAGGCTCTGGTGGGGTGACGGAGATACAAGTCGTTGAGGGAGAGCCAAGCCAGTTGACCCATTATGATTAGATGGAACTCTGGAGAATCCCAACACTCTACAGGAGAACGCTGAAAGCATTTCCCTTTAGCTGTTGTCTAAGTAAGGGGACTTAGCTTCATAATTCGAGGTGCACCCAGAGCACCCTCGTCCTTTCTTCTGAAGGCTGCGCCAAGGATGGCCCATGGGTCCAGCAGCCACCTACTCATTTCAGGCATTCCTTGCCCATGTTTGGGCCATTGAGCATGCAGCCAAGCAAATGGATGCGGCTGCCCCATGGCAGAGCCGTCTCTACCCCTTTGCTACTTTCTCCATCGTCACTTCCCTAGGGTCTACTTTTTCTTGAAAACATCATCAGTGTGTATGTGCTAAGGCACATGTGGGGATAGTAAACTGGATAGTAAAATGTCCGCACATGGACAGCAAGTGAGCATGATTAGAATGCTCAGAATATGAGACTTTCTCGTTTCTAAACTCTATTGGTCGTGACCTGCACCCAATCATGATACCTGTGGTCCTGCGGGCCATCTGTGCCCCAGATGGAAGGTAAATCCAAGACGGGTAAGTGCAAGTGCTGTCTCTAGGAGTGGTTGAGCTGCTTTGCTTGGACCCACCTGCGACGTGCCCAGGCCGGTGGGAAAATGTATCCCTGGGCACAGGTCGAGTGAGTGACAGCTCTATGGCTCCTAAGTCAAAACAAGGAAATTGGTAGATAAAGAAACATGGGAGGGCCACAGAAGGAACGAGGTTCCATATGTCCAGATATTTCTCTGGGACACAGGCTCTGAATGGCACCCAGAGACAATGGTCTTTGTATACCAAAAAAAGGGCATTCATTGAAACGGAAATGAGAATGGCCAAAGTGATTCATTACTGAAGAGACGGGGACACAGGTTAGAATGAAGTGTCTAGAATGACAATTTCTTGGCAAGTTCCTGCGTAAGGAGGAAGAACACCTGAGGCGAGAGAAAAACTCAAACCCTAAAGGGAAAACATCTGGAAAGTCCAGTCTGCAATCGGTCTGCCTATGTGCTTCTGCAACAGAGGGACAGCTTCTGGCCTTGGCTGTTTTTCCTGCTGTTCCCATCAGGAGACAGAGGTAGCAAGGATTCAGGGGTAGTGGGTCCATGCTGCAGGCTGTCGCTCAAGTGTTTGCAACCGTTTCTGTTATGCATTTGATGGTGAAGGTCGACTCTGCACTGACCAGGTCCTGGAACATAGCTCGTATGCGTGGATTGTGTGCTCTTCAGAATCTGAGGCCAAGCAGTAAGTGCTCTCTGAGAGCAGGGCTATCTTTCCTGTGGGTTGTCAGAAAATAATTTCCCTTGGTGGGCGCGGAAGCAGCGTGAGAAGTCACCATGCATGCCTGGGAGCTCACTGTGTGACTGACAGCCTCACTGGCTCACCCGGGCTGCAAACCAAGTCCTAGTTAGCACATAGCATTGGCATGGGAATGGCTCTAAGGACAACGAAAGTTTCCTTTCAGATGAGAATGGGAGAAGGCTGAGAGGGAAATGTGTCGTGCCATTTGCCCTTGTCCCAGACGTGAGGTCAACTGCCTTCCCACACCCTTTGGCCCTAACTACACACAAATATCCTCTGTTGGGTACCTTCCCCTGACCTACATCTCATGTTGTCAATTTAGATCTGGAAGGCATGTTGCAAGGCTCCTAGGGCCCAACTTATTGTGCTGTCACAAGAACTCATCCAGAATCCCCAATTAAAATCAGAGGGAATTGCTCTGAAACATGGGCCCTGATGTGTCCATGGAAGATTCTCATTTTAGAAAGGGTAAAAGGGGGCACCTGGATGACTCATTCCCCTAAACCTCAACTCTTGGCTTCTGCTCAGCTCATGGTCTCCCAGTTCTCGAGTTCGGGTCCCTAGTCGGGCTTCGTGCTGAGAGCTCGGAGCCAGGAGCCTTCTTCAGAGTCTTTTCTTTGTGTGTGTGTGTGTGTGTGTGTTTATTTTTTTATTTTTTTATTTTTTAATATATGAAATTTACTGTCAAATTGGTTTCCATACAACACCCAGTGCTTATCCCAAAAGGTGCCCTCCTCAATACCCATCAACCACCCTGCCCTCCCTCCCAACCCCATCAACCCTCAGTTTGTTCTCAGTTTTTAACAGTCTCTTATGCTTTGGCTCTCTCCCACTCTAACCTCTTTTTTTTTTCCTTCTCCTCCCCCATGGGTTTCTGTTACGCTTCTCAGGATCCACATAAGAGTGAAACCATATTGTATCTGTCTTTCTCTGTATGGCTTATTTCACTTAGCATCACACTCTCCAGTTCCATCCACGTTGCTACAAAAGGCCATATTTCATTTTTTCTCATTGCCACGTAGTATTCCATTGTGTATATAAACCACAAGTTCTTTATCCATTCATCAGTTGATGGACATTTAGGCTCTTTCCATAATTTGGCTGTTGTTGAGAGTGCTGCTATAAACATTGGGGTACAAGTGCCCCTATGCATCAGTACTCCTGTATCCCTTGGATAAATTCCTAGCAGTGCTATTGCTGGGCCATAGGGTAGGTCTATTTTTAATTTTCTGAGGAACCTCCACACTGCTTTCGAGAGCGGCTGCACCAATTTGCATTCCCACCAACAGTGCAAGAGGGTTCCCGTTTCTCCACATCGTCTCCAGCATCTATAGTCTCCTGATTTCTTCATTTTGGCCACTCTGACTGGCGTGAGGTGGTATCTGAGTGAGGTTTTGATTTGTATTTTCCTGAGAAGGAGCAACGTTGAACATCTTTTCATGTGCCTGTTGGCCATCCGGATGTCTTCTTTAGAGAAGTGTCTATTCATGTTTTCTGCCCATTCCTTCACTGGGTTATTTGTTTTTCGGGTGTGGAGTTTGATGAGCTCTTTATACATTTTGGATACTAGCCCTTTGTCCCATGTGTCATTTGCAAATATCTTTTCCCATTCCTTTGGTTGCCTTGTAGTTTTGTTGGTTGTTTCCTTTGCTGTGCAGAAGCTTTTTATGTTCATAAGGTCCCAGTAATTCACTTTTGCTTTTAATTCCCTTGTCTTTGGGGATGTGCCGAGTAAGAGACTGCTACGGCTGAGGTCAGAGAGGTCTTTTCCTGCTTTCTCCTCTAAGGTTTTGATGGTTTCCCGTCTCACATTCAGGTTCTTTATCCGTTTTGAGTTTATTTTTGTGAATGGTGTGAGAAAGTGGTCCAGTTTCAACCTTCTGCATGTTGCTGTCCAGTTCTCCCAGCACCATTTGTTAAAGAGACTGTCTTTTTTCCATTGGATGTTCTTTCCTGCTTTGTCAAAGATGAGTTGGCCATACGTTTGTGGGTCTAGTTCTGGGGTTTCTATTCTATTCCATTGGTCTATGTGTCTGTGTTTATGCCAATACCATGCTGTCTTGATGATGACAGCTTTGTAGTAGAGGCTAAAGTCTGGGATTGGGATGCCTCCTGCTTTGGTCTTCTTCTTAAAAATTACTTTGGCTCTTCGGGGCCTTTTGTGGTTCCATATGAATTGTAGGATTGCTTGTTCTAGATTCGAGAAGAATGCTGGTGCAATTTTGATTGGGATTGCATTGAATGTGTAGATAGCTTTGGGTAGTATTGACATTTTGACAATATTTATTCTTCCAATCCATGAGCAGGGAATGTCTTTCCATTTCTTTCTATCTTCTTCAATTACCTGCATAAGCTTTCTATAGTTTTCAGCATACAGATCTTTTACATCTTTGGTTAGATTTATCCCTAGGTATTTTATGCTTCTTGGTGCAATTGTGAATGGGATCAGTTTCTTTATTTGTCTTTCTGTTGCTTCATTGTTAGTGTATAAGAATGCAACTGATTTCTGTACATTGATTTTGTATCCTGCAACTTTGCTGAATTCATGTATCAGTTCTAGCAGACTTTTGGTGGAGTCTATCGGATTTTCCATGTATAATATCATGGCATCTGCAAAAAGCAAAAGCTTGACTTCATCTTTGCCAATTTTGATGGCTTTGATTTCCTTTTGTTGTCTGATTGCTGATGCTAGAACTTCCAGCACTATGTTAAACAACAGCGGTGAGGGTGGGCATCCCTGTCGTGTTCCTGATCTCAGGGAAAAAGCTCTCAGTTTTTCCCCGTTGAGGATGATGTTAGATGTGGGCTTTTCATAAATGGCTTTTATGATCTTTAAGTATGTTCCTTCTATCCCGACTTTCTCCAAGGTTTTTATTAAGAAAGGGTGCTGGATTTTGTCAAAGGCCTTTTCTGCATCGATTGACAGGATCATATGGTTCTTCTCTTTTTTTTTTTTGTTAATGTGATGTATCACGTTGTTCGATTTGCGAATGTTGAACCAGCCCTGCATGCCAGGAATGAATCCCACTTTATCATAGTGAATAATTCTTTTTATATGCTGTTGAATTCGATTTGCTAGTATCTTATTGAGAATTTTTGCATCCATATTCATCAGAGATATTGGCCTGTAGTTCTCTTTTTTTACTGGGTCTCTGGTTTAGGAATCAAAGTAATACTGGCTTCATAGAATGAGTCTGGAATTTTTCCTTCCCTTTCTATTTCTTGGAATAGCTTGAGAAGGATAGGTATTATCTCTGCTTTAAACGTCTGGTAGAACTCCCCTGGGAAGCCATCTGGTCCTGGACTCTTATCTGTTGGGAGATTTGTGATAACCGGTTCAATTTCTTCGCTGGTTATGGGTCTGTTCAAGCTGTCTATTTCCTCCTGATTGAGTTTTGGAAGAGTGTGGGTGTTTAGGAATTTGTCCATTTCTTCCAGGGTGTCCAATTTGTTGGCATATAGTTTTTGAAAGTATTCCCTGATAATTCTTTGTATCTCTGAGGGATTGGTTGTAAGAATTCCATTTTCATTCATGATGTTATCTATTTGCGTCATCTCCCTTTTCTTTTTGAGAAGCCTGGCTAGAGGTTTGTCAATTTTGTTTATTTTTTCAAAAAACCGACTCTTGGTTTCGTTGATCTGCTCTACAGTTTTTTTAGATTCTATATTGTTTATATCTGCTCTGATCTTTATGATTTCTCTTCTTCTACTGGGTTTAGGCTGCCTTTGCTGTTCTGCTTCTATTTCCTTTAGGTGTGCGCTTAGATTTTGTATTTGGGAGTTTTCTTGTTTCTTGAGATAGGCCTGGATTGCAATGTATTTTCCTCTCAGGACTGCCTTCGCTGCATCCCAAAGCGTTTGGATTGTTGTATTTTCATTTTCGTTTGTTTCCATATATTTTTTAATTTCTTCTCTAATTGCCTGGTTGACCCACTCCTTCGTTAGTAGGGTGTTCTTTCACCTCCACGCTTTTGGAGGTTTTCCAGACTTTTTCCTGTGGTTGATTTCAAGCTTCATAGCATTGTGGTCTGAAAGTATGCATGGTAAAATTTCAATTCTTGTAAACTTCTGAAGGGCTGTTTTGTGACCCAGTATATGATCTATCTTGGAGAATGTTCCATGTGCACTCGAGAAGAAAGTATATTCTGTTGCTTTGGGATGCAGAGTTCTAAATATATCTGTCAAGTCCATCTGATCGAATGTATCCTTCAGGGCCCTTTTTTCTTTATTGACTGTGTGTCTAGATGATCTATCCATTTCTGTAAGTGGGGTGTTAAAGTCCCCTGCAATGACCACATTCTTATCAATAAGGTTGCTTATGTTTCCGAGTAATTGTTTTATATATCTGGGGGCTCTGGTATTTGGCGCATAGACATTTATAATTGTTATCTCTTCCTGATGGATAGACCCTGTAATTATTATATAATGCCCTTCTTCATCTCTTGTTACAGCCTTTAATTGAAAGTCTAGTTTGTCTGATATAAGTATGGCTACTCCACCTTTCTTGTGGCTTCCAGTAGCATGATAAATAGTTCTCCATCCCCTCACTCTCAATCTAAAGGTGTCCTCAGATCTAAAATGAGTGTCTTGTAGACCGCAAATAGATGGGTCTTGTTTTTTTATCCATTCTGATACCCTATGTCTTTTGGCTGGCGCATTTAATCCATTTACATTCAGTGTTATTATAGAAAGATACGGGTTTAGAGTCATTGTGATGTCTGTATGTTTTATGCTTGTAGAGATGTCTCTGGTATTTTGTCTCACAGGATCCCCCTTAGGATCTCTTGTAGGGCTGGTTTCGTGGTGACAAATTCGTTCAGTGTTTGTTTGTTTGGGAAGACCTTTATCTCTCCTTCTATTCTAAATGCCAGACTTGCTGGATAAAGGATTCTCGGCTGCATATTTTTTCTGTTTAGCACA